>NC_034184.2:39660044-42060044 GCF_002021735.2 Oncorhynchus kisutch
ACCAATCGGAAACAAGCCCCTTTCTCCTCGTGGACGGCAGGGGTGTCAGCTGAAGAGGTGCGGCGGAGGGTGGAGGGAGAGGGGCGAGGGGAGGTGCGCCACAGTGGGGGGAGACACATACATGGGGGAGAGAAGAGAAATAAAGAGAAGAGAAGTAAAGAAGTCCCCCTTCACCGGAATCCCCCCGCCCAACACAGAGTCCAGTAGTCACACATTTATAACAACGACATCAAAAATACCAAGGAAAATGTGAAACATCTCGGCGTAGTTAGCTGCTACCGCTGAGACCTTTCATATCTTCGACGCAGGATTTTTGAGCTAAGAAGGAAGTGTTGACTCAGCTAAAGGCTCAAACACAAAACACACGCGACACATACGACATCGAAAGCTCTTTGGGTGTACACACATTGAGCGCTTCATGCCATGGCTTCATGCACTAGTTAGCAAAGTCAAACGCTGACTCAAATAACAGCATGCAGTAGGGTTGGTTGAGTGTTTCTGAATGGTGCCCATCATGAGGGGTTGAAGCAGCTCAAATCCTGAAGTGGGGGAGCAGGAGTGGAAACTGTGGCATGGCAAGGCACCAACGGAACAAAAGACTCTCTAAGGCTTTGACCTCCAAGTAGAGCTAGAGCCATATGATGTTCTTTCAGCATTTTTTCATTTTTCAATTGGTAAGCCGCCCTATCAACGGCGAATCAGTGCTAACACAAATGGACCATGACATTCCTTTATTTCTCTCGCACAACAGTCTCCAAAACCCCAAATGTGACTGTGTTGTACTGTTCAGACCAACAGCAGGCATTATTGAGTTAATGGACGAGTTTACAAGACATCATTCCAACAACAGTGAAAGGTAATAGCCTTTTCTTTACCAATTCCTGTACAAAAGGTCACAAAGGCTTGTTCCAAAGTTTTAATTCCTCTAACATTTTCCCCTTCGGGCAGTTTGTGTGGTGCATTGATATTCGTCAAAACAGGCGGAAAGAGTTCTCAGGTTTCCAGTCATTATGTTGACAAAGCTGAGCGTGTGTGTGAGCGTGTGTGTGTGTGAGAGTGTGTGTGAGCGCGTGTGTGAGTGTGTGTTACTGTTGGAAAGGCGGGCTCAAACCGCCGAACCACTGTCCCCCCAAACCCTCTACAAAAAAATTGTGACGGCGCCTCTGAGTCTCACACTTCACAGCTCGGACACACGGTGGAAATCGTGCATGACAGACAGCAATCATTTTTGCTCTAGTCTCCACTCACTTCCCCAAACTCCATCCACCCCCCTCCTCCCTCCTTCTTACCACCCACAGTAAAGTTGCCACCAATTAATACCAGTGACTACCAACTCCCTGATATGGCAGCACCACCGTGTTTAACACACTTGAGTCTTTTCGAGTCTCAGTAACGGTCCAGCTAAAAGGGCTATGGCTTGGCTATTGTGTTCAGTTGCTAAAGGCTAAACTAGAGTAGTCCCATGAATAGGCCAGTGAATGACCCAACGTTAGAATCTCTCTCTTTGTCAGATGTTGGGAGGTAGCCCAGTAGAGGGTAGTGGAGATAGAGGGATAGAGAGAGGTGAGATTTTCCCTCCATTCCAAGTCAGTTGCTGTATTTGTGTCCCATGATGTTACCCTATTTTGGAGCTTGATCACGTGTGGTTTGTGAACTTCAAGCAGTCATTATTTTGAACCTTTTGGTCAAGAATTTGTCTAAAATTACAGTCTTGCACCAGTGGAATGTTTGATGACGTGTCAAAATCCCCAAATACAAATTAGTCAGAGATTTTTTAAGTGCTACGCATGGAATGCATTGGTTTATTTTTGTTATAGGTTTAGTTGGACACAGGATGTACATGTAAGTACATGTCAAGTGTCACTCCGTGGTGCACTAGAGCATTATTAGTGGCGCTCACAATGGGTACGCCAGTTTTGGTTGGTTACTGTCATGCACACTATAAGCCAATCAACACGCAAAGGCGCAGTACAGGGGAGGGTCAGGCTATATCCTGGTCCTTCATCGACACCAATATGTTTCTCTCCAAACTCCACTCTGCTTTTTAGGTCAGTAGAGAGCCAGAGAAACTCAGTAACTCAACACACACAACGATGGGAGAAGTCTAGACCTGACATTGGGGGGTTCAATGACAGGCAACATATGCAGGGGAGGGGGCAGACACAATGGCTGATGTCACTGATGAATTTCAAACGCCTCCTTTTTCCATGTAAGAACAAAACGGTAGCAAGGCTCCTTGCCGTAGCCAGTGATGTTGATGAATGGCCACTCAGGTTTCATTAGCAATGAGATAAATAGAGGGGAACCAGGAATAGAAGAAAAAACAAGAATGACAACCTACACACACACAGAAACACACATACACACAAACAAACACACACACACACACACACACAGAGAAACACACATACACACAAACAAACACACATACACACAAACAAACACACACACACACACACAGTGGTCGGACTGGGAGAGACAACGAGCCGACAGGGAAACACAGATTACATTGGAACAGTGATTAAAGGCCATCACTGTTCAATCGTTCTCCGACCAAAAACCCAGAGAACATAGAATCAGGTCAATAGGATTTGAATCCCTCCCTCCCTCCCTCCCTCCCTCCCTCCCTCCCTCCCTCCCTCCCTCCCTCCCTCCCTCCCTCCCTCCCTCCCTCCCTCCCTCCCCTCCCTCCCTCCCTCCCTCCCCTCCATCCATCCATCCCTCCCTCCATCCATCCCTCCTTCCGTCCCTCCCTCTTTCAGTAGAGAGAAATGAGATCTGCTGTGTTTTCAAATGCTGTGCCTTGTGTTCCATGCTCTAGGGGGAATCTGATTAATTTGATAAACACCATGCTTTTCATCCATGCATTTTCATCTGTTCCCACATTCGTATGCATTTCATCAAAACGCAGCCTTTGCAGTACGATTTGCAGCATTCACAACATTCTTAGACTGCAACCCAGACTGTATGGGCTGAATTAATACAAATTCAAAGAAATGTATGGGAAATGTATGTCACACCCAAAAATGGCACAGAGAGAGAGAGAGAGAGAGAGAGAGAGAGAGAGAGAGAGAGAGAGAGAGAGAGAGAGAGAGAGAGAGAGAGAGAGAGAGAGAGAGAGAGAGAGAGAGAGAGAGAGAGAGAGAGAGAGAGCGAGAGAGAGAGAGAGAGAGAGAGAGAGGACTTACGGATACAGGTGGAGAGAGTGGGGTCAGGGATGAAGCCGGCCTTACAGCTGCACCTGTAGCTACCCATGGTGTTCAGACAGTCTCCGTTGGGACACACGCCCTGCAGCTGGCACTCATTAAGATCTGCAACAGAACAACAAGGAGAGGAACAAAGTAATGCACTGTTGATATACATATTAGTGTTTATTACACAGTACAGAAAGGAACATGAACTGAATGTGCATAGAATGGAGTTGTGTGCAAAACACAGCCTGTATGCCTGACACATATGAGTTGGCAACTCCACCGATTACTATCATTTTATTTGTTTCCGTGCATGAGTTTGTATAATAGCTCACAACAACCACATTCATATCATAACCCTGGTGTAGCCACATAACCCTGGTGTAGCCTATTAACCCTGGTGTAGCCTATTAACCCTGGTGTAGCCTATTAACCCTGGTGTAGCCACATAACCCTGGTGTAGCCCCATAACCCTGGTGTAGCCCATTAACCCTGGTGTAGCCTATTAACCCTGGTGTAGCCTATTAACCCTGGTGTAGCCGCATAACCCTGGTGTAGCCCCATAACCCTGGTGTAGCCTATTAACCCTGGTGTAGCCTATTAACCCTGGTGTAGCCACATAACCCTGGTGTAGCCTATTAACCCTGGTGTAGCCTATTAACCCTGGTGTAGCCGCATAACCCTGGTGTAGCCCCATAACCCTGGTGTAGCCTATTAACCCTGGTGTAGCCTATTAACCCTGGTGTAGCCACATAACCCTGGTGTAGCCTATTAACCCTGGTGTAGCCTATTAACCCTGGTGTAGCCTATTAACCCTGGTGTAGCCTATTAACCCTGGTGTAGCCCCATAACCCTGGTGTAGCCTATGAACCCTGGTGTAGCCCCATAACCCTGGTGTAGCCCCATAACCCTGGTGTAGCCTATTAACCCTGGTGTAGCCTATTAACCCTGGTGTAGCCTATTAACCCTGGTGTAGCCACATAACCCTGGTGTAGCCCCATAACCCTGGTGTACCACATAACCCTGGTGTAGCCTATTAACCCTGGTGAAGCCACATAACCCTGGTGTAGCCTATTAACCCTGGTGTAGCCACAAAACCCTGGTGTAGCCACATAACCCTGGTGTATCCTATTAACCCTGGTGTAGCCGCATAACCCTGGTGTAGCCCCATAACCCTGGTGTAGCCGCATAACCCTGGTGTAGCCCATTAACCCTGGTGTAGCCGCATAACCCTGGTGTAGCCGCATAACCCTGGTGTAGCCCATTAACCCTGGTGTAGCTGCATAACCCTGGTGTAGCCCATTAACCATGGTGTAGCCGCATAACCCTGGTGTAGCCGCATAACCCTGGTGTAGCCCATTAACCCTGGTGTAGCCGCATAACCCTGGTATAGCCCCATAACCCTGGTGTAGCCGCATAACCCTGGTGTAGCCGCATAACTCTGGTGTAGCCGCATAACTCTGGTGTAGCCGCATAACCCTGGTGTAGCCGCATAACCCTGGTGTAGCCACTACATAACTGTTCTGGTCCAAGGCAGCCCTGTAGTTTTAGGTAATTAATGTGGAGTTGAAGAGACAGTTTCAGGGCTTAGGCATAAATCCTGGTTATGTAGTAACCTCACAGAAGAGCAGGTTCATTTCCTTAGTTCAAGGTCTGGGTTATGAGGCTGGCTGTGGGACTAACAGCTTTATGCTTTATGTCCTCAGGGGTTCATTGGCTCATTGCAGCTGTGCTGTGTCAGCCAGTCACTAGAGAAGGGTTTCTCAAACTCGGTCCTCGGGACCCCAAGACGTGCACGTTTTAGTTTTTGTCCTAGCACTACACAGCTGATTCAAATAATCAACTCATCCTCAAGCTTTGATCATTTGAATCAGATGTGTAGGGTTAGGGCAAAAAAACAAAACATGCAGCCTTTGGGTCCCGGGGACCCGGTTTGAGAAACCCTGCTTGTTCAGGAAGCAACACCAGGGTAGACATAATATGTCCGGCTGGAAGAAGGTCAACAGAATGCTCTCCCCCGTATTCTTCCTCCAAACAGGAGACAAGGAGACTTTGTATCCCCTTCCAACTCAGCTGCCTCTTAGCTGTTTACATATACCTGGCTCATTTCTTCTGGCATCCAGTTTACAAGTGCAGTTTGTTATTGAGAGGGCTAAATACGAAGCATGTGTCTGAGTTATGTATCGAAAAGAGAGCTTTGTTTTCCTCCTAATTCTGCTCCACAGGACACATATTTTCACTTTCTGTTTGCAAAGTGAAAAGCAGAAGCAGTACAGGAGCATCATGTACACAGAGAGGGTGCTAGACGCCTGACACTAAGTGGATGGTGTCATGACAAGAACAGCATCACATCGCCGTGTGGCACTCTAACACCAGCCGGCAGCATGTTGATATCCTTCCATGTAAGTCATGAATATTTCAGCGGCTACATCATGCCCAGGTCCATAACACAGGAGGCTCTGTCAAACTGTCAAAGAACCACTAATCAGTGGCAGAGACGTCACTTCCCAGTGACGTTTCCCCTGGGGTGGGTGAATGAGGGTGTTCCTTCCTGCCCTACAGGATAGATGATCAAAATCCCCCTTTTTTTTCTCGGGCAGATCTCAAGAGGAGAAAGATGTTTGCGTTAACATTCTTTTCTATGACACCTTCTGTCGGGAATATCAATGAATGGCAATTATCATCTTACGGGACGCGGCGTGTACTCAAACACGTCTCCGCTGGTGGTTTCACAGTTTCAACACCTGCACCGCTCCTCTGAGCCGCGCCCACCTGCGCTGTCAATCACCACACTGACAGAATAATTACCCACAAGGCAATAAAACGGCCCAGCGGTGAGCCGAGTGGAGGAGAGATGAATTGACTATTTCTGGCCCCTTGGGGCCCCACAGAGAGCAGCCAATTGCCTCTGATGACACACGGAGAAATGTGTCATGCTAGGTTGAGGAGAAGCATAGGAGCACAGCTACCATTGGAAATGAGACCCTGGTCTCAATGGGTTCTCCTGGTTAAATAAAGTTGCTCCCTCATCTGCTCCCTCATCACCTTAATCACTTTGTACTCAAATCCGCTGCCTGGGCTGGAACCAAAGCATGTGAGCAGAGTGAAGCAAGTTGCATACTGCTCTGGCGCTCCATGTCCTTTCCAACCGCTCCGTGCTCACAGAAAAATAATGCCACTCCAAATTCGCTCCATTAATTAAAATCACAATTTAACCAACACACATCTACCTGGTCTACCTGGTCCTACCATTTGGTTTTGAAGTATTGAAACCAAACCATTTGGATTTGAATGAAAAGTATTTGAAATAAACATGAAAAGGTGACTGTAAGAAGCGAACATAATTTCAAATAGGCTACATGTCATATTACACAGCATATAAACACTCTAAATAGGTCAGGAGCCAGACAGGGAGCCTAAGAAAGAACTAATTATTTAGGTTATATTATTTCTATTATTTCAAGGCTATAGCCTACACAGAAATACATTGTGAAGCATATGTGAGTGCGACACAGTAGGCTAGACTAAAAGCGCTCAGCATTTAAACAACATTTCGTTGTATTAAATCATTATAGTTTATAAATTGCGCATATAGGCTGTGACTTACTTAGAATTAAATACAAATTAAACGAAAAATGTCTTATTAGTGCATTTGAATTCATTTTTAGAATGAATTTGCAGAGCTCCTGGGATGATCAACACCCTTTTGGCCACTCTTGCCAGGCTGGGCAGAGATGCAAAGTTAGTTTTTCTCTCTATAGGTAGGCCTAAAGGTAGGCCTTTCTCTCTATAGGTAGGCCTAAAGTTTTTTTAGGCACAATAACCCAATCATTTAAGAGATTTGAGTTTATAAATACTTTGCTACAATGACACACTTAGTTATCTACCCGCCTCGTTCCTTTCTTTTAACATGTGCACGTAGTAAGTACACCATCACGCTTTTGAGATACGTGTCTTTTCAGATTCCACAATGATTATTTAGCTGTGGACGCTACATCACCACACTCCCACTCTTGCTCTTGGTCCTCCTCTTTGTAAGTCAGATTGATTTAGCACCTGTGTGTTTTATCAGTTTCTTTCTGAAAATATTTAGCGAACTCCATGAGAGTAGCTAAAGGAAGGGGTTTACAGCCGCACACAAGTAGACTACAGACGCATGCTCCACCGGGCACCGGGCATGCCCTGGTGAAGTGAACTACTGGAGTGAAATTGGAGCTGGGCGAGAAGGCCGATGCTCCAGCCTTTGGGAATCTCGCTCCCTGCTCTTGTCAAATTGGCCACGCTCCACTCTTCGCTCCACTCCTCGCTCCACTCCATCTCCGCTCACATAATCTGTCTGGGACGCACCTGCGCATTAGCCCCCACAACATTCAGCAGTGCCTGAGAAGTGCTAAACTAGAGTATGTGGGAGGGAGATTGGCTTGTCCAAGTGAAATCATACTGAACTTAACCATGCCTAACACCACACTTTGCCCCTAACCTCACCGCTTCAGAACTCAAATGGCTCACTCGGGAATTTAATCAGAACCTGGATCAGACCCGGGACTAAACCAGCCAAGCAATCCTCTACCTTGTCTCTTTTTCCCTCCACATCTTATATTGGACACAGTCACACCATGTCTGGCGATTAGTAAACACACGTACCTCGCTCCAAGGAAAACAAATTGGAAATGAAATCCAAATCGGCCCTGTAAAAAAAAAAGGGTGAATAATAACGGGAACAGGATGTGGTGGATTACAGGGTGAGTCACAGCACCTCCACAGGAATAGCCAAGTCTGGGCTCCTGGGCCCTGGGCCGGCGCTCTGTTCTCCTCAGCCTGGCAGCTCTCCGACTAGGCAGCAAGCAGGCCTCAGCTCCCCTTTCAGAGCCCTTTGCGCCTGGCAAACGCTTCGGCGTGCTGGCGCTCTGCTTCATGGCGAACCAGTGTAACCCTGGCAGATGCCCTCTATTGGTTGTGCCATGCACGGCAGTACCAGTGCTGCCAACGAATGGGATTCCTTTGAAGAGAGCAGGGAGTGATGCCAAATGATGTCCCCTGATATCTTCAATGTCTTCAATGTACCGTCCACTGTTCCAATATATCATTCCTCAATGATGTGGAATAATGTAGTGTACTAAGTGTTGGGCAGTTGCTATTGTCGAACAAATGCCACAAGCTCGATTTGAAGGAGAAGCCTTCACTAGTTCAGAATCAAATCAAATCAAATGTCTTTTGATAGCTCAAAGTGCTGTACAAAACCCCTCTCTGTAAGATCTGACCGATCAAACAGCCAGCTACCATGGAGAGGAGCAGAGGTCTGGGTTTGCAGGTGAGATGATGAGAGCGTTAAGGGTTATAAATTACTTCTGAAAAAGTGAGCAGTCAGTTAAGTCCCTGAAGCAGAGGCCTGTGGCCCATATGGGCCCCCACCCAGACACTGAGGCTGGCCTTCTCTCTCTCTCTTTCTCTCTCCATCTTTCCCTCTCTATCACTGTCTCCCTCTCTCTCCCCTTGAATGGAGTGCTGAGTGAATCTTTAAAGATGGCGCCGACGTGCAAGGCAGCTCTGCTTCTAGCAGCAACTTTTCAGTATTTATTTTGTGTGCGTGTGTGTTATTTCTGACATTATTAGCCCAGAACGTTTTTTTGCATCAGTGCATACAGCCGGAAATAACATTTAGCTATCAGAGTGCCAGTAACTCACCAGCATTCCAACCAGAAATACAACTTTCACGAATTGGATCCTTCGTGACAAGCATTTCGCTACACCCGCAATAACATCTGCTAAATATGTGACCAATAAAATGTGATTTGATTTGAATTGGGCCACAGTGGGTTTCAAAAGTCGCTGGCGCCGAGCAGGCTTGAGTTAGAGTGACTCCCCTGAAAGTGGTCAGGCCTGCCAGCCCTGATGTATTGTAGTCATCACTTGCTATCATATTCAAATTCAATACAGATTAGGGAAATCTATCAAATATGGCACCTGCCTCTTTTTTCCTCTCTCTCCTGCATGGCTGTTATGGTGTTTGGGGTCCTGTTAAAGCAGGATTGATCACTGACGAGCGAGTGGAGCAGGTCAGGAGGAGAAAGAAAATAATAAAAAACAACTTTAATCCTTGATGGATTTCAGGCAGCTCTGGGAGACAACAAATAGCAGCTGGCACACTAGGGTTGTAAATTAAGAATACGTTCTCTCTCGCCTCAGAGTTGGCTGAGTGAGTGCGTCTGTGGAGGACCGGAAGGTGAGGGACCAGCAGAGGGTGCTGTGTACAGGTAGACAGGCCCACACCGCCCAAGGAAGGAGTAGAGCAGAGAAGAGCGCACAGGACACCAACACAAAGCGAGAGAATTATATCATTGTCAAAAGGAAGCATATTCATTCCTGATTCTGGTTTGCAGCCCTGCTCTCTAGCAGGGTTTTATGTGGCTGGTGACAAATCATTTCTCTTGGCAAAGCCCTCCTCCACGCTAAGAAACGCTCTCTGTGTGGGAAAACACAAGCAAAACAATGCCAGCGGGTCGACGCAGAGAGGTTGAACTAGAGGTGGGCCGCAGCTCTTACCTTGGCAGTGGGAGTTGTTGATGCGCTTGTATCCCTGGGGGCAGTCCATCGCCTGTCTGGATCCTCCAGCTGTCAGAGGAATAGCTGGAGAGAAGAGAGAGAGAGAGTTCTTTGTTTTGACGCCCATCATTCCATCTCTGAGGCGTATATGACTCAGAGCAAATGTAGGTGGAGAATATACGCTTCATTCTCGCACATGAACACGTTTGAGGACATGTCAAGGTTTTTTCAAATGCATTATGCATTTTCTACTGATACTTTGGGGATTCCTTCTGACTTCTGAGTAGACCGCATTTGAGGACTCATCCAGAATTGTTTAGGAAGGAGGAAGGCCACTCTGACAGTTTCTACTCTGACCTGTTCAACACAAACACGATCCATCAAACAAACACCTTGAGTAAGAACCAGCGTTTCAACTGACACACGTGCATGCATGCGTACAGCGCACACACACACACAACATACACAATACACACACACACACACACACCATTTAGTTTATCGCACTGGAAGTGTCACCTAGAACAGTTACATAGTTTATCATGACTCCAGACTAGAGGTGGCATCAGGAAACCTGCCAAGAATAAAAACCATCACACTTGTTTTTGATTGATGACAGGTTGCTTTAATCCCACTTTGATCTGAAATCACGAATGCATGGTGTGGTCCTCCTGACGCAGGCCTCTCAGCTTACTAGCATTGTCTGATAGCTGTTAAAGGACAAGAATAGGGATCTCAAGCTGACCTCTAGGGAAAATGAGAATCACGGCAAAATAAAAACAATTTCTGCTCCCACATGGATTTGAGTTGAACGACGGCACAAGCATCCATTATATAAAAACAAA
Organism: Oncorhynchus kisutch; assembly: GCF_002021735.2. Taxonomy (NCBI): domain Eukaryota; kingdom Metazoa; phylum Chordata; class Actinopteri; order Salmoniformes; family Salmonidae; genus Oncorhynchus; species Oncorhynchus kisutch. Next base: position 39,670,624 of record NC_034184.2, read on the forward strand.
ATGAAAGGGAAAATATGGGTAAAACACCCCTTCTCTCACGTGGTGTGCACATGCACGGCAACTGATCAAACCCATGAACAAACACTTCCTCTCATGCATTCAACTTTCTTATCCCTGGCCACACAAGCCTCAAGGACAGAACACTGTGCAAAAACACCCTCCTACCTCCGCTTCCAAATGCCAAACACCACGTGGCCTTACTGTTTCATTTCCAAAGGTTGACATTAATTGCTTTCATTGTAAAAACTCAACGAAGGGAGCTGACATCTGTTAATCAAGACTCTGGTTGAGTTCCAATGGGTTGACAGGGGATGAGGGAGGAAGAGAGGCCGAGGGCACAGTCAGAGTCCTCAAAGAGGAACCATTAAACCGCATTACCCATGGTACCGCTGGCTCAGAATAAATCAAACCATTTCAATGCTGATGGGTGATTGCAGATGGAGAGTTAACTCAAAGTCTGCTTACGGTAATAAGGGGGAATCTAGATCTACTCTGGCAGACGGAAGTACTGATGGAGGGCTTTTCAGGCCCCGTGACAGGGTGGCACCCAAATACCTAAAAGCAGATTGATAACTTGCTAGCCTTGTCAACAGGGAACAAGGCTGTGTTTGTTTGCGCGTAAGCCAATCTATTTAACAGCGAAAACTGTCTCCGGGGGCATAATGTGGCTGTTAACACGACGCCCACACATAAACACTAACCTCACGCCCCTGCCATTCCTGACTCCCAACACAACCAGTCAGTACACTGTGCCTCCTTTGTACCTCTCAATAACAGGAGACTTTTGGGAACAAACTGGTGAAGGGGTTTAGGTTTTGTTCAGTGTGGAAACCAGGGAAGTAATGGTAGAAAAATATGTGTGGTGATTTCTGACCTTGAAAGAGTCTACCTGTCAGGTAAGACAGGAGTACAAACTAACCAAGTTAAACTTGATTCTCAGGCCCAACAGGGAAAAGTCCCCCTGATAAAATGAGAGTTAATGAAAAAGCTGTCATAAGATTATTTGATAATGATTAAAGCGTAGTTATTTCATCTCCAAAGTGCACTGAGGGCACAGAGTACTTTGATGCCTGTCTGATTGAGGCAGACTAATAGCTTTTTTCTGGGTTACAAATTCGTTGTTTTTTTATGAGCCCTTCTTGAGTACAAGCTATTCACGCGAGGATATCCACCGCCCTCCAGTTAATTGATGAAAACACAAATCTCTAACCGCGTCCCACCCCCGTCTCCTCCCACCATCCCCTCAGTCCCCCAAGCTCTCAACGGTCCCATAGCTTTGGTGCGAAAGAAACAAAGATCATTCTTTAAGCAGCACTCTTGGGAGATGGTTGGAATGGTCTAATGCAAACATGGGCCTCACCTTCCCCCACTGGGTAACAACAAGCTAAAATAGCCCAGGAAGAGAAAGACAGGACAGCCACGTGGGAACACAGACTACTGATATGGAGACATCCAGGTTTTTTTCTCTTTTTAAACAGATCTCTTCTCTCTAAACCCACAGGGCCAGAAGCCAGCCACCTTTTTTTTATCTGGATAAACACAAGGGTCATATTATGTTCCCAAATGAATGTGACTCTGCGTCTTTATTTTGCCTGTTGCCAGCTGATACAAGTGACTGGGCAACTCGTGAGAGTGCATTATTTTGTATTTTATCTTTATTTAGCTAGGCAAGTCAAAACTAGGATTTTCATTGGAGGTAGGCTAGCAGTGCCTCAAGAGCAGCTGCTCTGAAATGACTGGGCTGGTCATTCTGTTGTTACTTGCCGTAACTAGGCTACATTGTGTAATGTGTCTCAGGTGATGAGAGCGAGGCTGTGTCATGTTCATTTGAAAACAGATCTCCCAATTTCTCATTCCTAGCATATTTTTTTTAGCATCCCAGCATAGTTCAACATTTTCCAGAACTATAAACACAAAAAGGCGAAGGATCAAGATACTATGTCTGGGTTTCAGTCTGGGTCTGTACAAATCATTATTTCACCAAATATGGATGATTACAAGCACGGCAATGTTGTAACGCTCGTCTGGGGGTATTAGAGGGAACGATTTTCACCTATTGTAGCCCTTTCCACTTGTGCCGGTATACGGGTTGATAATTGCAGATTTGGGCACTGATAAGCCCCTAAATTAGAACGCAGTGGCTGTATAGTAACATGCTATAAATGACGCCAGAGATCAGGCTCTGCGCTTCACAGCGTTGTATGGGTTTTGACTGACAGCCGTTCTGAATTTGAGCACCGCACGCGACAAGAAGACGCCCCCCGTCCCTCCCGCTAATTGGGCAACTTTATAAAACATTGTTGTTGTCTGAGTGAGGGACATGCTGTAAATGAAGATGCCTCGTTGTATTTTGAAAGATGAGACATTGAGGATTAGAATAAATACTGCTGTGAAGTTATACAAGCAAGCCAAACACCCGTGAGTAAAAATGTGCACTTCACATTTCCATATCCTAAAACTCGTGTCATATACAGTGTCAGAAAAATGTTATCACTGTGTTAGATGTACAGTTACAAGATGACATGGCGTCAAACCCAATGCCATTTCTGAACAGAATGAGCCTACGTTTGTCTGTTGTGAAGAAAATCTGCCGCAGAACACACACCTGAATGCACTCATGACTCCTTTCTATCCGCACCAAAATGACAATCTGTTTCTCTGAATTGCCCTGTGAAAGCCACTGGAAGGTGGTATGAAGGTGGTATGAAGGTGGTATGAAGGTGGTATTTTTATTGCTTATAGCTGGTCATGTTTCACTTTGGAGAGGTGTGTGTGGCCACTTGGAGACACCAGTTAGTCCTCTCACTCAAACCCGTGTAACTTTTTTGGTCTTATGTCGCACCTACCCCACATTTTCCAGGAATATTCGTATCATGTTACTGAATGTATCCAGAGTATTTTCAGATTTCGTTATCAACAAACGCGACGAAAAGTACAGTAAATGTAAAATGCGTGTAAAATCAACAGTGTGATATTTGGATTCAGTTTTGTGTCCCAGGTGAACTGTTGTGTCCTCAACTTTGGCCTAATCATTTCCCCATAATCTCCAAACTGTTCCGTTTGAATTGCTACCATGCCTGCATATGCTTTTCATACTTATTCTGGAAATCAACATGAACATTTAGCCCTACCCATATAGGCCAATTCCCACGAGTGTAAAAGGTCACAAGAAAGTTATTCGAGGATTACCATGAGGTGAGTCCGTGGACTGGACACCAGGGGTCCGGTTGTTGGAACATAACTGTGGGTCTGTGTCTGGTCTGGGTCTGTTTGCTATGTGAGTCAGCACATTCACACTTGCGTGTCTTCACTGAATTCTACCATTTCTCCAACCCCCCCCCCCCCCCGCCCATAATTTCCTTCTGCCCCCTTCTCTGTCATTCTCTGTGAAAAACCATTACCCCTCCTTTTTTTGGCAGAAGCCGGGTTCCAATGTGTTGATTGTCTCGACACAAAAAAAAAACATTTTCTTGGAAGCAGTTAGGAAGTGAGAAACTGCACATGCCAGTAAACTGCTTCCACAGTGCCAGTAAGGTGCATTACCGGATCTATCTTCAACTACTGTGTCTCGGCAGCAAATAGCCACACAGCACTCACATAAGCTGAGAGAAATTTTATTGGGCTGAGACGTCCTTAATTGGGTGTACAGTTCATCTGTCTCTGTCGCTGCCTGTCTATCCCACGACAGTCTCTCTCACTCCCCATTCGCCTTCTGATAAAGGCCAAGCATTATAATCTACACCGGTCAAAGAGTGTTACTTGTTTTACACTGGTACTTACATGGTTTTGGGCACTTCTGGCATTTGTGGAACCCCCAGGATGTTCCGATGCTCTGACAGCATTCCTCCTGCTTGCTGAGACCAGGGAGGGCCTTGCCACACTGGCATTTAGAAGAGAAAGAGAGAGAAAGAGAGAAAGAGAGAGAGAAATAGAGAAAGGGAGAGGGAAGGGAAAGACTGAGTGAGCGAGTTCAGTATTTTCAGCCGGGAGAAAACTCCCTCATATTCCTCTATTTGGCTGGCTGAAGTAATGAAAAAAAGCTGCACAACAACGCCTCACGACATGGGCTTGTGAGCCATCAGCATCACACAATGCCCATCTGTCACTCCAACTCCAACTCTCAGACAGAACAGCTCTATTATAGAACACATCCTGTCGCCAAGCCTCCCTCAGATGGACACACACTGATAAGGGAACACTCGTCGGCGCCTCGCCTGCTGATGGAGCCTTATCACCACAACGTCCATTTGACTGCAAAATGCAAACCAAATTGAATGGTGATCTGGAGTGGATAAGATGGGCGAGTTGCCAATGCTGCTAATAACTTTGGATGTATTTAAGCACTGACCTGGGTAAAGGGACTATTTCTAAGATGGGAAAAGTTGCTTGGTGTTGATAAGATCTTTATTCTCTGGGTATAAAGCAAGCTGAAAAATGACAGGAAGGCTCTTACACCTGCATTGATATAAATTGAGGCATGGTTGTTCCCCCCCCCCCCTTTAAACACACATCAATTTAGATTAGCGTAGATTAGTTTGATGCACAAACAGCTACTTTGATTGTAGTTTTTCCAATGCAAAGAATGATAAATGGCTGGCATTGAAGCAGTACTCATTAACCACAAATCCTAACAAACTCTCCCCCTCTTATTTCCACTCTCTTTCTCCAACCCCCACCTTTCCCCTTGTCCTTCTCTAACTTGTCTTCCAATACTCTCAATCTGCACTCTCAACACTTCCAGTTTTCCTCTCTCTACCCCACTCTTCACCTCCATCCCTCCTCTCTCTCCATCCCTCCCCTCCCCCCTAGTCCCTCTCTGACCTGTGTGCCAGTGGTCTCTTGGAAGCAGCGTCCCAGCTGGCTGTTGGAGACAGGCTGGTACTGGGGTACGTAGCTCTGCAGGTTGGGGTAGATGATGTTGTGTCCCTGCTGCTGGATCTTCTGGCTGCTCTCTGAGTGGTGGTAGGTGTAGTGGGACTGGGTCTGGGAGTGGCCATTCTGCCCATTGCCTTTCACCTTCTGCCCATTGGCATCCAGCTGGGAGACCTGGTGGATCTGCACCGAGGCCTCTGGGGGATGCTTCACGTGGATGTTCACGATGCTGGGGGCATATTTCACTAGGGGAGACAAGGGAAAGAGGAAACGTTGGGTCAAAGTTATTGAAAAGAGCAACTTAATGTTCCCCGACTGCACTTACTGGATGTACACTTACTGGATACTCCTTCGTTTTTGTACCTCTATGCCTGTGGATGAAAAACTAACATTTTCAAAAAATCATCCATAACCACGTTTCTGGACTCTATCTTACCAGGGTTCTGTCCATTGCTGAAGGTGAGCGGCAGAGTGTGAGTGGAGTGAATCTGGGACGTCTGCTGCTGTCCATTCTGGCGCTGCTGCCCATTCCCGTTCTGAACAGGCATCTGACAGAACTTCCCTGTGAAGGTAGGCGGGCACTGACACTTGTCCCTGGCACTGCACTTTCCACCATTCATGCAGGGAAGATGGCATACCACTAAAGAACACAAAGAACGTGAAGTTTAGCCAGCTGTGTCCACAGGTGACAGCGAACCCAATGATAATACACACACACACACACACACACACACACACACACACTCTGAGCATTTCACAGCAGTTTATGGTTGGAAACGTTTTTTTAACTTGGAGGCTGATCAACCTTTAAATAAAGAGCAAGTAGACAAAACAACCACTGTTTATGAACTTTGTTTGACATTTCTCCAAGAGTTATAGTCTTCCAATATTGTTTTCTTCTCTGAGTGCTCTCTCTCTCCCACTCCAGCATCCATATGCCAAAGACCTCCTCTAGGAGGTTTGTGCTTTGGCACACAAAGATATGAAGCCGGAATCACAAGCTGCAACATTAAAAAGCATGATGGATCCATCCAGACCCAGGAGAACAAAGCCTGTGTTGTTCAGCCATCGTTCACATCTCCGTCCTCGTCTTCCGGGGTTCTACGCCATTACACATTCAGCTCAGTGTCCAAACACTGCCTGGCTTCCCCGCCATCAATATTCATCACAAAGAAGCAAGGAGGTGGATGGCAAATGATCCATTATGCCTGGAGACTGCATAATTCCTCAGCAAACCTGGATTAATTGAGGAGCCTGTGATGTATTCATGTATTCAGCCCTAGGGTGTGTTTTCCATCCGGACTCTGACAGTCATGAAGAGCTCAGCCTGGTTCTGAGGGAGACTTCAGGCCCAGATAAGGCTGCTTGAGGCTAAGACCCAAACCAAATGACAGAGGTGTGACCAGGAAAGTATTACTCTCCAGAGGGGGCAATGACATAGAAATGCCTTGATGTTCATACTCAGAATTGAGTAAGTGTTCCATTCTCCCCTTTTTAATTTTTTTTTTACTATCTCTCTCAACCCATCATTCACACCTACAGTCTCACTTTTCACGTTCTCTCTCTGTCTCAGAGTTGTCAGTCACCCAAGGCGTATTCATCCACAAAGGAATTTCTTCATATCTCCAGCTAGTCTCCGCACGCGCCACACATGCCACCACACCCCTCAGCTCACCACGCACCACACGCCAGATTTAAAGAAACAAAAACAAATGAGAAATATAGAATCTAAAGGAGAACATTAAAGGCTCCCATTCAGGCAGTAAGTTTCAATAATTGCGAGGCTGAAGGACCTTCTGTGGAGAGTTTGTTTGCCGAGCCGTCCTCTGAAAAGGTCTGAGGGTCTGAAAAGAACTGAACCCCCCCCCAGTGTATTTGAAATATTTGTCAATGGCGTGTGGGTCGCCAGCATGAATCAAGCTGTCAGTCCAACCAGCAGACAGAGAGGCGGTCTCTCTCTCTTGCTCTCTCTCTCTCTCTCAAATGGGAATACCTGCTGCCTACGGGGAACACCACAGTCTCTGCCGTCTAGGCTTCCTGGGTATGTCGCCCTTTTGACCAGTGCAGGAATCTCCTCAGCAAACCGCGAGTCGATTGCTCAATTGAGCGAGAGAGAGAACTAGTAATCACGCCTCTTCTGGCACCCTATTGCACGTTGTAGTAAAGCAAAGAGCAGAAATTCCTGGTGGTGTTACGTGTTCTGATGTAAATCACACTTTTCAGACCTTCAGAGTCAACCGTAGACATTAGCCTCGCGCTAGTGTTTCAAAATGAAAATGGTGTTCCAAATTCCTTGAAAGAGGCATTCAAGTTTATTATAGCGAAAGTTATACATGTTCCAACTATAGCAACAACATTCCTATAGTAGCTCTTTGCCCTGTGACCTATAGTCTTTGTGTTCAGTGCCTCCGGGTCACTACCATACTGCACGCATATTGTATCCACGTTTTTTTCCTTTCATTTAGTGTGTTTTTCCTAGAAAAGGGACAGGCAAGGTTTGTTAGGATTTGCAGCGGTGACACAATGACAGCTGTAATAAATCTGCCTCTCCCCAACCCTCTCATTATGGTGACTACAACACCGCTCCCAAACCTCACATTCCGGCTGCCTCTGATCCTATCTGGCCCATACAGGGACCTGCTCTAGAGTTCTCTTTGAAGTCCTCTCTGACTCTGCCCTTCCCCAGCACCAGTCCCCTCCCAGGTCTGACCCATGTCATTACCATGCAGCTGGTGGCATTTAGGAGCATCAGGTGACATCCTGTTTGATATGCAAAGGCATCTCAGGGATAACGGGTTATTGTTTACATATGGGGTGTCTGGAAGAGACAGCATCGATGTAAAATGTGCTTTGAGAGAGTATATATGGCTAATCAAACTGGTTTGCCACATTTGTACTGACTGGTCATTTGAACAGAGCAGGATCTACACATGATAATCATGGGTTTGGTGGGACCCAAATCAAACCGAATTGGATGAGTACGTAGGGTCGGTCATTTTTCCTGACCACGTGACCCGACACCTCCAGTTTCTTTGAATGAGGTTCATTCGCGCATTAAAAATGTCAATCACAATGCCTAATGTGATGAGTAACTGTGTCTCTTGTTGACTGACATCCGGTTTGCCCTCCTCCTCCGCAGCCCTCAGTATGATGTCATAGAGCCTCCACCAGAAGCCACAGCTGTGGTTCCCAGAGCCTAATGAGATCATAACTACATAGACTGCTTACCGGGGTGAATGGACCCCAAAACCACCCAACTTCATCTGATAGAACGTGTTTTGTCAACCCATCCCCTAGAACCACTAACCACACCATAATGGTTACACACTCATCGTGTTGTGGGCGGAAAACAAGCTACTGGAGCTGTGTGTGCCAAAACATCACAGGGTGGGAAGGGAAGTGCCACTCTTTCAAACAGCCATTTAACTTTATCAGAGCTGATCTGATTGAGCTCTGATAGACAGCCACTTAAGGGAAATCAATGTAAGAGCATTCAAGCGAAATTAATCCACACATCGTAGCAGTCACAATTTTTTTTTTTTTGTACAATTAATAGCAATGTCAACATGTCATAACAGCAGTGATACAATGTACATGGTTTGGTTTTATGATCACTGCAAAGGTTTTTAAAATATGAACTGCCTAAATTGCCTTAATCAGCTGAGTCAGAGAGAGTGACCTCAGTACCTCAGTTCCAAAATCAGCCACAGTCTTATGCGCTCCAGATGTTTCCTCTTGACTACCACAGAGTAAAATAGTTTAAGGAGACTATTTCACCTGGTGGACTGTGGACACGCACACACACAGATGTACACAGATACAGTTAACACAAATACCCCAACGGCAAGGGCGCAACTTTCACTGGAGACGGGGGGGACATGTCCCCCATACATTCTGGAATTGCATGTCCCCCCCCCCCCCAGTTTTATCACTGGAATGTGATCCAAACGAGGCAATGGTGAGCTTTAGGACCACGCAGACGCCTCCGAGAGGTCGGTAGGCTGTTTGGCGTGTTTATCCGACTGGATAATGAAAAAAATACAAATAATAATTATGTCCCCCCCACTTCTAAAGCCAAAGTTGCGCCCCTGACGAACACACACACAACCACACTGACTAATTTCCTCCTCATCCACTAAATGGTTGAGAGTGGAAAGTGAGAGAGGGAAAGAGAGGGATGACCGGAGCCCTGGAGCCCTGGAAGTTGTTCATTAATGCAGGCTGCTGTGCTCCTTCCGCGGGCCAGGGATGTGTGATTAGAGGAGGCTGGGTCAGCAGCAACACAGTGTAGGGCCCCTGGGTGCCTAATGAGATTTTAAGACGTGGTGTCTGGCATTTCACAGAAAAATCGCACTTAGTGGTTAGAGCAGTGAGGCAGGTTGGCCCAGACAAGGCAACCCTAGACTCACGAGAGAGGCTAGTGCCTGGTGTTTACTGCGGGCACAGGATCTGGCAACCAGAGAAGCCCCCATCGCTTCCCACTCCACCTCAGGCAGCCCATCCACAGACTGTAAAAACAGGGCAGCGCTTCCCTGCCTCCCAGGTAGGGATGACAAAACAAATGCAATCTACAAAGAAGAAAACAAAACATGGAGGGAGGAAATGACAGTGCGGTGATTATAAACTAATGAAATCTGACAAGGAGGAAATGACAGATACCAGAGGAGTAGTTGACTCCAGCCATCTCCAGCTCCATATAAGGCTGGAGCTGCACAGCTCATAAACTCTCCAGCACGCTCCGCCACTGGCAACCACTGGACTCTCCCCTTCCTCCATAGCTACAGGTTTTATTCCTCACCAGATGATCACCCAGCCATAACTTGCGTACGTGGGAGCGAAGGGAGCCTATAAAACTCAGTGAAAGTGTTTCAGTTTAATACCTGGCACTCTCCTTTACAAGGCAGACAGAGAGAGAGAGCTGCAGACTTGTTTCTTTCCCCGGGAGCCTCACATGCTTTCAATTAGGCACCGACCAAACACCTGATTACACTCCTTTGGTCCAGTGAAAGCCTAAACGCACTATTAGTGTGTAATGCTCATTAATCAAGTCTCATGCAGGACTCCAGACACATAGGCCTCCAGACAACTACCTCCACCCAAAGTCAACATGGATGTCCAAAAAATGGAATGGGAACCCCTTTCCGGTCCTTTTCACCTCTGTAAAAACTGAACAGGTTACCTGAGGGATTAGAACATTTATGGAAATTGTCCTGAGAGCCGGGTAAATCTATCGGCTTCTTTCTTTACCTCTTCCCTGAAATGGGACATACACTACATGGCCAAAAGTATGCGGACACCTGCTCGTCAAGCATCTCATTCCACAATCATGGGCGTTAATATGAAGTTGGTTCCCTCTTTGCCGCTATAACAGCCTCCACTCTTCTGGGAAGGCTTTCCACTAGATGTTGGAACATTGCTGCGGGGACTTAGGCGATTAGGCCTGGCTCGCAGTTAGCATTCCAATTCATCCCAAAGGTGTTCGAAGGAGTTGAGGTCAGGGCTCTGTGCAGGCCAGTTCTTCCACACCGATCTCGACAAAACCATTTCTGTATGGACCTTGCTTTGTGCACGGGGGCATTGTCATGCTGAAACAGGAAAGGGCCTTCCCCACCAAACTTTACAGTTGGCATTGCATTGGGACAGATAGCGTTCTCCTGGCATCCGCCAAACCCAGATTCATCCGTCAGACTGCCAGATAGTGAAGCGTGATTCATCACTCCAGAGAATGCGTTTCCACTGCTCCAATGGCGGCAAGCTTTACAACACTTCAGCCAATGTTTGGCATTCTGCATGGTGATCTTAGGATTGTGTACCGCTGCTTGGCCATTTCATGAAGCTCCCGACAAACAGTTCTTGTGTTGATGTTGCTTCAGTTTTTTCCTTGCTACGCGCTTCAGCAGTCGACGGTCCCGTTCTGTGAGCTTTTGTGGCCTACCACTTCGCGGCTGGGCTATTGTTGCTCCTAAACGTTTCCACTTCACAATAACGGCACTTACAGTTGACCGGGGCGGCTCTAGCAATGCAGAAATTTGAGGAACTGACTTGCTGTGTACTCGATTTTATACACCTGTCAGCAACGGGTGTGACTGAAATAGCTGAATCCCCAAATTTGAAGGGATGTCCACATACTTTTGGCCATGTCGTGTATTTGTAGAGGTGCTGTGTGAAGAAAAGGGGTATATATAAAATGCTTCCCTCCATCTCACCTCCATCTTGAGTTCAATCGAGTACAGGTTTAACTGGATGAACAACAGAGACAGATTGCAAAATAGAATTGTATTAAATAGTTTGGGATATGGCCTTGTCTCTGAGGAATGCAGTTTGAAGGAAGTTGCTAACTAGCGCTAGTACAATTGCTAACTAACGCTAGTTAGCATTGGCTCGCAAAACTACCTCCAACTTCCTTCCTACTGGACACAAATACATACAAATGGTATCCATCAGTTCCTCTGACTCTGCCAATATCCCAATGTATCTCTTTAAGGGTAGTATAGCCGGTGGTGGGGAGGGGGATGGTTGTCGACAACTGTTGCTGAAAAACAGCAAATATGAGAGAACATGGGGAAGTTGACATGTAAATACATCCCAAGGTTTACACTCATTGGCTGAGAGAGAGGAAAGTGATAATTGCAAGAGTAAGCCCAGAGGCCAATCGCCAAGCGTGTGGAAAGTGAATTACTGTACAGTGACATGGTTAACAGGAAGAGGAGAAGAATGAGACGCTGATACATTTGTATTAATTCCCGCTATGGCCGTAAAATAGGAAAACAGAGGAATTATTTTGATGAAATCGTCTAGAACACAGCTAACACACAAAATGAACTGGCAGCCGTGACCATTTTTAAATATGAAGCCTGGACCGATCCAGGAGGCTCACAATACTTGGACAGGCAATGCGCACAACTGGGGACACAATACGCCAAAAAGACCACTGAGGTATGGAGAAACACCACTCTGAAAGGGTCCCTTATCCCCCATAGAATACTGTGACAGTGGAGAGAGACAAAGGAGAGAGAGAGAGAGAGAGAGAGAGAGAGAGAGAGAGAGAGAGGATGCGAGGGAGAAATGTTATTCCGTTATCAGTAAGGAGCTGATATGGAAACTGAACGAGACCGTTATACAATCTGCCAGCCAGTAGACTGTACAGTAGTAAACTGTGCAGCTGGGTCCTTCTCTCTTTCCACAAACAAGTCTAGCGGAGTTGGACTGCAGGAGAGTTGAGGGGCTGTCTCCATCGGCGACAGAGGGTAATATGGCGGCCCAAAACCACCAGGCCTCCAGCCCTGAGCGCTGACTAGGCAGGGCAGCAACCCAAAAAGGAATGTGGAGAAAATGAGACTGCTGCTGCTTGTAAATCAGACGGATGCTTAAAATCACCGGCAGGTTTCCCCCCCCCCCTCATCTCAACGCCTTTGTTTTCCCCAATCCAACCCACATCATCAAATTATTCCTATCATATTCTCAAAGGATGTATTGTGTTTTAATTGCACAAAATGTCGTAAGAACAGCACAGTTCAACCCACCACTATGATCTAACCCTCTTTCCACAGGACTGTAAAATACATTTTTCCTTTGCAGAGCCTCCAACAGGCATTTAGTACTGTGTTAAGTGGGTAAAAAGAACAGTTGCAACTCGCCCTGGATAAATGAGTCACAAATCACAAAACAACTTAAGCTTGTTATGGGCTTGGTAAGCGTGTTAATTAGCCAACACCCTGTAGCAAGCAGGGACACATTCCCCCCTTTTTTGTTACTATGAAGCAACACTCTCCCTCCTCCTCCTTCTTTCTCATCACTCAGGTATGATAAACAACCATGGGATTTATTCCATCTCTGCTGCTGGAGATGGGCCCGCACACTGTAAATGAAACGTTGCTCTCCTTTTTTTAGGCTCTCGTCTGTGCTACTTAATAGCTCTCTTGGCTCTGAGCATGTAGGGAAGAGCCGGCCTGGGACAGACTGCATGCCTCGACGGGTACATTAGGCTGATACTGCGCCAGGTGCTCTCATTTAAAGAGACAGTCACACGGACAGAGCAACGCTCGAGACTGCAGATCTGCACAAAGAGCAGGAAAAGGCAAGTTAAGCTGCTACATTTGCACTTCACAACATGATATAGGCATTTAGTGATGATTAAAGAAAGTATCTTGAACCACAAACTGAGTAACAACATCTCAAATGGTATTGGTCACGTACACACATTTAGCAGATGTTATTGCGGGTGTAGCAGAAATGCTTGTGTTCCTAGCTCCAACAGTGCAGTAGTATCTAACAATTCACAACAATACACACAAACCTAAAAGTAAAAGAATGGAATTAAGAAATATATCAATATTAGGACGATCAATGTTGGAGTGGCATTGACTAAAATACAGTAAAACAGAATACAGTTTCTAAATATCAGATGAGTAAAGCAGTATGTAAACATGATTAAAGTCACAGAAGCAGAGCGAGCGCTCTCCTATCTGTGTTTGCTGCTGAGTCAGACAGGAATTGGTTTTCTTTGGGTTTTCCCACATGTCTGTGTCAAGAGCAAGGGGCAACAGACAGTGGTGAGCTCCGTATAAGGATTGAGGTAGATTAACATACTAGACTTTTTCAGGGTCTGTGCAACACATTAAGGAACACCCACCTTTTGTGATCCTGTATTGGAACAGTCACTATTATATTTTGCATATAGCATGGTTCCCCAACTGGCAGCCCGCGGGCCTAATTTGGTCCGCAAATGATTTTATTTGGCCCCCCAAGTTTTCTGACCATCATTGATGGACATCAAATACTGTAAAAACACCAGGAAATCATCTCCAAGTGATTTACATTTTGAGATCGTATGAAAATGTAAGCAAGGTTTGAAATGATTATGTTTTAGTCAAATTTGATATCTGTCTGGGCTTCTTGCGGTCATTTTGCAGTATACAAATGATTTGTGATTATATTCTGGCTCCCTGACCATCCGCTCGAGAAACAATCGTCCTGCGGCTGAATCCAGTTGATAATCCCTGGTATTATAGCATGTAAATCAGATACTACACGTTTATGCAGGAAAATACAGTCGGCACATAATGTAAACATCAATCATCAAAATAGATTCACACCTCATACAGAACGCAGACCATGTGCACACGCACCAACACACACAACATAATAAACCACCCTGAAGCCGGATGCTTTCTACCGCATTAATCACCAGACACAAGACAGCGACCACATTGGATGAACACAAGACGGAAGCAGATTGGGGGAAGGGTGATGATAAACTGGACCAGAGATCACTCACCTACTCTGAAGTTGGGGGCGGTGAGGGTGTCTGCGGCATGGCCGTTCTCACTGACGATGGTGGTGGTGTTGCCCAGCTCACAGTTGTTCTGGCACCGCCCCCCTGTGCAGGTCACTTTGCAGATGGTGGGTGTGAAGACCACCTTGATCCGTCCCGTGTGGTTCCCCACTGCCAGCCGGGACGCACAGCACACCATCAGAAAGAAGAGGGAAGGGAGGGAGAGTCTAGTCAGTCTTGTATCCATTGGTTAGTCAGAAACACCTTGAGTGGCCTGTCACAGACGATCACGAACAACGAGTTCAGTCAAAACAATAACTGAAAGGACTGTTGTCCTCTCTATTCACATATACCCCCGTTGTGTCTCTCCTTTCCCCTTTTATCTTTCTCTTTCATTCCCTCTCTCTTTCTCTCCCACTGCTTCTAAATCCGGTGGCGTCTCTGAAACATGAGGAGGGAAAGAGAAAAAACAGAGGGAGAGAGAGCTCAGCAAACAAAACTCTGGGATGCACTCCAATTCTTCATCAAAAGTCAAGTTCCCTGAGAGGTGGGTATTGGCAGATCACAATGCCATGCTTTATTCCAAGACGCACAACGAGTGGGCATGGCGGTATAGTCGGCCTTGGTTTCTCTGCCCCCCCCCCTCCCTCTTCTTATTTCTCTCTCTCACTTTCTCCCTCCCTTTCTCTGCCCCCCCCCTCCCTCTTCTTATTTCTCTGTCTCACTTTCTCCCTCCCTTTCTCTGCCTTCCCCCCCTCCCTCTTCTTATTTCTCTCTCTCACTTTCTCCCTCCCTTTCTTTGCCCCCCCCCCCCCTCTTCTTATTTCTCTCTCTCACTTTCTCCCTCCCTTTCTTTCCTGTCTCCCACCTAGCAAATGTTGTAGGTCTTTGGCACCTCTGTCCGAAAGAAAGTTCTCCCAAAATGCTTTTGCTGTGTCTCTTCCTAAGATCACCTCCTCTCTCTCTCTCTCTCTCCCTCTCTGCACTTTAGGATGAAGTCACAGGCTACCCACTGCACCGAGATAGAAACTATCAGCCTACCTGTCCGCCCATTCGCCTATCCTCTCCCCTTCCTCCCTCACCACCAAACCCAGCCCTCATATCAGACAGACAGAGAAAGAGAGGGGGAGGGAGAGAGAGAGAGAGAGAGAGAGAAGGAGACTAGCGAGACAGAGAGAAGAGTATTGATCACAAACATCTGTACGAGGTTTACCGCATCCCTTCCCAGACTAGCCTCCTCCAACCTTTCCCCTTCTACTTTTCTGCATTCAGTGACACACGTCTTTATAGAAAGTTCCTCAGCCCCCCTTCCTTTTTTTTCTCCCATTCACATCTTCCTTTTCCCTTCACCAACGTCTCTCTCTACATCCTGTCTTTACTACTTTGCATGTCCCCCCCCCCCCCGTCCGTCCAAACTTCCCCAAAACCCCAGACTCCTGAGCTCAACATTTCGTCTGCGGCTGTCAGCTGTTCACACCAGACAGGGCAGAGATGCAGGGAGCATGGCCAAGGGGAGAGAGGGCTTTTTCCTCTAAACCAGAAAGCAGGCAAAACCACTGGATTACAGACTTTTGGGCCGCCTAAATATTTGCCATAAGATGAAAAAAAAAAGATGTGGACATAAAGGGGAACTAATATGATGTAGTCAAAAGCCAAGGACTAATAGACAGCTGGTTTTAAACGTGAGCCAACTGTATTATATACATAATAGACATAGTATTTAAAAGACAAGTTTGCCAAATGTCATTTCCAAGTAGAAGGAAGGAGCGCTGTTCCCATGTAGGAAGGAGCATTGCTCTGACTGATGCTGGCATGGGAGAGCCGATGTTGGGAAAGGCCTGCTTTAACAACCTGCTCTGCTCCTTTAAGACCCTATAGACATATCAGGCTCCACTCAGGCTTTGGCTCCTGGTACACATGAGAACCGTCAACCTCTCCATCAAACTGCCTGCTGAGAGGTCCTGTGTTCTTTACCTACAGTATAATCCCCTGTGTCACACCAGGGCTTCCTGTGTCTGCTACGCTGCGCCATCGCTCCAGACTACGCAGAGTTCGGGCCAGCGGAGTGTGCCTTTTTAGACGTCGCCTCTCACGTCGTTCAGCCTCTCTGCACTCTAGCGTTCACTGTAATTATGCCGGGTTTGCCTCCATCGACCTCATCACACCGTGAGCCAAAAACGTACTGGTTTCTCTCTGGGGGCTGAGCATTCATTTGGCCGTTACCTCCCAGTAGTGTGTAGCTCTTTACTTTCTGGGGTTTCTGGGTGATTAAGCTACTACCACAAGCGCGTTCATTCAGAGAAGGCCTGGGTATCACCGTTGACAGGGGGTATAGAGAAGTATGGACAGGAGAAGCCTTGGAAACAGATCACATTCCCTAGCACATACAGATCTATAGAAGGCTCTGCTGTCGTCTGACAGCCCCCCTGCACCATGTTCAACACTACTCTGACACAGCTTGGAGTCCCTGGCCTCAACAGTGATAAAATCATGTCCGTCTTCATCCCTCTATCCCTCTTCTGCCTCCATAAGAGCTGCCTCCGTATGTAAGCAGATCCTTCGCACGACACGGTAGACTTCTCCAGCCCTGTGGAGCAGCTCTGTGGAGCATATGGAGAGAGAAGCTGGAGGGGCGTCTCAGACAGAACGCAGACATCAATCAGCATGGAAGACGCAGGGGGATGCAAGAGGAAGGGGCTGAGAACACACAGGCTAGGCTAGACTGGAGGGATGTGAGGGTCTGCAAGGAAAAATAGGGTCTTCTTTTGAGCTCCCCTGGTGGAACTCTACTGGTCCAATGTTTCCCTGTATGGGGTCGAAGACAGCAGTCTTTGAAGCCAAACATGTAGCCTTCCAACACGGCAATCTACAGCTTAGAGCGGGAGCCTTGTTCGTCTGTGTGGGAGAGCTGGGGGACAGTGGCCGGCGGGGAGAATGACTTTCCCAGACAAGGCACCATAGCTAGCTGCTGACAGGCTGTCTGTTGGGTGGGACAGGGCTGACAGGAAGGCTGCAGGCCTAGCGATTTAGGAGCACAAACATTCTCTCCTGTCTGCTACTCCATCAGTCAGGTAGCACACCAACACCACCGCACACTGGGCTAAAGCCAACAGTGACATCCCTACCAATGGGGAGCTGAAGGCCTGAGGCGCCATTCATTGTAACATAGGCAGTGTATCTACTGTAAGTGTTTTGCAAGATGGAGTAAAGCGTTTTGTGCGGGAGGCAGGAGGCAGGGGGAAGGAGGCAGGGGGGCAGGGGATGGGGGCAGGAGGCATGGGAATGGGGGCGGGAGGCAGGGGGCAGGAGACAGGGGGCAGGGCGCAGGAGGCATGGAGATGGGGGCGGGAGTCAGGGGGCAGGAGGCAGGGGGGCAGGGGATGGGGGCAGGAGGCATGGGGATGGGGGCGGGAGGCAGGGGGCAGAGGCATGGGGGCGGGGGCGGGAGGCAGGGGGCAGGGGGGCAGGGGATGGGGGCAGGAGGCATGGGGGCAGGAGGCAGGGGGCAGAGGCATGGGGATGGGGGCGGGAGGCAGGGGGCAGGGCATGGGGTTATATTGTGCCCTTGTACCGGTGCATTCATTTTCCTTTTAATACCTCTACTGTGTCTTAGTGATGTGCAGTTTGTGAACAATTCAATATTTTTGAATGACTCTTTTACTGACTCAAGAATCATGATTCACTCATTTTACTTGTCCGTTTGACCTGGGATTAATACGCCCTCCTCCGGCTTAGCGGCTCTGGATACGTGCTCCAACCAAGTAATGCTGCAGGCAGCATAGAGAAGAAAAATACATGTTCGAACTGATCATTGATCGCATGGTGCAAGAACGAATGCAATTCATTGATTATTGAATGTTATTGATGTTCAGCTCAATAAACTCAAACTCTCTCTCTCTCTCTCTCTCTCTCTCTCTTCTCTCTTCTCTCTTCTCTCTGATGCCTGGACATATCCCTGATGGTCCCACACTGGAGATGTATGAGAGTGGACTGGGGTTATTTGTAGCTCTGTGGCCAGGCTGGGGCTGGCTGAGGACTGCAGCCACAAGGGCCCCAGAGGGGAGAGGGAGGAAGACGCAGACAGACTCACGGAGACCAGCGGAGGCTGTTGTGTCTGCAGACTGCTCCATTTATAGCACAGAGACTGTCTGGGTAGACGGACATGGAGCCATTCACTTCCAGGTCAGCAAATGACTTACTTACCTAAGGAAGTCTAACAGGAGGTTAAAATATGTATATCCTCTGCCAACACAGTAGAGAGTATACCTCTAGGTGTACAGCATATCAGATGTACAGTATAACCTTAAATACATACCATGAGATGGGAAATCATCATAAAATCCTCCAAGCCACTACGCGTCCAACCACAAGCCATGCATTATTCATGTATCTCACTTTCAAAAGCCACTTGACTGTTCGGCCACATCGTAAAGTGTAAATGGAAGACAATGTGTCTTCCATGAAGGGGCCGCAAGGCTATTCAGCGGGGGAGCTTTAAGAGGAGCAGATAACAGCTATTCAACAGCTCAGCAGACTGGAGATGGCCTCTCCCATTCATATCAGTCTGTCACACTTGTTGTTTCAGCAATTGAGGGGTTCTCTGTTGGATGACACAGTGTATCACCTTGCTCTGTCATTTAATTGTCTCTCCCACTCCCTTCCTGTATCTGAAATTGCCCACTGAAAATGAGGCTAATAATTCATTTTAGACAGAGCCGAGCAGCAGGCAATGCTTAACTCTTTATGCCATTACCGCTGGGGCTGCAATTTGAAGAATCCCATTGCTGCCCAACTTTAAGCTCCAGTTACAGCAGACGTGTGTGTGTGTGTGTGTGTGTGTGTGTGTGTGTGTGTGTGTGTGTGTGTGTGTGTGTGTGTGTGTGTGTGTGTGTGTGTGTGTGTGTGTGTGTGTGTGTGTGTGTGTGTGTGTGTGTGTGTGTGTGTACTGTTTATGCCCATAAGGAACAATTGCTGCCTTTTATCCATTTAGATGAAATGACTGTTGAGTAAGACAATGTATTTACCATGCAAAGATTTATCTGACTAGAGGCAGCTGACAATGTGACAGATGTTTATATATATAGATCCCATCTAAAGACTAACATACCATCTTAAATGTTTCAATGGCGCCGGAGGAGATGGCTTCAGTTTTACGGGCTCCTAATCAATTGCGCTATTGTGTGTGTTTTTTCGCATTATTTGTATCTTATTTTGTACATAATGTTTCTGCCACCGTCTCAAATGACCGAAAGGAGCTTCTGGAAATCATGACAGCAATTACTCACCTCGTACTGGACGAGTCGGATGCAAAGGATTTACTTCGGACAAGGACCAAATCCCTGCATTCGCATGAAGAAGAGACAGCGATATCGGGGACGTAGGTCGGGTGCCTTGTAAGGATCCGACGACGAGTGGGTAATCCGCCACCTCTACCATCCGTCCTATTAGCCAACGTGCAATCATTGGATAACAAACTGGATGAGCATAGATCAAGGCTATCCTACCAATTGGACATTAAAAACGGTGATATCTTATGTTTCAATGAGTCGTGCCTGAATGACGACAATATAAAACAGCTGCCTCCGGTAAGACGAGGGGTGGTGATCTGTGTCTATTTCTCAATAACAGCTGGTGCATGAAATCTAATATTAAGGAAGTATCAAGGTTTTGCTCACCTGAGGTGGAGTATCTCATAATAAGCTGAAGCCCACACTATTTACCAAGAGAGTTATCTATATTTTTTGTAGGTGTCTATTTACCACCACAAACCGATGCTGGCACTAAGACCGCACTCAACGAGCTGTATAAGGCCATAAGCAAACAAGAAAACGCTCATCCAGAGGTGGCTATCCTAGAGGCCGAGGACTTTAATGCAGGGAAACGTAAATAAGTTTTACCTAATTTCTACCAGCATGTTACATGTGCAACCAGAGAGAAAAAAACTCTAGACCACCTTTACTCCACACACACAGATGCGTACAGAGCACTCCCTTGGCCTCCATTCCGCAAATCTGGCCTCCATTCCGCAGTGACAGATGGATTACCAGGACGTGTACTCCAAGCATTCGCTGACCAACTAGCAAGTGTCTTCACTGACATTTTCAACCTGTCCCTGACCGAGTCTGTAATACCAACATGTTTCAAGCAGACCACCATAGTCCCTGTGCCCGAGAACACCAAGGTAACCTGCCTAAATGATTACCGACCCGTAGCACTCACGTCTGTAGCTCACATCAACACCATTATCCCAGAAACCCTAGATCCACTATAATTTGCATACCGCCCCAACATATCCACAGATGACGCAATCTCTATTGCATTCCACACTGTCCTTTCCTACCTGGACAAAAGGAACACCTACGTGAGAATGCTATTCATTGACTACAGCTCAGCGTTCAACACCATAGTGCCCTCAAAGCTCATCACTAAGCTAAGGACCCTGGGACTAAACACCTCCATCTGCAACTGGATCCTGGACTTCCTGACGGGCCGCCCCCAGGTGGTAAGGTTAGGTAACAACACATCTACCACGCTGATACTCAACACGGGGGCCACTCAAGGGTGGGTGCTCAGTCCCCTCCTGTACTCCCTGTTCACCCATGACTGCATGGCCAAGCACGACTCCAACACCATCATTAAGTTTGCAGACGACACAACAGTGATAGCCTGATCAACGATGAAACAGCCTATAGGGAGGAGGTCAGAGACCTGGCAGCGCTGTGCCAGGATAACAACCTCTCCCTCAACATGATCAAGACAAAGGAGATTGTGGACTACAGGAAAAGGAGGGCCGAGCACGCCCCCATTCTCATCAACGGTGCTGTAGTGGAGCAGGTTGAGAGCTTGTCAACATCCCCAAAGAACTATCAGTGTCCAAACACACCAAGACAGTCGTGAAGAGGGCACGACAAAGCCTATTCCCCCTCAGGAGACTGAAAAGATTTGGCATGGGTCCTCAGATCCTCAAAAAGCTCCACAGCTGCACCATAGAGAACATCCTGACTGGTTGCATCACCGCCTGGTATGGCAACTGCTCGGCTTCAGACCGCAAGGCTCTGCAGAGGGTAGTGCGTACGGCCCAGTACATCACTGGGGCCAAGCTTCCTGCCATCCAGGACCTCTATACCAGGCAGTGTCAGAGGAAGGCCCTAACAGAGGAAGGCCCTAACATGTGCCCCTGCACATTGACTCTGTACCCCTTGTATATAGCCTCGTTACTGTTAATTTATTGTTGCTCTTTAATTATTTGTTATTTTTCTATTTTGTTATTTTTCTTTTTCTTTTTTATATATTTCTTTTTTACTTCAGTTTATTTTTGTAAATACTTAACACTTGTTTTTCTTAAAACTTAATTGTTGGTTTGGGGGCTTGTAAGTAAGCATGTCACTGTAAGTCCTACACCTGTTGTATTTGGCACATGCCAAATAAAATGTGATTTGATTGATGATTTGATGTTATTTTCCTCGCCATAAACTAAATCTCCTATTACCATAAAAAATCTGGCTTTATATTCAACCATGGCAGATACATTTTCTCAAATGGGCAGATATTTCATCTTACTAAATAAAGAGCATATAAACTTGAATGCACCTTCCACACAGTGATTGCGATACCATCAGTGCAACCCCTCCCCCTCCCCACTGGCAACACCCTATCCCCCAGCCCCTACCCCCCAACTCCCCAATTAGGCTATGTGTGTTTTTATATGACTCAGAGTACAGCAGGAACCCATTCCACTGGGGGAGAGCGGGCTACTGCATAGCGCTGAAATCGCACTGGCTCCCGTAACGTGAGAAATGGGTGCAGTCCAAACCCCATGCTAAAATAATGACAGGCTGACCTAACTAAAGCGTCACTACAGTGTCCGTTTGGCAGTGATTAATGGTCGGCCCGATAAATCTCCAGCCCTGAAATAACAAACAGGCCAGTGTAATTGGCTCAGCTGGATCTGCTGACACTAGCTGGTGTCGTGCGGTCTGCTCAAAGAGTAAAGAGAGAGAGAGAGAGAGAGAGAGAGAGAGAGAGAGAGAGAGAGAGAGAGCCTGTCACGGAATTTTCCAAACCTCGGGTTCAGTCGTCCCCAGTCTCTGCCCCGTGCCAGCAAAGCCGTGCCTGGGAGAGCTCAGGAATTTTAAAGCTGAGCCGACGACACTTTTATTAAAAAATTAAATTAATTTGTGAAATAACATCTTTAAAGTGTTTGAGGACTTTGCGTACCGCCACAGAACCAAGGGTTGGCAAAATGTGGGAAAGGCCTCAGACTCACAAAATCATCACTTAGTGAATACTAGCTGATTTAAGAGCAGAGGTTTGTGACAATATAGTGCTGCCCTATGAGTAAAGATGACTGTTTCTTAGCTTATTTTGCACATCGTAAAGTCACCTGGTGTTTCAGGTGCACATCCAAAGCTTCCAAAGACTTAAATTACGTACATCTGTGGTTAGAGCTTCAATAAAGCCACCTGTCAGTCCAGTACAGTAGCTAACCTTCCTGTTAAAAACCCTCTCTCTTTAACCCTCTCTCTGGGCCTGTGAGAGACACAAACTTCGTAGCCTTTTACTGATGAGGTAGGAATCCATCACCTTTCTCAGCCTGACCCTATTGTTCAGTGGCATAGGGCACTTCACACCTATGTGTTAGGGACCAGTTTGCCAGGGAAATCAGTCAGCTGACCAGGGCCAGCCAATCACTGGCTCTCCCTGCTGGTGGTAATAGACACCCATTCCTGCTCGTGCTTTAGTTGCTTCCAGGAGGGCAGGGTTAGGAAGGTCGCTGTAAACTACTTGTGTTGTTATGTGTTAATAACATTTAGGCTATGTTACCCAGCAGGCTATGCGGGTGGTTGAAGAATGCCTTGCATGTCTAAACATGGAGTTTTCTAGCTGAAGTATATGTTCATTAAAAGTAGTTAAACCTATATATAACCTATATATTATATAAGGAACAAACATAACATGGTGTCAGATTGGTAGCCGATATGACGAGACAGAGAAAAGAAAGGAGTAACTGCAAATTTCCGCGATGAAAATGGAACATTCTACCACAAGTCAAGTGACGTGAGTAGTTGAAGACGCTAGCTTGCAAGAGCGAGGACAACGAGCCGCAGCAGCGAGAGGGACAGCAGCGAGAGTGACAGCAGCGAGAGGGACAGCAGCGAGAGGGACAGCAGCGAGAGCGACAGCAGTGAGAGGGACAGCAGCGAGAGCGACAGCAGCGAGAGGGACAGCAGCGAGAGCGACAGCAGCGAGAGGGACAGCAGCGAGAGGGACAGCAGCGAGAGTGACAGCAGCGAGAGTGACAGCAGCGAGAGGGACAGCAGCGAGAGGGACAGCAGCGAGAGGGACAGCAGCGAGAGTGACAGCAGCGAGAGTGACAGCAGCGAGAGTGACAGCAGCAAGAGGGACAGCAGAGAGAGGGTCAGCAGCGAGAGTGATAGCAGCGAGAGGGACAGCAGCGAGAGGGACAGCAGCGAGAGGGACAGCAGCGAGAGTGACAGCAGCGAGAGTGACAGCAGCGAGAGCGAGGCTGCATTGGAATCTGTGGACGAGCAAGTTGATGAGCAACATACTGAAGTAAGAGAAATCGACACTGTTCCTGTTCTCCGTCATGGATAGGCTTAGTCCTCCTACTCCTATGCAGTTAACAGGCAATCTAGCTGACATTTGGAAACGTTTCAAGCAGAGATTCAATATCTACCTAGCAGCCAGTGGTGCAGGGGGAGATGATGACAAATTGAAAGCTTCCATTTGTCTGCATGTTATTGGAGAGGATGCATTGGACATTTACAAAAGCTTTCAGCAAGACGAGGCAAACTTGACATTGACTGTGTTAATGGCTAAATTTGAGGAGTACTTTGTACCAAACCAGAATGTCACATTTGAGAGATACAGGTTTTTCTCTCATGATCAGAGACAGGGAGTCAGTTTTGACCAGTATTTGGCTGAGCTGAACACACTGAGCAAAACGTGTGAATTTGAAAATCTGAAAAACTCACAAGTGAAAGACAGGATAGTCTGTGGCATACTTGATAATGGACTCAAGGAGAGATTGCTGCGTGAGCAAGATTGAACTTTGGATAAAGCTGTGAATATGTGTCGAGCAGCTGAAACCACCAGAGCACAAGCTAAAGAGCTGTGCAGGGATGAGACGTCAGTGTATACAATAAAAAGGGAGGAGCACCACACACACAACGCTTTACAAAACATAAACAAGCAAAAGAGAGAAATCAAAACACTACATGTGGAAAATGTGGATTTATCCACAAGCCAAAAAAATGCCCTGCATATGGCAAATCATGTAACAACTGAGGGAAAAAATGATCATTTCTCAAAATGCTGCAAAGCTCTCCTACAAAGAAAAAGGTTCACACAGTCGAGGAGATGGAATAATTCTTTGTTTATTCTGTGGAAATATGCAATGCAGTAAATGCTGAATAGATTGTGCCATTGACTGTGAATGAAACTATAATACCATTCAAGCTTGATAATGGAGCACAGGTAAACCTGTTATCGCTGGATGACTACAAAACACTGAAGGTGAAGAGCAAAATACACCCGGTGAAAATGAAGGTTACTGGTTATACTGGGGAGAACGTACCAGTCAAAGGTAGCTGCATAGTAACTTTACAGCACAAAGGAAAACAGTTCAGAGCACAGCTGCTGATTGTGGAAAAGAGTGTACAGCCTATTCTAGGAATCAATGCATGTGAAAAGCTCAATTTGTTGAAAAGAGTGTATGTAGTGACATCACAGACTGAAAATGACCAAGAATCGCTACTGGCTGAATATGAGGATTTGTTTGAGGGTCTTGGATGTTTACCAGGAGAACACAAAATATGTACTGATGACAAAATGACTCCAGTTGTGCATGCATGCAGAAAAGTTCCATTTGCACTGAGGAAAAAACTCAAAGATGAACTTGGACGCATGGAAAAGATGGACGTCATCACAAAAATGGATGAACCTACAGACTGGGTAAAACTCACTGGTCATTGTGGTGAAAAAGAACGACGATCTCAGGATATGTCTAGACCCGAGAGATATCAACAAAGCAATCAAGAGAGAGCATTTCAAGTTGCCAACCAGAGAAGAGATAATGTCGCAGTTTTCTGGAGCAAAGTGGTTCAGTAAGCTTGATGCCTCATCAGGATTCTGGCAAAGGAAGCTAGATGATGCAAGCTCAAGGCTATGCACATTCAACACACCTGAGGGCAGGTACAGATTTCTTCGTCTACCATACAGGATTCTTTCAGCGCCAGAGGTCTACCACAAGACAACCCACATGATCTTCGAGCACATTCCAGGAGTGGAGAGTCTGGGGGTCCAGAAAAGAAGAACACAATGCGAGAGTGAGACAAGTGCTGGACCTGACACGGAAAGTCAACCTAAAACTAAACAAGGACAAATGCGAGTTTGGTGTGAAAACACTTACCTTCGTGGGAGACATACTTTCAGAGGATGGAGTCAAACCAGACCCGAGGGAAACATCAGCCATCAACAACACGGAGCACCCGAAGAACAAGGACGATGTGAGAAGCTTCATGGGCATGATCACCTACCTTGCAAAGTTCATACCTCAACTGTCAGCACAGTCCGCTCCACTCAGATGTCTTCTGGAACAGAAAAATAAATGGGAATGGTCCCATGAACAGGAAAACTGCTTCAAAAACCTAAAGAAGACAATCACAGAAGAGCCAGTGCTCAGGTTCTATGATCCAGAGAAAAGCACAAGAATCCAGAGAATGTTGATTAGACTGCAAAAGTATGATGTGAAGATGATCTATACCCCAGTCGACAAGAAGGAGCGCTTCGACACACAGAAAAACACAGATTCAGGCCTACGTCGATATGATCGTAGCATCACTTCCTGTGT
The DNA here is from genome assembly GCF_002021735.2 of Oncorhynchus kisutch. Taxonomy (NCBI): domain Eukaryota; kingdom Metazoa; phylum Chordata; class Actinopteri; order Salmoniformes; family Salmonidae; genus Oncorhynchus; species Oncorhynchus kisutch. The sequence goes on from NC_034184.2 coordinate 39,696,642, forward strand.
CCTCTGAGAGAATGGAGCAGATCAAAAGAGGGACCGCAGCTGACCAAACAATGACAGAGTTGAAAGAAACAACACTGATAGGATGGCCCGCACAGAAAAACAACTGTCCAAGGAGAATACAGGATTACTGGATGTGCAGAGCAGAGCTCACCGTTGTGGATGACATAGTGTTCAAAGGCAACAAGATTGTCATTCCCATGACACTACGCAAAGAAATGCTACAGAAAATACACGAGGGCCACTAGGATGAGGAAAAATGCAAATGACGAGCACGAGAAGTAATGTACTGGCCAAGAATAAACCAGGAAATCAGCCAGACCACTGATTCATGTGAACTGTGTTTGACCTACAGGCCAAAGCAGCAAGCAGAGCCGCTAATGCATCATCCAGTACCCAATAGACCCTACTACAAAATTGTCAAAGGTCTGATGAAAAAGGCACACGATGGAAAGGATTTCCTAAAGAATCTGATGATCTACCGCAGCGCACCGCTGCAGAACGGACTTTCACCTGCACAAATGTTGATGGGACGTCGCATCAGAACCAACCTACCCATCCATGAGGACTTGCTAACACCCAGAAGTGCTCACAAAGTCAAACCCGCGAAGGAAAAACAGAGAAACAAACAAAAACAACGACACAACAAAAGTGCAAGACACTTACCTGAACTGAAACCTGGAGATCATGTACGACTCCGAGACATCACTACAGGAACCTGGATGCAGCAAGGGTGTGTGCAGAGAGAAGTTGCACCGCGATCCTATGAGATCCAAACGCAGCATGGATCACAACTGAGACGAAACAGAGTGGATCTAAGGCTGCAGCCATTCACTCAAGGGACTGAAGATCATCAGGAGGATACTGCTGAAGCGTCAAATGCCTTTAGAAATGGACAATTCAGTCAGAACACCCTGACTGACAATGAACTCTGTCCAACTGTTTCAGGAAGCACTTTAGCAGAACGACCAAAAAGGACTGTCAGAGCTCCTGAAAGGCTTATTGAGAATTGCTAAAAAAATATATTTAAAAAAAGGGGCACCTGGACTGAATGTTTTGCTAATGTGAAAAGAAAGAGCCACAATAGAGTATTGTTGGAAAAAAAAAATTGGGGGGAAAGAAATGTGTGTTATTGAAAATGGCATGTTATGCAGGTTGAGTAAACAAATGTGATGTGACGTGTAGTTACATAGAAAAGTAGTTTTCTTTTAAAGGAAAGAAGATGTGTTGTTATGTGTTAATAACATTTAGGCTACGTTACCCAGCAGGCTATGCGAGTGGTTGAAGAATGCCTTGCATGGCTAAACATGGAGTTTTCAAGCAGAAGTATATGTTCATTAAAAGTAGTTAAACCTACGCCCCGGTTTGTCATTATATAAGGAACAAACATAATACTACTGTCCTGCACTACAACTCATAACTGGAGATTCCTTAAGGGACAAGCCTTCCCTCCAATCAAATCCAAGTTTATTGGTTGTGTACACACATTTGCAGACGTTATCGCAGGTGCAGCAAAATGCTTGTGTCTCTAGCTCCAATAGTGCAGTAATATTTTTAATACACACATTTTAAAAAAGTTATATAGGATGAGTCATGACTAGAATACAGTATATACATATAAAGTGGGTGAAACAGTATGTAAACATTATTAAAGTTACCAGTATTCAATGACTCTATATACATAGGGCAGCAGTCTCTAAGGTGCTGTGTAGAGTACAGGGTGGTAGCCGGCTAGAACAGTGACCAAGTTTCAGGGCAGGGTACTGGGCGGAGGCCGGCTAGTGGTGACTGTTTAACAGTCTGATGGCCTGGAGATGTTGTTTCTCAGTCTCTCAATCCCAACTTTGATGCACCTGTACGGTCTATGCCTTCTAGATGGAGGGGGGGTGAACAGGCCGTGGCTGGGTTGGCTGAAGTCCTAGAGGGCAGGCAGTATGCCCCTGGTGATAGGCTGGGCTGACCGCACCACCCTCTGGAGAGCCCTGCGGTTTCAGACAGTGCAATTGCCGTACCAGGCGGTGATAGAGCCCCGACAGGATGCTCTCAATGGTGTATCTGTAGAGTTTGTGAGGGTTTTAGGGGCCTAGTCAAATTTCTTCAGGCTCCTGAGGTGCATCACTGAACATGAAAGAGAGCTTTGTTATGATTCATCTGTATATTTGATCTGTTCTAGGTTGCTATTGCTTTGTTAGTATATGCTAACATCCTTGTGTATATGTCAGGATTGTCTCCCATGTCACATACTTCACACATTCTGCCCCTTGGCATAGTTCTGTATACCTTTATGTTCAAGCCATGAGAAAAAGGCTGCATTTATTGTAGCTGGGGATTTTAACAAAGCAAAACACTACCGAAGTTCTATCAACACATTGACAGTAGTACTCACTTAAGAAAAGCACTAGATCACTGCTATTCGCCTTTCGAGATGCCTACAAGGCCCTCCACCGCCCTCCCTTCGGCAAATCAGATCCAGATTCAATTTTGGTCCTCTCTTCCTATATGCATAAACTAAAATAGGAAGTACCCGTGCTAGGGTCTATTCAATGGTCTATTCGGAATCCATGCTTCAAGATTGTTTTGATCACGCCGACTAGGATAGGTTCCGGGTAGCCTCTGAGAATAACACTGATGCTTAAACAGACACGGTTCATCAGGAAGTGTATAGGGGATGTTATTCCCTCTGTGACTATTAAAACCTACCCAAACCAGAAACCGTGGATAGATGGCAGCATTCGTGCATAACTGAAAGCGCGAACCACCGCATTTAACCATGGCAATGTGACTGGGAATATGGTTGTAGTGTAGTTATTACCTACAAAAGGCAATCAAAGAGGCAAAACGTCAGTACAGAGACAAAGTGGAGTTGCAATTCAACGGCTCAGACACAAGACGTATGCGGCAGGGTCTAAAGACAATCACTGATTACAAAGGGAAAACCAGCCAGGTCGCGGACACCGACGTCTTGCCTCCAGGCAAGCTGAACACCTTCTTCGCCCGCTTTAAAGACAACACAGTGTCACCGACGAGGCCCGCTCCCAAGGACTGTGGGCTCTCGTTCACCATGGCCGAAGTGAGTAAGACATTTAAGCGTGTTAACCCTCGCGAGGCTGCCGGCCCAGACGACATCCCTAGCCGCGTCCTCAGAGCATGTGCAGACCAGCTCGCTGGAGTGTTTACGGACATATTCAATCTCTCTCTATCCCAGTCTGCTGTCCCCACTTGCTTCAAGATGTCCATCAAAGGTAACTGAATTAAATGACTATCGCCCCGTGACACTCACTTCTGTCATCATGAAGTGCTTTGAGAGGCTAGTTAAGGATCATATCACCTCTACCTTACCTGACACCCTAGACCCACTTCAATTTGCTTACCGCCCCAATAGTGACACATTGGTGTGGCTGGCTTACAGGTTAAGCGGGCATTGTGTCAAGAAGCAGTGTGTCTTGGTTGGGTTGTGTTTCAGAGGACGCACGGCTCTTGACCTTCACCTCCCCCGAGTCCGTACGGGAGTTGAAGCGATGAGACAAGACTGTAGCTACCAACTGGATACCAGATAATTGGGGAGAAAAAGAGGGTAAAATAAAAAAATAATGTTCATTCCCTATAGCAAGCCTTCAACACCATAGTACCCTCTAAACTCATCATTAAGCTTGGGGCCCTGGGTCTGAACCCTGCCCAGTGCAACTGGGTCCTGGACTTCCTGACGGGCTGCCCCCAGGTAGTGAAGGTAGGAAACAACACCTAAACTTCGCTGATCCTCAACACAGGGGCCCCCTCCTGCGTGCTCAGCCCCCTCCTGTACTCCCTATTCACCCATGACTGCGTGGCCATGCACGCCTCCAACTCAATCATCAAGTTTGCAGACGACACAACAGTAGTAGGTCTGACTACCAACAATGACGAGACAGCAAACAGGGAGGAGGTGAGGGGCCTGGCAGATTGGGGCCTGGGAAAAAACTCTCTAAACGTCAACAAAATGAAGGAGCTGATCGTGGACTTCAGGAAACAGCAGAGTGAGCACGCACCTATCCACATTGATGGAACCGCAGTGGAGAAGATGGAAAGATTCAAGTTCCTTGGCATACACATCACTGACAATCTGAAATGGTCCACCCACAAAAAAATTGTGGTGAAGAAGGCGCAGCAGAGCCTCTTCAACCTCAGGAGGCTGAAGAAATTTGGCTTGTCCCCTAAGACCCTCAGAAACCTTTACAGATGCACAATTGAGAGCATCCTGTCGGGCTTTATTACCGCCTAGTACAGTTACTGCACTGCCCGCAACCGCAGGGCTCTCCAGAGGGTGGTGCAGATTGCCTGACCTCCAGGACAACTACAGCACCCAATGTCACAGTAAGGCCAAAAAGATAATCCAGGACATCAACCACCCGAGCAACTGCCTGTTCACCCCACTATTTTCATTTTTTTCCATCATTTAAAAAAAAACTTTATTTAACTAGACAAGTCAATTAAGAATAAATTATTATTTACAATGACGGCCTACACCGGCCAAAGCTGCATCGCAGTGCCTTAGAGACTCTGGGTTCGAGCCCAGGCTCTGTCGCAGTCGGCCGCGACCGGGAGGTCCATGGGGCGACGCACAATTGGCCTAGCGTCGTCCAGGTTAGGGAGGGTTTGGCCGGTAGGGATATCATTGTCTCATTGCGCACTAGCGACTCCTGTGGCAGGCTGGGCGCAGTGCACGCTGACCAGGGGCACGGTGTTTCCTCCGACACATTGGTGCAGCTGGCTTCCGGGTTGGATGCTGTGTTAAGAAGCAGTGCGTCTTGGTTGGGTTGTGTTTCGGATGACACATGACTCTCGACCTTTGTCTCTCCTGAGCCCGTACGGGAGTTGAAGAGATGAGACAAGATAGTAACTACTAAAAACAATTGGAAACTACGAAATTGGGGCGAAAAAAGGGGGTTAAAAAAATAATCTGGAACCATAGAGACTGAAAATAAGCTTCTATCTCAAAGCCATCAGACTGTTAAATAGCCATCACAAGCTGGCTACCACCTGGCTACTAAACCCTGCACCTTAGAGGCTGCTGCCCTATATAAAGTTGAAGTCGAAAGTTTACATACACCTTATCCAAATAGGTTTTTCACAATTCCTGACATTTAATCCAAGTAGAAATTCCTTGTTTTAGGTCAGTTAGTATCACCACTTTATTTTAAGAATGGAAAATGTCAGAATAATAGTAGAGAGAATGATTTATTTCAGCTTTTATTTCTTCCATCACATTCCCAGTGGGTCAGAAGTTTACATACACTCAATTAGTATTTGGTAGCATTGCCTTTAAATTGTTTAACTGGGACAAACATTTTGGGTAGCCTTCCACAAGCTTCTCACAAAAAGTTGGGTGAATTTTGGCCCATTCCTCCTGACAGGGCTGGTGTAACTGAATCAGGTTTGTAGGCCTCCTTGCTCGAACAATCTTTTTCAGCTATGCCCACAAATTTTCTATAGGATTGAGGTCAGGGCTTTGTGATGGCCACTCCAATACCTTGACTTTGTTGTCCTTAAGCCATACGTGAAATAATCTGTCTGTAAACAATTGTTGGATTCCTTGTGTCATGCACAAAGTAGATGTCCTAACCGACTTACCAAAACCAAAGCTTGTTAACAGGAAATGTGTGGAGTGGTTGAAAAACGAGTTTTAATGACTCCAAGTATATGTAAACTTCCTTCAACTGTACTACTGTGTGCTATTACTTATAACCCTGCTAGATCCTCCTGTACAGTTGTGGCCAAATGTTTTGAGAATGACACAAATATCAGTTTCCACTAAGTTTGCTGCTTCAGTGTCAATAATATTTTTGTCAGATGTTACTATGGAATACTGCTGTATAAATACAAGCATTTTATACGTTTTAAAAGGCTTTTATTGACAATTACATGAAGTTGATGCAAAGAGTCAATATTTGCAGTGTTGACTCTTCTTTTTTCAAGACCTCTGCAATCCGCCCTGGCATGCTATCAATTTACTTCTGGGCCACATCCTGACTGACGGCAGCCCATTCTTGCATAATCAATGCTTGGAGTTTGTCAGAATTCGTGGGTTTTGGTTTGTCCAATGGGATTAAGGTTTCAGGAGTCTCCTGGCCATGGACCCCAAATATTAATGTTTTGTTCCCCGAGCCACTTAGTCATCACTTTTGCCTTATGGCAAGGTGCTCCATCATGCTGGAAAAGGCATTGTTCATCACCAAACTGTTCCTGGATGGTTGGGAGAAGTTGCTCTCGGAGGATGTGTTGGTACCATTCTTTATTCATGGCTGTGTTGTTAGGCCAAATTGTGAGTGATCCCACTCCCTTGGCTGAGAAGCAACCCCACACATGGATGGTCTCAGAATGCTTTACTGTTGGCATGACACAGGACTGATGGTAGCGCTCACCTTGTCTTCTCCGGACAAGCTTTTTTCTGGATCCCCCAAACAATCGGAAAGGGGATTCATCAGAGAAAATGACTTTACCCCAGTCCTCAGCAGTCCAATCCCTGTACCTTTTGCAGAATATCAGTCTATCCCTGAAGTTCTTGATGATCCGATAAATAGTTGATTTAGGTGCAATCTTACTGGCAACAATATCCTTGCCTGTGAAGCCCTTTTTGCGCAAAGCAATGATGACAGCACGTGTTTCCTTGCAGGTAACCATGCTTGACAGAGGAAGAACAATGATTCCAAGCACCACCCTCCTTTGGAAGCTTCCAGTCTGTTATTGGAACTCAATCAGCATGACGGAGTGATCTCCAGCCTTGTCCTCGTCAACACTCACACCTGTGTTAACGAGAGAATCACTGACATGATGTCAGCTGGTCCTTTTGTAGCAGGGCTGAAATGCAGTGGAAATGTTTTTGGGGGATTCAGTTCATTTGCATGGCAAAGAGGGACTTTGCAATTAATTGCAATTCATCTGATCACTCTTCATAACATTCTGGAGTATATGCAAATTGCCATCATACAAACTGAGGCAGCAGACTTTGTGAAAATTGATATTTGGGACATTCTCAAAACTTTTAGCCACGACTGTACATATTGTATACTATGCTAGTCACTAATTGCATCCCATTTTATACTGCCTATGCTATTCTAGCCCATACTACAGCATGATACCATTTGTCTTTTGTAGCCTGTTCGCCTGCATTACTGCTCTGTAGCATGTTAGCTTACTAGCCCCTGTGTATTACTGTATATTTATTACCAGACAATAATATTACCATGCGAGCACCGCTAACACTACTATAGCCATTACTATCATGTGCTATCCCATTGCTATACCATTGCCGATTTGTATATATTGTATCACTGCTATTACTACTGTGTATCCAACACTGCTGCCACGCTGTTGTAATATATATATTCCCTGTTCCTTCTGTCCTACAGAAAACCACTATCACTTTCACTGATTCTATTCCTCTTCCTGTTTGATGTGTGGTAATAAAGTGTGGATTGTATTTCTATCCTCTGAACAGGACCCCCGGGACAGTTGTACCTATAATCTAAACCAGCACCTCTTTCGGAAACCACCACATGGTGGCGCTCTTTTCCAGTTCTTATGGAGCTTAGGTTAAGTTAATACAGGAACAGGATAGGGTAAACGAGGTGGGCTACTCACCGTGGATGGGGTTGTGTCCCACTGTCAGGGGAATGGGTCTGTCAGGCTGATGCTGGACATGTGTCTGTGTGTGTGTGGTTTGTGTGTGGTAGTACTTGGGCTTCCGGACAAACTGCTGGCTACCAGGCTGGATTCTGTAAGGGAGAAGAAAAAAAATCTGTCAAACACTGTAAAGAACAATTTAATCTATGCACATAATCCACTATGCACATAATCCACTGTGTTCACATCCTTGAAATAATAAATGAACAATTAAACTCAGCACAAAAAGAAACGTCCTCTCACTGTCAACTGTGTTTATTTTCAGCAAAATTAACATGTGTAAATATTTGTATGAACAGAACAAGATTCAACAACTGTGACAAACTGAACAAGTTCCACAGACATATGACTAACAGAAACGTGTCCCTGAACAAAGGGGGGGGGGGGGGGGGTCAAATTCAAAAGTAACAAGCAGTATCTGGTGTGGCCACTAGCTGCATTAAGTATTGCAGTGCATCTCCTCCTCATGGACTGCACCAGATTTGCCAGTTCTTGCTGTGAGATGTTACCCCACTCTTCCACCAAGGAACCTGCAAGTTCCGGGACATTTCTGGGGGGGAATGGCCCTAGCCCTTACCTTCCGATCCAACAGGTCCCAGGCGTGCTAAATGGGATTGCGACCAGGGCTCTTCCCTGGCCATGGCAGAACACTGGCATTCCTGTCTTGCAGGAAATCACGCACAGAACGGCTGGTGGCATTGTCATGCTGGAGGGTCATGTCAGGATGAGCTTGCAGGAAGGGTACCAAATGAGGGAGGAGGATGTCTTCCCTGTAATGTACAGAGTTGAGATTGCCTGCAATGACAACAAGCTCAGTCCGTTGATGCTGTGACACACCGCCCCAGACAATGACGGACCCTCCACCTCCAAATCGATCCCGAACTAGAGCACTGGCCTCGGTGTAACGCTCATTCTTTCAACGATAAACGCAAATCCGACCATCACCCCTGGTGAGACAAAACCGCGACTCGTCAGTGAAGTGCACTTTTTGCCAGTCCAACGCTCTAACCACTGGGCTACTTCCAGTGAGGACCTGCCTTACAACAGGCCTACAAGCCCTCAGTCCAGCCTCTCTCAGCATATTGTGGACAGTCTGAGCACTGATGGAGGGATTGTGTGTTCCTGGTGTAACCCGGGCAGTTGTTGTTGCCATCCTGTACTTGTCCTGCATGTGTGATGTTCGGATGTACCGATCCTGCGCAGGTGTTGTTACATGTGTTCTGCCACTGCGAGGATGATCAGCTGTCCGTCCTGTTTCCCTGTAGTGCTGTCTTAGGCATCTCACAGTACGGACATTGCAATTTATTGCCCTGGCCACATCTGCAGTCCTCATGCCTCCTTGCAGCATGCCTAAGGCACATTCACGCAGATGAGCAGGGACCCTGGGCATCTTTCTTTTGGTGTATTTCAGAGTCAGTAGAAGGGCCTCTTTAGTGTTCTAAGTTTTCATAACTGTGACCTTAATTGCCTACCATCTGTAAGCTGTTAGTGTCTTAAAGACCGTTCCACAGGGGCATGTTCATGAATTGTTTATTGTTCATTGAACATGCATGGAAAGTTATTTGTGAATGTATTTGGATTTTTACTAATTATCTTTGAAAGACAGGGTCCTGAAAAAGGGCCGTTTCTTTTGTTGCTCCCAAGGCAAAGATTATGGGGGGGGGGGGGGCTACGGGACTTGAATCATGGCGTCAGTCGTCTCATGTCCTTCCACTAAGAGAGAGGGACATGAGACAAGAGCACCGGCCAGAAACCCAGAGAATGAACCTAACCTAATCTCTCCCAGTGAGACGGGTGAGGAAACCCAGACACATCCTCAACACTGGAAGAGGGAGGGGAGAGAGGAGGGGGTCGGAGCTGGTCCAAAACAACCAGACCACCCTGTAGTCCCCCTGACAAGGCCCAATCAAACATGACAGACAGAGTGAAAGGACAACAGGGTGTGGTTGGCAATGGGGTGTGGAGAGCAGAATTGGGGGTGAGTGGGCAAGGAGAGGAGGGTGAGGAGAACGTAAGAGTTGAAGTAGAAGAAAATCCTCCAAAAGCAGCCCTGCAAAGCCTCTCTACTCCTAACCACTCTGCTAAATGTCCCTCAGTCCAAATGAAATGTGACTTGTTTACACGGGAGGAAGAGAAATCTGGTAATCTGGGGCAGGGCTGCTGAGGGAGACAGCAGTAGTAGAGGTTTTTTCTTCACAGCATAACCGTATCAAATTGTCCGCTGCCAAACTAAAACCCCTCAGACAGGTCTGGGTCATGGTAACAGAGGACAGAGGACAAAGGACAAAAATAAATGTATATTTGACAGGAGAGAAAAGAGCACAACAATATGGGTGGTGTTGAGAGCCATATCTAAATGGTTTATAAAGGGGGAGGATAAAGAGACAAAACATCGGAGACGTTCAGACTTATCAGAGCACTGAACAATCTTCATATGCCTACAGGGAGACAACAATGTACTGGCCGAGAAATAGCTTATCATTAGCAGAGGCATAGCCAAGTCCCCATTTCCATTTAAAAAAATAATGTAATTAAAATGTCATTTGAACAACTAGCTAGAAGCCTCCCTCAAGCTACTGCAATAAGTACTGTACATACATCTAACATAAAATAAACACACTTGTGACAGACTCGTCCTCCACACCCAGTCACACACCCGCACACATACAATAAAGTTGTCACTCAAGGCCACCCGTGGCTGTGAGCTTGACCTTGACTGTTGACCCCTTTTGTGATCATCTCATCTCATGTGAGTCCATCTCAACAGGGCCTCTACTCACTCTCTCTGTGCTAATTAGACCTGGCTCTGCCTGCCACCACAACCACCATGTGTGTCACGTAGCCCCTCATCACGTTCACAACAGACAACAGAGATTGTGTAAGGAAGAAAATAAAAGAAAAAGAGGATATTGTGTTGACAAATGCCAGTGTTAATCACTGTGAGTAAACTCCTCCCTTTCATCTCCTCCCCTTTCACTCGTCCTCTCCCTAATGCACACTCACAGACTATCAAACAATGGGACCCTTTCACTCCTCCCTCTCCCTAATGCACACTCACAGACTATCAAACAATGGGACCCTTTCACTCCTCCCTCTCCCTAATGCACACTCACAGACTATCAAACAATGGGACCCTTTCACTCCTCCCTCTCCCTAATGCACACTCACAGACTATCAAACAATGGGAACCTTTCACACCTCCCTCTCCCAAATGCACACTCACAGAATATCAAACAATGGGACCCTTTCACTCCTCCCTCTCCCTAATGCACACTCACAGACTATCAAACAATGGGACCCTTTCACTCCTCCCTCTCCCTAATGCACACTCACAGACTATCAAACAATGGGACCCTTTCACTCCTCCCTCTCCCTAATGCACACTCACAGACTATCAAACAATGGGACCCTTTCACTCCTCCCTCTCCCTAATGCACACTCACAGACTATCAAACAATGGGACCCTTTCACTCCTCCCTAATGCACACTCACAGACTATCAAACAATGGGAACCTTTCACTCCTCCCTCTCCCAAATGCACACTCACAGACTATCAAACAATGGGACCCTTTCACTCGTCCCTCTCCCTAATGCACACTCACAGACTATCAAACAATGGGACCCTTTCACTCCTCCCTCTCCCTAATGCACACTCACAGACTATCAAACAATGGGACTTCAAGGAATCTGGCTGAGTTTCATCTTTTGTTTGATCCTATGGGTGGTCGCAGGGTGTTGGGGGGGGGGGGGGGGCATCAGGGGCTGAACAACAGCAGTACGGCTTCTCATGTGCCTGCTTTCATCCCCACATTCACCCCCCCCCCCCCCCCCCCCCCCCCCCCCCCCCCCCACTGGGTGAGTGTTGTTTAACTTCTGCAGTCTCAACAAACCAATACTTGGGTTTCTTTGCTACAAGACCGTGAGTTGTAAACCAAAGCCTCTCACTGTCAAATGCAAGCATGGCCCACAGGCTACAGTATGCATGGCCCACAGGCTACAGTATGCATGGCCCACAGGCTACAGTATGCATGGCCCACAGGCTACAGTATGCATGGCCCACAGGCTACAGTATGCATGGCTGGTTATATATTTATTTGTCATTTTCTGTTATTAACTGTTTATGGATTTCTGCGATGCAGTTTTATTGGCTGTAATTCCAGTATCTGACATTCCTTTATGGGCCCCTGGGGGCAGAAACCAAACACCTACAGCTCATACAGTACATTCCTCCCGTTATAAAATAATTATCGGCCTATATATAGACTATTCGGTATGCTTGCGACTGTATCTATGTGGATTAGCTAGGATAAGGTTGGTTTTATGTAGGAGCAAAATTAAGTGGATGAACCCGTCTTCTCCCATTGGCAACTGTAGAATGGAAGCATTGTTGTGGGATGTGTTGTTGATCGTGGCCCAACATGCATTTTATACCAAAATGAAGAAATTAGGAAGAGTTTACAAGAGATGCAGACTCAGAAGAATCTCAAGAGAGGACAGAAAGAGGGTAGGGGAAAAGGAGTTTATGGTAGGGGAGAAAGGAGTTTATGGTAGGGGAGAAATGAGTTTATGGTAGGGGAGAAAGGAGTTTATGGTAGGGGAGAAAGGAGTTTATGGTAGGGGAAAAGGAGTTTATGGTAGGGGAGAAAGGAGTTTATGGTAGGGGAGAAAGGAGTTTATGGTAGGGGAGAAAGGAGTTTATGGTAGGGGAGAAAGGAGTTTATGGTAGGGGAGAAAGGAGTTTATGGTAGGGGAAAAGGAGTTTATGGTAGGGGAAAAGGAGTTTATGGTAGGGGAGAAAGGAGTTTATGGTAGGGGAGAAAGGAGTTTATGGTAGGGGAGAAAGGAGTTTATGGTAGGGGAAAAGGAGTTTATGGTAGGGGAGAAAGGAGTTTATGGTAGGGGAGAAAGGAGTTTATGGTAGGGGAGAAAGGAGTTTATGGTAGGGGAAAAGGAGTTTATGGTAGGGGAGAAAGGAGTTTATGGTAGGGGAGAAAGGAGTTTATGGTAGGGGAGAAAGGAGTTTATGGTAGGGGAGAAAGGAGTTTATGGTAGGGGAGAAAGGAGTTTATGGTAGGGGAGAAAGGAGTTTATGGTAGGGGAGAAAGGAGTTTATGGTAGGGGAGAAAGGAGTTTATGGTAGGGGAGAAAGGAGTTTATGGTAGGGGAGAAAGGAGTTTATGGTAGGGGAGAAAGGAGTTTATGGTAGGGGAGAAAGGAGTTTATGGTAGGGGAGAAAGGAGTTTATGGTAGGGGAGAAAGGAGTTTATGGTAGGGGAGAAAGGAGTTTATGGTAGGGGAGAAAGGAGTTTATGGTAGGGGAGAAAGAGGGAGAGGCTCACTGCCAGAAATATTCAAATACAAAAAAAAGAGTGAGAGGGTGAGAATGGAATTGAAAGAGAGAGAGAGAGGGACTAGAGGGTGTATTTCACAATAGTCCTCAGTTGTCTTTCTCTCCTGTCTCTCTTTCCAAATGCCCTGCGGTGATCTAATCTGCAGTGTCTGCCATGCTCTAACGCCTGCCTGATGCAATGTGTTTGAACAAAGGAGAAACATATTCCAGCCCCCCGGTTACATCACAGCCCTGCTTGGAAAGCAGACTAAAAAGTGTCAGTAATTCTCCCCTTTTATTGGAGGGAACATGGCGAAACCAACCCTCAGACAACAGGAAAGACATTGGAGAGTCTATTTATCTCCATGCAGAATGGACAACCTGTATTTTATCTTCTCGTGTCTTGTTGACATAGTTTGGTTTCATTGGAGTTCAGAGGGAGTGAGAGGACAGACTATGGGGTAAATGTGCACTTTGGCCTAACTTGCCATCCTGAAATCATGAGCTTGCCTAATCTATATTGTCTGTGAGAGATATTTTACGGGTCACCAACCAACCAGATTCTGTGCCACCCAGGGCCCAGAAAGACTCTTCCCAGGGTTACCGTCAACAAATACAAAGAAACCTTTACGCTTATTTCCCCAGCAATAAAACCTAGCGGCTTTCTTTCCCCCGATTTTTTATGTGACGGGAACACTTGCAGTAAATACTGGGAGATATGTGTTAAGCTCTTCCACATGCTCCTATTTGGCCCATTGACTTTAGCAAAAAGTTCAGCTCTTACCCTAACCATCTCCAACATATCAATTAGCTCCACTGAGAAACACTGAGAAACACAGAGGAGGATTACATCAATTCATTTGAAGTTGTTTGAAAAAGATTGTGTGCTGTACAAGGTCGCCTTAGTCGATCTCGACACAAGCTACTTATCAAAATATATTTTGATAAATAAAATGTTGAGGTCGAATAAACTGCTCTACTTTAAAAAGAGAAACAGTAACGCCAAAAAAACATTGAAAATCTTTTGAGATTAGGTGGTACTATCAGTTCACAGCTGCTTATCAGGTTTACTGTTAAGGGACACGCCAATTGAATGGGCCGTATAGGCCTTCAGCATATCACCCACCAACTCTCCTTTCTCCTCTACCACAGGTGTAAAGGTTCTGTTGTATCATTCCTAATATACAAGACCACAACTCACTTAGACTGGCTGGCCTAGCTTCAGTTGGGCTCAAGTAGAAGAAAAACAACTGTGAAAACATACAGAACACATTAGAAATTTGGAAACATTTTTACAATCAAGGTTGTCTTTTTACCAGACCCATGAATAAAATGCCGACTTACTGTACAGAAGGTTACGATGGGCTACTGTTCTTGTAAAGTTCCCCCTGAACTCACTAACTTCACCAACCCCAAGGAGCACGGAGGGGATTCTTGGCATCATCAAAACACTGGGGTGTGTTTCAAACAATTTGCAGGACAAATTATTTCCCTGTAGGGAGCGGGACTGATGGGTGCTTGCCATTTTTATTTCACTCCTAGAGATGTGGTTTTCCTGCACATGAAGACTTGAGGAATGCTGGTGTGGAACGAGTTCTGAGGCCAGATGGCAGGTTTGCGAGCTTCTCATAGACGACATCCATCAAAGCAGAGATTTGTCATGTTATCCCCTGATTGAGGGGACTGCTGGTCTCGGCCTCTCTCTCTCAGCTGTGATTGGTGAGGGGATACCTGTGTCTCCCCCTCCGTCTACACTGCCTACCACAACACCACCAGGGTTTTTTCTGAGGACTTCTGACAGGAGTCTGGAGACAGACAAGGCAACCCACCCAAATGGAGGCTTACTTCTCATACATTTCTACAGCTACGGCTTAAAAAAAGGAGACTGGGTTGTATTTCTAGACAAAACCAACAAGCTAGGGAACCTAAAGAGTTCAGCACCTGTGCAGGACTGCTTCAAGACATCTCCCCTCACCAAAATGATCAATGAAGACAACATGCAGAAACATTATAGTGTCTGGGGCTGTAAGGATGCAAGTACACAGGTGACCATCTTTTTGCGTAGTTTAATTTTGGAAATAATATGTATATGAGTATATTTGACAATAAATCACTGCCAACGTAGATATCCAGGGATGGTCAGTTTGTAAAAACACAGCGTATTTGTGGGAGTCTTTTTACATTTCAGTATATACTCTGCAATTCTAAACAAGCACTATCAAATAACATTGGCCTCCTAAACTCTTCCCTTGCAGTAGACTGCACCTACAGAGGACCAGAGAGCCATTAAAGATGTAAGGATGATTAATTAGGTCAGAACTGGCATTGATAGAACAGAGGGCAACATATTCCCTAAGCTGAAGCTGAAGCACCCCGAGTCAGGGAGTCTTCCGGTCTATCCCTGTCTGTCCCCCACTGTAGTGGCATCTGCATCCTTTTGAGTTGCTATTGAGCTTCAGTTTGTGTAATGACACAGCTTGCCAGAGAGTAAGATAAGGACACCACAATGTCAACAGTGACTTGTGGTGGCAAACAGAGTGATAGCCACTCACGGTCAATCAAGACAGATGAACTGTAAAACTCTCAAATCGATGAGGACAGTTCAACAATGATGGTCCACCTCTACTAGATGACGACAAGTCATTTTAGAGGGGAGGTGCCTTTGATGCAGCCAAAGAGTGGGTCAGAGGGCTGCTGCTGGAGTGTCCACGTCCCTCTGGGCCGAGTGATAGCAGGTAAAAAAGGGGGCTACAGTGAAATTGCTCACTGTGAGGTCTGAATTTAATGCCTCATTAAAAACCACAATAAAGGGACTGCAGCATCGCTCAGCAGCCCAGAAACCCTGGGGGAATTATTCATCATAGCAGTCAAATAAAAAAATGGGCGCAATAAAGACTGCATAGATGGCTATCCAAATAGATTTTCTACACTCAATTTTTTTTCTTCTTTGGTGAGACTTTTTGCGGTTTCATGCATTGTGACCTCTAGCCAGCATGGGCCTTGTGTCACTTAGCATTGAAGTGTGGTGAAAATCGTCAGTAAATCTATTTCAGCCGGTTCTTCTGGCGAGCATGGGCGTAAAAATAAATGTCAATCTGAATAGATCTATCTATACTCCTCTGTTTGGCCAGCTGCTAGCTTTGGGAAAAGCCTGGCAATTCCATCGTCTAATATTTAAACTCCAAATGGAGGGGTGGGATATGATTGCCCAAGGGCTGGTTAGAGGCATATTTCACATCCTTTATCTTTCCAAATAGGTCAATTATATACAGTGGGCCCATCTACTGAGTGTGTAAATGCCAGAGCTTGCCTGCAGTCACATGGGGCATGTGCTCCGAATTCTGATCATGCAGTATGACTTTATTCAAGATAAGCAGCTTATCTCTGCTTAGTCCCAGGGATAGAAATGTTGAAAGTCCCAGGGAAGAAAACACTGAAAGTCCCAGGGATAGAAATGCTCAACGTCCCAGGGAGACTGCTGAAATGAAATCCAAAGGATTCTCTGGTGTTAACAATGCACAACATAATGACTGATGATCATTTCTCTCTTTACAAACACATCAATTCAGTGCTAAATGAAGGGAGCTGCCACTGCGTAAATGAGTCATCTGAAATACAGTGGGGCAAAAAAGTATTTAGTCAGCCACCAATTGTGCAAGTTTTCCCACGTAAAAAGAGGAGAGAGGCCTGTAATTTTCATCGTAGGTACACTTCAACTATGACAGACAAAATGAGAAAAAAAATCCAGAAAATCACATTGTAGGATTTTTAATGAATTTATTTGCAAATTATGGTGGAAAATAAGTATTTGGTCAATAACAAACAAGCAAGATTTCTGGCTCTCACAGACCTGTAACTTCTTCTTTAAGAGGCTCCTCTGTCCTCCACTCGTTACCTGTATTAATGGCACCTGTTTGAACTTGTTATCAGTATAAAAGACACCTGTCCACAACCTCAAACAGTCACACTCCAAACTACACTATGGCCAAGACCAAAGAGCTGTCAAAGGACACCAGAAACAAAATTGTAGACCTGCACCAAGATGGGAAGACTGAATATGCAATAGGTAAGCAGCTTGGTTTGAAGAAATCAACTGTGGGAGCAATTATTAGGAAATGGAAGACATACCACTGATAATCTCCCTCGATCTGGGTGAGCAAAAATCCCAGAACCACACGGGGGGACAAAGTGAATGACCTGCAGAGAGCTGGGACCAATGTAACAAAGCCTACCATCAGTAACACACTACGCCGCCAAGGACTCAAATCCTGCAGTGCCAGACGTGTCCCCCTGCTTAAGCCAGTACATGTCCAGGCCCGTCTGAGGTTTGCTAGAGAGCATTTGGATGATCCAGAAGAAGAATGTCATATGGTCAGATGAAACCAAAATAGAACTTTTTGGTAAAAACTCAACTCGTCGTGTTTGGAGGACAAAGAATGCTGAGTTGCATCCAAAGAACACCATACCTACTGTGAAGCATGGGGGTGGAAACATCATGCTTTGGGGCTGTTTTTCTGCAAAGGGACCAGGACGACTGATCCGTGTAAAGGAAATAATGAATGGGGCTATGTATCGTGAGATTTTGAGTGAAAACCTCCTTCCATCAGCAAGGGCATTGAAGATGAAACGTGGCTGGGTCTTTCAGCATGACAATGATCCCAAACACACTGCCCGGGCAACGAAGGAGTGGCTTCGTAAGAAGCATTTCAAATTCCTGGAGTGGCCTAGCCAGTCTCCAGATCTCAACCCCATAGAAAATCTTTGGAGGGAGTTGGAAGTCCGTGTTGCCCAGCAACAGCCCCAAAACATCACTGCTCTAGAGGAGATCTGCATGGAGGAATGGGCCAAAATACCAGCAACAGTGTGTGAAAACCTTGTGAAGACTTACAGAAGATTGTTGACCTCTAACATTGCCAACAAAGGGTATATAACAAAGTATTGAGATAAACTTTTGTTACTGACCAAATACTTATTTTCCACCATCATTTGCAAAGAAATAAATAAAAAATCCTACAATGTGATTTTCTCTCATTTTGTCTGTCATAGTTGAAGTGTACCTATGATGAAAATTACAGGCCTCTCTCATCTTTTTAAGTTTATTTATTTGTTTATTTCACCTTTATTTAACCAGGTAGGCTAGTTGAGAACAAGTTCTCATTTGCAACTGCGACCTGGCCAAGATAAAGCGTAGCAGTGTGAACAGACAACACAGAGTTACAAGTGGGAGAACTTGCACAATTGGTGGCTGACTAAATACTTTTTTTGCCCCATTGTAGATATTACATTGTAAATGGCTCCACACAAACTGGGAAAATACCCTGAAAAAAATACTTTATATCAGGTAAAGAGGATTTCTGAGGGAGGAATGACTCCTTTAAAATTCCCTACAATAGGGGAATGCAAATAAACATGAAAGCATTTCTGTCTAGATTCACATTGAATATAAAATCCCCTAATAATCTCTTACATCAGTCTTGACCACATTAACGCAAATTCCACTCTTTTACACCAGAAACCTGGCAGGGTTCAAGCAGATAATCTGCATTTAAATTGAGGGGAAATTAAATGAGAGAGGCTTTCTTCATCTTTACAAGAGATGACTGATACATTTCAAAGGCTAGATAGTCCTGGCCTTTCCAAGAATAATTATTGTTTAAGGAGCACCAGGTGAGATTACCAGGCTTCCAACAATCATGCGCTGGGAAACCTGAGAGGGGACAATCTGTTACATGGGCAGTCTCTTTCCTCTTACAGTAGGAAGTCATGGTTAGGGAGGAGAGAGCATTCTACTACCTCAACCCAATGGCTGCCTATTAAAAGGCAATTTCACATGCAACTATGAATGCATACCACTGGGACTGGAGGGAAAATACCACCCATTAAATAAAAAAATGAACCCAGGGCAAAGTTCACCCTGCATAAAAGAGCTAATATTTACACTGGTGGTCTAATGAGAGCTGGGACATGTATGAGGAAGCTCAAAGTCCTCCAGGATGGGCAAGGTCACAGGAAGAGCAGGTTTCTGTTGATGTTCCATCTGAGAGCTGAGTGGAGGAGTCATGTGGGGTTGAAGGTTGAAAGTATAGGCCAAGGCTCTTCCTGTCTGATTGGCAGTCTATGTGCTAGGATCCCAGTCCACACCGGGGCTCGAGGCAGGCCACAGTATGTGGGAATAGAAAGAGGGCTGTTGGGCGAGGTGAGGGACAGGAGGAACAGTCATTCGGCACACGGCTCATATCATAGCCCATCCACAGGCCCCCTGGCACAGTATAAATAAACAGAATGTGATAGCCTTCTAAATAGCCACCTCTTTCCACCACCGCTTCTTAAATAGCCATTCTGTTTTCGTATGTGAATACATGTGCATGTTTGTGTATGAGAGACTGAGTAAGTGAGAAATTTTGTTTGATGTCTCTGTGTGAGTGCTTTATGAATGTGAATATGTCGGTGTATGTGAGAGAATCCTAGTAGGTCCAGTAAATATGTATATGTGAGTGAATATTTTTCTGGTATTTTACAAATGTTCCATCCCGAGAATAAATAACTTTTCTCCCGGGTAACCCGGTATTTCAAAACCGGAAGCGTCATTGAAAAGTATTATAAAGCATGTAAATAGACTTATAAGCCTGATGCTACCTGATCCTGATGAGTCATTAAAGGAAAGGGGCAGATACACATCAAATACGTTTTATGAGCACTATATTAAATACATTTAATGAGCCCAAGCCCAAAAAAAGGCCAAATGATTGTGCCGTTATCCAATACATATATGATATAGGCTACTGCACATTACGCACAACAGAAAAACATACAAGCCCATAGACGTAGCTAGATATATGCTCGTTTGGGTAAATGAATGAAACTAGCTCCAGTTTGCTAATCTTTTTGAGTGTGAACTGTATTACTGTACTGTATTGTATTATACTGTATTATATGGATGGGAATTACGCACATCTTTCAAACCATGATAAAGCAGGGAGAGAACATGCAATTCTGGTTCAGCACATGAGGCCTACAATGTTACAAATATAGGCTGGGGAATTAGATATTCATTTTGAAATATAATAGAGCTTATTTGTATAATTAGTAGGCTGACGCATTTATACCTTTCATAATATTTCCCCTAATGTTATTAGCCTCCTCTTTCGCTCTCTATTGTTGCTTCATTTCTTCCTCGCTTTCAACAGTTAAATGAAATAAGTTAAGTTGCCTTTATCTTCATCATTCTAATGACATCCTTGAATAATATAGTGAAAGTATTTACCCCCTTGGCATTTTTCCTATTTTGTTGCCTTACAACCTGGAATTAAAATAGTTTTTTTGGGGGGGGATTTATATCATTTGACACACAACATGCCAACCACTTTAAAGATGCAAAATATGTTTTATTGTGTAACAAACAAGAAATAAGAAAAAAAACGGAAAACTTGAGCGTGCATAACTATTCACCCCCCAAAGTCAATACTTTGTAGAGCCACCTTTTGCAGCAATTACAGCTGCAAATCTCTTGCGGTATGTCTCTATAAGCTTGGCACATCTAGCCACTGGGATTTTTGCCCATTCTTCAAGGAAAAACTGCTCCAGCTCCTTCAAGTTTAATGGGTTTTGCTGGTGTACAGCAATCTTTAAGTCATACCACAGATTCTCAATTGGATTGAGGTCTGGGCTTTGGCTAGGCCATTCCAAGACATTTAAATATTTCTCCTTAAACCACTCGAGTGTTGCTTTAGCAGTATGCTTAGGGTCATTGTCCTGCTGGAAGGTGAACCCCTGTTCCAGTCTCAAACCTTTGGAAGACTGAAACATGTTTCTCTCAAGAATTTCCCTGTATTTAGCCCCATCCATCATTCCTTCAGTTCTAACCAGTTTCCCAGTCTCTGCCAATGGAAAACATCCCCACATCATGATGCTGCCACCACCATGCTCCACTGTGGGGATGGTGTTCTCGGGGTGATGAGAGGTGTTGGGTTTGCGCCAGACATAGCGTTTTCCTTGATGGACAAAAAGCTCATCTGACCAGAGTACCTTCTTCAATATGTTTGGGGAGTCTCCCACATGTCTTTTGGCTAACACCAAACATGTTTGCTTATTTTTTTCTTTAAGCAATGGCTTTTTTTCTGGCCACTCTTCTGTAAAGCCCAGCTCAGTGGAGTGTATGGCTTAAAGTGGTCCTATGGACAGATACTCCAATTTCAATATAGAACAGGTTATCTATTTTGGATGCAATTTGAATGGAGGTGATGGAGAGGGAGAAATACTGTGTGAGTGTCCGTGCGCGCGTGCACTGATTTAAAGCAAAAATATTAGAGTGATTGGCTGTATTGAAAATTTCCAGCTGCAATTAAAAAAAAAAAAGATCTTTACACTAAAAATATGAATTGACCCCCGAAAGCCAGATGGAGATGGGTCAATTTGATGCGCATTCGGTCTTGATATTACTGTAGCATAGACTATGCCTGTCACCATGATGAGATGATAGGTCTACATGCATTGTGAACTGCGCTCCATTCTGAGAAGGGCTGTCTGTCCCCACCCTGAGCATTCATGGTACATCATGCAGAGGCCGTAGAGAATCCAGATTGAGACATCGCATATAATTTAACAGTTCCATTTCACTGTTCATATAAATCATTTCTTATAATTTCTCGCAGTTATTTATCCCGGGGAAAAGGGAGTGATTTTGGCTGGTAAACCCCGGTAAATTTCTATAACTGGGTTCCCGCCATTCACCCTAGTGAATACTATATACAGTAAATGTGCGTGTGTGTGGTGTGTGTGTACACGTGTTCATGTGAGTGTGTCGGCGGTACCTTCATCACTCCCCATTCCTAGTATATAAGGGCGTATCTCTTTACCTCCTCCCCAATGACGAGAGGTGAGAGGTCAGGCTGGTCTCTCCCTGACCCAGCTCTGCTAAATACTCGCTGACACACAGCAAAGCTACCTACTTAGGAGGCTTTGCCCAGCCTTCTCACAGCCACAGAGGTATGAGTTTGGCCCTCCAACCATCAAACACAATACTGAAACAGAAGCCCTCTGTTGTAGTAAGAGGGTCGCACTGTATTCTTCCCAGTCACTGCAAATCCATCTCATCAGCAGCAGTCGTAGAGGGGCAAATCCATGGTATCGAATTACGCTTTGACTCAGTTTTTTCACTTCAAAATGTATGCCAAACCAAAATCATGATTTTTTTGTTTAATAAACCATACAACTCTATGCACAATGACTACATTTAACAAGTTCCACTGTAAAATGTAATAAAACTAATTTAGTGGATTAATCAAACTTTGGTAATGAAATTAGGGAAAAATCTCCCTCAGGTTTTATTGCGACCAAGTTTTCCAAAAACTCTTAAATATCTGCTCCGAATGAAGATTCAAAGATGTCCGCAGAAATAATGGGGTGTTAGCTATTACACAACACCTTGACTTTGAAGGAAATATATTTTGGTTATTGAACTACAGTAAGCAAAGTGCATTTACATGAGTCCCTGATCTGTGCTACACAGAAATGCATAATTATGGATATTAATGTAACTCTCCTCATGTTTCACAAGTTTGAACATCACAGCGCAGCACAGCACAGCACAGTAGAGTACAGTGCAGTACAATATAGCAGAGCAGAGTAGAAGTAGTGTAGAGTTCAGTACAGTAGAATAGACTAGAGTACAGTAGATTACAGTAGAGTACAGTACAGTAAAGTAGAGTATAGTTCACTACAGTAGTGTACAGTATAATATACTGTACTCTACTCTACTGTACTATACTCAAATGTTCTTTACCTTACTGTACTGTATTATACTGTACTACTGTATTGGAGTATACTCTACTTTACTCTACTCTACTCATTGTACTGTATTGTACTGTATTACTCTACTGTGCTCTACTCACTGTACTGTACTCTGTACACTGTACTCTGCTGTACTATCCAAACTTGTGAAACATGCATCTATGATAGGTTTAAATTTGGTCCAGGGACTGACCAGGGTTTTCAACTACTTTTCAACTTCCATGGATGTCCGGTGTCGGTCGGTGCTTAGTGGGTGAGGGTGCTGATTACAGTAAATGGAAAGAGAGGGGGCTCATGGGTAGGTGTCAGTAAGAGCTGGTAGAGGTGACATTAACTGGAGAAAGAGAGGCAGAGAGAGAGAGAGGGGGAGAGAGAGAGGGGGAGAGAGAGAGGGGGAGAGAGAGAGGCAGAGAGAGAGAGAGCGAGAGAGAGAGAGAGAGAGAGAGAGAGAGAGAGAGAGAGAGAGAGAGAGAGAGAGAGAGAGAGAGAGAGAGAGAGAGAGAGAGAGAGAGAGAAAGGGAGGGGTTGTCCAGATTTAGACTGTTTTAACAATCTTGGTTTGACCAACAGGCGACAGGAAGACAAAATAAATGATGAGCTGAACATACCATTATGCCAGTGGAAGGGAGGACAGTAGCAGGTGACCCAACTGTGGTTTGTGACTATTATAATTACCCATTGTAGCCAATTCAGTTGCAGCAATTCCGTTACAGATCTGGTAACGGAATTACGAGTTTTAATCACTTAATAATAAAAAAAGGCAATATTTCATAAATTCCAAAACAAAATGTAAGTGTGATATTTGTTGGCAGGGGTCTTAACATCAACATTGTTGTGTTTTGATATATTTCTGATACGTTTAAGACTTTTCTGGACGTTTTCCAAGACCCATTTTCCATCTGCTTATCCAGAAATCAAAGCCTTTACTTATGCCTAATGTGTAAGATGGAAAATGGTTGAAAAATGTAACTATGCCTCAATTGACCAAAATTAGAAACGCTTAGCCGTCATTGACACCCAATTTGATACGCTACTATCAACAGGTTGGTGCTCATGGGTCCTTTTCAATGGAAATGCCCAGAGTCAGGAAGGGAGAGAGAGGTAGAGAGAAAGAGAAAGATAGAGGATGGACAGATCTGTTCTCTAGTACTTTAGCCTGCTGCTTGGGAGATAGATACCAACTGGTTCCGTGTAGATGAGAAGCTCTGGGGTGGATTGAGAGCGTCTAAGGAGAACGGGTGCCGATTGCCATTGACACCAGCATATCTATTTAAGCTGGTCTCCTCTCAAGGGCATAGCCAAGGTTTCAGTGACACAAGAGCCTCATCCACTCTTTGTTGTTCTTACCACTTTGACTTGATCTATGAGGCTGGCTGTAGTCTGAATGGGTGGCTTCAGACATCAAAGGGCTTTAATAATAGCCAGACCAAACAAACAGGTAGTTTAAGGGTGGTTTACAAAACAAGGAAGAGGATTGTCATGGAATGTGTGAAGTCAACGGGAGGTCAATGATTTGTTGTGACTGGAGCAGACACAACAGGAACACTAATATGTTTGTTTGGGGTTATTTTGGGGTGGGGGCTTTGACCATCGTGGCAAAGCACAGTCCCATCAGAACCTGGCTTCAGTCTGAGATTTAAAGGATTTCTACCACCGATGGCATGCATGAAATGTTGTTACTCTGTCAAATAAATACAGTGGGGTCTACTGCAGCTAAGCTTTAAATACACCAGCAAAAGAGAACTGAAAAGTCAGGGTAGGCAGAGGGAGAGAGAAAGAAAGAGGGAAAGGGAGAAGTTGTAAACATAAGATCTTATTCCAGTCTCAACAAAATATCTGGCAAGACTAGGTGTGCTGGCAATGGCTGTGCAATTAAATAGAAAAAAAAATTGATATTTTTTCAGCGTTTCACTTTATTCAAGGAATGGTTACAAGAGCCTGGTTGGTAGTCTGAAATATCAGAGCAGAGATCTTGCTCATTTCTATATAAACAGACCATTGACAGGGGGGGTGAACCTGTGCAGTCTCGACCTTCAGCACTCAAATTCTCTGGCCACGCTCACACACTCCACCACTGGCCCCGTTACCATTCCCAGTCCTCCCCAAGAGAACCGACACACTCTGCTCTACCGTAGTGAACCCAGTAAATGTAAACAGAGCCCGCTCATAGTTTATCAGCACGAATGTGTCAGATGAGAGACAGAGAGAGAAAGACAGAGAGACGGAGAGGAAAAAGAGAGCGCGCGCAGGAAATCCACGTTTTGTCAGTGCTCCGTTGCGGTTAGTTGATTCTCTGATTCCTTGATTGACTCAACACCCAGACCCAGCAACTTGCACACTTGGAATTTGGAGCTGATCCCATGTGATTCACTTAGTTCCAGTGGGATTCTACTCAAAAGATGGATGCTTGGATACAGTTCCCATTTTCATTTTATACAACCAGAGAAAGGAGAAATAGCTAACTTCCTGGGTGTAACTAGGAACATATTGGCACCACAAAGAAATTCCTGCTCGGGGAGTTACACACACACACACACACACACACACACACACACACACACACACACACACACACACACACACACACACACACACACACACACACACACACACACACACACACACACACACACACACACACACACACACACACACACACACACACACACACACACACACACACACACACGCACCTGGAAACATCAGCACTGGAGAAGTGGAGAAGGAGGAGGAGCAGAAAGGAGAGTGTCATTTGTCTATACCTATCTCCACAAGTGCTGAGAGGTAAGGTAATTCGTTCCTTGGAAATGGGGAATGTTACTTCAAACCGATGTGGGCTGATGACACATGGCTCTGCTGGGGTTTTCTCAGAGAAGGGGGTAAAGACAGAAAGATAGAGAGTGCAGAGGGAGAAAAAGACACACACACATCACGTGACCCACTCCAATACCAGGCATGGCATTATCACACAGGCATTATCACACAGTCAGTGTATCCAGCACTGTCATGTGTTCAGAGGCCTGTCAGGACACAAGGTCAGGACACAGAACCACAGGGGCAGGAGTTAGACCACAGCCTGGCCTACTCCTGGGACACACCATACAGTACCACCATAGAGCTCCCATTACAGGAGCAGCACTATACATTTAGAGACTCATTTCCCTTACAGTTTACAGTAGGAATGTCAGCAAATATCCTTAAACCTTTCCTGCTCTACTGTAGATGTGGGTCTGTGTAGGAGACAGGCGGACGGTATCACGCTGACTTTAGGAAGAAAAGAGGCGATAGAGCCACCTGTGCTGCCCGCCTAGGCTTCCAATTGCTTCACTCCTCTTGTTTCTGTATTTTTTCGTACCTTGAGTAAATGAAGTAAAAACAAAGACAGCACGTAATTTCCCTCTGACAGCACAGAAGGGCTTGTTTTGGCCCCTCAGGTATGACCAGTAGTGCTACTCAAAGTTATTTTGTCTGGATGAGGTTCTTTACTGCAGCCGCGGAACACACACACACACACACACACACACACGATTTCCTTAGCTCTAAATCTCCCTGTGAACAATGCCAGAGCCCATTCCAGAGGCAAGCCCAATATGGGGCGGCAGGTAGCCTAGTGGTTAGCGTGATGGGCCAGTAACCAAAAGGTTGCTGGATCGAATCCCTGAGCTGACAGGGTAAAAATCTGTCACACTGCCCCTGAATTTTTATTTATTTATTTTTAACCAGGCAAGTCAGTTAAGAACAAATTCTTATTTTCAATGACGGCCTAGGAACAGTGGGTTAACTGCCTGTTCAGGGGCAGAACGACAGATTTGTACCTTGTCAGCTCAGGGGTTTGAACTTGCAACCTTCCAGTTACAAGTCCAATGCTCTAACCACTAGGCAGTTAACCCAATGTTCCCCGGTAGGCCATCATTGTAAATCTGAATTTGTTCTTAACTGACTTACCGAGTTAAATAAAAACATTTAAAATCCAAACCTCTTCTATCACACTTTGATCTTTCCTGAGAAATCAGCACTCGCAACCGACAAATCACCCAAGTCTTTGCCCAAGTCTTTGTAAGGTTAGTCTGGGTATTCTATGAGGTCAGACACTTATAATAACAATGGCACATTCACCCACTACTAAACAAAGCTCTCGATACCAATTGAACCATACTAGCAGACATTACAGTAACAAACTTTTCCCCATGATTTATGTGTTTAACAGAAATTATGGGGCGAGACTCCTCACAGCACAGCATGGATGACTGAACCGAAATGACTGAACCTAAATGACTGAACCTAAATGACTGAACCTACAACCGCACCAACGATGTCTCATTGCAATCCGTCAACCAATGTGGATACGCAAGACTAACAAAAGAGTCATACAAAAATCCTATACTAGACATAATAGCATAGGTGTTAAATAAACTAGAGTGATGAAAACAGGTTAACCCATTCAGTGACATCACTGTTGGATCTGACCAATGAAATCCCATCAGTCAAGGAGCCCACTTCCACTGCCCTGACGACCCTCTCTTTGATGGGGTCACAGGGCATGTGTTTGGCTAGACAACCCGATCATTTGTCATTTTTTTTTATTTTTTTTATTTTTTTATTTAACCTTTATTTAACCAGGTAGGCTAGTTGAGAACAAGTTCTCATTTGCAACTGCGACCTGGCCAAGATAAAGCATAGCAGTGTGAGCAGACAACAAAGAGTTACACATGGAGTAAACAATTAACAAGTCAATAACACAGTAGAAAACAAAGGGGGAGTCTATATACAATGTGTGCAAAAGGCATGAGGTAGGCAAATAATTACAATTTTGCAGATTAACACTGGAGTGATGAATGATCAGATGGTCATGTACAGGTAGAGATATTGGTGTGCAAAAGAGCAGAAAAGTAAATAAATAAAAACAGTATGGGGATGAGGTAGGTGAAAAAGGGTGGGCTATTTACCAATAGACTATGTACAGCTGCAGCGATCGGTTAGCTGCTCAGATAGCTGATGTTTGAAGTTGGTGAGGGAGATAAAAGTCTCCAACTTCAGTGATTTTTGCAATTCGTTCCAGTCACATTTTAAGGGTCAGAGGTGTCACTGAGACCAGCCATTGGCTCAGTCATCCATTTATCACACTAGACAATCTCTCTGGGTGTCATACCAAAATATAATCTGAAATCTCTTGAAATTGAACAGAAATTTGACCCATTTAGTAAAAATGCAGTTTGTAATGGTATTTATCTTGCCCTGCCGCTGCTTTTTGCATATCTAACTGATCTGATTATGAATGATAGATCTGGAGAGTATGTTTTTATTTGAAATATCAGATAACATGTTCCTGCACTCATATAAGTGATGGGGGAATAGCTCCCCGTGAGAAATAATCCTCAGTGTAAATTGAGAGCAGCTTTCGAGCACACAGATCTGGGTGCAATTACACCGCCTGAGCAACGCAAAACCTCCGATGTTTTACAGTGAAGACACAGCACATAAAATGGATTCATTAACATTTGAAATATCATTAATCGATACCAGAACTAGGCCACCCATGCCAACATTGGTTGGACCTGATGTGAGGCAATTTTGGACATTTCTATCAACACGCTGCCCCACATTCGAGTGTGAACTGAGATTTACACAGTCTGCATTCACGCTGATTACTCTTGACAAGTCGAGGGCCTTGCGCCGTGTCCGATATGACTGCACATTTTCCAGCAGTCTACTGTGGTGACAGGCAAAACAAACCGATAGGCCAACCACAGGAGAAGTTAGCATCTTTTCAAATACACAGTCTTAAAATGGTGTAAGTGATTCTACCTATCACACTGATGGAAGGTTGATAAACCCCAATAACACAGTCAACACAGCAGGAGGGAGTACAGTTTAAAGGACATTGTGAAAACTCTCACAGAGAAACATGATTTCTGTTCAGTGTTGCTGGGGGCCTCACTGTCCTCTCTGGCACAGTGTGGGGCACCAGCAGTGCCAATATGATTATTTACAGATGAGCCCTCAGACCAACTCTGCCTTTGTTTGACAGTATGCACCCCTTCGACTCCACTACTAATAAACTGTGAAGAGCGCGAAACAAAAACAGATTGGAAGAGAGTGATGTCTTAAACAAACCATTCCAAGCATTCTCATAACTTCAATATAGATTGCAATAAATGGAGTGGGTGTTGTCAACCACATGCTGCACTTGTAGAGAGAATACTCACTGCTGGGGCCGGACCAGGTGGGGGGATTGCTTGACAGTCAGGGTCATCTGGGCCATGTTGCTGACAGGGACTGGCCCAGGAAAATAACCCTGCTGGGGGATGGGCCGCTGGGGCACTACGTTGTGTCCCTTGGTGTGCCCATTGCTGTGTCCATTGGTGTGGCCGTTCCCTGGCTGCGCTGGGTAGGAGGAGGTGGGCATGGTGTTCTGTTCACATGCTTTGCCCTTGGAGCCCGGCTTGCAGACACAGAGCTGGGGCCTCAGACACATTCCTCCATTCTGGCACTGGGGCAGACAGTTGGCTGCAGCACAAAACATAGGGGGGGAAGAGAGAGAAAGAGAGAGTGAGTGACATAGCAACGTGTACATATTCACACACACATGCATACATACACTCTCACACAACATATACAAACTCCAGAAGCAGACATAATATACCATGTTAAATGCCAGTTATATGACGTTGTCTCAGGGAGCTATTTTCAGACATTTATTGAGGAAACTCAGGTAGTGGGGGTTCATTTAGGTGCCATAGAGTCATTACTCAAACCAGAAGTAATGTACGATTTAGGACAAAAGTATCATGAATTAATAATGCATTACCAAACATAGAGTCTCTGTTTTTCCTGGTTAAAAAATTCATCTCTACAGTTCTTAGCATTCATAATAAGATTTTTGTCGTGGAAAAGGCAGAGGGACAGGGATAGAAAACCCGGTGACAGAATCTAAATCCCTAACAATCCTAGTCGGAGAAAGCTGTTCCCGTGTCTCACTCTCATTATTAGTATTAGCAGCCAAAGTAAATACCACCTCCACGGTTCCCCACACTGTGAATGTACCCTCCCAAAGCTGAGAGTTTGACAGTGCTTTACACAAGCTGAGGCTCGGTAACCAATTACTGGAGTCCCCGGCACAATGACATATGTGCGGTGGGTTGGGGCATCAGAGAGAGGGACTGTGTGTGTATGTGTGTGTGTGTGTGTGTGTTTGAGTTGTTACAGGAGGCTGGCAGGTAGCCTGTAATTACACTGTGCTCCCTTCTCTTAAAAAGGCACAGGACTGGGACTGTCATTTTTCAACTACAAAGCCTGCCTCGAGGCCACAGTGGCCAATTCTTACACACTCCAATGCGCGTGTACATACACACACACACACACACACACACACACACACACACACACACACACACACACACACACACACACACACACACACACACACACACAGTAGATAATCAAATCAAGCCCACTTTTTGTGCCATCATTCCAGAGGTGGTGTGTGTGTGAAGTGCAAGAACAAATGTCTCTGCCCAGCCCCACAGGCTCCCTGAGGAGGGCTCCTCCACCACACTCCTCATTACCATCACTAGTTCCTTTTGATATGTGAAAGTGATTAATGAGAGAGAGAGAGAGAGAGAGAGAGCAAACTGCATCAAAAAGCAAGTCATGCATCGCCCAAGGACATGAAAACAAATCCAAATCCCTCTCACTCTCAATAGGCGTCTACTAATGACTCACCACTGGCTCAAAGCTTCTTTTTTTTTACCCGACTGAGCTATTTAGACACATGAGTCCTAATAAACGCTGTGCAACAAGAGACCCCCCCTTAGAAGCATCAGAGGGCGATTACATCTACAGATTACACTCCTGCTAAATGATGTTTTGGTTTATACATACCCCACACTATCACTCTGGGACATTTGCTTTTCTTTGCTTTCTTTTCTGAGTAGAGTAAATGGTTCGATTTTTTTCGCCGCTGGACCTGAGTAAGGCTACCATCGGTTTGCGAATAGGGCTACACAAGAGCGCTGTCCTGTGACAAGGGCACGGCGTACGTGATGCCGATTTCAGCGCTAGCTGGGGAGGGGAAATAAGTGACGTCCCACTTTGATAAGACGACACCTCGGTTGACTCATAGGGAGTGTTGCTGGGGTCTGCAAGGGTCTGTCGTGGAACACAAAAATGTATTTGTGTGTGTGCCTACATTAATCACCGGGGGAAATCAAGGTGCAGCATCATATGCTTATACTAGTGGATATACAACCGACACTACCTTTCTCAGGAAATAATGTTCCACGCCGATGATCCAGTGCAGATGTTACGGGATGTCCCATTAGTTGAACAACCCCCCATCCTACAGCCTGTCCACACCGATCCCTAAGGTCTCACTGATTCCCAGGGCAGCAGATGAACTAAAGTTTATATTTCTTGATTTATTTCTCTACCACAAAGTTAAATTGGCTCTGAAATGGTGCTGCAGTTGTGTGAATACTGTTTTTTGACAAGAAAGAAAATATGTCTTTGTCCTCGCTCATAAACTGTCTTTCTGCCCACCTCCTGTACAATATGTAGGATACAGACAGAGCACCTGTGGCTACAATGCTGACTCAAGCAGTCTGGGCCTCAATGGCCATTTCTATAAATTATATTTCATCATTGTGTTTATCGCTGGAGTTGACACAAGACAGCATTGTAAACTTCCAGTCTGACATTATGCTTCACTAAAGCAGGTGGAGAGCCAAGTCAATTAAGCCATTCCTGTTGCCATGGTATTGTGCCCATACTTAGTCCTCACCCCACTTAACTGCTGCTCCAGATCCAGGGAATCCGAATCGGCGCTGCACAATGACAACAGCCAGATACGTTCCCCTTAATCAGCAGACTAATCATAAATCACCAGGTGCTGGGCTGGGATGAAAACTGCTCTGTTTTCTCCATCTATCGTGTCACTTATTTCCATTGTCTAAGAATGGACAGATTAACCGATTTCCCTGATAAGAATTAGCCTCCTCTTTTCCTCCATCTCTTTTGAATTCCCTTCCCTTTAGCTCTCTACCTTGGAAAAAAACCTGTCCAAGTCGTGCTCGCCTGGTCTTGGCAGGCGGCTGCGATCTCTGAAAAGAATTACGGCATGCATGCATAGAGGAGATGAAGAGACTAAACACATCACTACATGACTAAAAGTATGTAGACACCTGCTTGCCGAACATCTCATTCCAAAATCATGGGCATTAATATGGAGTTTGTCCACCCTTTGCTGCTATAACAGCCTCCACTCTTCTGGGAAGGCTTTCCACTAGATGTTAGAACATTGCTGTGGGGATTTGCTTCCATTCAGCCACTTGCTTCCATTCAGAATTAATGAGGTCGGGCACTGATCTTGGGCGATAAAGCCTGGCTCGTAGTCAGTGTTCCAATTCATCCGAAAGGGGTTCAGGTCAGGGCTCTGTGCAGGCAAGTCAAGTCCTTCCATACCGATCTTGACAAACCATTTCTGTATGGACCTCACTTTGTACACAAGGGCATTGTGCTGAAACAGGAAAGGGCCTCCCCAAACTGTTGCCACAAAATTGGAAGAATTGTCTATAATGTCATTGTATGCTGTAGCGTTAAGATTTCCCTTCACTTGAACTAAGGGGCCTAGCCCGAACCCTAAAAAACAGCCCCAGACAATTATTACTCCTCCACCAAATTTTACAGTTGGCACTATGCATTCTGGCAGGTAGAGTTCTCCTGGTATCCGCCAAACCCAAATTCATCCATCCGACTGCCAGATGTTGAAGCGTGATTCATCACTCCAGAGAACGCGTTTCCACTGCTTCAGAGTCAAATGGCGGCGAGATTTACAGCACTCCAGCCAACGCTTGGCATTGCACATGGTGATCTTAGGCTTGTGTGCGACTGCTTGGCTACGTGCTTCAGCACTCTGCGGTCCCGTTCTGTAAATTTGTATGGCCTACCACTTTGCGGCTGAGCCGTTGTTCCTCCTAGATGTTTCCACTTCCTAATAACAGCACTTACAGTTAACCAGGGCAGCTCCTATGACGGTGCCATGTTGAAAGCCACTGAGCTCTTCAGTAAGGCCAATCTACTGCCAATGACTGTCTATGGAGATTGCATGGCTGTGTGCTCGATTTTATTGACCTGTCAGCAACGGGAGTGTCTGAAACAGCCGAATCCACTCATTTGAAGGGGTGTCCCCATACTTCTGCATATATAGTGAACCTGACGGCCCTGAGTAACCAAGGAAATCTACAAAGAAAACGTCAAGTAATCAGGAATATAAAACCTTGATATGAGGTCTGCAAAGGGGAGTCCTGGTAAGGCAACTGAGAGACGAAGACATAATTATATAATGGTGGAATTACCTGGATAACAAGAGCATCTTAATACCGTAAAGGAAAAGTTTACAGTATAGTTTTTACCTCTTCCTTGTTCATCTTCGAAAGAGGTCATTTTCCTCTTCCAATAGGCTATAGTCCTTATATTTCTCCCATAGGTTGGACTAGCCCAGTAGCGCTAAAGCCTGCTTAAATTATCCTCAGATAACGATGAGGACCAAGAGCACAAAGACACTTTTGCGAGTCCATCCTATCCACCTCACTATAGTATCTGGCTGCCTCATTTGCTTTCAACACCCTGTGCTGTTTTTTTAGGGACGCGCAAGGCAAAGGCACAAGAGAGCTTAAATATATAAAATGGTTGAACCTGTCACATTCTCTTAATTTTGGGGGAGTTTCAAGCGGCCTCTTCTTGAGCAATCCTTCATGAAAAATGAAGACGGATCCTCCGCTGTGCTGTGCAGCTACTCCGAAGTGAAATATTTTCTTGTTGTTTTGTCTGGCCTGGTCTGCCTACTTTTGGGTTGCACTCGGTTAAGGGAGAAATGAGCTGGGCAGCTTTTCAAAGCGTGCGATTGCCATGCGGCTCCCCATTGTGAATAGCCATGCCAGACTCCAGTGGAAGAGGAGGAATTGAGCCTGGTGGAGGTGCTGCTGCCTAAGGCCAAATGGATCTCAAAGACCATCTAACACATGTCTCTTTCAGACAAACAAGTGAAACTAATCACTGCATCTTTCATTTTCTTTCTCTTGAATTGAACTTCTGGAATATTAAAGAGGAACACTGGAGTTCTACAATTCGTGAACAGGTAGAACAGGAACAGGAAATTACTGCTCCAGAGTGTTAATACACAGCTTGGTAAGAGTGTTGGTAAGAGCGTAGAGCTGGCAACTCCAAGGTCTTGGATTGAATTCCCACAGGGATCACAAAGGCCTATACACTCGAAAAATGAATGCACTCACTGTACTTTTACTCACTTTTGTATTAAAGTGACTGCTAAGTGACATGTATTCTATATTATAGGCCTATTATTACTAAAGCCATTTTCTCTTGCGGATAGTCTTGAACCTAGCAGAAAAGACAACAGAGTGCTATTCTGCTCTGCAATTCAATAATCATATGTCGTTAGACTACCTGCTCTGCATCTGGACTAGACTGAATCAATCCTCGGGATGTTTGCTCAATCTCTATTAGACTACAGTTCGTTAAGAGGACAGAGAGGAGTTGTTAGTATCTGCATCACATGACTGGAACTGTCTGGATGCCATTGAGACAAAAACAATTATAATAATAATATTCTAAGGCACAAAACATTTATAACATATTTACAACATTACTGTTGTGGTTACAACATGATGTCATCTAATAAGGAATGCCAATAACAGCTTTATGATTAAACATGCTTGGTCCATTTGCCATGTAATAAATAGGCCAAGTTTTCAGCTTTCTCCATCTCTGTCACTGTTTAAGGAACTTGTTAGAATGAGCTACACTCACTCTTAAATGCACATGAAGTCTTGAGTCTGTATTGTGTGTGGCTTTGCATGGACAATATCCTGGATTAAATATCCTAGTGGTGAAGTGTTGTAAGATATTCACAGCTTCTACTTGCTATCTGGAAAATCTCAAAGCTTGCCTTGGTGGGAGGTTGGGGGTTGTTGGCGTGACTGACAACCTGAAAGAACACTTTATGCAGGGTGCTAGCAAGCCATGTCTAAGGCATTGCCAGAACAAACAAAATACATTTCTATTAAGAAAGCCTTTTGTTGGCATTTTCAGTGAGGGTAGTGGGTGGGGGGCTGGGTTGTCCTGAAAATCAAACGCCATTAAACATTTAACGGGTGGATTTACAACATAGTCCATCTCCCATGACAAGGTAGGTGGAGAAAAGTAAAGAGCTGATCCTGAAAAACCGATTGAGCAAAAGATATATAGGAAGATGGAAATCTATCCATAAAACATGTGACTGACAATCAAAAAAATTTCATATAGGAAAAAACAAGCAGAATAAAAATAAAGAAATAAGGGGGGAAGCCAAGTATATGTGTTGGTCAGTTAAAGTAATTTATCAATCATAGTTTTCATTATTCATCATATTTAGTAGGGTTGTCTAAAGCAATTCATGCTATTGATTAATGGTAATCACAGAGAAAACCTCTCACAGTGCCTCCTTGTGTTATACTACTGTAAATATTAATATCACAACCAGTGGGAAATCATAATCAAATGAGTGCTGAACACCGGATGATCTGAGGTTGAGTTTAGAAAATAAAAAGATTTCAAGAACATACAGACATTTTTCCAGAAAGAGAAGCTGTACACTAAAATAAATCTAGTGGCACAAAGATCTTTGGAGGTTTTTCTAAAGCAGTCTTGAAACTCTCTGTAACATTTCATCTTTATGTTGCGTTTATATGGTAGAAGTTAGACGGCAAACCGGATATCATTGTTTTCAATGAGAGCACAACGGTAAATGCCGTCAGCCGCCACGGTAGACAGGCCATGCCAGAGTTAAAATATTCTACATTTTACCCTCTGCGTAAGCCTTGTTTTCTACTGGATGTTGATTTACACGGTTTGTTTACGGAAATCACCATAGCAACGCATACCGTTGTGCTGGTTTGCTTTTGCCGTCACGCTCTTTCTTGTTTTCTTGACCCGCTATGCCGATTGGTATGAGGTCTAAACGCAGCATTACTCCATCCTGTCCACCCCCCTGGTTCCAGCATCTGGCTACAGTAGGGAGTACTGGGCTCTGATCATGACATCAAAAAGACCAATCCAAACCATGGGTACTGAAGGGATGTCCACTGTTGGTTATTTTCCAGAGGCCTTGCACAGCGTTCCCCGTGCCCATGTAAACAGGAGCATTCCCTCATGGTGCATTGCATGCCTGCCCCCACTTCTCCACCTAACCTCTGCCAATGAGAACAGCTACGATATTGGACACTGGACAAGAGTAGTGGGAATTCCAATGAGTAAAAAAAAAAAAAAAAGGTCCCACAAAAAAATCTGTGCATGTTATCAAGGAGCTGCACGGTTAATGACACATGAACAACTCAACACTGAACGATAAACACATACTCATGCAGCGCCTTCAGGAAGTATTCACAACCTTTACTTTCCCCACATGTTGTTGTGTTACAGCCTGAATTTAAAATAGATTACATTTAGATGTATTTTCACTTGCCTACACACAATAGCCCATAATGTCAAAGTTGAATTAGGTTTTTCAATTATTTTATTTTACAAATTAATAAAAAGTTAAAAGCTGAAATGTCTTGAGTCAATAAGTATCCAAACCCTTTGTTATGACAAGCCTAAATAAGGGCAGGAGTAAAAATGCACTTAACAAGTCACATAATAAGTTAAATGGACTTACTCTGTGTGTAATAATAGTGTTTAACATGATTTTCGAATAACTACCTAATTTCTGTACCCCACACATACAATTATCTGTAAGGTCCCTCAGTTGAGCATTGAATTTCAAACACAGATTCAACCCCAAAGTACAGGGAGGTTTTCCAATGCCTCGCAAAGAAGGGCACCCAATTGTAATTGTGTAAAAAAAAAAGCAGCATGGTGAAGTTATTAATTACACTTTGTACTGTGTATCAATACACTCAGTCACTTAGATGGGTATGTTTATAATTGTTACGGACTGCAAAGTTTTTCAGGATAAAATTGAAACAGAAAAGAACTAACCACAGGCAAAATCCTAGAAGAAAACCTGGTTCAGTCTGTTTTCCACCAGACACTGGGAGATGAATTCATCTTTCAGCAGGACAATATTATAAAACACAAGGCCAAATCAAGAAGACAGTGAATGTTCTTGAGTGGCCAAGTTACAGTTTTGACTTAAATCTACTTGAAAATTTATGGCAAGACCTGAAAATGGTTGTCTAGCGATGATCAACAACCAATTTGACAGAGCTCTACATTTTTGGAAAAGAATAATGGCAAGAATAATGTTGCATAATACAGGTGTGGAAAGCTCTGAGACTTACCCAGAAAGACTCACAGCAGTAATCACTGCCAAAGGTGCCTCTACAAGGTATTGACTCAGGGGTGTGAATACTTATGTAAATGAGATATTTCTGTATTTCATTTCCAATATATTTGCATACATTTCTAAAAAAACGTGTTCACTTTCTCCATTAAGTAGATGAGTAAGAAAAAATAAATGTTGAATCCATTTGGAATTCAGGCTGTAACACAACAAAGTGTAGGATATGAATACTTTCTGAAGGCACCATATATACACATACACCCAAACAAACACCAACACAGACTTACACACATACCACTGGCACCAAGGCAGCGACAAAGAGTCCCTGTACTAAGTGCAGTCCAGTCTTAAGTGTGAGTAGACCAGAGCAGAGTAGAGCAGAACAGGCGCACTGGGCCTATTAAACATATGAACCAGGGGTCCTAGACTAAAACGTAACCCTGGTTTCCCCAGGAGGTCCACCAGACTCGTCGCAGAAGAAAGCCGTCTGTCTCTTATATAACCAGCTGGCAAGGCCTTACGGTCGAATAAGAAAGAGATCCCACTGGTGGGGCCGAGCCAAGAGGTATAATTCACTCTAAACCTGCTTCTCTTTCGGCCGGCCCTGCGCGCCCAGTCCTATGCAATAACAGTGTCCTCATGACTCTGCAACATGGGCCATAACACACTGACAGTCCCGGCATTGTTCCCAGGTGGGTAGAGCCACTGCCAGCAATGCCAGTTACTTATAAAGAGCAACATAGAAAGGTGTTGTTCTCCAATCTGGGGCCACAAATCAGCTAAAGGCGCCTTGAAAACATATACGTATGTTTGCTTGGGTGAGTTTCCAAGTAGAGTAGGGGAGGGGGTATTCTGGATGGAATATACATGGTATGATGCTGGGGTTCTGGCACATGTGCTGTCTGATGAACAACACGAGCGAAGACGATTGTGTACATTTTCCAAAGGAAGAAGTTATGAGGTGCCAAGTACACTCTTAGAAAAAAAGGTTCCAATAGGGTTCCCTCGGCTGTCCTCATAGGAGGTCTATTCTTGGTTCCAAGTAAAACCCTTTTTGGTTCCAGGTAGAACCATTTTGGGTTCCATGTAGAAGCCTCTTGTGGAAAGGGTTCAACATGGAACCCAAAATGGTTCTACTTAGAAGCAAAAAGGGATCTACCTGGGACTAACAAGGGTTCTTCAAAAGGTTCTCCTATGGGGACAGCCGAAGAACCCTTTCAGGATCTAGATAGTACCTTTTCTTCTAGGAGTGTAGAGTGAATCCAAGACTGTTGTCAATAATTTGGAAAAACATTTTGAACAACTGCAACGATTTGGCAGCGGTGGCTCGGCTGTGGTGATGTAGTGTATACTCACGCTTTGTGCACTGCTGTGACCCAGAGGCCTTACTCCATCCATGACAGCACTGCCCTCCACAGACATTCACCCTGCAATAACACCCAGAGACACAGAGAAAGAGAGAGCACTGTCACACACACAAGACCAACTCATACTGGCTAAAACTCACTCACGGGTGGTTCGAGTGACCCACCTGTGCCGCCAAGCCTGGGCCAGATCTGGTATTAGGGGCC
Source organism: Oncorhynchus kisutch (assembly GCF_002021735.2). NCBI lineage: Eukaryota > Metazoa > Chordata > Actinopteri > Salmoniformes > Salmonidae > Oncorhynchus > Oncorhynchus kisutch. Next base: position 39,735,322 of record NC_034184.2, read on the forward strand.
TCCTTTCATTGGAGGTAAAGCTGGGCACCCCTAGCCTGGTGGCCCCTGCTGAGAGTGTGGGAATGTCCCCACTAATCATACATCTGAGAGTGCTGCGACTAGGACCCTGCACATTGAGGTCATGCTCCTGAACACAACAGGATATGGGCCATTTTGTTTTATTATTTAGTGTCCTTTGAGGATAGTACTTTAAATTGGCTGTTTTAGTTTCTGTCTCTACTGAGTGGATGTTAAGACATGTATTTTGTATCAACTTGAAAGTTGTGAACTAAGTTCATTATTGACACATTACATTCATTGGGCTAAATGTCTGAAATGAGTACAGTATCGTATGTTGTTTTAATTTGTCAGAAATATGATGGTGTGGGTGTGCTAAGAACGGCAATGCAGCTGATTTTTCCATACTCAACAGTTTCTCATGTGTATCAAGAATGGTCCAACACCAAAAGGACACCCAGTCAACTTGACAAAACTGTGGGAAGCATTGGAGTCAACATGGGCCAGCGACCCTGTGGAATACTTTCGACACCTTGTAGAATCCATGCCCTGACGCAGTGAAGCCCTTCTGAGAGCAAATGGGGGTGCAACTCAATATTAGAAAGGTGTTCCTAATGTTTTGTCTACTCAGTGTATATTTAACAACCCTAAGACCATGCTGTATGATCATGTTGATGATGACAGTGAATGTTGTAGGCCAGTCTTATAGCACGTTCCTTTACCAGGTGCCAGGCATGCCTATACTGTAGGCTACTATATAGTAACTTGACCCAACAACATTATATATTTTATAACAGACCACCTTGCCATCCAAGAGGATACGTTGCCAATAGCCATTCACTGTTCTGTAACAACTATTTTTCAGAGACCCGCAGGTTATCTTACCCTGACATTTTCATTTGGTGACTCTGTTGAACGTTGTGGCTGGTGCGCCGAATGACTTGCTGATGCTGCGTAAACTGTGTGTCCTGGCGAAGCGGGATCGGGTTCGCTTGGTTACCCATCCTACGGGTTCGGACCTGGCCACTGTAACTGGCCGAGAGCTCCACATTGTAGGCATGGGGCTGTCCAGTGGCACCGGAGCGCGAAGAGATGGAACTCACATGTACTCTGTCCGTCCCGCTCGGTCCTGGCTGCAACACGTAGTATCTCCTAAAGCCACTCTGATCCGTGGAGACAAATGCCGGTGAAATGAATAAACCTATAGAAAAGAATAGGTCCCATCTGATCCAAGCCATATCCACTCCGTATCCGCGTAAAGAAAATATACTTTTTTGGAAACTTTATAATAAATTCCTTGAAGAAGGTCCGTATCTGGAAAATAAAAACTTCTGTAACTTTATAGCAAGTAAACCAGTTATATATCCCTGAGTATATTTGTCTATGGTTCGCCTTTCAACCCGAATTAAAGAAGAGAACTAAAACGTAGGCTTAATTTGAAAAAGTAAAAAATAAAAGAGGGCATGTATAAACCTGAATATGGGTCTAAAACGGAATAAGCACTGCTTTATCTCTGCGCTGGGTAGGGGGAAGCTGGGCAGCAGATGTTACGGCTGCTATGGCTACGTTTGTGCAATACTTTACCCTGCAGATGCGATTGAAAACTCTTTTAAAAAGTTTCACTGTGTAAGGGCAGGAGTTAGTGTCAGAACTGAACAGCCAATCTCCGGCAGACATGACGTCAGGAGTGGGACGCTTATTGGAACAAACTTGTGGGGCTGAACCCTAAAATAAATGTTTGGAGTGCGTAGTGTTCATAAAGTCGCCAAAGACCTAAAGAAAATCTATTCCTGAAGATGCATAAACTGTGCTGTCGGCAGGAGCGCGAGCTCATCAAAGTGACAGAAGGCATAAACATTGTTGTCCAGCAAGTTCATGAGTGATAAGAGTATAAATACACGCTTATAAGAATGACACGTTATAAAATAATAAACAACCAATAAGCCACGTGTAATGTCTAATACTTTGGAATACTAATGTGTCAAGTTTCTTAACTCGTATTTATAAATAACAAATATTTATTTAAAGTACACGCTGTCAAAGTGCTCTATATCATTGTTACTTCGGTTCCATACACTCCCGCATGAATCAGATAGGACCTACCATGCGAAATGCGTCATAAACTATAGTCAAGTAATTCATAAAGCCATGTGCGTACCATTATTCATCCAACAACCCACGAGTTGACCACAGTTGCGCAGCGGGCCATTCCTGGTGCGGTTCTAATTTTTGATGCTTATCCCTAGTTACTGTCCTCCTACACTGTAGAATTACCAGCGACCCCTTGGTAAATTGTTCAGCAGTGACTCATTATTCCATTGAAGACTGCAGGGGATATTCCAGTACGGGAGTGAGTTCATTGAAGACGTACTATAGCGCGCATACAGTGGTTTTGAGGACCTCCACCCAGATCAACATAAGCCCCATGAAGTCATTGCGTGTGCTTTGGAAAACATACAAAGTAGAATTACGTCTGACGTTGGCTCTCTGAGTGGTATCTAATTGTTTTCTTAAAACCTCTATGTCCCCCATTGAAGTTTTAAGTGGGTGGATACTTGATACAGTGGTGTCATACACTTATTAATAGATTTTTTTTTTAAAGGCCACGAGACTCTTCCCTCCAGAATGCGAGGGAAAGGGGGGACAGTCGAGAAACGTTGCTCTGAATTTGAAACACAAAGGGGTGATGGTAAAGCAGAGCTCAGTGTCTGTGGAGCCGCATCATCTGAGAAGGGGACAGATATGTGGCGAAAGACAGGCCAGGGCACATGCGTAATCACCAATGATGCAATTTGAAAAAGCTGGGCAGAAATGCAATCCCCCAGTCACTGATTACATCTGGGTCAGCCTCATGTGCCAGGAGATCACATCTGACCAGGAAACAGTCATCCAGGATGATCAAGGACGGAAGAGTCAGACATGAATATATGCATTCACTACTTACTGTATTTAAGTCACTCTGGATGTGTAAGATGCTTCTGGAAAATACTGAAGTCATAGTAAGACTGTGGGAAGGTACCAACATAGACATGCACAAGTTGTACGTAAAATGTGAATGTTGGGGTCTTTGTTCCAATGAGCTTTCAGGTCACACATTTTCTATAAAGAATGTTATTCTTCTGAAAAAGGTTCCGATAAACCTTTTGTAATCAAGTCCTCGCCCTAGGTCGTCCTGACCAAGAACGGCTCATAGTGATGATCAGTTCCTTACTGTTAATTCATACCACTCAATGAATAACATGAAAGGTGATGTCATTTTGTTGTTTCTCACTGGCAATGACCTCACCATCGAACTTCAGCTGCTGTTGGAACTTTATGAGGATGTTGTCAGGTTGTCACTGGGAAACACCAGGAATGTTGAAAAGAAACAGGAGGCTAAACAAGCATTTTAGTTCCCCTGCTTCAAAGGGAGGCCTCTCCAAACATATGTCATGGCAGCAAATCAGTGTAATGATGTTTGTCATGAATATTTATCACTATATTTTCCCTGTGTCTCCTGGATATATGATGTAATGGTGTAGGATAGTAAATAATGACAACACACTCGTAATGACCATTATTTCACATTTTTATTAAATTACTGACATTTTGGGCCAGAAATCTGGTTCTGATCGAGTGGTTTGGTTTGCAAACAAGTTGTGTGATCACAAACTGTGGAAAAGATGGAAGGTATACATACAGTATACTTAAGGGTGATGCACACTTCCTTCCCAATCCAGAAATGATCACCAAATCGGAAAAAGACTTAACAACATTCATGAAAGAGGACTACAGCTGTGACATAACACATGTACACATCTACTCGTATAAAAGTCATTTCCTCCTTTGTCAGTCACCCACACTGTGGGACATTACTTCAAAGCAAGGCAGAGACAGTCCTTGACAAAGGCATAGTCAAAGAAAAAACCTGTACGATAGCAATAAAACAATAAGTATGCTAAAACAAAGGCAATGTCAAGGTCATTTTCCTTTCGGAGAGAAAACCCAAGAGGAGAAGAGTGTAGGATCTCTGTTTGTAGCCCCTGAGCATGATGAGTTAGCTGTGCAGAGTCTGTTCTTCTTCCATGGTGTCTGTTCTGTGTGAGCGAGGCGAGATGACACTTTCATGGCCCACTGCTTCCCCGGTGATGAGTGTGTGTGTCCACACTCTCCTGTTGTGCGTCTGCATCGCTCTTATATTTGGCCCACATGCTTGCATTTCTCATCTGCAAAGCTCTCACTGCGCCTGGGGGAGTGGGTTATGACTAGTACATACTAACAATAAGGCAAGCGTGGTTCTATGATCATAAAGCTTCATCTTTGTACAATGTATGATTGTACACACATTTTGTGATTTCTTTAGATTCCGTAGAGTTTATAACATGATTGAGCTAGCAATTCCTCTACCATGCTTTACACAACAAATAGCACATACCTCAAGACGGAACTATACAAAATGACACTTTGTACATACAAATGTATCCAGTTACGTCATTCCTTTTTTTAACAGTCACATGAACTGTAAAAGCATGTAAAGTCCCCTTGGCAAGGAAGAGGGTGATGGGTGCAGGTCCCCTGACAGCGTCCCTTGTAGCCATGTCTGCTCTGGGACAAGTTTGCTGTAGGAGGTCTTTAGAGTCCTTCGAGGTGTGTCTATAGCGAGGCATTCATGCTGATTCTCTGCGCAGCTCCGTGATAAGCTGCTCAAGCTCTTTGACATCATCACTCAGGTCGCCATGGATCTCGCCAGTTGCGACATCTGCGTGCAGTGGCTGAGGAGAAACGGTTTAAAAGAAATACAATTACTACATTTGGTTAGAAGTTATCGCAAAAAAACAATGCGAGGTCAGTGATGTAGTAATGACTGGATGTGAGAAGTTCGATACATCTGTGTGATGTGGTGGGATGCTGGCATGAAAGCCAAGTGTTTCGTAGTGTACCTTCGATTTGGTGGCGAGATGAATGGAGAACAACATCTGCAATGACTCCTGGGGGTTACTCTTCTTCTTACTACAGCCGAGGGTCACTGTGAACACATACATGTGAGAAATAGAGACCAAAGATACCTATTAGCACGTTAATATTTGTGATTAAAAAACAGAGCACGTAAGTTGTGTATTAAAATGAGTGATTGCTAGAGGGAGAGACAACCAACCATCATGCATGGGGTACCATGGAGGGGTCAGGAGGGGAGAGATCAGGGGTTTTTGGTTCAGGGTCCAGGGGCCATGGCCCTGCCTGCCCTGGTGAGACACTGTGGCACCATGGACCTATGCATGACTAACAGGTCCCATATAGACACAGGACTGTGGGTTATACTGCACATGTGCGGAGAAGTTGAGGAGGAGTCATTTCTCCTGGGACTGGTTAATGAGGGCTCCACCTCCCGCAGGGTGATTTCTCAGGCCTGCAGTCAGTGACTCCGTTCAGTGGGTCTCATCTCGTTACGCCGAAAGACACTTCGCCGTTCACCCCCGCCGTGACAGGCCTGGCAGCTCGCAAATAAATCATTAGACCAGGACCTTTTTCCACAATGCCTGTTTAAATCACTCCCGTGATCACTGTCCGAGATAACATGATCAAAATGTTCTCTGTACCGCCTCTACTTACTTTTTTCAGAGGACATCACAGTGAATATTCATTCAGCGGGATGAAACACCATTCATTTCCTTTGTAGAATTGTACCAATTTCGACAAACACCTTATCTATGGTAGCTATGATCCACACAAACTGAGGAATAAAGCTCAGGAGAACCTGTTATTCTGTGCCGCTTTGAAAAACATACCAACACAAAGCCATGTTCCTGAGCCCAGTGAGGATATTGATAGGCTATTTCCCCATCGCCGCAGTCTTTTGTCCTGGTGTTTACCCAACACCTTTTATCTTCTTCTTGCACACGAGGAAAGGGAAAACAAGCGGCGGTCTCTTCTATTCTATCTGAGCTACACCTTTTCCCTGTATGGTCTTCTTCAGCCGCGACAGGTCAAAACAGCATGATTTATGGATGAGGACCTCTTCTGCTCTACCCTCCTCCTCGATCTCATCACTTTATTTTTTCGCATCCCTCTCAGCTCTGTGGATGAAGTGTCCATGCCCATCATAGAGGTTACACAAAGCTGAGTTGAGTGAGGAGGTTGTGGTAGAGGGGGCACTCTACCACAACCTGTATCTCTTTATAAAGCTTTGTGCTTTTCTGAAGGACACAGGGGCAGCATATTGGAGGGGTTTGGGATTCACACCAGAACCTGTGTGTGTGTGTGTGTGTGTGTATGTAATGGTGTGTGTGAGGAATGAAGTATATGTGTGGGGTGTAAAGTACGTATGTGTGAGGGACAAGGTGTGTGACCTGAGTGAAGATGAGCCTTAGCGACAGCATCAACCCCAGAGATGTGTTGGAGAATGCACATTGCTATTCCTCCCGTGTTGCCCCGGTGCCCTGACTCCCTCTGATGTTTAATTCAAAACAGCATCCGGCTGTAATGAAAAAACCTGGGGATTTTTTAGATTAACAACTTTATTGAAGTTCTTCTATAGGACACTCTCCTCCATCCTTCCTGCTGTCTCCATCTCCCAACCCCCTTGCTTCCACACTAACTCGCAGAGTAATTGTTTGGATGGCGATTGCGTTTCGCAGAAGGGCAGTGGGGTAAGACGGATTTGTTCGTCCTCTTTTTACTCTTCTTGTGGCTGCCATCGATCATATCTCCTCCCCGAGCGGCCTGCAGGAGACTTGACATTAAGCATGACGAGTGTTCTGTGTGTGTCGAAGAAACGTGTGTGGGGGGGGATGAGGTGTGTGTATGTATAGGGGCAGGGAGTGCGACACTCACCGTTGGCCAGATCTATGTCTCTCTTTATAACCTCCTTGAAGGTCCCAGACTTTTTCTCCCAGCCTCTGGCCTGCACCTCACAGCGATGGGCCTTGGACAGGAAATGCAACGCCTGCCAAGCAAACAGACACACACAAGAAAATGCATTAAAACAATTATCCCTCCAACACATAGAATGCTGTGGCCACCTATTTTTTTTCTTCTTTTAATCAAATATTGTCACATACCATAAAGCCTGACCAAGCTGCTGGCGACATCAAGCCATCTGGTTTATAATGAATACAAAGTAAACACATTTAATGAATAAAACAATGAACAGAAGCCATCGCTGTGGCATGACTGGCCTATGGGAGGGGGGAAATGGCAGTGGAAAGATGAATGGAATGACAAATAACATGCCGGTGCTAAGGGTCTATGGGTCACAACTCACACTAAGGATATGATCAGGGTGGAAAATAACATTTTTGGTCCACCAGCCACTGTGGCAGGTAGAGTTAAAAAATCTAAATCAACCAGCCACTCAGATTATTTACCAGCCAAAATATTTTTGGTGGCATTATTATACTTTTTTTAATGAAAAAAAAAAAAGAAAAAGGTATGAGCACGCTTTCGATTTTTCTAAAACAAGAAATGTATTACTAGTAAGAAGTAAATGGGGTTTATTGCTTAATTTCATTACATTTTTGTGACCTGCGTCTTTTAACCAAAGTTAAAATACATAATTAAGATAGAATAGTAAAAACAGATAAACAGTTCTACATCAAGAATCAACAACGTGCTTACCATGCCACAAAAGGCTGATCATATGGCTTATTTATTATAATAACTCAGGACTAACAGTGCCTAAAATTAACACCCACCACCTGCCAAATGCGGGTAGATTTTGGCATTAAATTTCAGGTTTACTATTTTTTTAATTAGTCCAGGGGAGGGTAATGTAATTTGTAATTGATGAAACTTTAATATTTCTCAGTGTTTTAGAATTGGTTGCTTATTAGGCCATACAGTACCTTCAGAAAGTATTCATACCCTCAACTTATTCCACATTTTCTTGTTACAGCCTGAATTGAAAATGGATTAAATAGCTTTTCCCCCCCTTCTCACCCATCAACACGCAATACCCCATAAACGACAAAGTGAAAACATGTTTTTAGAAATGTATTGAAAATGAAATACAGAAATATATCATTTATATAAGTATTCAAAACCCTGAGTCAATACATGTTAGAATCACCGTTGGCAACGATTACAGCTGTGAGTCTTTCTGGGTAAGTCTCTAAGAGCTTTGCACACCTGGATGGTATAATATTTGCCCATTATTCTTTAAAGAATTCTTCATGCTCTGTCAAGTTGGTTGTTGATCATTTCTAGACAGCCATTTTCAAGACTTGCCATAGATTTTCAAGATGATTTAAGTCAAAACTGTAACTAGGCTTCTCAGGAACATTCAATGTCCTTGTGTTTTAGGTTATTGTCCTGTTGAAAGTTGAATTATTATCCCAGTGTCTGGTGGAAAGCAGACAACCAGGTTGTCCTCTAGGATTTTGCTCAGTTTCTTTTAATCCTAAAAAAACCCTCACTAGTCCTTCCCGATGACAAGCATACCCATAACGTAATGCAGCCAACAACATGCTTAAAAATATGAAGAGCGGTACTCAGTAATGTGTTGGATTTGCCCCAAACATAACGCTTTATATTGAAGGCAAAGTTAATTTCTTTGCAACATTTTTTGCAGTTATACTTTAGTGCCTTATTGCAAACAAGATGCATGTGTTGGATGTTTTACAATTCTGTACAGGCGTCCTTTTCACTCTGCTATTTAGCTTAGTATTGTGGAGTAACGACAATGTTGTTGATCCATCCTCAGTATTCTCCTATCACGGCCATTAACCTCTAACTGTTTTGAAGTCACCATTGGCCTCATGGTGAAATCCCTGAGAGGTTTATGTCCTCTCCGGCAACTGAGTTAGGAAGGACACCTGGATCTTTGTGACTGGGTGTATTGACAAACCATAGGAAGTGTAATTAATAACTTCATAATTCTCAAAGGGACATTCAATGTTATTGAAAAATATATTTTTTACCCTTCTACCAATAGATGCCCTTCTTTGCGAGGAATTAGAAAATCTCATTGGTCTTTGAATATAAGTTTGAAATTTACTGGTCGACTAAGGGAACTTAATGATAATTGTCTTCATTTTAATTAGACTTCAACAACAAGATGGCTTTGTGTTGGAGCCTATTTCTTCCTATTTAAGAAATAAAAGGTAGGCCTATATGTTTGACGGATGAAATTAGGCTATAGGCTGCTATATCCATAGATTTGTCACTCAATTCCTCCACTCACCATGAACTCTTTAAATAACAGGCCTCCACTGACACGGAGATAGGCTAAGTTAAAACCAAGACACGAATTGAGGGTTTATGCCACCTTTAATTAAAGAAAATGGCAAAAAAGCACAGCCAGCTAGCTTAAGATTAAGAAAATAAAACGGATCTGATTATATAAAGCATCCCGGACCAAAGCGCTGTTATTGATGCTTTATGTTACAAACAAGCTGTAAAATACCCGGGAAAGACATTATGGAGATACTGTACCATTGTTGAGTTTCGAGGAGATGAAAAATAGACTTTGGGGAAAGACGGATACCTAGGTCAGTTGTACAAATGCCTTCAACAGAAATGTGTCTTCTGCATTTAACCCAACCCCTCTGAATCAGAGAGGTGCGGGAGGATACCTTAAATCGACATCCACGTCTTTGGTGCCCGGGGAACAGTGGGTTAACTGCCTTGCTCAGGGGCAGAACGACAGATTTTTACCTTGTCAGCTCGGGGATTCGATCCAGCAACCTTTCGGTTACTGTCCCAACACACTAGCCACTAGGCTACCTGCCGCCCCAGCTTGGGAAGTAATCGAATTCTGTTACGATCAATTGATTAAGCTGTACAATAGAAGATGTTTAAATCTAGACAGCTTTTAGGGAAACACTTGTGACCTTCTCTCGTTGGGTTAAGCCACGGAAGAAGAGTAGCTAGCAGTTAAAGCAGGCCAATTCTGTCTGGGGTGGAAAGGTAGGCCTAACTTTTCTAAGTAGCATGCTCTGATGATGTCTCAGATGTAATTATTTGAGAACAAGACACAAGGATTTGGCATTGGAGAAATATGATAAGATGAACACATACACCTCTCTCTGTGTCCATTCTGAGCCGGTACACTTCGGTAATTTGTGCGGTGTTAAAAAAGATTCCGCTAATATGTAAAATGGCGAAGAATTGCATGAAATTTGTATTAAAAGGCTATTTTCTTTCCTGACCTGTAAATACGATGACAGATGCATGCAATGCTTTTACTATTAAGGAGATCTTTCCACCCCTACTCTTGTCCGCGGTGGTCTGCGAACCCACAACCTTCTGGCCCGCAGCCCTGTGCTCAATAAAAATGCCTGCATTGCCATGTAACGCTTACAAGATGAAGAACAGTTTCTAAAACTGCATATCTAAGCCTGTCCAATAAGTGAGGGTAAACGGGAGACATATTCTCTGCTATCCACTTGTTTAAAATTATTATTTTTGGTATGGGAAGGGTCTTTTTTTTTCATATTTTTTTTTTCAAGAGTTCAGAGAGGGTTTAGGTAAAATATATTTTGCTTAAGGGAGGACCATCCATTTTCATTTCAGAGGTCTGTACTATAAATAACGTTCACTCCCTAAGAACGTCCAATTCACCAGCCACGTTGGCAGGTGGTCACACTCAGGGCTATACAGTGTGAGCATTTCATAAAAATAGTCAAGTATGGGCACAAGTGCAAGTTGTGATTTATAGCTAAATAAATGCTGCAGTAGCTGTTTTCAAAGTATTTCTGCCCTTTTGTTTAATTTTTGGTAATGCACAAAGAAATCTGAATCCTAATGTTAATTTATCCCACCTTCCGCAGCCATACTGCCTGTCTGGGGTGGCTGTGAGCACTGAGGGATGTGCTGAAAGATTCATTTTTAGAAGCAATGAGCACAGGTATAAATGTTGGTCTAATTAATTCTAAAGTCTACTAAAGTGAGACTTTGTCCTCGTGTTTCTTGGCTAGTTACACTGTTTTGCTCACAAGCTAGGTTGCTTTTCAATGTGTGAGTTTGCTTCCACTGCTAGCAAAAAGAGACATCTTCGGTCTTTACTAGTGAGATTCTCACAGGCACACATGACAACTGGAGTGGCACTGTTACCAGGGTAAGGGGGCAGCATTTTTTATTTATTTGACTCAGATCACAGAATATTAAATTAAATAGAGGATTATACAACATTAATTCTTACCAGTAATACATTTCTTGTTTTCGTAACATTACGAAGCTCATGCGTTTTCTTGTGTTTCTTTTAGTAATAAAAATAATTGGAGTGGCTGGTAGATTTTTTTATCCACCTACCAGAGAATGGTAACAAAAAAGTTAATTTTAGGCCCTGCCCTATGCTGACACGATGTGCTCCTAAGTAGAAATGTAGAAGCACACAAATACATCTAAGAGAACAATTAAAGTATAAGTATTGTAATGACAAGAAACAGCAAAAAGTGAATGCTCAATCAAGCACAATCCTTTACTGCGGTAACTTGGGAAATCGCTTGTCTGTGATGAAAAAAAGTCTCAGACTGCTATGTCTTCCTAGCAGCAGACAGTTTCAGCAAACTTAAACTAACATAGAAAAACAACCTAGTGTGTGAACAAAACACTACAACTGGCCAATAAACACGAGGACAAAGTCACACTTTAATAGCTTTTTTCTCTCAATTTGACCAACTCATCAGCCCACTGAGTCGGACAAATAGGAGCCATCTATCACCGTGTGGCTAAGTGCAACACCATTAGTTACCAATGCCTATCAGTTACTAATGAGCCTATGAATAGCTTATTAACAGGCGCAAAGTCCATTACAATAATTACTTTCCCCCGTCTCCTCAGAGCACATACAGTAAGTATATTTCATGTGTGGTGTTTGCACAGCTAAATGTCAAGGGATGTTAGGGGAATGTTAAGGGGGCCTACTAACTCGTCACCAGGCCTGGTGCTCTGTCCGTCTCCATACAGCAGGGCGTAGTGATGCCAGATCTCAGCGTCGGTGGATCTTGGCCCGCAGGGACGAGGCTGGGTCGCCATGGTTATCCATCATGTCCTCCACCACCGCCTGCACCAGGATCTCTTGAATCTGGAACACAGAGAACAGGGACGAGTGGGAATGTGAATGGAGCGCTACTTTGGTTTGAAGTGAGAGAGGAGTCAGAAAGGGTGGAGTGACTACTTTTGTCTAAATCGAAGAGAAAGTGGTGGGTGGTTTGGTGTGTGAACCTGACCACACTGGCTTGAATTACATATGTCCTCTCTCAACATAGGCCATTTGGGTTTCCTCAATGTCTCGTGGCTGCGTCATCCTCTGTTTCTAGTTTGGTGACTGCCATCTGAGCAGGAGAGTATTTCACACCGACGCTTTCCGCACTTGGTTTCAATTTCACGTCACACCCACTCAAATGCAATACGATAGGGACTGAGACTGGAATATCAACACCGCACAGGATTTGTCTGGCTTGTTTTCCATTGTCTCAATGGAAATGTATGCATAGTCACGATCATCATGCAGTACAATTAAAAAGTGACAGGGCAGAGCAATGCCAGATTTGAAAATATGACCTCACCCTCTTTTACATATTTTAATGAAATACTTTCCCATATGAATAATAAAATGATTTCATCATCAACACACTGAAAACAAACAATTAAGTTAGAAAGCAACACACACAGGCATGTAATAGTCATAGCTATACTGAACAAAAATATAAATATAAAATATAAATGCAATATGGAACAATTTCAAAGATGTTACTGAGTTACAGGTCATAATTGGAGTGGTGGGAAGATGGATGGAGCCAAATACAGGACCATTCTGGAAGAAAACCTGATGGAGTCTGCAAAAGACCTGAGACTGGGAAAGAGATTTGTCTTCCAACAAGACAATGATCCAAAACATAAAGCAAAATCTACAATGGAATGGTTCAAAAATAAACATATCCAGGTTTTAGAATGGCCAAGTCAAAGTCCAGACCTGAATCCAATCGAGAATCTGTGGAAAGAACTGAAAACTGCTGTTCACAAATGCTCTCCATCCAACCTCACTGAGCTCGAGCTGTTTTGCAAGGAGGAATGGGAAAAAATTTCAGTCTCTCGATGTGCAAAACTGATAGAGACATACCCCAAGCGACTTACAGCTGTAATCGCAGCAAAAGGTGGCGCTACAAAGTATTAACTTAAGGGGGCTGAATAATTTTGCACGCCCAATTTTTCAGTTTTTGATTTGTTAAAAAAGTTTGAAATATCCAATAAATGTCGTTCCACTTCATGATTGTGTCCCACTTGTTGTTGATTCTTCACAAAAAAATACAGTTTTATATCTTTATGTTTGAAGCCTGAAATGTGGCAAAAGGTCGCAAAGTTCAAGGGGGCCGAATACTTTCGCAAGGCACTGTATATATATATATATTTTTTTTTTAAATCAGTCAATTGAAATAAATAAATTAGGCCCTAATCTATGAATTTCACATGACTGGCAGGAGTGCAACCATTGGTGGGCCAGGCCCACCCATGACCTCTTGTCTAAAGTCTAAAGAAGGCCAGCATCCCGGAGTAGACTCTTCACTGTTGACGTTGAGACTGGTGTTTTGCAGGTACTATTTAATGAAGCTGCCAGTTGAGGACTTGTGAGGGGTCTGTTTCTCAAACTAGACACTAATGTACTCTTGCTCAGTTGTGCACCTGGGCCTCCCACTCCCCTTTCTATTATAGTTAAAGCCAGTCTGTGCTGTTCTGGGAAGGGAGTAGTACACAGCGTTGTACGGGATCTTCAGTTACTTGGCAATTCCTCGCATGTAATAGCCTTAATTTCTCAGAACAATTATAGACTGACGAGTTTCAGAAGAAAGTTCTTTGTTTCTGGCCATATTGACCCTGTAATCGAACCCACAAATGCTGATGCTCCAGACACTCAACTAGTCAAAAGGCGGCCAGTTTTATTGCTTCTTTAATGAGAACAACAGTTTAAAGCTTTGCTAACATAATTGCAAAAGGGTTTTCTAATGATCAATGATGAACTTGTATTAGCTTACACAACGTGCCATTGGAACACAGGAGTGATGATAATGGACCTCTGTACGCCTATGTAGATAATCCATAAAAAAAAAAAAATCGGCCGTTTCCAGCTACAATAGTCAATTACAACATTAACCATGTCTACACTGTATTTCTGATCAATTTGATGTTATATTAATGGACAAAAATGTGTTTCATGATCAAAGATGAGGACATTTCTAAGTGACCCCAAACTTTTGAACGGTAGTGTGTGTGTATATATACACATAAAAATAATAAATGTGTCCCTGAACAAAGGAGGGGTCAAAATCAAAAGTAACAGGCAGTATCTGGTGTGGCCACCAGCTGCATTAAGTACTGCAGTGCATCCCCTCCTCATGGACTGCACCGGATTTGCCAGTTATTGCTGTGAGATGGTACCCCACTCTTCCACCAAGGCACACCAAGGCACAAGTTCCCAGACATTTCTTGGGAGAATGGCCCTAGCCCTCACCCTCCGATCCAACAGGTCCCAGACGTGCTCAATGGGATTGAGATCTAGGCTCTTCGCTAGCAACTCACATACCGGTCTTGCAGGGAATCACGCACAGAACAAGGAGTATGGCTGGTGGCATTGTCATGCTGGAGGGTCATGTCAGGATGAGCTTGCAGGAAGGGTACCACATGAAGGAGGAGGATGTCTTCCCTGTAACGCACAGTGTTGAGATAGTCTGCAATGACAACAAGCTCAGTCCGATGATGCTGTGACACATCGGACCCGACCATGACGGACCCTCCACCTTCAAATCGATCCCGCTCCAGAGTACAGGCCTCGGTGTAATGCTCAAACCTTCGACAATAAACGCAAATCCGACCATCACCCCTGGCGAGACAAAACCGTGACTCGTCACTGAAGAGCACTTTTTGCCAGTCCTGTCTGGTCCAGCGACGGTGGGTTTGTGCCCATAGGCGACATTGTTGCCGGTGATGTAAGGCAGGTCCTCACCAGACAACAGGCCTACAAGCCCTCAGTCCAACCTCTCAGCCTCTCAGACAGTCTGAGCACTGATGGAGGGATTGTGCGTTCGGCCAGTTGTTGTTGCCATCCTGTACCTGTCCCGCAAGTGTGATGTTTGGATGTACCGATCTTGCACAGGTGTTGTTACACGTGGTCTGCCACTGCGAGGGACGATCAGCTGTCTGTCCCGTCTCCCTGTAGCGCTGTCTTTGGTGTCTCACAGTACGGACATTGCAATTTAGTGCCCTGGCCACATCTGCAGTCCTCATGCCTCCTTGAAGCATGTCTAAGGCACATTCACGCAGATGAGCAGGGACCCTGGGCATCTTCCTTTTGGCGTTTTTCAGAGTCAGTAGAAAGGCCTCTTTAGTGTCCTAAGTTTTCATAACTGTGACCTTAATGACCGTCCCTCAGACCGTCCTACATGTTCATTAATTGTTTATGGTTCATTGAACAAGCACAGGAAACAGTGTTTAAACCCTTTGCAATGAAGATCTGTGAAGTTATTTGGATTTTTACGAATTATCTTTGAAAGACAGGTCCTGAAAAAGGGACATTTCTTTTTCTGCTGAGTTTATATATATATATATATATATATACACACACACCCACAGCTGAAGTCAGAAGTTTACATGCAATTTAGCCAAATACATTTAAACTCAGTTTCACAATTCCTGACATTTAATCCAAGTAACAATTCCCTGTGTTAGGATCACCAACTTATTTTAAGAATGTGAAATGTCATAATAATAGGAGAGTGATTTATTTCAGCTTTTATTTCTTTCATCACATTCCTAGTGGGTCAGAAGTTTACATACACTCAATTAGTATTTGGTAGCGTTGCTTTTAAATTGTTTATCTTGGGACAAACGTTTCGGGTAGCCTTCTTCAAGCTACCCACAATAAGTTGGGTGAATGTTGGCCCATTCCTCCTCAGAGCTGGTGTAACTGAGGTTTGTAGGCCTCCTTGCTCGCACACGCTTTTTCAAATTTTCTATAGGATTGAGGTCAGGGCTTCGTGATGGCCACTCCAATACCTTGACTTTGTTGTCCTTAAGCCATTTTGCCATAACTTTGGAAGTATGCTTGGGGTCATTGCCCATTTGGAAGACCCATTTGTGACCAAGCTTTTAACTTCCTGACTAATGTCTTGAGATGTTGCTTCAATATATCCACATAATTTTCCTTCCTCATGAGGCCATCTATTTTGTGAAGTGCACCAGTCCCTCCTGCAGCAAAGCACCCCTACAACATGATGCTGCCAACCCCGTGCTTCACGGTTGGGATGGTGTTCTTCGGCTTGCAAGCTCCCCCCCCCTTTCCTCCAAATATAATGATGGTCATTATGGCCAAACAGTTCTATTTTTGTTTCATCAGACCAGAGGACATTTCTCCAAAAAGTACGATCTTTGTCCCCATGTTCAGCTGCAAACCGTAGTCTGGCTTTTTTTTTATGGTGGTTTTGGAGAAGTGGCTTCTTCCTTGCTGAGCGGCCTTTCAGGTTATGTCAACATAGGACTCATTTTACTGTGGATATAGATACTTTTGTACCCGTTTCCTCCAGCATCTTCACAAGGTTCTTTGCTGTTGTTCTGGGATTGATTTGCACTTTTCGCACCAAAGTACGTTCATCTTCTAGGAGACAGAATGCGTCTCCTTCCTGAGCTGTATGACGGCTGCGCGGTCCCGTGGTGTTTATACTTGCGTACTATTGTTTATACAGATGAACGTGGCACCTTCAGGCGTATGGAAATTTCTCCCAAGGATGAACCAGACTTGTGGAGATCCACAATTTGTTGTTGTTGTTGATTTTCCCATGATGTCAAGCAAAGAGGCACGGAGGTTGAAGGTAGGCCTTGAAATACATCCCAAGGTACACCTCCAATTGACTCAAATTATGTCAATTAGCCTTCTATGTCAATCAGAAGCTTCTAAAGCCATGACATCATTTTCTGGAACTTTCCAAGTTGTTTAAAGGCACAGTCAACTTAGTGTATGTAAACTTCCGACCCACTGGAATTGTGATACAATTAATTATAAGTGAAATAATCTGTCTGTAAACAATTGTTGGAAAAATGACTTGTCATGCACAAAGTAGATGTCCTCTCCGACTTGCCAAAACAATAGCTTGTTAACAAGAAATTTGTGGAGTGGTTGAAAAACGAGTTTTAATGACTCCAACCTAAGTGTTTGTAAACTTCCGACTTCAACTGTGTATACACACACACACACTCAAAAGTTTGGACACACCTACTCCTTCCAGGGTTTTTCTTTATTTTTACCATTTTCTACATTGTAGAATGATAGTGAACACATCAAAACTATGGAATCGTGTAGTAACCCAAACACAGACATACAGGTAACTGACAAAATAATAGAAACACTTGAGTAAATAAGGGATACAAGGTATATTGAAAGCAGAAATTAACACCCCATCATGCTTAGGGTTGATGCATAAAAATTATACGCAGGCCATTTTTTTCGCTACCATGGCTATGCCTCGATAGGATGACAATTCCCCCATCCACAGAGCACGAGTGGTCACTGAATGGTTTGACGAGCATGAAAATGATGTAAACCATATGCCATTGTCGTCTTGGTCACCAGATCTCATCCCAGTTGAACACTTATGGGAGATTCTGGAGCGGCACCTGAGACCCCCCCACTTGTAGAATCTATGCCAAGGTGCATTGAAGCTGTTCTGGCTCGTGGTGGCCCAAAACCCTATTAAGACACTTTACATTGGTGTTTCCTTTATCTTGGCAGTTACCTATTTGTGTTCCATAAGCAACGAGCGGGCGAGACAGTAGAGGATGATCTCACTCAAAATAAGAGACCTCAAACAGACCTCAAAACGTCTGTCCATGTGCTCCACTAAAAGCCAGGAAGTGCAGCAGCATTCTGGGCATCATTCTGTCTGTACAGGGGAATGTTATTTATGAAGCCCTCATGCACTGCATTGAATACCAACACTCCAGTCTGAGCACGCTCAGTAGAGGTAGGGGAAAGGCGCGAGAGACCTCAAATGGATGAAAGGTGGGGCCTAAGGGTTGGAGATATCTCCCATGTGTTTGTGTAGTAGTCTGAAATGGAGGGGATTGTGAAAGGGGGTAAACCTAGTCAGTTGTACAACTGAATGCCTTCAACTGAAATGTGTCTTCCGCATTTAACCTTTCCCCTCTGAATCAGAGAGGTGCGGGGGCTGCCTTAATCGACATCCACGTCTTCGGTGCCCGGGGAACAGTGGGTTAGCTGCCTTGCTCAGGGGCAGAACATTTTATTTTACCTTGTCAGCTCAGGGATTCGATCTGGCAACCTTTCGGTTACTGGCCCAACGCTCTAACCACTAGGCTACCTTTGTGTGTGGGTAGTATGTGGGGTTAAACTGCAAGTTGTGTGTGTCTCCCTATGTATTGGTGTGAGTGTGTGTGGGTGTCCCCATGCTAGACTTTGAGAGTGTGTGCATGTCTCCCACACGCCTGTGCAAGTGGTTTCCCAGAAGCCAGCTAGGCCTGCTCCCTTTGAAGTTGTGGAACTAACAGAAAGCCAGCTAGTGAACAGCTTGAAACTCGGGTGCTTGCTGAGCTAAGGAATTTTTTATATTTTATTTTTTATTACTGTATCCCACTTTTGATTGTTCACAGTAACATTTCAGCCAAACATGACACCTCTAGCCTACTGTACATATCCATACAACCACTCACAGGGAGGGATTTCACCTTCACAGTGACTGAATCAACAGAGCCAATGCATTTCTTGTAGTATGATTGTGTGTTTGAAAATCTCTTCCCAAACTGCACGTCTAAAGAGGCCGTTTAAAGACTCCAACCAAGAGAGTCTTGACACCAAGTGATCAAATGACCCAGCTTTTAGTTAAATGGGCTGTCAGTTCAGCTGCACGCAGATGGCGGGCGGGCAACACTGCCTCTGCTAATGCGCCTATATTATTGTTTTGTCTCCAGTTGACTGTGGCCTGCCCGCCGGTGGAGAAGGAAGACAATCTGTAAGGAAGTGGATCTGATAGCTTCAAGTGGTGTGAACTTCAACAGGCAGGAGGGAGTGGAAAGGCCCCCTTCACACTAAACCAGAGGGTTGGATCTGGTCCAAACCAGACTACTCTCCTCACTACCACCCTAATCATACAACTGATAGTCAAGCCACCCAGTCACCTACACAATACATACAAAAGTATGTGGAATCCAGGATTCTCTCCCCCTTTCACTACAGCTCACTACCTATTGGCATTCCACGGGAGTTCAGATTTTTAAAATGTTTTATTCCCCTTCTCAACATGTGTAACAAATGACTCGTCTTCAGAGTCTCTTGGGTGCTCCAAGTTTTCACAGTGTAAGTCCACGCTGTATCACATCCGGTCGTGATTGGGAGTCTCAACTAGCCCAGCATTGTCCGGGTTTGGCCGTCATTGTAAATAAGATTTTGTTTGCCTGGTTAAATAAGGATTAAGTGTAAAAATAAATTAAAAATAACCTCTCCCCCACCTCTGTGTTTAAAATGTAAACTTTCAATATATGAGCAGGTCCTCAGATGCTGGAACAAATGTAATTCTGTATACCATAACGGTGTGGCAAATATCTCCCTACACCCCTCTCCTGACCCTCAAATAGGGTGCCAGTGTATACAGTGGCAAGACAAAGTATGTGAACCTTTTGGAACTACCTGGATTTTCGCATAAATTGGTCAGAAAATTTGATCTGATCTTCATCTAAGTCACAACAATAGACAAACACAGACTGCGTAAACTAATAACAAAAGCAATTATATGTTTTCATGTCTTTATTGAACACACTGTGTAAACATTCACAGTGCAGGGTGGGAAAAGTATGTGAACCCTGGATTCAATAACTGGTTGACCCTCCTTTGGCAGCAATAACCTCAACCAAATGTTTTCTGTAGTTGCGGAACAGAACTGCACAACGGTCAGAAGGAATTTTGGACCATTCTTTTTTACAAAAAGGGTTTCAGTTCAGCAATATTATTGGGATGTCTGTTGTGAACTGCTCTCGAGGTCAAGCCACAGCATCTCAATCGGGTTGAGGTCAGGACTCTGACTGGGCCACTCCAGAAGGTGTATTTTCTTCTGTTGTTGATTTACTTCTGTGTTTTGGGTCATTGTCCTGTTGCATCACCTAACTTCTGTTGAGCTTCAATTGCCGGACAGATAGCCTTACATTCTTCTGAAAAATGTCTTGGGAAATCATTGTTCCGTCGATGATAGCAAGCTGTCCAGACCCTGATGCAGCAAAGCAGCCCCAAACCATAATGCTCCCTCCACCATACTTTACAGTTGGGATGAGGTTTTGATGTTGGTGTGCTGTACCGTTTTTCCTCCACACACAGTGTTGTGTGTTACTTCCAAACAACTCAACTGTAGTTTCATCGGTCTACAGAATATTTTGCCAGTAGCACTGTGGAACATCCAGGTGCACTTTTGCAAACTTCAGACTTGCAGCAATGTTTTTTTTGGACAGCAGTGGCTTCTTCCATGGTGACCTCCCATTAACACCATTCTTGTTTAGTGTTTTACTTATCGTAGACTCGTCAACAGAGATGTTGGCATGTTTCAGAGATGTCTCTAAGTCTTTAGCTGACACTCTAGGATTCTTCTTAACCTCATTGAGCATTCTGCGCTGTGCTCTTGCAATCATCTTCGCAGGATGGCCACACATAGGGAGAGTAGCAACAGTGCGGAACTTTCTCCATTTATAGACAATTTGTCTTACCGTGGACTAATGAACATGAAGGGGATTTAGAGATACTTTTGTAACCCTTTCCAGCTTTATGCAAGTCAACAATTCTTAATCTTAGGTCTTCTGAGATCTCTTTTGTTCGAGGCATGGTTCACATCAGGCAATGCTTCTTGTGAATAGTTTTTTTATTGGGCAAGGCAGCTCTAATCAACATCTCCAATCTCGTCTCATTGATTGGACTCCAGGTTAGCTGACTCCTGACTCCAATTATCTTTTGGAGAAGTCATTAGCCTAGAGGTTCACATACTTTTCCCAACCTACACTGTGAATGTTTAAATGATGTATTCAATATAGACAAGAAAAATACAATAATTTGTGTGTTATTAGTTTAAGCACACTATGTTTGTCTATTGTTGTGACTTAAATGAAGATCAGATCAAATTTGATGACCAATTTATGCAGAAATCTAGGTAATTCCAGAGTTCACATACTTTTCTTACCACTGTGTGTCTGTGGGCCAGAGGGAGAAAAAAGTCTATCAGTGTGTATGTGAGATAATGCAGTGAGAGGCAGGGTACAATATATATGTCACAGTAGAAAGCTGTGAAAGGCATGCTAACACCCATAAACAGGGTTTCCCTCTGTCTACTGGCTCTGAGAAGGGGTTGGTCTGACTTATCAGTTAGCTGCCATACTGGCACAGTCGTTGATGGGAGTCTGTGTGTTGGAGGGAAATCAAGGGGGGCGGTGCTGGGTAAATTAGTGTTAATGTTGATTGACAGCTCTCTTCTGCCACTGGGACACCTCAGCGTCTGAAGCTAATTTTTGCCTGGAAGGTCTCAGACAGGATTCATCGGAGTGTCGATTTCGATGAAAATGTGTAACAAATGAAATCCCTAAATGGGACGTTTTATGATGGTTTCGCTATGTGGTCAATTCAGAAAAAAAGTGAGGGAAAATTTAATGGGGGAAATTGAATGGATCGCTCTCCCAGATTCGTTCTGTATCCTGTTATAGCGTGAAATTAAGAGGAAAAGTAATATCCTCCCACGGGGAATAAGCGAGATGGGAAAACGCAGTCAAGGTTTGATGTACGCGGAGTAACGAGAGCACAGTAAAGTGAGATTTGATCCATTTTGAATTAGACTTCCTAGATTTAGAACAAGGGCAAGAAAAAAACGTTAATTATTTTCTCTGTCTTAAAGGAACGCGTGAGTGTGTGTTCATAGACAGCTGGTTTAACTTAACCCATCATTTCTCACTAGGACCCTGTGGAAAATACAGAGGTCCTCGTAAGTCACTCAAGCAACTCTAGAGTTGATTATCCTCTGCATTCCATAGAAGAGGAATGCATCATTGCCATGGCTCGAAAGCGCAACCATTTTGGTCGCATATGCTCCTAAATATTTTGCTGTGAAACGTGACATTTTATTTTGGGAGCAACGGGAAGAAAAAATAAATAAAAAATAAATACATAATCACACAGATAATTGTGGTAATGATTAGGCCTCGCTGTACCCGAGTGCCCAAGAGAAAATGGTCTCTCGAAAACTCCTCGGACTAGCCCATTATTGGAGGGACAGCACAGCGCATGAGCAGAGAGAGGAGTTTTCAGACCACGATGGGACCACTGGGCACCGGGGCTATGGTGCTAAAATGTCCCACCTCTCAAAATGTAGGCCTACTGCTGATAAAGTTAACAACGCACTGGCTATTTTATCTAGCTAGCTACCGTAATGAATAGGTAGATGCAGTTATGTCGATTACAGAAACGGTGCAGAGCTGGTGTACACGGAAATGCGCCATTCTCCTGTTTAGCTAGACGCCGCTTGTAATAGACTTGTGCGCCCTCGTCTCCACATTTTCAGCGCCATAGTCAACTTTCAATTACTGCTACGGTCATTTCAATAAATCTATAAGTAGCACTAAGTGGTTCAAATGAGATAGCCTACATTTGGTTGACTGTCATGTTCCAGTAAATTAGATAAATTTTTCATCTGTGCTTATTACGCAACAAGATTAAAGCCACCAATTTAGTGCATGCATGCATTGCATGATCAATGTTGCGAATGTGAAGCGCAAATCATAGGCCAATCACATGTGGATGCTCAAGACATTTATTTTTATTTCAGATGCCTCTATTAATGAATAGGCAGGTCCATCTTAATTCTGGTATTAGGCAATGTGCTATCGATTTCATAAAAAATAAACATCCGTTGTTCCTGGTTATTTCAATGACCTCTGGTATAGAAATATGCTGCAGTTGCTTGCCTGTTTGCCCTACTGACGTCAAAGTCCATTGTTTCAGAATGTCAAACGTCCAAATGTACTTTACAAACCAGTAGTTTAAAATGAATATTGTTTCTTTTTTAGGGATCAAATGTAATGAATCTCAATAGGTAGTGCATTTACACAATGTAGAAACCTAATATTCCACCAATGACTTTATCTCAATGACAGATATCAACATTGTAGCTTTTATAATAAACAAGCATCTTTACAGTGCTACAGATTCGTTTTTAGGGCACAACATGTGCTTCACAAGTAGCTAGAATTCATAAAGGCCCAATACATGCTATATACCAATCAAAATATTACTATCTTCTGGTGCTCCAAATGTTATGTTGTGCTCCTAGCTTTAAGTTGGGAGCACGAGTGCTACCAATGCATTTAATAAACTGCCCTGGTCATGGTCCATAGGGAGTACAGTTGTAAAATACTCTCTCCCACTCAGACATACAGTCCAGTATACACGAAAAACAGTCACAGGAAGCAAACAAAATGGAAGAAAATATGAGGTCAGAACAAGTGAAGGAGGGGAAAGGAAAAGACATTGGTGACAAACAAGCACTTCCAAGAATAGATTTAATGAAGTGGGTTAGGAGGTACGACGTTAACTGTCGCCTCTCTTCAAACAATTCAAAATACAATTCAATGACGCGAGTCAGACATGCCTAAAAATAGGGTGCCGAATATAGCCTACGCTACAAATAGGAGCGGGGGGGGGGGGTAGAAGAGATGGGTGGGGACTTTACAATGGCAGCAACTCAAATAGCCCCACCAAACTATGCACATTGTGTGAGTGGAGAGGGGCTAGGGTATCAGACAACCACAGTAAGCACTCATAAACCGGATGGGAACACATTTTAATTTGATGCTCAAAAGCCAAATAAGCTGGGGCCTTAGGAACTGACCCATCCTCCTTACGCAACCCAGAGAGTAAAGGGCAGAAGGAAAAATAAAGAGAATGAAGACTGTGGGAAAACAGTTAAAGAATGTGAATCTAGATCCCAATTACTGGGACATATCCTTCTCAACAGCGGGTGGCTGGTTGTGACCTTTTCAACTTGTGTGCTTTTACATCTCCGACCCTAATTTATGAGGCACTAGCATCTTGCCAAGCATAAATGAATCCATTGAGCGAAAGAAGAGTAAAAGAGGGAGAGCGGGCAGGAAAGGAAAGTAAAATAACACTTTTTGAGCAAACCCCTACTGACTTTGCCAAGCTAATTAGGAAAGGCAATGAAACAGCTCCAAACATGGCTGTGAATGTTAAGTGGCACGACAGTGGCGGTGCAAGATGAAGCCAGGGCTGGGTATTATGACTGTGCACCCAGGAGCACCCCAGCCCCAACCTCCAGACATCTAAAGATCTGTTTGTTAATTAGAGCGTTCACATTCAGACCGAAACATCTTTAAAGTGAATTGCTCTGAAGGCAGACCATATGTAGTCCGGGACAGAGGACTTATACTGCCGTTCTGCTCAGTGGCGATGTTAGGACTTGTTTATTCGAAGTCGCCGGGTAAAGTTTCTATTTAGTATGCGTCAGTGGATTTCTAATTAGCGAGCGATGATTCACTGATTGTACATGTACATTTTTGAAAATGAAACCAAATGAAAGTCCCTGATAAGCCTAGCAGGCAGGGTACAACTATTGGCATGGACATTTTGCAGGGACATCTTCAGAGAATGTGAGCAGGGTCCTACGGATCCCATTTCAATATCGACACCTGACATTCCATTAGACATCGTGGGGATAAGAGCCTCAGCAAAATAAGAGACTGGTGTTCAAGTGGTGTGTTGTCATGGACGTCTAGAAGGTTCAGGTCTCCGAATGATCGGGCTCTCTGACCCAAGTGATTTCAGTATTAAAGAGGTGGTAGCAGGTGGCGGTGGCTTTTCTCAAACAGATTACAACCTCCCTCATATTTTTCATTCCCCTGGGTTCATTCTCTGGGTGGCCCTGGGTTTTGTGATGGAGCTAAGAGGCGGAGAGACGAGGTTGAGTGCACCCTTCTGTGCCCTGGTAAATTATGGAGGCTGAATCCCAAATGACACGGCTGAGACTTCTCCGTCGCTCCTCCTCCTCCGGAAGACCTGCGCGGCGACTGTTAAACACGCATTATTAGAGGGGCAGCACGGTAGAACAAGCAGATGAGGTGTATGGTGAAATCAAATTCTATTTTATGTCACATGCTTCGTAGACAACAGGTGTAGACTAACAGTGAAATGCTTACAATGCAGAGTTGACAGAGAATAACGAATATAAATAACAATGATAGATCTATATATATATATATAGATCTATATATATATATATATATATATATATATATATATATATAGATCTATCTATCTATATATATCTATATAGATCTATCTATCTATCTATATATATCTATATATATATATATCTATATCTATCTATATCTATCTATATCTATCTATATCTATCTATATCTATCTATATCTATATATATCTATATATCTATATATCTATATATCTATATATATCTATATATCTATATATATCTATATATCTATATATATATATATATATATATATATATCTATATAGAAAACATGGCTATATATAGGGAAAATAACATGGTTATATATAGGGAGTAGAAAATAACATGGCTATACAAAGGGAATACCAGTACCGAGTTGATGTGCAGGGGTACAGGGTAATTGAGGTAGCTATGTAGGTAGGGGTAAAGTGACTAGCAGCAGTGTATGTAGTGTGAAATTGTGTGTGTGCATGTTGTGTGTGTTGGCGTATGTAGTGTGTGTGTGTGTTTATTGGGGCGTCAGTGTAAGTATGTGTGAGTGTGTGGGTAGAGTCCAGTGTGTGTGCATAGTCAGCGCAAGAGAGTTAGTACAAAAAAGGTCAACGTGGGCAGCCGTGGTTGCCATTTTATGAGCTATTTATCAGTCTTGTTTAGAAGTCTTATGGCTTGGGGGTAAACGCATTTCAGGGTCCTGTTGCTTCCAGACTTGGAGCATTGGTAAGGCTTGCTGTGCGGTAGCAGAGAGAACAGTTTGTGGCTTGGTGGCTGGATACATTTTTGGGCCTTCCTCTGACATCGCCTGGTATAGAGGTCCTGGATGATGTACTGGGCCGTAATGCACTACCCTCTGTAGTGCCTTGAGCTCGGATGCCAAGCAGTTCGCAAACACAGTGGTGATGCAGCCAGTCAAGACGCTCTCCATGGTGCAGCTGTAGACTTTTTGAGCATCTGATGGCCCATGCCAGCTCTTCAGCCTCCTCAGACACCGAAGAACTTGAAGCTCTCGACCCGCTCCACTACAGCCTCGATGTGAATGGGGGCGTGGCTCAGCCCTCCAATTCCTGTAGTCCAGGATCAGCTCCTTTGTCTCACTGTTGTCGAAGGAGAAGTTGCTGTCCTGGCACCACACTGCCAGGCCTCTGACCTTCTCCCTATAGGCTGTCTCATCATTGTCGGTGATCAGGCCTACCACCATTGTGTCATCGGCAATCTTAATGTGTGCGCAGCCACACAGTCATGGGTGAACGGGGAGTACAGGAGGGGACTAAGCACGCACCTCAGAGGCCCCATCAGGAAGTCCAGGATCCAGTTGCAGAGGGAGGTGTTCAGTTCCAGGGACCTTAGCTCAGTGATGAGCTCCAAGGGCACTATGGTGTTGAATGTTGAACTGCAGTCAATGAACAGCATTCTCACGTAGGTGTGGATTTGTTTGGAGGTATGCGAATTTGAGAGGGTCCAGGGTGTCTGGGACGATGGTGTTGATGTGAGCCATGACCAGCCTTTCAAATAATTTCATGGCTACAGATGTGAGTGTTACGGAGCGATAGCCATTTAGACAAGTAATATTTCTTGGGCACAGGAACTATGTGGTCTGGGAAAGGTGGAAAATGTCAGTGAAGACACTTGCCAGCTGGTCAGCGCATGCTCTGGGTATGCATCCTGGTAATCCATCTGTCCCTGCGGTCTTGTGAATGTTGACCTGTTTAAAGGTTTTACTAACATCGGCTACGGAGAGCGCGATCACACGTGTCTGGAACAGTTGGTGCTCTCACGCATGGGTCAGTGTCGCTTGCCTCGAAGCAAGCATAGAAGGCATTCAGCTCGTCTGGTAGGCTTGTGTCACTGGGCAGCTTGTGGCTGGGTTTCCCTCAGTAATCTGTGATATTTTGCAAGCCCTGCCACATACAACGCGCGCCAAAGCCGGCGCAGTAGGATTTGATCTTAGTCCTATATTGATGCTTGATGGGTTGTCGGAGAGCGTAGCGCAGGGGTGTCAAACTCATTCTATGGAGGGGCTAGTGTCTTCGGGATTTGTTTAAGACCTAGACAACCAGGTGAGGGAAGTACTTTAATCTGTGATCTTAATTCATCAATCAAATATAAGTGAGGAGAGAAAACCTGCAGACACTTGGCCCTCCCTGGAATGAGTTTGAGAAGTGGCATAGCAGGATTTCTTATAAGCGACTGGGTTAGTGTCCCGCTCCTT
Source organism: Oncorhynchus kisutch (assembly GCF_002021735.2). Lineage (NCBI taxonomy): Eukaryota > Metazoa > Chordata > Actinopteri > Salmoniformes > Salmonidae > Oncorhynchus > Oncorhynchus kisutch. Next base: position 39,762,734 of record NC_034184.2, read on the forward strand.
GAAAGAGGCAGATCTAGCCTTTACCTCAGTGTGGATGTTGCCTGTAATCCATGGCCTCTGGTAGGGATATGTATGTACGGTAACTGTGGGGGCAACGTCTTCGATGCATTTATTAATGAAGCAGGTGACTGATGTGGCAAACTCTTTTCTCAATGTCATTGGATGAATCCCAAAACATATTCAAGTCTGCTCTAGCAAAACAGTCCTGTAGCTTAGCACCTGCTTCACCAGACCACTTCCAAATTGAGTGGGTCACTGGTACTTCCTGTTTGAGTTTTTGCTCGTAAGCAGGAATCAGAAGGATAGCGTTATGGTCAGATTTGCCAAATGGAGGACGAGGGAGAGCTTTGTATGTGTCTCTGTATGTGCAGTAAAGGTGACCCCTCTAGTTGCACAGGTGAGACGTTGGTAGAAATGAGGTAAAACGGATTTCAGTTTTCCTGCATTAAAATCACCGGACACTAGGAGCGCTGCCTCTGGATGAATATTATCTTGTTGGCTTATGGCCCTATAGAGCTTGGTTTGTGGTGGTAAATAGACAGCTACAAAAAATGTATGAAAACTCTCTTGGTAAATAGTATGATCTACAGTTGATCATGAGGTATTCTAACTCAGGTGAGCAGAACCTCGAGACTTCCTTAATATTCGAAATCGTGCACCAGCTGTTGTTAACAAAGAGACATACATCCCCGCCCTTGAGTTTATGAGATGTTGCCGTTCTGTCCTGCAATGCATAGAAAAACCAGCTAGATTTATATTAAACAGGTCCTCGTCCAGCCACGACTCCTTGAATAATAGGATATTACTGTGCCATTATAGGCAAGCTCCTGGTGGCATATTGGGTCCAGCATGTTCAAATTCTAGGTTGCATTACACGTACCGCGCCCTGACACCGATCTAAGATCCATTTAGCATTTCCTCCTAAATGGCTTAGGCTGTGATTTCAGGATAACTGATCCTAGATCTGTGCCCGTGGGCACTATCGTTACCTGAACATCCTTGAATTTGTCCCTCAGGTCCATGAGGCGGTTGTAGGCCTTGATGGCCTCTGCAAACTCTCCATGCCGGTGCAGACAGCGATGAAGTGCTCCCAGGTCTGCCAGTGTTCGTAGTTACACTTCAGAGCATCCTGCAGGTTGTGGAACACCTTGGTCTTGACAGACAGTGGGACAGACAGGGCCTGGAATTAGTGGTGTCAAGTGAAGTGTTTTTACATGGCTGGTGCTCATGATATTTTTCAGGAGCAGCTTACAAAGTCTTATGGAATTAATATTAAGTTGAGATGCACACAGACTTTGGAGTAAATCATGCATTACTGTCAATGGGATATTTGTACCAATTTGAGTTATTCAAAGGGATAGTGCAAGATTCTGGCAAACAAGCCCTTTCTCTACTTACCCAGAGTCAGATGAGCTCATGGATACCATTATGTTTATGTACAGTTTGAAGGAAGTTGAAGGTAGTTTCATGAGCCAATGCTAACCAGCGTTAGCGCAATGACTGGAAGTCTACCGGTAAGCTAGTTAGCACTGGCTCACGAAACTACTTTCAATATAATTATCAAAATCTCGCACTATTCCTTTAAGTTTGGATTCGGTCCTACCCGTCATTTCTACAGTTCAGTAATTAGTCACGATTTCAGGTGAGGTGCCAGTATCTCTGTAACTTCAGCAGATGTCCAGAGGTGGAGCATAGCCAAGCATGACTGACATGGCTGCCTGCCCTCTGTGTCTGACACCTCAGTGAGACGCAGGCTACATAGTTAGCGCCGGGCTGTCACAACCGCCCTGATTCTATCCCTCTGATCCACCTGCACTCACACACACACACCACAGGCTCCAGCCTCTTCAACAGAGAAGGCTTCGACTGAATTAGCCCAAGCGCTAACCAGGTAGAAGTCTCCACACTTTTTAATTTCAGGCCTGAAAGCACAGACCTGATTTGAACAGGGGCTGAGGGGGGAAAGTTTCCCAAGAAAGAAACAGTGGCGAGTCCTGCTTCCCAAACAGAGAGTCCTGCCAGCAAGAGCTTGTGGTTTTCAGGGGAAATAAGCGAACCTGCCCATCTTGCAGGGGTGAGAATGTTCTAATTGACTTAAGCCTAACAAATCTGTCTGATGCCCTCGTCAGGGTCAGCAGGGGTGTACCTAGGTCCTGTGGTAAAATCAGGAGGGCGCTACGATGTTATCTTTCCCATTACTACTGCCCGGTGAGTTTCAGGAAGTAATTGAAAAGCATTGAAGTCAGTTACGAGACCAAACTAATGACCAGAGAAGTTGGAGTGGGGTGAGAAAAAAAACAACCTTGTAAACATCAATCTGTTTCACTAGTGTGTAAATCAGTGCTATCTGTGGGGTTATGCAGGCTGGCGATGTTCTGTTTGATAAGTGTTGTAATGTCCTTCCACAGACAACATCTCGTCTCAACCCCCACTCTTTGATACCCCTCTCCAGCCAAAAATCAATACGGTCAGGTTGAATGGAGGCCTGCTGGCTGACAGTGCGATTCCCTCTCGCTGTCTCTGTGAGAGTGACATGTCTTTGATCAGTACGGGTAGCGGCCTGGGAAACTCAGGGATATCAGGGCTGATCACATTAACGTTTGAGTCCTCTGTCTTTGTTCTAGCCTTGTGTCAACCGGCACCAGGGGGGTGGATGGATGGGCGGGTGAGTGAGTGACCAAGTGAGTGAGTATCAGTGAGAGCCACCAAGACCAGTTGGCTCAATAATATAATTCCGCACCCTAAAGCGCACCTCCAGTCCAGTCAATTGTTTGTGAGCTGGGGAGAGGAGGCTCTCGACTAGACTGAGGGACCCTAAATTCAAAACCAGGAGACATTCGAACATTGAGCCAGTCACTCGTTGATGGTATGTATGACTGTTTTCTACATCTTCCAGAGTCCTAATTCTGTTCAATCATTGACAGGTTAATGGCTCAGGGGGTGCGACTGTACAGTACTCACTTCAGTCTCAGGCGGATGTAGGCCGTGGAGAGGTTGTTCCACGCCTCTGCGTTCTAAAGGAGGAAAAAGAGAGGGAGGGAGAAAAACAGTTTACACACAAGTAAGCACAGGGTTGTTTAGATACCGTGGCAGAAGACTAACTCCCTCAGAGCAGAAATCGGTTCTGCCGAGTGCTCTAGGAGTACATTCCCTCCCGATGCATTGGGCACACAGGTGCCGTATGGGTCATTAAGTTGGATTGGAAAGACTGCTGGAGGACAAGAGTGTTATAACTGGGGCTACGGTAAGGGCGTGTTCTCAGTTTGTCTGAGTGTGTTTGTGTGCGCATTTGTGAGAGTAATGGAAAAAGAGAGTGGGGGGAGGGGGTAGAGAGAGTGACAAAATGAGAGAGGAATGGTATTTTAATGGTCCCACTGCGCATTCATGTGATCGACTCTGTCTTCCTATACAGTGCCATCAGAAAGTATTCACACCCCTTCACTTCTTCCACATTTTGTTGTATTACAGCCTGAATTTAAAACGGATTAAATGGTGATTTTTTAAAATTATCAATGGCCTACACACAATACCCCATAATGTCAAAGTGGAATTATATTTTTTCGAAATGTTTACAAATGAATAAAAAATTAAAAGCTGAAACGTCTTGAGTCAATAAGTATTCAACCCGTTTGTTATGGCAAGTCTAAATAAGTTCAGGAGGAAAAATATGATTAATTAAGTCACATAATAAGTTGCATGGACTCACTCGGTGTGCAATTATAGTGTTTAACATGGTTTTTTAACGACAACATCATCTCTGTACCCCACACATACAATTAACTGTAAAGTCAACCAGTCAAGAATTTCAAACACAGATTCAACAACAAAGACAAGGGAGATTTTCCAATGCTTCACAAAGGGCACCTATTGGTAGTTGGTGAAAAAAGAAGAAGAAAACAGACATGGAACATCCATTTGAGCATTGTCAAGTTGTTAATTACACGTTAGATATCAATACACCCAGTAACTACAAGGATACAGGCGTCCTTCCTAACTCAGTTGCCGGAGAGGAAGGAAACCGCTCAGGGATTTCACCATGAGGCCAATAGTGACTTTAAAACAGTTACAGAGTTTAATGGCTGTGATAGGAGAAAACTGAGGATGGATCAACAACATTGTAGTTACTCCACAATACTAACCTAATTGACAGAGGGAAAAGAAGGAATGATACACAAAATACAAATATTCCAAAACATGCATCCAGTTTGCAGCAAGGCACTAAAGTAATACTGCAAAAACTGTGGTAAAGCAAGTAACTTTTTGTCCTGAATACAAAGTGTTATGTTTGGGGCAAATCCAATACAACATATTACTGAGTACCACTCTCCATATTTTCAAGCATAGTGGGAAGTTTTTCAGGATGAAAAAGAAACAGAATGGAGCTAAGCAAAGGCAAAATGCTAGAGGAAAACCTGGTTCAGTCTGCTTTCCACCAGATACTGGGAGAATAATTCATCATTCAGCAGGAAAATACAAGGTCAAATCTACATAGGAATTGTTTACCAAGACAGTGAATGTTCCTGAAAGGCAGAGTTAACGTTTTGACTTAAATCTACCTGACAATCTATGGCAAGACCTGAAATGGCTGTCTAGCAATGATCAACAACTGATTTGACAGAGCTTGAAGAATTAAAAAATAATAATAATATGGGCAAATGTTGTAGACTCCAGGTGTGGAAAGCTCTTAGAGACTTACCTAGAAAAACTAACAGCTGTAATCGCTGCCAAAGGGGCTCCTACAAAGTGTTGAGTCATTGGTGTGAATACATATGTAAATGAGATATTTCTGCAGTTCATTTGCCAACATTTCTAAAAACATGTTTTCACTGTCATTATGGGACAGTGTGTGTGGAGGAAAAAAATATATTTAATCCATTTTGAATTCAGGCTGTAACAACAAAATGTGGAATAAGTCAAGGTGTATGAATACTTTCTGAAGGCATTGTACGTGGTGATGTAAGGCCTGACATTGGGAGGAAGGCGTTGTAGTAATATAGTATGTACTTACATCTGGCTCCAGTCCCACACACACACGTCTGTAAGGCCCTGGCAGCTCCCTCATAGCCCTCCAGAGCAAAGTAGGCACAGCCCAGGGTGAACCACACCCCAAGCTGTAGAAACAAGAAACACAGTGAGCAGTGTTTAGGAATCATAAACTGTTAAATGTTGAGTGCAATATCATTTTATAGATTTCTCTATTCCAGGTGAGAATCCTGTATTATCTTAGTGCTAAATGCTAACTCTCCCCCTTGATCCACTGTAAAAACGTGCTGAGCCTAACACACTTTCTCAAGAGTCCTGCGTTCAAAACTTCCCCACCACGCTCACTGGCAGGGTCCACACAGGAGAGGTGTGGGGGGGGGGGAGCAAACGCCATGTTGGCTCATGTTGCATCCCTCCTGTGCATGTATGTTTGCTTTGGAGGAAAGCCCACCTGTCATGGGGGGAGTGGCAGGTCCCGCTCTGCAACTAACGGGCAGGACCCATCTATGCAAATCAGCTGTGGTGTCAGTCCCCCGGACTCTTTCCCTCTTCCCTGTCTATTTCCCTTTCTTTTCCTCTCGCTCTCTCACCCTCGTTTCCCCCCCAGCTCTGATATCTGAGCCGCACTCGAGTGTCTTTCCCCTCTCACCACAACATCTTATTGCTCATATCAAAGGGAGGTGGGAGACTGGCATGTACAGTATATTCCCCTATATTCTGTTTATCTTCATTCTCCAAAGAATAGCCAGAGTGATCGGTTACAAGGGCTCTCATATCTCCTTGGCAATACTTCAACAACTCCTTGAAAAATGGAAGGGGGAATGTCATTATGGCAAAACAAACTAAATTAAAACATCCTATTGCTGGCTGACCTGCTGAATTAAATATGGACAAAGGGCAGAAGAGTGAAGGAAAACAGGAAATTATTTCCCTTTCCTCTGTTCCGCTATGGCCTGGGTGAAACTGACTCCTGATTACTTCTCTTTACGGTGCCAACCTACTCTCTAAAGTGCTATTGAATGATTGATTGAATCCATCTATACGTAAAAAAATGTGGAAATATCACTTAGCAGCAGGTCAGGTAGTTGAGTTCCACCCTATGAGTAGTCCTGACATGACAAGAATCCACTTCAGAGACTCAAATAATTGTTAAAATATCCTACCCAAAGCTAGCCATATCAGAGGTTAGTTTACCTGCATGGTGGTGATGCGGACTGACTTCTTGAAGCACTCCACACACTGCTGGAAGTCCTTGGCCCGGAGGTACAGCAGGGACTTTGAGCGCATGGCGCATGCGCTGCGATGGTTCGACAGCTCCCAGGCCTGGTTGTAGTATTGGTGGTCCAGCAGCACGTCCCCCAGCAAGCATTACATACTGGGGGACTCCTTCTCCAGCTCCCTACGCAGGATCTCCTCTGCCTGGGAGAGAGGGAGCGAGAAAGGAGGGAGTGAGGGAAACAGAGGGAAGGGGGAGGAGAGAGAGAGGCAGGGAGAGAGGGGGAAAGAGATTTGCCCTTAAGACCCTCAGAGCCAGCACACTGAACATTCTCTGCTAACAATGACCAGGCTTTGATTTGGTCTGGGAATACCACAGTACACTCATTGGTTAACCTCTTGAGTGTAGGGGGCAGTATTTTGATGTTTGGATGAAAAATGTACTCAAATAAAACTGCCTATTTCTCAGGCCCAGAATATGCATATAATTGTCAGATTAGGATAGAAAACACTCTAAAGTTTCCAAAACTGTCAAAATATTGTCTGTGAGTATAGCAGAACTGATATTGCAGGCGAAAACCTGAGAAAAATCCAAAGAGGAAGTGCCTTCTATTTTGAAAGCTCCCTGTTCCATTGCATGCCTTCCCTCCATTTAAAGGGATATCAACCAGATTCCTTTTCCTATTGCTTCCACATGGTCTGAACAGTCTTTCTCGATAATTCTTCAGAATAAAAGCCTGAAACTATCGAGAAAGATCACATTGCGTCAGTGCATAGCTGGGTGCCAGCAGCGTTTTGCATGCGCCAACAAAGTGGAGCAGACATTTTCTCTCTCTCTCCTATTGAAAAAGCTACTGTCCGGTTGAAATATTATCTATTATTTATTGTAAAAACAACCTGAGGATTGATTATAAAAAAACGTTTGACATGTTTCTACGAACTGTAAGGATACTATTTGGAATTTTAGTCTGCCCCGTCGTGACCGCTCAAGCCTCTGAACATAACGCGCCAACCAAATGGAGGTATTTTGGATATAAAAATAATCTTTATGGAACAAAAAACATTTATTGTGCAACTGGGAGTCTCGTGAGTGCAAACATCCGAAGATCATCAAAGGTAAGCGATTCATTTTTATTGCTTTTCTGACTTTCGTGACCAATCTACTTTGCTGCTAGCTGTTTGTAATGTTTTGTCTGGTGAGAGAGATGTCCTTACATAAACGCTTGGTTTGCTTTCGCCGAAAAGCTTTTTTGAAATCTGATACGCCAGGTGGATTAACAACAAGCTAAGCTGTGTTTTGCTATATTGCACTTGTGATTTCACGAAAATAAAATATTTTTAGTAATTTAATTTGAATTTGGAGCTCTGCAATTCAGCGGATGTTGACGAAAATGCTAAAGGGATGGGTTGGGTGCGCCAAGAAGTTAAAGGAAGCTCAATCAAGATGTTGAAACAAGCCAACAGACACTGAACCTCTCAAAAGAGCTGATTTGAGTACTGTACTCCCTGATTTGGAGAGTGTAGAATAACGATCAGGTTTCACTTCCCTTCACTTTGAGAAGTGCCTCTGTTCATGTCGAAGCTTCCCAATCTACCCACAGCTCAGGGTGAGTGCTTTTGGGCGCAAGGGACTCTGGGTTTTCATTGCATTCCTTTACCTCATGGAGTAACCGTAGCCCTCTCTTCCACACCACTCATCAGACCACAAAACCCTGAACTCACCTCCAACAAATGGAATTACAACGCAAAAACAATACGGCTGGCAAAGTGGAATATTTGTTTGGACGAAAAGTGTTTTTGGTATAAGCTTGAATAGTAGATGGACATGGACCTCTGCAAATCACAAACTGAGTTGACAAAAGGGGATTAACACCACAGAAAAGTAAGGCGAGTCCAGCAACTCTACCGATGACAGAACATTGCTGTAGACTATTATCTATTGGTCAATCTATTGCACATATTTGTATTTTCGCTGATCCCACTATACTATATAGTACAACAAGGGAAAACGTATCTTCGAAGACATGTGCATTTATATTAGAAATAAAGCATTTTTCCCCCCTCTACTGAGGGAGCAAGCCAACAATTTACAGCCCATTTAAAAATGAAAATCCATTAGATTTTCCTTCAAATATCAATATTGTCCTTAGGGGCCATCACATCAGCACACTAGTGCTGCTGGTCAAAAAGAAGTGGGCTTCAATGGCCTTTTACCGGGCCACACCCCCGCCGCTGGCGGAAGAGCCTGATCCCAAATATTCTTAACAGTTTCACAGTCATCGGTACTGCAGTGAATCCTATAGTTACCGCCATTCAGTTATTTGGAGGGGTGCTGCACACCCAGGAAAGAGGGAAAACGTCTGACTGTTTCCTAGAAAGGCAGGCAAGATTTTATTACCATGATAAAAATCATATTAGGAAGGTTATATTCACAACATCAATTGGGTACTCCTACAGCCAACTGCTAGTTAAGAATTAGGCTAATTGATTAGAAAGTGCTCTTATGACCACGCACACTTGACACGCTCTCACCAGGAAATAAGACAGACAGACTATGTGCATTTCACTCGAGAATGACTTTCAGTAGAAGCATTTCATTCGATTTTCTGGGGGAAATGAAAAATGAAAAAAGGGTGATTGTGAATTGGATTTTAATAAACTTGGAGAATGGCCCACCAGTTAGAACCCCCAGCATGCTCCTCCATAAAAGAGAGAGAGCGAGGAGAGGTAGAGGGAGAGAAAAGGAGGGATTCAGTACTCCTCCAAGTACAGACACCCTTATTGTGCTGGGAAAACCACATAAGGAGTTCTCTGAACTCACTGACCCTTGCTTAAGGGTAGAGTGGAAGCACCCTTTGGCTATATCTGTCGCTTTTATAAATGGGGCCTGTCTTACTATGGGGGCCATGACACATTTTGTTAAGGGGAGAGTAATTTTCCATGGTGCGGTAGCACATCGAAGGGAATCCAATCAGGCTTGGAATATTTCTAGAAATTGAACAACATTCATGAGTTCTGTACGCGAACATATACTCTCTAAATGGGTTCTCAGTCTGAACTGCATGTCCCGGGATATTCATATGTGATTTACTGTCCCATTTGTGAAACAGAGGTGCTTTAAACATTTGTCAATACCATACATTTATTTCAAATGTGGCCATTTTGGCCTGGATTATACCATATAAGTGTTGTTCAATGTTTCATCTTGTTTATTTCCATGTAAGGTTTACACAGATGGCTCATCCATATGGCTGGTGTAATACAACAATTACATTCTAAACTCAAGAGCTACCATACGAATTCAACAGAAATCGACTTAATGCAGGTCTCCCTCTCTCCTATTTCCTCTGTTTCTCTATTTTAGTTACATTCTTTTTTTTCTCAGGGTGCGGTCAGGTCAGGCTCAATCACATTCAGCATGCATTCAGACACACCGAGAGCAGGAACAGCATGTTTAGTACACAGAGACTACTGGCTGGAATCCACCCAAGTCTTCTCCAGACAAATGGATTGTCTAGCCTTTTTTATCATGTTACATGGAGTACTGACCGGGGCCAAAGTGCATGGTTTTAGTGTGGAGGACTTATTTCTTATTATATTGACCAGAATGCACGTCTGTAATCAGATTGTAAGACAAAACCAGCTGTAATTCACTAACGGAGCACAATGGCCTGCAGGACTCGCATTCAGGGTTGGGACTGTGAGCAGCGGCTAAGTACGGGTCAGCTGGAGGGAGCACCGGTATGTGTGTGTGCTGGCATGCATGCATGTGTGTAGAATACTCATTTCTGCTCAATCTGTCCAAGCCAAGCCCCGCTGATCCAGAGAGATTGATGTGGTGATATTAGCTAGTACAGAGAATTTATGAAAAAGAACCCTGTGAATCATGCTGAGAGGTCACTTAAACAGGTCGATCACTAAAAGGACAAGGGGAAAGAAAATACTTCAGCGAGAATCTTACTGACAATTAACCAGATGTCCATTGCGTAACGGTTCAGGAGAACATCCTCAGAGCATTTGTGACAAATCTGGCACTGGTTTCATCAATGACTTTCAGAACCACATTTCATAACCACAGCAAGATGGGGGGACAGTGTTACAGGATTCTCTTCTTGGCCTGGTGTTAGAGGTTGATCGATTAATCAGCATAGCCGATTAATTAGGGCCGATTTAAAGTTGTCATCTGCATTTCTGGATGTCTATTATAGCCGATTACATTGCATTCCACGAGGAGACTGCGTGGCAGGCTGACCATCTGTTACGCGAGTGCAGCAAGGAGCCAAGGTAAGGTGCTAGCTAGCATTAAACTTACCTTGTAAAAAACAATCATTCCGAACAGAATCACTAGTTAACTACACATGGTTGATGATATTACTAGTTTAAGTAGTTTGTCCAGCGTTGCATATAATCAATGCGGTGCCTGTTAACTTATCATCGAATCACAGCCTACTTCGCCAAATGGGTAATGATTTAACAAAAGCACATTCGCGAAAAAAAGCACAATCGTTGCACCAATGTACTTAACCATAAACATCAATGCCTTTCTTAAAATCAATACACACTGTATATTTCTTTAAACTGCATATGAAAATTACAGGCCTCTCTCATCTTTTTAAGTGGGAGAACTTGCACAATTAAATACTTGCACAACTAAATACTTTTTTGCCCCACTGTTTATATTTTTTTGGTCCTCTTTTTGGTCCTCCAATAAATCGGTATGCCACACCTCTACCTGGTGTGGCACGCCACCATTCTGCTAGGATGTGACAGAACATCGTCTGACAGGTGCAAGAGAGGAGGTTGCCTAACCTCTGGCTCTTTATTCTTGCTCTGCTTCATTACCTCAGTCAATTCTGACCGAGAGCCCTTGCAGGTTGGGCGAGAAAAAAAACAACAACAAAAAACATCTGTGTAAACATTGAGACTTTTCCAGTAAAAAAAGAAAAGAAAATGAAAACGATCCGCTATCAAAAAGGAGGACCAACAAAAACAAACAGCTGCCATATGTCCACATCTTTGATTTTTTACTGTCTGCCTCTGTGGAAAACAGTCTAAAACCAATGCCATTGGTTCTGCCGGCTACCCTTGTGACCTGTATTTCCACAGCCTGTTGTTTCACCATCAAGAGATAAAAGAGAACGTTCAAATCAGCGCCACCAAGAGGACACTGACTGAAGGATAGGGGGACTCAGAGAGTGATCCAACCCAAACATGCTATATTTCTGTCTATCTGGGAGTGTGTGAGTCCCAGGGGGGCCCTGGGGGCCAGACAGGTTAATAATAACGCCAGAGACACAGAGCCAGATCTCCCTGGGACTGATTCGTCTGACAGCTGGAATGCCCGAGAACACAAATGAGTGCATAAACAGGTGCGCACTAAAGACAGACAGACAGATAGACGGGGGGGCGAGAGAAGGAAGGAGTAGGGAGCAGAGCGAGATAGCTAGGTAACAGGGTGGATGGAAAGAGCGGTGATATTCACTGTTCTTCCAGTGTGGGCAAGATGAGCTTCTCTCGATTGTTTTGTGTGGTGATGGTGCCCATGTTTAGTACGAAGAATGTCCTTTGACTGTTGTGTAACACAATGAGTATTAAATGCGCCTGAGAAGGGAAGTCACAGTTTTTCTGGTGGTTATAATGGCTGTGTTGTACCTTGCCATGTTGGCCCATCCTCTCCAGGCAGATGACAGCATCCTCCCACAGCTCCAGCTTCTCGTAGATTAGCAGGGCTGAGCTGGTGCAGCCCAGGTCTGTCAGCAGGTTGGCCAGCTGCTTCTGGAGATGGGAGATAGGAGAGCTGTTCAGACATGGGATAGCACAACTAGGTTTTGAAGGTCCAATGCTGCCGTTTTTACCTCAATGTCAAATAATTTCTGGGTAACATTTAAGTACCTTCTTGTGATTGGTTTGAAATACAATTGGTTAAAAGGAAACAAAAATAGCTTCTTAGCAAAGAGCAATTTCTCAAGCAATAATTATGCTAGGACTGTCTGGGAGTGGTCTGAGTGGGGAGGGGAAAACTGAAAACTAGCTGTTATTGGCAGAAAGGTTTGGAACTCTTTGGTTTGGAACTCTTTCTTATTGGTCTATTAACAAATTTCCCGACTGGTGATGTCACCAGACAGACCAAAACTCCATCCCACCAAAACAAGCTGAAATTTCAGCTCTTACACAAAAATGGCATCATCATCATTTTCACAATTTCACAGTATTACTCCAACCTCAGTGTTGAAATACAGTATATAGAACACTGCAAAATCATGTTGTTCAATGCAATGAACCTTTAAACAACCACACCAGTAGAAATGAGGTGTATAATGGTGGTACAGGGTTGGGTCTGCACTGTGAACCCGAATGCATACATAAAGAATATATACACAAAAATGTAAGCACTAGGCCTGTAGGCTATGGCTACACTGTTTTGTATGTAAATCTGAGTAAATCTAAGCTGAAAGAACATTGTAGGCTATTCCGTTAAAACAACAAGAGCCTATGCATACATAGTAATCAAAATTCAAATCTTAATTGCCACATTTCAAACTATCCTTTTGAGGTGCAGCTGGAAAGTAGTTATGTACGAAGGCGAGTGCTGGGGTGAACAAACCATAATTGGAGGATCCTCAATCATCGTTTAAAATCTCCAGTTTAGGAACATTTTGGCTTCCCAGTGGAAGCAAACATTTTTGAACTTAGTAGGAAATGAACTAAATGTATTGAATTTATTAGAACATTCATAAATTTGCCCAAGATGATGATAAGACATTAGGGCTGTTCCCGACAACAACAAAAAATTATCTTGGTCGACCAAGAATTGTCTGTTCTTTCGACCAATCGATTGGTCGAAATGTTTAAACATTTATTTTTCCATACACATCCTACAGTGCATTTGAAAATTATTCAGACCCCTTCTCATTTTCCACATTTACAGCCTTATTCTAAAATGTATTACATTTTCCCCCACATCAATCTACACACAATACCCCATAATGACAAAGCGAAAACCATATTTGCAAAAACATCCCCACAGCATGATGCTGCTACCACCATGCATCACCGTAGGGATGGTGCCAGGTTTCCTCCAGACCAGAGGTTGACCGATTAATTAGGGCCGATGTCAAGTTTTCATAACAATCGGTAATCGTCATTTTTGGACGCCGATTACATTGCATTCCACGAGGAAACTGCGTGGCAGGCTGACCACCTGTATGCGAGTGCAGCAAGGAGCCAAGGTAAGTTGCTAGCTAGCATTAAACTTGTCTTATAAAAAACAATCAATCTTCACATAATCACTAGTTAACTACACATGGTTGATGATATTACTAGGTTAACGAGCTTGTGCTGCGGTGCATATAATCAATGCGGTGCCTGTTAATTTATCATCGAATCACAACCTACTTCGCCAAACGGGTGATTTTACAAAACAACAATCGTTGCACGAATGTACCTAACCATAAGCATCAATGCCTTTCTTAAAATCCATACACAGAAGTATATATTTTTTTAAACCTGCATATTTAGTTAAAAGAAATTAATGTTTACAGGCAATATTAAATAGGGAAATTGTGTCACTCATTTAGCAGCCCTAGTGCAGGGTAGGCAAAGTGTCCCCATTTTGAATAATTTTCAATAAAACAATGAGGCTACATACAGGGGGTACCGGTACCGAGTCAATGTGTGGCGGTACAGGTTTGTTGAGGTAATTTGTACATGTAGGTAGGGTTAAAGTGACTATGTATAGATAATAAATAGCGAGTAGCAGCAGCGTAAGGGGGGGGGGGGGGGGGGGGGGGGGGGAGTCAATGCAAATAGTCAGGGTAGCCATTTCATTAGCTGGTCAGCAGTGTTATGGCTTGGGGGTAGAAGACGTTAAGAAGACTTTTGGACCTAGACTTGGTGCTCCGGAGCGAACAGTCAATGACTATGGTGGCTGGAGACTTTGGCAATTTGTAGGCCCTTCCTCTGACACCGCCTGGTATAGAGGTCCTGGATAGCAGGAAGCTCGGTCCCAGTGATGTACTGGGCCTTACGCACTACCCTCTAACGCCTTGCGGTCGGAGGCCGAGCAGTTGCCATACCAGGCGGTGATGCAACCAGTTGGGTGCTCTTGATGGTGCATCTGTAGAACTGGATCTGAGGACCCATGCCAAATCTATTCAGTCTCCTGAGGGGGAAAGGTGTTGTCATGCCCCCTTCACGACTGTCTTGGTGTGTTTGTGCCATGATAGTTTGTTGGTGATGTAGACACCAAGGATCTTGAATCTCTCAACCTGCACCACTACAGCCCCATCAATGAAAATGGGGGCGTGCTCGGCCCTCCTTTTCCTGTCGTATAGGCCTACCGCTGGCCAATCCGATAGCTCAGATCACTATGTCTGAATGGTTTCCTCGAGCCATAGACTAAAAAGAAACCTTGAATGCACAGCAAAGCTGATACTGTGAGATTTCAAAACTTAAAACCATGACCAGAGACTCAACGAATAAAGCAAAGAGCTGCTGTTTTTACGAGTGAGTTCATGATTGAGTTGTTATTCAGCAGTGTCAACAGTTTGTTCAACACTTTTATGAGCCATAAAATGTGTGTTTTTCCTACTTCCACTGCAGTTGCAATGAATGAGAATAGCAAAGTGTTTTCATAAGCTTACGTTGTTGTTATGAGCGGTGTGTGTTTTTTCATAGAGAAATATTTCACTTTCTCTGGTAATAAGAGTAACATGAATTTGTGCATGCGGCATCAGTCCAGTAAAAAATAATCATATAATTATTATGCTCACAAGTAATAGAATAAATGATCCTTTACCAGTGCGATCATATACTTTATATTTTTGTTATATATTTTCAAAATGGTCTGAAGAACATTGGCAGGGCAATTCAAGCATAGCCAATATGCAATGATAATGTATTGGGCCTATAACCTATTGAACAAACCTTATTGCTACAAAACTGTTTTTCAATTGGTTAATGATGCATATGCTTATGTTTTTTAAGTAATGTAAAAAATAAAAAAAAATGAACGGTAAAGCTCGGCTTGCATATTGACTCAAAGTGAGAAAGGGTTGGTGTAGTGTAGATGAAGGGGAGGACATATATTACCCCCTGAATATAGCCTTGTTATTTTATTGTGTTACTTTTTAAAAACTTTAAAAAACTCTTTCTTGAATTGCATTGTTGGTTGATTAAGTAAGAATGTCATTGTTGTTGGTTAAGTAGGAATTTCACGGTAAGGTTTACACCTGTTGTGTTCGGCGCGCATGTGACAAATGAAGTTTGATTTGATTTGTGTCAAGAACTGCAATGCTACTGGGTTTTCCCCACTCAACAGTTTCCCGCGTGTATTAAGAATGGTCCACCAGCCAAAGGACATACAGCCAACTTGCCACAACTGTGAGAAGCATTTGAGTCAACATGGGCCAGCATCCCTGTTGAATGCTTTTGACATCTTGTAGAGTCCATGCCCCAACAAATTGAGCCAGTTCTGGGCAGGGGGGTGCAACTCAATATGAGGAAGGTGTTCGTAATGTTCGGTATACTGAGGGTATATATACACAGTATATGTTTTTTGTTTTATCATACATTTTCATCGACCAGCCCACATCAATAAAAGAGGGTCCGGCTCTTCTGGTATTTTTCAGAATTGCCAGATGGCCAATCTGCCCATGGTATCATACCCTTGCTTGTTCTGAACAGAATGAGGCTGTGGATCTATTGTGAAGAACATTTGCCGCGGCATACACACCTGAATGCACTCATGACTCCTGTCTATGAGCACCAAAATGACGATCTGTTATAGAACAGGCTTTCAAAATGATGCCCACCAGACCCAGACTGTGATTTACAATGGGCTGCTTTTGGATAGCGAAAAAAACAAACAGTGTTTGTGTGAGGGCGGGGATGCAGGGTTGTGTTCCAAATAAAATTACAAGTGTGCTTGATCTAGTACCTCAACAGCACAGTTAGACTTTTTTTTGTTTTTAAAGTTAGGAACTTCGAACACTTTGGAGAGGTGTGTGACCACTTGGAGACACCAGTTAGTCCTCTCACTCAAACCCTTGTCATTTTTTTGTCTTATGTTACACCTACAGTACATTTTCCAGAAATATTCTTATCATGTTACTGAATGTATCCAGAGTATTTTCAGATTTCATTATCAATAAATGCAGCGAATAGTACAGTAAATGTAAAATTCACAAAACCAATAGTGTAATGTTTGGATTCAGTCTTGTGAATTGTTGTGTCCTCACCCGTGGTTTAATAATTTCCCCATAATCTCAAAACTATCACCTTTCAATTGCTACCATGGTTATGCATTTTCATATTTATTCTGTAGGAAACATTTAAATGTAGCCCCATCCATATAGGCCAATTCCCACGAGTGAAAGGGTTAAAGAGCATGGCCGAGACGTAACTATGGCGGGTTTGTTTACCCGCGGCAGACAGCACTAAGGGTCAGCTGAGGTAATTAACGAGCCAAATCTGAATACTGCTGGGGGGTTGGGAAAGGAGGGAGACTACTGTTATGAATTTTTACAAGTCTCTCCTTAAAAAGGATGATTCATTTGTCAGAAGCTAGCAGAACACCCCCCTATCCACATCGATGGAACAGTAGTGGAGAGGGTAGCAAGTTTTAAGTTCCTTGGCATACACATCACAGACAAACTGAATTGGTCCACTCACACAGACAGCATCGTGAAGAAGGCGCAACAGCGCCTCTTCAACCTCAGGAGGCTGAAGAAATTCGGCTTGTCACCAAAAGCACTCACAAACTTCTACAGATGCACAATCGAGAGCATCCTGGCGGGCTGTATCACCGCCTGGTATGGCAACTGCACCGCCCTCAACCGTAAGGCTCTCCAGAGGGTAGTGAGGTCTGCACAACGCATCACCGGGGGCAAACTACCTGCCCTCCAGGACACCTACACCACCCGATGCTACAGGAAGGCCATAAAGATCATCAAGGACATCAACCACCCGAGCCACTGCCTGTTCACCCCGCTGTCATCCAGAAGGCGAGGTCAGTACAGGTGCATCAAAGCTGGGACCGAGAGACTGAAAAACAGCTTCTATCTCAAGGCCATCAGACTGTTAAACAGCCACCACTAACACTGAGTGGCTGCTGCCAACACACTGTCAATGACACTGACTCAACTCCAGCCACTTTAATAATGGGAATTGATGGGAAATGATGTAAATATATCACTAGCCACTTTAAACAATGCTACCTTATATAATGTTACTTACCCTACATTATTCATCTCATATGCATACGTATATACTGTACTCTATATCATCGACTGCATCCTTATGTAATACATGTATCACTAGCCACTTTAACTATGCCACTTTGTTTACATACTCATCTCATATGTTATACTGTACTCGATATCATCTACTGTATCTTGCCTATGCTGCTCTGTACCATCACTCATTCATATATCCTTATGTACATATTCCTTATCCCCTTACACTGTGTATAAGACAGTAGTTTTTTTGGAATTGTTAGTTAGATTACTTGTTCGTTATTACTGCATTGTCGGAACTAGAAGCACAAGCATTTCGCTACGCTCGCATTAACATCTGCTAACCATGTGTATGTGACAAATAAAATTTTATTTTATTTGATTGATTTGATTTACTTACCAACAACAGCTGCAAATCCCAATAAAACTATATCACATTCTGAAATTCACTTTCCTTGCCTTATCTAACACTATCATGAACCTAGCAAATATATTTTGTGTGTCAGAGTGCAGTATTTATTTAGTTTCTTGGAACAAACATTTGGTAGCAAGTACCAGGGGGGTTGCCTAGCAAAACGTGCCTCGGAGTGAGGCAACATCTGCATAGTGCAACAAATCCCCATGATTCAATGCCATATTTGGACCGAACAGCTAGCACGACAGCAATTGTGTAAAATAAACTATGTTTAGCTAGTAGGGAGATCTAACAAAATAACTACATTATGGCATTCACATCAAACAATTTACAGTGTCCACAACTAAAGAATCATTGTGAAAAGTTTGAAAAGACACTTATCCGAAAGAATGATGGTGTACCATGCGCACATGCTAACAGAAAGGACAAAGGTAGGTAGCTGGCCAAGTGTGCCATTGTAGCAAAATATTTCCAAACTAAAAATCTGATCTCTTGAAAGTTATGTTAATTTTCATTATATTATATATACAATAGGCTACCATACATTTTGACCCAATATGCCTGACATATTACCTCTTAAGGAGATTTTCATTTTGATAGGGTTATTTTGCCTTAAAATCTTTAGGCCTACCTTCAAAATGTAAATCTCTGCATCCCTGCCCAGCCAATAAATGTAAAATTCACAAAATCAATAGTGTAATGTTTGGATTCAGTCTTGTGTCAGCTGAACTATTGTTTCCTCATCTAATTGTCCCATAACCCTCAAAACTGTTCCCTTTCAATTGCTACCATGGTTATGCATATGTTTTTTATAGGTCTTCTGTAAAACATTTCAATTTAGCCCTATCCATATAAGCCAATTCCCACGAGAGTAAACAGTTAAAGAGGAAGGAGAGAGACGTAACTGGGGCAGGTTTGTTTACCCGCGGCGGACAGCGCTAAGGGCCAGCTGAGGTAATTAATCAACCAAATCTGAATACTGCTGGGGGATAGGGAGAGTAGGGATACCATTGTTCGGGCTGAACGGCTAGCGAGAGCTAAAATCATATTTTTTCCAACACAATTTTAGCTAAGAGGGAAAAGTATCTCACAAAATAACTGCATTATAGCATTCACTTATCATAAACTATTTGCAGACATGTGGGTAGATTTGTGGACAAATTGTTTACTTACTCAACCTTATTAACTACTGTCATGACGTACCCTCTTTGGGTACAGCAAGCCCCATCCCCCTCTCCCTGCCTCCCCCTTTCATCCTTCAACTAGGCTGCTGTGTTCAGAGAGGGGTCATAAATTCCCGAGGAGAAGACCCTGCCACATGGCCACACAGTATAAGAGAGAGTGAGTCTCTATTTTCATAGAGAACAAAGGAGTTTCTTCCACCTCACAGAACTTAAGATCCGAACAAATTTCATGTTCCCGGAGAAAGTATAAAAGATCGGTGAAGAATCCAGCTACGAACTGGTCCGTTTTTTAATTCAATTCCCTTTTGAGTTGAACTAAATCAGAGGTCCGCCCCTGAGCCCAGTTAGGGTCAGGCATCCCGGGACAGCCCTTTTCTGCAATTCCGAATAAAACCAAACTTTGAGAAATTATCACCAGACCATGTTTCTCTCAATCACGGGAGTACAAAGGTTGCAGACCAATTGCTGAATCTTTTAACCATACCACGTGTTTAAACTCTTAGACTATCGATACCGACAGAATAAGAACAAGTCTTTGATATTAATTACTAGTCTGCAGCTAGGAATTCTGTATCATTGAACGCGAATGAATGACAACCGCCGAAACATTCATTCTATAACGAATGAAGGAATGTCACTCTGAACAATCCACTCTAACCACAACAGAGAGAGAGAGAGAGAGAGAGAGAGAGAGAGAGAGAGGGAGAGAGACAGACAATTCTACAAAAGAAACAAACTTTTCACCAGAAATCAAGACGACAGACTGAGCGTAAATATATATATTGATTGCAATTGTTCCCGAATGAGTGAGTGTTCATGTGCAAAGGATTAGCATTTCAATTGTTATAATTATCAACTCTGTAGTGACTTCTCAGCTGACCTATACTCCCCGTTGTGTCCACCAAGCCGCGATGCCGGTTTAGCCCACTAGGGTACATTCTCCTATCATTTCTTGTAACCATATTTACTTTGTTGTTTTGTTTATGCATTTCTGTGAATTACTTAGTTAGTAATAAATAAATGATTTAAGACAATTTATGTATGGGTGAATCATAGTGAAGACTGGGTTCGTGCAGATAACCAACAATTTGCGACATTTGGAATGAGACTAATGTGAGGTAAAGTAAATAATTAATTAATCAGAAGACTATGGATCAGATATGAAAATATCTGAAAGGTTATATTGGGAAATTATAACCTTGTAATCTGAATATTTTCCGTGGTGCCCAACTTCCTAGTTAATTACTGTTACATGATTAATCAGTCTAATCGCATAATACTAATTACAGAGAATCTTTGATAAAACTAAGTCTTCAATTTAATGATAGTAAAGATACGACACTACGCACACAGGCCAAAGTATGAGGGTGCCTAATTTGACTGGAGCGAGTTTCCAGAAGGCTGGAGCGTCTGCCTTTTCGCCCGCTCCGATTTAGCTCCAGTAGCGCTTCACGAGCCCAGGGCATGGTGGATGTTTTAATCTACCTACCACAGTGGCTGGTGGACCAAAAAGTTAATTTTCCACCCTGACGATCACATCTCTCTATTATGCGTGGGAATACTTTGGAACAGATTTCCGAAATTAAAATCACTCAGAAGCTGATTTGCTGGTGTTTTTACATTATGTTCAACAATAAAACAAAATGGGAGATCAGATAAAATCACTGCGAACAGCAAACGAGAGTTGGGGAACCCTGACCTACAATATCGGATATCAGAACCTATCTCCCTGTCCCTCCTCTCCCAACACAGCTCCTCTGTGAGCAGGCATGGCCATAGTTACATGCCTCTTGCTGAGGAGAAAATGCACAATCAAAGCCCCACGATTCTCTGCCTTGCTTGCACTTTCAATTCCCCAGGCGGAAATAAAAGGGTGCCTTCAATTCCAGCTTTATTGCTGTTTGCTGCTGTTACATGGAGCCTGGGCGATGTATCCTCTTTTACACTCTCTCCCTCAATCTCCCTCTCCATATCTCTTCCTCCCTCATCTGTTGGGCAGTCCCTCTCCATATCTCTTCCTCCCTCATCTGTTGGGCAGTCCCTGTCAATCTCTCTCTCCATATCTCTTCCTCCCTCATCTGTTGGGCAGTCCCTGTCAATCTCCCTCTCCATATCTCTTCCTCCCTCATCTGTTGGGCAGTCCCTGTCAATCTCCCTCTCCATATCTCTTCCTCCCTCATCTGTTGGGCAGTCCCTGTCAATCTCCCTCTCCATATCTTTTCCTCCCTCATCTGTTGGGCAGTCCCTGTCAATCTCCCTCTCCATATCTCTTCCTCCCTCATCTGTTGGGCAGTCCCTGTCAATCGCCCTCTCCATATCTTTTCCTCCCTCATCTGTTGGGCAGTCCCTGTCAATCTCCCTCTCCATATCTCTTCCTCCCTCATCTGTCATTTCTATGTAGTAAGAGGAAGAAGAAACTGACTATGTGCCAGGAATGGCACAGTCAACACAAAATAAACATCCACGGTTGACAAATCATCTTTCTGAAAGCTACAAATATGGACTAACAAAAATACTCACTCACTCATCTCCCAGAATATACAGTGCCTTGCGAAAGTATTCGGCCCCCTTGAACTTTGCGACCTTTTGCCACATTTCAGGCTTCAAACATAAAGATACAAAACTGTATTTTTTTGTGAAGAATCAACAACAAGTGGGACACAATCATGAAGTGGAACGACATTTATTGGATATTTCAAACTTTTTTAACAAATCAAAAACTGAAAAATTGGGTGTGCAAAATTATTCAGCCCCTTTACTTTCAGTGCAGCAAACTCTCTCCAGAAGTTCAGTGAGGATCTCTGAATGATCCAATGTTGACCTAAATGACTAATGATGATAAATACAATCCACCTGTGTGTAATCAAGTCTCCGTATAAATGCACCTGCACTGTGATAGTCTCAGAGGTCCGTTAAAAGCGCAGAGAGCATCATGAAGAACAAGGAACACACCAGGCAGGTCCGAGATACTGTTGTGAAGAAGTTTAAAGCCGGATTTGGATACAAAAAGATTTCCCAAGCTTTAAACATCCCAAGGAGCACTGTGCAAGCGATAATATTGAAATGGAAGGAGTATCAGACCACTGCAAATCTACCAAGACCTGGCCGTCCCTCTAAACTTTCAGCTCATACAAGGAGAAGACTGATCAGAGATGCAGCCAAGAGGCCCATGATCACTCTGGATGAACTGCAGAGATCTACAGCTGAGGTGGGAGACTTTGTCCATAGGACAACAATCAGTCATATATTGCACAAATCTGGCCTTTATGGAAGAGTGGCAAGAAGAAAGCCATTTCTTAAAGATATCCATAAAAAGTATTGTTTAAAGTTTGCCACAAGCCACCTGGGAGACACACCAAACATGTGGAAGAAGGTGCTCTGGTCAGATGAAACCAAAATTGAACTTTTTGGCAACAATGCAAAACGTTATGTTTGGCGTAAAAGCAACACAGCTCATCACCCTGAACACACCATCCCCACTGTCAAACATGGTGGTGGTAGCATCATGGTTTGGGCCTGCTTTTCTTCAGCAGGGACAGGGAAGATGGTTAAGATTGATGGGAAGATGGATGGAGCCAAATACAGGACCATTCTGGAAGAAAACCTGATGGAGTCTACAAAAGACCTGAGACTGGGACGGAGATTTGTCTTCCAACAAGACAATGATCCAAAACATAAAGCAAAATCTACAATGGAATGGTTCAAAAATAAACATATCCAGATGTTAGAATGGCCAAGTCAAAGTCCAGACCTGAATCCAATCGAGAATCTGTGGAAAGAACTGAAAACTGCTGTTCACAAATTCTCTCCATCCAACCTCACTGAGCTCGAGCTGTTTTGTATTAAGTATTAACTTAATTAAGGGGGCTGAATAATTTTGCACGCCCAATTTTTCAGTTTTTGATTTGTTAAAAAAGTTTGAAATATCCAATAAATGTCGTTCCACTTCATGATTGTGTCCCACTTGTTGATTCTTCACAAAAAAATACAGTTTTATATCTTTATGTTTGAAGCCTGAAATGTGGCAAAAGGTCGCAAAGTTCAAGGGGGGTGAATACTTTCGCAAGGCACTGTATACACAGATAAAAACAGATGAGCCTTACTTGCATCACCATATATAAACTACCTGGTTGGTGAAGCTCCTACGCTGAGGGGCTGTCTGGTAGATGATGAAGGACATAGGTGTACTGTTTTAGTGGCCATCCTAGAGTGGAGGCGGCCATCAGGTGGCCTTTGGCTTGAAAGCAGCCTGCGCTGACACAGAGCTTGAGCCTGACAGATATATTGTCTTATTGTCCAGATTAGATCAGGGCTCTGACGCACTACCTACTCACATATGACCAGTCCTGTGGTGATGGATGAGACTCCTCTGAGGAAAAGGCGTTAGTGGACCTCGGGCAGGAGGACACAGTTACAACACCGGAGCAAGGCCCAGCATCCTTGTTCAAAGAGAGTCTCCCCCACCCCCCAGCGGATGGATCCCATCCTTTTCTCCTGACTCATATAAACCTGAAACATATATGTTTATTTTTAAATCATGGCCATGACTTACAATGGCTCAAGTCATAAGTCAAAGCTTTGATGAAAGACATTGCTGTGTGGTACCTCAGTTACAGTGAGTCGGCCCTCAACAGGAAGTTAACATTCACAGTGGAACAAAATCAGTTCAAAGTCAATCAGCATAAATCAGAAACCCAATCAGCGGTGACGGTCTAATGAGGGGGTGTTACCTGGACAGCCCACTTGGGAGGAGCCTGGCAGCAGTAGAAGAGTTTCAGACGCTGAGTCACAGGACAGCTCTTCTCCTCAAAGCAATCCACTATAGTCTGGAAGAGAGGAGAGACAACCAACATCAACTAGACAGTCATACCCAGGCAAAGTGCTAATAGTAAATTAAAGGAATTTAAACTGCAAAGATGGTAGAGCAAGTCAAGAGCAAATTGTAATGTACTAATTGATTGAGATGTGGGTGAAGCAGGTGTAAACAAGCATTGACAGAGTGGGCAACCCTGGTTTAGATCCTTCTTCTGTCTCAATCGCTGTTGTATTGACTGGTTTTACAATGGCAAGGGGACGTTAGGTACTCAATGAACACATGCTGAGGGCATCCAGGAAGACAAGGCATAAACAGTAAACATAATTCTCTCACAGCTGTGCAAATGAGCCACAGCTGACTGCTATCAAATTGTTATCGTCTCATTCACAAGACTCCTCTGGCGAGTCAAGTCACTTTATCAGTGGGTCGTTATGCAGAGCAACAACTCACATTCTGCCTGCTATTGGATAGGATATATTTTGTCTGTGTCTAAATTGGGTCTTGACTCACAGCTAAGTATTTAACAACGATGAGATGGTTTCTTAATATCTGAAGTCAAAGATCCTATACCATGGCACATAAACCTCAGTCCTGTTGTTATGGCTCGGTTGGGTGGTGTCATCAGTGGGACGTGGACAGGGCCCAGTCTCCTGTAATGAGATTTGGATCCCGACTGCCCAGGATAAAGTGTTTAATTATAAGAAGTGGATGGAGTTGGGCAGCTTGGATGTGATTGGGCTCCTTGTATAGGAAATGAAGAGGACATTGTTTAAGAGTGATACAGGAGATACAGTATTTTACTGCCTGGGATGAAGAAAATCCAGAGGTGAGTCATGGTGATTGCATTTTCTGGGGACACTGACAGACACAAATAAAAACACCAAAATCTAGAAACAGAGACACCAACACAACCAGGAGGGCGGGGGATAAAAAACACCCCTTCCTTTTTGATTTTTTAATAACTCTGAAAGACAAATCCAATGCCCTGTCCAAGTGTTGACGTCAAACCGACATGGCTTCCGATGAACGCTGATCTTGATTCCTCAAAGACCATTACTGCCCAAATGATTTTCATCAATGTTCATCTTTTGTCTCGGTCAGTTTAATGGGTGGTTGGCAAAGTTGTCTTTACCAATAAGAGATGCATGTATCTGGTAACATCTAAACAAACCTAGTCTACAAATGAGTGGGCCCGGTCAACCGTTAAGAGTCCATCTTTCCATTTAAAACAAGTCTCTGACACGGTCAGAGAAAGAGACGCAGTGTGTCAAAACAGGCCTGCAGAGTGGAAGCAGGCACACAGCAAGTGCAAGACGGAAGCTGTAAGAATTCAACAGAATGAGGAATTTAAAATGGGGCTGTGTGTCTATTCATGCCAAAACAAACAGCCTTTGCACTTGTTTGAGAGCAAGCTTCCAGTCTTCCAGATCGATGTATGTGCTCTCGTTTGCTACAGAGAAACGACGCACAAAACCAACGAGAGAAAATTACCATTATTCCTTGCTCTAACTTTGTTGGTGCTCTAATTTGATAATGCATGCAGCTGGGTTCTGTTCTTTATAAAACCTCAAAATAAATTCCTGAGGACTTTTGTTTCCCAATAAAAATAATTAGATGTAAGATGAAAAAGGTAGCACGCATCCAACGGACTTACACGGCTGTGCAAAAACAAGGCTGTTATCATCATTGTCAAAAACCTGTACTACCTTTTTGGAGATATATCGGAGAAGTGTCGGTGTAAATCCTGTGCCATGTCATCTGTTGGAGGTTTGACAATCTTACAGCAATGCTCAGAAGAGGAATTCATGAAGGCAAAGCCGATCCAGCTGTCACAATTAAAGGATAGAGCTCTTTGCTTCAAAGGCTTTGATGCTCCAGGATGAAATACTTCCTCTGCACATTCAACCATCCCCCAAAATGGGATATGTCAAGCATCCACAGACCAATATCTGCATTATATATCTGTTCCAAAGCATTTCAGCCAAAGTGGGGACTGAACAATGTCTCATGTCAGAGGGTAGAAAGGCAGAGAATAAAACCTATGTTGACAGGTGTGAAAGAACTGATAACTAGTCTCACAACACAACCAGCAGTTGGAGGGAAATTCCAGCTACAGTTTGAAAGGAGAGTGAGGACGGTTCTTAGGGATGAACATCAACCTCATCTAGAAATTCAATTTCCAGTTGGCTTGGTGCAATCGGTTTCCCTTAATGGCAAGCAAGGTTTGTTTGAAAGCAGACTGTGGATGACTAATAACTCATTTTGTTTCAACCACGGCCAGTGGATAGCTTCAAAGCACAAACGGGGTTGGTATGTGGTGAGCTCCGGTAGACCAGAGACCCTACAGAAAGAGCCACAGGCTACTGGGGAGTGGTTCAGAGAAGATTGGTGAGTAAAAACATCCAGATTCACTGAACTGAGCTATTAGTTGCTCTGTGAACACAATTATAGCAGATGGTGGTTGTAATGGAAAGTATATTAAATAAGTATACAGTAAACCAGAAAATACTGATTTTATACAACTGCACAAGGAAGGAAAACATCCCACCTGACAGGTTGCAGAAATATTACGTTTACACATTCAGAACAAGACCAGTGTGCCTCCCGAGTGGTTTAAGGCACTGCATCGCAGTGCTAGCTGTGCCACTAGAGATCCTGGTTCGAGTCCAGGCTCTGTCGCAGCCGGCCGCGACCGGGAGACCCATGGGGCAGTGCACAATTGGCTTAGCGTTGCCTGGGTGTCCTTGTCGCTAGAGCGTGATGGGACACCTGTGGCGGGCCCGGCGCGATGCACGCTGACACGGTCGCCAGGTGTTTCCTCCGACACATTGGTGTGGCTTGCTTCCGGGTTAAGCGGGCATTGTGTCAAGAAGCAGTGCGGCTTGGCTGGGTTGTGTTTCAGAGCAACGCACGGCTCTCGACCGTCGCCTCTCCCGAGTTCATACGGGAGATGCAGCGATGAGACAAGACTGTAACTACCAATTGGATACCACGAAATTGGGGGAAATAAATGGGGTAAAGAGTAATAGACTGTCATTAATTAAGTTATTGGCTGTGATAGAATTAAGAAACAAGGAACCTCATACTGAAATAGCACATTTTCTTCCTGGATATACAGTCTACATTAAGAACGCTTGCCCTTTCCATGACATAGACTGACCAGGTGAATCCAGGTGAACGCTGTGATCCCTTATTGATGTCACCTGTTAAATCCACTTTAATCAGTGTAGATGAAGGGGAGGAGACGGGTTAATGAAGGATTTTTAAGCCTCGAGACGACTGAGACACGGATTGGGTGTGTGTGCCATTCAGGGGGTGAATTGCCAAGACAAGATTGAAGTGCATTTGAACAGGGTATGGTAGTAGGTGCCAAGCGCACCAGTTTGTGTCAAGAACGGCAACGCTGCTGGGTTTTTCCACGCTCAACAGTTTCCGGTGTGTATCAAGAATGGTCAACCACCCAAAGGACATCCAGCCAACTTGACACAACTGTGGGGAACATTGGAGTGTACATGGGCCAGCATCCCTGTTGAACATTTGGACAACTTTTAAAGTGTGCCCCGACGAACTGAGGCTGTTCTGAGGGCAAAAGGGAAGGGGTGCAACTCAATGTTAGGAAGGTATTCTTAATATTTTGTACAGTCAGTGTATATGTCACATTACAAATTAAAGAGAGTGAAGCATTTAAAAGAGAAAAGATAATTCAATCAGACGATAGGAAGGGAATTTCACCTAGCCTTCCCTCAGGTCAGTCTACATCTGGACTTTGGGTGTCCACTCTCAAACACAGGAAATAAGAAGTGGAAATGACAGACAACAAAGACAGGGAAGTGGAGTTTATTATAATCACTCATTCCCTTGAGGGGGCAGCCATTAGTGCCACGGCTATGTATTCCACCCAATGAGGAGCTTGATCGTGATAAACAAAACCCAGTCGGATCTCCATGGGCCCAGCTAACGGCTTCCTCACAGAAGTCGCCCAAGTTGCTTATTGGAGCAGGACGGGGTTAATAATTCCTGCTCCGACATGAAACAACTCAACACATAACATATTTCCTCCACATTTTCCCCCCTTCAGCAGCCAAGGAGATTTTAAGTCAAAACATCACCCTGAGGGAGAAGAAATTTGAAACAAAGGAGGGCAAACTATTTTATTTTCTCCATTCCCTCGAACTCTCAGTCATTGGTGCGTGTGAGCCGCCTGTCAACCCTCGCTCTGATGTGTCTCTCTTTGGGTTCTGGTGTTCTGGGAGAAACCGTGATTGAGCATGTCTGTCTCACAGGGGATTAGGGCTGGGTGCAGATGGGGTTGGTGTCAGTGGTGGGATCATTGAGTGATTGACGTCTTCCTTGCACAGTGATGGACAGGTGACTCCCCCACCCCCCTAGATGACTGACCCCCCCCCCCCCCGCCTGTCACACGGCTCTCCCTAGAGGGCTCCCTCAGCTGTTTCGCCCCCCTACAGGTCCTGTCTGTCAAATCAGGTTTCGGGATAAGAGTGCAGAGCTCCGTGTGCAAACATTTTAGGAGGGGAGACTAGGGAGATGGAAACCAGACTTTCACTTTCCTTTATGTCACAAAACCATGGGGCAGCACTAGTGTCTGGCTGCTTTAAGAGTCTCCTGTTCTATACCAGACATCGGACCGTCTTATACCAGGCCCCAACCTCCTGCTTTATGACTCTGACCTCGTCTGGCTGCGACTGACAGCTCACTGCACACCTGGAGCACTGAAGCTGGGGCTGGATAGAGCAACAGGCACACACAACATGATGTCATCCCCATCAGTTTAAAGCAGCCCTGAGAAGAGCATAAATTATTCCCAGATCATACATCTGTGCATGACCAAGTATAAGCATGTCAGAGAGATTGTCTGCAAAAAAAAGGGGTGTGGAAACATTGGTAAAGGAGAAGAGAGGAGGGTGGGCTGGTTTCACAGACAGACACCCATGACAAATATCCTAAACGGGTACAGGAACCCCGGCACAGGGGGAGCGTGTCTGTCCTCTGCTGGGTTATTTCAAAGGCCCCTGTGCTTTCGCAAACACAGCTCAGTGGGAATACTGATTTGGCTGTGTGGATTTCAGACGGCATGCAGCACATGTTCTTGCAGACTGTTGTGCTAATGATGTGACATATGTAACCTACAGAAAATGTCAATCCAGGTTTGGAATGTATATAATTGTGCATGTAAGCCCTGGAAATGGTATGATGCCAAGTGCCTTCACTTGACAGATCAGCATTAATGGCCTTATAAATAATATAGGCTGATTCTGTGCATTCATGTACAGTATCAGACTTGATATTGTGGGCTACCAATAGTGTCGTTCACCATCAGTGTGTCAGAGTATCTCGTAGAATCAAAACTCTTATGTGACCTTTCATCTTTTACCTGTGTCTGCATCATGGCCCCCTCCACCCGTCGAGAGCTGCCCCTCTCGAGGTTGGTCCTTAGACACAGCGCCGTCACCACAGCCCAGAACTTGGGCTGAGATAGTATGCACTGCAGGGAGAGGGTAGAGAGACCGGTAAGGACATGGAGATTCAAGACACTCACTTTCATTTCATCATGGACCAATAAGGACATCAATCTCAGATAAAAGGAATAGTCAAATGTCTCAGATAGTGATGGCATAATACAGTAGAGGGTACAGAAATACGTAGCTATGAGTTTGACATCTTCAACATGGAAACTCAAATCTACTGTATAGAACCGAAGAAAGCATAAGAACCAGAAGATTAGGACGCTCTTATGACAGATTCGGGAGTTTCCATGAGAATCAAGCTACTGGAAAGCCGGTATAGTACAGCTTATATAACTTAAATAGGCCCTCTTCCTCCAACCAGGTCGAAGATGATGGCGGAGTGTAGACAGTCCTGGAGTTTCACATGGGAGTGTGTGTGTGTGTGTGTGTGTGTGTGTGTGTGTGTGTGTGTGTGTGTGTGTGTGTGTGTGTGTGTGTGTGTGTGTGGTGGGGGGGTCTGTTTTGTGTGAGCAAGGACAGAAGAGGTGAGTCCTACTTCCTGTATGCCGCAGGAAACACATTACTCACTGTGGAGTCAGAGGCGAACCCTCCCTGCCAGAGCGGCAGTAAAATGTCTCTCAGGACCAAGGTCAAGCCTACTGATTGACACATATACAGGGGCAAAAAAGTATTTAGTCAGCCACCAATTGTGCAAGTTCTCCCACTTAAAAAGATGAGAGGCCTGTAATTTTCAACATAGGTACACTTCAACTATGACAGACAAAATGGAAAAAAAGAAAGAAAAAAAACAAGAAAATCACATTGTAGGATTTTTTTATGAATTTATTTGCAAATTATGGTGGAAAATAAGTATTTGGTCACCTACAAACAAGCAAGATTTCTGGCTCTCACAGACCTGTAACTTCTTCTTTAAGAGGCTCCTCTGTCCTCCACTCGTTACCTGTATTAATGGCACCTGTTTGAACTTGTTATCAGTATAAAAGACACCTGTCCACAACCTCAAACAGTCACTCCAAACTCTACTATGGCCAAGACCAAAGAGCTGTCAAAGAACACCAAAAACAAAATTGTAGACCTGCACCAGGCTGGGAAGACTGAATCTGCAATAGGTAAGCAGCTTGGTTTGAAGAAATCAACTGTGGGAGCAATTATTAGGAAATGGAAGGCATACAAGTCAATTGATAATCTCCCTCGATCTGGGGCTCCACGCAAGATCTCCCTCCGTGGGGTCAAAATGATCACAAGAACGGTGAGCAAAAATCCCAGAACCACACGGGGGGACCTAGTGAATGACCTGCAGAGAGCTGGGACCAAAGTAACAAAGCCTACCATCAGTAATACACTACGCCGCCAGGGACTCAAATCCTGCAGTGCCAGACGTGTCCCCCTGCTTAAGCCAGTACATGTCCAGGCCCGTCTGAAGTTTGCTAGAGAGCATTTGGATGATCCAGAAGAAGATTGGGAGAATGTCATATGGTCAGATGAAACCAAAATATAACTTTTTGGTAAAAACTCAACGCGTCGTGTTTGGAGGACAAAGAATGCTGAGTTGCATCCAAAGAACACCATACCTACTGTGAAGCATGGGGGTGGAAACATCATGCTTTGGGGCTGTTTTTCTGCAAAGGGACCAGGACGACTGATCCGTGTAAAGGAAAGAATGAACAGGGCCATGTATCGTGAGATTTTGAGTGAAAACCTCCTTCCATCAGCAAGGCCAGCGGCTTACTCAGTGAGAGGCGGTGTGTAAATGTAGAGATCAGGTTCCGGTGCTGTTCGCCCAGCCGATGTCCCCCTCCACGCAGGAGGAGAGATGGGTAGGGAGCTAGCAGATAGTCTGGGTGTGTCCCATACTGTACACTGAAGGCCACGGGAACCTCAGAGAGCAGTGTTTACACAGGGCCCTCAAATAAAATAGCTGAGAACACCACCACCTCGGAGCAATATAATGTAGTCTGGTTTATAAGGAGGTTGTGTATGTGAAATATTGAATACTATCACTGGTAACAAATCATCATATGGGGAACAAATTGACAAAAACAAACCAAATCAATAAAACAAATATATCAAGCAATTCCTTGCCATTGATTTCTGCATACTGGGGAGTTGTCTGTATTACAGCTCCGTTCTCCCTCCCCCAACATTTATCTTTGTAAGAGTGAAGACAAATAGTTTGAGGGCACAAAGAGGAGCACAAGTCAGAGTTGAAAAGAGAAGAGAAAAGATGGTATGAAAGGAAGATGGTATGAAAGGAAATATGGTAAGGCTTAGGGTTTCCAGTATATTCCTTTGTCTTTGCCTCACAATTTCAAGGGTAACTGTTTAGAGAACATAAACAATTCTGTGCTCGACTCTGCAACTTGCAATAACCTTTCAGGAAAGGAGGAGATCAGTTAAGTTTCACACGGAAACATTGTGTGACGAGCCTTGGGTTACATATTTAGCCGCAAAGGCAATGGATATTTTGTCTCTTTCACTAGCTCACTTCCTCTGAGCAGAGTCAACACGTGTTCTCCCCTGGCTATCCTGTCTGGCCTGTGGGCCATGTCTAAACATGAGACCTAATAGAAATCAGCCAAATTAGTAGCAAACTAATGCAGAGGCCTGGGATAGAAACTGAAGGCAACATGACCAGCGGTTCCCAACCCTTTTCCATTCCGGGGACCACCAAATCACAGTCAAAAGCTCTCGAGGACCACCATTCGTGATTTTATAACACACAATATATCTTGGCGGTCAAATGTATTCAATTTCAGCAGTGAATGTAAGAAATTAAAGGCCTATTATTATTCTAAACAATTTGCATTGTGAAAAATCATGTAAAATAATACCATTAATACTCCCAACTGTTACTATATTTGGAAGAAAAAAAAGATCTCACGTAACCAAAGCTGATGGGGTGAACAGCACAGTGGTATGATGTATGGAAAACAGAAGCTATGAAATATAATTATCACCCCCATCAGTATGGTGGTGTACTGACAGGGGGACAGAGATTGCCTTGGAGGAGGATGAAGTTAGGACACAGCCCCCATGGGGCGCCTCCCCTCTCTCTTTGTGTTTCCCAACCTCCGTGCCAAGTTACGAGATGACTATCAAAGTGACTTCCTCTTATGGGGCCAGAGAGAAAATAACAATTTAAGATGGAATCACCCTCCTCCCACATTGTCCACTCATACCAAATGTCACTATGGCAACCCTTCCAGTTCGACTACTTAGCTTCTCTTACCAAAACCTTCCCAGAAGCCCTCAGTGGGAAGCGGAGGGCGGACTAGGGAACGGTATTGAGCAAAACAGACCCTATCTTGCCCAAGGCCCAGTCAGGATTTCACTGCAGACTGTCTTTTTTGAGTTAGGTGATGTAATAAGTCAGGCTGACACATCTGGGTAGATAGATAAAAAATATGAAAAAATCTGGATTTTTTTTATTTAACCAACTTATCAATGACGCAGAGTAAATCCTATTTCCAGCCCTAGATGATAACTCCCGCGGATTTGCTGACATCAGGAAAACACTTTTGAAACTGACGTAAGGAGCTGTCTCTGTCTCTCTGTGTGTGTGGCACTAAAGAACAGTTGACAAAAAGAAACATCCGGCAAACTCAAATGGAAGCTCTACCCCATTGCAGAATCACTATTGTGGAATGGGATCATAACCACATCCTAAATCTTACATCTTAAACACGCTTTCTTCTTTAGAGTTCCCCCAAAACCAAGGTAGGAGCGAGATAAGATCGGTACTTTTGAAAGCTTTCAATATATGTATATGTTGGTTGATAAAATCTGAGATAAAAAGGGACCAAGTTATCTAGCTGAACCAACTGTTCCCCTTGGAAAGGAGACTACTACAGTATCCCCCCTTTCCTTTTGTTCAAACTAAGATCAGACAAACAAGGTGAGCTCCGTCTCCATTGACTCATCTCAGATAAGGATTTCATGCTAATATCAAAACCTAAGATTCTGAGATCTCCAGAATGGAGGGAACTTGCATTGACACGACTAAGATTGGGATCTTATTGCTAGCTTGGTGGAATGTGGCCATTATGAAGAGGCCTCCCCCCCCCCCCTTACCATCCTTGTGCAATCTCCATACTCGTAGGCTTCTAAACTCATCAGTCAGCAGTACAGTAATATGGAGAGGGGAGAGAAAGGTCGGCCATTATTCCTCCCAAACACTGTTTCACTGGTGTTATTAAGCCTCAATGACCTTCTCACACAATATTAGAAAAAGGAAAAAAATGAAACCATAACATCTTGGTAACGGTATGAGAAACACCTGTGAAACGGCACAGTACTTTACATAAAACTGGTTAGATGCCTGAAATGCTTATACATTTTTTTGACCAGGATGATTGGTAGAGAAGTCTATTTTGAATAGTATGTTTGTTAGCCATACAGTTCATTTATATAATAAGAGTTGCTTCTCCAATTAAAATCCAACACATTAAGATGACATTCAGCAATAAACAAATATGCAGGAAAAAAGCAGCATGAAGTATGAGGTTGTGTACGAGGTTCACATGATCCCGAATGTGTTTGTAAATGCTAAACGAGTCACGATGGAACTCAAATGGGACATTAGCGCAACAGTAAATCATCATCATTATGTAGTCATTCCGCTAGAAGGTAGAAACAACATTAATCATTGTCCTGAGTTAAAGTGCAATGGCAAACTGATTTAGATGGTGAGGCAGTGCCATTTCAAATGAATATCCAGCAGTGTTTAATTGGCTGGGCTTGCTTGGCCAACTGCGTCACACTATAGCACCTGTCTGCAAACTCCGGAGATGAGAATCCGGGTGGAGCACCAGGCCAGAGCCCCAGGCACATTGGGGAGACTGTCGAGGAGCTTAACAGAGTGGCCTTGCTCAGCGGCCCGCGTTGAGTCATTTATTACCTTAATTCAAACCTTTTCAAAAGCAGTTCTAACACCGCAGCTGGCTGCATGGTACTGATTTGCCTCCTAGCAGCAGAAAGGTAGGTCAAGAAAACAGACCCTGGTTTATAGGCGTGACAGTAGTTCAGACAGCCTACGGGAAGTAGGGAGTCTGTTTGAGAAATGGTTGAAATTAACTTGGGAAGGTCCATTTTAATATTGGTCAGTCAAATTTTTGGGGTCATTAAAGTCAAAAAGGGGAATTTCAATAGGCTCCAATAGCAAATAGAGAGCAATAAAATCATACTATAAAAAAAACATTTGTTTTTAAGAAGGTATTAAGATAAAATTTGCCAAAACAAAAATGGTAATCCAGATAAATACATTGCCAAAATTACAGACAACTCCAACTACAGCACATTCAAGTTTACCTCCAAACCCCCAAACTTAGTGAACTGCTGTGAGAATTCACAAACATCAAAGGCAAGTTCAGTTATTGGCTAATGACTGGGAATTCCAAACGTTCCCATAAAATCCTCTACTTGTATTGGCCCTAAAGACTTAAGAGATTGGCTATACATGAGCATGGAACATTTCTCCATCCAATCCCTGACACGGTTCAGCAGTCTCAAATATACTGTAACCACGATGCTTTCGTATCTGTAATGAAAAGAACAATGATGGATGCCATTTTTCCACTGGACCTTAAAGCGCTTTACATTGTAAGGGACGAGAACTCATCCTCTTCCATCAACAAATGAGCAGCATCCACCCATCTGGGTAATGCGCTGCACTTTTGGTCAAATTTGGGCCAGAACGCTCACAACAAGTCAGCCATATAAAGAGGGAATGAGCACACTAAAATGGTCAGATATATAGGTGGACAGTTGTACTTTTCAATTGGAGACTTTCACGCGCTAATTTGAGCTTCAGCAGAGCCGATGGGGCAGGGGCAAAGTGTGTGCACATCCTAACACAGAGCAGATCAGCGAGCATACGCCAGAGCTACTCCGAATTAATAAATCAGACATTAGCTCATAGCCATTGCGTCTTTATCATCAAATTTCACTGGCAGCAGCGAGAGCGACAACCCACACATTCCGCAAAGCTTAGAAGTCTCGCTCTGCTCTCTCATTTCTGACATTACATCCTTAAGAATCATTTATATAAAACAGAAAATAAATTAACGACAACACATAAGTCACTTCAAGGGAAAATTGGGAAATTACTTTGTTGTTGTCCTGTATAATAAAAAAATGTCAAAAGGAAGAATAACTGACCATATAGAAAGTAAATACAAACAGATCATTTTAAAGAGGGCAGGTAAATCTTAAGGTTCAAGCGAATGGTAAAAAGGTTTTGGAAAGATGTGAGTCTGAAGAAAAATACATGATGTGTAGTAACAGATCATCTCTATTAAGTCTATGGCTCCACCCTTCAACCACTGAGGATGGCATGACAATCTAATGCAATCAGCCATGCAGTCGTGATCCTGACTACAAAAATAGCCCTCCCATCTTTTTTTTTTGTGTGAAGCTTGACCTTCTGAGACTCATTTAGCTCAGACCCCACAATCGCAGGCTAAAATTGCAGTTCTCTGATTAGTCGTCAAAACATTTTGTGGTCCCACGAATGTGCCGGAAAACGAACTACAAGTGACAGCAGCAATGAAAGCTTTTCATTCTTGATTTATGTTCAACTAGTTTACTGAAAAGTAAAGGGCAGGTTTTAGGGCAGGTTTAAAGGAGGACAAATCAGAGGAGGAGATGGCCTTAGTGCTGTGCTGACTGGAGGACATATCTGTCTCAGTCTAGGAGTTTAGGGTATGTCAGCAGCCGACTGCCAGACAACCTGAGTCTCTCATTTGGAGACAAGGCAGCCTTCACACTCCAATCGCCCCTCACAACGTCCTGGCTCAGACAGAGGAGGATACGCTCGGTTCAGCTTAAGTTATGCCCTGGTGATGAGGGGGAGGAATAATCTGATATGACGTGCTGGGCATTGTGATCAAAATCAAGGCGACACGCAAAATCAATGCACAGAGGAAATTTAACCTCCTGGGTGGGTCATGTGGTGTGCTCTGAGCCTATCAAAGTTGTTAGATTTGACACAAGTGGCAGTGCAACCAGTGTTGGAGGAAAAACAGAGTCAACCACTGAGTTACATCTTAAAGGTTTCTAATGCATATAGAGACTGAGTAGCCTAATCCACATTTTTGATAAAAACGATAGCAGAGTTTGAGAAATGAGATGAGCAAATATATTTGCTTCATACACCAACAACTATATCTGCTAATAATCTTTGAAAACCACTTTAAACTATATTTAAATAAATGTCTAAATATACATGAAAAGCCAGCTCTGGTTAAGACATCAGCCTGGAGCGGACTGGGGAGATTTACGGCGGAACAGCCACAAACTCCAGGGCAATAAATTAACCTCTGTGACCGTTCTTGCTTTTTTTTCCCTCTGACAGACGTGAGCTTTCCAAATAGATTTCCGAGACTTTTCCCCCTTGAGTGAAGCCTAAGCTGGCCCTTGACATTGCAGAACGTTCTTCACCTCATTCCTGGAACGTGAGCCAGCGCAAAGACATCAGTGGTCTGTGACAGAGGTAAGCATCTGACTGTCATTCAGACATGCATGCATCCAGACTAGTGACACTCATCCTCCGGTAAGAAACGTATACTTCAATACACAGAGAGGTGCACTAACTGAGCTATCGGCAATATTACAATTTATATAATGCCATATGTACATTTTTGTGAACACAAGTAATTACGATCCATTTCATCACCACAAATTGGGTTCAACTAAAGCATGGTAGTCTTGGCACACTGGTAACTGTATCCTGTTAAAGGATTTGTTTACTGGTCACAAACACAGATATTGTAGAGCTTGGTGTTAACAGTACCCTTATATGAGTGTTCCAGACAACCATCAGGAAGCTGACATAAGTAGAGTGCCGATGAAGAAGACCAGACGTGTGACAACCATCTAACCAGCCTGCAGATTCCTGGATCCACATGTAGGCTGGGAAGATGCCTGCTCACACAGCCAGCAGAGGCTCTGGGGAGTCCAGCAACGGTGAGGTGACTGGTGCCAGCCCATTATTTCAGCTGACCTAAAGGCTGGATGGAGTGACCTTTTGATTAGAATTTTTGAAGAACGGAACAGGAGGGGATGGCTGCCGTTTTACGGGCTCATAACCAATTGCTATTTTTTTTTGCATTGTATGTAACATATTTTGTATAGAATTTTTGATGCTACCGTCTCTTATGACCGAAAAGAGCTTCTGGATATCAGAAAAGCGATTAGACACCTCAAATATTTTCTTTAATGAGTCTGACGAAGGATTTAATGTTG
Source organism: Oncorhynchus kisutch (assembly GCF_002021735.2). Taxonomy (NCBI): domain Eukaryota; kingdom Metazoa; phylum Chordata; class Actinopteri; order Salmoniformes; family Salmonidae; genus Oncorhynchus; species Oncorhynchus kisutch. The sequence continues at coordinate 39,800,308 of NC_034184.2, forward strand.
CTCCCAGACAAGGCCCAATTCCCCATACAGAAAAGAAGGAACTATAGGGGGCGAAGATCAGGGTGCCTTGTGAGAATTCGTCAGCGCCTCTACCATCCGTTCTATTGGCCAACGTGCAACCACTGGAGAATAAACTGGATGAGCTCTGTTTGAGACTATCCTACCAACGGGATATTAAAAACTGTAAAATCTTATGTTTCACCGAGTCGTGGCTGAAAACAACACGGATAATATACAGTTGGCTTGGTTTTCCGTGCATCGGCAGGACAGAACAGCTACGTCTGGTAAGACGAGGCATGGGGGTATGTCTATTAGTCAATCACTGCTCGTGAGAGATGTCTAATATTAAGGTAGTCTCGAGGTATTGCTGGCCTAAGGTAGAGTATCTCATTCTAAGCTGTCGATCACACTACCTACCAAAGGAGTTAATCTATAATTTTCTGTCTACCACCACCCGACGCTAGCACTAAGACCGCACTCAACAACCTGTATAAGGCCATAAGCAAACAAGAAAATGCTCACCCAGAAGTTTTACTTAATTTCTACCAGCATGTCATATGTGCAACACAGAGACGGGTAAAAAGAAGAAGAAAAAAAGAAGCTATCCCTCGCCCTCCATTTGACAATTCTGTCCATAATTATATTATCCTGATTCCTGCTCACAAGCAAAAACGAAAGCCGGAAGTACCAGTGACACGCTCAATACGGAAGTGGACGGATGAAGGGGATGCTACGCTACAGGACTGTTTTGCTAGCACAGACTGGAATATGTTCCAGGATTCATCCAATGGCATTGGAAGGGGTGCGTCACCTGAGTGGGTTGATTCACTGATGTGGTCATCCTGTCTGGGTTGGCGCCCCCCCTTGGGTTGTGCCATGGCGGAGATCTTTGTGGGCTATACTCGGCCCTGTCTCAGGATGGTAAGTTGGTGGTTGAAGATATCCCTCTAGTGGTGTGGGGGCTGTGCTTTGGCAAAGTGGGTGGGGTTATATCCTTCCTGTTTGTCCCAGTCCGGGGGTGTCCTCGGATGGGTCCACAGTGTATCCTGACCCCTCCGGTCTCAGCCTCCAGTATTTATGCTGCAGTAGTTTGTGTCGGGGGGCTAGGGTCAGTTTGTTATATCTGGAGTACTTCTCCTGTCCTATTCGGTGTCCTGTGTGAATCTAAGTGTGCGTTCTCTAATTCTCTCCTTCTCTCTTTCTTTCTCTCTCTCGGAGGACCTGAGCCCTAGGACCATGCCCCAGGATTACCTGACATGATGACTCCTTGCTGTCCCCAGTCCACCTGGCCGTGCTGCTGCTCCAGTTTCAACTGTTCTGCCTTCTTATTATTCGAACATGCTGGTCATTTATGAACATCTTGGCCATGTTCTGTTATAATCTCCACCCGGCACAGCCAGAAGAGGACTGGCCACCCCACATATGCTCTCTCTAATTCTCTCTTTTTTCTCTCTCTCTCGGAGGACCTGAGCCCTAGGACCATGCCCCAGGACTACCTGACATGATGACTCCTTGCTGTCCCCAGTCCATCTGACCGTGCTGCTGCTCCAGTTTCAACTGTTCTGCCTTGTTATTATACGACCATGCTGGTAATTTATGAACATTTGAACATCTTGGCCCATGTTCTGTTATAATCTCCACCCGGCACAGCCAGAAGAGGACTGGCCACCCCCACATAGCCTGGTTCCTCTCTAGGTTTCTTCCTAGGTTTTGGCCTTTCTAGGGAGTTTTTCCTAGCCACCGTGCTTCTACACCTGCATTGCTTGCTGTTTGGGGTTTTATGCTGGGTTTCTGTACAGCACTTTGAGATATCAGCTGATGTACGAAGGGCTATATAAATACATTTGATTTGATTTGATTAAGGAGTATAGCACCTCAGTCACCGGCTTCATCAATATGTGCATCGACGACGTCCCCCCCACTGTGACCGTATGTATATATACACCAACCAGAAGCCATGGATTACAGGCGACATCGGCACTGAGCTAAAGGCTAGAGCTGCTGCTTTCAAGGAGCGGGACACTAATCCGCAAGTTTCTAAGAAATCCCACTATGCCCTCAGACGAACCATCAAACAGGCAAAGGGTCAATACAGGACTAAGATTGAATCATACAACACCGGCTCTGATGCTCATCGGATGTGGCAGGGCTTGCAAACTATTACGGACTACAGAGGGAACCCCAGGCGCAAGCTGCCCAATGACACGAGCCTACTAGGTAAGCTAAATGCCTTTTATGCTCACTTCGAGGCAAGCAACACTGAAGCATGCATGAGAGCACCAACTGTTCCGTACAACTGTGTGATCAGGCTCTCCGCAGCATATGTGACCATAACCTTTAAACAGGTCAACATTCACAAAGCCACGGGGCCAGATGGATTCCCAGGACATGTACTCCAAGCATGCATGGACCAACTGGCAAGTATCTTCACTGACATTTTCAACCCCTTGCTGACCGTGTCTGTAATACCTACATATTTCACGCAGACCACCATAGTCCATGGGCTCAAGAACACTAAGGTAACCTGCCTAAATGACTACCACCCCGTAGCAACCACGTCAGTAGCCATGAAGTGTTTTGAAAGGCTGATCATTGCTCACATCAACACCATTATCCCGGAAACCCTAGACCCACTGCAATCCGCATACCGCCCCAACAGATCCACAGAAGATGCAATCAGAATTGCAGTCAACACTGCCCTTTCCCACCTGGACAAAAGGAATACCTATGTGAGAATGCTGTTAGTTGACTACAGCTCAGCATTCAACACCAAAGTGCCCACAAAGCTCATCACTAAGCAAAGGACCCTGGGACTAAACACCTCCCTCTGCAACTGGATCCTGGACTTCCTGACGGGCCGCCCCAAGGTGGTAAGGGTAGGTAACAACACATCTGCCACGTTGATCCTCAACACGCGGGCCCCTCAGTTGTGAGTGCTCAGTCCCCTCCTGTACTCCCTGTTCACCCACGACTGCATGGCCAAGCACAACTCCAACATTAAGTTTGCTGATCACTGACAATGAGACAGCCTATAGTGAGGAGGTCAGAGACCCGGCAGTGTGGTGCCAGGAACACAACCTCTTCCTCAATGTGAGCAAGACAAAGGAGACGATCGTGGACTACAGGAAAAGGAGGGCCAAACCTGTCCTCATTTACGTCGACGGGACTGTAGTGGGAGCTTCAAGATCCTTGGTGTCCACATCACCAACAAACTACCATGGTCCAAACTAACCAAGAAAGCTGTAAAGAAACAGAAAGAGCATGGTTTCAAACTTTAGAACCCAGTTCCTACATTTGAATATAAAAATGGATTTTATCAACAACAAAAAACGATGCTATATTTTATCTCTGGGACACTCAGGATGACAAATCAGAGCAAGATTACTGAATGTAAGTACATTATTTACCTTCAGAGGTGAATGTATCAAACCAAATGCCATGATAAAAGTTGTTGTTGGGCACTCTCCTCAAACAATAGCATGGTATTCGGGCCCCTTTGAACTTTGCGACCTTTGCGACCTTTTGCCACATTTCAGGCTTCAAACATAAAGATATAAAACTGTATTTTTTTGTGAAGAATCAACAACAAGTGGGACACAATCATGAAGTGGAACGACATTTATTGGATATTTCAAACCTTTTTAACAAATCAAAAACAGAAAAATTGGGCGTGCAAAATTATGATTGTGTCCCACTTGTTGTTGATTCTTCACAAAAAAATACAGTTTTATATCTTTATGTTTGAAGCCTGAAATGTGGCAAAAGGTCACAAAGTTCAAGGGGGCCGAATACTTTCGCAAGGCACTGTATAAGATGCGTCGACATCCTGGACAGTTGGCTGTTGTATACAACGTCATTCTAGTCACATTAGCAACAACCGTCCCGGTAGAGCAGCATTTCTTAAAGTGTGGGTCGTGGACCTGTTTATGATGGGTCGCGACGTGTCAGAGTGAATGTATTCATGAATTACTGGAATGGATTTGGCCAAGTGCAACTGCGGTCTCTGTTCAGTAAGCTCTCGGCTTAGCAGTTGTGTCCGCTCAGTTTGGCAGCTGCGTGAGTGGGAGAAGGAGATGCCCGTGTGCTTCGTGGTTTACCTATTCTTTTTTCTTGAAGATCACCCCGCGACACACGCTGCAGCGCTGTCGTTCAGCAGCAGATGATGCGCTGTCAGCCACTGACTTGTCATTCCCACTCGCCATCACGATCAAATTGACTCATGCTAGCAACAAGTTCTGACGGAGCGCAATCATCATGAAAAGCCAATAAACCGATGAGTTTCTCTTCCATACAAACTTTGAGAAATAACGAGGACCTCCGTCAATGTGTTTGTGCAGGGAAGTGCTTAGTAATGAGTCATTCAAAATGTACAAATTCATATAACGACATGTCCTGACCAAATATCCACAGCATGACGGTATACCCAGGGAATTCTTTCAGAACAAGGCAGAAAGGTTCAGGAAACAGTGCTTCGGCGGTGGAAAAGTCAGCTAGCATTGTTGTCATTTTATAACAGGTAAGCAGATATAAAGGAGTACTACAGTTGAAGTCGGAAGTTTACATACACTTTTTCAACCACTCCACAAATTTCTTCTTAACAAACTATAGTTTTGGCAAGTCGGTTAGGACATCTACTTTGTGCATGACAAGTCATTTTTCAAACAATTGTTTACAGACCGATTATTTAACTTATAACTCACTGTATCACAATTCCAGTAGTTCAGAAGTTTACATACACTAAGTTGACTGTGCCTTTAAACAGCTTGGAAAATTCCAGAAAATTATGTCATGGCTTTAGAAGCTTCTGATAGGCTAATTGACATCATTTGAGTCAATTGGAGGTGTACCTGTGGACGTTGAAGGCCTACCTTCAAACTCCGTGCCTCTTTACTTGGAAAAATCAAAAGAAATCAGCCAAGACCTCAGAAAGAAAAATTGGAGACCTCCAGAAGTCTGGTTCATCCTTGGGAGCAATTTCCAAACGCCTGAAGGTACCACGTTCATCTGTACAAACAATAGTACGTAAGTATAAACACCATGGGACCACGCAGCCGTCATACCTTTCAGGAAGGAGATGCGTTCTGTCTCCTAGAGATGAACGTACTTTGGTGCGAAAAGTGAAAATCAATCTCAGAACATCAGCAAAGGACCTTGTGAAGATGCTGAAGGAAACAGGTACAAAAGTATCTATATCTATATCGACATAACCTGAAAGGCTGCTCAGCAAGGAAGAAGCCACTGTTCCAAAACCACCATAAAAAAGCCAGACTATGGTTTGCAACTGGGGACAAAGATCGTACTTTTTGGAGAAGTGTCCTCTGGTCTGATGAAACAAAAATAGAACTGTTTGGCCATAACGACCATTGTTATGTTTGGAGGAAAAAGGGGGAGGCTTGTAAGCCGAAGAACACCATCCCAACCGTGAAGCACGGGGGTGGCAGAATCATGTTGTAGGGGTGCTTTGCTGCAGGAGGGACTGGTGCACTTCACAAAATAGATGGCGTCATGAGAAGGAAAATGATATTATATTAAAGCAACATCAAGATATCAGTCAGGAAGTTAAAGCTTGGTCGCAAATGGGTCTTCCATACTTCCAAAGTTGTGGCAAAATGGCTTAAGGACAACAAAGTCAAGGTATTGGAGTGGCCATCACAAAGCCCTGACCTCAATCCCATAGAAAATATGTGGGCAGATCTGAAAAATCGTGTGCGAGCAAGGAGGCCTACAAACCTGACTCAGTTACACCAGCTCTGTCAGGAGGAATTTATTGTGGGAAGCTTGTGAAAGGCTACCTGAAACGTTTGACCCAAGATAAACAATTTAAAGGCAATGCTACCAAATACTAATTGAGTGTATGCAAACTTCTGACCCACTGGGTATGCGATGAAAGAAATACATGCTTTAATAAATCACTACTATTATTCTGACATTTCACATTCTTAAAATAAAGTGGTGATCCTAACTGACCTAAGACAGGGAATTTTTACGAGGAATAATGGTCAGGAATAGTGAAAAACTGAGTTTAAATGTAATTGGCTAAGGTCTATGCAAACTTTCGCTTCAACTGTTCTCATAGTAGTATATGTGAGATTCTCTTTAAAACAATCCTCCGGCTTTGTACACAGCTAATAGCTAACGTTAGCTAGCTATGCTAGCTAGCTACTTATTGTGCAACCCAAAATCAAATCAAATCCAATTTTATTTGTCACATACACATGGTTAGCAGATGTTAATGCGAGTGTAGCGAAATGCTTGTGCTTCTAGTTCCGACAATGCAGTAATAACCAACGAGTAATCTAGCTAACAATTCCAAAAACTACTACCGTATACACATAAGTGTAAAGGGATAAAGAATATGTACATAAAGATATATGATTGAGTGATGGTACAGAGCGGCATAGGCAAGATGCAGTAGATGGTATTGAGTACAGTATATACATATGAGATGAGTATGTAAACAGTGGCATAGTTTAAAGTGGCTAGTGATACATGTATTACATAAAGATGCAGTAGATGATATAGAGTACAGTATATACGTATACATATGAGATAAATAATGTAGGGTATGTAAACATTATATTAAGTAGCATTATTTAAAGTGGCTAGTGATATATTTTACATCAATTCCCATTATTAAAGTGGCTGGAGTTGAGTCAGTGTGTTGGCAGCAGCCACTCAATGTTAGTGGTGGCTGTTTAACAGTCTGATGGCCTTGAGATAGAAGCTGTTTTTCAGTCTCTCGGTCCCAGCTTTGATGCACCTGTACTGACCTCGCCTTCTGGATGATAGCGGGGTGAACAGGCAGTGGCTCGGGTGGTTGTTGTCCTTGATGATCTTTATGGCCTTCCTGTGACATCGGGTGGTGTAGGTGTCCTGGAGGGCAGGTAGTTTGCCCCCGGTGATGCGTTGTGCAGACCTCACTACCCTCTGGAGAGCCTTACGGTTGTGGGCGGAGCAGTTGCCGTACCAGGCGGTGATACAGCCCGACAGGATGCTCTCGATTGTGCATCTGTAGAAGTTTGTGAGTGCTTTTGGTGACAAGCCGAATTTCTTCAGCCTCCTGAGGTTGAAGAGGCGCTGCTGCGCCTTCTTCACGATGTTGTCTGTGTGGGTGGACCAATTCAGTTTGTCTGTGATGTGTACTCCGAGGAACTTAAAACTTACTACCCTCTCCACTACTGTTCCATCGATGTGGATAGGGGGGTGTTCCCACAATCATCTCCTTAGTTTTGTTGACGTTGAGTGTGAGGTTATTTTCCTGACACCACACTCCGAGGGCCCTCAACTCCTCCCTGTAGGCCGTCTCGTCGTTGTTGGTAATAAAGCCTACCACTGTTGTGTCGTCCGCAAACTTGATGATTGAGTTGGAGGTGTGCGTGGCCACGCAGTCGTGGGTGAACAGGGAGTAAAGGAGAGGGCTCAGAACGCACCCTTGTGGGGCCCCCAGTGTTGAGGATCAGCGGGGTGGAGATGTTGTTACCTACCCTCACCACCTGGGGGCGGCCCGTCAGGAAGTCCAGTACCCAGTTGCACAGGGCGGGTTCGAGACCCAGGGTCTCGAGCTTGATGACGAGTTTGGAGGGTACTATGGTGTTAAATGCTGAGCTGTAGTCGATGAACAGCATTCTCACATAGGTATTCCTCTTGTCCAGATGGGTTAGGGCAGTGTGCAGTGTGGTTGAGATTGCATCGTCTGTGGACCTATTTGGGCGGTAAGTAAATTGGAGTGGGTCTAGGGTGTCAGGTAGGGTGGAGGTGATATGGTCCTTGACAAGTCTCTCAAAGCACTTCATGATGACGGAAGTGAGTGCTATGGGGCGGTAGTCGTTTAGCTCAGTTACCTTAGCTTTCTTGGGAACAGGAACAATGGTGGCCCTCTTGAAGCATGTGGGAACAGCAGACTGGGATAGGGATTGATTGAATATGTCCGTAAACACACCAGCCAGCTGGTCTGCGCATGCTCTGGGGGCGTGGCTGGGGATGCCGTCTGGGCCTGCAGCCTTGCGAGGGTTAACACGTTTAAATGTTTTACTCACCTCGGCTGCAGTGAAGGAGTCTGCATTTTTTGGTTGCGGACCGTGTCAGTGGCACTGTATTGTCCTCAAAGCGGGCAAAAAAGTTATTTAGTCTGCCAAGGCATCCTGGTCCGTGACTGGGCTGGTTTTCTTTTTGTAATCCGTGATTGACTGTAGACCCTGCCACATACCTCGTGTCTGAGCCGTTGAATTGCGATTCTACTTTGTCTCTATACTGACGCTTAGCTTGTTTGATTTGCCTTGCGGAGGGAATAGCTACACTGTTTGTATTCGGTCATGTTTCCGGTCACCTTGCCCTGATTAAAAGCAGTGGTTCGCGCTTTCAGTTTCACGCGAATGCTGCCATCAATCCACGGTTTCTGGTTTGGGAATGTTTTAATCGTTGCTATGTGAACGACATCTTCAACGCACGTTCTAATGAACTCGCTCACCGAATCAGCGTATTCATCAATGTTGTTGTTTGACGCAATACAAAACATATCCCAGTCCACGTGATGGAAGCAGTCCTGGAGCGTGGAATCAGATTGGTCGGCCCAGCGTTGAACAGACCTCAGCGTGGGAGCTTCTTGTTTTAGCTTTTGTCTGTAGGAAGGGAGCAACAAAATTGAGTCGTGGTCAGCTTTTCCGAAAGGAGGGCGGGGCAGGGCCTTATATGCATCGCGGAAGTTAGAATAGCAATGATCCAAGGTTTTACCAGCCCTGGTTGTGCAATCGATATGCTGATACAATTTAGGGAGTCTTGTTTTCAGATTAGCCTTGTTAAAATCCCCAGCTACAATGAATGCAGCCTCAGGATATGTAGATTCCAGTTTGCAAAGAGTCAAATAAAGTTCGTTCAGAGCCATCGATGTGTCTGCTTGGGGGGGAATATATACGGCTGTGATTATAATCGAAGAGAATTCCCTTGGTAGATAATGTGGTCGACATTTGATTGTGAGGAATTCTAAATCAGGTGAACAGAAGGACTTGAGTTCCTGTATGTGCTTGTGACCACACCACGTCTCGTTAACCATAAAGCATACGCCCCCGCCCCTCTTCTTACCAGAAAGATGTTTGTTTCTGTCGGCGCGATGTGTGGAGAAACCAGCTGGCTGTACCGACTCCAATAGCGTCTCTCCAGTGAGCCATATTTCCGTGAAGCAAAGAACGTTACAGTCCCTGATGTCCCTCTGGAATGCTACCCTTGCTCGGATTTCATCAACCTTGTTGTCAAGAGACTGGACATTGGCGAGTAGAATGCTAGGGAGTGGCGCGATGTGCCCGTCTCCGGAGCCTGACCAGAAGACCGCTTCTTTTGCCTCTAAGTAACAGTACAGATGAAGATGAAAAATGATCAGGCCTACTGTACATCTTACTGTAGAAATTATTGTTTAAAACAAATCTAGGTTGGAATCGTTGCTGTTAAAATACAAGTCATCATGTTTATTCTGAACTGGAATAAACTGAAGGAAGCAAGATACTTTTTGAGGCAAAAACACACACACAGGTTCTGGGTTGCTCATCTACAGCAGGAAGCGGTCTCCTGCCTAACTGAGAAAGCAGTAGATGTTCTGGTCCAGTTTGGTACCACATACCTATGTCAGTCAGGGTTCTCAACTCTGGATTACTTAAGAAATAAGTACAGAAACAGTCTCAATGCTGAGCATGACCTCAGTGTTGCACTGTCAAAAACTGATCCCAGAACAGACATGCTTGTTGAAAACCAGCCACACACAGACCTCTCATTAGGACTGTGTGTGTGTTTTCTGGTCTACATCCGTGTGATTATTTTTTGAAATATTTTTATTTATTTAAATGTAACCTTTTTTTAAACTAGACAAAGTCAGTTTTAAGAACAAATTCTTATTTACAATGACAGCCTATCCCGGACAAACCTGGACAACACTGGGAGAATTGTGCGCCGCCTTAGGGGACTCCCAATCACGGCTGGATGTGATATAGCCTGGATCAATCAGTTTATTCCATTTCAGGATAAAATATATGACTTCAATTTTATCAGCAACAGCCCCAACCTAGACTTTCTTTTGACAATACTTTCTACAGTAAGATGCCTGACACGCAGGCCTGGTCATTTTTCATCTGTACAGTTACTTAGGGTTGGGTATCATTCGTGTCTGGTCTGTTATGCATCTGTGTGATGTGATCAATCAGTTTGTTCCCGTTCAGAATTCAAATTATTTATTGAATTTTAACAGCAACAGTTCCAACCTAGACAGATATGTAAGAGTGTTTAATGGGTGAAAATAAACATGAATAGCTATTTATATGGCTTTTTAAATTAATTGTTATTTGTTTTAGTCTATATTGCATTTGTTTAAGGCATAACGGCAATGAAATGTACCAATATGTACATATAGTTGCATATGTTCCTAAGCTTGGGTCCCAGGCTGAAAAAGTTTAAGAACCCCTGCCGTAGATGATCATTCTATTTTCTTTAAACTGCATTGTTGGTTAAAGGCTTGTAAAGTAAGCATTTCGCGGTAAGGTCTACCAAACCTGTTGTATTCAGCGCATGTGACAAATAACATTTGATTTTGAGTTAACTTCACAAAATGCAAGACCATTTGATAAATGAATCATGTAACAATGGTATAAAAAAATTATCAATATAGCTCTGCTCATTTCCCTGACAAAATAAGGGAACATTTATTCTAGACAGCCACATTGTCCAAAAGATGGGCCATTTCAAGAGGAAAGTGGAACAATATTTAACATTTTAAGTATGGCAGTTGTCCTGGTTAAACTCCATGTAAACAACATGTAAACAAATGTTAAAACTCCCTACAACACAGAGGAAAGGGCAGCTATGTGGTGTACCAACTTTTGGTTTTGTTGCTCACGTCTCTAATGTTTAGAGAACAAGTGTTGGTTTCTTTTCTAGAGCATCATCTCCCAACAGCTTGTAGTTTCTAACAAGCTTGTATGGATCCCTCAAATTGAACAAGCACTTGAGTTTGTAAATGCTCAAGCGTATAAAACAGATACATCAAATGGAACATCCGGAAGGGACGGTCCAATGGGAGGAAAGAGACTAATTTAGGTGTTTTCCTTCAACTCATCACCGGTCCCTCAACACTTCAAGGAAGTCAACCCATAACCCTACAAACAAGGATGCCGTTACGTCCACACCCCCAGACACCCATTATCAACCACTTTCATCGCTGACCAGAACTGTGGTCCTGCAGTTAGAGTAAATATACTATAAACCCCCTACCACCTGCTCCCCCACCCACTTACCCTATGTCATCCTCAAGATTATTAAGACAACCAAAGAAAGAACAAACATGAGCTGTGTTCGAATACCCATACTAACTTATTGTATACTACATACTTAATGAGTATATACAACAAACTATTAGTTCATTTTAGTATACTGTAAACGAAACAGTATCCTTTCAGTTTAGCGTACTAGCTCTTCGCCGGTCTACCGGAAGTTGATGCTGTTGCTCTCTCTTGCTAGCTAGTTAGCATAACACATGACTAGTTAGATATTTTACGACTTCGGATGTGTTCTTCAATTCAATCCGGAGTGCCAGAGTGTGCTCGTAAATTCAATTCCTGAAAGCACGCGAATGTCCATTGTAAATGCACAACAACTGTACCATTTAGCTAAGCATGACGGGAATAAGCAAGTCAATAAACATTGGGTAGTTAGATCGCTTATAGTTCATATACTGGCAAGTTTGATGTATAAGTAGCCAACTGACGTTAGGTAGCTAGCTGACATACCGGTACATACTGCTGTAATTATATGCTATGTGATTCGTAAGGCCAGCGTAGCTAACAAATGTCAGTCAACATAACGTAAGGTAACTTACTGCAAAAGTAATTACTTTATTACAATGCTCAACATTTTGATAACATTTGTCATAATTAGTTAAATTAATTTGTATCTGCTATCATTGGACTTCGGCTAAATATTTTCCGCCATTTTCTTAAAATCTGAAAACGATGTAAAGCCACGCCCATTTCCTGAAGAATTGCATTATTGACCCTAAAGTACGGAAATAGTGTCCTCTGCGTGTATACTTCATATTTTGACGAATATAGTATGACATCTGGGAATTTTTGGCATACTAACTATATCCATACTATGACCAATAAGCATACTATATACTCAATTCCCATCACAAACAGTACGGTTAGTGTGGGTAGAATGAGTACTCGAACACAGCTATGTTCTTTCAAGTCCCATAGGCATGATGTGTGCCATTGAAAATGAGTGAGCAATCACTTAGCACTTACTGAGTTGAACATCCATTTACAACTGAACTCCGACAAAAACAAAAACAAAAAAAAACTGTTCACTATTTGAAATGCAATGGCATTCTGAAATGCTGCCATTGGCTGTCATTAAACTTTTGAAAAAATGTGAAGAATCCAATAGTAATTAAAAGTTAATTATCTCCATAGCCTTGACATTTAATTGACCAAAAACACAAATAAATGGCTGTGGCCTATTGAGGTTCACAAATGCAGCTTTGGGCTTTTAGCACAAGTAAATACTTCCCCATGCTTTTCAACATCTCACTGTAGGGCTGTGTGGTAAATACAGATGTCTTCATCCTGAGATGGACGATGCTACCGCCTAACTCACTTTCTCAACTATTAATTAGTACTCCCACCTCTCGCTCTCCCCTTGCTCAACCCTCCGCAACAGACTCGCATCTGGCTGAGGGTGTGAGCGGTAGAGCGAGAGACAGACCAAATATTTCCTTCTGCAGAAAAAAAATTACTTGCACAGAGATGACAATGACAACAACTTATTTAGGAGAAAATTGCTATTTCCCAGAGGATAGTGCAGGGATCATCAGCGCTTGATGGATTTTGCCTCGAACCCATTTTTGCTCCGATGATATCATATGAAAAGGATATATCAGTCAACGTGTTTCAACAGGACCTCAGGGGCTGAACTGGATATTTGAACCCTTTGTCGACTCGTCTCCAGAACCGGAATCACCAGCCACTGATCTACACCTATGGCGGCTGTACAGCATATACGCAGTGTGCTTATGTAGACCTACAACTATAATTACCTTTGCCCTATATGTTCATTGTATTCAAGAAACAATGTCTATTTTTACATCCATCTGTTTTATATTTCATGTAAGCGTCACCAAACTGAGCCCGTTGGGAACACACTGCCCTTGGCCTGCCTTTGTTAGTGAGATCAGCCCTAGTGGGGGCGTAAAGAGATTCGGAACAGGGAAACAACCCAATTCAAGAGTGCATGACGTGGCCAGCCATCAGTGTTCCAACGGTGTGGGAAAATAAAACATGGATCCACAGAGGCAGTCCCACACCTAAATATGGGAAATAAATCGCTGACACAAGCAGCTCAGCTTGACAACACACCAATGGGTGGCAGTTCAAGCCCTCAACACCAGAATAAGACAAGAAGTGCTGACAAGAGAGGAAAAACATGAAAGCTGTCCAGGTGCACAGAGCCAATGTTGGGATCAGTTGATGGACGCCAGCCAGGCTATAGACCAGAACATCAAACACGTCACCAGCTTAGTGTAGCAGACCAGGACACACTAACAGTTTACTATCCTCAGATAGGAGGGGAGCTGGAGTAGATGAGATCAAATTTGGAGCAGAGCAGACAACATTTTGGTGGGAGTGGTGCTCAGGCAGAGGTCTGTTGCATCATTACCTTTTTTTCGTGTTTTTTGTGTTGTTTTTTGTTTGATTTTTACCCCTTTTTCTCCCCAATTTCGTGGTATCCAATTGTTTTAGTAGCTACAATCTCGGGCTCGGGAGAGACGAAGGTTGAAAATCATGCATCCTCCGATACACAACCCATCCAAGCCGCACTGCTTCTTAACACAGCGCGCATCCAACCCAGAAGCCAGCCGCACCAATGTGTCTGAGGAAACACCGTGCACCTGGCAACCCTGGTTAGCGAGCACTGCGCACAGGAGTCGCTGGTGCACGATGAGACAAGGACATCCCTACCGGCCAAGCCCTCCCTAACCCGGACGACGCTAGGCCAATTGTGCGTCGCCCCACGGATCTCCCGGTCGCGGCCGGTTACGACAGAGCCTGGGCGCGAACCAAGAGTCTCTGATGGCACAGCTGGCGCTGCAGTACAGCGCCTTTAACCACTGCGTCACCCGGGAGGCCCACCGCATCATTACCTTTTGGGTAATATCGCAATGGGAGGTATCAAATGATGGCGTGGGGACCTCCAAGGGTGTAACTACAGACCTCATACTAGCAAAAAACATTTTACACTGAACTTTGTTAGCAAAGAATTTCTCAAGTACTGATAACTCAAGGCTACTGACAGTGCTACTCTTGTTTTCTTAATAGGACAGTGCAGTTTATTGTTCACTTGCAGCTTATGTTTAAAATAGCTTGGATTCAATTTCAACACAGGCAGTTCATAAGCACTTACCTTTAAATTCAAATGAATGTTAGACGTTGTAATCATATGGATGAGTTCACAGAGACATTCCCAGAGACATTTCTGCAGACCCTACAAAGCTTTGTCAACAATAGAAAACTTCTACAATAGTGCATACCAGCTCAACACTTTAAGAATACTTCCTCATCATATAGCACGAGGAATTATGAGCAGTTCCATTTACCGGCAGACATTTGAATTCTGAACCCTACAAAATTACCATTAAAAAAAGTATTTACAGCACTTAACCAGGGCTGAGAAAAAGTTCTCTGGGGTTTAATTTCAGCAGAAGTGCTAGCTCAGCTGTGCTATCATTTACAATTTCCTCCAGCGCTCCCCTAAAAGTTAATCTAAAAGAGGAGAAGAAAAGCAGTGTCCCTGGTGAATTATGAATCTCACCTCCCGTCATGCACCAGTGGGCAGGTTATTCTTGGACTCCCTCTTCGCCATAAAATAGGATGTACATTCCATGCATTTAAATACGAGCCAGAGTAAAATGGCAGTGATCGGCCAGTCTTGAGCAACAAAAATACATTGATTTCTTCTAGAATGGACGTCTGGTGATGGTGGGCTATTCGTTGGGCACTTGTGTATCACCTCCAAACTTACTTTACAGGATTGATTGATGGTAGATCGAGGTGTTTTCATCCAACACTGATATTTCATCCCCAGGACTTGGAATATAACACTTTGCTCTTGCTGTTCATTTATGATCAAGCAAAGACTTTTTTTTGATGGCGACGTTGAAGAAAATTTGGATAGAAATGTCAAATGCCCTTGAAAAGGTCTAGAGAGGGAGCAGGAGATAGTGACTACTTTTCACCAGGTTTATACATGGAAAGAAAATGTAAATTAAAGTGAGAAGGCTCTTCAATATTTGCCAGGCCAATGTAAACATGCTACTGACAGTAGCACCAGAGCTGGGGGACCCATCCAATCCTCTGACACACTTCCATACCCAGTGAGAAGAGCTACCCAGGGTACAGACGCCGAGATATGCCAGTGCACAGTCACAGGAAGCATATGTTTAAATTCACAGAACTCAGAAAGTTGGTGATTATTTTTCCAGAGAGACTGAGCTTTAACGTCAAAATGAGATTTTGGCCCCTGGTGATGCCAGTCCCAGGTTCAGTCTCCAGAGACTTTTCATTTTTTACATTTTATTTCAATTTCCTGTCTCTCACGTTTCTTCAGCCCAGCACAGTCTTTTCCCTGAATGGACAATACCCTCACAGAGCTCTTCCAAAGGCTACTCGATCGGCCGGCCAACTAGGCTATCTTATTACTGAACATGACGTCTCTGAAGTGGTGGAACATCTCCGAACAAGCTTATGGGATCTTGACTTAACTTTGGATGTTTTGCAGTTTTGGCAAATGTTTCTGAGTTACAACTGTGGAAAACCACAGCTGTGAGAAACCGCACCCAGCCCTGTTCTCTGCAGTGCTTAGTATCCATGCATCCACCTGAACCTAGGGCTGCAGAGTGGACTGGTGGGAGAGGGAGGTTAAGGGTTCAGACATTGAGTGGGATGCTGCATTCTCCAAGTCTGTATAAGGTATCTGCTGGCAGCCACTACAGTATTAATTCCATTCACTTCCAAGATGTAAAGATGAGACGGCATCGACCCCTGTATGTTTAAGACATTCTCCTTACGACAGAGGCTCAGTGCTGAACTGCAGAGAATGGGGCCCCTACACCCAAACCCAGGGATGTAGAGATATCACAACTCAATCAGGGTCTGAGTTAGCAGTGCTTTTCCCCAGATAATATGCAATGGAGGACTCTTAATGAATGCAAATGCATTCTGTTACCGTGGCAAATGGAGAGGGAATAATTAAGGTTAGCGGGGGAAACAAAACCAAGGACAAGCCCAAACAATAACCAAGCAAATTATCCCTTCATATAGTTATAAATAATATCAGTCTCACTTACAGGACAGCCAGAGCGCTCCTTAGACATCAAGAAGATAGCCGGATCGAGGATGAAGTTTCTGTATGTAATATATAATGCATGTAAACAGACATATGGAGAAAAATGGAGATCGATAGGCATTTAACCCACTGTTCCCCGGGTGCCGACCCCCGGGTCCCAAACCCCCTCTCTGATGCAGAGGGTTTGGGTTAAATGCGGAAGACATATCAGTTGAATGCATTCAGTTGTACAACTGATTAGGTATCCCCCTTTCCTTTCAACTACACATCCATTTGAGAATGTAATTCATTATCAAGGACACGTACACAGTGCATTCGGAAAGTATTCAGACCCCTTCACTTTTTCCACATTTTTACGTCTTATTCTTTTATTTTATTGAATATCCAAAACATACAATATACTTGCAGTGAAGCCGCTCAACTACACCACACCAGTCATCCAACAGACTCCCATTCAGAGTGACACACAGAAGCATCCAGGATCAATGCCCTGCTCAAGGGCACGTTGACAGATCTCCCACCAGGCCGAAAAAGGAGAACCCGAACCCTCCAAGATCCCTCCACAGTTCCCCAATAGCTGTCCCTCAACCATTCGAGATCCCTCCCCAAGAAAAAAATTGCAATTAATTCCATTCCCCAACCCCAAGAACCTCCCAATGCACCAACAAAATGAACATTCTAAAATGTATAATTTTTATTTCCCACATTATCTACACACAATACCTCATTACGACAAAGCAAAAGCAGGTTTTTTCAAATGTATTAAAAATAAACTGAAATACCACATTTAATAACTACTCAGACACTTTACTCAGTACTTTGTTGAAGAACCTTTGGCAGCGATTACAGCCTAGTCTTCTTGGGTATGACGCTACAAGCTTGGCACACCTGTATTTGGGGAGTTGCTCCAACTCTTCTCTGCATATCCTCTCAAGCTATGCCAGGTTGGATGGGGAGTGTCGCTGCACAGCTATGTTCAGGTCTCTCCAGAGATGTTCGATACAAGTCAGGGTTCTGGCTGGGCCACTCAAGGACATTCAGAGACTTGTCCCGAAGCCACTCCTGCGTTGTCTTGGCTGTGTGCTTAGGGTCGGTGTCCTGTTGGAAAATGAACCTTCACCACAGTGAGGTCCTGAGCACTCCGGAGCAGGTTTTCAGCAAAGATGTCTGTACTTTGCTGCGGTCATCTTTCCCTGGATCCGGACTAGTCTCCCAGTCCCAGAAAAACATCCCCACAGCATAATGCCACCACCATGCTTGACTGTAGGGATGGTGCCAGGTTTCCTCCATAAGTGACGCTTGACATTCAGGCCAAAGAGTTCAATCTTGGTTTCATCAGACCAGAGACTCTTGTTCCTCATGGTCTAAGAGTCTTTAGGTGCCTTTTGACAAACTTCAAGAGGACTGTCATGTGCCTTTTACTGAGTAGTGGCTTCAGTTCTGGTCACTCTACCATAAAGGCCTGATTGGTGGAGTGCTGCAGAGATGGTTGTCCTTCTGGAAGGTTCTCACATCTCCACAGAGGAGCTCTTGAGCTCGGTCAGTGACCATCGGGTTCTTGGTCACCTCCCTGACCATGTCCCTTCTCCCCCAATTGCTCAGTTTGGCCAGGTGGCCGGCTCTAGGAAGAGTCTTGGTGGTTCCAAACTTATTCCATTTAATAACAATGGAGTCCACTGTGTTCTTGGGGACCTTCAATGCTGCAGAAATGTTTTGGTACCATTCCACAGATCTGTACAGACACAATCCTATCTCGGAGCTCTACGGACAATGGCTTGGTTTTTGCTCTGACATGCACTGTTAACTATGGGACCTTATATAGACAGGTATGTGCCTTTATTCTCCAGCACCAGTCAAAAGTTTGGACACCTACTCATTCAAGGGTTATTTTTACTATTTTCTACATTGTAGAATAATAGTGAAAACATCAAAACTATGAAATAACATATATGAAATCATGTAGTAACAAAAAAAAGTGTTCAACTAATAGAAATATATTTTAAATTCTTCAAAGTAGCCACCCTATGCTTTGATGACAGCTTTGCACACTCTTGGCATTCTCTCAACCATCATCATGGGGTAGTCACCAGGAATGCACGGTGAGCCTTGTTAAAAGTTAATCTGTGAAATGTCTTTCCTTCTTAATGCATTTGAGTCAGTTGTGTTGTGACAAGGTAGGGGTGGTATACAGAAGACCAAGTCCATATTATGGCAAGAACAGCTCAAATAAACAAAGAGAAACAACAGTCCATCATTACTTTAAGACATTACATTTTCCACATTGACTGACCTTTAAGTGCAGTCGCAAAAACCATCAAGCGCTATGATTAAACTGTTACGGATACAGGTATTCTGTGTGTGTATCCTGTGTGTGTGTATTTCTTTTCTCTCCTTCTCCCCTCCTCACAGGTGGCAATCATCATTCCCCAATCATTCCTCATTCCCCTCCTTTTCCCTTACCCTATCACATTTCCTTTACCTTGGTTTAAAAACCCAATCAGTTGTTTTCTCAAGAGCTCAATATCTCTGTCATACAATCTCTCGGTAGTTCTCTTGTTTGTTTTAGCACCTCCAGATCACTTTGTCCCCACCTGTGAGTATTGTTTGTGTTATGGTGTTTGATGGTGGGAAAAGGGGGAACGAAGACAAGTTGCCCATGGGCATACACTACCCGTAGGACTACTTTGTCTAAGAACCCTAGGTAGAACTGGGCAGACCACCTACTGCATTTTTGGTTAGTTAGATAGCTGTATAGTAGTAGGCTAGTCTAGCTTAGGGCTGTTTTTTGATATTTGTTTCTTTCCTTGGGTCCAGCTAAGCCCCTTTTCCTGCCCCCCCTTTACCGTGTGTTTTCGAAAAACCCTGAGTGTTTGACGGTAATTAAGTTGTCTGTGGTTTTTCGTTTGCAATTTTATTTTGTCCCTATTATAATTTGCATGAGTTATGTTACAGGTCTCGTTACCATCCCCCTTAGACTGCCGGGCCAAAAAGGGATTTGTAACAGGCTCTCATGGAGAACCGCCACAGGAAAGACCCAGAGTCTGCTGCAGAGGAGAAATTCATTAGTTACCAGCCTCAGAAATTGCAGCCCAAATAAATGCTTCAGAGTTCAAGTAAGAAACATCAACATCAGCTGTTCAGAGGAGACTGTGTGAATCAGACCTTCATGGCTGCAAAGAAACCACTACTAAAGGACACAAAAAAGAAGAATAGACTTGCTTGGGGCAAGAAACACGAGCAATGGACATTTGGTCTGATGAGTCCAAATTTGATATTTTTGGTTGCAACCGCCGTGTCTTTGTGAGACGCAGAGTAGGTGAGCGGATGATCTCCGCATGCGTTTCCCACAATGAAGCATGGAGGTGGTGGTGTGATGGTGTTTGCTGGTGACACCGTCTGTGATTTATTTTGAATTCAAAGCACACTTAACCTCTCTGGGATCGTCCCACCTCGCCAACAGCCAGTGAAAGTGCAGGGCGCCAAATTCAAAACAGAAATCTCATAATTAAAATTCCTCAACCATACAAGTATTTTACACCATTTTAAAGATTCACTTGTCGTTAATCCAACCACAGTGTCCGATTTCAGAAAGGCTTTTCGGTGAAAGCAGAACATATCATTATGTTAGGTCAGCAACTAGTCACAGAAAGCATTCAGCCATTTTCCAACCAAAGAGAGGTCACAAAGAGCAGAAATATAGATTAAATTAATCACTAACCTTTGACGATCTTCATCAGATGACACTCCCAGGACTCAATGTTACACAATATATGTATGTTTTGTTCGATCAAGTTCATATTTATATCCAAAAACCTCAGTTTACATTGACACCATGTTCAGAAATGCCTACAAAACATCTGGAGAAATTGCAGAGAGCCACATCAAATAACAGAAATACTCATCATAAACTTTGATGAAAGATACATGTTTTACATAGAATTAAAGATAAACTTGTTCTTAATGCAACCGCTGAGTCCGATTTCAAAAAAGCTTTACGGCAAAAGCACAATATTCAATAATCTGAGAACAGCGTTCAGCCACAAATGCAAGCCATACAGTTACCCGACCAAGTTGTGGAGTCAACAAAAGTCATAAATAGCATTATAAATCTTCACTTACCTTTGCTGATCTTCGTTGGAATGCACTCCCAGGACTCCCACTAGAAATGTTCGTTTTGTTTGATTACGTCCATATTTATGTCCAAATACCTATATTTAGTTCACTATTCCAAAAACACAATGTGCGAGTGCAAAATCCAGACGAAAAGTCAAAAGAGTTCCATTACAGTTTGTAGAAACATGTCAAATGATGTTTACAATCAAACCTTCGGGTCTTTTTATAATAAATCTTGAATAAATGTTCCAACCGGACAATAGCGTATTCATTACAGAGGAAAAAGAAGGAACGGCGCACCCGCGTGACCGCGCAGTAAACAACTGATTGGCCTCAGTCTAGTCCACTTGTTGAGACAGCTCTTATTCGAGCCCCTTCCACAATAGAAGCCTCAAACAACTTTCTAAAGACTATTGACATCTGCTGGAAGCCTTGGGAAGTGCAATCTGGCCCCATAGACACAGTATATTGGATAGGCAATCACTTAAATGAAACTACAAACCTCAGATTTCCCACTTCCTGGTTGGATTTGTCTCATGTTTTCGCCTGCCATATGAGTTCTGTTATACTCACAGACATCATTCAAACAGTTTTAGAAACATCCGTGTTTTAAATCCAATACTACTAATAATATGCATATATTAGCATCTGGGACAGAGTAGCAGGCAGTTTACTCTTGGCAACTTATTCATCCAAGCTACTCAATACTGCCCCCGTCAACAAGACGTTAACCAGCATGGCTACCACAGAATTCTGCAGCGATACACCATCCCATCTGATTTGCGCTTAGTGGTAGTATAACTTATTTTTCAACAGGACAATGACCCAACACACCTCCAAGCTGTGTACGGGCTATTTGACCAAGGAGGAGAGTGATCGAGTGCTGCATTAGATGATCTGGCCTCCACAATCCCCCGACCTCAAACCAATTGAGATGGTTTGGGGTGAGTTGGTCCACAGAGTGGAGGAAAATCAGCCAACAAGTGCTCAGCATATGTGGGAACTCCTTCAAGACTGTTGGATTTAGCACTCCAGGTGAAGCTGGTTGAGAGAATGCCAAGAGTGTGCAAAGCTGTCATCAAGGCGAAGAATCTAAATGTTAAATATATTTTGATTTGCTAAACATTTTATGGTTACTACATAAGTGTTATTTCATAGTTTGTCTTGACTATAATTCCACAATGTAGAAAAGTCACAAAAAAAAAAAAACTTGAATGAAAAGATGTCCAAACCTTTGACAGGTACCATCCTTTTATACTCATCATATGCTTCTGCGCTCATTATTTTACTCTTGTTATCTATCCTGATGCCTAGTCACGTTACCCTGCCTTCATGTACATATCTACCTCATTCCCCTGCATATTTGATCTGGTACTGATACTGTACAGTGGCAAGAAAAAGTATGTGAACCTTTTGGAATTACCTAGATTTCTGCATAAATGTCCAAATTTGATCTGATCTTCATCTTAGTCACAACAAGACAAACTGTGTGCTTAAACTAATAACACAAAAATTGTATTTTTCTTGTTTATATTGAATACATAATTTAAACATTCACAGTGTAGGTTGGAAAAAGTATGTGAACCCCTAGGCTAATGACTTCTCCAAAAGATAATTGGAGTCAGGAGTTAGCTAACCTGGAGTCCAATCAATGAGACAAGATTGGAGATGTTGGTTAGAGCGGCCCTGCCCTATAAAACACACTCACAACATTTGAGTTTGCTATTCACAAGAAGCATTGTCTGATGTGAACCATGCCTCGAACAAAAGAGATCTCAGAAGACCTAAGATAAAAAATTATTGACTTGCAAAAAGCTGGAAAGGGTTACAAAAGTATCTCTAAAAGCCGAATATAACAGGTTTACAGTGAAATGTGTAGTGAAATGCTTACTTACAAGCCCTTAACCAACGATGAAGTTAATTAAGAGATAAGAAAAACAAATAATTAAAGAGCAGCAGTGAAAAACAGTAGCGGGGTTATATACAGGGGGT
Organism: Oncorhynchus kisutch; assembly: GCF_002021735.2. Lineage (NCBI taxonomy): Eukaryota > Metazoa > Chordata > Actinopteri > Salmoniformes > Salmonidae > Oncorhynchus > Oncorhynchus kisutch. The sequence goes on from NC_034184.2 coordinate 39,822,790, forward strand.
ACCGGTACAGAGTCAATGTGCCGGGGTACCGGTGTTGATGTAACTGAGATAATTATGTACATGCAGGTAGGGTTGTTACAGTGGCTGTGCATAGATAATAACAGAGTAGCAGCGTGGGGGGGGGGGGGGGGGGGCAGTGAAAATAGTCTGAGTACCCATTTCATTAGCTGTTCAGGAGTCTTATGGTTTGGGGGTAGAAGCAGTTTAGAAGCCTCTTGGACATAGACTTGGCGCTCCGGCACCGCTTGCCATGCAGTAGCAGAGAAAACAGTTTATGACTAGGGTGGCTAGAGTCCGACAATTTCTAGGGCCTTCCTCTGACACTGCCTGGTACAGAGGTCCTGGATGGCAGGAAGCTTGGCCCCGGTGATGTACTGGTCCGTACGCATTACCCTCTGTAGTGCCTTCCGGTCGGAGGCCAACAGTTGCCATACCAGGCAGTGATGCAATCCGTCAGGATGCTCTCGATTGTGCAGCTGCAGAACCTTTTGAGGATCTGGGGACCCAAGCCAAATCTTTTCAGTCTCCTGAAGGGGAATAGGTTTTGTCGTACCATCTTCACGACCGACTTGGTGTGCTTGGACCATGTTAGTTTGTTGTTGATGTGGACGCCAAGGAACTTGAAGCTCTCAACCTGCTCCACTACAGCCCCGTCGATGAGAATGGGGGCATGCTCGGTCCTCTTTTTCCTGTAGTCCATGATCATCTCCTTTGCCTTGAAAACACTAAACAAGAATGGTGTTCATGGGAGGACACTACAGAAGAAGCCACTGCTGTCCAAAAAAAACACATTGTTGCACATCTGAAGTTCGCAACAGAGCAACTGGATGTTCCACAGCGCTACTGGCAAAATATTCTGTGGAGTGATTAAACTAAAGTTAAGTTGTTTGGAAGGCGCACACAACACTGTGTGTGGAGGAAAAAAGGCACAGCACACCAACATCAAAACCTCATCCCGACTGTAAAGTATGGTGGAGGGAGCATTATGGTTTGGGGCTGCTTTGCTGCATCAGGGCCTGGACAGCTTGCTATCATCGATGGAAAAATGTATTCAAGTGTATCAAGACATTTTTCAGGAGAATGTAAGGCTATCTGTCCGGCAATTGAAGCTCAACAGAAGTTGGGTGATGCAACAGGACAATGACCCAAAACACAGAAGTAAATCAACAACAGAATGTCTTCCAACAGAAGAAAATATGCATTTTGGAGTGGCCCAGTTAGAGTCCTGACCTCTACCCGATTTAAAATGCTGTGGCTTGACCTCGAGAGTGCTTCACACCAGACATCCTAAGAATAATGCTGAACTGAAGCAGTTTTGTAAAGAGGAATGGTCCAACATTTCTCCAGACCGTTGTGCAGTTCTGTTCCGCAACTACAGAAAACGTTTGGTTGAGGTTATTGCTGCCAAAGGAGGGTCAACCAGTTATTAAATCCAAGGGTTCACATACGTTTCCCACCCTGCACTGTGAATGTTTACACGGTGTGTTCAATAAAGACATGAAAGCATATAATTGTTTGTGTTATTAGTTTAAGCATTCTGTTAGTCTATTGTTGTGACTTAAATGAAGATCAGATCACATTTTATGACCAATTTATGCAGAAATCCAGGTAGTTCCAAAGGGTTCACATACTTTTTCTTGCCACTGTATATATAGCTCCATTCTTGTGTATTTTATTCCTCGTGTTACCAGTTTTGTTTTTATTATTTTTTAAACTCTGCATATTTGGGAAGGGCTTGTAAGTAAGCATTTCACGGTTAAGTCCACACTCGTTCTATTCGTCGCATGTGACAAATAACATTTGATTTAGGTCTGGGGTTCTTTTCTGCTTATGCATTCTGACTTCAACGCTAACCCCACCACTAGTGTGCATGGTCAAAGAGCTCTATTGTCATGTCATCTGACCATGGCACTGGTTTCAATCCAAGTACCAATGCCGTTTAGCAAACTCCATGTGTTTACATGTCATTTGTTGGATGACATGAAAACAGAGCTCTTAATGATTTATTTTATACAGTCATTTTTGCTTATCTTTATCAAGGGTGTCAATCATTTCAGGCCCACTGTATCTTTATTTTGCTGTAAAAGTGCAGGAAAAACAAAGAGACAGGAGGGAGAAGGAAGTTTGAGTTCCATGTGGAAACGATATGATAGAAGCAGCAACTTGAGGCATGCCACATCCTTTTCTTCCAAACAGAAAAACACTTCTGATTTGCCTTGCCAGTGGACAAAAAAAGGGGAAATATTAACTTGCTATGACAACAAAAGCAGCCAAAGCACAGCCCTTGTGTTCCTCTCCTTCACAACTCCCTGCAGTGAAACACAACTGAGAGCAGAGAGCCAAAGCAGTACACACCTCTCTGACACTGATCTGGGGGAGAGAACAAGGCTGGGGGAGCAAAAGGGGAAGCTTAGAGTACACGTAAGGGCATAGGCACTTTACAAGAAACTAGTGCAATGCATTAAAGGTTTAGATGTTGAATGAAGTAGCAGGACTATTTGGCATTGGTCTGTAATAACACAAACAGCATACAGAGAATGCTGGAGATGTCAGGGAGTGTGTAGAGCACCGAGAAGGAGTGGGGGAGACTGGCACCCGCTGTGGGGGAGGGATTAGCGGAGAGGAAATTATACTTCCCTCCTGGTGAGATGAGGGGACATGACCCCCGCATTAGGGAGGGAGGGAAAAAGAGGAGGGTGACAGATGAGCCTGCACGCTGCTTCTTCTCTCATCGGCCGCCAACACATCTTAGATTCCGATCATTCTGCGACTCCCACGCCCCCCTTACTTGTAACCAAATACCTAAGGGACTTAACATGAAAACTGTTGCTGTGGTTAGTGATGGATCACTCAAAGCAAAATGTCCCCTTCAGAAGAGAGGGGGAGCAAAGTTTCTGAATAGAGGACGTGCAAGACATTTCACAGAGGAAGTGCTGAAACTAAACATGGTGAGACACAACTTACTGAGGTGAAGGCCAGGAGCTCTTCTTCAGTCAGCTTATGGATAGGGTTGTTCTTCTAGAAATCAGTGCTGCGAGACAGAGACTCGACACACTGTAATCAACATGGAGCTCGTCTCTGCTCTCCCCCGATTGATTGCAGTGTTTTCTCCCATACATCAAGATGTTGACAGGATTCTTTCCCCCCCTCCATATTGATTTATTAACGGTCAAGTGCCATCGTTCTATCGCTGAGGACGCTTCAGTGCATTGGCCATTAGACAGAATTGCCGGTTATGATAGAAAGGGCTTTCCTGAGACCATTAATCTACATCACTGCACCATCTGAGGGGCGATTGATTTCAGAATTAATTGTGTCCCTTGTTCTTTTTGATGAACAGTTCGGTGTAGTGTCGCGATCCCTTAGCCATGTGCCTGCCTGGCCAATCGGCATTAGGCAGGTGTGATATACTCCCAGGGGCAACACACACTGTGACCTGGAAAAGGCAGAAGGCCAGACAGACATTATCTACAGTGGTATACTCTCCTTCATGGTAGTAATCTGAAAACAGAAGCTAGATGAAAGCAATGTGCAGAATGGCTACCAAGAATTTGCTTTCACTTGTCGAGCAGCCATTTTAGACTATTGAGTTACACCTGTAAATGTATCAAATCAATGCCTGAATGGAAACGTCTGTGGCCAGCTACAAAACCAGATAAAGGTTTTGGCAGGAGGTGAGCAGTCAGGTTGGGGGGTGTTAGGGGAGTCTGCTTTCCAGACCAATGACGATTATGATTTAAATGGAGATTAGATATAACAATAACCAGCCCTCCATTATAAATGTTGTTTGTTCTCCAGCCTTGGACATTGGAGTCAAATTTGTATTTTTTTTCAAACCAACAAAACATATTTCATTCCTTTTGAACAGCTGTTATGGTTTCCTCTGCCACATCATACTTTCTAACTCATTTCGTATTTATGGTTCATTGTGAACTTTTGATTACACAACATTTCAAAAATTCCTAATTTAATGAGCCAAGTTCTTTAACAGTTTGTTGTTTATTAAAAAAGGTCAACTTACTCCCCAGTTATGAAGGACAGAGACCCCAGTTATGAAGGACAGAGACCCCAGTTATGAAGGACAGAGACCCCAGTTATGAAGGACAGAGACCCCAGTTATGAAGGACAGAGACCCCAGTTATGAAGGACAGAGACCCTTAGCGCAAATTATTATTAGAACCTTTTAGAACAGTCACTGAATAATTACAAATAGGGAATATCTTGCCCAGGGCTCTACAAACGAGAATTTGCTAATAGAATTCCAGTCTGTAATTGTTTTCTGACATCAGGCTTGTAGTTCACAGGTCCATAATGGGTAGGCGGTGGGAGGATGATGGAAACAGTGGGTTTAGAGTAGGCTGGTCCAATCCTTCAGGTGCATGTCATATGTAAGGAAACCAACACCAGCCAGTGCCATTGACATCAAATAACAATAATTTACTGAATGTCATTTATAAAACGCCTAAATCCAAAATTACTTACAGTCATGCGTGCACACATTTTCATGTGGGTCGCCCTGGCGGGAACCCACGATCCTAGCGTTGCAGGTGCCATTCTCTACCAACTGAGCCGTAGACTGCACTGTGTGGCAGGAGAGTTTATTTTTGATTTTGCTGGCGGGTGTGTTGCTGGTTATAGGGGTGTTAGTAGGAGTTGCCAGGTCCCCAGGAATGGCAGGAGCCCAAGTCCAGGCTATTCCAGACTAGGTCACATTCACAAAGCTCTGTGGAGCGGCGTGAACTCTGATCCATTCCCAGGCGAAGTGTGAGGGGAGAAGAGGGAGCACAGGGCTGGTGGTGGACTCCCAATACACTCGCTACACATGTGCAGTGTGTGGGATCAAGTATGTGAGTGTGTCTACACTAGCGTGTGTAGGAAAGGGAAAGGGGGGATACCTAGTACAACTGAATGCATCCAACTGAAATGTGTCGTCCGTATTTAACCCAACATCCACAGCACCTGGGGAAAAGTGGGTTAAACTACCTTGCTCAGGGGCAGAACAACAGACTTTTTACCTCGTCAGCACAGGGATTCAATCCAGCAACCTTTGGTTACTGTAACTGTGTGTGTGAAGAATGCACACATCTTTACTATTGAATCTGTGCCATTTGACTCAAGTCAGAGGTATGGCATCAAAACCAGCTATCTCTAAAAAGTTAAAAGTATTGGGTGGGGGTCCAATGCAGATGATTTTATCTCAATATCAAATCATAAATCGGGTAAACAATTAAGTACCTTACTGTGATGATTGTTTTCAATTAATATGGTCCAAAATAAACAAAAATAGCTTATTTCTCAAGCAAGAATTTAGCTAGAACTGTCTGAGTGGGGAGGGGAAAACTCAAAACTAGCTGTTATTGGCAGAGAGGTTTGGAATTCTTTCTTACTGGACTATTAACAACAACCAAAACGCAAAATGCAATAATTTCAACGAATTTACTGAGGGTAGGCCCTAATATATGTCTGCCATGGGTGGGCTAAGGCCCAGCCAATCAGAATGAGTTTTTACCCACAAAGAGGCTTTACAGAAATACTCCTCAGTTTCATCAGCTGTCCTTCCTGGTGGCTGGTCTCAGATGGATGTGGAGGTCCTGGGCTGGCATGGGTACATGCGATCTCCGGTAGGGAGGACGGTCGGATGTACTGCCAAATTCTCTAAAATGACGTTGGCCGCAGTTTATGGTAGAGAAATTAACATTCAATCCTCTGGCAACAGCTCGTTGACATTCCTGCAGTCAGCATGCCAATTGCACGCTCCCTCGAAACTTGAGACAGTGGCATTGTGTTGTGACAAAACTGCACATTTTAGAGTGGCTTTTTATTGTCCCCCAGCACAAGGTGCACCTGTGTAATGATCATGCTGTTTAATCAGCTTTTTGATATGCCACACCTGACAGGTGGTTGGATTATCTTGGAAAATGAGAAATGCTCACTAACAGGGATGAAAACAAATCTGTGAAATAAATTTGATTACTTTTTGCACGTATGGAACATTTCTGGGATCTTTTATTTCAGCTCATGAAAAATTCGACCAACACCTTACATTGGTCATGTTTATATTTTTGTGCAGTATAATTAACCCCATGGTCAAAGCTCTATCCAACCAAAACAGGCAGCCTTTTCAAACAGCTCTAACACTAAAAAGGCATTATCATAATTTTTACAATTTCACAGTATTATTCAAACTGTGGAAATATGTATAAAACACTGGGAATTTAAGTGTATACACAGATTGCACAAAACATTAGGAACATGAGACTGACCAGTGTCATGACCTTGGCCTGGGGGTAGGTTTATGACAGTCATAAATACCTCTCCCCACTTTTTCCTCTGTCTACCCTACTGATGTGAGATTTGAAAATCCTTTGGTTAAACAGAGATTCTGGGAACATCTGAAGGTGGGGGGGGGAAATGAACTATATTCTGGTAATCCGACCAATTGAACATATGCGGTGGTACTTAATGAATATGATGTCAGTTCGGTTGTCAATGATAGGATGACAAACTCTACAGTGGAAAGTCTGTACATTGTAGTTATCGGATTCACATGGAATTGTTGTTCAATTTAAATGTTTGAATATAAAATTATTGGTGAAAAGATTTGATTTAATTTTAGCTTCCAAATAAGAGATTTAGGTTTTCATAAGGTTAGGGCTCTGCTCAATCAGTGGCCCGCCCCTGTGAAGAGACATGGATTATAAAACTTTTCAAACACAGCCTTCTCCCTCCACTATATAAAGCCTTGACGACAATGTAACCACCTGTTCCGAGGATGTGAGGACGACTGTCCGATGTCAGAATGGTTCAGATAACTACAGAACGAAGCCAAAAGCGTGAGCTTTGGTTGCGAATGGTATGAACTTTGAACTGTTATTCACTACAGAAGTGATACCTTCTAGCCGTTGAGTTAGCAACAACAGCTGCAAACGTGGGCTAGGAAAGGACAGAGAGTATCCCGTCTACCACACAACAATGTTACTACAACGTATCCAATTTACCACCAGAGACATTCTTCAAAGGACTCTGTTGGGCAACACGGCCTTCCCTCTACCACCAACCTACCGAAGTGCAGCTCAGAGTAAATATTTATTGCATTTTCCTTTTCCAAGTGGGCGGTTATTTAGAATGCATAAGATACTGGATTTACGAAAGTGACATTGCGTCTCCCTTTGTTCCTCAGTCTTCCCGCTCTTTCACTCAAACTCAGCCCCTTTTCTTTGTGTAACCAGCTGTCATATCTGTTCAGCCCGCTAGGGACGTTTTCCTTTATGATGTAATTTGTAATCAAGGTATGATTTATTCTGCGAATATGTAATTCTGTGTAATTAGTTATGTATTTAGTAAATAAATAATTAAACCAAATGTTGTATTGCTGATTCAACTTGTTAGCCAGGGTTCGTGAAGATAACCAAGAATTTACAACTGATGAGCCTGAAATAAGACTGAAATAAGGTGACGATTAATATTGACTGCTATTGATGTAAAATATTACTAGGTCTTTAAGAGTTTATTCAGAAGATAACAGCTCTATAAATATTATTTCGTGGTGCCCCAACTTTGTAGTTAATTACATTTACATGATTAGCTCAATCAGGTAATATTAATTACAGAGAAAGGATTTTATAGAATAGCATGTCATATCACTTAATCCGGCATAGCCAAAGACACAACACCAGGTTAAAGCTATGATCCCTTACTGATGTCACTTGTTAAATCCACTTCAGAATTGTTGTAGATGAAGGGGAATAGACAGGTTAAAAAAGGATTGTTAAGACTGGAGACAATTGAGACATGGATTGTGAGTGTGTGTGTCATTCAGAGGGTGATTGCAATTAGAATTGTTGTGCAACGACTGGGCTTATAAAAGCATTTGTTTTACTCCAGCAGCAACGGGCCGAGGAGCTGCAAGCAGTACAAGTGTAAATACACAAGTGGCAATTTAAATTCCACCATATCATGCAAATTAACCTATAGGCCTATAAGCATGTCAGTCAAATACATTTTAAACAACTGGTACTTCCAACAATGAATAAAAAGCATTACTAGGCAACGGGATAATGTCTTCTCCTGGTCAATTTGGCCAGAAACAATTTATTTTGGGGGAGCCAAAAGCAGGCAATTACCAGCTAATGGAAACCCTGTTCTGCACCATAGGGTCAATGTGCTCCAATGTGCAATGCGTCTCCTCTAGGGACGAGCGCCTTGCGGGGAGGGAGATGCAGGTTACATAAGTAACCTTGAGTTCCATTTGAAACAGTTGTTTCGATGTTTCACTAAGGGATATGGCAAACTGCCGTAACACAGACATGCTCTCCAAAGCCAGGGTACTTTCAACAGCATCACCCCTCAGAGGCTCCCACACTGAGGACAGTATGCCCCAATGGTGCAGTGACATGTAGTCGGTAAAACCTCAAAAGTAGGAGGGGGTGGCTCAACATGCCGCCTCGCAAACCTCTTGTAAAGAGATGCCTTTGAACAGTGCCCAAGAGGAAGCCAAACCTCTGGTGGAATGAGTCCTCAGGCCCATTTTAACCCTTGCTATTATAAGTTAATATAATAACCTCTACTATCCAATGGGATAACCATTGATGAGAGACAGTTGGTCACTCTTGCGCCATGCTCTCGTTCTATGCAAGTAGATGCACAACATGTGTACTGCACATCAACGGTGGAGACGCCCTTCTTCCGTAGAGTTGAAGAGTGGTGGTTGGAAAGACAAAAGGTCTAAGGCAAGACAATTGTAATTGCTGCTGATCTTAGGAATTAAGGCAGGGTTGAATAACAGCATCACCTTGCAAAACACTGGGGCAAGCTGCAGACACGAATGATGGACTGAGTGCGTGCAACTCACTCACTCGCTTTGCGGATGTAAGGGCAAATGGCAAAGCAGTCTCAGAGATTTCACCTCAAGCACAATACAGGTCTGAAGATAGAGCTAAAGGCTTGGAGACTGGGCGTAAATGACGCTCAGCCTTCATGAAACAACACAACAGAAGGTGTTTCCCAACTGTGTTATTGTCCAAGCCTATACACTGAGTATACAAACATGAAGAACACCTCTTTCCAGCTAACTTGACAACTGTGGGAAGTATTGAGTCAACATGGCCCAGCATCCCTGTGTAACGCTTTTGACATCTTGTAGAGTCCATGTCCCAAACAATTGAGGCTGTTCAGAGGGCAGGGGAGGGGGCGGTCCAACTCAAAATTAGGAAGGGGATCCTAATATTTGTTATATTCAGTGTATGGCAGGCTAAGATGGCTGCTAAATAGACATTAACAGTGGGGAAAAAGCCTTCCCTCTGTCCAAAAAGACCCGCAAGAAGCATAACACCTCAAGATACAGAGCATTGGTAAGGAATTATCAATTTTCAGTGAACCAACTTCTCAAAAACACACCAGTTGTTTCCATACAGTAGTAGGGGCTCTTGCGATCTGGATCGCCTCAATGACTTCGAGAGGAAAGCCTGTCGCATTCAGATTTATTCTCTCACGGGCCAGGCTCAGAAGGCCGTGGTTTCAGGGTGGAAAATCTCTGTTTGCCTGGGTCAATAGATCCCTGCTTAATGGAAGCTGTCATGGCTCGACATAAAGCAGGAGTAAAAATTCTGCTAACTAGATTTTGAATGGCCATTGAGGGGCTTCCAAGATAAGGGGTAATTCTTGTTCTCTCACTCTGTTCAAAGTGGGGAGAATCAAGCATAGGAGGAGGAAATGCATAGCGCATCACCCTTGGCTAAGGGTGTGCCAGCGTGTCCAGTTCCAGTGTTACGTATTCCGCTATCACAAAGACAACGGGCAGTGTCTCTTCCTGTGATGCAAAGAGATCTAGACCGTATCTATCCCAGATTTGGTTTAACACCTGGGGATGGAGTCTCCAGTACCCATATAGGGGATTGCCTATGGACAAAAAGTCCGCTCCCACATCCAATATGCCTGAGACATGAGTAGCGTGTAGTGAAAGTAGGTTTGCCCTGCTCCACAGAAAAATCTTGACAATCTGTGTAGATGCAGAGAGTGAGTGCCACTTTGCTGGTTGATGTATGCTACCACAGTCATATTGTCTCTCCTGAGAAGGATGTGACAATTTTGAAGGAAGTGCAGAAAGTGCATCAAGGCATAAAGCAATGTCAGCTGTTCGAGGTAATGTATGAGCGTGGCGGAGCTGTGGGGGACCATAATCCGTTTACTGCCCTTCCCTCGTGAACTGTGTTCCACCCTGTGAGTGCCACATCTGTTGTCACTACCCTTTGGGGAATGCCATAGAAGAAGATGGAGGGGCTCTCCCGTGAGGGAGAGCTGAAAAGACAGTCCTGGGTCACCACTATCTGTCGATTGCTGTGTCGTTGACACCACAGGCCAGCCCCTCCATTCTGAAAATCTCTCATTCGCAGTAATCCCAGTAGTATTACTGAGATGGAAACTGCCAGTATTGATGGCTCTGACCCCCCATTGCTTAATAGATAGGAGATTTCCTGCTCTAGTAAGCAAGAGGAGTCTCTCATCGCAGTTGAAACCCCCTGGATTGTGCCCCTAGAGGCTCGAAGGTTGAGATCCGACGCAGATCTCGCCCATTGGTATTGGTTGGCTGTGCTCATCTATTGAGCAAATCGGCCTGGTACGCCAGCAGTAGGGATGTTACGTTCAAGCCCATACTGAACCTGCCGCAGCAATGTGGACCTTTTGGAATATGGAGGCGGTAAACACTCCGCTTTCCCAGGGAGAGCAGTGCAGGTCATTGCCGAGGCACTGGGGTTGAGGTGACTAGCCAGTGAAGGCACGACTACCAGAGGTTTGCCGAATCCCAATTCCTCCATGCCCTGGATGTCAATACCAACAAAGCGCTAATCTCAATAGCTAGCCATGTGGCGATAGCTAAACAAACTGACAAGTAGAAAATGAATTATGCAAAAGCAAAACCTTGCGGTCGGTACTCAACACAAATCGACAAGAACTGAAGTCCTCCGTTAGGCAGCGTTAACGGTTCATTGAAGGCAGAAATCGAATCGTGCTGAGGAGAGCTTTAGTGAATGCAGTCACTTCCGCGAGGAAGAGAGGTGGGAATAACCAGTTTGGAGGGTGAGTGGCTCCCTTTATATAGAGGGGCTCAAATCATTCGCCTCGCCCCTCAACCGGTCTATCCCTAATAGACACTGGGCGATTGGTTACTTCGAGCTTGTGGGCATGCCCTGTCATATTTTGTAGTAAGACATCAAAACAAGTATTTTAAATAGCCCAGGTTCTAACTAAACTTTATCCTTGACTAACCTTACATACAGCGCCTTCAGAAAGTATTCACACCCCTAGACCTTTTCCACATTTTGTTGTGTTACAGCCTGAATTTAAAATGGATTAAATGACTGGCCTACACAATAACCATAATGTCAAAGTGGAATTATGTTTTTAGAAATGTTTACAAATTAATTAAAATGAAAAGCTGAAATGTCTTGAGTCAATAAGTATTCAACCCCTTTGTTACTGCAAGTTCAGGAGTAGAAATGTGCTTAACAAGTCACATAATAAGTTGCATGGACTCACTCGGTGTGCAATAATAGTGTAACATGATTTGTGAATGACTACCTCATCTCTGTATCACACACATACAATAATCTGTAAGGTCCCTCAGTGGAGCAGTGAATTTCAAACACAGATTCAACAACAAAGACCAGGGAGGAAAGAGGAAAACCTGGTTTAGTCTGCTTTCCACCAGACACTGGCAGATGAATTCACCTTTCAGCAGGACAATAACCTAAAACACAAGGTCAAATCTACACTGGAGTTGCTTACCAAAAAAACAGAATATTCCTGAGAGGCCGAGTTAGAGTGACTTAAATCTACTTAAATCTATGGCAAGACCTGAAAATGGTTGTCTAGCAATGATCAACAACCAATTTGACAGAGGGTGAAGAATGTCGAAAAGAATAATGGGCAAATGTCGCACAATCCAGATGTGGAAAGCTCAAGGAGACTTACCCAGAAAGACTCACAGCTGTAATCGCTGCCAATGGTGCTTCTATAAAGTAATGACCCGGGTGTGAATACTTATGTAAATGAGATCTGTATTTAATATTGAATCAATTTGCAAACATTTCTAAAAACGTTTTCACTTTGTCATTATGCAGTAGTGTGTGTAGATGGGTGAGAAAAATCCATTAAATCCATTTTGAATTCAGGCTGTAGCAAAATGTAGTCAAGGGGTATGAATACTTTCTGAAGGCAATGTATTTTCCACTATATCAATGGACCATCGGAGGATGACAGGGTTGCTGACTTACCAGCATTGAATAATTATGTAACTTGTATGTAATGAGTAAGAACGGCATTCAACAAAATTATTTTTGTGCTGTAGGTATGTTCATCAATTTGTTCTCGTCAGTATCAATAAGGTGAACCGTATTCCACATACAATGACCGCCTAGCCCTTTATATCTAGTCTCCCAATGGAACAGCCTTGATAGACTATTTTAACCTTTATTGACCATTGGTGGTACATTTGAAGTCGGGAAGTTTACTTTCACCTTAGCCAAATACAGTTAAACTCCGTTTTAACAATTCCTGACATGTAATCCTAGTAAAAATTCCCTGTCTTAGGTTACTAAATTATTCCATGTGTTATTTCATAGTTGAGGTCTTCACTATTATTCTACAGCGTAGAAAATAGTACAAATAAAGAAAAACCCTTGAATGAGTAGGTGTCCTAAAACTTTAACCAGTAGTCTACATAAGAGTTAAAAATAAGAGGAAAGTATGCAAGAGATGTAGAAAGAATAATGGATAAAAGAGGGTGTCAGAGAAGGGAAGTGTAAGAGTGTTTTTTGACTGGAGGAAGCAAGCATCACTCCCCTTTGTCCTGAGTAGCTGTTCTAAAACTGTTGACCAGTAGTGTACTTGGAATGTGGCAGGTCCATTTAGATTTAGTTCCAGGAAGAAATGTTTTAGGTGAAAAAAGTCTGCTGCCATGCATAACATTTGTACACATACACCCACCTAACACTAAACCATTTTTCATAGCTCATGATTACTGTGAATTGACATCACAGTAAACAAAGGGGATCTGTGTTTTGGCCAATTTTCTAACTTGTAAACAAGTCTAGTGTACACACAAAAAAATACTGAAAATGGCCAAACCCCTTGCCACCCAAATACCTTGGCCAGCATAAACACAGCATTTGACTGCCAGGAACACCCAGTAGAAATCCCACCATCTTGAAAGGTTTGGAAGTCCAAAGTACCTGATGGTCTATTTTCTGTGGCCCTTCTAAAGGAGGTAGCTAATGGCTAAAACACACAAGGTGCCAGATGTCCTGACCTGTGTCACAAGCTGCACATGCGCCTCAGGTGGCCGGGTCAGAAGACATATGCATGGTTACCCACAAACACACACTTAGGAGAGCAAAGGTTAACCCACCCACCACCAAGGACAGCCTTCTACAGAATGGCTGCCTGGCTCAGTGGTGGTTTTATTGCTCTTTCACCTGCACCCACCACAGACATCAGTGAGACAGTTTAATGATAAAAGCCGAAGTGTTGTTCTATTTGCTTTCCCCATTGTAAGTCTCCCATTCCCTCATTCTCTGTGATGTTCTCCTAATCGCTTTACCTCCGTCTACTTTCCCTCACCAGCTGATAAAAGAACCAGCCAGCTGTGGCAAATCTCATATCTGGAGTTTAATCCCATATTGTATTTTTACATCAAGTGCATTGCTTCTGACAGAAACCCTCCTCATGGTGCATGACACACAATATTCTATAGCAGTGGTTCCCAAACTGTGGGGCGGGGGGGAAGGGTGCGCATGAATACACATGTGGCAAAATGTATAAAGTTGCAAGAAAACTAGCTTTAAAACGGCAGACAAAATGTGTAGAATTGCAAGAAATGAGCTATAAAACCTGCAACATTTTCTCTCCACCAACAAAGAGGGGTTTGAACAGTTTGTGTCATGAACAGTGCTTGTACCCATAGAAATAGACATGGAGCGCGCAGGATGTTGCCCCAATGCTGGAAGGGAGGCCTGACTGAAAACGGTTGGAAACCCCTGTTCTATAGGACAGAAAGTAAAATGTATGGACCAATTCAGGAACCTCCTTTTGTTGTATAATGTTTCATAGTTCCCTCTGACAGTGCTTGTCTGCATATTACAACATAGAATTGGCAATTGATCAGAGAAGGTTGTGTCCAATATTGGGTAATATAATACTGGGTAGGTACAGAAATTGCATTTCTTAAATACAGTCCCCAGAGTATCTATACCATGCAAATCCCTCGCCCAAAGTCATTGTTTCTTACCAATGACTATGCGAGAATGCTATTCATTGACTACAGCTCAGCGTTCAACACCATAGTACCCTCAAAGCTCATCACTAAGCTAAGGAACCTGGGACTAAACACCTCCCTCTGCAACTGGATCCTGGTCTTCCTGACGGGCCGCCCCCCAGGTGGTAAGGGTAGGTAGCAACACATCTGATCCTCAACACTGGAGCTCCCCAGGGGTGCGTGCGCAGTCCCCTCCTGTACTCCCTGTTCACGCACGACTGCATGGCCAGGCACGACTTCAACACCATCATTAAGTTTGCTGACGACAACAGTGGTAGGCCTGATCACCGACAACGACGAGACAGCCTATAGGGAGGAGGTCAGGGACCTGGCCGGGTGGTGCCAGAATAACAACCTATCCCTCAACGTAACCAAGACCAAGGAGATGATTGTGGACTATAAGAAAAGGAGCACCGAGCACGTCCACATTCTCATCGACGGGGCTGTAGTGGAGCAGGCTGAGAGCTTCAAATTCCTTGGTGTCCACATCAACAACAAACTAGAATGGTCCAAATACACCAAGACAGTCATGAAGAGGGCACAACAAATGTCTATTCCCCCTCAGTAGACTGAAAAGATTTGGCATGGGTCCTGAGATCCTCGAAAAGGTTCTACAGCTGCAACAGAGAGCATCCTACATCACTGCTTAGTACTGCAATTGCTCGGCCTCCGACCACAAGGCACTTCAGAGGGTAGTGCGTACGGCCCAGTACATCACTGGGGCAAAGCTGCCTGCCATCCAGGACCTCTACACCAGGCGATGTCGGAGGAAGGCCCTGAAAATTGTCAAAGCCAGACACCCCAGTCATAGACTGTTCTCTCTACTACCGCATGGCAAGCAGTACCGGAGTGCCAAGTCTAGGACAAAAAGGCTTTTCAACAGTTTTTACCCCCAAGCCATAAGAATACTGAACAGCCACCCGCCAACCCCACCACCCGCCAACCCCTCTTTTTACGCTACTGCTACTCTCTGTTCATCATATATGCAGTCACTTTAACCATACCCACATGTACATAATACCTCAATAAGCCTGACTAACCGGTGTCTGTATATAGCCTTGCTACTCTTACTTTCAAATGTCTTTTTACTGTTTTATTTCTTTACTTACCTACACACACACACACTTTTTTTTCTCCGCACTATTGGTGAGAGCCTGTAAGTAAGCATTTCACTGTAAGATCTACACCTGTTGTATTAGGCACACGTGACAAATAAACTTTGATTTGATTCATATACACTATACAGTGCATTCCGAAAGTATTCAGACTCCTGGACTTTTTCTACATTTTGTTTTGTTAAAGCCTTATTCTACAAAGGTTTGAATAAATAAAATAAATCAATCCACACACACACACACACACACACACACACACAATACCCCATAAAAAACAGAAATACCTTATTTACATAAGTATTCAGACCTTTTGCTATGGGATTCGAAATTGAGCTCAGGTGCATCCTGTTTAAATTAATCATCCTTGAGATGTTTCTATAACTTGATTGGAGAACACTTGTGGTAAATTCAATTGATTGGACATGATTTGGAAAGGCACACACCTGTCTAGATAAGGTCCCTCAGTTGACAGTGCATGTCAGAGCAAAAACCAAGCCATGAAGTCGGATGAATTGTCCGTAGAGCTCTGAGATAGGGTTGTATCAAGGAACAGATCTGGGGAAGGGTACTAACACATTTCTCAAGCATTGAAGAACACAGTGGACTCCATCTGTCACGCCTTGGTCATTGTATTTTGTGTTTTCGTTATATATTTGGTCAGGCCAGGGTGTGACAGGGGTTTATGTTATTGTATTTCGTATTGGGGTTTGTAGTATTTGGGATCGCGGCTGATTAGGGGTGTTGTATAGGCTTGGCTGCCTGAGGCGGTTCTCAATCAGCTGTCAGGTGATTCTCGTTGCCTCTGATTGGGAACCGTATTTAGGTAGCCTGAGTTTCGCTTTGTCTTTCGTGGGTGATTGTTCCTGTCTCTGTGTAGTGTTCACCAGATAGGCTGTATTAGGTTTCACGTTCCGTTTTTTTTTGGGGTTGTATTTATCGTTATTTCATGTACCGTCACTTTTTTCATTAAAGACATGAGTAACCACCACGCTGCATTTCGGTCCGACTCTCTTTCGACAAACGAAGAACGCCGTTACACCATCATTCTTAAATTGAATAAGTTTTGAACCACTAAGACTCTTCCTAAAGCTGGGGGAGAAGGGCCTTGGTCAGGGAGGTGACCAAAAACTCTTTGGAGATGGGAGAACCTTCCAGAAGGACAACCATCTCTGCAGCACTCCACTAAATCAGGCCTTTATGGTAGAGTGGCAAGACAGAAGCCACTCCTCAGTAAAAGGCACATGACAGCCCGCTTGGAGTTTGCCAAAAGGCCCCTAAAAGATTCTCAGACCATTAGAAACAATATTCTCTGGTCTGATGAAACCGCAGGAGTAGCTTCGGGACAAGTCTCTGAATGTCCTTGAGTGGCCCAGCCAGAGGCCAGACTTGAATCTGATGGAACATCTCTGGAGAGACCTGAAAATAGTTGTGCAGTGATGCTCCCCATCCAACCTGACAGTGCTTGAGAGGAATGGGAGAAACTCCAAATACAAGTGTGCCAAGCTTGTATGGTCATACCCAAGAAGACAAGGCTGTAATCGCTGTCAAAGGTGCTTCAAAAAAGTACTGCGTAAAGGGTCCGAATAGTCATGTAAATGTGATATTTCATTATTAAAAACGTGTTTTTGCTTTGTCATTATGGATTAGTGTGTAGGTAGTTTTTTCCTCTCATCAATTGAAATACATTTTAGAATATCACTGTAACGTAACAAACTGTGGAAAAATACTTTCCGAATGCGCTGTATATTCACAATTGTTTGTCGACACCCCTTCAAATTTGTCGATTCGGCTATTTCAGCCACACCCGTTGCTGACAGTTGTATAAAATCGAGCACACGGCAATGCAATCTCCATAGACAAACATTGGCAGTAGAATGGCCTTACTTTAAGAACTCAGTGACTTTCAAAGTGGCACCGTCATAGGATGGCACCTTTCCAACAAGTCAGATAGTCAAATTTCGGCCCTGCTAGAGCTGCCCGTCAACTGTAAGTGCTGTTATTGTGAAGTGGAAACTTCAAAGAGCAACAACGGCTCAGCTGGGAAGTTGTAGGCCACACAAGCTCAGAGAACAGGACCACCGAGTGCTGAAGCGCATAAAAATTGTCTGTCCTCTGTTGCAACACTCACTACCGAGTTCCAAACTGCCTCTGGAAGCAAAGTCAGCACAATAACTATTTGCCGGGAGCTTCATGAAATTTCCATGACCGAGGAGCCGCACACCAGCCTAAGATCGCTTGGCATTGCGCATGGTGTCAGCTGGAGTGGTGTATTGCTCGCCGCCATTGGACTCTGTAGCAGTGGGAACGCGTTCTCTGGAGTGATGAATCATGCTTCCCCATCTGGCAGTCGAACAGATAAATCTGGGTTTGGGGGACGCCAAGGAGATGCTACCTGCCTGAACGCATAGTGCCAGCTGTAAGTAGTTAGTTCCAGTGAAGGGAAATCTTAACGTTACAGCATACAATGACATTCACAGCGATTCTGTGCTTCCAACTTTAAGGTAACAGTTTGGGGATGGCACTTTCCTGTTTCAGCATGACAATGCCCCCCATGCACAAATAGAGAAATGGTTTGTCGGGATCGGTATGGAAGACTTTGATTGGCCTGCACAGAGCCCTGAACTCAACCCCATCGAACACGTTTGGGATGAATTGGAACACCGACTGCGAGCCAGGCCTAAAAGCCCAACATCAGTGCCCAGCCTCACTAATGCTCGTGGCTGGATGGAAGCAAGTCCCTGCTGCATTCTGATGTTCCAACATCTAGTGGATAGCCTTCTCAGAAGAGTGGAGGCTGTTATAGCAGGAAAGGGTGGGCCAACTCCATAATAACGCCCATGATTTTGGAATGAGATGCTTGACGAGCAGGTGTCCACATACACTACATAACCAAAATTGCATGTCACCATTTTCTACCATTGAGAAGGTCTTATTTCAGAGGCAGACAGGGTCAATTGGCACTGGGGTCTCCCCCTGCTGCCGCTGTTGTGAGGTGCTGTGGAGTGGAATAGTGTCTACCAGTTCTCTCTATCTCCATTCCAGCCAGCAAGCTCTGGCTAATGATGGGCTTGATTGAGCCCATTTACTTCCCCTCAGCCTGTAATGAGGGCATTACCCTGAGTAGCAGAGCCTGGGAGCTAGCTGGATACCCGCCATAGCCAGGAGGACGATGGAGGGAGGCCAGCGCTGTTTTTGGAGATGACTGAAGAAATATAGGACACATAAGACTTGCATACAGGAGATGTACAGTATATAGTAGGGGTATTCCAATCTGGATCTCAAGGTCAGCAACACATTTGATTGCAATCCTTTCACTGTTAAGACAGATAGACTTTTCAATCCATCAATATAAGTGAATAGCCCTGCTGTACAGTACCAGTCAAAAGTTTGGACACACCTACTCATTCAAGAGTTCTTCTTTAATTTTACTATTTTTCTACATTGTAGAATAACATTTCATTTGGGTCTTTTGAGCATCATGCTATACTGTTTAATTGTCAGCCACCAGTGCTGGCCATAACCCTATATAGGCCACCAAAGCACTTCCCAACTTTCTCTCATGATTTCTCTGAATTATTGTCCTTGAGAACAATGATAAAATCATTGTGTTGGGTGATTTTAATATTCATGTTAACAAAGAGACCGACTCCAAGGCCATTGAATTTATGAATCTTTTGAGCTCTATGGACTTTATCCAACATGTTACTGGGCCCAGCCATAACCACAGCCATACTCTGGACCTGGTTATTACCAGCTTTCTATTGACATATCCTCTATTCTTGATGTTGCTTTATCTGATCACTGTGTATTTTTTACTACCTTGATGCGCTTAGCACAGGGTAAAACTGAACGCATTATTAAGAAATGCCATCTTACCTCTGAAGTTGTTACAGATATTATTGAGTGTATGAACAATACCCAATCACCTATTCTGTCTTCCTCTTGTGATGATTTAATTGATCACTTTAATATCAAATTAAAAGGCAACCATTGATGCCATAGCTCCAGTAAAGTTGAAAAAGGCCACATCCAAGCAGAAAGCCCCTTGGCTAGGTGAGAAAACAAATAAATTAAAGACACATTTCAGAAAGGCAAGCGGAAGTGGAGAGAGTCAAAGTTGCAGATCCATTATGATATTCTGAGAGCAACATGGCATATATAACAAGGCAATTAGAAATGCCAGACAGGCTCATTTTTCTAACTTGATCACTAATAATCGGAATACTTTGAGAGTGCTCTTCCCGACCATTGATGGATGGCCTGATAAAGCCTACCCTCGCAAACCTATGTGAACTTTCCTCCACATCTAAATGTGATGAGAGTTGCGGTATATTTCAGAGATGAGATTTTAAAAAATAGCTGGTTATTAGTCAAGCAAGACCTGATGAGAAGTTTGATGATATGTGCTCCAGTCCATCACGCAAAAGCACTATGGATTTATTCTCTCTGGTTGATACAGACATGCTCAGGAAAGTGATATCACAACTTAAGCCTTGAAGTGGCCTTCGATCCTATCCCCTCCACCTTCTTCAAAACAGTTTTTATTTGCATATCTGAAGAAGTGCAAACTATTGTTAAATCACTCCAACCTCCTATTTTTCGTTTTTGAAAAATTACAATCTGGCCCACCACAGCACAGACAGCCTTTGTCAAAATGGTCAATTATTTTAGAGCCAACACAGGTGCCAAACAGCTCTCTAACAAACAGTTGAAGTCTAAAGATTACATACACTTAGATTGGAGTCATTAAAACTAGTTTTTCAACCACATCACAAATTTCAACTTAATAAACTATAGTTTTGGCAAGTAGGTTAGGACATCTACTTTGTGCATGTTTACAGACAGATTATTTCACTTACAATTCACTGTATCACAATTCCAGTGGGTCAGAAGTTTACATACACTAAGTTGACTGTCTTTAAACAACCTGGAATGTCATGGCTTTAGAAGCTTCTGACAGGCTAATTGACATCATTTGAGTCAATTGGAGGTGTACCTGTGGATGTATTTCAAGGCCTACCTTCAAACTCCGTGCCTCTTTGAAAAAAGAAAAAAAAAGACCTCCACAAGTCTGGTTCATCCTTGGGAGTAGTTTCCAAATGCCTGAAGGTACCACGTTCACCTATACAATCGATAGTACGCAAGTATAAACACCATGGGACCACGGAGCCATCATACAGCTCAGGAAGGAGATAAGTTCTGTCTCCTAGAGATTAACGTACTTTGGTGCAAAAAGTGCAAATCAATCCCAGAACAAGAGCAAAGGACCTTTGACCTCATGGCTTGTTTTTTTGCTCTGACATGCACTGTCAACTGTGGGATCTTGTATAAACAGGTGTGCACTTTTCCAAATCATGTCCAATCAAATGAATTTACCACAGATGGATTCCAATGAAGTTGTAGAAACATCAAGGATGATCAATGGAAACAGAGCTCAATTTCGAGTCTCATAGCAAAGAGTCTGAATACAAAAAAAAATGGGGTATTGTGTGTAGATTGAAGAGGAAAACACATTATTTAATACATTTTAGAATAAGGCTGTAAAGTGTGGAAAGTCAAAGGGGTCTGAATATTTTCCGAATGCACTGTATATCACCGAGTATGGCTAAGCTATTCTTCGTACTGCCAGTGAATTGAAGTTGAACAGCACCAAGCATCAGTTTACTTTGGCCTAAAATGTAATATCAAAAGTATTGCCTATAGCTTATTTAACAAAACCCTGGCTGGCTGTTGATGTCCAAGGTCAGGGCTCTCCAACCCTGTTCCTGGAGAGCTACCGGCCTGTACATTTTCACTCCAACCGCATTTGTAACTAACCTGACTCCGCTTATCAACCAACTAATTATTGATTCAGATGTGCTAGATTAGGTTTGGAGTGAAAACCTACAGAATGGCAGCTCTCCATGAACAGGGTTGGATCTCCATGAACAGGGTTGGAGAGCCCTGTCCAAGGGAATCGATCGCAAAGCAGCGTCCCCGCAAAACCTTTTGTTAATGGCAAGTTTACTTACTCATCCATAAATAGTCAAGTGCAAATACGGTTCAGCAGCTCAAATCAGTAGGATGTGGGGCATTGTTATCAGGAAGGACGTCTACCATGGATGGATCGCTAAAACAATGATTATGAACACACTTTCATAAATGTAAATATTATGGGGAGAGCTATACATTTGCCAGCCAAGCACGAGTTATCAGTGTGTAGCCTATTGTCGTCCAGACATGACATTGAAATATATTCACACCTGCAATAAAAGCCTCCAAGCTTCTGTCGTAAGAGTCAATTCAATTCTTAAAAAATTAAGAATTAGTGGGATGTTTGGAAAAACTAATCCTGTGTGAATCGTCTTCTTGAATAACGCACATGCTTGGACAATAATTACAAAACCAACGGCTCTACTAATACCGTCCGAATAGGGCTATAACATAGCAAAGATTAGGCTTACCAGTGTCGAGTGAGCCGCGTCATCCGTCAAGGATGCTCATGTGATTCCTCTAGAACGCAAATGTAGTCTTCCTAGTTGGACTCTGCAATAATGAGGTGGTGTGTGTGCGCGCGCGCATTCGTTCCAGCATGTTCACAGGAGTCAGTGACAGCTCCAGAAATCCTTGAGTCGTGCACTACTAGTTTTAAAGGTCTCTGCACTGGCTGCCTGTGAGTTTCAGAATTACTTTTAAGATTATTCTGCTGGTTTTTAAACCAATCCACAGTTGTCCACCCAATACATGTCAGATATGCTTTTAAAGTTAAGTTATGTGCCCAGTAGGTCCCTCAGGTCCTCTGGCCTTTTAACTATCCCAAAGCCTAGGACCAAGAGGCATGGAAAGGCAGCGTTTAGTTACTACGCACCCAGCCTCTGGAATAGCCTGCCAGAGAACCTGAGAAGGGCCGGAAATGTGGGCATACTTAAAAGAGATCTTAAAACATCTTTTTAGCTTTGCTTTTCCTTAGGGAGCATTTTAGTCATTCCTTTTTTGTTATCCTCTTATGTTTGTTGTGTAGTAAATATTAAAGTTATTTATTATTTGTATTTTTTTCCTGTGAAGCATATTGTGTTTCAATACATGTCTGAAATATGCTGTAGAAATAAAAGCTTGATTTGAAAAAGAAAAAAGTCATTGTATTTTTATTTATTTTACCTTTAACTAGGCAAGTCAGTTAAGAACAAATTCTTATTTACAATGACGGCCTACCCCGGCAAAACCCGGGTGATGCTGGGCCAATTGTGTGCCGCCCTACGGACAGATGTGATACAGCCTGGATTCAAACAAGGGACATTAGTGACGCCTCTTGCACTGAGATGCGGTGCCTTAGACCTCTGTGGCTCTCAGGAGCCCAAACTGTACGAGTATCTTTTTAATTACAGATGCAAAGGCCTACCCTGTTATTCTTTCTGTTAGTTTTTGTCCAATCGCAGTTGTCTCTGTCTGTGTAAAAGGTTTGTTTTCATCCTCCCTAGGGCCAGTAGTTTTTCAAGGAGTTAAAAAAACAAATGACCTGATCAGAAATCATAGGCCATACAAAACAGTTTTTTGCTTTCACAGCTGATTCATTTACTATGTCAAATGCTACAAATGGGGTAATAACCAAACAGAGTGGTTACAGCATCACTCCCTGTAATTCTTAAATCAGCGGCGTACATATTTCCAGAGTGCAGGTTAGTAGTGTAGACAGTAGAGTATTACTTTATTAATCCCAATTTGGGAAATTGTTTTAATCAAAGCATGTGTCAATTTATTTATATTTTTATGGTTCCGCAGGAGATGGCTACCGTTTTACGGTCCCCTAACCGATTATGCGTGTTTTTTCATGTTATTTTGTACATAATGTTTCTGCCACGGTCTCTTATGACTGAAAAGAGCTTTTAGATATCAGGACAGCGATTCAAATCAAATCCAATTTTATTGGTCACATACACATTGTTAGCAGATGTTAATGCGAGTGTAGCAAAATGCTTGTGCTTCTAGTTCTGACCGTGCAGTAATATCTAACAAGTAATCTAACAATTTCACAACATCTACCCTATACACGAGTGTAAAGGAAAGAATAAGAATATGTATATATAAATATATGGATGAGCGATGGCCGTGCGGCATTGACAAGATGCAGTTGATGGTAGAGTACAGTATATACATATGAGATGAGTAATGTATGGTATTGTGACGTAGAAGTCCGTCACTGGCCGCGGGCAGAATTTGGTTCTTATATATACACATATTCATCACTCCTCCCTGCGCCATTATACCATAAGTTAACAATGTGGGTCGACACACAATTTAACTTCTGTCTTGGTGCATGCATTTCACACTTGTCAATGTTCATATTTGAGAGATACAATAATTATTATACTTATCAATGTTGTGGATGAGCGCATTGTTTGTTTGTTCTGTTCCTCTCTCTCCATCTCTGTAGCTTCTGGGTATGCTGGAAAAGGACCCGAGCTAAGGGAATTGGGTTGGCTTTATAGTGCCTGTCCCAAATGGCTCATTAATGCATATGGGCATATTGAAAGATATTGTCAGTAGTGATGTAATGTTGTAAATGTTATGTTGTGATATTGTTTAAAACCGTGTTGCAATGTATATCCTTTAGTATGTTTAGTTCATGGAAAATGTAGGTTTGTATTGTTAATTGATTAATTAATTAGGGTTAATTGTTCTGAGGGGAGGGGCTAGCCCTAGAAAAGGAGCCTCTCTCCAGTCTCTAAGGGGGATTTTTTGGATTGAGCTGTGGATGGGGCAGCATTGTTGTTAAGCTGTCCCATAAGGTAGACGTTGATGGCAGTACTGTTGTTTTCTGTTCCGGAATCACTTGTAAATAAACACCTTTGCACAGAAGAACTTTTGCGGTTCCGCCATCTTTTTATTTTTATAGAGGTTAGGTTATCCAGTTGAGCCATCTGGCCTACTCTACGTGACAGGTATGTAAACATTGTTTAAAGTGACTAGTGATACATTTATTACATCCAATGTTTTATTATTAAAGTGGCTAGAGATTTGAGTCAGTATGTTGGCAGCAGCCACTCAATGTTAGTGATGGCTGTTTAGCAGTCTGATGGCCTTGAGATAGAAGCTGTTTTTCAGTCTCTCGGTCCCTGCTTTGATGCACCTGTACTGACCTCACCTTCTGGATAGTAGCGGTGTGAACAGGCAGTGGCTCAGGTGGTGGTTGTCCTTGATTATCTTTTTGACCTTCCTGTGACATCGGGTGGTGTAGGAGTCCTGGAGGGTAGGTAGTTTGCCCCCGGTGATGCGTTGTGCAGACCTCACTACCCTATGGTGTGCCCTAAGGTTGTGGGCGGAGCAGTTGCCGTACCAGGCGGTGATACAGCCCGACAGGATGCTCTCGATTGTGCATCTGTAAAAGTTTGAGTGTTTTCGGTGATTACTTACCCTGTACTGAAAGAAGATTGTTCATTAACGAGTCAGACGTGAAGGATTTACTTCAGACGCCCGACAAGGCCCTCATCCTCACCATTCGTAGGAGAAAGACAGATATTGGGGACGTAGGCCTGGGTGCCTTGTAAGGATCTGACGGCGAGTGCGTAATCTGCCTTAACCAACGGTCCTATTAGCCAACATACAATGATTGTATAATAAAATAGACGAACTACAAGAACGTATATCCGAACAACAGGCCATCTTAAGTTTCACCGAGTCGTGGCTGAACGATGACATACACCTGGAGGGTTTTATGCTTTTTTGGCAGGATAGAACAGCTGCCTCCGGTAAGACAAGGGGTGGAGGTCTGTGTATATTTGTAAACAACAGCTGGAGCACCAAATCTAAGGAAGTCTCGAGGTTTTGCTCGCCGGAGAACCACACTATTTACCAAGAAAGTTTTCAATATTCTTTGTAGCTGTCTATTTATCACCACAAACCGATGCTGGCACTAGGACCGCACTCAATGAGCTTTACACGGCCATTAGCAAACACAAAAATGCTCATCCAGATGCAGCGCTCCTAGTGGCCGGGGACTTTAATGCAGGGATACTTAATAACCTTTAACATAATTTCTACCAGCATGTTACATGTGCAACCAGAGGGGAAAAAAACTCCAGACCACCTTTAATCCACACACGAAGATGAGTAGAGCTCTCTCTCGCCCTTCATTTGGCAAATCTGACCATAATTATATCCTCCTGATTCCTGCTTACAATCAAAAACTAAAAGCAGGAAGCACCAGTGACTCAGTCAAAAAAAAGTGGTCAGATAAATCAGATGCTAAGATAGAGGACTGTTTTGCTAGCACAGGCCGGGATTCTTACGATGGCATTGAGGAGTACACCACATCAGTCACTGACTTCATCAATAAGTGCGTCGTCGTCGCCCCCCACCCACCCACCAGTGACTATGTACATACCCCAAGCAGAAGCCATGGATTACAGGAAACATCCGCACTGAGCTAAATCTGCCGCTTTCAAGGAGCAGGACTCTAAATGGGAAGCTTATAAAGAAATCCCGCTATTCCCTCCGACGAACCAGCAAACAGGCAAAGTGTCATTACAGGACTAAGATTGAATCGTACCGCACCAGCTCCGACGCTCGTCGGATGTGGCAAACGAGCTAAAATACTTCTATGCTCGCTTCAAGGCAAGTAACACTGAAACATGCATGAGAGCATCAGCTGTTCCATAAGACTGTGATCCGACTGGGGCGGCAGTGTAGCCTAGTGGTTAGAGCATTGGACTAGTAACCGAAAGGTTGCAAGTTCAAATCCCCGAGCTGACAAGGTACAAAATCTGTCGTTCTGCCCTTGAACAGGCAGTTAACCCACTGTTCCTAGGCCGTCATTGAAAATAAGAATTTGTTCTTAACTGACTTGCCTAGTAAAATAAAGGTACAAAAATGCTCTCCACAGCCGATGTAAGACCTTTAAACAAGTCAACATTCACTTGGCCACAGGGCCAGATGGATTACCAGGATGTGCGCTCTAAGCATGCGCTGACCAACTGGCAAGTGTCTTCGCTGACATTTTAAACTTGTCCCTAACCGAGTCTGTAATACCAACATTTTTCAAGCAGACCACCATAGTCCCTGTGCCCAAGAACACTAAGGTAACCTGCCTAAATGACTACCAACCCGTAGCACTCACGTCTGTAGCCATGAAGTGCTTTGAAAGGCTGGTAATGTCTCACATCAACGCCATTACCCCAGAAACCCTAGACCCACTCTAATTTGCATACCGCCCAAACAGATCCAATCTCTATTGCACTCCACACTGCCCTTTCCCACCTGGACAAATGGAACACCTACGTGAGAAGGCTATTGACTTCAGCTCAGCGTTCAACACCATACTGTCCTCAAAGCTCACCAATAAGCTAAGGACCTTGGGACTAAACACATTCCTCTGCAACTGGATCCTGGACTTCCTGACGGGCTGCCCCCAGGTGGTAAAGGTAGGTAACAACACATCCGCCATGCTGATCCTCAACACAGGGGTGCGTGCTCAGTCCCCTCCTGTACCCCCGTTCACTCATGACTGCATGTCCAGGTACAACTCCAACACCATTATTAAGTTTGCCGATGACAACAGTGGTAGGCCTGATCACCGACAACGATGAGACAGCCTATAGGGAGGTCAGACACATGGACGTGTGGTGCCAGGACAACAACCTCTCCCTCAACTTGATCAAGACAAATTAGATGATTGTGGACTACAGGAAAAGGAGGACCGAGCACGCCCCCATTCTCATCAACGGGGCTGTAGTGGAGCAGGTTGAGAGCGTCAAGTTCCATGGTGTCCACATCAACAAACTATCATAGTCCAAACACACCAAGACAGTCGTAAAGAGGGTACGACAACGCCTAATTCCCCTAAATTTCCAGCACACAATGGCATAGGTCACTACACTCGCCACAACACTGCTATAGAGCATATGAAGCATTTTATCACATCTATTAGATCTTAGATAATTTAATGTTTGGACAGACCATGGGGCTAAAACTGTGGTGTATACATACCATCCAACAGCGAGAAGTCAATTACTGGTACAGATGTGGTCAAGTATAATGAAATTAAGATTTTTCATTTCATAGTCAGAAAATACCTGGTCAAAATTAGGCAAGTGTTTTTACCCTATTTGTTGTAAGTTGCAGATGCCTACAAAGTCATTAAAAATGTGTTTAACCAGTGTTGATAAGAGAATTAAATACAAAACCATGAATTGAGTTAAAAAGGCAAGCGGAGAGGGCATGTGCTGGAGAGGAAGACAAAACTACCCTGAGGGGCTTTCAAGGCACCTCCACTTTCAAATATTTATACAACAAAATAAATAAACTATATCCTGATTAATAAATCAGAAATACATAGTTGAGGATTTAAAGAAAATGAAAAACAATGCATCAGGGGTTAATCAATAGCAGCAGAAGACTATTGCAATCAGTCATTGTATGGAATGTCCAGGAGATCTTTTTTCATTTTGTATTTGAAGGAGGGCAGTTCTTGAGGTGTTCTGGGAGATGTTACCCAAAATAACAGAGTATTGAATTTGAAGAGATTTTGAAAAGAAACAGGGAGAATGTTCATTTTGAATTAGAATACAAAATGACAAATTGAAGTTGATTGATTTCTTAAATGTTGAGAATTTGAAGATAAGAGTGGAGAGAAACTGGCACGACTGTCAGAATGAGTTGCCATCCTCAAATAGTCTCTAGACCAGAGGTGTCAAACAAATTTGGGCCCATGGGCCGCATTCAGTCTTCAAGGTCTGGAGAGCCACACTGAAAATGTGTTATATTTCCTCGCCGTCAAAATAAAATAAAAAGTCCTCCATCCATCATTTTTTGAATGTTCTATCCTCCGACTGTCTAGCTTTCATTTTGGTGTTCATTAGAGCTGGACCCAGTCAAGAAACTGCATGAATGAAGGTTCATTATCATTTCTACCGTTTCCATTTGTTTTCTTTGTCATTTTAAAGTAGAAAGCATTCAGAAATTATTCAGACCCCTTCACTTTTTCCACATTGTTAAATCACAGCCTTATTCAAAAAAAGTATGCAATTATTTACCCCCCCCCCAATCTACACAATATACCCCATAACAACCAAGCAAAAACAGGTTGACACACTTCAATTCAATTCTCAAAATAAGGGTGGATGCAAAGATGAAGCCTAGGCTGTATAACAATAGAAATGCCTACTTGGATCACATGTGTAACTAGACGATGAAGCTACACATTTCATCTAATTTAGAACCGAGAACTTGCGAGGAAATCTGTGCTGAGAGGAGTCTCTGCAGATCATGCAGGCCAGGGATGAGGTGCCTTGCAGTGGCAAGCGGAGTGGATATGGAGGAGCACGTAGGGGTGCATGTGTGTGTGTATAGTGTCAGGGTTTCCGTTAGGAAAATGTGGCGCCAGACACTGAACGGGAAGATTTTTTAATTTACCTGCCATTTGAGAAATTTACCGGACCCATATGCATTCGGTCCGTAAACCCATTAGGGTGTCCACCGACGGGGCTCAGAATGACAAAAATCACATTTAGATAATGGTAATTAATCTTAGCAGAACATACAAGTCCTGTAATGAAGCAGCGAGCGAGTGAAACATCTCCCTGGAGTCAATTTTCATCCTGATCTTCCAAGGCTATTTCAGCGCCACAACATGATATCAGTTATGGTCGAGGGGTAGAGATCCCCCTCTGCTGGAGACACTTAGTATCAGACTGGATTTGCCCCCCCCACGTGAGTGAGGGTGAAGGTGAAAGGGGTAGAGAATGCTTACCTTGGGCAGGCAGGCCAGTGGGGTGGGGGAGGGGTCAGCTCAATGTCTAGCTCGGGAGCTGGGGTACCCTCCTTACTCTTGACATCCAGGATCAGCTGGGCAAGGAAGTTCTGCTGGAAGCGAGTCCGTTTGCACAGAGCACCCGCATGGAGAAAAGACCACGTTACACTTCCATGACCAAAAGCGTAGGCCTTCTAAAGCCCAGGCTGTTACTGTATGTTGAGACTATTACTTACCTATCATGTTCATCTCTAGGCCAATTAGGAGAGTTCCTTGGCCCGTTGGAAGTGCTCCTTGGCTGGGTTGTTCTCATAGTAGGTCAGAGAGGTGAAGCCACATTCATGGTGGAACTGGATGGACAGTTCTGGAGGGTTCCATCAGAGAACAGAGGCTCACACGTCATTACTGCAGAGAAGATGAGGGGTGTTAAAATTAGAAGATGTCCTTTTTCTATTTCAGTTAAATATATTACTATTTGCATTGATATCATAAATCAGTTCAGCGGTGAAAAAAAATGAAAAAAAGATTACATATTATTTTTCACTTCTTCCAAGTTCTCAAAACATACCACATCCCATTTAGCACTAAAAGATGGCACATCTACTACTAAAACAAAAGTATTCAGCATTACTTTGATCACGGACGTCCCCTGAAGACCATCCAACGGTCAATTAAAGCTCAGTGCACCTACAGACCAATCCCATGAGGCCGTTGGTCAGCAACATCATGAGCGAGAGATACCTTGAGGCGACACATTAAAGAGAGAGGTGTTTTGGCTTTGTCCTTGGCTCCACCTCTCTCCGTCTGACATGATTACCAGTTTGGTGTTGTTGAAGGCTGTGCGTGGTGTGGAGATTATTCCTTGCTTCTAATGTGTATAATTCATGGTGCAGTGTACTCTCACGTTCCCCCATTCAAAATTTATAGAGGCAGCCCAGGCCAGCGCCAAGGAGATTTACTTTGCGCCTTGTCACCTTCATACAAGGAAATTGGCTTCTTGGGCTATTGTGAAATGTGCAAGGGGAGGGGACAATTTACTTATTTCTTTTACACAAATGACTTGGAGTCAAATATTGATATAATAATGTCCAAAAACAATATTTTGCGATACGTAACTATATTGCCCACCCCATTACTAATAGCTCACCATTTCACTTAGCTTCAAAAAGTTATCCTATTTCATGCCTACTGATCACAACCCTGGCAGCAAATGTGTACAGCGTGACGTGCAAGCAACCATATTACATTAGCATGGGCCCACACAGAACAAATGAGCATTTATCTTGACGGGTTTCCAGCTAATCCTTTTTATTAAGTCTTATCTGGGCATTGTTACAATGAACACTGACTGATTAATGAATTCTCAGGAAATATTATGGTAGAGTGAAGAAGAGAAAATGAAAACAGGTCACAAAATAACAGTCGATGCTTGAAATACTTTTATCCCATTCTCTCGGTGTCAACTCAACCCAACAGCAATGCTAGGGAAAGAGAAAGGGAGAGGGTGAAATTGGATCGTAAAAATCCCCTTTTCCATCTGCATGCCTTTCACAACCCGGAGCTCAGAGTAGTAAAAGGGATTGTGTGGTCTTTTGCTGGCTGCTCCTCTGGAATACGGATTGGCTGTTTCATAGCCTGCAGAATCTGGTCACCCTTCACACACTGTTAAGCACCCCTCACACACCCCCCCACAACAAAAATCAGCAAACCAACATCTCAAGCCTAGCAGAAGTCAACTATAATTAAGCAGAACAATCTTAGACTGTGATCTGCTACTAATGACCTGGTGGCAGGACGGTAGGACAAACCAACGCTGGGAAAATAAATGAACTATAATGAGCTTTGAAACCACCCTGAAAGGAAGGGGGGGGGGGGGGGGGTTCAAGACGGATCAGAGTTAAGAAAGTCTCATTTTCACAATTTCTTAAACTTGGAGGAAAAAGGGGAAAACTCAATTGTGCACACTAGCTAAACCAAAATCAAAGACAAACTCCATTACGGAAGGTATAAAACGTAGACGTTCTCAGAAACAAGGCGGAGCAGAGTTCCTTTGCGGAGTTCATTTTTCCAAGGCAATGTACAGAATGGAGGCGTTCATTCAGCTCATACCACAGTTGCCAAAGAAAATAATCCTAAAATAACACTTACCGGTAGAAATACAATTTTGTTCATATACAGTGCATTCGGAAAGTATTAAGACCCCTTCGACTTTTTCCACATTATTACGTTACGGCCTTATTCTAAAATGAATACAATTGTTTCCTAATCAATCTACACACAATATCCCAAAATGACAAAGCAAATAAACTGAAATATCTTACCCATAAGATTTTGGACCCGTTGCAATGAAACTGGAGGCTGAGACCCATCCTGTCTGAGCCTCCAGTATTTATACCGCAACAGTTTGTGTCAGGGGGCTAAGGTATACAGTTGAAGTCAGAAGTTTACATACACTTAGGTTGGAGTCTTTAAAACTTAACCACTCCACAAATGTCTTGTTAACAAACTATAGTTTTGGCAAGTCTGTTGGGATATCTACTTCGTGCATGACACAATTTTCCCAACAATTGTTCAAAGACAAAATATTTCACTTATAACTCGCTGTATCACAATTCCAGTGGGTCAGAAGTTAACATTCACAAAGTTTACTGTGCCTTTAAACAGCTTGGAGAATTCCAGAAATTGATGTCATGGCTTTGTAAGTTCTGATAGACTAATTGACATCATTTGACCGGTAGTGAGGCAAAACTTTTGACCGGTAGTGAGTGAATATGTATAGAGATTTTATTTTTTGCAACAAGAAAACAATCCAATTGTTTGTTCTATATGTTCCCTTGCTTGTTAGCCAAATAGCTACAGCTAAACAGTCACAACCTCTGCAGCCAGAATAACAGCAAAGGCGCTGCAGTTTTCTACTGACAATCATTTGGATAAATCCAAAATGAGCAGATACCTGATTCTGCCTGGCATAGCTAGAAAAGTTTACCTTCATCAGGACACGTGACACTGCTCATTACAAGGAGATCG
The DNA here is from genome assembly GCF_002021735.2 of Oncorhynchus kisutch. Taxonomy (NCBI): domain Eukaryota; kingdom Metazoa; phylum Chordata; class Actinopteri; order Salmoniformes; family Salmonidae; genus Oncorhynchus; species Oncorhynchus kisutch. The sequence goes on from NC_034184.2 coordinate 39,854,966, forward strand.
GCATTGTATTTTTTTATTTTTATTTCACCTTTATTTAACCAGGTAGGCTAGTTGAGAACAAGTTCTCATTTGCAACTGCGACCTGGCCAAGATAAAGCATAGCAGTGTGAGCAGACAACAAAGAGTTACACATGGAGTAAACAATTAACAAGTCAATAACACAGTAGAAAACAAAGGGGGGGTCTATATACAATGTGTGCAAAAGGCATGAGGTAGGCAAATAATTACAATTTTGCAGATTAACACTGGAGTGATAAATGATCAGATGGTCATGTACAGGTAGAGATATTGGTGTGCAGAAGAGCAGAAAAGTAAATAAATAAAAACAGTATGGGGATGAGGTAGGTGAAAAGGGTGGGCTATTTACCAATAGACTATGTACAGCTGCAGCGATCGGTTAGCTGCTCAGATAGCTGATGTTTGAAGTTGGTGAGGGAGATAAAAGTCTCCAACTTCAGCGATTTTTGCAATTCGTTCCAGTCACAGGCAGCAGAGTACTGGAACGAAAGGCGGCCAAATGAGGTGTTGGCTTTAGGGATGATCAGTGAGATACACCTGCTGTATATCAAACGCCAGGCTAGAAGCCAGCTAAATCATTTATTGCTAGCGAGCCTGCAAAAATGACAACCAAATTAAAAAATATCTGTTGCTAAAAACAACTGGTCAAACTAGAAAACATGTGGGAAGATTTGACAGCATACCGCCACTTGTGTAATGACTGCAACATTAGGGACAGGAGAAATGCATGTTCATCACTCACCATGTCAGGTCATCAAATGCTCCCCAAAAAATGTCAGCAAAAACAAATAAATGCAAGCTAGTTTTTCTTCATTGGACCTGCGGTAACAATGTATAACATTTTGGTTTGTGTGATTGTCATTTTAGCTTTCTGTAACTTTGTAGCAAGTAGTATGGTCTGATGGTGTAGGCGCATATCGCAAGGTGTCACAATCTCTTTCCAACTGTCCTGTAATCTGAATTTAATGCCCATTCTAGAATGCGCTTCTCGCCAATCAGAAACAAGTATTCAACAATTATGTGGTATAAACATAAACAATAGGTACTATGTCATGTCTTCAGTGATTTGTTGCCCACCACTGCAGTGAGGATGAAAGCAAAGTACAGCGCAGCCAATACAACCACCACAGAGGCCAACAGAGAACTGCACAACAACCAAGCCATGTAATTTCTTCACAGCACCACCACACTGGGGGCTATTGGCCAACAATCTGTCAACAGTGAGAGGTGCAAACCACAGGAGAACAACTGCACATACCTGTGTTTGTGTCACCTGTATTAGGTGTCAGGTGTTTTAGTCATGAGCAATCAACAGTCACTTTGGAGAACGCAGAGGGCATGGATTTTTCGAAGATGCGGTATGACTATTAGAGAATGTCTCAGCAAACAATCATTTATTTCAATTCACAATATGGCAGTACATAATTCAATTAGTTACAAAAATAAATAACACTTAAGAGAGAAGCGAGCAAACATTGAGAGATTGCATTCAGAACCTAACATCCCCTTCGATGTGTGAACCACAGCAGAGCTGCTCCCGGGATAAATTCCCCAACATAAAAGCAATGTGTTTGGCAGCAGGGCTGGAATCAGCAGCTCTCTCCTGGGTGCAGTGGCCAAGCAGCAGTGACAGGTTGGCCATGACGCCTGGCGACCTCTCAAACTGGAGCAGGTTACTACCCTAGCTGTATGATGCATAGATCTGGCCTGGCACTGGAGGTGTCAGTACGGCTGCTTGGGTTTTTCAAACAACCCCAACGTTCTGCTGTTTTCCCTCATTGTTTCTGCCGGACCATTGAGCATATATAGACAAAACGCTAGGACGGTGTGGGTGTCTGACATGGAAAACAGACTTTATTGACAGCCAAACCGACAGGATTAAACAGTGTCTGAGTAGTCCATTGCCCTGCTATTCATTACAGGAGGAACCAATGCTGTATTCAGTACCAGTACATCTACTCATCAACTTACACTAACAGCAACTCTAGCCAGCCCACTAATGATCATCAAATCACATGTTATTAGTCACATGCGCCGAATACAACAGGTGTAGACCTTACAGTGAAATGTTTACTTACAAGCCCCAAACCCACAATGCAGTTACAAATAAGAAATAGCACCAGTAGGCCGAGGCAATATGTACATGTAGCTAGAGATATTAAAGTGACTATGCATAGATGATAACAGAGTAGCAGCTGTGTAAAAGAGGGGGGCAATGCAAATAGTCTGTGTAGCTATTTGATTAGATGTTCAGGAGTCTTATGGCTTGGGGGGGTAGAAGATGTTTAGAAGCCTCTTGGACCTAGACTTTGAGCTCTGGTACTGCTTGCCATGCGGTAGCATAGAAAACAGTTTATGACTAGGGTAGCTGGAGTTCGACAATTTCTAGGGCATTCCTCTAGAAGTCCTGGATGGCAGGAAGCCTGGCCCCAGTGATGTACTAGGCCATACGCACTACCCTCTGTAGAGCCTTGCGGTCGGAGGCCGAGCAGTTGCCATACCAGGCAGTGATGCAACCAGTCAGGATGCTGTCGATGGTGCAGCTGTATACATTTGAGGATCTGGGGACCTATGCCAAATCTTTTCAGTCTCCTGAAAGGGAATAGGTTTTGTCGTGCTCTCTTCACGACTGTCTTGGTGTGTTTGGACCATGTTAGTTTGTTGGTGATGTGGACAAGCTCTCAATCTGCTACACTACAGCTTCGTCGATGAGAACGGGGGCGTGCTCAGTCCTTTTCCTGTAGTCCATAATCATCTCATATGTCTTGATCACTTTGAGGGCACAGGGACTATGGTGGTCTGCTGAAAACATGGTGGTATTACAAACTCGAAAATAAGAGCCACATACTCTAGGAGCTCAGATGCAAAAATGTTATTACCAACGTTTGACAGCCAAGCTTGTCTTCATCAGGGTATAATCACAAACACTGCGGGATGACTCATTTATATAGTGTCAAAAGACACAGGTGTCTGTATTTTCCTTCCAGTAGGGGCGCAAATAGACGTTGTTCAGGAATATCTTGGGGTGTTAAATCAGAGTGTACCAATTGGTCTCAGATTTCTGCCCCGCGAGAATACGACCAAGGGAAGGTCCGAAAACACATTACCGAGACTATCATTGGATTTTAGAATGTGCCAATGTTTGTGAACAATTCCCTTAATTTGTTCAGAACGCTTTGAATAGCGGGTAGTAGAACACAATAATGAATCTTTTTGTGAGACTGACCTTGAAAAAGGTCAAGTTTTGTTTTGAATTTTCTCAATGGCAATATTATTCGGATCATTTTATTACAAACTCAGACAGGGAGAGGTTGAAAATGTCAGTGAAGACACTTGCCAGTTGGTGAGCACATGCTCGCAGTACACGTCCTGGTAATCCATCTGGCCCTACGGCCTTGTGAATGCTGTCCTGTTTAAAAGGTCTTACTCACATCGGCTGTGGAGTGTAATCACAGTCATCCAGAACAGCTGGTGCTCTCATGCATGTTTCAGTGTTACTTGCCTCAAAGCGAGCATAGAAGTAGTTCAGCTGGTAGGCTCGTGTCACTGGGCAGCTCTTGGCTGTGCTTCCTTTTGTAGTCTAATGGTTTGCAAGGCCTTTCACATCCGACGAGCACTTATTGATGAAGCCAATGACTGATGTGGTGTACTCCTCAATGCCATCAGAAGAATCCCAGAACATATTCCAGTCTGTGCTAGCAAAACAGTCCTGTAGCTTAGTATCTGATTTATCTGACCACTTTTTTTTTTAATTGACCGAATCACTGGTGCTTCCTGCTTTAATTTTAGCTTGTAAGCAGGAGTCAGGAGGATAGAATTATGGTCAGATTTGCCAAATGGGAGAGCATAGTACGCATCTCTGTGTGTGGAGTAAACGTGGACTAGAGTTCTATTTCACTCTGGTTGCACATTTAACATGCTGATATAAATTTGGTAAAACCGATTTAAGTTTCCCTGCATTAATGCCCCGCCTCGGGATGAGCGTTTTCCTGTTTGCTTATGGTGGAATACAGCTCATTGAGTGTGGTCTTAATGCCAGCATCGGTCTGTGGTGACATGTAGACAGCTATGTAAAATACAGATGGAAAACTCTAGGTAGATCGTGTGGTCTACAGCTTATCATGAAATACTCTACCTCAGGTGAGTAAAATCGAGACTTCCTTAGATATTGTGCACCAGTTGTGATTTACAAATATGTATAGTTCATCCCCCCCCCCCCCCCCTTGTCTTACCAGACACCGCTGTTCTATCCTGCCGATACAGCTGGCTGGTTATACGCTGTATGTTGATAATGTTGTTGTTCAGCCACGACTCCGTGAAGCATAAGATGACAGTTTTTAATGTCCCGTTGGTAGATTAATCTTCCTCGTAGGTCGTCAATTTTATTTGCACATTAGCTAGTAGAATGGAAGGCAGGGGAGATTTATTCGGTCGCCTACGAATTGAGAGGGCAGCCAGACCTCCGTCCTCTTTTTCTCCTTCGTCTCTACACGCACATTTGGGCCTGTTCCCGGGAAAGCAGTATGTCCTTCACGTCTGGCTCATAGGAACTCGTAAAAAAAAAAAAAACTTCTGCCAGTTCGTGGTGAGTAAAATCGCTGTTCGGATGTCCAGAAGTTATTTTCGGTCATAAGAGACGGAAGCAGCAACATTAGATACAAAATAAGTTACCAAAATAAGCTAAAACCACCAAAAAAATACAAACAAAAAACAGAATTGTTAGGAACATGTAAAATGTCAGCCATCTTCTTCAGTGTGAATCAGGGTATTAGCTCCATGCGGGAGAGGTGGGGCGTTGCTGCAGTATGCCAACTAACACTGTGGTACCATTCTACCTCTTAAATCTCTCATTCATCCCCCTACCATGGGCTCTCAAGGGAAGTCTCCCATTGTTGAGGAAATTAGGTATTTCACTGTAGTGCTCACTATAGCCATTGAGATGACAGGCTGCCTGGCACCAGTACCAATATTTAGATCCCCCACTCCCACCACATGCCCAGGTGCCTCAACCCACACAGAGCCCCTGTAGCAGGCCAAGGTAGGGCAGGGCTGATCCATCCTGCTTATATCCCTCCTAGGGTCTGAGGCAGACTGGAGTTCTACTGGCAGGCTGACTGACTTCATCCTCCAGGTGGGGGAGAGAGACTCCAACGCTGCTAACGTTTCCCTCCTCCACTTTCCCAATTACCTCACTCCCTCCCTCCCATGCCCCCTCGGTATTAGTCATACAGTGCGGGGGTCAGGCTCCTCAGTAGTCAGACACGAGCGGTGAGAAATGCCATGGTGCCAGCGTCAGATACATGTTGTCATGCTAGTACAGGTTGTTATGCAAAGAAATACACAGACAGGGCTCCAGAGTCTGACAATTTGAGTTGGTTGTGCAAGTTTACTTTTTAATTGGTCGCACTGGTGCAAATTCTAGCTTGTCACTTCACTCAAAAAGTTATATTTTGATTCAGTCAAACAATAGCCCAAAGTGCATTAATACCCTGAAGTGTCTGCCCTGCCCCTATGCCCGTTTATTCATGTGCTCCGACTCAATTATAGGAGAGGGAGAGAAAAATGCTTTCTGATTGTACAACATTTCTAAATGCAATAGCATTGTTTTGAAAACTACTACTGTTGTGACTGTTGAGAGGGTCTCAGCTTTATGTAGGTATTACAATTATTTTCTCTCAATATTGACAGTTTTAGCACCGTTTTAAGTATATGGCATTGAGATGTATGGAGCGCGGGAAGCGCGTGCATCTGCCATTTGAGGTGATTACATGTACTGTTAGGTTAATCAATTACACAGCTAACTAGCAGTGTATTTTATCCTCCTGAGCCCCCCAAAAAATTGTGGGTATTTGTGTTTGCTAAACTTTATTTTTAAAGAAATACGTATTTTAATATAAGTGCAAAATTGTCCTCTGTAGTGATCATTAATAAATTAATTACACAGTCCTTAACTATTCCTGAGATATTCACATACAAGAACATTTGAATATCAAAATTAATTACACACTTATTTTAAAATATCCATAAAATAAAAAAAATTGGCTAATTTTGATGGCAGACGGGGTTGAAGGTCACACCCCTACACGTGATATAATTGAAATGGATCCCTCAAATGGACAACAGCACTTCGTGCCTTGTACGACCTCAGATGCGGAACAAAAACTGATGTCCACTAGAAATATGATGTCCGCTAAAATATCTCAGGAAGATATTTTAGCAAAATAACCAACGCATTTTGAGTCCACATCTTTAGATAAATTGTTCCCTAATTAATTACCGATGGGAAATTCAATTAAAAAACATTATCCCCGGGCAACATTTCTACACAAAAATATTACATTTATATTTCAATAGAGAACAAAGAGGACGGTGTTGGTTCCCCCTTTGCTGATATAACAGCAAGGGCTGGGCTGGGCGATATGGCCTAAAACTCAGATGTTTTCTAACTGATGAGCGATTCACTATCTATACCTATCTACATATAAGGAAACACTACCGTTCGAGTTTGGGGTCACTTAGAAATGTCCTTGTTTTTGGAAGAAAAGCACATTTTTCATCCATTCAAATAACATAAAATTCATCAGAAATACAGTGTAGACATGGTTAATATTGTAAATGACTATTGTAGCTGAAAACGTCAGATTTTTTATGGAATATCTATGTAGGCGTACAGTGGTCCATAATCAGCAACCATCACTCCTGTCTTCCAACGGCACGTTGTGTTAGCTAATTCAGGTACATCATTTTAAAAAGCTAATTGATCATTAGAAAACACTTGTGCAATTATGTTAGCAAAGCCTTAAACTGTTCTCATTAAAGAAGCAATAAAAACTGGCCTCTTGAAACTAGGGGGCACTATTTTCATTTTTGGAAAAAATAACATTCCCATGGGCTATTTTTCAGGACCAGATAATAGAATATGCATATAATTGGCATCTTAGGATAGAAAACACTAAAGTTTCCAAAACTGTAAAAATATTGTCTGAGTATAACAGAACTGTTATTGCAGGCGAAAGCCTGAGAAAAATCCAATCAGGAAGTGACTCTTATTTAGAAACCTCTGCGTTCCTATGCATCCCTATTGAGCAGTGAAAGGTATATCAACCAGATTCCCTTTTCTATGGCTTCCCTAATGTGTCTAGTGTCACAGGCTTTTATTTTGAAAAATGAGCGTGAGCAACAAGTGGTCAGCTGGTGGCTCTGAGTGATTTGTGCGTAATAGACAAATGCGGCCATTGTTTCTCTCGCTCCTACTAAGAAGCCAACTGACCCGGTTGATATATTATCAAATAGATATTTGATTAAAAAAAAAAACCTTGAGGATTGATTATAAAAAACGTTTTCCATGTTTCTGTCGATATTATGGATCTAATTTGGATTTTTTTTCGGCGTTGTCGTGACCGCAACTTCTCAGCCAAACGTGAAGAACAAACGGAGCTATTTCGGCTACAAAAATAATCTTTATGGAAAAAAGGAACATTTGCTATCTAACTGGGAGTCTCGTGAGTGAACACATCCGAAGCTCATCAAAAGGTAAACGATTTAATTTGATTGCTTTTCTGATTTGTGACCAAGCTGCCTGCTGCTAGCTAGGCATAATGCTATGCTAGGCTATCGATAAACTTACACATATGCTTGTCTTGCTTTGGCTGTAAAGCATCATTTCAAAATCTGAGATGACAGGGTGATTAACAAAAGGCTAAGCTGTGTTTCAATATATTTCACTTGTGATTTAATGAATATTTTCTAGTAATATTTTTTGTCCTTTGTTTATGCTAATTAGTGTCAGTTGATGACAATTCTCCCGGATCCGGGATGGGTAGTTCCAAGAGGTTTTAAGACTAGTTGAGTATCTGGAGCATCAGCATTTGTGAGTTTCATTACAGGCTCAAAATGGCCAGAAACAAAACTTTCTTCTGAAACTCTTCAGTCTATTCTTGTTCTGAGAAATTAAGGCTATTCTATGCGAGAAATTGCCAAGAAACTGAAGATCTCGTACAACGCTGCATACTACTCCCTACCCAGAACAGAGCAAACTGGCTCTAATCAGAATAGGAGTGGGAGGCCCCAGTGCACAACTGAGCAAGAGGACAGCTACATTAGTGTCTAGTTTGAGAAACAGACACCTCACAAGTACTCAACTGGCAGCTTCATTAGATAGTACCCGCAAAACACCAGTTTCAACGTCAACAGTGAAGAGGCTACTCTGGGATGCTGGCCTTCTAGGCTGCATCCTTTTTCTTTCAAAACAAGGACATTTCTAAGTGACCCCAAGCTTCTGAACGGTAGTGTATATCTTTATCTTTTAAACGTTCTCTAAATAATCTGTTGTACAATTGACAGTCAAATACACTGCATTTAAAGCGGTCAACAATAATCCAAATTAAGTCAGAGCTTATGAAATTACACATATTCCTCCAACAACCATAAGAGCCACTAATAATTTCTCAAAATAGCTGTGCATTCTTACTTTTTATTTTATTTTTATAATCCCTGATTGTCAGGTCTTTCAATACAAATGTCCTTTTTGTTACAAATTTAACCAGAACCATGCATAATGCACTAATACTGCAGCAGGCATTATAGAAAATGAACATTGGTCTCAAACAATCTCAAGCACAGGCCCACGTGCTAGTGAGTAACCAGCTAATTAATTACAATTATGCACACACACACACACATAGTTGAAGTCAGAAGTTTGCATACACTTAGGTTGGAGTCATTAGTATCACCAGTATCTCTATTTGCACATCTATCACTCCAGTGTTTAATTGCTATATCGTAATTACCTCGCCAGTATGGCCTATTTTATTGCCTTACCGCTCTTATTTTACCTCATTTGCACATACTGTATATACACACACTTCTTTTTTTCCCCTTCTACTGTATGTTTGTTTATTCCATGGGTAACTCTGTTGTTGTATGTGTTGAACTGCTTTGCTTTATCTTGGCCAGGTAGCAGTTGCAAATGAGAACTTGTTCTCAACAAGCCTACCTGGTTAAATAAAGGTGAAATAAAAAAAATGTAAACTTGTTTTTCGGCCACTCCATAAATTTCTTGTTAAAAAAACTATAGTTTTGGCAAGTTGTTTAGGACATGTACTTTGAGCATGACAAGTAATGTTGCCAACAATTGTTTACAGACTAATTACAGGCTAATTGAAGTAATTTGAGTAAATTGGAGGTGTACCTGTGGATGTATTTCAAGGCCTACCTTCAAACTCAGTGCCTCTTTGCTTGACATCATGGAAAATCAAAAGAAATCAGCCAAGATCTGAAAAAAATGAATTGTACAACTACACAAGTCTGGTTCATCCTTGGGAGCAATTTCCAAATGCCTGAATGTACCACGTTCAAACAATAGTACGCAAGTTTACAAACAATAGTACGCTAGTATAAACACCATGGGACCACGCAGCCGTCATACAGCTCAGGAAGGAGACGCATTCTGTCTCCTAGAGATAAACGTACTTTGGTGCGAAAAGTGCAAATAAAACCCAGAACAACAGCAAAGGACCTTGTGAAGATGCTGGAGGAAACAGGTACAAAAGTATCTATATCCACAGTAAAAGGAGTCCTATGTTGACATAACCTGAAAGGCCACTCAGCAAGGAAGAAGCCACTGCTCCAATACTGCCATAAAAAAAGCCAGACTGCGGTTTGCAACTGCACATAGGAACAAAGATCGTACTTTTTGGAGAAATGTCCTCTGGTCTGGTGAAACAAAAATAGAACTGTTTGGCCATAATGACCATCGTTATGTTTGGAGGAAAAAGGGAGAGGCTTGCAAGCCGAAGAACATCATCCCAACCGTGAAGCACGGGGGTGGCAGCATCATGTTGTGGGGGTGCTTTGTTGCAGGAGGGACTGGTGCACTTCACAAAATAGATGGCGTCATGAGGAAGGAAAATTATGTGAATATATTGAAGCAACATCAAGACATCAGTAAGGTTAAAGCTTGGGTCGCAAACGGGTCGTCCAAATGGACAATAAGCCCAAGCATACTTCCAAAGTCATGGCAAAATGGCTTAAGGACAACAAAGTCAAGGTATTGGAGTGGCCATCACAAAGCCCTGACCTCAAGCCCATGGAAAATTTGTTGGTAGAACTGAAAAAGCGTGTGCGAGCAAGGAGGCCTACAAACCTGACTCAGTCACACCAGCTCTGTCAGGAGGAATGGGCCAAAATACACCCAACTTATTGTGGGAAGCTTGTGGAAGGCTACCCAAAACATTTGACCCAAGTTTAAATTGTTTAAGGCAATGGTACCAAATACTAATTGAGTGTAAGCAAACTTCTGACCCACTGGGAATGTGGTGAAAGAAATTAAAGCAGAAATATATAATTCTCTACTATTATTCTGACATTTCACATTCTTAAAATAAAGTGATCCTAACTGACCTAAAACAGGGAATTTTTACTAGGATTAAATGTAATGAATTGTGAAAAACTGAGTTTAAATGTATCTGGAGAATTTCTCGTGTGTGTGTGTGTATATATATGTATATGTATATGTATATGTATATGTATATGTATATATATATATATATATCGTGTCTTTGACATCATTACATTTTATACTTATTTTATCAAATCAATTCTCTAATTATTATTACGTGATTAAACTAATCATGTAAATGTAATTAACTAGGAAGTCAGGGCACCAAGGAAAATATTTAATATCTGATCAATTAGTCTTCTAATTAAATAATTATTCTTTACCTCACATTAGTCTCATTCCAAATGTCGTAAAACGTTGGTTATCTGCACGAACCCAGCCTTTACTATGAGTCATCCATACACCAATTGTCTTAATCATTTATTTACTAACTAACTACAGAAATGCATAAACAAACAATAGATATAGTTACAAGGAAATGATAGGGGAGGTTCCCTAGTGGGCGAAGCCGATATGACGGCTTGGCGGACAAAGGGAAGTGGGTGTGGACTGAGAAGGGCGGGAAAGACAAAAATGAGTAACTACACAGTTGATAATTATATTAATTGAAATGCTAATCCTTTGCACATGAACGCTCACTCGTTCGGGAATAATTGCAATTCATATATTTACGCTCAGTATGTCGTTGTGATCTGTTGGAATCATCAGTCTTTCTGTTGGAAAGTTCATCCAAGCGTCTCACTGCTTCCCTGGAGTATTTCAGAGTACCAAATCAAATCAAAGTTTATTTGTCACGTGCGCCAAATACAACAGGTGTAGATAGCCACCTCTGTCTGGCTAGGGGATACTCCTCTCTGAAGTAAAGTATTTTCTTTGTGTAAGTTCCTAAGACCTGTGGTTTGTCATGTCGTCTAGGGGGGGTGGATCTTTGCTATAAAGGATCCCATTTGCCATTATGTTGGGACTCTCAACTTTTCATTAGAGATACTGAACTGTTGAAAGTCAAAATGCTATTGCAAAAGCTTAATTATTATTATTAAAGGTGACGATTAAGCATAACTCTGACTGGTGTGTGTGGTTTGCTCTCATGATTTGGTAAATAGAGGAAATTTCCACGACAGCACTGGTTGGTCGGGCCAATTGAGATGGTATGTACATGAATGTATAGTTAAAGTGACTATGCATATAAGATAAACAGAGAGTAGCAGCAGCGTAAAAGAGGGGTTGGGGGGGAGGCACGCAATGCAAATAGTCCGGGTAACCATTTGGTTACCTGTTCAGTAGTCTTATGGCTTGGGGTTAAAAACTGTTGAGAAGCCTTTTTGTCATAGACTTGGCATTCTGGTACCGCTTGCCATGCGGTAGTAGAGAGAACAGTCTATGAATGGGGTGGCCGGGGTCTTTGACAATTTTCAGGGCCTTCCTCTGACACCGCCTGGTGTAGAGGTCCTGGATGGCAGGCAGCTTTGCCCCAGTGATGTACTGGGCCGTACGCACTACCCTCTGAAGTGCCTTGCGGTCGGAGGCCGAGCAATTGCCGTACCAGGCATTCAGAAATGTTCTTATAGAATAGATGTTTTGGCGGTTGTCGGTCCTCGCATCTCAGGTTCACATAATTCCTAGCTTCAGACTAGCAATTAGTATCAAAGATTTGCTCTTATTCTGTCGGGATCGATAGTCTCAGAGTTGAACCATTTTCACCCGTGTAGCCAATGCTCCACGTGGTATGGTTAGGAATTCAACAACCATTATAACCTTAGCTTATACTGAGGTTTTTGTGGTCTCTACTCAACCTTCGCCCACTCAGCTGACCGAGGTAGGCGTGGTCTCAAGAGGATTTCTTCAGGTGGGGTTTTTATTCCTAACAGTAGAAAAGGGCTGTCCCATGAGCCAGATCATGTCGGTGCTCATGGAAGCATGCCAATGACTTAGTTAAAAAGGGAATACAATTCTCTGACATTAACAGTTTAAAATCACATTACATAATTTCACAAATAGTTTCATCTTTACTCATTCATTTTATACAATAATTAGAAGCAAACCTCATAACGGAGGCTCCTGTATGAACAGAGTTATTGTAATGTGGCTGTAGTGTCTCTCATGAGGTCACAAACATGAAACAAAACGGACCAGGTCGTAGCTGTCGTTTCCACCGACCGTTCACACAATCTCCAAAACAAGGATATTGAATTTACGACCTGGGATAATAGAACCTGGATGTTGGAGGGAGAGGGGGAAGCCACTCATAATACCCAAAGAGGGCCACGTCATGACTAATATATATCACACACACACACACTTCAAGTTTAGACAATTTAGATCTAGGTATAATTTCACAAGCTCCGAATTCAGCTAACACAAAGCAGTTGAATTGTTATGAACACAACCTTCTGTTCATCTCCAACTGTTTGAACAGCATGCAAGCCTGTCCACTTTGTTCAGATGTTGAAATCAAGTCGCTTACCTTATTTCTCAATGAAAACAAGTTGCCAATTCCTTATATAATTAATTTAAAACTGCATTGTTGGTTAAGGGCTAGTAAGTAAGCATTTCACTGTAAGGCCAGAACACCTGTTGTATTTGGCGCATGTGAAAAATACAATTTTGAAACTTGAATCGTTTCATGCTTATTGCACATTTACTAAAACAGTCATTCATCCAAACAGCTAGCATAAATCTCTATTTGACTAAAATGCTGCTAGCGATACGTGGTACCGTAACGCGTGCGCAACAAACTGAGCATTCATATTTCAGAATGAATGTTCATGAGTACAATCGTGGCAAAAAGTTTTCCGAAGGACACAAATTAGAGGTCGACCGATTATGATTTTTCAACGTCGATACCGATATTGATTATTGGAGGACCAAAGAAAGCAGATACCGATTAAAATCGGCCGATTTTTATTCATTTGTAATAATGACAATTACAATACTGAATGAACACTTATTTTAACTTAATATAATAGATCAATAAAATCAATTTAGCCTCAAATAAATAATGAAACATGTTCAATTTGGTTTAAATAATGCAAAAACAAAGTGTTGGAGAAGAAAGTAAAAGTGCAATATGTGCTATGAAAGAATGCTAACGTTTAAGTTCATTGCTCAGAACATGAGAAGATATGAAAGCTGGTGGTTCCTTTAAACATGAGTCTTCAATATTCCCAGGTAAGAAGTTTTAGGTTGTAGTTATTATAGGACTATTTCCCTATACCATTTTAATTTCATTAAACTTTGACTACTGGATGTTCTTATAGGCACTTTAGTATTGCCAGTGTAACAGTATAGCTTCCATCCCTCTCCTCGCTCCTACCTGGGCTCGAACCAGGAACACATCGACAACAGCCACCGTCGAAGCATCGTTACCCATCGATTCACAAAAGCTGCGGCCCAGCACGAAAGTGCTGTTTGAATGAATGCTTATGAGCCTGCTGGTGCCTACCATCGCTCAGTCAAATCATAGACTTAATTATAACACAGAAATACAAGCCGTTTATTCTTTCAGTGAAATACGGAACCGTTACGTATTTTATCTAACGAGTGGCATCCATAAGTCTAAATATTGCTGTTACATTGCACAACCTTCAATGTTATGTCTTAATTACGTAAAATTCTGGCAAATTAGGCAGCCCAAACGATTGCATATACACTGACTCTGCGTGCAATGAATGCAAGAGAAGTGACACAATTTCACCTGGTTAATATTGCCTGCTAAACTGGATTTCTTTTAGCTAAATATGCAGGTTTAAAAATATATAGTTCTGTGTATAGATTTTAAGAAAGGCATTGATGTTTAAGTACACATTGGAGCAAGGACCGTCGTTTTTCGCGAATACGCACCGCATCGTTATATGCGACGCAGGACACGCTAGATAAACTAGTAATATCAACAACCATGTGTAGTTAACTAGTGTTTATGATTGATAGATTTTTATAAGTTAAGTTTAATGCTAGCTAGCAACTTACCTTGGCTTACTGCATTCGCGTAACAGGCAGGCTCCTCGTGGAGTGCAATGAGAGGCAGGTGGTTAGAGCGTTGGACTAGTTAACTGTAAGGTTGCAAGATACCCGAGCTGACAAGGTAAAAAGAAATCTGTCGTTCTGCCCCTGAACAAAGCAGTTAACCCACCGTTCCTAGGCCGTCATTGAAAATAAGAATGCGTTCTTAACCGACTTGCCTAGTTAAATAAAGATTAAAAGGCGTAAAAAATAAATAAAAAAAATGTTATGTATTTTTTTTTATTTTTTTAAATCAGCCAAATCGGTGTCCAAAAATAACAATTTCCGATGGTTATGAAAACTTTTATTTTTTTAATCGGCCATTCCGATTAATCGGTCGACCTATAAACACAAATATTCATTTACAAAGTTTGCTGCTTCAGTGTCTTTAGATATTTTTGTCAGTACTGTGGTGTGGCCAGTATGGAATACTGAAGTATAAATACAAGCATTTCATAAGTGTCAAAGGCTTTTATTGACAATTACATTAAGTTGATGCAAAGAGTCCCCAAATTAATGTAATTGGTTCAGAGTTTGTTTTGATATTTTATTATTCATTTATTTTCCACCCCCTTTTTCTCCCCAATATCGTGGTATCCAATTGTTAGTAGTTACGGTCTTGTCTCATCGCTGTAACTCCCGTACGGACTCGGGAGAGGCGAAGGTCGAGAGCCATGCTTCCTCCGAAACACAACACAACCCAACCAAGCCGCACTGCTTCTGAACACAGTGCGCATCCAACCCGGAAGCCAGCCGCACCAATGTGTCGGAGGAAACACCATACACCTCGCAATCTGGTCCACGTGCATGGGCCTCCCGGTCGCAGCCGGCTGTGACAGAGCCTGGGCTCGATCCCAGAGTCTCTGGTGGCATAGCTGGTGGCATAGCTAGACCTTAGACCACCACATAGCATGCCTTAGACCACTGCGCCACCCGGGAGGCCCTTGTTTTGATATTTTAACCTGCGTGTTGTGATCGCGTTTGGTGTCGGGGGACAAAATAAATGTATGCACGATGGCCGGTTTGGATTCCATGTAACAGTGCAGAAACTTCAGGAACCAACTTGTTGGAAAGGTGGCATCCTATGACAGTGCCATGTTGAAAGTCACTGAGCTCTTCAGTAAGGACATTATATTGCCAATGTTTGTCTATGGAGAATTCATGGCTGTGTGCTCGATTTTATACACCTGTCAGCAACGGGTGTGGCTGAAATAGCCAAATCCACTCATTTGAAGGGGTGTCCACATACTTTGTATATATAGTGTAGCAACAGTACAGACAAATGATACCGACGAACCTGCCGTTTCTACTTGTAAAATCACGCAATGCAACTTGACTTGAGCAAATCAGAACCGAGTAGAAAGGAAAAACACCAGCAGCCTTCCTGTTGTAAGGGCCTTGGCTGGCAAATTCTCCCAGTCAAACTGTTTCCTTCTGATTCCTAACTGGGCTGGGTTTCAGTGGGGAGAACAAAAACGTTAGCAGTTTGAGGAAGGGATGTCATCTTGAAGTTGTGTTGCCTAGTTAAATAAAAGTAAATGCATTTAGAGCAGAGGATGTGTCAATGCTGACATGAGCCCTGTTGCTGTGAAATATTTTTCTATTTCTGTGGCCCAGCAAGTCATACTCGAAATCTCCCTAAACTGATTAAGAGCAGTGAGAGAAATAATAAATTGCTCATATATTGGGGCCTGAATCTAATGGAGCATACATGCTGATGGGGAAATAACAGAATGGCAGACTCAGTATAAAAGTTTTATATCTCAGCTCGGTGGGTGCTTCCAGTCTCAACCAATGAGAAATGTCAACATTATGGCTCGAACTGACCGATCTCACTACCGTGACTGTAAAATGTTAACATTCTCTAGAATGTCTCAAGTTTGTGTCAGTCATCAATATCATGATAATGCAAGTAATCAGTCATATCACAACTACATAATCATCTAGATAAAACGGGATTCAAATTGCTACTCAAGTAAAGTGTTTGATGCATTACAGCACTGTGTCAATGGACAAAAGGCTTACAGCCTGGTAAAGGTAACAAACAGCTTGTTATACACCATTTGGGTTTTATCTGATGGGGATATTTTTAACCATCATACATTATCAAGTTCTTTACATACTTTTCTGCTGTCCTGCACAACCTGTTGGTTATCTTTTCTAATAAGTCTTCATTGGGAGTCCTGTGTAGTGTAGGTCCAGAGATCAAAGAGAATAGAATGTGCTTACTGCCGAGTTTTCCTAAAGTGGACTCCTTTTAGTTAAGACCATCAGGAAAATGTACCTGTCTGTCCTCACCCACCCAGCACTTACTGGACCGCTGCAAATGAAATAGTCTCATTTAGAGGAGCAATCTCCACTTTAGCCTGAGCCTGCCTACACAGCCGTTATGATCCCATCCATCCCCTGCCACGATTTGCCTACACACACACACACAAAGACAAGTGCTCACACAAACAGTGAGGCAGAGACAAACATTTTGTAGATTATGTGCTGACATCAAAGCTCCACATCAACCTGCGAAGAACACTGGGGCTCCTCCGCCTCAAAACCACCGCTGACATCAGCCCTCTTCAAAGATAAGGACTTAATTGGAAACGGCAGCTGCATTATTTCTCCTCAACTCTTCAGCGTGTTTATACTGACGCTCAAGTACCTCACGAACGTCCCACTCAAGGCCACCATGACGTAGATGGCCAAAGTGAGAAATTATATTTTCACCTAGCAGTTTAAATTAGCCTCGTTAGAAGAGGTTAATGCCATATGACACTGGATTGCAAACATGCATGAGTAGAAGCAACTTAGTCATACACGCATACCTTTTTTTGTATGGTTGGTCCCGGGAATCAAACCTACTATCATGGCGTTGAAAGTGCCAGGCTCCACCACACTGGGCAACAGTGGACCACACTGGGCTACAGAGGACCACCATATAGGAGTTAGTGAGTGTGTGGGGGAGTATTTAAGTGGAACAACAAACAGGCAAGTAAATATGAGAGAGTGCGCTTTTGTACAAACAGCACAATACATAGATGGGGTCACTCAAAGTACAACTAAATAAATAAAACTACTGTACTAGTGTCTGAACCACCTGAACACACATGACAACCCACTAAGAACCAACATACAATGGTAGAGTTAAGTGCTGATCCAGCGATACAAATGTCCAACTCTCTCTTTTTCAGCTCTCTGACCAAAACATAAAGTGGCAGGGAAAATAACAGCTCAAAGCTTGGTAAGGGTCTCTCTCCTCTCTCTTCCCCCCCCTCTCTTGCATGGCCAAAGGGAGTGAACCATGTAAAAAAAAAAAGCCCATTTGCATGTCAGGGAGGATATCTGCATTCTCATTTGCGATGCACGAAGCCAGCTAATCGCCTCTGTTGCCATATGGTGCTCTGTCTGCTTCCCTGAATCAATATTCCTAGTAATAGACCTCTGGAGTCTAAGGCACTGCATCACAGTGCTAGCTGTGCCACCAGAGATTCTGGGTTCGAGTGTAGGCTCTGTCGCAGCCGGCCGCGACCAGGAGGCCCATGGGGCGGCGCACAATTGGCCCAGCGTCATCCGGATTAGGGAGGGTTTAGCCGGCAGGGCTTTCCTAGTCTCATCGCGCACTAGCAACTCCTGTGGCGGGCCGGGCGCAGCGCACGCTGACCAGGTCACCAGGTGCACTGTGTTTCCTCCGACACATTGGTGCGGCTGGCTTCCGGGTTGGATGGGCATTGTGTCAAGAAGCAGTGCGGCTTGGTTGGATTGTGTTTTGAAAAAAAGGGGTAAAAAAAATATTCCTAGTAAATACATACAGGCAAACACAAAACTCGAACTGGACAAAGATTTTTTTCTTTAATGAGTGACGCCAAGGATATAATGTTGCTCCCAGACCAGGCCCAAACCCCCGTCATTCGCATTTGGAAAAGACGGTGGCGCAAATCTGGGTGACCTGTGAGAGTTCGTCGGCGAGTGGGTAACCCACCTCCACCATCCACTCTATTGGCCAACGTGCAATCACTGGAGAATAAACTGGATGAGCTCTGTTCGAGACTATCCTACCAGGGGACATTATAAACAGCAATGAGACTATCCTACCAGGGGACATTATAAACAGCAATATCTTATGTTTCACCCGAGTCGTGGCTGAACGACGACACTGATAATATACAGTTGGCTGGGTTTTCCGTGCATAGGAAGAGAACAGCTATGTCCGCTAAGACGAAGGGTGGTAGTGTGTGTATTTGTCAACAGCTGGTGCGCAATGTCTAATATTAAGGAAGATTCGAGGTATTGATCGACTGAGTTAGAGTACCTCAATAAGCTGTAGACCACACTACCTATATTTTTCGTAGCCGTCTATTTACCCACACCCCAAACCGATGCTGGCACTAAGACCGCACTCAACAAGCTGTTTAAGGCCATAAGCAAACAAGAAAATGCTCATCCAGAAGCGGTGCTCCTAGTGTCCGGAGACTTTAATGCAGGCAAACTTAAATCCGTTTTACCTCATTTCTACCAGCATGTCACATGTGCAACCACAGGGAGGGGGAAATAAAACAACTCTAGACCACCACAGTGACCGTACATACATATCCCAAACAGAAGCCATGGATTTCAGAGAGCTGCCACTTTCAAGGAGCAGGACACTAATGCGGACGCTTATAAGAAATCCCTCTATGCCCTCCGACGAACCATCGAACTTGCAAAGCGTCAATATAGGACTAAGATTGAATCCTTCTACACCGGCTCTGACGCTCGTCGGATGTGGCAGGGCTTGCAAACTATAAGACTACAAAGAGAAATGCAGCCGCGAGCTGCCCAGTGACACGAGCCTACCAGACGGGCGAAATGCATTTTATGCTCACTTCGAGGCAAGCAACACTGAAGCCTGCATGACAGCACCAGCTGTTCCAGGCGACTGTGTGATCACGCTCTCTGTAGCTGATGTGAGCAAGACCTTTAAACAGGTCAACATTCACAAAGCCGCAGGGCCAGACGGATTACCAGGACGTGCACTCCGAGCATGTGTGGACCAACTGATATTTTCAATCTCACCCTGACCGAGTCTGTAATAGATACATATTTCAAGTGGAGCACCATAGTCGCTGTGCCGGAGGAAAGCAAAGGTAACCTGCCTAAATGACTACCGCCCTGTAGCGCTCACATCGGTAGAAATGAAGTGCTTTGAAAGGATGGTCGTGGCTCATATAAACAGCATCATCCTCCAATTTTCATACCGCCCCAACAGATCACGCAACCGCAATCACACAGCTCTTTCCCATCTGGACAAAAGGAACACCTTTCTGAGAATGTTGTTCATTGACTACAGCTCAGCGTTCAACGCCATAGTACATAGCGCGTCACTAAGCTAAGGACCCTGGGACTAAACACCTCCCTCTGCAACTGGATCCTGGACTTCCTGACGGGCCGCCCCCCAGGTGGTAACGGTAGACAACACATCAGCTACGCTGATCCTCAACACGGGGGCACCTCAGTTGTGTGTGCTTAGTCCCCTCCTGTGCTCACTGTTCATCCACGACTGCGTGACAAAACACGACTCCAACACCATTAAGTTTGCTGACGACAACAATGGTAGGCCTGATCACCGACAACGATGAGACAGCCTATAGGGAGGTGGTCAGAGACCTGGCAGTGTGGTGCCAGGACAACAACTTCTCCCTCAATGTGAGCAAGACAAAAAGAGCTGATTGTGGACTACAGAAAAAGGAGGGCCAAGCACGCCCCCATTCTCATCGACGGTGCTGTAGTGGAGCAGGTTGAGAGCTTCAAGTTCCTTGGTGACCACATCGCCAACAAACTACTATGGTCCAAACACACCAGGACAGTCGTAAAGAGGGCACGACAATGGCTTTCCCCCTCAGGAAACTGAAAAGATTTGGCATGGGTCCCCAGATCCTCAAAAAGTAATACAGCTGCACCATTGAGAGCCTCGTGACCGGTTGCATCAGCACACTGGGATGGCAACTGCGCTGCATCTGACCGTAAGGCGCTACGGAGGGTAGTGCGTACGGTCCAGTACATCAATGGGGGCACGCTTCCTGCTATCTAGGACCTACGTACTACACGGTGTCAGAGGAAGGCCCCAAAAAATTGTCAAAGACTCCAGCCACCCAAGTCATACTGTTCTCTCTGCTATCACACAGCAAGCAGTACCGGTGCACCAAGTCTCCTTAACAGCTTCTACCCCCAATCCATAAGACTGCTGAATAATTAGTCAAATGGCCAACCTCACTATTTGCATTGACCCCCCCTTTGTTTTTACACTGCTGCTACTTGCTGTTTATTAACCATGCATTGTCACTTTACCCCTACCTACATGTACAAATCATCTCAATCACCCTGTACCCCCACACATTGACTCGGTACCAGTACCCCCTATATATAGTCTAGTTATTGCCATTTTATTGTGTTACTAAATAAACTAAAGCAAAAAAAGTAAATACTTTAACTCCATTTTTAAACTGCATTGTTGGTTAAGGTCTTGTGTAAGTAAGCATTTCACGTTAAGGTCTACATCTGATTTGATGACACGCAGATAAGTAGTGCAGCCCAATCTCTCATCCTCTCTTTATGACTGGGATGGAAGAGGTGGAGAAGCTGGGTGACAATAAGACTTTACAGAGGGATGGAGTTGGCAGCGGACAGTGTGCCCTTGAGTTAAAAAACAGTTAGCTGTTGAACTCCCAGATGTTCGCAGAAGGTGGTTGTAATTCATTCATTTCTCTCATTAGCATTTTAAAGGCTGAATGGTAGGGGGATGAGGTCCCAAGCAGAGTACGGCGGTACGCGCACGTCTCAACTGTAATAGTAGGATCACTAGAATGGAGCTTATCAGCAAACTACACATTGCAGCATGTAGTATTTTGTAGGTATCAGTAATACTAAAATAGCCTCCGTTATAGCATGATCTTAGGATGTTGTGGTGAACTTCTGAAACTCAAAGGCAGCCAATACGCAGTTACATAAATAATATTTAGCCATTACGGCTCTAAAATATACATATATACACAGTACCAGTCAAAAGTTAGTACACACATACTTATTCAAGGGTTACTTTATTTTGTACATCGTACAGTAATAGTGAAAACATCAAAACTATGAAATAACACATATGGACTCATGTAGCAAACAATGTCACCAGCAAAGCACCCCCACACCATCACCACATCCTCTAATGCTTCACGGTGTGAAATACACATGCAGAGATTCGTTCACCTACTCTGCATTTCACAAAGACACGGCGGTTGGAACAAAAAAAATCTACAATTTGGACTCCAGACCAAAGGACAGATTTCCACCAGTCTAATGTCCATTGCTCGTGTTTCTTAGCCAAAGCAGGTCTCTTCTTATTGGTGTCCTTTAGTAGTGGTTTCTTTGCAGCAATTCGACCATGAAGGCCTGATTTCAAAGTCTCCTCTGAACAGTTGATGCTGAGATAGGTCTGTTACTTCAACTCTGAAGCATTTATTTGGGCTGCAATTTCTGTGGCTGGGAACTCTAATGAACTTATCCTCTGCAGCAGAGGTGACTCCTGTGGTGGTCCTCATGAGAGCCAGTTTCATCATAGCGCTTGATGGTTTTTGCGACTGCATGTTCAAAGTTCTTGAAATTTCCCCAATTGACAGACCTTCATGTCTTAAAGTAATGATGGACTGTTGTTTCTCTTTGCTTATTTCAGCACTTCTTGACATAATATGGACTTGGTCTTTTACCAAATAGGGCTATCTTCTGTATTCCACCCCTACCTTATCACAATACAACTGATTGACTCAAACATATTAAGGAAAGAAATTCCCGAAATTAACTAAATTCTTCAATGTAGAAAATAGTAGAAATTAAACATTTTAAAAACCTGGAATGAGTAAGTGTTTCCAAACTTTTGACTGGTATTGTATATATATTTTTTTTTTTTGGGGGGGGGGGGTGATTATGTCTTACCTGAAGGCTGTCCAGCTTGATAGCACAGTTGACCAGTTTGACGCTGGCTAGCAGCAGGAAGGAGTTCCACACCAGTCTGTACACAGACTCTCCATCCAGTAGAAGACTGCCGAGCAGGGCTGAGGTCAGGGCCCCAGGCTGGGAAGTAGAGCGATATGACAGAGGGGACCAAGACTGGCATATGGTTGAGGAAAAGATCAAGGATATGTTGTGGCTCTGCTGCCCTGTCCCCTGAAGTGACGCCTGAAATGGCAGCTCTATGTAGGTAATGAAGGGAAAGGAGATATGAATGTTTTAATAAATTAGGCTACAAGTGAGGATTTCCTACACTGGACAACTTTTTGTTGTTTGATAAATCATGAATAATCTGCCCCCACACCCAAAAAAGTAATTACATTAAGGGGAGAACATGGTTATTTATATTCAATAAAATTCACAAGTTGATTTAAAACCTGTTTAACCCTTTTTAATGGTTGTCTTAAAGGATTTGTCCAAAATCGTGCGACAAAACATTTTTCCTGTCCTTGCATTTATGGCAGTGTAAGTTGTCGTTATACATTATCATACATGAATCAGTTAAATTAGACATTGAACCATGGATCTAGCTGTTGGATCTACATGGACATGGATGTTGGATCTACAGCTAGACATGGCTCTAGCTGTTGGACAGTATTTTTGTATAGAGATCTCAGAAATTCAGTTTAACTACTGAACATTTCGTGAGAACCCTGTTTAAAGGATGTATAGTCCTAAGACTGTTGTATAGGTGGAGTTAAAGGCCGATTTGCACATTCACCTTTATTCCTCTAAGTGTGGAACTGCAAAAAAAGTTTCAAACCCTTTAGAAAATGTAGATACCAATGTCACACATTGGCCCCATTATTTATAGATAGACCCACATACCCAGACAAATGTCTTGATTGGTACCTGTGCTTCCAGTCCACTACTTTGAACAAGCAATATTTGTCCTTTATGTGCTCACCACCTCAACTTTTTTTTGACAATGCAGTGGCACATTAGTGAAGGCACGCACTTGAGTTGTTCTCCCTAATCCCCAGGCCATAATGCATAAATGGAAAAGATCAACTTACGAGGGTCCTCTACACGACAAGGCAGATAAATCACAGCCAGGAAAATTATTTGACTGTAGAATCACTCTCTCGTCTGTTGTAATATGTGATTAAGTCCACCAATCAGGTGTCTCCACCAGGCGCAGGAGGAAACTTCTCTCCTCACCTAGGGCGGGGCGATATGGCCAAAATATCACATCGTGGTATTTTTAAAATTTGACAGTATTTGACGTTATTTTTTGTTTTTGATTAGTAAAAGTTCCAAATTTGCTTCATGAATAGTGTGTGACCCTAGGGTGGCAACACATACAGTGGGGCAAAAAAGTATTTAGTCAGCCACCAATTGTGCAAGTTCTCCCACTTAAAAAGATGAGGCCTGTAATTTATCATAGGTACACTTCAACGATGACAGACAAAATGCCGGAAAATAAATCCAGAAAATCACATTGTAGGATTTTTTATGAATTTATTTGCAAATTATGGTGGAAAATAAGTATTTGGTCAATAACAAAAGTTTCTCAATACTTTGTTATATACCCTTTGTTGGCAATGACAGAGGTCAAACGTTTTCTGTAAGTCTTCACAAGGTTTTCACACACTGTTGCTGTTATTTTGGCCCATTCCTCCATGCAGATCTCCTCTAGAGCAGTGATGTTTTGGGGTTGTTGCTGGGCAACACGGACTTTCAACTCCCTCCAAAGATTTTCTATGGGGTTGAGATCTGGAGACTGGCTAGGCCACTCCAGGACCTTGAAATGTTTCTTACGAAGCCACTCCTTCGTTGCCCGGGCGGTGTGTTTGGGATCATTGTCATGCTGAAAGACCCAGCCACGTTTCATCTTCAATGCCCTTGCTGATGGAAGGAGGCTTTCACTCAAAACCTCACAATATATGGCCCCATTCATTATTTCCTTTACACGGATCAGTCGTCCTGGTCCCTTTGCAGAAAAACAGCCCCAAAGCATGATGTTTCCACCCCCATGCTTCACAGTAGGTATGGTGTTCTTTGGATGCAACTCTGCATTCTTTGTCCTCCAAACACGACGAGTTGAGTTTTTAACCAAAAAGTTGTATTTTAGTTTCATCTGACCATATGACATTCTCCCAATCTTCTTCTGGATCGTCCAAATGCTCTCTAGCAAACTTCAGACAGGCCTGGACATGTACTGGCTTAAGCAAGGGGACACGTCTGGCACTGCAGGATTTGAGTCCCTGGCGGCGTAGTGTGTTACTGATGGCAGGCTTTGTTAATTTGGTCCCAGCTCTCTGCAGGTCATTCACTAGGTCCCCCCGTGTGGTTCTGGGATTTTTGCTCACCGTTCTTGTGATCATTTTGACCCCACGGGGTGAGATCTTGCATGGAGCCCCAGATCGAGGAAGATTATCAGTGGTCTTGTATGTCTTCCATTTCCTAATAATTGCTCCCACAGTTGATTTCTTCAAACCAAGCTGCTTACCAATTGCAGATCCAGTCTTCCCAGCCTGGTGCAGGTCTACAATTTTGTTCCTGGTGTCCTTTGACAGCTCTTTGGTCTTGGCCATAGTGGAGTTTCAGGTGTGACTGTTTGAGGTTGTGGACAGGTGTCTTTTATACTGATAACAAGTTCAAACAGGTGCCATTAATACAGGTAACAAGTGGAGGACAGAGGAGCCTCTTAATGAAGAAGTTACAGGTCTGTGAGAGCCAAAAATCTTGCTTGTTTGTAGGTGACCAAATACTTATTTTCCACCATAATTTGCAAATAAATTCATTAAAAATGCTACAATGTGATTTTCTGGATTATTTTTTATCATTTTGTCTGTCATAGTTGAAATGTACTTATGATGAAAATTACAGGCCTCATCTTTTTAAGTGGGAGAACTTGCACAATTGGTGGCTGACTAAATACTTTTTTGCCCCACTGTATATTCTAAATTATTTCAATGGGTTCTTCTCCACTGGGATGTGATTCTGACAGTGTGATGAATGGTGAGGACCGAGGGGGACAGGCCCTAGTAATTAACCTTCTCTTGTGTCCCAATAATGCAGGGTTGAGGATAGGGCTGGGCGGTATATCGTATTTGACTATATACCGGTATTTTTGCACAGTCTGTTTGGGTTTTTACTTTACCCTCTATAGCGGTATTTTAATGTTTGGTTTGTTAAATGTGATCGTTTTATACTGTTATAAAATAATTTCCATCAATTTCTGCATTTTCTGCACTCATTTGAGATCATTTCCACACTGCCACGATATAGGCAAAAACGCTAGGCCTTATTTTTTTACCAAAAGTTGCAATTTAGATAAACACTTGGGTGAACATAGGGGTGTAACTGTACCTCAGTGAATGAGGATAGCAGGGCCTGGGCCAGCAGGTCAGGGACATGGATGGTGACAGCGGGACCTGTCCAGTTACTCTGACAAGGAGGTGAAGGCTGGCGACCGCCTGGGCCAACAGGGCAATCTCCCTGAGAGAGAGAAGAAAAAGAAAGTCACAATGAGTAGGAATAGGAAAAGATAGGAGCTACAAGAAAAAGAACAATGGAGGGAAAGTACAGGACACAGAACTACTAGACAATAGAAAAACACAGAAACAAAACAGAGAAGGAGCAATAGAAAAGTGAGGGGACAAAATAAATGGAGAGCTCGGAGAATTGTCAAACGAGGCTTCCCAAAAGAGCGAACACAAGCTCAGTACAGAGATGAAAGAGAATTCATACTGAACAAAAATATAAAAGCGCAACATGTAAAGTGTTGGTCCCATGTTTCATGAGCAGAAATAAAAGATCCCAGAAATGTTCCATATGCACAAAAAATGTATTTCTCAAAAAAATAATTTGTTTACATCACTGTTAGTGAGCATTTATCTTTTGCCAAGATAATCCATTCACCTGGCAGGTGTGGCATATTGAGGAGCTGTCACAGATATTTTTCAAGTTGAGGGAGCGTGCAATTGTCATGCTGACTGCAGGAATGGCCACCAGAGCTGTTGCTAGTAAATGTAATGTTATTTTCTTTACCATAAACCTCCAACGTCGTTTTAGAGAATTTAGCAGTATGTCCAACCGGCCTCACAACCGCAGACCACGTGTAACCACGCCAGCCCATGACCTCCACATCCGGCATCTTCAACGGTGGGATGCTGAGGAGTATTTCTGTCTGTAATAAATCCCTTTTATGGAAAAAAAAGAAGTCAATTCTGATTTGCTGGGCCTGGCCCTCTATGCCCTGCCAGGGGCCTAATTAGCTTTTTTAAAATTGACTGATTTCCTTATATGAACTGTAACCCAGTCAAAACTTTTTAAATTGTTGCATGTTGTGTTTCTATATTTATTCATTATTTTAGCAGGCGCTCTAATACAGAGTGACTTACAGGAGCAATTAGGTTGTCTTGCTCAAGGGCACATCGGCAGATTATTTTACCTAGTCGGCTCGGAGATTCAAACCAGCGACCTTTCGGTTACTGGCCCAACGCTCTTAACCACTAGGCTACCTGCCGCTTAACGAAACGAGTAAAGATACGCCCATTTGATTTCCACACCGCGAGTCAGGCCGTCAGCCTTCCAAAGTGGATATGGCCGGCTGCTCCAATCCTCACAGCAGGACTCATTCAATAAGATGTCTGGTGTAACCAGGCACAGGTTGGGGGCAAAGAGGAACAAGAACAACGCTGCTTCCCATCTACCCATCTTAAAGCCATGCATACATACTGTACACACAGGCTCCTCTGACACATGTAGTTGACTACAATCGCTGTAAGAAAAATGGGAGAGCGATAGAGGATTGAAAGCTTCTGATACGGAGTGTAGCGACGCTTGCTGTAATACCCATTCTTCCACAGGCATCCCCATGGGAGAGAAGGAGATGTGAAGCTGTCCTTATTAAAAATGTATAATTCATGGCAGCAGGAAGCTCCACTCGGCACCATTCTGCGAGAAGCATCAGCCCATGCCTGGTAATTCCCCTACCCCTTCACCCAATAAAAAAAACTGGCACAACATTCCTGCCGTCAAGAACTTAACTGTGGTGGGCCTCCATTTTGAGGCGTCACCTGGCAGCACAGCTTGGCCTAAACTCAGGTCTAAATCAAGGCATGAGGTATTGTTTTCAAGATGAAGTCACAGATAGTTTTATTCATTCATAGTGATGTACACTTTTTTTTTTTTATACGTGGGCTTGCGTTGAAAGGATAGTAAATCTTATTTAAAATAAACACTAAATGCAGTGGTCACCAACTCTGGTCCTGGGGAGCTACAGGGTGTGCAGGCTTTTACCCCAACACTAAAACACTTGATTCAATGAATTAAATAACAGTAACATTGAATAAGGCATCAGCATGAAATCCCTACCCAGATATTGTTTCTGCCCGTCAGCCTTGTCCTCCTCTGTGCTGTCATCGAGGTAGGCCAGGACCCGTCTCTTCAGGTAGGCATCAATGGCATCTCCTCCACCCAGCAGGGGCAGGACCTGAGGACTCAGCAGCACCGCCTCAAAGTCCCGTTCAAATGGACTGCAGCACGGGACCCACCTCTGGAAAAGGAATAAGCAGTGAGACACACAAGAAGCTGACAAAGTAACATCTTCAGAGAGGTGTTTTCTGTGTGTGCGCATCTGTGATAATGGGTGGATCAAATATGATAGACCATGTAAAAAGAAAGTTGTTAGTTCATCTGACACCATCACAATTTTGCTATTGTGTGTCCATTGTTTTTACTTATTTTAATGACACACACACACACAAATATACACTACTCAAAAAAATTAAAGGGAACACTTAAACAACACAATGTAACTCCAAGTCAATCACACTTCTGTGAAATCAAACTGTCTACTTAGGGAGCAACACTGATTGACAAATTGCACATGCTGTTGTGCAAATGGACTAGAGAACAGGTGGAAATTATAGGCAATTAGCAAGACATCCCCAATAAAGGAGTGGTTCTGCAGGTGGGGACCACAGACCACTTCTCAGTTCCTATGCTTCCTGGCTGATGTTTTGGTCACTTTTGAATGCTGGCGGTCCTTTCACTCTAGTGGTAGCATGAGACGGAGTCTACAACCTACACAAGTGGCTCAGGTAGTGCAGCTCATCCAGGATGGCACATCAATGCGAGCTGTGGCAAGAAGGTTTGCTGTGTCTGTCAGCGTAGTGTCCAGAGCATGGAGGCGCTACCAGGAGACAGGCCAGTACATCAGGAGACGTGGAGGAGGCCGTAGGAGGGCAACAACCCAGCAGCAGGACCGCTACCTCCGCCTTTGTGCAAGGAGGAGCACTGCCAGAGCCCTGCAAAATGACCTCCAGCAGGCCACAAATGTGCATGTGTCTGCTCAAACGGTCAGAAACAGACTCCATGAGGGTGGTATGAGGGCCCGACGTCCACAGGTGGGGGTTGTGCTTACAGCCCAACCCTGTGCAGGACGTTTTTCATTTGCCAGAGAACACCAAGATTGGCAAATTCGCCACTGGCGCCCTGTGTTCTTCACAGATGAAAGCAGGTTCACACTGAGCACATGTGACAGACGTGACAGAGTCTGGAGACGCCGTGGAGAACGTTCTGCTGCCTGCAACATCCTCCAGCATGACCGGTTTGGCGGTGGGTCAGTCATGGTGTGGGGTGGCATTTCTTTGGGGGGCCGCACAGCCCTCCATGTGCTCGCCAGAGGTAGCCTGACTGCCATTAGGTACCGAGATGAGATCCTCAGACCCCTTGTGAGACCATATGCTGGTGCGGTTGGACCTGGGTTCCTTCCTTCCTAATGCAAGACAATGCTAGACCTCATGTGGCTGGAGTGTCAGCAGTTCCTGCAAGAGGAAGGCATTGATTCTATGGACTGGCCCGCCCGTTCCCCAGACCTGAATCCAATTGAGCACATCTGGGACATCATGTCTCGCTCCATCCACCAACGTTGCACCACACTGTCCAGGAGTTGGCGGATGCTTAAGCCCAGGTCTGGGAGGAGATCCCTCAGGAGACCATCCGCCACCTCATCAGGAGCATGCCCAGGCACGTGGAGGCCCTACACACTACTGAGCCTCATTTTGACTTGTTTTAAGGACATTATATCAAAGTTGGATCAGCCTGTAGTGTGGTTTTCCACTTTAATTTTGAGTGTGACTCCAAATCCAGACCGCCATGGGTTGATAAATTTGATTTCCATTGATCATTTTTGTGTGATTTTGTTGTCAGCACATTCAACTATGTAAAGAAAAAAGTATTTAATAAGAATATTTCATTCATTCAGATCTAGGATGTGTTATTTTAGTGTTCCCTTTATTTTTTTGAGCAGTATTATATATATATATATATATATAATTTTGTTTACAGTGGCCCAGCCAGTCCACAAGGTGGCGCAGCACCTTTCTTACATTATCTGGTGAGAACCCTGGTGGTCCCAACCATTACGACACCGGGGTGGAGAAAATGAAGCATCCCGCTGGAACTAGCCAGCAGATTACGAGCCAGCAGATGCAATCATGTATACATTAAGACAGTGGTTCCCAAACTGTGGGGCAAGACCTGTGGGGGGGGGGTGCATGAGGGGTCGGCATGGGGGGCGCGTAGGTCCGGCTTTGAACTTACTCTTCAAAGTTGTAATAGTAGAATGCACAAGCGGCAATATTGAAATTTAGTAGTGCATCATCAGTTCCTCTTGTCATGTTAGTCATTCCATACCTTAGAGAGCTATTATAACTTGGGATAATTGATCTGGAAATGTATGACATGTCTGCTAACTAAATTTGCCCATACATACTGTTGTAATTATTTTTTTATTCAAATATCACATGAATACACAGGCATGGCAAAATATATAGAATTACAAAAATGGATTTGTACCCAATGTTTTCAGAACTTTTAGTTCCATGACTGATCAAAACTTGATTTCTAATGGCTCCCTCTTGTCTGTCTGCAGCAGACATATGGTGAGCAATGATTAGAACATTGAATCACAAAAATAACAGCACACATATAGAATCATGAAAATCGCAATACATATCGTATCGGCACCTAAGTATCGTAAGGTCCCTGACAATTCCCAGCCCTGCTAGTTAGCAGTAGCCATTACAGAACTGCACATTGTTTTGAACAACAAATGAGCTGATTGGCTGGCACAGCCATTCCAAAATGGCTGATGTGGCTACTGCTAGCTAGCTAGTATGAGGACAAATAGGAATCTGCTGGCTACGCTGCACCACACTCTGCTTTGCTCCACAACATACCCACTCTCATTCTGTTTCTCACAGATCATTAGTGCAAAACTTCAGTTAATATCCCGGGCGTTTATTGGCTTAAATCACTCAACACAACAGGTTCTTATTAGACAGGCTTCTAGTCGAGCCTGGTGTATATTTCCTTAAAGCACACATCTTTTCTTCAAGTTCATTGTTTAATTCCAGCGTTCACCTCCAGAATGTTTATATATTTCTTCATTTCCTGCAATAATGTGTTATTTACACAATGTCACATTTGTCTCATTATGACTCTATATTTAAAAACAACCCTTGCCTTAAATGTCTAAGAAAATTGAGGAGAGAGGAAACCACAACTTAACTAGGTCTATAAATCAATACACTAACTGTTAAATGTGACTGGCTTTATAAAATCATATATATACACACACACAGAAATAAGACAGCCGAATTCCATTGCCTGTTTGAGTGTTTGTTTAATATCCTACTGATTCTGTGAGCTCTAAGCCTCATGCAACCACATGTAAGATAAACAATGTAACAAATTCAGTGTTTTTAATCTGTACTAAAAGCTTTATACTTTGGTGTGTTACACCAGCCTCTCTGGTATGAATGAATGAAATTGTATTTTTGTGTCAAGTTGCCAGTTGGCAACCCATTCCTTAATGGGATTAATTGATACATAAACAAACGTTACAATAATTCACTGTGATAATTCAGTGATAATTCTTCCGGTGTTCTACAGGGCAGAGCGCGTCACAAAGAGTGAAAAAATAAGAAGATACAAATCAATATATCACAGTAAATAAGGTTATCCACACAATAAATATATCCCAGGAGCAGTAAAAAAAAAAACACTACCAGTTAGGACACACCTACTCATTCAAGGGTTTTTCTACATTGTAGAATGGAATCATGTATCCAAAAAAGTGTTAAACCAAAATATATTTTATATGAGATTCTTCAAAGTAGCCACCCTTTGCCTAGAGGACAGCTTTGCACACTTTTCATTCTCTCAACCAGCTTCCCTGGAATGCTTTTTCAAAAGTCTTGAAGGAGTTCCCACATATGCTGGCTGCTGTTCCTTCATTCTGCGGTCCAACTCATCCCAAACCATCTCAATTGGGTTGAGGTCGGGTAAATCTGGAGGCCAGGTCACCTGATGCAGCACGCCATCACTTTCCTTCTTGGTCAGATAGCCCTTACACAGCCTGGAGGTGTGTTGGGTTATTGTCCTGTTGAAAAACAAATGTCCCACTAAGGGCAAACCAGATGGGATGGCGTATCACTGCAGAATGCTGTGGTAGCCATGCTGGTTAAGTGTGCCTTGAATTCTAAATAAATCACAGACAGTGTCACCAGCAAAGCACCACCACACCACCTCCTCCATACTTTATGGTGGGAACCACACATGCGGAGATCATCTGTTAATCAACTCCGCGTCTCACAAAAGACACAGGAGTTGGAACCAAAAATCTCAAATTTGGACTCATCAGACCAAAGGACAGATTTACACCGGTCTAAAGTCCATTGCTCGTGTTTCTTGGCCCAAGCAAATCTCTTCTTCTTATTGGTGTCCTTTAATAGTTGTTTATTTGAAGCAATTTGACCATGAAGACCTGATTCACACAGTCTCCTCTGAACAGTTGATGTTGAGATGTGCCTGTTACTTGAACTCCGAAGCATTTATTTGGGCTGCAATTTCTGAGGC
Organism: Oncorhynchus kisutch; assembly: GCF_002021735.2. Lineage (NCBI taxonomy): Eukaryota > Metazoa > Chordata > Actinopteri > Salmoniformes > Salmonidae > Oncorhynchus > Oncorhynchus kisutch. The sequence goes on from NC_034184.2 coordinate 39,887,283, forward strand.
TGGTAATGAACTTATCCTCTGCAGCAGAGGTAACTCTGGGTCTTCCTTTCCGGTCCTCATGAGAGCCAGTTTCATCATAGCGCTTGATGGTTTTTGTAACTGCACTTGAAGAAACATACAAAGTTCTTGAAATTTTCCAGATTGACTGACCTTCATGTCTTAAAGTAATGATGGACTGGATCAAAATACATTTTGATTTAACACTTTTTTGGTTACTACATGATTCCATATATGTTATTTCATAGTTTTGATGTCTTCCCCATTTTTCCACAATGTAGAAAAAATGTCAAAATAAAAAGAGAAACCCTGGAATGAGAAGATGGGTCAAAACTTTTGACTGGTACTGTATAAGTATATAATATACATACATACCATATATTGGTATTATTTATAATTGATTTAGTGTTGTTTACATTGTTCCAATTTGTCTGAAAAAGTATATTTATAATAACCCTCCTTTTTCCTTGAACTCCTTATTGTTATTATTACTATTATGATCATCATTACAATAATAAGTCATGTAATTCTCATTAGTAGGTTTAATATAGCAGCCTTGTATAAGCACCATCAAGCTGTAGGCCTAAGAGCGCATCCTGTTGAGTCTTAATACCGTCACTTACTTAGGCCTATATTTCAATACTTACAGTGCATTCGGAAAGTATTCAGACTCCAAGACTTTTTCCACATTTTGTTACGTTACAGCCTTATTCTAAAACGGATTAAATCGTTTTCCCCCCTCATCAATCTACACACAATACCCCATAATGATAAAAGCTATAACAGGTTTAGACATTCTTGCTAATTTATAAAAAATATTAAAAAATAATACCACATTTACATAAGTATTCAGACTCTTTACTGTGAGCAAGCTTTTGGGTGTTGGAAGGGCGTTGCTGAAGGGGGAGGAATTTTGATTGATAAAGATAAGTGTAGCTATGAGGCCAAGGCGTCTCGGCCTGGTATAATTGCATTTAATGCAATTGGTGTGCTACGCTTCAGCTTCTCTCCAGCTTTCATTAGTTCTTTATTTGAACAGGGATGCCTGTGGTGCTCATTAGCATTGATTGCATTGTGCTCACCTGATGGGAGTGAGGAAAGGCCTGAGAGACGGAGAGAGAGAGTAATGGGAAGGAGGAGAGGCTGGGTGTGCAGTAAAATAACTGGTAAACCTGAGCAAACTAAAACATCCCTGCAAGCTGACAGACATGTGCGGCAGGTGGCCTAGTGGTTAAGGGCATTGGGCCAGTAACCGAAAGGTTGCTAGTTCGAATCCCGAGCTATATAACTATAAAAATGAAATAAAAATAAATTAATCAAACACACAGTATGCGTCCCAAAAATCTCTCCTTCCTCCTGAAGTGTGCACTTCTTCACAACTGCCAACAAAAATATAATCCATGATGGGTAGTGAACAAGTGCACCAGGATTTTGGGAGAAAGGAGAGATTGGGACAAATGTTTTCAATACACAATGTCATAGTAGAAATCAAGAAAACCAATCATACATTCCTAACTGTCTTGTCATTTCAATATAAAGCCATGTGTTTTGAGACTGATATTCAATGACAACCTGACATGCACCAAATGCTATTCTATTTCAGATGTCAGGGAACAACATAACAGCAATTATGGAAAACAATTCGACAATTCATAAAATGGTTCTCACAGTCCTTAATGTAAGGCAAATCAATATGAATTGCCCAGGGCCTCAATATTCAAGTAACATTTCATCTATTACATTAGCGTAGATTTCGTAACTAGTCAGTGCAACAGCCTCATCTCTCTCCTACAAGCACACACACGGGAAAAGGAAGGTAACTAGCTACATTGTGTCATCGGTGTAAACTTGTTGTATTTAACAACAAAAAACGTGCAGTGTAATGAAGCGTTAGCCCCGTTTCACAATATATAATTTCAATACAATCTGATGTCAAAAATTGCAGAGAAGTGATGTCTTAAAATCACAGCCTAGTTTGCTTTATCCAAATATGACCAACATATGTCATATCTATTCCGACAACAGCCCAGACAACCATTACTTAGTTAGTGCTACATCACTTAACACAGCTACAGTGCCATCAGTGACTGGATGATGGGCGAGAATTATATGACAGGACTGAGTATTGTGCAAAGCCAGTGACCTCGGATTTAGCACAAATGAGCATACATACATACATACATACATACATACATACATACATACATACATGTCAAGAAAATAGCCGAGCATACATACATGTCAAGAAAATAGCCGAGCATATAGCCGCAGTGCATGGTGATTGTCCAGAGACACTTAACGTTTTCCCATCACCGGGGCTGGGATGCTTGTCCCACGTGCGTGGCCGCAGCCTCAATGCAGTAAATTGACAAAAGAGTGTTCAGCGAAAGAGCCTGACAGCAATTAACTCACTATTGCTGCCTCTCATATTATTATATAATGTAGCAAGAAAACATTACAGAGACCAAATCTACTCGTTAGTTTTGCTAGACATCTAGCTCCCGGTAAATTCCGGTGGAAATGTGCAAGTTATCACAGGCTGCTCGCACACTTGTGTTGTGAACAACATTAGCATGAGCAAAAGTAGTGGCATCTCCGGTTGGCCTTCAAAATAAAAGTCCCCCCATTGCAAACGGTAAAAATAGTGGAATCATGCCACAATTGGATTAGTTAATCCTAAACAAGGTTGGAACATTAAATAAATTAAACAAAATGACAATTATTTAATTGTACACAAAAAAAGGAAAATATGTTGGAAATTGAACTGTGGATGTATTAAGACTTCACATATACATATAATAACTACAATGCTAATATTTGTGAAAACTCCTCAGTTGTGTTCTGTGAGTGCCACTGAGTAGGCTGATAACCCATTTAATGGACCCAAGATCCATAGGTAAGATGTACATTGCAATATGTACAGTAAGGGCTCCCGAGTGGGCAGCGGTCTAAGACACTGCATCTCAGTGCAAGAGGCGTCACTACAGTCCCTGGTTTGAATCCAGGCTGTATCACATCTGGCTGTGATTGGGAGTCCCATAGGGCGGCGCACAATTGGCCCAGCATCATCCGGGTTTGGCCTGGTAGGCCGTCATTGTAAATAAGAATTTGTTGGTAACACTTGCCAAGTTAAATAAAGATTAAATAAATAAAAAAATACAAATAAAATTGTCCAATGCACATAATAGGCCGAATAGTGTGGTGATTTCCCACGGGTAAAGTCCCTCACTAAATGCTGCAAAGCTAATATTTGTGTAAACTCCTTAGAATTGTAATCTGTGGGAGTCACTGAGTAGGCTGGTAAAGCTGTATTTACATTGTAATATAATGCAATTCTGAAATCTAATACATGCAGTGCAATTTCAACAGGTTTTTTGTTAGTTTTTTGTCCAATTAACTAATTGTCTTTTGTGGAATTTATATAAGATTCCTACCTTGTTTAGCATTATCTAGTCTAATTGTGGCATGATATCACAATGTTTAACCTTTGCAAGTGTCAATGGGGGACTTTTATTTTGCAGACTAACTGCCGATTACACTATTATGTTGTTCACGGCACACTGGTGGCTCACAAGAAGGCAGTGGGAGGGTGAGATGTGGCAAAGCCTCTGGCGAGCTAGCTACCGATATAACAATATTGTGACAATAACGTAGCTAGCTATAGTTGGGTTTAAAAGTAACCGTATAAGTCTATGATATTAATATTCAGTAAATTGCACGTGCCAAAATTTGACTACTCCATTCTCGGCTCGTGTTAACCGTTAAAGTTAGATTCTAAGGTGTCTCCCACAAATTGACAGCTAGTTGTTTCCACCCTGTGTTGTCATGAACTAACTAGTACGTTTCAAGGAATCAGAACACGTTGCCCAAATATTTAACATTTAAACATTCCACATTCAAATTACGCTATCACACCATTGACAAACCGACTGACAGTGGCTAACTGCGAGCCATGCATTTATTCGTCTCCACATTATTATTTTAGTTAGCTTGCTACTCATTAGCTGAACGTATTAGCCACCAGCGTTATTTGTGACGGTAGCTACAATACTCACAAAACTAGGTAAACTACACCAAAATGTACAATTTGATTTATACTGCTTGTCGAATAAATTATTAATAATCTCACCTGCAGCGCTGAAAACATTCTGCTTCCATTCAGTTGCCTCGTCGCTTGGTTTCAGAAAACCCCGGAGCACGGGAATCTCAGCGTCCCGCAACATCCCCAAATGTGATTTGCAGTAGCCTTACAATGAAGTCAATACTGTTTCCAACCGGGATCGGCATAATTGTAAATTGACAATATATACCCTTACTGCTGTAATGAAGGTTATTTCAACTCAATGGTATACATTTGTGTATTTCAACCCATGTAATGTGTGTGACATCAGTGTGCAGCCATGACAGATAGTCATTGCATCATGGGAAACCTAATAAGGAGGGTGCTGGCATTGATACTTTTCTAATGTCTCTGGTGCTGGTCGTGCAAGTGACTTTGGTGCCTGTGAAGAACAGCTGCCTCACAGGCTGATGTTTGCGCCACTGCTGCCTCACAGGCTGATGTTTAACCAACTCCGCCCATTCTTTCCCAGCCAATCAAATTAATGCTGCTTCACAAGCTGATGAGAGAGTGGTGAGGAGGAGGAGTCTACAATGTCTGTATTTTCTGTATTCAGGGTTCACTCAAACAGCGTTTAAAGCTTTGTTTTAATATTTACAATCTCTGCTGATTTCAGGATTGTATATCGATTTGCTCTCCTTAAATTGAAGTTTTCTGATTTATGCCTTTCATTCTCTGAATTGTTTGCTCAAACTTTTCGTCACCAGCTCCTGATATCAGGGCATAAAAACTACAATCTGTAAGAATGATCTGGGCGCACATGCGCACTAAGGCTCAAACTCGTTTTCTCTGGCTAAACTAGCTGGCTAGGTGAACTATGCTAGTTTACTCATTGCCAAACTTCATAAATACTGCACCCTCAACTTCAAAACTCCATATGGTAGTCATACAATCATTTAACTAAGAAATTCGCTGGAAATACAAATTTAACATTATTTATTGTTTTGTTGAACGGAGGATATGTATGCGGAGGATATCGTTGCTACCTAACGCTTTTGAGATCCACCGGCGTCAATGGCGTAGGGTTAGCTGGACGTTGCTGGCTGTTCTTGGAACTGTGGGCAGCCTCTCCCCACTTGGCTCTTTGGGATATGTAGATACACTATATATACAAAAGTATGTGGACACCTCTTCAAATTAGTGGTTTTGGCTATTTCAGCCACACCCATTGCTGACAGGTTTATCAAATCGAGCGCACCGCCAAGCAATCTCCATAGACAAACATTGGTAGTAGAATGGCCTTACTGAAGTGCTCTGTAAGGCCATGGTCTGGGACTGTTTTTCATGGTTCGGGCTAGGCCCCTTAGATCCAGTGAAGGGAAATCTTAACGCTACAGCATACAATGACATTCTAGACAATTCTGTGCTTCCAACTTTGTGGCAACATTTAGGGGAAGGCCCTTTCCTGTTTCAGCACTACAATCCCCCCGTGCACAAAACGAGGTCCATACAAATGGTATGATGAGATCGGCGTGGAAGAACTTGACTAGCCTGCACAGACCTGACTTCAACCCCATCATACACCTTTGGTATGAATTGGAACGACGACTGCAAGCCAGGCCTAATCACCCAACATCAGTGCCTAACCTCACTAATGCTCTTGTGGCTGAATGGAACCAAGATCCCGCAGCTGTTATAGCAGCAAAGGGGGGACCAACTCCATATTAATGCCCATGATTTTAGAATGAGTTGTTTGGCGAGCAGGTGTCCACATACTTTTGGTCATGTTGTGTATGTACACAGTCTTGTACACTTAACCTTTTTTAAACAGACTATCGTTTTTGTTGATTAAATCCGACTTTATTAATATAATGAGTAATCCAGGAATGTCACAAGTTAACTGACAGGAGAAAACTTGAGAAAATAGCAACTACAGAGCGCAATGACTACAATGAATGGCTAAACCAACACAAAGGGTCAGCAGAGATCCTCCTCCTCACCACTCTATACCCAAATAATGTTGTTGACTCGTCCTATACTCGTATTTGTGGCCAAAGCATACATTTGAGAAAACAGTACAAATAAACAGTAAATATAAATGCTTGCTATTTCCTCATAGAAGCTGATGTCATTCTGAGTGGGATGAGCTGTCCGGTATACACCCACACCATTTTGTTGTTGGTATACACCTACACCATTCCAACACAGAAAATATGATTTTTAACATACTTAATAAAAAAATGGAAGAAAAACTATTTCCCTTATATTGTAATTAATTAAAAGGTCATATTTCATATAAATATGGAAATACTGGACAGTTACTTTAAAGGTTAGTGGGACTCAAAGCTAGCAGTTTCACCCACAGCCTCCGAGGCTAGTCTATGTGCAAGGGTCCTCGGAGGCTGATCAGAGTAAATAGGGACCTTACAGGGTGGTCTATAATAAATGTTCCTTGTAGGCTGGTCAGTGTAAATAGGGGCCTTGCAGGCAGGTCTATCATAGAGGTTCCTTGCAGGCTGGTCAGTATAAATAGGGGCCTCGCAGTCTAGTCTATAAGGGCTCCCGAGTGGCGCAGCGTTCTAAGGCACTGCATCTCAGTGCTAGAGGTGTCACTACAGACCCTGCTTCTGTTGTATGCTGGGGGTCCTGAGCAGCAGTAAGACTGGGAGTCACTGGGACCCTACAGAGATGTCACTCCTGTCATCCTCCCCTGGAGGAGTAGAGGGAGAGGGACGTCACCACTCTACTGTGGGACAACATGGCCCTCCTCTACCCTAGCAGAATTAAGGTACTCTCCATGGATTAATAACAAATATACTCCTACATTTGATTTAGTTTGTCATTTGTCTTTTTCAGAGGGGGGTTACAGGTGCATAAACAATCAAATAAATGCATACAGAGATAACCCCAGTCCCCATCCACGTGCGCGTATCTTCCCTCCCACCCAGAACCCTGCCTCCTAACCCATCCCACCCAGCAACCAAGGTTGCTTATCAGTCCCCCTCCCCATTCATCCTGAGTCTCCACTTAGATTCCCCCAGCCCCCTACAAAGACCAAAGATCCCCTTCCCGTACCACCTCTTCTCTGTGGGCCTGAATGGAAGAAAGTAACAAAAGTCTAAATAAATATATATAATTGGTTTGTACTGTATGTGTGGGGCTTTAGCGGAGATTGTTCATTACAGTTTCAAGTATATTTGTCCAGGCCTCAATTGTTCCTTTAAAAATAATAATAATATTTAACCTTTATTAAACTAGGCAAGTGGGAGAGAGTGAGGTGGTTGCCATGTTAGAGCCCAGCAGTGATCTTTCCTGATTGATTGAGAAATTCAAGGGGCTATCATCATTAAGTAACATAATAGATGGAAAGCATTGAATATTTAAATTACAAATGAATTTTGTTACTTTACTCCGGAAGCATTTAACTGAAGGGCAAGATTAACGCTCTCCTTCTGTCCCATCAGGAATACTGACATAAGGCTGCAGGGTGTGGTGCTGCGTAGGCATCTCCAGATCAGAGCTGCTGCCCCTGGGATTGGTCCCAGACCGTCTAATGCGGCAGGGGTCATAACCTTTTACAATAGAGATGACATTCACATGTTGATCTGTCCTATATTTTGTGTCCTCATAGTACTCTCAGATCATTGTTTTCATAAATAGATGAAGGAAAAATCTATGAAACTTTAGATAGTCAAATATTCAGTGGTGATTGTGTGGAAAAGTAAAATGGACAGTTAGTGACGTAATACAGTTATTTTGAAAATGTTATTCTTTATCCCTAATTGAACCCTAAGCTGTACCCTACATCCCTTTGGAGATATGGGAGGACTTGACATGTACACTACCAGTCAAAAGTTTTAGAACCCCTACTCATTCAAGGGTTTTTCTTTATTTTTACTCTTTTCTACATTGTAGAATTATGTATAGACATCAACACTATGAAATAACACATATGGAATCATGTAGTAACCAAAAAAGTGTTAAACAAAGGTAGCGAGGTAGTCACCTGGAATGCAATTAACAGGTGTGCCTTATAAGTTAATGTGTGGAATTTCTTTGAAATCATGTAGTAACCAAAAAAGTGTTAAACAAATCTAAATATATTTTATATATGAGATTCTTCAAATAGCCACCGATCGTTTTGATGTCTTCACTATTATTCTACAATATAGAAAATTGTAGAAAAAATAAAGAAAAACCCTTGAATGAGTAGGTGTGTCTAAACCTTTGACTGGTAGTGCAAGTAGTATCATAATGGCTTTATTAGCCCTACCAGTTTTACAAGTGGTTAAACAGTACATCAGGAGTCCTGTGATATTGTACACGATCCATTAGACAAGGGGCCATTTCCCAGACAAAGATTAAGCCTGGTCCTTACCTAAAAAGCATGTTCAACTGAGAATTTCCATTGACAGTGCTTTTTTGTCCAGGACTAATATGACTACAGCTCAGCATTCAGCACTATAGTACCCTCCAAGCTCATTATTAAGCTTGCTGGTGCAGGTCTCAACCTCACCCTGTGCGATTGGGTCCTGGACTTCCTGACGGGCCGCCCCCCAGATGGTGAAGGTAGGATACAACATCTCCACTTCGCTGATCTTGAACACTGGGGCCCCACAAGGGTGCGTGCTCAGCCCCCTCCTGTACTCCCTTTTGTCAGGAAAACAACCTCTCACTCAACGTCAACAAAACAAAGGAGATAATAATGGACTTCAGGAAACAGCAGAGGGATCACCCCCCCTATCCACAGCGATGGGACAGCAGTGGAGAAGGTGGAAAGTTTCAAGTTCCTTGGCATACACAACACGGACAACCTGAAATGGTCCACCTACACAGACAGTGTGGTGAAGAAGGCGCAACAGCTACAGCACCTCTTCAACCTCAGGAGGCTGAAGAAATGTGGCTTGTCACTTAAAACCCTCACAAACTTCCACAGATGCACAATTGAGAGCATCCCGTCGGGCTGTATCACAGCCTGGTACGGTAACTGCACCACCCACAACCGCAGGGCTCTCCAGAGGGTGGTGCGGTCTGCACAACACATCACTGGGGGCAAACTACCTGCCCTCCAGGACTCCTACAGAATCCGATGTCACAAGAAAGCCAAAAAGATCATCAAGGACAACAACCACCTGAGCCACTGCCTGGTCGCCCCTCTACCATCCAGAAGGTGAGGTCAGTCTCTCTGGGACCGAGAGACTGAAAAATAGCTTCTATCTCAAGGCCATCAGACTGTTAAACAGCCATCACTAACACAGAGAGGCTGCTTCCTACATACAGACTTGAAATCAATGGCCACTCTAATAAATGGATCACTAGTCACTTTATTAATGCCACTTTAATAATGATGTTTACATATCTTGCACTACTCATCCCAGATGTATATACTTTATTTTATACCATCTATTGCATCTCGTCTATGTCGGTTGGTCATGGCCCATCCATATATTTATATATTCTTATTCCATCCCTTTACTTAGATGTGTGTATTAGGTAGTTATTGTGGAATTGTTAAATTACTTGTTAGATATTGCTGCACTGTCAGAACTAGAAGCACAAGCATTTCGCTACACTCGCAATAACATCTGCTAACCATGTGTATGTGACCAATACGATTTGATTTGACTAGGCTAAATCAATGTCTGGGAAACCAGCCCTAAGAGTACCCTAAAAACTCAATCTAAAACTTTGGGGCCTATTGCAACCATCGATAGCCACCAGATTATCGCCAGCTGATCTCTCGTTAAACCATCAATACTAGCTAAATTAACTCGCATAGCAGTCACTTGTGCACTTTGCACATGGGCCATGGCACAGATGCCAGATAATCACTGGCCAAAACAAAAATGATATAATGTATATGGAAGGAACTGTCCCTAGCTGAAACTGGCATCTCTGTATCTGTTTTTTTTCAAGGTTGAGTGGTTGGAAGACCAATAGTAATGAATATATGTACTTTTTTTAAAAATTAATTCATTTTTTATATTTTTATATTTTTTACAGCATAACGACTCAGGTGACGACATGGGTTGTGTCATGTCATAACGCTTTGAGCATTTGACTTAATACCTTTCAGGCAATCAGTCATCTTTCTGTAGGATCCCAGGGGTAATTGGAAGGTTCTCCTCTTTATAAAAATCAGATGGGTGATTTATCTTGATCATGCTAAGTGGCTCCCAGAGGGAGTTCGTGTTTGTGTGTGTGTGCGCAGAAGGAACGTTTCAGGTAAGAGGCATATGAGTTACAGGAATTCACTAGAAGCATGCAGGTGAGGCACTGTCTATCCCCACCAAAACCTGTAGTACTGTGCCACAAATGAGAGCAAGAGGAGGGATTGTACTTGAAATAGGTTGATGACCCTACATTTATTGTTTGCTATTTCATGGGATGAGAACAGTCGTGATGTAGTGATGAACATGACCCCACAACATCACCACTAATGAACAATTATCATGAAAGGACTACTACAGTCATAGCCTTTCCTTGTGCAGAGCTTCTCACAAAATATTTCCTTGAGCAGGGCATTAAGTCACATGGACTCTTAATGAAAATGATCCCATGGCTGGCTGACCTTTTCTTCTCCACTGTCAGTGGTTTACTCCAGTGAGACTCTAGTACCGTATGCTGCTCCTGGAGATAAAGCCAGTGAGTAAGCCTACTGTTTGACATGAGACAAAAACAACATCAAAATGATTCAGAGCGCCAGCATGGCGCATTGATAGAGCTCTCGGCTGTTTTTCTCAAAGCACGGGAGGCTCTAGTCTAAGGTTTGTTTTCTCCACCACTCGTTCTCCTTTCCCCTCCCCATCTCCCCTTTCCTCCTATTTGTGCATTACATTTAAGAGAAGTGTGCTTTAGCGTGTCATGGAATTCTTCACAGGCTCTTTGGAGTGGCTTTGAGGAACGGAAGAAAGACCATGGTGAATAGGGCTGTGATTTACCTTTCCAGAGGCTTCCAATTTAAAGAGCTGTCAAGGACACACTACTGTTCAACTGATGAGAGGTAATTTTCAAGACTTTCTTTCAGGGGAAACAAACAAAAGATTTGCTGTTAAAGACAACAGCTGACACCTGCAGTGCGCAGATGCTGTTTGAAACTCAGGCTACCAAACCATACATCCAAAGCTCCAACACGCATACTATTCTCACATTGATTGCCAGAGCAGTGTGAAGAGAAATTGTATTAAAAAAATCCCCAGACACCTGTGTTTTTTACTGCTCTATAAATGTATACAAAGGAAGGTGTGTTCGTGCTTGGGGAGATAAGGGAGATGTTGACTTTCATTGTTGCAGTCTGAATTATGTCTGTTTGGAAGCCTATTGTAGCTTGTTCTTCTACTTTTGGAGAGACCATGAAACATTACCTCATCAGTCCTGCAGGAAAGGGCTGAGCTTGGCTCTTTCAAAACAGAGTACCTTTCTTTGAAAGCAAGTCTGTGCACACTGGCAGATAGCTAGCAAGGTTTCATTGCCAAGGTTAAATGATACCAAACCACACCACCAAAAGCTGAGTGAGGCTACCATCTCCTATAACAAACCAGGGGCTGTGTAAATAACACAATCTACTGGTAAAATACAAAAGATGGTTTAAGTTAGAAGGAAAAATGTACAATGAAAACCAGTGCCCTAGAAACAATTGTACATTAATTAAATTGTCAAAACATTTTGGAAAAGGTAATATATTGCAATAAGAAATGAGACAAAAACAAACTGCATCAAACTCACCATTCAACATTTCAGGTGTTTCATTAGGATTGATTCCCGACAATTCATTCAAACCCTGCTGTATGTACTCTGTAGCCCTTAGGATTGTCACATACCATGTTGTGAAAGAGTCTCCATACGGCGCTTTACACTCAATGCATTTTCCAGAAGGCATTTCTCCCTCTACTTTCACTGTGAGGTTTAAAGCATAGGATGAAAATTGCATCGTGGGGGGGCTAAATCACAGAAGCACATCCACCGTGCTATTCTCCTTCATTCTACACCATAATTCATGTATCCAAGCTTGCTGTACAGCAGTTTTGAAGGTCATTCCCAAAGGCAAGGTTCATTGTGGGAAAGGGATAGCAAGAAAGGAAAAGGTGAGTCTTCTCAGTGAGTCTCAGTGTTGCACAGTCTTCATATAGAACTGTTGAGATGTATTAATTATATTTGGTTAGGAGACACCTAGCACAACATACAGCCAGCCATGATTCACACTACATCAAGCTGGATGTTGACTTTGGTAATTACATTGTTCTGATAGTAAAATGCAAAAGCCAATATAAGCAGTGGTATAAAGTACTTAATTAAATATACTTTAAAGTACTAATTAGGTAGGTATTTTGGGGTATCGGTACTTTACGATTTGTATTTTTGACAACTTTAACTCCACTACATTCCTAAAGAAAATAATGTACTTTTTACTCCATACATTATCCCTGACACCCAAAAGTACTTGTTACATTTAAAATGCTTAGCGGGACAGAAAAATTGTCCAAATCCCACACTTATCAAGAGAACATGCCTGGTCATCCCTACTGCCTCCGATCTGGCGGACCACGAAACACAAATGCTTCTTTTGTAAATTATGTGTTGGAGTGTGCCGCTGGCTATCCGTAAATAAAAAAATAAAAAATAAATAAATCATGCCATCTGGTTAAGGAATTTGAAATGATATATACTTTTAATTTTGGTACTGTAGCAAATTTAAAACCAAATACTTTTAGACTTTTACTCGATTTTCACTTGAGTCATTTTTTATATGAAGCTTTACTTTTACTCAAGTATGACAACTGGGTACTTTCTCCACCACTGAACATGAGCTCATCTATCTTATGGTAAGGAGGTTAGGAAGGCTCTACCCTCAGAGGACTGACAGTTGTGGAAGGCCAAACTAGCAATGGAAACAATCAGCAACCCAAAAACTGTACCAGCAAAGACAAAAGTATATCTAAACATGTTACTCATATACAGTAGATGGCCTGTTTCCCTGCACTGGGCCTCATCTGACAGTACAGTAGCAGCTCATGCACCTATGTGGATTGGCACCCTGTCTTTCTTTATATATACTTTTAGATCAGAGATTCCAAGTGTTGTTCAAAAATGCAGAAAGAACCATTCGCACAATCAATAAACATTTTCAAGCTCCATTTAATGTCCTACCAAAAGGAGTATGTGACTGAACCAGGATTGAGTAAAGTAGAAAGTGCTTCTTCTTTTACTGGAATCAACATAAAATAGATGAAGGGATTTTAGCCAAACAGTGGAATGATGTGTGTAGAAATGTCAAATAATCAGTGAATAAACTCTTTCAAAGTATCTGGTGGTATTGATGTCAATGTAGATAGAAAGGCACATGGCAGCTTGGTATCTTATGAGGATTGTTGAACACACACAATCGCATACACATGCAGAAGCATTCGCATACATATCCCAAGCACATCATACATACACTCATCTACACAATCAGATCAGTGTATATATACGGGCAAAGTAAAACAGGTTGCATTTATTAAACTTGCATTGAATTAGTGAGGGGCAAACAAAAAAAAGTGTGCATTTTTTTCAACAGCCTGTAAAAAAAGGTAAGTAATCATAGCAATTAAGAACGTCCATTTCAGCCTTTATTGAAGTTTACAGGATCCTGTAGAAATCAATGGGCAACCAGAAGATTTCTCAAATTCAGGAAAGTGTGTGTTCTTTTCTTTTAAATAGTATCCTTAAAGAATGACCAATACATTCTTGGTTACAACTGTTCTTGCGCTAACAGTCCATTTTTTTGTTGTTGAAATTAACATTCATTAAACATTCTCTAAAGGTATGCTAGTTCCCTTATATATTCTGTGATTCCCTCTGTCATTATGTATACATAAACAAGTTTAATAACATACCAATCAGTGGTTAATTCACAATTGAAAAAAAAAAAGCACAAAAAGTTTACACTTTTACAGGTAAATAAAAGAATTTGTTTGTCAACTGTTTCCTTAAGGGCATAGCATAGTTCGGAGTTTTGTCTTATTTTTGTTGGTTTGTATGCAGTTTCATTCTCATCTTGTTTTTTGTCCTATTTTTTTCAGCTATTACATAATTAGATTCTTACATACAAATATTGACAAAATGGTGGCTTGTGCTTCGAAGCCTTCAAAGTCTATTTAATAACAATAGTAATAGTCGTGAGGAGGAGTGGCCGCGGCTAAGGGTGGAGGGGTGCAGGGAAGGGCAGGACTCATAGCAGGCCCTCACTGCAGGGGGCGTCTTGGCTGCCGCTTGGCTTCTCCGCATCCTGATTGGGCAGCTCTTTGACCATGAGGGCGGCACTCTTCTCTGAGAACTCCTCCCCGTCAGGCTCCAGGCCCTCGGGGCAGGGCAGCTTCAGCAGTTCCTCTCGTAGCTGGGCCGTGTGCCTCTGAATGGGGGAGAGGGACAGAGGACACAGGGTTACCACCACAGGGCTCAGTTCAGAGCTACTATTTGCTGTGAGGGGGGGGGGCAAGTACAAACATGGGCTCTTACAAGGAATCTGATTTATACTCTACCCCACAGTTATGACAAGGCCTGTGAACTCTAAATACTCTTCCAAACATATACAAATTTCAAGCCCTTCATTTAAAAAAGATGCACAATGCAGAAATCACTTTGCCATTTCCTGGTTGCTAAAATGTTCGCCTAATTTCAGTTTGTGACAAAACAAGCAAGTGTAGTATAGAGAGTCATTGTATAATCTAAATCATAGCAAAATATATTTTCTATAAACAAAACATAGTATTTTCAGCTGTTGTACAAAGCCTAAAGTAAAAGACACAAAAACAAAACTTTAAAAAAGGAAGCGTAGAAGTAGTGCCCATAGAACAGATCTACCGCTTCTTACACTTGCTTTCAATGAGAATGACAGATCAAGAACTCACATTTCTGTGTGAATTTTGTCAGGTCGCCCAAAAAGTTACATATTGTAGCTTGAAGTTTGTCCAAAATACTCTTGAGCTCACATGAATCCATTCCAGTTGCCTTCTCAGCGCCAAATCAGAGTATCTCTGTGACGAGAGCATACAGTAAACCAATGAAAAATTACCACTTCCAGCACTTTACCTTAAATGTTTTACCAAAAAAACAAAACAATGTGCACCAAAACAAACCCAT
Source organism: Oncorhynchus kisutch (assembly GCF_002021735.2). NCBI lineage: Eukaryota > Metazoa > Chordata > Actinopteri > Salmoniformes > Salmonidae > Oncorhynchus > Oncorhynchus kisutch. The sequence goes on from NC_034184.2 coordinate 39,902,461, forward strand.
CGTTTTAGAACCTGAACCTGTTTTCTGGAGCAAGAGGAAAAACCATGAAAGTAATAGGACTACACAGACCTCTGTAGCCCTGCTTTAAAAACAGCACTGTGCTGTGGCCCCTCTGTCTTTTATCAGTGTGTCGGGGAGATTATTTACACTGGGTATTAATTAAGGTTATTAAAAGCCAGAGGAACGGAGTCTGGCTGCCAGTGAGCTTAGGGAAGTAGGACGCAGGTCCCTGATCTGTTCCTCCATGGCTGCCTCGAGACTGTCAAGAGGGGGAAGCCGGCTAGTGCATGAATTAAGCCTGTCCACCATGCATAAAACACCAGGGATGTCACTCTCCTCCTGAGCAACCAATTCAGACTTCCTTAACCAGGACTGTGTGTATACATATAAGTGAAAGGGGGATGGGGTATTCACTTCTGTGGAGAAGGACACAATTCTGATACAATGCGAGGTCTCCTGTAGATGAATAGTGTTTGTTTACCTTCAACGCAGCAGCGTGATGGGACATGGTGCGGCCCACTCTCTTGTCACTGCTGTACTGCTGGATGTCTGCGATCCACTCCTCACACTGCGCCATGACTTCCACCCGCTTCAGGTAGAAGTGCTTGTGGATCACCTGGGGATTACAACACAGCCATGAGACTCAGAAACAACATGCAACACATACACCTGCAGGTCCTCATTATTGAAACTCATCTCTAGTTTATAGCCATTTCATTTTTAGGAGTTTTTCCTGTCTGTATGACCTGACCAGGAGAATCTCTGGGCCCTAGTTAGAATGCTTGAAATATGCTGAGAAATGTAAACGTTGCATCCCATGACACACTGGATAATGAAAATGACCATCATGAAAATATAATTCAAATTTTCCATGTGTTCTTCCTTCAAATGATCCTAATATAATATTACTGAACTGCTGTCCTATGGCCCAGATGATGGAATAGTGAAATGAGAGCCAGCAAGTTTTGGATAAAATTTCCCATGGTTCATACTGGAAAGGACAAATGGTGAGCGCAGTGAAAATATTTATTTTTTCCGCAAAATTCTGATCAGGCCCCTCCAGGTGCCGTAACGGTCAGTGCTATCCGGGATCCCTACACTACACCACTAACCCCTACCTTAACCCTTACAATTTTAAAATGACAACTTCAATGGGGTAGGTATGTCCCAAGGATCCCGGATAGTACGGACCTTGCCCCAACTTCTCCCTACCAAATTGGTAAGTTTATGAAGCAAAAAAGCAGGATGTTGTGAAGAAAAGCATAACCTCTGAAAGTTCTCCTCTGCAGCAGGAAGCAGCAAGAGAACTGCTTGTTTCACTGACTGGGAAGGGAGTTGGATATCTGCAGTCAGGCTGCTTTGAAGTGGAGCGTTAAACAGAAGCGCCATCTCTCCACTGAAAATGTTTTGGAGGAGAAGTGCTATGATGTCTCCCTTGACTGAGTTCTCTAGGTCTGCACAGATCCTGAGATGCTGCGTATGTATAAGAATTTTACGCCAAATGAACTGATAAGCAGAGTGATTTCTGTCATTATTTTTTATTTTTTAAATTCGGATCACCAATAGCTGTTGAAGAACCAGCAGCTATTCTTCCTGGGATCTACACAAAACATAAGTGTTCTGTATTTTGTCATGTTCTAATGGACAAGAACAGCAACACAAATTTGAACTAAGAACACTACATGACATTTTTTTTTTACATAATAAAAATTTAAAAAGAAAGCTTCTCCCAGCCACTGTTCTGGACTTGGGGACTATGAAGAGACCCCTGATTGCGTGTCTTGTAGGGTACGTATACATGTTTGAGCTATGTTTTGCCCAGACAAGTGGGTACTTTCAGCATGTCAATACTTCTTAGAAAAACCAGCAGTGATGCAGTAATTGTCTCCTCTACTCTGAACCAGGAGACTGACATGCATGTTATTGACATACGCCCCTCTGTGTACATTTGAGGGCCAGACATGCTGCTCTGTTCTGGGCCAGCTGCAGCTTTTCTAGGTTATTTTTTCCACACCTGATCATACAACTGGGCAATAGCCAAGATGTGACAAAACCAGAGCTTGCAGAACTTGTTTGGTTGCATGTGATGTTAAAAAAAGCAGATTCTCTCTATTACAGACAGACCTCTCCCCATCTTTACAACGGAATCAACATTCTTTGACCATGTAAGTATACAATCTAATAGTGCTGAGCGATTAACCGTAATGCCGGTTATTTTTCAGTTTTTAAACAACTAATTGACACTGGTTCAATTATTTGAATTCCATGATTTTTTCCTTCTCTATAGATAAATCCAATCAAGCCCCAACTATGCGATGTAGTAGGGAGTTGTAGTTTCCAACAGGACAATATTCTACATAGTTAATTACCAAGTTTTCTGCCCTAAACTACAATGACCATAATACATTGGGTGCCTACTGGTCTGGTCTGTGGTTCTTTTACGCATGCTATGTCAGGTTATTGTGCAGACAGAGTGTGAGAGAAGAATGGCATCAAGAGGGATAAGAGCAGTTGCTTTGCAAGGTCAACCTGAAAATACATGATCTTAGTGATTGATAGTTGGTATTTAGCAGTCAAACATGATTTACTTTGAAGAATTAAAGGTGATTTTGTCAGACAGCATAAGCAGCAGCTCTCTAGAGATGACTTGGAGTGAAATAATAAACTAAATCAAATTAAACAAATCTAATGTACACAACTGAAATAAAGTTGTGTGAATAAATGGTAAATAAGTGATAAGCAGTAAATGGGCACTACCATCAAGGGACCTTTATTAATTGTGCCACTCCCAAGTTAATGTCCTCCCCCAGGTTAGATTAATGTCATATTGTAGGCTTCCCTTCTCGTAGGCCTATTAATATACATGGATCAGACGTCATTTTTATTGCTCTGTCAGTGTCAGCAGAGTAGGCTACTCTGTAATTATTGTTGTATTAAAAAGATTATTCTGATGTCTCCAGTCATATAAAGTGTAGCAGAATTGCATGAAATGTGTCCATAACAAGGCCAAGAAGAGCATCTGATATACTGTTGCCTAGGTCTACTCTACTCCACTACCCGCTCAGCCATGCATTGAACGGGCTTTTTATTTATTTTTTACAAACAGTGATTGAGTTATATTATTAGCCTAAATTATGACCATCCAATCTACACACAAGTCAGCAAATGCGATGATGCATGGAACACTTTATTATAAAAGGTGCTTTTTAAAAAATGGTGAAAATTAGCCCCCCCAAACTTGAAACTCACATGCCGCTTACGGCTAAAGAAACACAGCTAGCCAAACAGTCTGGCTGGTGAACACCTGAATTAAACGGTAACTACAGAAAAAAATATTAAATCTCAGATGATGAGGCTGGCTCTGTATGGGACACAGGCCAGGTCATTATACATGTATTTATTTTTATAATAAGACAATCGGTGCAACCAAATGTTCTGGTGTCACCAGTGGATAAAGTAGAAATCCAATATAATCTAATATATTATATTGAAAGGCAGATCCAGGCCTGACGTTATGTGGGAGACCTCCATTTAACATAGTCATTTTGAATTGGTGAGTGTTTCTAAAAGCTTAAGTACCCAGGGGCGTTTCGTGTTGGAAGGGCAGTGCACACGTGACTTCGGTACACGCATCGATCACGGTATGGATTGTGTACATATCCAAGAGTCACTGAACATGGATCACGTGTACCCATCAGAATAGGGCGTCTTGACAAATGACCAATCCATGTGAGAGACACTCAATACAACCAGACAAATGCCCATACGTACACACTGGCATGGTCTGTTGATTGTGTGCTCCATTTCCAGATAAATTAAGTGACCTTTTAGGTGAGCTGCCGTCCACTCATTATTCCAGAGGGCAGACGTGTGCATGTTTCCATGTGCTCCACACACACAGCGGTCAAGGGTGAGTATGAATCATGCTGTGGCCATTCAAATTGATTTTTTCATCCCGTCTGCTGTATGCTCACTCAGCCCCAGGTCTGCTCCCCTGCGAGCTCAGGTCTGCTACACTGACTACAGCATCGTAAATACTCCCACTCACGTCTAGCCTCAACTTCAGCCTCCCCTCTCAGTGTTCATACCGAGTAGAGAACAGGAACCTCTGGAGGGGTGAAAATCACTACTTCAGGCAGAAGATTATGGGGTAAGTCTTTAGTTGGGCTTCATTCAAGTAACGTAACCTTAAAAATGCATCCTCACTTCATTTCTTACTTGCCATTGATCACTGATCTTATGTGACTGGATTGGTGAACACTATGCATGTATTGTATTGCTTTCACCTTTCCAATCAATGAAATCTTACCAAATTAGGAGTGCATATACGATAAGGTAATTGAAAATTTGCTGCTAATACGCACCTATCCACAATGACTTCCTGGCTAATTAGCTGTATTATATTCAGCGTCATTTAAAGTACCAAAGAAGGTATGGGTAGGACAATCTATACTGAACAAAAATAAAACGCAACATGTAGGCACCATATTTCATGAGCTGAAAAAACAATCCCAGAAACTTTCCATATGCACAACAAGCTTACTTTGCTAAAATGTTGTGCACAAATATGTTTACATCCCTGTTAGTGAGCATTTCACCTTTGCCAAGATAACCCATCTACCTGTCAGGTGTGGCATATCAAGATGCTGATTAAACAGGATGATTTACACAGATGAACCTTGTGCTGTGGACAATAAAAGGCCACTTTAAAATGTAAAGTTTTGTAATACAACACAGTGCCACAGATGTCTCAAGTTTTGTGGGAGCGTGCAGTTGGCATGCTGACCACAACAATGTCCACCAGAGCGGTTGCCAGATAATTGAATGTTCATTTCTCTACCACAAGCCTCCTCCAACATCATTTTAGAGAATTTGGCAGTACGTCCAGCTGGCCTCAACTGCAGACAACGTATATATTTTTGTTCAGTATATAAGCATTAGAAAAACTCAAATCTGCTCCATAGTCAACTGCTAGGGAGGTGGTCTCAAGCCTAGTCTCGAACCCCACTCCCCATTCATTCTAGGTGAGCATATACCAGCAGTAATTCATGTACCGGTAGGGGGACGGGGGTGGGCACAGCTGAGGGGAACGATGGCCTTCTTTTCCCAAATGGGCAAAGGCGGCACTGCAGATGGCATGGCTTGGCCTCTGGATGGAAAGACAGCTCAGGTTTATTTACGCTGACATAGACACAACGAGTCCAGCGATGTGTTTGTGTTCATGTCAGCATTGTCAATCATCGCCCCGGACACCGCGTCATCCTGACAGAGACGAGGAGACGCTCAGTGGCACGCTTGTGGAATCCCTCCCTGTTGCCAAAGACAAGGTCATACTCAGTCACACAGACCCTGGTGACTAAACAGTGAGGTTAGTCACCAGTGAGGTTATTTTAAAAGCCCCCATTCGTCACTTTTGACTGACACGCTTCCCATCTGCAGAGGCAAGCAGTCGCTACCACAGAATTGGGCTATGGGAGGGAGATTAGGGCAATGATCAATTTCCTTCCCAGCGTAGCCATGGAAACCCCGGTGGCAGTGGCACATCGCTCCTCCACTCTTGGCTTTCCCTGCTCCGTGTGTGTGTCCAAAACCGGGCAAGCTTTCTCTCCCCATCTCTCAGTCACGAAACCCAACACAGGAGCCTTATCTCTCCTCCAGCTAGACTACAAAAGCAGTATCCTCAACCAGGCTGTGCTGGGTTAGCAAGTTACACAGAGAGAGGAGAGGAGTCACCGCCCCAGCCTCGATAGGTCCCACTGGGCAGAGGTGTCTTGTTAAAACCCATCAATAATGCACCGTAATGGAGTGTGCTCAACACAATGACTAATTTCCTTGACAGGGTGTGCGAGCTGCTCTCTCTCAGTGTGCGTGTGTGCGCGGTCCCGCCACTGATGCATCCTCCTCTTGTTTACATGAAAAATGAACACGCAAGGAAGCTAGCTCCATCTGCTCTGGAAGGTCCACGAACCGTGAATCAATCACACTGTATAATACACCTGGTCAGGGCTGGTAGAGGTCAGGACAAGAACACGCTCCTCTCTTAATGGTTTCCATAACTTACCCCTTTTCATGACCATACAGCCCCACAGTGGAAGTGTCGTAATAGCCATGAAATCAGGCGGTCAAACAGGGAAATGGTTCCAATCGTTTTTCATTTTTCCCATGAGGATTTTAGAAAAACGTAAAATATGGGCTGTGTTTTATGTGGGCTTACCCTGGCGGTTTTTCATGTAGGCTTACCCGGGTGTTTTGATAACCATGTAAATCTCTCTTGGACAAGATTAATTTAATAAATATATATATTTGGCTCAGTTTCGAAAATGATAATTAGCATCAATCAAAGTAGACATCACGCAAGACTACAAATCCCTGCAAGCTCCTGCACATCTCTAGCTGACACCTTTGTTATTTTTATTTTACTAGGCAAGTCAGTTAAGAACAAATTGTTATTGTCAATGACTGCCTAGGAACAGTGGGTTAACTGCCTGTTCAGGGGCAGAGCGACAGATTTGTACTTTGTCAGCTCGGGGATTTGAACTTGCAACCTTCCGGTTACTAGTCCAACGCTCTAATCACGATGCTACCCTGCCGCCCCAATCACGAGGCTACCCTGCCGCCCCAGGTAGTGTGTCAATTAAAACAAACTTTCAGGAGACAGTTCACAGAATTGTCAATTTAATGAAATTTAGCCAATTTATTCATTTCTAAATGTAATGAATAAATGACTAAATGTAGCTAACATTATATAGTTAATCCAGAGGTTCTTACCTTTGCCTCCATTCAGCAGTCTCGTCCAGATCATGGCATTTGTAGTTCTTCATGATAGCCACATTAGCATTTTATTTAAATCGAGCCGAATATATTGATAAGTCACCTTGTCCAAGGGAGATTTACAGGGTTATGAAAACGTCACGCCAGGGTAAGCCGAAACACAGCCCTTATTTTAAGTGTTTCTAAAATCACCTATGGGGGAAAAAAGAATGGTGGAAATGATTGGAAACCTTTGTTTGACCACTAGGTTTCATGGGTATTATGACTCATACTGTGGTACTCTTGCCACACAACAATGGATAGCCCTGTGGTAATGAGCTCCATCCCTGTGTGGCCTGACAGGGGTGTCGGTCTCGCTAAGCTCCTGAGGAGAGACAACACTCGTTTCCTGAGATTTGGAGGGGTGGGTTTTGGATGTCACCCGCAGCACTGCCTCCCCTAATAACCTACTCACCCCTCGGCTCTCACACACACACTGGGAACTATATTTCAGCGGCCGACCTGTTGTTCCTAATACCACCTGACAATCTCCTGCTGCATTATTCAAGGTTGCTTTTTATTCTCCATCTCAGACTATAAATAGGGCATAAAAACGTTGGAAATCTCACACATAATCCCCCGGCCACAAAAATAAATGTCTATGGAGTCACCGCTTTCACGGTTCACCTGAGTTCGGAAAGAGACCACGCTGAGCTCGGGGCACCATCAAAACAGAGACGATAGTACTGTATGCGTGTGCCACGGCTATACTTCCTACAAAGGCAAAGTAAGTCAAAAATTTAACCGCAGAATCTGACAGAAAGCAATTTCTGGTACTTCATGATGTTTTCTGATCGACTGGCTTCTTTTTGTGTCAAGAAACATTAAATCAGACAATATACCTGGCCATCACAACAGATCAAAAGATTTGTGACCAAATTCGTCGTTTCCACATTTCGCCTTTGTAGGGCAGTAGAGCTCGCCAATGTTTGTGGACAGTATTTCCGTCTGTCTCCGCCATGGGCTTAGACGGGAAAAGGGTAACTCAGGAGTGCCACATGAGCCTAATTGAATTTCAGGAGGGCACGCTGAGCACGGGGCAGTATTATAGAGGAATGCTGGTTTTCCCAGCTCCCATGGTCCATTTCATATTGAGCCACTGATGTCAGAACCCTGTTTTATTACAACGGCTGCTATACCATGCTGACCATTTTGTCCCTGGGACCCGAAAAAGAAATGTGTGTGTCTGGAACACACACACACACAATGTACTTCAACGGTACCTCTACCTCAATAGATCAACTTAAACATGGAGACCAATTGTCTTGAACTATACATCTGATTCTTCTCTGTCAATGTGTTCTCCTGGTTTGATGCATTTCTCTAGGTAATTCCGTAAATCTATTTTTCGGGGGAGACGGGTATGGTTCTAGATCTATAAAATGGAGTAACATGGGGCCAATAGATTCTGGACTAGCCTCCATAATATTTCAGTCTGGCTTCCCTCCCGGTTTCTCTATACAAATGACAGAAAGGACATGGCAGTGCTTTCCAAAATTCCACATCCCCACTCTGTCTCCCCAGCCTGGCCAGCTAACAGGGCTAATCACCAGCGTCTGACGGCCTGCTAAATAATGTCTAGTTGAAGGAAAACATTGGTCCGGAGGCTCAGGTTGAGACCCACAGACAGACGTCCTCTCTTTTCTGATTGCAGGTAGAGAGAGACCGGAAAATACATTACTGTTTGGCAAAGCGGAGGTTGCTTGGCAGAGCAGCAAGCATCTGGGATCTTAATTTAATTCCGTGTTTTCATCCAGGACTACATTACCAGAATCCAATATTTTAATCGATGTTGGCTGTGTGCGCGCGTGCATACACACACAGGTGAACAACGAAGCAAAGCCAATGACAATGGCATTATGAAGAAGTTATTTGTTGCCGTGTCATGAAGCTCCCATGAGCTACAGTGTGACAGAGGAGATAGAAGCAACAGAGTGAGTGGAATATCGGAGGCTGACTTCTATCTGTTCGCAGTGTGAGTGATTAGATACAGCACGTTAGGAGCCAAACTGGAGCGGTGTCGATCAGTCTGTGGTCCTTTGGTTCCCGCCATCAGACAGCAGCACCCACACAGGGGCGTATGAGACGCTGACACCTGCCTCCCCAGCAAGGAGGAATTCATTAGAAACACCTCTTTCCTCTCTTTTTCTACTGCTCTCTAACTCCAAACCTCCCTCTGTTTCACTCTTTCCCGCCGCCCCCGCACCATCTTCCCATCCCTCTCTACCTCCCTCTGCTTCACTCTGTCCCTCCATCTTCCCATTCCTCTACCTCCCTCTGCTTCACCCTGTCCCTCCATCTTCCCATTCCTCTCTACCTCCCTCTGCTTCACTCTGTCCCTCCATCTTCCCATTCCTCTTTCTACTTTCTCCCTCCCAAACTCCCTCTGCTTCACTCTTTCCCTAGACCCCTGCCCTCTTCCCCTCCCAACGCTTCTCACTACCCCCCCCGCCCTCTTTCTACGCACCATCTTCCCCTCCCTCCCCCTTCCCTCTAAGCAGAGTTGGTGACTGATCGCTATCTGCCACGCTATCAGCCTGCACGGCCCGTGTCAAGGACAGGAGGAAATTAAAAAACGAGCGATATGATCTACCTGGGAAATAGTAAACAGTGAATTTATTATCTGCCACGGTCCTAATATCGTCCCAAAGGAGACAATTTATTGTGCTTTATCTGCCGTTTTTTTGTGTGTGCAGAGGCTGGTTGCTACTGTAACAAGGGAGCATGGTGAGCGTAATGCTTTGTCATTACAAAGAACGATACTACAGTAGAATTGAGGGCCATTAAACACTGGTGTGGGCCGGGTTGAGGTGCCAGGAAAGCTGCGGGGTAGCCTAATTGTATGTACGAATGGGTGAGCCACTGTAGGATAGCCTGAGAGCATGACGGTGGGGGGTGGGGGGGGACAAAAAATATTTAACCGCTCACCTCTTTGAAGCAAGGCGAGGGGTTGCGTAACTGCTCCAGCATGGCCCACTTGACGGAGGCCTGACGGATGTTTCCGTCGTACTCGCGGGAGCTCTGCGTGCCGCTGGGGGTCCCGCGTGAGCGCTCGTAGCCCGGCTCGTTGAAGTAGGGCTCCGACACCAGGATCAGAGACTGCACCGATACCAGCACCTGAAGAGAGAGGGAGGGGGGATTAAAGGAATATTTTTGATCATTGCAAAATACACATACAACCACTTGTAGGAAGGTTACCGAAGGGGGTGTGTGGGGAGAAAGAGAGAGGAGGGGGAGCAAGAGCGGTAAGAGAGGAGACAAAAGCAGGGGGATAGGTGAGAACATTGCAGAGACCACAATGAGCAACGCAGCAGAACGCATGGGGGACACTAAGGGAGCGTCAGACAAAAGCATGATTTTTCACCCTCCTTCAATATATCTTTATTAACAATTCAATTAATACTCCGGGCTGTCTCAAGGAGACTGGGTACACGGCTCGCTCCATCACACCACCCAGCATATATTAACCACAGAGCCAGACACTAGCTGGACGGCTGCCTGCCCGTCTGCCAGGCCAAGCTGGACAACACTCAGCATGTATCCTGACGGTCAAGTAGCTGTCCGCCTAACAATAGATCTAGATTACCCCAATCCTTTCCTCAACCATCAGTGGAGATGAAGAAATTGATACTGTGTGACTGCCAAGGGACCCTGTCTACTAACTCAAACCCTGGTGACCTTTCTACCCTCTCCTAGCCCCCACCTGCTCACCGCAACTAGATATCAGGACCAATATCAGGGCCGGCTGATTTTGACTTGATTCCACCATGTCGCCATTCAGCCTGCTATTTCCATTATTGATCTGGCAGACACCAACTAGAATGATAATCAATGGAGACATCTCTATGAACTCTCCAACCCTGAAAATGAGGGAATTAGAAAAGGGAACCATTTCTAAAGGACTCTAGCTAGGCTTGTTGCCAGATCAATATCCACAGAAACAGACTCTTTCCCTCCCCCATTCAGAGGACAAATATCTTTATTTTTTACAGCTTTCCTGCTCCATATACACTATCGTTCAAAAGTTTGGGGTCACTTAGAAATGTCCTTGTTTTTGAAAGAAAAGCACATTTTTTGTCCATTAAATTAACATCAAATTGATCAGAAATACAGTGTAGACATTGTTAATGTTGTAAATTACTATTGTAGCTAGAAACGGCAGATTTTTTTAAATGGAATATCTACATAGGCGTACAGAGGCCCATTATCAGCAACCATCACTCCTGTGTTCCAATGGCACATGTGTTAGCTAATCCAAGTTTATAATTTTAAAAGGCTAATTAATCATTAGAAAAACATTTTGTAATTATATTAGCACAGATGAAAACTGTTATTCTGATTAAAGAAGCAATAAAACTGGCCTTCTTTAGACTAGTTGCATATCTGGAGGATCAGCATTTGTGGGTTTGATTACAGGCTAAAAATGGACAGAAACAAATAACTTTCTTCTGAAATTCATCAGTCTATTCTAGTTCTGAGAAATGATGGTTGTTCCATGCGAGAAATTGCCAAGAAACTGAATATCTCGTACAACGCTGCGTACTTCTCCCTTCACAGAACAGGACAAACCGGCTTTAACCAGAATAGAAAGGAGTGGGAGACCCCGGTGCACAACTGAGCAAGAGGACAAGTACATTAGTGTCTAGTTTGAGAAACAGACCCCTCACAAGTCCTCCACTGGCAGCTTCATTAAATAGTACCCGCAAAACACCAATCTCAATGTCAACAGTGAAGAAGCGACTCCGGGATGCTGGCCTTCTAGGCAGAGTTCCTCTGTCCAGTGTCTGTGTTCTTTTGCCCATCTTTAATATTTTATTTTTATTGGCCAGTCTGAGAAATGGCTTTTTCGTTGCAATTCTGCCTAGAAGGCCAGCATCCCGGAGTCACCTCTTCACTGTTGACGTTGAGACTGGTGTTTTGCGGGTACTTTTGTCCATTCCGACCCAAGGGCTGTTGCTCGAATGACACCATATTCCATATACAGTGTACTACTTCAGACAATCATGTCACCCCATTTCGCATATAGTGCAAGTGCACTACTCAAAAGTAGTGAACTATATAGGGAATAGGGTGTTATTTGAGATTTGCCCCGAGGTCTCTACCAGTGTGACACAGACTGACAGTCAACGATAAAGCTGGTGATAAAACCCCTTAGCAGCCCGGCTCAGAGTGATAGGTGTCGAGATGGAATTGCCTTGCGCTCCCAAGTGGCGCAGCGGTCTAAGGCACTGCATTTCAGTGCTAGAGGCGTCACTACAGACCCTGGTACAATTCCAGGCTGTAACACAACCGGCCGTGATTGGTAGTCCCATAGGGCGGCGCACAATTGGCCCAGCGTCGTCCGAGGTAGGCCATCATTGTAAATAAGAATTTTACTTGCCTAGTTAAATAATGGTTAAATAAATTAAAAACAACACACACGACAACATAAACTCTATGAATGGCTTTACAATATGGAGGATCTTTCATGGCATCTGTCAAAACAGCCACCTATTAATACATACCCTGTGGTCACAGACACAGGCCAATGATCAATCATCACCAACAACTGATGGAGATGGACTCAGGTTTTGACAGCAGAAACAACCAAACACAGACCCAAGAAAGGGTGGTGGAGGTATAGTGCAGTGGATTTCGGTCTCACCTGTAAAAAGCTAGAGGTCTGAGGGTTCCACTTCTCCTCTGGTCTCCCGTGCCAGGTGTTGAGGATACTTAAACACACCTGGAGAAGACAGAAACAGATCAAGGGTTGAAGACAAGAGAATGACTGTCAGGTAAACATCCACAGGCCCTGCCTCCTACCCATCCACCCCTCAATCAGAGGGAAAGCTGAGAAGCAGTTTGCCCTGGCCCCCTCACCAGAGTGCTACCTCTGCTGTAGAAATCCCACAGTAATTCTTAGAGCAGCTGTCTCCTTCCATTATGAAAATAGATGTTCCTTGTCAGAGTCTTCCTAATGAGGAAGAACAGATGAGGCTGGCTCCAGCACCTTCACGGCTTTTCACCAGGGGGGGGGGGGGGGGAAATAGTGTGCTTCTTTTTCATTTTGGCAACACACCAAAAATAAACTAGTGTGAAGGGAAGGCTACTCAAATCAAGCTCTCGCTCTGTCCACTCCAAGCTGTGAGGTTAACAGGTTGATGGTGCCACAGAGGGATCACTCTGGACAGACTGGTGCTGAATATACACTCAAATTTGACATATTTTCGTGGAAAGCCAAAAGTTGAAGGGACGGTAAACATTTTTCACTAAATGAACCAAACCCCCAACATTTAAACTGTTGATTAAAAGCTAGGCAGTTGACCCAACTCCTCACCAACCCCCTAACCCTGAGTAACTGTATGGGACTCACTTTCCCGTCGTTGTAGAGGTTTGGGTTAAAGCGCACGCTGTGTCCCCCGGTGGTCTCCAGGTTGACCAGGGGCGGGGAGTTGGGGTAGTCCTGGGGGAAGTACACGTCAAACTCAAAGCAGCCGTTGGCGTACGGCGTGTCTGCCGGGCCAGTGATGAGAACCTGCAACACACAGACCACAAGGGGTTAATGACAGTTCACTACCCCCCTTTCTCTTCAACAAACCCATTACCACTGGAGGTGGCTGACACAAAAGGACAGCATTTTTCGCCTGAATATCTCATGGCTATTATAGAAATCCAATTCATTTCCACACTAGCTAATCAATCAAGGAGACCACAGGAAGTGAAATAAAAGAAACGGCAGACAGACAAACAGACTTGGGAAGGTCCCAAAAAGGATCAAATAAGGGAAAGGGATCTTGGTTATTCTGTAGGAATACCCTTGTGCTTTCAGTGACCAGGAACTAAAGACCTTTTGTCTGTATAAGTGGCTCGGTCTGATCGATACAGGGGAAAACCTCGTGGGGAGGTAGACCGCACTCCCCGCTCTGCTCTGTTCTTTGCTCACACACGCTGAGTAGCGGGTTATTAGCTAGTCACAGGTATTCAGCCTCAAGGATGGCATGCCCGAATGGGGGGGCTGTGATTTACTGCATTAGCCGCTCGCAGAAGGCCCTGACAGCGGAGGGCTAATCTGATCTGAAACCCACTGCACCGAGACCTTGTTTCAAGAGCATTTGGCTCTGGCTTTTTAAAACAAAAAACCCTTTCAGAGTTTCTGTGGGGGGCCAAGCTCAGAGACACTATCTAGACCAAGGAGGAAGGGCCAGGGATGCAAACTGGTGAGGGCCCCAAAAAAATGATATGCACAGAAACACACAGAAAATCTGTGTAAACTGCTAGAAAACTGTAATGAAGTTGTCACAACACCAAGATTGTGCTAATGACGTGATACCAGGCCAAGTCTCACAATACTGAGTAGTATCGCGATACATCGGGGCCTGCTCCGTCCCCCAGGACGCCTGTTCCCATTTTGTATACTTTCTGCACAATACCCTGACCCTGATATTCACACCTCTACTCAATAAAACACATTGAATTTAACTTCACGCTTCAGCGTTTCCCAAAGGATTTTTTTTAGAGCAGCGGTGGCAAAGTTAGTGTGGGGGTGGCCTCTGACCGCAAACTGTAAAGGCCGCAGAGACAATTTTGCTGTTTTAAAGCTAACTTCCAGCAATTCTACACATTTTGCCATGGATTATGTAATGTTCTTATGCCATCTGAGTGACTCGTAAAATAAAATGAGGGCCTCATGCCATTTTTGGAATTTTAGATTATCCCCTAGTCGAATGGTGGCAACTATATAGCAGTGACGGCCCGGCGCTGCTAAAATATAGTATAGGGGAAACACTGCACTTTTTACTGTATAACAGAAAGGGCTACTGCAGAAAATAACTGATTTACTCACATCCAAATGCCTACCTGTGATTGGGCAAGAGGAACGTAGTAAGGAACATAAATGCATAATGATCTGAATTTTCATTGTGTAAGGAAAGGGGAAACACACCAGGTTTATATGAAACCATCTTTATCCTACTCTTCAGACAACTTTACACACAGCCTTCCAATGAAAACGCTGCGTTTGCCTTGCAGAGGCAGTTGCAGTGCATTCGGTGTGGTGCATACGTTGGATTTATCGAACGTAGGTGTCAAACTGTACGCGTAGACGTCTTGACAGAAATGGTAGCAGAAGGTGAACGTTGAACTTTTGTTGCACACATATCCCGATGATGCTGTGTACTATTTTGTGCAAGGATGCTGTCAGTGTGTTCGAAGCGTTACTCTCGCTCCCACACACTGCTCCCAAAAGTTAGACACCAAACAGAATTTAAGGAACATCAGATGGATTTTTCCCCCTTCAGATTTACCTTAGAATGAATTACATTGAGTAGGCATAAGCATCTCTTAGAGTAGGCTCTGTATCCCTTTTCTGTTTTTCCTGTGCAATCCAAATGTGTGCATAGCCAAAGGGTACCATGTTAGCTAGCTAGCCAGGTAACATGACTAAACAAGGTAGTTTGTTACCAAACCAAAAACGTACGGCCCACGAGTAGTTTAAAAAGGCCCGCAACATGGTTTATAAAAATACGCAAATTATGTGGCAATTTGCGATAGAATGGGGTTTGGCTAGAAACGTAAGGCTTTCAGAGACGTTAAGGTGCAAGCATGACCGTCCCTGTGCTCCGTTTTTTCTCTGGCAGTGGCACTCCGAGGCTGTGCCACAGTGAAGCCCAGTCAGGCTGGCCTGCTAGTCCTTACAGGCCAAATTAAAATAGATCTACATATCCATAACAAAACCCCATCACTGTTTGCACACCCCAAGATCACCATCACGGCTAAATAACATTTAAAAACCGATGGGAGATGGGCAGAGGGAACGGACGGAGAGAAGCAGCAGAGTAGGCTTATGGCTGGTTAGGGGGTGTGGCTGGCACTACACAGCTGTCATATTGTGAGATCAAAACGGTGAATATCCCCTTTCATCCCTGAAGGGGGAGAGGGGGAGATCCTGAGAGTGTCCTGTGTTCTTGCATCAACAAACAAGGTGTCTGAGTGAAGTTTCAGTGAGGTTAGCTTTCCCAGCTGTAGAGGGGGAGAGAATGGGGAGGGGAGGGGGGGGGGGGGGGAAGCTGGCCACGCTGCCAGCTGAAGAGAGCGGCTTGCTGATGGGGGAGGAGTAGAGGCAGAGTGAAGCAGGCAGCGTGGAACAGGAACAAGACACAGAATTGTAATAAATAAAAAAAATCAAAGAATCACTGATCCGGGGGAGAGAGGTAGGACGATACGAGAAGACGTGTGACGGTAAAGAGGACGTGGACACACTGTAGGTAGGTAGTTGGTGTATGTGAGAGAGGGAGAGAATGTGTGGGGAGGGTGAGAGTCAAACACCGACTGACTGACCCCTGTCTCAGCAGCGTCAGGTGTGAGGAGTAGCATGCCTATCCAAACCAGCAGAGCGCTCACAAGATAGCTTGAGGGCACCAAGTGTCACTCAGGCGGTTAGTATATTTCGACATTAACATTCAGACACTTTTAGTGCGCTTCCCAGAGAAGTAGGTGGGAAAACTGGAGCAAGTGGTTTTGCTAATAATGTCTACTAAGATAGCTTGATGCTACCGCTCCCGGTGAAAGAATGATACACTGTTTATGGCAGAATTTTTTATTTATTTAACTTTTTTTTATTATTTAAACTATGCCAGTAGGACAGGAGCTCTCTGGGGACACTTGAAATGAGGGGGGCAACAACCCCAGATGGGTCACTAGACATCACAATGTCCCACCATGTCCTCCAGCCTCTATCAACTTGTGGCCCGTTCTTGTGCTGCTAAGGAAAAAGTTGTGTTCTCGGCAGAAATAGAACCTTAGCAGACGAGGGTTTTGACATTTACCAAATGAGACTTTGCCATTAATCAGAAAAGGGGTCAGGGCCATGTATTAAACGTCATTGGAAAATGAGTAAGACTTTCAATGACGGCATTGGAATGCGAAGCCATAGGCTATCAAGACCGGAAGCAGAGTCCCCAACAGACCAAATCCGTTTCCCCAACCCCCCCCTGCTGCAACAACCGCAAATAGCGCAAGTCCTGCGGTTTTAGTGTCCCAGACAGCATCCATTTGACTGGAACAGTACTGGAAACACCCTGCTCACTTTTACAAGCATCATCATCATCAGCTGGCCATCATCTCTGAATCAGACAGATGGGGTCTCCGGTAAAGGCATTTCATAAACACCTTGAATACCATTGAACAGATATCACTTCTATAGATGATTACGTAAAATGTGAGTGGCTAGTACTGCATGTATAAAATGGGGAGGGGAAATGATAGGCTAGGTGGTTTGGGCTTGTAAAAGACATGCTGAAAGGTATGTACAGTATCAAATCAAGTGGATTGATTACTGTAGGTGTAAGATAGTCCTAAGAGAACGAGACGTGTGACTGAGTGTAAATAGTACAGCACAGAGGACCGTAGAGGACAGGGCAGTATACATCTGTACCTTCATGATGTCCAGTCGCTCTTCGTCGCAGCGGACAAAGACGCTGGAGGAGGAGGAGAGGGGCAGCGAGGTGGAGAGCGTGACGGCCTCCTGTGCCAGGCGGCGGGCGCGGGCAGCGCTGTTGGCGTCGCTGGCGTTCTTCACCTGAGACATGTAGTGGTAGTTCACCTTGAACACCAGCTTCCCGTCATCGTCCTCCGAGACCATCTCAAAGGTGTCTGCCAGGGAGAGACCCAACACAGGTATTAATGTCAATACCTACTGGGACTGCTGGAGAGAAGGTTTAAACACTTTCAAAATGGTTCACTACACATCAAAATAATAAAAGGCATGAAACAAACACCCTGTTGGCATATCATGCAAATATCCTCCCACTTGGATGAACGAGTACACATGTATCTGGCAGTAAACCTCTATTCAGTAATGACATGGCCCCTATGTCCTTTAATCATATTCCACACCGGGGTTCCTGCCTTGATACCTTGGCTCGTCGACCGTCTCTCTCTTGTACTTGGCCCAGAGCAAGTCCGTTTACATTCATGTCACTTGCGGTTACTTTAGACGTGTGCCGTGCGCAAAAAAAATCAGTTGCGGCACAACAAAAGTCCCGTAATCAACCACGGCGTGGCAGGATGAGAAGTGACAGACAGAAAATACCTTCCTCCCTGCAGACAGGCAGCAGGACTGCGTTATCTATCATTTCAGAAAGGGGATGGGGGGGTTTGGGGCTGTGCTGCTGCGGAGTTCTGGGCATTACGTGCACTGAGGGAGGGACCAACCGACAGCCAGGCTCAGAGTGAAGAGCCCTGCCTCTAGTATGTCTAAGCATTCCTCCTCTGTCTTGAAAATAAACATTTCCACATTTCCAACATACGGTACCCACCAAAACACAACTGGCCCAACTGTACACCACACATTGAACACAAACGCACAGAAACTTAAAAGCACTCACCAAACTGAAGCTTCTTCATGATGGCCACGTACTTCTCCTCTAGTGAGCGTAGGATGGACATGGGTTTGGGTCTGGTTGTTGCCTTCTTCGAGGACTCAGCCAACTTCCTCTCTGATGGAGGGAAAGATAAAAAGAAAACCTTGTTACCATGGCAGGTTCAAAGTCATCCCTGTCATCCCTGGCTTACTGTCCGCCTGGATCTAGGTCCAGACCTACCATCTTTACATGAATCTTCCTGGCAAACAAACAAACCAACCACACTGTGATAAAGGACTGCTGAGGTCACCGCTTCATTGATATTACTACCTAGTCCACGCCGACTAAATCGATTAACATCGAAAACACAAAAAGTCATATTCCTCTTCGGCTCAACAAGATTATCTCAGAATATGATGGCATTCGCAGGTAATGGCAGGGTTTGTCAGACCTCCTTATCCTCCCATTTTCACCTTCATATTGATGGATGAATGAATCTGCAATCCGTTGGGAGATTCTCCCACCCCCTACCCTCCAATTTCTTCTGGGTCTTGTCGACAGCTAAACCATGTCCAAGACAAATGACAATGGAAACGGCCACCAATTTTCGCACCGACAGTCGAGAGACGGGATAGAAAGCAATTTAATGCATTCACATAATTAACGGTCTATTTATAGCACCCCAGCCCCGCTCTCATCCTCTGCTTTAGTTACTGCTACCTGGACAGATGTACCTCCCATTAAATTACTGGTGCATTTTACTGGCCTATTACGACCAGACTTAGGATGCAAGGGGGGGGGGGGGGGCCGTCGATACTTTATTTACTCTCAGTTCTGTTGGCACGTTAGCGTTGGATATCAATATTTCTTGGAACAGTTTCCCAGTTTAACCAGTCTAATACTAGGCTGTAGGAACAGAGCTTTAAACGCCTGCCTCCTCGTAAGCCTGTCGCTGGGCCATTTTAAAGACTAATTAAAACAAAACGCATATCGGTGCAGCCCTCTATGCTGCCCATTCCCTTTTGGAACATGAATCCAGTGGCCATTATCATATGAATTTCCTTGTGTAAAGTGACGGCTGCATTGATCTGAACATTCCCGCCCCCATCCCCCAATAGAGCCACCGGGGGAGGGGCGTTTACAGTCAATCATACGTCAGATGCATCGGTTGGCAGCTTTCTTCAGCAATGGCTGGCAGGAGCTCCCTGACAGAGGGTTTTATGACCCGATGCCCTCTCACTACCGAACCCTCCTGTCCTTCTCGTGACTGTCTGTACTATGGGTCTCCCTGCACCGTGGGGACGCAGACAGAAGGGCTGCATGGGGCCTGTGGGACAACAGGTGGCCACAATAGGACAAACGTCTCTATTTAGCATCAAAGCGATGTAAGAGAACGGGTTAACTTTTAACCTGTCACTGACAGAGTGGGGTTGGAGTTGGGTAAAGGATGTTCAGGCCTAAAACAGGACGCGTTTCCTTGATTAAGATAAAATTGAGACTTAAAAGGCTCCAAGTCAATGACAGCCCAGGGAATTTGTACTTGTGGAGACTAAACTTAAGAGACCCATTTTCTTGTCCTTGTCCCAAGAACACACAGGACAAAAGGGAGAGGTAGCGAGAAAAATGTAGACTGGGAAGACATTTGGGACCTGCTGAAATAATTCAGTCAAATTTCTAGGGGGGGGGGGGGGAATCTTTTGAAAGAGCCAAAACCAGACAACCTTTAAAAAGGCACTGGCTAACATTTTACTGTGTCACTTCGTATTACAATAAATGTCTGTAAAAAAAAAAAGCCAAGGAGGGTCCAGACTAATAGTCCCCTTGCTCGGCATGGTTTGGCCCTAGGCCAGAGAGCGACGTGTGTGCGGCCAGCCTTACCCTGGTTTGCCTGCCGTAGGCTGGTGGTGGCAGCGTAGACAATCTCAGCCGTCCTCTGGATGTCAGGCACCAGCAGGGTCAGGCCCTCAGGCTCTGGGTCTGAGCTATCAGGCTTCACCACGCCTTTTGCCTTGTCTTTCTTTGACCTGAATAACAAAAAGAGGAGTTCAGTAAATCAACATAATCCCTGCCTGCAGTGACATATATCGCTAATTTACTTGCATTGCAGTCGATCACGTAAGGAAATCTGAGGCGACAAGATTACTGATGGGAATAGAAATGTTCAATGGTCCTAAGGAGTGCTCTACAGTGCAACAATTAAACATTTCGGGCGGTTCTGTAGATGATACCCGTGTCCATCTGAAAAGGAGCATATTGCCCAGTGAGCCACAATCCTGGAGCAAAATTGATATACCCATTCCCAGTATTTTTCATGCTCTGTTAAAGGGGTGTGCATCCAACGGTGAAGCCTCAAAACCAAGAAGCAAAGACCATGTGACCCAATGTTCAGACAAATGTAACGAAGTGGCAAGGACACCATTCCTCTTGTCCAGGTGCCATGAATACTTTAACCAGTTTTGTGAAGACTTGCAGCAAATCATTTGGCGCTCACAACTAGGTAAGCAAAGACATTGAAAAAACCTCCCTACTTTCATCCCAGTTAAAATTAAAATAAGTCCCTGCATCAAAACTCCTGGGTTAAGTGGAAAACCCCAGAGGTGGCTGAAATACACGAGGGACGTTAAAACAGTCCTTTAACCTTGTGCATAAAAACGCAGTAGGAGCTGAGAGGAGAATGGATTCCGCGGCCTTGCTGATGGGTGGCTGAAAAATACACTTTCCACATGACCTTTTGTGAAGTTGAACAGCCGCCAAGTTCCCTCCCCTTTCTCGCCCCTCTGCTCCACCAAGGACAGTCAGCGAAGGTCTTCTGTCACCAACCCCCCCCGTCCCCCGTCCTCATCGGCCATTTCATTCCATTCCATTGCAGGCCAGGCGGCCAACACATGCCTTGGAAGGCTGGACACAGATGGGGAGAGACAGTTGAAGAGAATGCCTAACGCTCTGCTGTGGATGCCCAGCTGTCCCAACCGCCCCAAGGCCCTGCTTTCATTAGAACCCTCTCGGTGTGTCCGGACCTCAGCCCTCAGAGTCCAGCCTGATGTAATGCCTGTGGATATGATGCTTATGAATGCATTATCGCTGAGGCCTGACGGAGCTGATAGCAGGGCATTTTCCGTCCTCACACCCCCCCCCCCCATCACTGGTGAAGAAACCACAGCTTCATGCTGGACCACCCTCAGACAGTAATCCTAATTGTGTTGCTGATAAGCAGCAGTGGTACAGACCACCAGGTAGGTCTGTCAGTCTCCCAGGGTGGATTGGCTATTCTGCTGTACATTTGAAAAAAACTGTCATGGGTCCTGGCATGTTTGTTGGTGGGACATTCAAGAGGGAGGGGCTGTGCCTTCTAAAAGTAACACCCAGCTGGAGCATTAAATGCATAACATGCCACCAGGGAGGAGACATGCATGTCTGTGGGAATCGTACATGCGCTGGAACGGTTTGATACGTCTCCACAGCTAACCACGCATGGCTCACATCCTTTAAATATTGACTCCTCGGATGGAATCCCACGGAATACTGAGGATTCCGCGCACTGGGCGGATGTGTGTAGCTAGCGTAGAGGCTAGGAAGAGGTTAACAGTGCCTTGGCTCCTCTGAAGTGTCCTGCTACGGTCTTTGCGTAAGCTCAGCACTGGGCTGGATGGTGGGGGGAGATATATGGGAGGGGGTTAAGGATCCTTTACACAAACTGTTAATTGTGCTGCTGAAGCAGAATAACATGGACTTCCTGCACACTTTGGGGCTGTGATTAATAATGGATGGTCACAGGCCCACAGGTCAGGTCTACAGGCTCACTACTGCTGATGACTCACGGTCTAGAGACCAGGGAGGAGGCTGGCCCAGGATCGAACCCCCTTGAAACGCTAATGCGCGGCGGAAACCATCAATTTACATTGATTACATTGGCAGTAAGACTTTATTCTTTGCTTGTGTTGTATGTTCTTACTCTGTCCGTTTAAGTCCCCACCTGAGGCGGTTAGTGTAGGTGTCCACGCAGGTCTTCATCTTGGCCAGCAGCATGCCCACAGACGTCTGTCCCTCGGAGCTTCCCTCCTCCTCTTCCTCCTGGCTGGGGTCTCCTGACAGAGGCAGCAGCAGGGGCACCAGGGCCGTGGAGGTGGAGATGGCCCTCAGCAGCTCCAGCAGCGCCCGGTACAGGGGCACGTGGCGAG
Source organism: Oncorhynchus kisutch (assembly GCF_002021735.2). NCBI lineage: Eukaryota > Metazoa > Chordata > Actinopteri > Salmoniformes > Salmonidae > Oncorhynchus > Oncorhynchus kisutch. Next base: position 39,924,788 of record NC_034184.2, read on the forward strand.
CCATGTCAAGCACTGAGGGGAGAAGAGAACACAGGAACCAGGGTGTTAAGGAGGAAGGTAAACTCAGACTGGAGAGTGCATAAGCGAGAGCCAAGAGAAACATGGTAATAGGGTTGTTTTGGAATCAATCCCAATAAAAACATGGACAAAGACAAGACACCCATAATTCCGACACCTCTCCTGCGATCAAACTACGCATCGCTGTAAAAAGGAAATCCAAATTGGGCTGGCACATCTGAAGACACACACAAATCGAAATTGGCTTCCAAGACACCAGTTTAGAATTCAATATAGGAGTACATGAGAGAACATAACAAGAGTATCCGTCACATGGTCTTGAGTCAACCTGTGTGTGTGTGACGGGATAGATGGGGGCAGGTCGGAGAACTCAAGATTGCACTTGGAGAAAGGAGAGGAGCAGCATGACTAGAGATGGATTGTAGTGAGCAGAAAGCTAGTGAAAAGGGATATTAAATATGATTAGAGTTCCAGGAATGGACAAATGACATGCACGCACTAGGAACAGCCCTCAGGCGGCTAAAACCAAAGTCCAGAACTCAATTTAAACTGCTCACAAACAAAAACGTGAGCCCGACTTCTGTCCAATACCAACTCACATCCCTGAACGCAACTCAAAAACAGCCCTGTGTTCCAGGCCCTGAAATGAAGCCGAGCCAGCTAGTCAGGAGGGCAGTCACCATCACCAATGGAAGCTAATCTAAAAGGAAAGCCTGGGGCCGAGCAACCCCCTCACTTACGTTCCCAGGTACATGATTGAATCTTGGGTGTCATTTTCTAGAATGTAGGACGAGTCAGGGAGTGTGATAGATTGGAAAATCCACAGCTGTGCTGTGGGGGAGTGCGGGAGAGAGAAAGAGGTGGAGACATATTAAATTTGCGGGGAGGGAATAATCCTGACGTGGCTGTGACAGGAGCAGGCCCAGCTGTTTGTCCTGCAGCTTCTTCATTGTGATGGGATTCCATACAGTATAGGTCCCCCTCATCCGCATGACGAGGACTGACAGTTCCCACTTCATACCCATAATGGAAGTTTAAATAACAGTGAGTTGTGGTGGCGAGCCTGCTGAGCTAGGCCCCTGCATTCCCTTGTGAGCGGCTTGCACGAGACAGAGGGCAGGTGCACTCGGCGCCCCACAAACCCCATTAAAAATCTAACCTGGTTCCACGTGGTTGTGCTGTGAGAAAGGCCCTGGCCTGGGACAGCGTGAAACCGGGGTAAAAGGATGTGCTATGTTTCTTTGTGTGTGGTTGGTTGTGTTCCTAGTTGGTGGGGGAAATAAAAAGAACACCCAGACATAATCCCTTGGTGAAAGGAGAGGATTTTTAGGATGTATTCAAAACGGGTCTGACTTGGAGAAGCACAAAGGAAATTTGATGGATTAGAACAAATCTAGCAGAGAGCACCAAGGAAGCAACCTTGTCCTCACTCCTTTGTCTGATGATGTACTCCCGTTTATTTAGCCACATTGTTTACCAAGCTGTCTGAAAAGCATAAAAATCACTTCTTGTGGCCTACATCCCGTAGATGTGTTTTAAGCAGTCTGCGGACAGTCATACTCCTGCTGAACCAAGATCGTGTCCATCATTGTCAGAGGCATATCCGGTCTGTGAGTGGAAAGAGATTTGCGGTGACGGCACAGACATTTCCATTCGCGTGTGTGCGCGTACACGTGTGTCACTGTCGACCTGAGCGCAACGGTGTGCTCAAATGGAGCAGGACGGCCCTACACTTTTGCACCCAGTCTGCTTTACATTTATATTGGAATTCCCGGCCCCAACGTCCCTTTCCCAGATTTTTAACATTGACCTCTCGTCACTTTAATCTGCTCCTCAATCCTCTCTAGTGTGTGGGCAGCACCCAGAGCAGAGACCAAATCCCCACGCTACTGATTCCAATTACCGCTAGGCTCCGATCAACTGGTATGATTGATGTGGGAGATGTGACTATTATCCTTATGTCTAATGTCCCCAGTGTTGAGTGAGTGTGTGTGTTGCTTTAAACTCCTCCTCCATGTCTCTCCCTCCCCCCATTCTCCTCGTACTCTCATGGTCAAGTACATCCCTTGTTCGTCATCATTTAACTTGGACTAGAACCAACAAAATAGCCTTCTCTGCGCAAGGAAAGAAGATGGACTGAGAATCTGATAATACATTAAGACTCTTTTTTTCCCCAAAGGGTGATAAAACAAGGTTAGGAAATCTAACGACAGCAGTAATGCTGCAGAGACAAACATGGGTCTGATATGACCTTCGTTCCTTTAAGGCAAACCATAATTCTGTCCATCAGATTCAAATAAAGGACACAAAAAGTCACAATAGGAGGGGCACCTCCCCAGACTTTAAATTGGCAATAAAAAAAGGTTATCTGTGATACTCCGACAGACGAACAGAAAAGGAGCTACAATGTACTGGACATCCATCTTGACCACAACTGACAGCCTTATTCTAAAATAAAAAATTATTATTATTATTCCCTAAATCTACACACAATACCCCATAATAACAAAGCAAAAACAGGCTTAGACATTTTTGCAAATGTATAAAAAATAAAATAGTGGAATATGTAAATGTGATAGGTATTCAGACTCTTTACTCAGTACTTTGTTGAAGCACCATCGGCAGCAATTACAGCCTCAAGTCATCTTGGGTATGACGCTACAAGCCTGTCACGCGTGTTTTTGGGGAGTTTCTCCCATTCTTCTCTGCAGATCTTCTCAAGCTTTGTCAGGTTGGATGGGGAGTGTCGCTGCACAGCTACTTTCAGGTCTATCAAGAGATGTTCGATCGGGTTCAAGTCTGCGCTCTGGTTGGGCCACTCAAGGACATTCAGAGACTTGTCCCAAAGTCACTCCTGCGTTGTCTTGGCTGTGTGCTTATGGGCGTTGTCCTGTTGGAAGGTGAACCTTCACCCCAGTCTGAGGTCCTGAGCACTTTGGAGCAGGTTTTCATCAAGGAGCTCTGTACTTCGCTTTGTTCATCTTTCCCTTGATCCTGACTAGTCTCCCAGTCCCTGCCACTGAAAAACATCCCCACAGCATACTACCACTACCATGCTTCATCGTAGGGATGTGCCAGGTTTCCTCCAGATGTGACGCAAATCTTGTTTCTCATGGTATGGGAGTACTTTGTGCACCTTTTGGCAAACTCTAAGCGGGCTGTCATGTGCCTTTTACTGAGGAGTGTCTTCTGTCTGGCCACTCCACCATAAAAGCCTGATTGGTGGAGTGTTGCAGAATTGGTTGTCTTTTCCACAGAGGAACTCCGGAGCGCTGTCAGAGTGACCATCGGGTTCTTGGTTACCTCCCTGACCAAGGACCTTCTCCCCCCGATTGCTCAGTTTGGCTGGGCGGCTAGCTCTTGGAAGAGACTTGGTGGTTCCAAACTTCATACATTTAAGAATAATGGAGGCCACTATGTTCTTGGGACCTTCAATGCTGCAGAAATTATTTGGTACCTTTCCCCAGATCTGTGCCTTGACACAATACAGTCTTGGAGGTCTATGGACAATTCCTTCAACTTCATGTCTTGGTTTTTGCTCTGACATGCACTGTCAACTGTGGGACCTTATATAGACAGGTGTGTTCCTTCCCAAATCATGTCCAATAAATTGAATTTACCACCGGTGGACTCCAATCAAGTTGTAGAAATATCAAAGATAACCAATAGAAACAGGACGCACCTGAGCTCAATTTCGAGTCTCTTAGCAAAGGGTCTGAATAGATATGTAAATAAGGTTCGTTTTTTACATTTTGAATGTACATTTTGAACAAAAAAAATGTAAACCTGTTTTGGCTTTGTCATTATGGGGTATTGCATGTAGATTGATGAGGGAAAAAATATTGAATACATTTTAGAATAAAAATGTGGAAAAGTAAAGGGGTCTGAGTACTTTCCCAATGCACTTGCTTAGCTAGGTGCTTCATACTAAAAACAATCTGAGCAAGCACGTGAGATGCAGGCAGGAGCATGAGATGCAGGCTGGCGCGGGAGATGCAGGCAGGCGTGTAGGAGCAGATATGTGAGCATCTCATGTGAGCAGACACATGGCCACAGAGTGTCTGAGCGGGGAAGGCGGGAGACAAGGAGAGAGAAGTTGATAGAAAAAGCGCGAGAGAGAGGAGATGGAGCACTGATGCATTCTCTAAAAACCCAGAATCTAAACCAACCAGAGACAAAACAGAGATGCTCTTTGCATATTGTATTTTAAAAATAAGGCCAATAGCTAACATCTTAAATAGTCTTACAATGGATTTTTGTGGTTTAGGAGAAACTTGAGACCGTGGCTATGCTACAGTTTAACAAAAGGCTAGGAAGGTCGGTGACACAAACCAGTCAAAATACTAAACACATTTATCTTCGCACTGTGGCTTGGTTCAAGTTTAATTGGCTTCGACAGGGCGCACAACTGCTTCTGACACACGAGAGAAGAATTTTAACTAATGTGAACATTGTCATAAAGAGCACGTTCAACTTAATAAAACGCACTCTTCCCCATCTCAAGATGTTAAATAAGTGAAATAAAGTGCCTATTAAGGACCAAATAAAGTAACAGGGTTGACAACGTCATCTTATATCAGCCATAAATCCTTTTGTGACAGGGGGAATGGAAGCTTGAGGTGTAAAAGCAGGGCGGGGCAATTGAATGCAAGCTTCACAAAAAAAAATTAATTGTTAAAAAATGTCAAGCCTGTCTGACGCGTAATATTCGACACTTGCTTACTTTATCACAAAACACCAGAAAATGTCAAAAGAGTAGAACCAGCTGAGCTCACCTGCTTTTCCACTAGGATTTGAGTATATGTTTTTAAAAAATACATTTAAAAAATAGTTTCACCATATTGAAACAAGAGTTCAGCTCACGTAAAAAGGTTGACTTGAAAATGTGGAACAGGTTTTTTTTCTTCCTTAAAATGTATCACTAATAACAAGCAATAAATGATCTTCATAAATGACTGTCAAAAGCAACAAAATAACTAAGGTTTGATAATGATAGCGAAACTTGGAGAAAAGTTGGATTGAAGTGGGTTAAAACACTTCCTAGAAGTCAGAGGATGCAGAGAGACATGTCAGATTTATTGAATTTGCCATGTCGTCTATATTAAAAAGGGCACTTCATTTAATATAAACAGGCTTTTAAAATTCTATATTTGTACACAATTTCCACTTAAAGGGGCTTATTTTAGGGAACAACCCAATTCATTAAAGAGAATGAGATCAAAACATTAAAATGTGGCAGTGGAGCCGTCCTAATAAGTGCCAAGACATGATGGCCTGAAATGTCTCTTGGCTGCAACAACGCATAAACAATTCAGAGACGACATCCAAAAAGCCACAAGGCAAGGGGAAGGCATCTCATGTACTCTATTCGCAACTTTACTTAGAAATCACATAAAGTGGAGCAGGTTGAAATATTACATCAAGTGTGATGCTGAAATACGACACTCCAGAGTTGAGAACCAGTCGAGGGTTAGCTGCATACATAATGCATGTGCAACAAGCATTGAAAGTATAAAGTCTTTGCTAGTCCTCAAATCAAAAGTACAAGCATTAAGAACAGAGTGCCCCCTGAGCACCCCAGCCATGTTATCTAGGCCTAAACTGTTATTATTGTCAATGTAACAACACACCAGCCATTTGTTTTTTTTTAATGACTAATTTTGATAGGGAGACGTTGCGGGCAATTCGCATCACTCCGCTAGATGTCTACCTTGTGATTAAAGTCATAATTCAACATCTATCATGGTCCAAAACACACCAACAGTCATGAAGAGGGCACCACAACACCTCTTACCCCTCGGGAGGCTGAAAAGATTTGGCATGGGCCCTCAGATCCTCAAAAGGTTATACAGCTGCACCATGGAGAGCACCTTGACTGGTTGCCATCCAGGAGCTCTATACCAGGCGGTGTCAGAAGAAGGCCCTAAAAATTGTCTAAGACTCCACCCACCCAAGTCATAGACTAGGGGTACCGATGCACCAAGTCTGGAACCAACAGGTCCCTAAACAGCTTCTCCACCCAAGCCATAAGACAGAGTTAGTTTAATAGTTAACCAAATAGATACCCGGACTACCTGCATTGACCCTTTTTGCACTAACTTTGACTCATCACACATGTTGCTGGTACTGTTTATTATACTTTATTCCTAGTTATATGTGCAGTGCCGTCAGAAAGTATTCACACCCCTCGACTTTATCCACATTTAGTTGTGTAACAGTGTGAATTTAAAATGGATTAAATTGAGATTGTCACTGGTCTATTACACACAATACCCCATAATGTCAAAGTGGAATTATGTTTTTATTGTATTTTTGTTTTTACAAATGAAAAGCTGAAATGTCTTGAGTCAATAAGTATTCAACCGCTTTGTTATGGCAAGTCTAAATAAGTTCAGCAGTTCACTTTTGCTTAAAAAATTTGTGTGCGCAATAGTGATTTTTTTAATGACCACCTCATCTAAAGGAGGGAAACCATTCAGGGTTTTCACAAGGCCAAAGGTGACTTTAAAACAGTCCTAGTTTAATGGCGGTGATAGGAGAAAATCGAGGATGGAACAACATTGTAGTTACTCCACAATACTAGATTGACAGAGTGAAATGGAAGCCTGTACAGAATACAAATTGTCCAAAATATGCAGTCTGTTCACAACAAGGCACTCAAGTAATACTGCAAAAACAAATGTGGCAAAGCAATTAAATGTTTGTCCTGAATACAAAGTGTTACGTTTTGGGTAAATACAATACAACACATTAATGAGTACCACTCTTCATATTTTCAAGCATAGTGGTGGCTGGATCATGTTATGGATCTGCTTGTAATCGTTAGCTGGGGTGTTTTTCCAGGATAAAAAAATAAATGGAGCACAGGCAAAATCCTAGAGGAAAACCTGGTTCAGTCTGCTTTCTACCAGACACTGGGAGATGAATTCATCTTTCAGCAGGACAATCGACACTTGAGTTGCTTACCAAGAGGACAGTGAATGTTACAGTTTTGACTTAAATCTGCATTAGAACCTATGGCAAGACCAGAAAATGGTTGTCTAGCAATGATCAACAACCAAACAGAGCTTGAATAATTTTGAAAATAATAATATATATATATTTTTTTTTAAAGGTAAATGCTGCACAATCCAGTTGTGGAAAGCTCTTGGAGGCTTCCCAGAAAGACAGCTGTAATCGGCATGTGATGACACTGCTCTGGATGAAGTTCATGGTTGGGATTGTACACTATACCGTCCAGATGTCCAGATCTCAACATAAAAAACAAATGAAATTATCAAATTGATTGTTTGACATTTATAAAATTTGGGGAATATGAATACTGTGCTCGTTATGTTTTTCGCATGAGTTATACAATAAGAAATAAAATGGTAATGATTCATCTCCAAGTGGCCATTGATTTAGCATAATTGAACACGTCACAAGTAGTGTCACTCCATCTAGTGGAAGGGGAAAGAAAATGGCTTAGGATTCAGCAGCGGGCTGCATAATCTGTTTGGATATCCAATCACAGCGCAGCGACATGTTTTCAGGCCCACCTTCGGCTAAAGCGTTGCCCCTGTGGCGTCAGGTTTGAAATGAGATGAGAAACCAAAAGGAAATTAAACAAGAGGCCTGTGCTTCTGGGAAGGAGGGAGGAAGGGAAGATGGAGGGATGAGAGAGCGCGATGCTGCCGTGTGTACTTTACAAATTAGTGTTCGTAGAACTACCAGATAAGAGTGCCATCGGCGGCGACTCCTCTCCTACCACCAACGCTGTTGTCAGCTTCAATACAAGAACAAGACTCTACCTTGCCCCTTTTCTCCTGTTCCCAGTCTCCTGCTCCTCTAATAGCAGCACAGTAAAATGTGTAATAGACAGGATCCTGTGTTTTGCGCAATCATGTGACAGAAATATTTTATCCTGTATTTTAAACCATATTCAGAAATGAGAATTGCACCAAAAAAATTCAAGCTATGGTCTCCATTTATAGCTGGGAAGGGACCTCTACTGTTTCTACAAGACCAGCGGAGTATGATTTCTGTTTCAACTTGTTATTGTTTACTTTGGTCAATTCCTACTAGCAGACTTCGTTGATAACTATTGAGGGAAAATGTACTTGTTACAACTGTGATACGTGGTCTCACCTACCTATCATAAGATAACTGTGCCAATTTTAAGTGGCTCTGGATAAGAGTGTCTGCTAAATGACTAAAATAAAAATGATACTCCTGAACCATCTGACAACAAAAGGTGACAGTTTGATGAACAAGGTTCAAATCCAGGTATGTCACATGACTGTGCAAAACAGGGCCCTAGATCGAGGCTAGCCAAGCAGTACTACGCACAAGGAGGTAAGTGGGAATAAGAGCAGCGAGTGTGGGAGAGGCACCACGGTAGCCTGGTTGCTCCTTCTGCGGGTCCCCAGAGGTGGCAGTGAGTGACAGCCTGGCACAGGGCACAATGTCCAGCCAGCCTTGTTAATCCACAATTGGAGGTTAGGCTCAGGTAGCGGTAGGAAAACTGTAGTAAACAAATAAGAACGTGGCAAAAGGGGAATGGGAAGGAGGTCAATGCCTATAGCGGAAATTGCTTATTCGAAATATGTTGCCTAGGATTAAAAAAATGGAATCGGCAAGGTTTATGCTACACACTCCTTTGCAGGGAATACCTGGTCGGTCTCTGCGATTAAATGGAGTCATGTGAATAGAAGTGAATAGGCTGGCCCTGTCATTATGTTACTAAGCCAGTGGGCTCCCTGCACGTTTCCATTCCCAGTTCATCATGGGAGTAAACAGCAGGTGACAGAGGTCAATAAAGCAATAACAGATAAGGTCCCACCACTAACACAGAGCAGCATGGTAGATAGTTCTGGGGAATTACCCAACATTTTGGTTCTTTTTTTGGTTTTTAAAAAACAAAATAGACTTCACATGTTCAATTATTTGAATTCCATTTCCTTTGTTTTTTTCTGAGAGCACAATGGAGTTTCTCTAGAGATAAATCAGATCAAGCCCGAACTGTGGGATGTATACTGAACAAAAATAAAAGCAACCATTTCAAAGATTTTGCTGAGTTACAGTTGACACAAGGAAATCAGTCAATTGAAATAAATAAATTACCCCTAATCTATGGATTTCACATGACTGGGCAGGGGCTCCGCCATGGGTGGGCATAGGTCTACCCTCTTGGGAGCCAAAACTAGGTCCAGCCAATCAGAAAGAGTTTCTCCCCACAAAAGGGCTTTATTACAGACAAAATCCTGCAGGCGAAGAAGCCTGATGTGGAGGTCTTGGGCTGGTGTGGTTACACGTGGCTTGCAGTTGTGAGGCCAGTTGGACGTACTGCCAAATTCTCTAAAACGACATTGGAGGTGGTTTATGGTTGAGAAATTAATATTGAATTCTCTGGGAACAACTCTGGTGGACATTCCTGCAGTCAGCATGCCAATTGCACACTCCCTCAAAACTTGGGACATCTGTGACATTGCGTTGTGTGAGATAATGGCCAATTTTAGAGTGGCCTTTTATTGTTCCCTAGCACAAGGTGCACCTGTGTAATGAGCATGCTGTTTAAATCAGCTTCTTGATATGCCACACCTGTCAGGTCGATGGATTATATTGACAAAAGGAGAAATGATCACTAACAGGGATACAAACAAATGTGTGCACAAAATTTGAGAGAAATTCAAATCTTTGCGCATATAATTTATACTTTGTTCAGTGTAGTAAGGAGTTACCAAAATAACAATATCCAACATAGTGCAGAAAAAGCGGTAATTAACTACAATGACCATAATCCATTGCTCGCCTACACAGGATAGAGCGCAGGCTGCATCGTGAGGTTTCTCTGCCTGAACATACATGATCTAAGTGATTGGTATTCAGCAGTCATAAAAGTATGCCTTATTTACTTTGACGAACTACTAAAATAGTGATTTGTCAGACAGCAGCTTTATAGAAATGAGATGACTTGGAATGAAATAAAGTAATCAAATATGATTCATGATTCCATGTGTTGTTATAGTTATTATTATTCTACAATGTAGAAAATAGTACAAATAAAGAGAAACCCTGGAAAGAGTAGGTGTCTAAACTTTTGACTGATACTTTGTATGCAAAAAAACCTCAAAAACACACTTGTACATGTCTGAAATAGGACAAATTTAAGCACCCACTTAATTAGCATTATACAGTACATAATCCAAATTTGGGATGGTGGATCAATTTAAGGGACAAATTCCATGGAGGTATAGCCATAATCAAGTTAAATTGCGTCAGCTTTTGTTTGTTCCTTATCAAGCACAAATTCTGAACCGTAAAATGCCTCTCCAGTCCTCGAGAAGACATTGTTTCTCTGAATGCTACAAAACACCAGGGATCTTAATCATTTTGCCAAAGTTGTAATATGACTCTGATTGGAGTCATTTAAAAAAAGATGGGCTGCCTGGAGGCTGCCTCTGTAGAACTCGCCCTGCTGATAATTGCCCTGGTCTGTAATTTCCCAGCATTAGAGTGATTGGTATGTGTGGATCATAATGATCAGAGAGGAGTTCATGCACTCAGCCCAGTTGGAGGTAATTCTCTCATGGAATGTCTGAGCGCTTCCTTGCAAAGCCAGAAAGCCAGGGCTGAAGAGCTTTCTACAATTGGCTTGAAAGTGGATATTGGTCGATAAGTGTTCACATGAACGGTCAACTCAGGGGCCGTGTCCAAATACCCATACTGGCTGTAGACCGTTTGAGTACACACACAAAAAAATTGTTTTAAAGTATGCACATTCTCGAAAGTCTATTATGCTGTAAATGCCCAGATGTCATACTAATTTTGGCTTTTCATCTAGCTGAATTCACTGCACAATTTTCTGGAATTTTATAGCCACAAAAAATTGGAAGAGGGGGACTGTGAGTTTTGATAGGTAGATCTCTTCACGTAAACAACTAAACTTGGCTGTATGATTGCCATAGGCTGAGAGACATCCTATGACCATTAATTCCCTTCAGTATTTACATTGTATATAACTTACAAGTAATATAGTGTAACCATGTATTTTGTTGTTGATTTATTAGCCATTCTTTTATGACCGTTTCATTTAATTAAATGTATCGACCGAAGATTACACAATACAACAGCAGTATCTGTATACATGATATGTACTGTCAACGATTAATATTACTACTGAAATTAACTTTCATTATCCACATTGCATTGTCCTGTATTTACTGAAATGCGATTAGAAATCTCCCACTCTGACTGTAGCGCCGCTTTGATTGACAGTCAATAACAAGCTACACGTGTAAAACGGACGCGTCTGTTTAAACGGATGCACTCATAACTGTCGTTTTATTTAAATATTGAATGCAAATGGCATATCCTTGTAGGCTATGTAGCATCGTCATATCATTTATAAATATTTTAGACAAAGCCTTAAAAGAAAGCCACAAAAAAAAGTCTCCCAAGTAATCGAATACTAACGTCCGTTCGGATAGTCAAATAACCGTGCCCATCCCTAATACAAACGCTAGTTTCCGTCGAAAAACTTCAGTTTTACAACTATTTTGAGTATACACCCGTGTTATGGTGAAAGGAACAGTAAATTGCACTCGTTACCGATTCACTTCAGCACTATAATCTGGTGAAGTATGTCAGTCACAGTCTAGTTAACAAATGTGAGCAACCGCAACATTCAAACGAGGCTACAAAGAAAACTAATGGGACTGTAGCGACTGTGTTGACTTCAAAGTCGGGGTTGTGAACTAGGTTTCTATTCAAGCGTTGATCGACATGGTAATGGCCCTATAGTATTGGAGAAAAGTTGAAAAAAATTGGCCCACCGTTACATGTCGTAACGTACAGCACGCATTAAGCAATTATGTATGTCTTACAATCTCTCTCCACCAGGTGTAGCACTTCTATCATCCTTTAAAAACAAGAAATGGACAGTGACGGGGATAAGGGGGATACCTAGTAATTTTTTGCGTCATCATTGCATGCGATCATCATTCTCAAAGCCACTGTTTACTTCTAAGATCCCTTTAGCACCGCCCTAAAAACCAGATTCAAATTCGACACAAACCTTCAAATAGGTATGTAATGACAAACTCTTTATAGTGTTTTATTTACATTTTAGAGGCGATAAGGTGATAAGCTGGACAGGTAGAGTGAAAAAAAGCGATTTTCCCACACAACATCTCTCCTTCTCACTATCACGCATTAGATTCTTTTCCCCACCCTACATTTTTTAAAAGACCCGACGGGGCTCATTGTCTTCTTTAATTATGCAGAAACGGGCAGCGTGGGGGTCATGTAATTGATTCTGTTGGAAAGGGGAGAAATTGCGCTTTACAATGGTATTGACATTACAGTTGATCTGGAAGTATTACGTTTTTGGGGCGCTAAAATAAGGTCAATTGAACAGACCAAGGCGATGTACAAAGGTGAGTGAGTTTACGTTACATGTATAGATGAACGGTTCCGGGCACTGTATCTACTACGCTTTGTTTCGGGACAACCTGGATCACTCAGAGTTCCAATGCAGCAATTGTTTGCTTGCCGAGGATTATAGGCTTGAGGTGGATTCCTTGATCATGCAGGTCGCCAGCATACGTAAGAAACTGGGGCAAACGCCGGTGGCTGAACGGCGTTCGTGTTTGTTGGATGCATCTCCACCTTGTTGTTATCCGACTGGCCGGAGTAGCCCGGGGCTCCCCTATCTGACAGTGGAGTCGAAGGAGCACAGCAAGAGGAGCATGGCAATCAACGATGCTCGCATGTCACGAGCCGTGGAAGCCTAAGACAGCAGCCTCCCACAACGTAGTCTACAGTCCCAACGAGAGGCCCGGAGCGAATACAAACAACCAATAGTTCCTCCGTCCCTGTTGCCTGTTCTTCCTGCACCTTCGCCGCTGGGGGTTACCTGTGTCTGCGGCCACAGTGCCTACCCCTAAGATTTTGAAGTCGACATTGGCAACATGCTCTGGCTCGAGCGGGGCTTCTCCATCTCCAAGTTGATTCTATCATAGTCCATGTGGGTTTTAATGACATTATGAAGGGCAGCTCTGAACAGTTGAAACTGGATTTTAAAAGAGCTGATTGACTCTCAACTAATAAAATACCTGTGTTATCTGGCCCTGTGCCCTCTCAATCGTGGCATTGAACACTTTAGCAAGATTCTCTCTTCACATTTGGTTACATGATTATTGAAGCTCAATGGGTGTAGCTTTGGTGGACAATTTCGATACCTTTTGGAAACTAAAACATGCTTTATAAGGAGGATGGGATCCACCCAAATCACTTGGGTTCCTAGATCCTTTCACAAGGCTGCGTTGAGACAATGGCTTAATGACCCAGGCCCAGCTCAGTTAATCCCTACTACCATTGTGACGCTGAGTTGTCATAATGCTTCGGCAAATGTACATTATACCAGGGGTTTTGGTAGACAATGCAAGTAACCTCATTTAAGATCCTCTAACTTCCCTGAATGTCTCTGCTGATCCTACAGCTATTGTATGCAGTCATGTGCCTATGAACCAGTTTTATACTGTTAGCACTGAGGCGGTGTGCCCTAGTAGGAAGTCCACTGTGTGCAGATCACCCTGCACTAACATAAATAACATGAGCATACCTACTTCTGCTAAGCTTCCCAGTAAAGCAATCAATCAAAAACAAGCATCCCAGAAGGTGCTCAAAATAGCCCATGTTAACATATGTAGCATAAGAAACCAGTTCCATGAAATCAATAATTTGCTAGTATCAGATGACATTCATATTCTGACTATCTCTGAAACTCACTTAGATAATACCTTTAATACAGTTTTTGCAATACAAGGTTATAACATTTACAGGAAAGACAAATGCCATTGGTGGAGGTGTTGTTTATATTCCGAACCACATTCCTGGAAAGTTTAGAGAGGATCTCATGTTAAATAAGTAATATGGCTACAAGTTCATCTGGCTCACGTTAAGTCCATTATTTTCGGAAGCTGCTATAGACCAAAGTGCTAAGTCAGTATCTAGATAACGTGTGAAATGCTTGATAATGTGCTTGATATCAACAGAGGTATATTTTCTGGGTGACTTAAATATTGGCTGGCTTTCATCAAGCTGACCACTCAAGAAAAAGCTTCAAACTGTAACCAGTGCCTGGTTCAGGTTCTCAGTCAATCTACCAGGGTAGTTACAAACAGCACATGAATGAAATCAACGTGTATTGATCACATCTTTAATGCTGCAGAAATTAGCTTGAAAGCAGTATTCAGATCCATCGGATGTAGCGATCACAATATAATAGCCATATCTAGGAAAACCAAAAGTTCCAAAGGCTGGGCCTAATATATTGTATAAGAGGTCATACAATAAGATTTTTGTGATTCCTATGTTGTTGATGTAAAGAATATTTGTTGGTCCTTGGTGTGTAATGAGGAGCAAACAGATGCTGCACTTGACACATTTATGAAATAGCTTATTCCAGTTACTAAAAAAATACATCCCCGTGGATTGATGAGGAATTTTTAAAAATGGTATGGTTGAGAGGGATGAGGCAAAAGGAATGGAAAATGAGTCTGGCTGCACAACCGATTGGCAAATGTATTGCAAATTGAGAAATCATGTAGCTAAACTGAATACATTTTTTAAAACTACACAATGAAACAAAGAAATGACAAAGAATGACAGTAAAAAGCTTTGGAGCACCTTAAATTAAATATTGGGAGGAAAGGCAAACTCAGCTCCATCATACATGGAATCAGATGGCTCATTCATCACAAAACCAACTGATTACTTTAACAACTTTAATGATGTTTCTAATTGGTAAGATTAGCTCACTTAGGCATGACATTCCAGCAACACACGCTGACGCTACACATCCAAGTATATCTGACCAAATTATGAAAGACCAGCAACATCATTTCGAATTCCATAAATTGAGTGTGGCAGAGGTGAAAAAACAACAATGGACAAGCCACCAGGGTCTGACAACTTGGATGGAAAATGACTGAGGATAATAGCAGTGTGTGCTCCCAGGCTTGGAGGGAAGCAAAAGTAATTCCCGCTACCTAAGAATAGTAAAGCCCCCCTTACTGGCTCAAATAGCCGACCAATCAGCCTGTTACCAACCCTTAGTAAACTTTGGGGAAAACAATTGTTTGACCAGATAAAATGCTTTTTTACAGTGAACAAATTGACAGACTTTCAGCAAGATTATAGGGAAGGACATTCAACAAGCACAGCACTTGCAAAAATGACTGATGATTGGCTGAGAGAAATAGATAAAAAATATTGTGGGAGCAGTCTTGTTAAGACTTCAGTGCAGCTTTTGACATTATCAATCATAGTCGGCTGCTGGAAACACTTGTGTTATGGCTTTACACCCCCTGCTATATTGTGGAGTTACTTGTCTAACAGAACAGAGGGTGTTCTTTAATGGAAGCTTCGCCAAAATAATCCAGGTAGAATCAGGAATTCCCCAGGCAGCTGTCTAGGCCCCTGACTTTTTTCAATATTAACTAACGACATGCCACTGGGTTTGAGTAAAGCCAGTGTCTACGTATGCAGATGACTCAACACTATACATCAGCTACTTCAGGAACTGAAATGACAGCAACACGTAACAAAGAGCTGCAGTTCGTTTCAGAGTGGGTGGCAAGAAATAAATTAGTTCTAAATATTTCTTAATCTAAAAGCATTGTACTTGGGACAAATAATTCACTAAACCTCAACTAAATCTTGTAATAAATAACATGGAAATAGAGAAAGTTGAAGTGACTACACTTCTTGGAGTAACCCTGGATTGTAAACTGTCATGGTCAAAAGATATCGATACAACAGTAGCCAAGATGCGGAGAAGTCTGTCCATAATAAAGCGCTGCTCTACCTTAACAGCACAATCATCAAGGCAGGTCCTACAGGCCCTAGTTTTGTTACACCTGGACTACTGTTCAGTCGTGTGGTCAATCTCTCCTGGCTCAAAGTGGAGGAGATTGACTTCATAACTACTTGTATTTGTGAGAGGTATTGACATGTTGAATGCGCCGAGCTGTCTTTTTGAACTGCTGGAGCACAACTTGGACACCCTAAAAATACATGCCATCAGAGGTCTCTTCACAGTCCCCAAGTCCAGAACAGACTATGGGAGGGGCACAGTACTACATAGATCCATGAATACATGGAACTCTATTCCACATCAAGTAACTGTTTTATGGAACAGAGGGGACTGTGAAGCAACAAACACATGCATACACACGATTACATACGCACTATATTGTTTACTATAATGTTTTTTTTTTTTATGTATAGCGGCCTTCATTTAACTGGACCCCATGAAGAGTAGCTGCTGCGGGATCCATAATAAATACAAATACACATTACACTTGCAGTATGATCCGTTTTCAAAGCAGAGCCAAATCCTATAGTTAAGTAGTGGACCTTTATGGTCATGGCTTGCTAAGACTCCAAACAGGCTTGCAACCGCGGAGCCGGCCTGAGGACCTTGTATGATTGACCGGGCTGGAAAGGGACTGGATGGGGACGTCAATAAAAATTGAGCCAACACATTCACAAGTAAGATCGTTCGGATGACAGAAAACCTAAATAAACAGTCTTAGTCACATAAACAGGTTAAAGATCATAGAGTGACTGATAACCATATATTATACTTAATTGAAACGTTAAAGTTAAATATCAGGAGGGCAACTCAAATGAAGGAGGAGGAGCGCTGAAGGGCTAGAGTGAATCACTGCTGAGGAAACTTTGATTGGATCATATACGTTGACATACATATAGAAAACACAATCCTTATGGGGAAATGGAGAGTGCACGCTCGTGTGTTTGTCAACGTCACCACAGCACCTCTACATGTTGGATTGGGGAGTCTAATGTATGTAAGGGGGTGATGGCGGACATACTGCATGCTGGTTGGGGTAAGATTTTTGCACACAACATGACAATTTGGTGGTTCAAGGGGAACAGTCCCTCTAGTGAGGATGAGAGAAATCGGGGGGTGGAACAAAAGGTTCCCATGTGGCTCAGTTGGTAGAGCATGGCACCTGCAATGCCAGGGTTCGATTCCCACGGGGACCAGTATGAACAAAGTATGAACATGTACGTGCTCCGGATAAGAGCGTCTGCTAAATGACAAAAAAAAAAAGGGAAAGCGTTACCGTTTTGCTGCTACTGCTTCTCAGAGTAGAGACCCCTGAACATATATTTCTACAACCCCCACTACGCCTCATCTCTTAGCCACGTCCTATTCCTGTCCCCACCCTCCTCTTCTCCAGTCTAGCTGTGCCTGACAAAGGGATAGACTGTGTGCTACGTGCATTCTGCCGCCCTGCTGCGTTGAGGAAGAGGTCGCTTCATCTCTTCTCTACTAAAAAAAAATAAACACAATTTCGTTGGCAGTAATAGCCCCGGTTGTGTGTGCTCAACCAGCTGCCGAGGAAGAGACTGTGGGAAGCTTGAGCGTTCTCCCCTCCCTCCTGCCACAAGGACCCGGCCTCTCTCTCTTTCCGCTTGGTTATGCAATGCACGTCTCTCCCACGGCTTGCACAGGGGACCCGCCACAACACAGCCGCCACCAGCTGCAGGTGCAGACCAACATAGCAACAGCTACGCAGCAGCACTCAGGCTTTCCAGCTCTCTGGGATTTTACTGTTGTACTTGGCTCTTTGGAATACCACTTGCTGAGCGGTGGGCTGTCTGTAGTAGCCGCCGCAAGCGCTAGCGTCTCCAGAGTAACCATGCGCGACTGGGCCTCCGGGTTTCAGCGGCAGGAGATAGAGAGGCGCCTCTGAAAGGCACTAATTGCTCTGCTCCCGAAGGTGGGAAGCAAGAAAGGAGGAGAGAAGAGGGGGCGTGTACATTTGTCACAGAGACTGTGGCGCTCGCTCTTTGAGCTGCTAAGAGGGTCAAAAAAGACAAGAAGAGCTGAGGAGGAGGAAGAGGGGGGCTGTGGTGGAATTTGGAATTGGAAAGAGAGGGGCGGGAGGATGGGAATCATAGTGGGGAGGGAGGGGGAGCGTATGGGGAGAGGGTTTCTCCAAGCCCCCTAGTGCTTCAGCTGTGGTGGAGGAGAACTGAGGAATAAAACAACAAAAGCAAAAAACAGAGACTATAGCGCAACCAACACCAAGGCAGCATTTAACCCAGGGGGTGGCGCAGAGGACTGGAGAATTCATACGGCAAGAAGGGGGTGATTTTTCACAGAGAGCTGTGTCTGCGCAGAGCCACGCACCAAGGCGCAGTTGGGAGCCAGGATCTCCTTTTCCTTTTCATTCCTTCTCTCCGACGCTGGGAGCGAGGCTACGCAGCCAGCCTCCCCCGCTTCCCAGTAATGCAGGCTCCCGTGTGTGGCCATGCTTCCCCACTCAGGACCCAAAAGCATGCTGGATGTCACCCCACTCTTCACGCCGTAGGGTAAGAAACCTTTTTCACCCCTCTTTCTTCAGTTCACCTCCGCCTTTCTAGTCTGTCTCTCTTCGGATGGATGGTAGGAACTGCCTGTTTGAGATTCAGGGGGGGGGGGGGGGGGGCAGCTGTTTCCGCGGGCTGCTTATTGTTGATGGTGTTGTGGCTGTAGCTTTGCGCCGCATGCCTCTCAGCCCTGGCTGGATGTGGCAGTGTCACTGACTGTTTACCTCCCTGTAGATTTCCCTGGGAGGTCTGACACCAGCTAGACCACCGGCGCCATAGGGACAATTACACGGAGTGGTGGGCAGAAAATCATTAACTACCTTTGGCAAAAAAAGGGAGGGAGGGAGGGTGGGTGTAAGGGGCTCTAAATGGGAGCATTAAATTATGCTCGTTTTGACACGTCCAATGTCATTGAACATT
This sequence comes from Oncorhynchus kisutch, assembly GCF_002021735.2. NCBI lineage: Eukaryota > Metazoa > Chordata > Actinopteri > Salmoniformes > Salmonidae > Oncorhynchus > Oncorhynchus kisutch. Next base: position 39,943,613 of record NC_034184.2, read on the forward strand.
TGCGGGGCGTTTAACTTTTGTGTTGCGGCTAGACATTAAGGGATGTTGAATACTAGGATTCTATTGTGGGGGGCACAACAGCTATGGCAATGAATAAACAGAGCATAGGAATTGTTTTGTTCGATCACCATTGATTTCTTCTTGAGGATTCTGTTGGCTAGGCTAGTCGAGGGCTGTTTGGTTCAGTTTTCCCCAGGGCGCCGTATAAAGCACATGTAGAAGAGGACGAGTGGGGAGGGGAGTTGGATGCATCGTAGCAGTGCAGCCTTAAAAGAAACATCTACATTAATTCCCATTATCTTGTGTTCTCTTCATTGTGGGCTTGCGTTGTTTCTTTTCTCTAATGTTTGTGTCTCTGTATGTGCCTATGTCACGTGGGCTGCCTCCTTCCCCCTCTCTCCCTCTGCAGATAAGTGCCAGCAGCACCCCTGCCAGGTTGAGCGAGCATTATGGCCATGGGTCCCACGGTCATAACTATTGAGGAGGTGCGGGCGCTGGAGAGCAAGGAGGAGCAGGAGGAGTCCATTTTGGCCTTGCTGGGCATCGTTGGCACCTTCCTCAACCTCTTTGTCATCGTCTTTGTTTACATATACACTGTCGTGTGACTTAAGCCAGAGTCGGAGTGATCCTTCAAACGACAAGGCACAAATCAAGATTCCTTTTAACCCTAAATCAACATATACTGGATTTGAAATCCAGAGCTCCTCCTCCCCTTAACTTCATACTAGTTAAAAACGACATGAGCAGTTTCCCAACACAGAGAGTGAGGGTGGACAGTTATGTGGAGGAGACGTCTCACAGCCACAAACCAGGGAGATAACAGTGAGCTGGTGGCTACATCAGGACCATAGCTGTGCTGGATCTGGATCCAGGATGGGCAGACAGACATTGGACCAGCCCCAGCCAGGGTTCACTTTCCCAGGCTACAGGCCAGCACAGCCTGGAGTGGAACATCACCTTGGACTCATTGGCGTGAAGAGGGAAACAGTGTTACTGACAAATCTCCTTTGTCAAATGGAATATAAAAACGGAATAAGGGACACTGATGTCACTGGCCTGGATGGTTCAAGGAGCATGGCGTGGAGGAGGCAGTGTATGCAAAGAACACTGGGAAGCCATTACAGATGAACTGTATCACATTGGTAATCACCATATCACATTGGTAATCTTCCGGGTACAGCATTTTAAACTGCTTGGTGGGATGTCACAGCGCACGTTACCCCGGCAATGTGGCTCTGGAGGAGCTTTAATGTAATGTGCTGCTTGCCGTCACATAGGCCACACACGCGCCCACACACACACACACACCCCAAAACCAAAGGGTTAGTCACCGCTTCTCATGATTTGACAGATCACAACAGAGCGATCTCTATTGTCTGTATCTCGCTCCCGGCAAGAACTGATCTGCGAGGAGGGCAGGAGTGGCAATGACTAGGAAACATTTCTATTCCAATTGACCACCTGGGACTTCAAAACCAAACTGGAGATCTGCAATAAAAAGGGAAGTGGAGAGAAAGACCGATAGGAGAGCCTGCGGTGGCGATGAAATCATCCACAGGAGTGGAAAGGACCTTGTGGGCGCCAGAAAGAAAAGCTCCATTCTGCATTTACTGAAACATAAGGCCTGACTTACACTGTCTCTTTCTGCATATTTTTCCACGTTCTGTTCGGTTATTGGGGGGTGGGATAGGGGTGGGGGGACTGACGTATTTGTTCATGTTGATTTCAGGGTAGTGTCAGTAATCCTGTTTCTGTATAAAAAATGTAAAGCTTTTATAAATATATGGATAAACTCTAGATGTACTGTGCTATAGGGAAAATGTAAACAATAAAGTTAGAATGTATGAATTGGATTAGCCTCAAGCCTAATCTATGATGGGTTGTGTGTGAGAATGTATGCATGAGTAAATGCCTGTGAGTATGTGAGACCGAACGCATAGATACCAGTAAGGATACGAGACATACGGTGAAGATGGGTGCGTAACAGGAAGTTTGTCACATATTCAAAGAGGCTGGATGCGGTCTGTATTTTCACCTCTATTCACATGCTTATAGCATGCCTACAACATGTTCCACTAGTTAGATTCCCTCCTACTCAGATTAATATTAGGATTCAGAGAGAGTCTTCAGCTTTCACAGCTCGGTTTCAGATGTGTCGACTGCTACTGCAATCGGAAACGCACATCAGGAACTTGAAATCGTGTCAGTTGCACCTACCTCAATGTGCTGTGTGTGCGAGCGTGTGTATGTGCACATTGTGTGTGAATCAATGGGGTCAAGGACACGCAAGATGAAGTAGCTAGCAAGTACAACCTGGGTAACTACACAAGTGAACAACACACACTGTTAGGACACACCACGTGCTACAAAACCAAAAAGGGTCACTGTAATCAGACCAGGTGCTATTAAATGACATCACGTGCTCGCGGAGGATAATGACAAGAAACACAGCAGCCCAATGAACCTCGGAGCAAAGCACCACTATTGACTCCATCCGCTCCCAGCCCTACTTCCATCTGCCTGTTCCTGAAGCTAGAGTAAGGCTGGGACTGCCTAGGAAACGAGTTCGGCTTAATCCTCATGTGCACAGCATTTGTTCCACAGTGCTCCAGTAATGTCAGAAAGGACAACATGCTTTCAAGGAAAGGCTCTTACGAAGGCAATGCCCTCACCATGATGAGTACTCTTACCACGAGGAGGCCTGCCTGCGATCCATACTTACCGCTGCCCTTACCGCCTTACTGCTAACCCAAAAGGCATATACACCCATATCTACTTCAAAATGGCAATACAGAGAAAATTCCATAGTAGAATAGGCGGCCAGCCGGGGGTAGATTGTCATATGCAAATAGGGGGAGGGGAAGCGTTAATGAATCTGGGGTGGTGAGTCGTTTAGCATTCGCCTTGTGGATCCAGGTCCACTAGGAACATGTCCAGCAGTAGGGACGAGCACTGTAGAAATGTAGTCTAGGTGCTGAGAACTGGAGCAGTATAGGGCAGTCACGATCCCCACAAGGGCCTCTCCATGAGATTATGGGGTCTGGGCCATGAATAACCTGTCCAGCCCCCTCTCTGGAAGCCTCCCTTGTTCAGATGACCCACTACATCAATGTACAGGCCCATTAAACATGGATGGCTTATAAATCACATCTGCGTTTGAAAAGGGTGGAATCGGAACGAAGACAAGAGGGAAGAGTGGAGGAGATGCTAATGCTGTGGAGCTAAGCCTTCTCCGCCCATGGTTTCTGCGCGTAGATAGAAGCACTTGGCCCAAATGCAGCATTCCTCACCCAATGCACCACACAGAGAACGATTCACAAAAGCGTGGACTAGATGCTTGTCCTGTCTAACAAGCTGTTCCTAACATGCTCACGGAGGAACGGTGAGGTGCGGGGGGGGAGGAGGTTCACGTGTGAGGACGGTTGGGTAAAAGGGGAGTGAGTGAGGGGAGAAATAAATGTCATTTTCAATTAAAATAGATTAGTTTCGCAGTGACATTAAAAGGCATTACCTCTCACTAATGGTCTAACTTCCTGTGATGGAGTGTGCGGTGGTGTAATGCGTCCCAAAAGGATTGCCAAGACACCGATGACTAATGTGGAATAATACGCAAGCGGCGCAGCCAAGTTGGAAGATTAGCAGGAGGAATGAGTATGGCCTGAGGCAGATAGACTGAGGGGAGAGGGAGGATGGGAAGAGGGGTAGGCAGGGGCCACACTAAGCAAAGGGACACAAAAGCCCCCCCCTCCGTGTCTCTTAGGAGAGCATGGGAAGGCTGGGCTAAGAAATTCATCACAGCACGGCGGCTATTAGGCAGCACACTGAGGATGAAGAGCATGAATGGAGACAGAGGAGTGTGGTGCTGTAGCCTTAATGATGCTTTTAATGTCATCTAGTGTGTTATCCCTTAATAAAGCTAGTAGCCAGGTTTTTAAATGTATCGACACTGGATGAATGGTGCATGGTATGACAATGGGTTTGGACTGGAGTAGCCCATCTTAATATATTTCAAAAGACAGATTGATGTGTTTGGTGTCATTCCTGAAGCAAAGGTACCGCCACTTTCCCGAAACACCACACAATCCAAGCTGCAAGGACCTAGGCCTCCAGAAAAAAATGTCGCCAAATCATTAAAAGAATATGTAACTGTTTATACAAGTAGGGCTGCAATTTTGGAAGACGGTAATTGGCCAGCCAAATGACCGTGGCCACCGTAATAACCGTTAAAAATAGCAAAAATAAACTCAATTATTTATTGAATTGTATTTATTTTGATACATTCTCCTCCTGACTGCAGGTGCTGCCATAGAAATATAATGAATAGAATGGGCATCCCCATTCAAGTCAATGATGGCATAATGGGTGGACTGGCGGCCATTGCTATTGTACCCATAGGAGCAAAGCAGTAAGTAAAATGTTAAAATACACTACAAGTATGTGGACACCCCTTCAAATTAGTCGATTCGGGCTATATCAGCCACAGCCGTTGCTGACAGGTGTATAAAATCAAGCACACAACCCATGCAATTTCCATACGGAAACATTGGCAGTAGACTGGCCTTACTGAAGAGCTCAATGAGTTTCAACGTGGCACCGTCATAGGATTCCACCTTTACAACAAGTCGGTCTGTCAAGTTTCTGCCCTGCAAGAGCTGTCACGGTCGACTGTAAGTGCTGTTATTGTGAAGTGGAAACGTCGAGGAGCAACAACGGCTCAGCCGCGAAGTGGTAGGCCACACAAGCTCACAGAATGGGATCGCCAAGTGCTGATGCTCGTTAAAATCACTTCCAAGTTCAAAACTTTCACAAAGCAACATCAGCACAATAGCTGTTCATTGGGAACTTTATGAAATGGGTTTCCATGGCTGAGCAGCCACACGCAAGTCTAAGCTCACCATGCGTAATGCCAAGCATCGAGTGGAGTAAAGCTCACCACCATTGGACTATGGAGCAGTGGAAATGCGTTCTCAGGAGTGATGAATCACGCTTCACCATCTGGCAGTCCGGCGAACTAATCTGTGTTTTCCGGATTCCAAGAGAAAGCTACCTGCAGGACTGTAAAGTTTGGTGGAGGAGGAATAATGGTCTGGGGCTGTTTTTCATGGTTTGGTCTAGGCCCCTTAGTTCCAGTGAAGGAAAATTAACGCTACAGCATACAATGACATTCTAGACAATTCTGTGCTTCCAACTTTGTGGCAACAGTTTGTAAAAGGACCTTTCCTGTTTCAGCATGACAATGCCCCTGTGGACAAAGCGAGGTCCATACAGAAATGGTTTGTCGAGATCGGTGAGTAAGAACTTGACTGGCCTGACCTCAATTGGAATGCTGACCGAGTCAGGCCTAATCGCCCAACATCAGTGCCCGACCTTACTAATGCTCGTGGCTGAATGGAACCAAGTTCCCGCAGCAATGTTCCAACATCTAGTGGAAAGACTTCCCAGAAGAGTGGAGGCAGTTATAGCAGCAAAGGGGGACCAACTCCATATTAATGCCCATTATTTTGGAATGGGATGTTTGAGCAAGTGTCCACATAATTTTGGCCATGAAGTGTATGTGCTGTGATTTGTTGATTCAACTCAATATATTGCATGAGCCACATACATTAGCATCTTTTGAATTAACATTCAACATTACCATGGAATTATTGCGTCAGAATACCAGGCAGCCATACTCCAAGTCGGTATTAGATAGAATGTCGCAGCCTGCCCGCCTTGGGGGAAAACAACCCATGGTTACCCCATTGGCTCACTGCAAAAACAACCCTTTTCAAACCAATTTTCTTGTTGAAAGCTTGTTTTAGTCAAAGGTACAACATATCTAAAGATTACTTTTCAACATCGACTGCTCCTGAGCATTCTCACTACTTGTAAAAAATGTAACGTAGGGCTTCCCGCATGGCCCTTGTCATGACGGAGCTAGCAGCTAATGACTGGAATATTAAGCTAGCAAAGACCAACAAACAAAACTGACTATACAGCTACAAGTAGTGAATGGAGTTACAAACGGACTATACTAAACAAGTTCAATATCTTACCTGTGAGGAAAGGTTTTCCACACACATAGCTACGTGTAGCCTACTTGGACACCTGGTCCCCACAATCTCCCACGCCACAGGGCTCTAATTCCCTACATGGGAGAACTGTGAACTATAAATCAGGATTTTTGATCTGGTTACACGTACATTAAACACAGCAGTTGGCGCTTTTACAATGGGGGCCAACGGAAAATAATGTTTCCCCCCCCAATTTGTGGTCGAGGGGAATTCCGTCTCACGACAGAGTATTGCAAGTGTACCCATGAGTTTACCAGTCAAATCGCCAGGTTCCAAGCCCATTCTATTCATTATATTTCTATATGTGCTGCTGCATTGCGGGGGCTTTGCCTTGGCAACCAGACTATTTTGCTTGTTTCAGCAAGTTACGGACTCAAACGCACGGATGCCCGACCATCCCATCTTCAGCTAGCGGTTTGTTCCACACCAAAAGGTTTAAACGGTTATGAAGTTTTCATTTTCATGACCGTCTTCATCCATAACCATCTGCTACATCCATAACCATCTGCCGTTATACGGCAATTGTGCTAGCTTTTTCTACAAGCATCATGTAAAAAACAAAATGTAACGCCAGTGAAGGTAAATGGTAGACAAAATGGAAAGTGAAAGCAGTACATTAAGTAGAAATGAGATGGAGGTTTCAATCCCTCCTTCCAGCAGCATATGACAGTTGATCATTAGTGGCACACTCCTACTGAATATCAAGTCTGCCTCTGTCACCACACCCACAGTTATCAACCTCCCAGGGCTGCCTGCCCCCTGCCTTGCACTTAATGCTTTTTGGAAGGAACACCCCCTCCCCTCCACTCCTCAGCGCAGCACGTTATATAAAAAATTATAAATCTTTTTTTTTTTTTTAAGACGTCAGGAGTGCTTAGGTCTCTTCTCATTTTTATATTACCAGCAACCTCTTGACATTGATTGACAGCTCATGGCTCTGAGGGCTGGCGCCGATACAACAGAGTGAGAGGAGCCCTTGGCTTCCATCAGCGCACACACTGAACCGACTTACACTGACCATACTGCACAGTAGATTCATCACCAAAAACACCATTTGTTATTAAATTGGGTGATAAAACATGTCAATTGAAATATTAGTCCATTTTAAAAGGCAAATGTTTAATCACAACAATGACATAGGAGAAAGGCCAGCGACAATGAAGCGGCAGTAAACATTGTGATTTAATAGCAGACGGCCCCGGCTGCATGTTTGCACACACCACGCTTGAGCGTGTCTGAGGCATTTAAAAGATAATGAGGACCAATTACAATACTCATCTCTTTATCTGCTGTTATTTAATTATGAGACCAGGGGCGCATTAATGCACACCACAACACACATACAGGAACAGACACACACTGACAACATCAGACAAAGAGGCAGTTGCGGTTACATACACAAAGCTATTAGCTACCTCCACCTGATATGCAACTATTATTGAATTACGTTAGAAAGCAAATCCTTCTGAATGGAGGCTACGTTGATACAGGCCTACCTGCCCATTTCAGCTCAGAACAAACGGATTGAGAAGCATAAAATCATTTTAGGGCGAGTCTATGCACCTTGTCGAAATCAAACATGCCAATAATCTGTCCATAGTCAGGGAAGTGATGTCTCCTGCTAAGGGTTCATTATAAGCAAAGTATCTGTAGAGAGAACGCAATGAAAAAGTTTTTTCAAGGTGATTTTATTTCCTTGGTAGTGTGCCAAAGTTGGTAGTGTGCCAACTGTTCTGTTAATATTCATAAATAACTGGACAAAAACATAAGCGAACCATAAAATCACCACAAAATGTGGATAGATCACCACAGATTCTCCTATCTCCACAGATTGTGGATGGATTCTACTATACCCACTAGTGCTTCACAGTATACTCAAACTTCTGTACTTGAACATGAAAAACAGTGCGGTACTAGAAGTTATTACTTTCGGTAATTCTGTCAATTGTGTCTCATGGATCAACTGTCAGCCAATGTCCTCAGAGCGTGAAAGCACTGTGCCTGCTCCAATTTACCTGCACTGGGAGACTGGGCTGCATCATGTTAGCGCCCCATTCATGCTGCACAGAAGTTAGCACACTTGAATAATGTGACACGGCACAAAGAAAAGTAACTGTACGCAAAACAACGCCCATACAGGGAAGAAAACTTTACAATGCAAGAAGATACCGGTAGCTTCAGTGACGTAGCGCAGTTTCACAGCGCAACCCCGCAACGTGGTAGACATTTTGTTCCCTCATGGGGCTGGGGTAATATTTTGCTGTTTAAGAGCAAAGTATCAGCATTCAGACCATGTGAAGGAACCTAATAATAAAAAAATGCAACTGGATTTATTTCAACTCCGTCAGACAACATAAAAGGAATTTCATCTTTACAATTATTGTCCAACAAGTGTTTAAAGGCCATGATTGTTTAAAGGGACATTTCTAATACGTCCAACTTCATATTCATCATCTCTAGCACCATCCCAACACCAACATGCGAAAATTGCGTGTTTCTATGTTTTGTAGTAAAAAAAAATATTTTAAAAATTGTGTTTTCAATGACATCAGTGTGCATCGTGTGATTATAACCAATTTTGATTAGGTATTCCCTGCTAATTGATTGATGCAATTGTAAATACTAATATTCCTCTCTTTTTCACTACAAAACAAACACGCATGTTGAAATTGGGGTGGTGCTGGAAATGAATATGAAGTAGCCTTTTTTAAATTTCGCTTCCAAACATCAGATTTTGCTTTATAGCACTATTACATGCTCCAGGGCTAATTTTGTTAGTATTTTTGGCATGTTTTTCTAGATTTAGAACATAAAACATTTATAGAGCAAACATCCTCACTTCCATCTAGCACGCAAATACTTTAAGTATAGGTGGCAGAACAGTGATTAAAATGTTTTCAGAATATTGACAAAGTACTCCAGTGACGGAGTTGATAAATCCTCAAAATTGACATTTCTGCCTCTAAAAATAAAAAGTTAAATGCAAACATCAGTAAAATGATTCATTTGAAAATCCCCAATAAACACTATTCTATCAGATGACAAACATAATCTGTGTTGATATTTTACAGAGTTGACACTCTTCATTACAGTAGTATATACAGTAGCAATTTTGCTTTTCCTCATATGCTTTATGACTCAAATCTAATTAAATGTAACTCACTTGAACCAAAATTGTCTATCAGGCAGAGGGAGTTGACACTTTAGGGATGTGACCATGATGCCAATATTGTTGTTTGAATCTATCAAAAGTAGAACTTTAGAGACCATGAGTGGTCTTATTAAACTACATTGTAATAAGGACATGAATAAGGGATTCTAACGGTATTGCGGACCCTGCTCATTCCTGATTAATGTAGGATTTTAAACAAATCTGACGGAGTTCACCAAATCTCCAGACACATCTTTCAGGAATCACAGTTCTTTAAAGTCAGAGGGTTATTGCAAGAAACCACATAAGAATTAAATATTGATACATATTATTCTTGCCTCGTGAACGACGTCATTACTGGTTAAAGAGACCGAGCACACACTTATAAAATAAGCTACTTCTATGCAAATGTTGTTGACCAGTATAAGAAAATAAGTCCCAAATGGAAGGGAAACACATTTTCATGTGGATACAGATGACATCCGCCAAAACAAGCTCAATAACGCAATGCATGCACACACTCACTGAATATTCATTCATGTGAACAGGCCTAGGCTACATCTTCATTTATAAATAGAGAACCATTTAAATAAATGATTGTTTTTAACAATAACAAAATGGCAAAGTCAAATGGATTGTATGATTCATTAGTACATACATGGCTGTCTCTGAAAAATGTTGATGTAAAAAAACATTAAAAGGTAATGATATTGAACTCACTATTCCCAACGATTGAACAGAGCAGGAGCCAAGTTTGTCTGGATCATTCTGTAACTTTGGTTTATGCAAGGCTCATATGAAAACAATCCAGAGTCACAGCTGAAGAGACAGCAAACTTAGTCAAGAGCAATGGACTGACCCATCATTTAACTCTGTGTTCAGTTAGCTCTGGGTCAGCCCTCACCACAAGGGACGAGGGATTACCTTTGAGGATTACCATCATATCCTGCTTTCACAGAAAACCTTTTCAGACCCTGATCACATCAGAGTACAGACTCCGCACATAAAGCACTGTAGAATGACGATGGTACATGCTCAGAATAAGAATTACCTTCACTAAACTTTTCTACCACAATACTCGAGGGACAAAAGGTTCTAAGAGTTGCTCGGTGCGGGGAACTAATTATTTCTAACAAAAACGTCTGTTGCATATTAAAATAATATATAACACAGCATAGAGAATGAGATCGTGTAGAGCGGTGGACGCTTCCTATCTATCGTCAGAAGATAAAATGTCATCCAATTTTCCCCATAATAATTACTACCAGACGAAGTCACAAGTAACAAATTGGACAAAATCTATTCGTTCTCGCGCATGAAAAAAACTGAATCATAAGTGGATGGGTATCTTGAAAGCTTGGATTAATATCATTTAAATTGTTTATTGAACTTTATTGGAGAGCATCGACCCCCACAGAAGCAATAGCCATGTTAGAGGAAGATCCTGCAGCTACATCTGTGTGTGGTCTCATCAAGCAAATGATCCCCACACACCACCAGGTTGCCTAGCTGCAGAAAAGACAGTCTTCCAGATGAAAGACCTCATCTAAGGACATCACAATGAAGAAAAAAAGGTTCCCCTACTAATAATTTGCCTCCTTTAGAAACGTCATTCTATTTCCAACACAATATAATGCACTTCTGACTAATTCTTCAACAATGCATTGAGTAGAATAGGAGTCAGAACATCGAAAACAATTGTGAGGAAACGTGCAACACATAAATAGCCTACTACCCTTAGCGTAACATTTGAAAACATCTACAACTATGCGGTCTTATATTCCAGTGGTTCCCAAAGTGTGGAGCAACCCCAAAGGTAAGAAGATAAATTACATTGCACTGGCACACAAACCCAACCCACCTCACCCGAGGAGGACATAACTACAATCACATGTTGTTGGAGACCAGGAGAAGCCATAGATCATGACAAACACACAATGTAAAAAGGGTATCATCTTTCATCATCACCAGTGCTGATACACTAAATCGCCAAAAGTATGTGGACACCTGCTCGTCGAACATCTCATTCTAAAATAATGGGCATTAATATGGAGTTGGTCCCCCTTTGCCGATATAACAGCCTCCAATCGTCTGGCAAGGCGTTCCACTACATGTTGGAACATTGCTGCGGGGACTTGATTCCATTCAGCCACAAGAGCATTAGTGAGGTCGGCCACTGATGTTGGGCTATTAGGCCTGGCTCGCAGTCAGCGTTCCAATTCATCCCAAAGGTGTCCGATGGGGTTGAGGTCAGGGCTCTGCGTAGGCCAGTTTAAGTTCTTCCACATCAATCTCGTCAAACCATTTCTATATGGACCCCACTATGCACAGGGGCATTGTCATGCTGAAACAGGAAATGGCCTTTTACAAACTGTTGCTACAAAGTTGGAAGCACAGAATCGAATGCCATTGTATGCTGTATCGTTAAGATATCCCTTGTGGCAACAGTTTGTAAATCTTAACGATACAGCATACAATGGCATTCGATTCTGTGCTTCCAACTTTGTAGCAACAGTTTGTAAAAGGAACTGTTGCCACAAAGTTGGAAGCACAGAATCGAATGCCATTGTATGCTGTATCGTTAAGATTTCCCTTCACTGGAACTAAGGGGCCTAGACTGAACCATGAAAAACAGCCACAGACCATTATTCCTCCTCCACCAAACTCTACAGTTGGCACTAAGCATTAGGAGTTCTCCTGGCATCCGCCTAACCCAGATTTGTCCGTTGTACTGCCAGATGGTGAAGCGTGATTCATCCCTCCAGAAAACGCGTTTCCAATGCTACAGAGCCCAACGGTGGCGAGCTTTACACCACTGCAGCCGAAGCTTGACATTGCGCATGGTGAACAGTTATTGTGCTGACGTTGCTTCCAGAGGCAGTATTGGAACTCGGTAGTGAGTGTTGCAACAATGGACAGACGATTCTTACACGCTTCAGCACTCTGCGGTCCCACTCTGTGAGCTTGTGTGGCCTAACATTTAGCGGCTGAGCCGTTTCCACTTCACGTTAACAGCACTTAGTTGGCCGGGGCAGCTCTAGCAAGGCAGAAATTTCACCGACTTGTTGGAAGTTGGCATCTTATGACTGTGCCACATTGAAAGTCACTGAGCTCTTCAGTACAGGCCATTCTACTGCCAATGTTTGTCTATGGAGATTGCATGGGTCGTTTGCTCATTTTTATATACCTGTCAGCAACGTGTGTGGCTTGAATAGCCTAACGCACTTATTTGAAGGGGTGTCCACATACTTGTTGCCATGTAGTGTACGTTCAACCTATCAAATTAATTGTTGTGAGATTTGCCATCGACTTTCCCGTTTCATTAAAGGCAAAGCCATCCTAAAGGGGAGTTATCATAACCTACATGGAAACTTTCAACACAAAGTCTAAAGAAGAGTGTTCATTCACCAGAATCGTTGCGTAGGTAGGAGGACATGGCTGGAATGAGGCAGGACTGGCTGAGCAGCTCCTGCAGTACTGTGGGCAGGGCGTTGCTGTTGTGGCCCCTGCTCTCCCCCGTAGGGGACTCTCCGTGGCTCACACAGCCTGCTGGGTTGATGTAGCTGGCCAGCACCTGACAGACAGAACAAGTGGCGCAAACATATACTTTTAGCAACACGTGTAGACCTTAAGGCTGTTTTACAGTTGGTCTAACGATATGTCATGAACATTCTATTCGTCGGCCAACATCAAACTTGTGGTTATGGAAATATAAACAATAAGCCTCTGCATGACATCAGCAGCCCGGTGCTCCAAATAGCATACTTGCGCTATTTTAACACCAATAAACCCATCCTTTTAAAAATGTATTTAGTAAATGTCAGCCGAGCAAGAAAGGTACAAATAATGACCAGAGTATAGCTGACCACGTCTTAACTTTAACAATGAATAAAAAAAGTAGCTATAGGAAAATAAACCCACAACATTATTTACAAGGTAATGATGGCGAGCTTACAGAAAATAGCTTAAGGTTGTGAGTGTTTAGAAATAAAAGTAGGTAATTTTATCATCAACAGAGAATTGTATAATTTGTCCAAAATAGATTTGCTTTTGTTGCTGCAGCAGCCCAGTAACCACGACAACGGACGATGCAACAGTCCCAGAGGTATTCACTTTTTTCCATGTCTGTACGACACAAGGAAACTGGCAGTCTGAGCGACGGTCTACAGACATTCCACCAGAGTATAAATGATGTTTTCACCAGCGACACGTCGCATTCTAATTGTCTACAGACTTGTCGTTATACCGATTTTAAACTTTCTACCCTGAGGTAACTAGACAGTAAGTACTTCTGTAAAGTACGTAAGAGCATAGGGCTCCCGAGTGCTTGAGACGTCACCACAGACACCCTGGTTCGATTCCAGGCTGTATCATAACCGGCCGTGAATGGGAGTAACATAGGGCGGCGCACCTTTGGCCCAGCGTCGGCCGGGATTGGCGGGTGTAGGCAGTCATTGTATATAAGAATTTGTTCTTAACTGACTTGTTAGCCAGTTAACACTTTTATACCATTGGGGAAAACACCCAGGTGCACGTTTCGGTCCATGCCCTAGCACTCCACAGCAGATTCAAATAACCAACTCATCAAGCTTTGATTATTTGAATCAGCTGTGTAGTGCTAGAAGGGGGTGGGGACGGGCAGAGTTTGGGAAACCCTGGCGTAGGGGATTCTTACCTGCAGAAGACATGTGACATGCTCCTCTTCCAGCCTCTGCTTGGTGAGGGCCTGCTCCACGTCCCAGCCTGAGGCAGTGGAGCCTGTACCAAACCCAGTGCCCTTGGCCCAGTACAGCTGCTGCTCCTCACTGGTGCCCCCTCCATGACCACTGGACACCGTTGGCTGGGGACAGACAGAACCAGAGAAAAAGTCATCAGCACAACACAGGAAATCAGCAGGGGGAAAGTTCAGCCTACTGGTCCACTGTGATGACAACATAGGCCTGGACTACAGATAACAGCATTCCATAAGCTCATGAAACCAGCAAAAAATGTTAGCATAGCGAGAGCTAAGAACGTTTAGCCTTCTCGAGATTGCACCCTTTCTGACAGAGCGGCTTTGGCGATCATCAGGCGTGACGCGGCGTGCGATAAAGGTCTATGGCAGGGGCTGTCTGACAAGCGGCTAATGATGCGCTCTCCCAGCGCATCTTTAACGTCGCAGGAACGCTCCCAACGTGCACACAAGCGTTACGGGAATGTTGCCGGCTAAATGGAGCTGCACCTCTGCCAATAGAGATCACTGTCAAGTCTTTCAGTCAACTGGGGCGCAGCGGAGACCATACAGCATTTACAAGTATTTTTTTTTAACAGTAGGTGGGATGAGGCCGCTGGGATTTTTTGAACAGTTCCCTGTATTTTCGGCCATTGTGTGTGTTTTGTATATGGCCGAAGCAGGGCCCAGTCCTGACCCAGCAGTACAGGGGGAGGGGGGGGGGGGTATGCTCACGTCATAAGAGGTTGGAGATTAATCACTGAGCCCTGGAACATCAAATCAGGGAAGAGGCTCACTTTCCCAGATAAAGAGGGATGGGTGTGTGTGTGTGTGTGTGTGTGTGTGTGTGTGTGTGTGTGTGTGTGTGTGTGTGTGTGTGTGTGGACTGACCGTCCGCCGGGCTCTGACCACGGTCTCATCTCCGGCCACATAACTGCCCGCCGCCTCGAGGACAGTCATTACCACTGTGACAGGATTTTGGCCCCGCGCTCAATCTTTAAGCCCGGAGATCTGTCCTCAACTCTGACAACTCCATAAATCCACACTGGTGTGTGGACTGGAACCCACAGTGGGTTTGTAGTGCTGTAATAGCCTATCCTGCTATAGAACATGTCATCTACGGCGGTTTAGCTGAGTTTAGGCCTGTGATCTATGGCGCTTGGACCCTTGTTAGTGGGCATTGCTGGGTGTGATGAGTTTCTCCTAGCCTCTGCCGAGTCCCCAACAACCGGATGTTCTGGTTTTCAGGCTAAATGGAAAGAGCCTGTGATGCAAACTTCCGCTATTTGAAATTAAACAAGGTGACACTCCATCTCAACTCCCACCTGGATTGGTTGAACAGTGCATTAGAGACCCTCCCGACAGTTATTTTTCTTCTAATCAAGACCAGTATGAAAGGGGGGGGGGGTCTAAGTTCAGGCGTTTCTTTTAAGCTTCTAGTGACCAAAATCAATACGGTGATCGATACAATTTGGTGGGTGAAATCTGGTCTTTGATCCGAGTCGTTAGTCATCTTTGAGACTCAGAGGTCCTAGTAGAGTCCAGAGTCCTTTGAAAGGCTTTGAGCAGGAGGTAAGTCTTGACACCCAGCAGAAACCTCAATAGAAGACAAATCACTCCATTTAATGGGCATGGCAGTCAGAGTCCATGATTCAATTCCTATTCATGATGTTCCCTTCTGACTGGAGTTGGCAATAATACAAAGGACACGTCGGTTCAAAGCCAGACCTGCCTCTTAACATTCCCACTAAACAACTACCCAATTTATCAAATACTCAGTGGCGATATGCATAAGAGCGCCGAGTAAAGCCCTGCCAGATAGAGTAATACATAACATGACTGATCCTCACCGCCCGTCTCTCACTGAGGAAAAGACAAAACGATGCATTTCTCCCTGGAGAGTGAGGACCTCTATTGTGTCAAGCCAAACGCATCGGAGTCTGAACACTAGACTAGACTGACGCACCACGTCAACCCAACCCAAAATAAGTTGACGCTGGCCTCGATCCATCATGAACACACAAGAGAACGCAAATGGACAGAACACATTTCCGCTGAGATCTGTCCACATCCGGTGACATACGAGTGTGAGTGAGCTGTGTTTTCATTCATGCTCTGTTGAGCACACACACACACACACACACACCACTACCAGGAGAGCGAGAGAGGGTGTGTGTTCTGGACAAGTCCCGTGTCTGGGCCTCACCTCTGAGGAGTTGCCACTGGCATTGGGGACACGGGGCGCGTGGTGGCTGAGGGCTGACAAGCAGGCCAGGATGAGGTGGATGGCTCCTATCTCCAGGGCCATGCGACGCAGCAGTACGCCGTCGTCTGTGGTAAGAAGTGTGGTGCTGAACAGGGCCCGCAGCACATGAAAGGGCAGTGTGGGCAGCACATTGGCCGACGGAGACTGCAGGATGTGACCTAAGGGAAAGGTAGGGAGAGATACAGCCAATCAAGGAAGGGGAGAGAGACAGGGCGTTTCTCAATATGCATACTATCATGCTCCACACACATGCTCTGAGTGCATTCTCCAATGACGTTCTCTTGGGTACGTTCTTGTGAGGACTAGAGCGTTGAGAACGCATAAAACATGAAGCACTCGCACTCCCCCTACTGTATTACCTCACGCTGCACCTCCATTAACTGAACCTTCTTCCAGCCAAAACAACGGCAACAATAAACAAAACAAGATATACACAAAGCAAACGTTTCACAACTACCAGCTAGATATGCAAATAGTAATAATGTAGCTAACCAGATAGTTCAACAGGCGAAAATGACAAAAAGAATATCATGCAAGATAGATGTCAACTCTTCATTGGTAGCTCGCTAACAATTCTTTGTGGCTATCTGGCTAGCTAACAGCAGTAGCTTGCCAGTTAGCCTTATTTACGAATTATGGGCTTGCGCTCTACGGGAACGTAGGCAGGTAAACATGCCAAAATTAACACATGTATTTATTAACATATCAAGAAAAAATATTGTAGTTAGGCAACATATGAGATGTCAATAAGCAACATTTCATTCCTTAGTCGGAGTGTATTTTCTCTCGCTTCAGCTCAAATAACAGGTGCCATTGATTTCAAAGAAATGAACCATTTAGTAGACAATTACACAATGCATACTCATAATTAGTTAAAAATCACAATGACATCAAAATGTCATTGGAAACACTAATCTTACTCCATCTTTTTAACTAGAAAACAGAGAAACGCAACATTCTCACATCTGTTGATGTTGGGGTGGTGCTGGAGATCTAAGGCTTTAGATTATGGGCTAAATACAAACATACTATCATTTTTATGTGGGCGCATCATATTTCTTTGCATACACATTCCCTTGAAGTTGTATCGATGCGTGCTTCACAATATGTATAAATGGAGTATGCAGTCGAGAAGAAACCTCCGTCGTTCACATACTCTGATTTGGACTCACACTCCGACCCTCCCGTGCTCAGAGCAGAGTAGTACGCATTTTGAGAAACACCCAGTCAGTCAGAGAAGAGAATTGATAATATCACTGTATAAATGTGTGAGAGATGGTGTGAGAGATTACCACCAGAGAGGTGGAGGAATAATGGCCAGAAAGGATGGATACATCGATTTAGCACTTATGAGAATGAGGCCAGAGAAGATAACAGCCGACTAAATGGCAGGCTGACGGTGTGCTATGTGACCAGTGTCACTAAACAAGCTGGCAGCCTGCTGTCCATCAATCATTAAAGGGCTGTTATTTCAAGGACTAAAGAAAAAAAAACATTGGCAGGACAACATAGTTGATTTCAGGCCCTGAAGGAGAGAGAGGAACTAAATAGGCATCAATAATGAAGGCAGAGGTTGGCTGGGGAGGAGTTGTAATGTATGAGAGGGTAGGACTTGTCAATATTAAACAAGCCAGTGAGTCCTTCGGCTAAATTACCCACAGGGTCCGCAGACTGGTAGTCTCAAGGACTGCAGGGGAAGAGCCGCATCAGGGGGAACAAACGTGCCTCAATTGTAAATGGAGGGATTAAAATCTCTCTTTCCATCTCTTTCTCCCCGCTCTTAGGGCCGGCTGCTTTTAAAGGAGCCGATTTACATGCGTTGGCCACTTTATGACACTGATCGCTATGTATTCAGGGAATTATCGATCGGCTGGGTCCACAGCTTGGCAAGATCAACTGCCTGACAAAGTCAGTCTGAGCATTGGGGGATGGGGGGGTTACCTGCTATAAGTAGGGCTGACAAGATTTGCCGCTAGGAAACCTGCAGCAGTCTCCTTTATTAGAAGCATAGGGACCTGGTCATCCTCATTGGTGTCCCCAAATTCAAACACACTTAGAAAATCATCCATCGAAAGGGCCAGGAGTTTTCCTGTCCACGTCTAAAACCGTGTGAGGCGTCGTGTCACTTACTGCCCTCGCCGTCATCGGTGACCCCCAGCACCAGGCGGAGCAGACACTGGGCGTGCTTCCTCTCCTTCAGCAGCTCCTCAGCGTAGCCCGGCAGGCGCAGGAACAAACCGAAGGCCGCCAGCGAGTGGGCGGGGATGGGCGACATGGTCTGCACTGACGACTTGTTGATGGGCGGCGGCTCGGCGGCCATGGTCTCTGGCGCCTCGTACACGAGCTCGCCGGACTGCTCGATGGTGACCCACTCAAACTGGTCGCTGTCCTTGGGCTTCTCCTGCGTGGTGGAGGGCACCACCGGTGGACTCACCTGCACAGGACGAGCCAGGGTTAGAATGCGGTTAGAGGACAATGCTGACAGATGTGCTGACTCGGATGGGATCTGAAGGTCATGTGCTGTGTTTGGGCACTGAAGGTAGTAGGGGGCATATGGAACTAGAGAGCTGATATTCAGATCCATAGAGCTGCTGTGGGGGACTTGGCATAGAGCCCTGCGAATAAGACATTTAAAAAAAAAATGGTATCCACGAGTTCAACTGAATCTGGGGAAGTAGATCAAGGGTTTCATAGGCAAACACCAGACATATCCCTTTAAGATGAAGGCGAGTATCGGAGCTGCAGCACTGCAGAGAAATACAGTTATTTTATGCATAGTTGTGATCAATATAATCAATTCAAGCTCAGTTGCACTAAGAGTCAGAGTGGATGTCCAGGAACAGGCTGTGCTGTGATTAAACAGCTAAAACACCAGTGGGTCAAAGGGCATCGACCTGAGCTGTTTGGCTAACCTATTAGAAAACACTACACAGTCAGTCCTGGGTAAACAGAAAAGCATCACCTGCATCAATATCGATGCCTTAAGTTGACTTTGCTAATAGTCTTGCTCAGGGTGAGAGCAGAACTCTTCAATTATTCACAGCATTAAGAGCCCAGCAAACACTATTCAGTGAGAGAAAAGGGTTAAACTAAGGCAGAATGGATGCAATATCCTGTTGAGAAAGGGTTATGGTAAACCATCCAACGACCAGTCATGTATATGATTCATATCGATCACAATGCTAAGTACAAAACAAATCATCTCACTTGGTAGCCCTCGTGGGGCGTCTGCTTCAAACCACCAGTAGCTCTGGGAGACTGCCTGAATAATTCAATTTGCTGCAACAATTTGGAAGGGGGGAGAAAATAACAAAAAGAAAACAGATTTAGTACCTGGCAGCTCTCAGAATGCATTCCAGCTACTCACCTTGTCACTGTGCGCTCTCAATTACTGTTTAAGTATTCATTTACTTTCATTTAGGAGGCATGATGTAGCACCCGGGGGATCGCAGAGGAGACAAAAACGAATTTAGACTGAATGGCAAACCCAGTGACTTGCCATGCCTCTCAATAAGCTGGGCCAACAGTAAAGACACGTCATTACTTTGGCAACCGCAGATCCGCATGGGAATGCTCTATATATGAAAGGTAACTTTAATTTCTGAAAGGGAAATTCCATAATTTTTCATCATCTCCAACACCACCCCAACATATGTGAAAATGTTGCGTTTCCATGTTGTTTGGTAAAAAGATAGAGGAAGATAAGTATTTCCAATGACAACCAATTTGTAGACAATGCATACTCATAATTGTTTTTTTTAAATGAGCACACCAATATCATCATTGGAAACACTAATCTTACTCCATCTTTGTTACTACAAAACATAGAAATGCGCAATTTTCACATCTGTTGATGTTGGGGTGGTGCTGGAAATTATGAATAGGAAATTGAACAATTTTGAAATGTCCCTTTAAATTTAAGGCTCTAGATAATGGGCTATATATAAAACACACTATCTAAAAACATGAGCTAAACATTGTAGGACAACAATGAAATAAGTCCAATGAAGCAGGCTGTGAAAGGGTTATTTGACTGGTGGTGTTTGTGATATACGTATTAGAAGGGTATCTGTGGCGGTCTAACCTGTTGGATGACGTCTGGGTAGAGCATGGGTAGCCTCTCTGCAATCAGGGCCAGACCACCCATGCCTGCAAACACCTGCAGGGGAGACTGGATGGGGTTGGTCTCCAGCAGGGACTCATCGATGGCTGCATCAAGACAGTCGTCCCCAGGGGTCATGGGTTCGTCCTCCGGACAGCTACTCAGCATGTCACAGTGTTCCACTGGAGGAGGGAGAAGCAGAGGAGGGTTAGAGAATAGACCAATTATTAGGGTTTCCACTGGGACACTAGCTATGTTCTGTGACGTACGTTCTTCTGTGTGCTGCCCTCAACCAATAATGACTAGTAAAGAACGGGACGCCCTGCGGGAGGGAAATTGTTCACGTCGCAGGCACTTAATGAGAACTCATCCCTCATTCGAGGATCAAGAGAGAGTGGGAGAAACCAACAGAGCCATCACACTATTTATTAGTCAAGTTCAAGCAACCAAGGAGAGAGAGGGAGGAGAAGGGGGAAGAAACAGACAGCAGTTTCTCAGACATAAGGGAGCGGAGAGCCATTTCAATTTTTATATATGTGAATGCATAAACCCGCGAATGGTTGTAGTTGGGAAACGGACGTGCTCTCCTGATGAAGTGGATTAGATCAGAATCAAGGACACAGGCTACTTGTCGCTGTTTGCGTGTCAGGAGGTGGTTCTGTAGACGGTAAAAAAAAAAAAGATAAACTGGAACGGCGGGTGAAGGGTAAAAATAGCCCCCCCATTATGGTTTTCATTCCGCGGTGCGGCTGGCCTGTTTTATGATGATATAAAAGCCCCAGTCGATTGATAGGTCATCTACCAAAAAAGAAAATAGAAAAAAAAAAAAGAAAAGCTGCACATCATCTCTCCTGGAGAAGAAAATAAAATAAATGATGAATTGCTCCAGTCTCTAAAAGGATTTTTCCCCGTCCCCCTCATGGTGAATTATAAAGTCACCAAGGTTGTGACTGATACGATTTGTAACAGGACCCGTGCTCTCTAGACTTCCAAAACAGGATTAGAAATGATGGAGAGGGAAGGAACCGCTCGTCTTTCAGCAGGCCGCAAGGAGAGACCGGGCTACCCAGAGAATATCTAAACAGCATCAACCCAGTGAGTTGTTACATTTCAAATGCAACCGTGAAGGCACGGGGAAAAAAGGTGATCGTTAGACTTCAGAGGAGCATATGAGATAAGATCAGCGAGAAAGAGGACAAATTGTGAACGACAAGGATTTTCACAATTCTGCTCAACAACAAACATATTTCACAGAATGTTCCAGTACCTTTACTATGCAAGGCGCATCCTATTAGGCTGAGATTTCCACATGATAAATCACGAGGTCTAGAGACCTAAAAATGGTTGAAGGGACAAAACCCATTTAAGGTCTGGCCTATTTGGGGAAGTTGAAGACTATT
Source organism: Oncorhynchus kisutch (assembly GCF_002021735.2). Lineage (NCBI taxonomy): Eukaryota > Metazoa > Chordata > Actinopteri > Salmoniformes > Salmonidae > Oncorhynchus > Oncorhynchus kisutch. Next base: position 39,965,296 of record NC_034184.2, read on the forward strand.
AAGGGGTCTGGGGCTAGATCTCACCATGTACCCATCTTCAGTTCAGTGGATGGCCGTTAGTGGGGCTGAAAGCCTCCGAGCTGGGTTTACAAGATTTCTCCATGTCTCCCCCTCCCTCTCACAGGACTGTTAGTGGGGGTCACATCTTCCCTCCACTTATTAGCCTCAATGGATCTCGAGACAGAAGATTCCGGAAAGATTTGTTTTGGGAAGAGATGGTATTGGAAGCTGAGGAAATTTAAGGTGAGGTACGCAGTAAGTGTCGGCAGGCAGGCATTTTACTGTACATACAGTGCCTTTAGAAAGCATTCAGATCCCTTGACTTCTTCCACATTTTGTTAGGTTACAGTCTTATTATAAAATTGATTGAGGGGGGGGAAACAATCTACACAAAATACCCCATAATGAAAAAGCAAAAACGTTTAAAAATGTTTGCTAATTTATTAAAACAAAAAGAATTACATATCATATTTACATTAAGTATCCAGACCCTTTACTCAGTACTTTGTTGAACCACCTTTGGCAGCGATTACAGCTTTGTCTTCTTTGATATGACGCTACAAACTTGGCACCCCTGTATTTGGGGAGTTTCTCCCATTCTTCTCTGCAGATCCTCTCAAGCTCTTGTCAGGTGGGATGGGGAGCGTTGCTGCACAGCTACTTTCAGGTCTCTCCAGAGATGTCGATAGGGTTCAAGTCTGGGCCACTCAAGGACATTCAGAGACTTGTCCCAATCCATTCCTGTGTTGTCCTGGCTGTGTGCTTAGGGTCGTTGTCCTGTTGGAAGGTGAACCTTCACCCCAGTCTGAGGCCCTGAGAGCTCTGGGGCAGGTTTGTCATCAAGCATCGCTCTGTACTGTCCTCCGTTCATCTTTGCCTCGATCCTGACTAGTCTCACAGTCCCTGAAAAACATCCCCACAGCAGGATGCTGCCACCCCTAAGTTTAACTGTAGGGATGATGCCAGGTTTCCTCCAGACGTGACGCTTTGCATTTAGGCCAAAGAGTTCAATCTTGGTTTCAGACCAGAGAATCTTGTTTCTCATGGTTAAATAGTCTTTAGGTGCTTTTTGGCAAACTCCAAGCGGGCTCTCATGTGCCTTTTACTGGCTTCCGTCTGGCCACTCTACCATAAAGGCCTGATTGGTAGAGTGCTGCAGAGATAGTTGTCCTTCTGGAAGGTTTTCCCATCACCACAGAGAAACTCTAGAGCCCTGTCAGAATGACCATCGGGTCTCTTAATCACCTCCCTGACCAAAACCCTCCTCCCCCGACTGCTCAGTTGGGCCGGGCGGCCAGCTCTAGGAAGATTCTTGGTGATTCCAAACTTCTTCCATTTAAAAATGGAGGCCACTGTGTTCTTGGGGACCTTCAATGCTGCTGAAATTTTTTGGTACCCATGCCCAGATCTGTGCCTTGACACAATCCTGTCTCAGAGCTCTACGGACAATTCCTTTCACCTCATGACTTGGTTTTTGCTCTGACATGCATTGTCAACTGTGGAACCTTATATAGACAGGTGTGTGCCTTTCCGAATCATGTCCCATCAATTGAATTTACCACGGGTGGACTCCAATCAAGTTGTAGCGTCATCTCAAGGATGATCAATGGAAACAGGATGAATCTGAACTCGATTTCAAGTCAAACATTTCTAAAAAACGTTTTGCTTTGTCATTATGGGGTATTGTGTGTAGATTGCTGAGGATTTTGGCAAATATTTTGAAAAAGGCTGTAACAAAACAAAAGTCAAGGGGTCTGAATACTTTCAGAAGGCATTGTAGCATGGTATATGGTTCAACGCACAGAGAAATGGGCTGAAAATGTGTATGCACTGCATTCCTTTTACATAAAGTGTTCCTTTACCCTAGACCAGAGAATATGCTGAATATACACCCTTCGGCAGGCTTCAGATCGTTTCTAATCTATACGCCTCAACTAATTATCTGAACTCCAGAGTGCACAGAGGTTAAACGAAAGCGGTTCAATGAAGACAATGAGAGACCTAATAAGGTGGGTTAGTGTCTGGCTGAAGACAGTCTTGGTGAAATGGGTTTGGAGCTGGGCAGACTCATTAGCAGATAACACGCAGGTCACCGGCCTCCCATCTTCGGTAACCACTAACAGACCACTGTTCTAGTAGTGGGTTGGCTGAACTGATTGACAGTTGCCTTTTAAAATATCTCACCCAACAGGGGGACGGACAAGTCATCCAGTGGGACTGAGGTGAGGAAGAAGATGGTGCACTGCAGGTAGGAGTTGACGCTCTCCACTGCATGCAGAGTAGGTGGTGGCGGCTAGCGTTAGCAATTAGCCCCAGGGTGCCAGGGGGGGCATATAGGCTGTGAACTGCCAAAAAAATCTAATATCCACACTGACGGAAAGAGACAGGCTCTGGGCTTTGAAGCAGCGCTACCAAGCATGGGCTCTCTTCACAACAGAACAACCAGCCTGCAGCGAGAGAGAAAAAGGCACTACGGTAGGTTTCGGTGTAAAACAAACAATATCTTGCCACAGAGTTAGTGGAAACTACATTGAATTTAGCCCTGAATTGAGTGACTGGTATGGAATCACAGGGACAAATTAATTTTACACAACAAAAAAATTTGATGTGTTTTGACTACACACACACACACACACTTGTAAGAGCAAACACCTAGATTTGGATTATTTTCTCAGCCATTAGTTCCGTTTTAATGCATTTAGTACAACATATGGTTGAGACTGCACCTAAAGACGGTGTTCGCATAGCCGTAGGCTACCAGTAAAAAAAAAAAAAAAATCACTAGATTATTGAACCAGGCATCCAAACATTTTGACTACGTTTGCACATTACTAGCACTGACATCAAAGTAAAACATCAACTGCTCTGGCTGGCTGTCATATCTTAATGCCCAAAATGTATCCTCCCCATGCTATCATGTGTGACCCGGTACTGACCGTCAAAGCTAGGAGAGGGGAGGCTAAATCTAGTAGCATCACCCCTAAAATCCTGCTCCAACGCAATCTTTAAAAAAAGAGTGACTAATAACATTTACCAGGTGAAACCATTACATGGATCTCATATAGATGTTAGTGACATTTACAGAGGACATGAATCTTATATAGATGTTATAGTGACATTTACAGAGGACATGAATCTTATATAGATGTTATAGTGACATTTACAGAGGACATGAATCTTGTATAGATGTTATAGTGACATTTACAGAGGACATGAATCTTGTATAAAAAGGTTTCCCTCAATGTTAATGGCTAAAACAGCTTTGGGAACAAGCAGGGCTTGAAAAGTAGAGGGTGGAATCTGATTGGGTGGTCAGGTTGCACTGGGAGCTTTCAAGCATCAGAGCTTTTCTTTCAAAGCAGGAATACCAGGTAACAGGGGATACAAGGGGGACCAAAAAAACATTCAAATGGGATTTGATGGAAAAAGTCAGGCCTGTATTTACTGAAGTTGATGCACCCATGCCATTTTCAAGCCTCCAATCCCTCGTCCAAACTCATTTTTGACATACAGCAAACATTTCCATCTTTCTCTTACAGTGAAGTCACTGAGGCCAATTAATGATCGTAAAATAATAGCTTTCCATCTTAAGTAAACCCTGGCCCAAGAGGCAGAGAAGGCGTACAAGCAGGGGTGCCAAACAAACGCAATATACGTTCAAATGCAAATGACTCTAAATCAATATTGTGTAGAAATAAATGGACCTACATTCATAGTTTGATTGTCCAGCTCCCTAATGGGGCGGCAGGGTAGCCTAGTGGTTAGAGCGTTGGACTAGTAACCGAAAGGTTGCAAGTTCGAATCCCCGAGCTGACAAGGTACAAATCTGTCGTTCTGCCCCTGAACAGGCAGTTAACCCACTGTTCCTAGGCCGTTTCACTCTAGTGGTAGCATGAGACGGAGTCTACAACCCACACAAGTGGCTCAGGTAGTGCAGCTCATCCAGGATGGCACATCAATGCAATCTGTGGCAAGAAGGTTTGCTGTGTCTGTCAGCGTAGTGTCCAGAGCATGGAGGCGCTACCAGGAGACAGGCCAGTACATCAGGAGACGTGGAGGAGGCCGTAGGAGGGCAACAACCCAGCAGCAGGACCGCTACCTCTGCCTTTGAGCAGGAGGAGCACTGCCAGAGCCCTGCAAAATGACCTCCAGCAGGCCACAAATGTGCATGTGTCTGCTCAAACAGTCAGAAAGACTCCATGAGGGTGGTATGAGGGCCCGACGTCCACAGGTAGGGGTTGTGCTTACAGCCCAACACCGTGCAGGAGGTTTGGCATTTGCCAGATAACACCAAGATTGGCAAATTCGCCACTGGCGTTCTGTGCCCTTCACAGATGAAAGCAGGTTCACACTGATGTGACAAGACGTGACAGAGTCTGGAGACGCTGTGGAGAACGTTCTGCTGCCTGCAACATCCTCCAGCATGACCGGTTTGGCAGTGGGTCAGTCATAGTGTGGGGTGGCATTTATTTGGGGGGCCGCACAGCAATTCATGTGCTCGCCAGAGGTAGCCTGACTGCCATTAGGTACCGAGATGAGATCCTCAGACCACTTGTGAGACCATATGCTGGTGCGGTTGGCCCTGGGTTCCTCCTAATGCAAGACAATGCTAGACCTCATGTGGCTGGAGTGTGTCAGCAGTTCCTGCAAGAGGAAGGCATTGATGCTATGGACTGGCCCACCCGTTCCCCAGACCTGAATCCAATTAAGCACATCTGGGACATAATGTCTCGCTCCATCCACCAACACCACGTTGCCGGGTGCTTTAGTCCAGGTCTGGGAGGAGATCCTTCAGGAGACCATCCGCCACCTCATCAGGAGCATGCCCAGGCGTTGTAGGGAAGTCATACAGGCACGTGGAGGCCACACACACTACTGAGCCTCATTTGGACTTGTTTTAAGGACATTACATCAAAGTTGGATCAGCCTGTAGTTTGATTTTCCACTTTCATTTTGAGTGTGACTCCAAATCCAGACCTCCATGGGTTGATAAATTTGATTTCCATTGATCATTTTTGTGTGATTTTGTTGTCAGCACATTCAACTATGTAGAAAAAAGTATTTAATAAGAATATTTCATTCATTCAGATCTAGGATGTGTTATTTTAGTGTTCCCTTTATTTTTTTGAGCAGTGTATATACAATTTGAAGCGTGGCCCTCCAGACCTCGAAGAATGCGGCCCCCGGTGCAAAATGAGTTGGACACCACTAGTGTACAGCGTCATTGTAGAACTGGATATACATTTGCTTCCTGAGCCCTATTACGCAACACAGTGAAGAAGAGCGGAGTGAGTATGAGTCTCCCACTGGCCCACCCGTTCCAGAGACTGGTAATGGCACCATACGACATCTCAGGAGACAGAGGCCCAACGCTCAGACAGAGAAATGGATGGCAGTGAAAGGGGAGAGCCATTAATCGCGCTGTGGAATGGGCTGTCAGGGGACGCGTGGAGAGAGACGTTCGGGGCTCACTTTACACACTAACTGCAGAGCAAGAAGAAAAATGACAGAAGCAGAGGGAGGTAGGAGGAGTGTGAGATTGTGTGTGTGTGTTTATATGTCTGAACGCAAGCATGTGCTTGTATGTATGTGAATGCTCTAAAATACCTTTCTCTGTGCGGAGCCGTTTGAACGAGTCCGTCTTGGAGAGGCCCGGGTCGGCGATGACCTTGGAGCCCAGCTTGACGATCAAGTCGATGGACCGGTAGCCCTGGGGCAGCTTACGGTCATAAAGCAGGGTCAACAGCTGAGCCAGTGTCATCTCTGCCGGCAGGGGCTGACCTGAGGGGTGGAGGGGGGGGATGAGACAGTGTTCACAGTGAGGAACCAAAGCCTTGTGGTCACACTACCAGGCCCAGAGGGACAGGAAATACATGACAGCTATGTATCATGAAGGCTAGTGACCTAGATAACAATGACAACATGTGAAGACATCATGGATGGAGTGCTGTTTTTGCTCATAGTACATCAGTGTCCTTGCAAACCCAGGTCTGATCATGTTTCTGCTCCTCTTCCCAGAGTTTGGGAATACTTGGATCTGGTTGGCTGTGATTTTCAATATTGACACAATGTCTAAAAGTAACAACATCGAAAGTATCAAAAGTTAAATTAACATTTACCTGGACACCTCAGGGTCCCAGCAACACACACTGGCTCAATGAATTGACTGAGACGGAGGTCACAGCTTCATTAAGCAGGTCAGATCAATAGGCTTCCCTTGGCAGAGGGAGGTTCTGGAAGGAGGGGAGCTGACAACTGTGTGTGTGTGTGTGTGTGTGTGTGTACAGTACCTGGGAGCAGCTTGTGGTAGAGGTGGAAGACAGGCACGCTGAGCGTTTTGGCGGAGGGGTCCACACCTGAGGAGGATGTCAGCTTGTCGCTCATCACCCGGCCCCTCCGCGAAGGGGGACGAGGAGGGGTGGAAAGAGCTCTCTTCGACTGGGACTTCAAGCCTGGCAGGGAAACACACACCGGTCATTTTATCACGTAAAATTGCACTTTTACATCCTAGGGAATGTGATTCTAGAGGTGTGCTTCTGTCTAATGCTTCTCATCTACCAAACACTTTCAATATTTCAAGAGAAATGGGATATTAAGCCATTTGTCCATTTACAAATATATATATATATATATATATATATATATATATATATATATATATATTATTATTATTTTTTTTATTTTTTTTCCAATGACTTATTTCCACATACAAAGAGAGCAATCATTCCCTTTACATTTGGTGCAGGAGCTCAACATACGGCTGGAAGCCCAGCTACCAGCCAAACAATTCTTGCCCTCTAATTGGTGCAACAGGATAAATTAATTAATCTACTCCTGCTAAGCCATAATAATTGGCAGGCGTGGGAGGGAAGGGATGAGGTTGCCCACCACGATAAGCTGACAGATCGGAGAGAGCCAAAACGTGTACCTGAGGCCACGACAACACTGTAGTTGTCCTGGAAACCACTGTCGGTCTTCATCTTCTCCTTCTCCTCTTGATTCTTCTTCTCCTTGTCCTCCTTCTGTTCGTTGATCAGCTTTGCTGTGATGCTGGGGGTGTCTGAATAAGGGATGGAGGGGAGAGACCGAGACGGGGCACATTAGAGCCACCCTTCGGTAACAAGTCACATGTGAAAGAGTAAATGCTAATTGTCATAATATGTACGTACAGCCTCAGTCGCCAGTGGCCAACTGGTCCAGTGCACACAAGTATTGACATCAACCCTAATGTATGCACGAACTAGGCTACGCAATCAATGAGACATTGGCCCATCGCAGTCCTCCATTCCCTGGGAGTTCAGATAAGATGGGCTAGATAGCAAATAATCTGCTATTAGCAATTAGCAAGGCTCCTTTAAAAAGACACCTGGCTAGCGCTAGCTGTATGTAGCGGTCTGGGCTGTATTATTAACTGAGCCTGCCCCTCCCTCACTGGGTAGAGCCTCATAACGCCCTGTTGTATCAGGCCTCCATCTGGTGTTCTCAAGGTCCCGGGAGGAGAACCACTTATCATAGCCACACAGCTAACAGTGCCATGCCGTCACAAAGCTGGAGCCCACCACCACACGCGCTTGACATTGACAACCAGATAATGCCTTAAATTTAACACCTCTCCCATCTGGGTTTATATGACTGTTTGATCATGTTTTGGGGGGGGGGGGGGGGTGCATGTTTTTAAGAGGGCATTTCTAATCTAGAATGGACATAGGCTATTTGCTCCCTGAGATTATAGGTGCAAACATCGTCCCCCCTAAGGAGAAGGGGACAGGCCGGGTTAGTTTAGAGAGAGAGAGACTGGGCCTCAACGACTATTTTAGGAAATGTATGAGTTATTTAATAGAGCACAAGGAAACATTGGATTCAGTGCTTCTTACATAACTCTGGGACTTCTGGAAAAGGCCAACAAAATAAATACAAATAAATCAGTGCGTCAGCTCACGCAGGGCTATTTCAATCACAGAGTGGACCAGCCGGGTTAAAGACCGGAATGAGGGTGTGTGATTTAAGTGCCACTATGCTAGGCATGTGTACGGGGGTTAAGCGTACGTTTCGACTGATGTTCTCTCTAAAACGCAGTTGCCACCAGCTGATCAACTCCGTAGCCATTAATCAGAACGCTCATCTCCACCTGCTGGGAAAATAATATGGCGAGACGCTCTTCCATACTCACGCTAATAAGGAGATGTGAGTGGACCCAGCAGTCGCCAGAAAAGGTCAATGTTTATGCCCAGGGAGATTGTGTGTGTGTGTGTCCGACAATGTGCGAGGTGCTGACATGGTGCATTAACTTCAAATATGGCTGCCTTTTAAATCATTTAAGGACCCAGTGAGAGGGGATAAAATGCTTGAATGACGAGCGGCGTACGGAGAACGGGTTTCCCCCGCCATTCAAATCCCGTGTGGCTGTCGGAGGAGGGGTTGTCTGAGTGGCAAGGGACACTCTGCTCCACTTTATCTGAGGGCCACATAATATTGAGGAGGTTGATGAGGCTACGAGGAAAAATATTTAAAGTAATTCCCCATCAATGTTGCATAACACACTTCACCTGCTGTTCATCACTAATCAAAGTTTACCGGTGACGTACACAGATTTGCAAGGTGTTTTCACAGGTGCAGTGAAATGCTTGTCAAATTAATGGACATAGCCTATATGCTCACTGAGATTATAGGTGTGGACATCGTCCCCTTAAGGAGAAGGGAACAGGCCGCGTTAGTTTAGAGAGAGACTGGGCCCCAACGACTATTTTAGAAAATAGAGGGGAGTTATTTAAAACAGCACAAAGAAAAATTGGATGCAGTGCGTCTCACATAACTCAGTTCCCAACTATAGTGACAGATGGGTAGGGGCAGCAGACGTACCAGACACCCGGTCCAGGACTTCAGCCAGGGTGGTGGAGATGGGGAGGTGGAGAGTGCGGTACTTGTGCCCTGCTCCGTACATGGGGTGCTGGATCACATGGCTGGTAGCGTTGATGCGGCCCTTGTACAGCTGAAGACGGATGAGAAAGTATTAGGACAGACCAAGTACATAATACCACCAATGTTATGAATGATCATGACTACGAGAGAGTGAAAGAGAGACGCAAGTTATGAAAGATTCAGTAGCACTACGCAGGGCCACATTGAGATTGAATGAGGCCGGCCTTGGCTAAAGACCTCCCACTCCATCACTCGTGCCTCGACCTTTATTGGAGTTGACAAGGCTTCTCATTCAGCATGAATGTTACATGTTCACGACATCCCAGGCGACATCCATCGCCTTCTGCGACCTGCAGGCGACAGGCATGGTGGTGTCGCCAGAGCACGGCTCGGCTACGGAGGGTCCTTGGACAAGTCACTGCAGCTCCAAACACAACCGTCACTCAGGCCCCACAGTACACTTTCCTGACAACTCTACACTGCAGTGACTAGCCTGGCAGCAGAAGCCATCAAGATGATGTAATATAAAATGCTGTTTGAAACATGCACCTTGGCTTTTAGGCAAGTCTAATACACGTCTCATAGGAACAATAATGTTCAAGAACCCATATCTTGGTATGGTCGCGAGCATAATAAAAAGTCAACCGGTTTTTTTGTTTGTTGATTGACAGCAAATCAAAATGTCAAAGTTCCCTCCAGTGAGATTCAGATTAGGGTGAAATGTAGTGATCCTTACTTAAATATCACAGATCAACTGACAATTACAACGCTGATGAAATGAAAATGTTGGGCAAGTCTACAGAATACATCATTCACTTTTTGCAGATCTGAAAAAGCCTGATGTACAGTATCAGTCAAAAGTTGACCACTACTCATTCAAGGGATTGTTTATTTGTACTATTTTCTACATTGTAGAATAATAGTGGAGACATAAAAACCATGAAATAACACATAAGAAATCATGTAGTAAACAAAAGTGTTAAATCAAAATAGATTTTATATTTATTTGTAGCCACCTTGACAGCTTTGCACACTCCTGTCATTCTCTCAACCACATTCTTGAGGTAGTCACCTGGAATGCATTTCAATTAACAGGTGTGCCTTGTTAATTTGTGGAATTTCTTTACTTCTTTATGCATTTGAGCCTATCAGTTTTGTTGTGACAAGGTAGGGGTGGTATACAGAAGATATAATTTTACCAAATAGGGCTAAGTCCATATTATGGCAAGAACAGCTCAAATAAGCAAAGACAAACGACAGTCCATCATAACTTTAAGACATGAAGGTCAGTCCAGAACTTTGAAAGTTTCTCCAAATGCAGTCGCAAAAACCATCAAGGAAAGGAAGACATAGTTACCTCTGCTGCAGAGGATAAGATTAGAGTTACCAGCCTCAGAAATTGCAGCCCAAATAAATGCTTTACAAAGTTCAAGTAACAGATACATCTCAACATCAACTGTACAGAGGAGACTGTGTGAATCAGGCCTTCATGGTCGAATTGCTGCAAAGAAACCACTACTAAAGAGACACTAATAAGAAGAGACCAGTTCAGGCCAAGAAACACGAGCAATGGACATTAGACCGGTGTAAATCTGTCTGTTCAAATTTGAGATTTTTGGTTGCAAACATTGTGTATTTGTGAGACTCAGAGTAGGCGAACGGATTATCTCAGCATGTGTGGTTCCCACCGTGAAGCATGGAGGAGGTGTGATGGTGCTTTGCTGGTGATACTGTGATTTATTTAGAATTCAAGGCACGCTTAACCAGCATAGCTACCACAGCATTCTGCAGCGATACGCCATCCCATCTGGTTTGCTCTTAGTGGGACTATCATTTGTTTTTCAACAGGAAAATGATCCAACACACCTCCAGGCTGTGTAAGGGCTATTTGAACAAGACAGAGAGTGATGAATGTTGCATCAGATGACCTGGACTCCAGAATCACCTGACCTCAACCCAATTGAGATGGTTTGGTATGAGTTGGACCGCAACTCATTCAAGACTCATTCAAGACTCATTCAAGACTCATTCAAGACTGTTGGAAAATAATTCCAGGTGAAGCCAAGAGTGTGCAAAGCTGTCATCAAGGCAAAGGGTGGCTACTTTGAACAATCTCAAATATATTTTGATTTGTTTCACACTTTGTTGGTTACTACATGATTCCATGTGTGTCATTTCATAGTTTGGATGTCTTCACTATTATTCTACAATATAGAACATTTTTAAAATAAAGAAAAACCTTTCAATGAGTAGGTTTGTTCAAACTTTTGACTGGTACTGTAAGTAAAAACCTTTTTGGGGGGGGTAAGGCACAAGAAGGTGGACTATGACATTACCTAAGGCGTAAACACATGAGCATGTAGACCCACCCTGCTATTAATCACATACTGATCATACATGATTAACCTTCACGGCTGTGATTCCCAGGACTCCTTGTGTAATTCAGCACACAAATGACCTCCTAAGTTAGAGTACATGTAGGCTTGTCTCGCTGTGCATAATCAGAAACCTCTCGGCATGCCATGCACAACAGTCATCCTTCACCTTGTCCATGGAATGACCCTCACCCTTCCCTGACACCATGTATATCATCAAAAACGGGATGGGGCATAATAATGAGCACATCGAAAGGTACGAGGTTCAAATTAAATTATCTTTAGACAATTGAACCACCCCCCACCACCACCATGACTGCTCTCTAAACTCCACTCATGACAACTAATCAGTGAGGAGGGTGAAAGATGGAGCATTAATGTGACTTAAGTGCAGTGCCATTTCTCCGACAAGCATCAGTCTGGGGAAAGCCTTGAGTGAAGAGGGATTGTCTGTACTGCTGGGCTGGCCCCTTGTGGCCACCTGGGGATATCACATCACAGCATTATTCCTTTCCAATGCAAGTCCATAGGCAGGATATTTAAATTGCTCCAAGATTATGATTTAAGGTCAGTTTGACATTTTCCCACGTTATGGTTAAGTTTAGGACTGAGGGTATGGAGAGCTGATCCGAGATCAGAGCCTACAAAAACTTGGTACCCACCGGACAGGGCGACTGCAGGAAGACTGTGACCTTCTCGTCCTCCAGCATGAGTTGTAGGAAGAGCCTGCGGATGAAGCCGGAGATGTTGCCAGAGACGGGTACGTTTCCACGCTGGGGGGCCGACTGGAAGAGCTCACACAGCACCTACGGAGAGGGAGAAACCACCAAACACACGTTAGTAAAACATCACAGTCACTGTAGGTCAGGTGGAAATGTGCGTCATCAAGGCATTCCACCAGACCTGTGCCATGAGCCGCTGGTTGTTGGGGTGGCAGGAGATGCACTGCAGGAAGAAGGCCACTGTGGCGTTCTCGATGGCTGTCCTCTGCTGGGTGGTGAGCCCGCTGCCCCGGGACGAGGAGGCTAGAGAGTAGCGCGACCCAGAGGGCAGGGGTGGAGGCGGAGGAGGGGGGCAGCACGCACCACCGGAGGCAGCTGAGTGTGCTCCCGTGTGCCCCTGGCCACCACTGGCTCCCCCTGCGCTAGCACTGGAGTGGCACAGCAGAAACAGCAGAGCGGTCCACAGAGAGTTCACCTCAGGCCCACCAAGCCAGTCCTTCATGGCATGACTGTTCCCCACCTCTGTGAGGAAACGCAGCACTGGGGCTGCCAGCTCTGCAGACAGGGGCACCCTGCTCTGAGAGGAAGAGGAGGATGAAGAAGAGGAGGAGCAGTGGGGGTGGTGGTTGTGATGGTGTTGCCGTCGTTCAGCCTGGGCGGTGGCGGGCAGGGGCAGGTCAGCGGCAGCCAGGAGGCCACAGCAGAGTCCGGCCAGGCTCCGGACTAGCAGAGAGGGCAGGCCCGAGTCCAGCAGCTGCTCTATTGCCCCGGGTGACTGGGAGGCTGAAGCCAGAGTGGCCAGTTCCGACTCGGACAGGGCGATGGGCGGCCGCGCGTGCTTGGAGTCGTCGGTAAGGCCGGTGGCAGCGGCACTGGTGGTGGCGTTAGCATTGGCGCTGCTGAGGTCGTGCTGCTTCTTTCCGTCGTCCGTCATGGAGAGGCGGTGCTGGGCCTGAGATTGGGCGGCGGTGGGCGGGGCCACGATGCCCATCCAGGACATGAGCAGAGAGAAGTAACTGGGATGGATGTGGCACATGGAGCAGAGCAGGCTGTCTACTGCCTTCTTCAGCACCATGTTACTCGGCAGGGACATGGACCAGTTGTACAGAAGTCTACAAGAGAGGAGACAAAATGGTATAAACAAAGCAAGCGCCACTCGCTGGACAGACATCTTTCCCCCTAAAATAACAAGATAAGAAACCTTCATATGAATCCTTCTGAGCCTTTTCAATTCTGTCTGTATATGTCGGTTGGAGATCAACGGAGCCAAAGTTTAGACGTCTGTATTTTTATTTTATTTTGCATTCCCTGTTCGATGTAAAGTATTCATGTTTACAGAGTAGAAATGCAGTATTCATGTCTGCAGAGGATATGTATAAGACACACAGTATCAAGAGGGGGGGATGGGAGAAACTTCTTTTGAAAATCTATCAGGGAGCTGTTTTCTTCCCAGGCGACAAAGAACGAGATGTTCTACAAACATTTATGGCTCAAAGCATGAGAAAGCTCTAGCCTACGACGACGTAACAAAAAGAGCACACCAAGGATGAACCGGTGGGTTTTTTCCTGACAGGATAAAGGGTCATTCACACCAAGGATGATATCATTCTAGTTATATTATACACAACCACAAAACGTTGGCGAGCATCCACACCAGCTGACCGTTCTGCAGTACACCCATCAGTCAACGGATCAACGCGTCCTACTGCACGCTGCCTATTAAGGTGGTAACACGACCATTCTGTACTTCCAGGTGTTTCAATTGTCATAGTGACAAACTGCAAATAACACGTCAATGAACATGTAATGAAAAATATAGAAACTCAAGTAAATGTAGCAATTCAAAAACACATCTTTTACATAATGGCATTGCTTGCCTCGGGTGCTCAAGTGATTCATTTGGCTCTTTTTCGGTGTGCTCATCTGTTTGTCCTGTGCAACAGTTCACTTGGCCCATTTTACATTTAGTAATTAGCAAGAGCACGCCTGCGTCCCTTCACGAAAAAAGGCTATTTAGGCCAAGTATAAAAGATGCTAAAATAAATGTCCTATAGCTTTAGTAGCTTATAGCTTTTCCTGCGATTTCACATAGAGGAATTGCAGAGAAGCTTGCGTGGCCTACAGCCTATTGAGCACCGGAACAGCTGGAACAGAGAGGCTAGAGATGTGTAGCCGAAGTAAGAAACTAAATATTAGCTTGATATTAGGCCATTCTTCAGCTAAATAGTAGAGCTATAAATATTTACCTATCGGGAAGGCTGATGCGCTCCCGACACTGACCAGGCCTTCGATTTTATACAAGGAAAGTATTACACCTAAGCCACAACACAGTGCAATGAGGAATGTATTTTTGTTGTCAAGTGAGTACACAACTATTGTCTATAGGGCTGTTAAGCTGCAGTGACGTAGACTCATTTGAAAAACTGCTCAAAAGTCCTGTTCTGAATGCTTCATGCTGAAATAACTTCGTACAGCCTAGGCCTGACTATGTAACCATTCGGATCAGTTATGGGTTTAATCCCTTTACTAGGTCCAGAAAGAGAAGGCCTACCACCGGAAAATATGGCCTCCTCATGCACGATTTGTCGTGGATCATCCTCCCAAGTCGTCCTATAATTAATGTTGCAACCAATACGCTCACATATGCCCAGTAAAATTCAGGCAAGCTTGCCGTGAGCTCTGCCTTCTCTCCGAGCAGCCTCGTGCACCTAGAATCAACAACGCTTCAACAGAATGCGTTTTTGATTGGTTGTCAATGTTTCATCGTCGGAGGGACAAAAAAAATACAAATGTAATCGCTCTTAATTAAAGTGATCCAAATTAAGATCTCATTATCCACTCTTTTTGTAGTTATGATTTTAGTGTGAATGCTCCTGGTCACGAGAATTATTTAAAAATATATATATATATATATATTTCCGTTAAAGCCATCGTTACAGTCCTTGGTGTGAACGGCCCTTAACACTTACTCAAAGAGCTCTCCGTTGAGCAGCACTGGGAGGTCGTAGTCCACGGGGAGCTCGTAGCTGTGCCACAAGATGGCCGCCACACAGTGGAGGTGGGAGGGCGAGGGCATGACGAGGCCATACTCCCGTGACGAGGAGCTGCTCTGGCGCATGTAGCCCAAGGGGCCGCTCCTCTTGTGGGCCGCCACCAGCGATGAGTCATGGACCCACTGGAGAAGGGCCTGGATCCTGGAGGGAGAGACGGGGATTACGAGGTCAAAATTAACATATCGAGAGCCGCTTTCACAGACCCAGATTACATGGATCAAGCAGTACTAGGCTCAACACCTAGATCCTTTACCTGTCCTTGGTCCCAGGATCTTGTATGGTTCCCAGCTGATAGAGGATGTCAATGGTGGAGTCTGAAGAGAGACCGTTGAGCCTTCCAAAGAGCAAGGGACTGTTCAGGTCTAAAAAATAAATAAAAAACGACAGAGAAATCACAAAATAGCCATTGATGTCCATATATAAACGATACTCAAACGATAGCGCCATGACACACAGAGCTGAAGGACAAGATCTTTTGATTGAAGTATAATTACACAAATTATAAAATGTGCTCAATGAGCGTTTTATTCATGCGGCGGCTAATTACTGGTAGGGTCGGTGCCGGAGGCTGCACAGTTCCTCAGCAGGATGTCGATGAGCTTGAGGCCGATGCGGGTGGACTGCAAGCCGATCTTGACCAGCACGGCTTCGATGTTCGGCGAGTGCATGCCGCAGTAGGGGGACATGAGCAGGGCGGCACAGGTCTGAAGCAGGTTGGCGGTGGGGGCAGCGGCGCTGGCCATCGTGGCCTCCAGGTCACTGACGTGGGTAAGACAGTGGTGTAGCAGACGTAGCCAGCCAATACTAGGAGAGAAAGAGAGGGCAAGGAAGAGAGATTTGTTGTGACACTGCTGGTGTTTCATTTATTATTTTTTATTGTTTAACTCTCAAGTAACATTTAACAGAAGTTCCTGTAAGGGCAAGTATGTCTGCACCTGGTTTTAGAGACCTGGTCCTCAGAGGGCAGGAAGGGGTTGTTGACGGTGGCTGAGGAGGTGTTTCCGAAGGCGGTTAGGCCAAGCAGTTTGATCTGGGACAGGCCCAGGGTGCTGGCGTCGCGGGGCCGGTGGAGCCTCAGACACACTGCGGACGCCACCTCAGCCTTCACCAGCTGGATCTTGATGTAGGTGAGGCCGCTGGTGATGATGGGTGTGGACAGAGGCAGCATGTTGACCCCGTCCGCGCTGATCTCAACCGAGACCGAGGAAGGGCAGGCTGGTGAGAGGACAAAAGGGACATCGTCAGGGTTTAGCAATAATAGATGGTGGAAATTGTTCCAACTTTATTTTCTCCAACTGGTACTGCCTGGCACAATGGTGTGTTGTGTTGGATAGAAGCATGGAAAAGGTTTTGCATATTTAAAATGGCACTATAGTCGACAGCGGTAGGTTAATATTTGAGTGGATGAAATAACTTAGTCATGAGGAAAACTATGCTTAAGAGGTAAGTAGACAATGTGCCCTTTAGACTCTAAAGCAGAGTGGCACAGCTCGCTTGCTGGTACCTGAGCTGCAGTCCTGCTGGTTTTCACTTAAATGATCAATTAGACAACTAAGGTCATTTCTTTGCAAGAGATTTCGCTGAACTGTTTATATTTAATTCAGTCTCCTATGTAAACAACTCGTCTGCACTAGTGTCCCCCAGCGGGGCCGTGGTGCAGTACTCACTGGCGAGAGAGGCCAGGTGTGGCTGGATGTGCAGCTCTTTGAGCAGAACGGCAGCAGGAAGGTGGATGGTGAGGTCACACCACGCCTCCTCCGGCAGGAAGATGTAAGACCAGGCAGCCGAGCGTGCCCGTCTGTGAGGGGGCGTGGCCTGAAGGAGGACCTCAGCCGGCTGGGCCGTGGGGCTGCTGGAAGTGATGGTGCCTGCAGAGGGACAAACAGCACTCAATAGGACACAATTCCCATTTTACAACACATAGGAGGTCAAAGGGAAAAAACACAAGAGAACCTATTCAACATGAGAGGAGACGCTTCACTTACCAAGCGGAGCAAAGTTGTGGAGTCCCTCTGCGTTGTCGGGCTCGGCGGCTAGGACCCGGGCTTTGAGGCTGCCATCTGCAGCCTTCCCTGGACCAGTGTCCAGAAACTTCATGATGGTGGACACCATGCTGCGTGCTGTGTTCACTATGGCCCGTGTGCTGGTCACCATGTTGTTACAGATCAACTGGACCCCACCTGCACACAGGTCAAATACAAACACAACCTGTTAAGTCTAATTGACAGTACAATATACCTGAACAAGGATATTTCCCTATTATGTATGTAGGTGTGTGTGTGTGTGTACCCATGTCGTGGAATGCCTTTAGTGCCTCGCTGGTGTCCAACACTCGGAGGATGAACCAGAGCAGAGGCTCAGACAGCTGGCATGTCGACAGGGAACCCTGGGAGAAATACAAAGACTGCTTGTGATTTAAAAACTTTCAGAATCCACGGGTCAAACAATTATAAATCTAATAAACTGAAGTACTATTAAAGCAAATATATTTTTCCTCATTCCTTTTAATCTTGACAAGTACATCTCTAAAAACAGACAAAATCAATGATGCCTGTTCAGTCATGGCTGAGCTCAGTCTTACCTGTCTGCCCATGTACCCACAGGCCATGTAGGTGAGGATGGGCTGCAGCATAACCTGCACCGAGGTGGCCCTCTTGCTCAGGGTGGTGAGGATGGTGAAAAGGCCGTCTCCTACAGAGATGGCATCTAGTCCTCCATGGAAATTCTCATGCTTGGTCAGGTGGAGACCACTAGCACCTAAAGACAGGAAGGTAAAGCGTTATCAATAAGAAGCACTTGAATATCTTAGCCGCTAATCCGGGATCCCTCTAAATAAACGTTTTCTAAAAAAGGGAAGTGAGAGTATAAGGCCTACCTATGATCATAGCCATGGCGCTGCTGTTGCACTGGCCCAGAGCCGAGAGGATCTGGCTCATGATCTGCTGGTTGGCCAGCACCAGATCAGCCACTCCGGCCGCAGGGCCCTGGTTAGGGGTTGACCCCCCCGCTGCCCCCTCCTTGCTGCCGCACACCTTCTCCTCGTCCGACACGCTGCTGTCCGACGCCCCGCTGCCCGCCGGCGGCAGACGCCCGCTGAACTCGCGGTCACCCGACAGGGGCAGCTGGACCAGGGCGTTGACCAGCTTGAGCAGGTCGAACATGAGTTGGTCGCGCGTGGTCTCGCCGCACACCGCCTTGGCGTCGCCGGGCCGGATGATGTTGGCGAACAGGCCTCCGAAGCAGGCGCGGGCGCCCACAGCGCTGTCGGAACCGCTGCGGGACACCACCTTGTCAGAGCAGGTGATGTAGTGGTGCACCAGGAAGGTGATGGACTCGATGACAGAGGAGATGGTGCTCACCGACACCACCTCAAAGTTCTGCTCCAGGGTGAACTCTAACAGCTTGACCTGGGCATCCAGAGGACCCTGGCCTGACTGGAACGGACCCCTGAAGGACGGGCGGAGGAGAAAAGACGAAATCATTGACGAAGGTGCTTCCTAACAAATCATTGTACTGTTTTGTGATGGAATCAAAAGGATGGCTTTTGTTCCAGCCCAGCACGACCACAGATTAAATTGAAGAAGATGATTAGTTATCATTTGAATTACGTGTCTTAAGTGCTGGGGTGAAACAAAAGCTGCTTTTGATGTGTCTAGAGTAAACAACCTACCTCTCAGTGGACAGGATGTGCATTAGTTTGAGCAGGAACTCACTGAACATCTGTGGGCAGGTGGAAGAGAGGTGCACCTGGAGTCTGGTGAGGAACTCTTGCATAGCTTGGGTGGCGGTTGGGCCGACCTGGGAGCTGTGCTGGCTGGTGCCGTGGGGGTTGCTCCCAGACAGGAAACGCACAAGCACGTGCACCAGCGTAGGGTCCGACACCATCTGCTGGGCCGTGCTCTCATGAGCTCCCATCCCACTGCTGGAGGCTGCGGACAGAGACGCACAGGACCAAAACACACTTGATTTAAAAGGAGTACTATTGAAAGTCCTTTGGCCTCATTTATTTCTTCGGTCACACTGCATCGTCAAATATGGATTTACTATTTCTCAACCTTCAAATGGGAAACGTCAGTCAGAGTTGTCAGACACGGTCTTGAGAGTGAAACCCTAGGAACGGTGGACTTACCATTGGAGGGCATGTTGGTCATGAGGGTAAGGGAGTGCAGCACCAGGCACCAGGTCCTCAGGGAGGTGTTGGGGTACCAGGCTAGCACAGACAGGAAACTGTTGATAGAGGCTGCAGGGAAACACAGGAGACGGCAGTTTAACTAACACGTACACTTCCCCATGTGAAAAGGGAAAACAGTGAATGAGCCACACAAGAGAAATCCAGCGGTTTGAGAGTTAAGCGGCGAAAGAGAGTGAATGGAGACACACACGGTGACCTCTGACCTTGGTTGAGTGGGATGGTGGGCACTCTGCTGGCGTTGAACAGGAAAATATCCGATCCACTCTCCTCAGTGCCCCCAGAGCAGGAGTTGAGACTGAGGGTCAGCCACAGTTGCAGCAGAGACTCCATCTAAGGCAGAAACACATGTGAACACTTCATCGACAAATCCACTTATCCAGGGTAACCAACGTATTCTTGAGAATGGTACAGTAAGTTACCCCTACTGCCACATCATTACAAAACTGTGTAGAGGGATGTAAAAAAAAAAAAAAAAAGAGTGAAGTGCAACAAGTCATTCAAGTCTTCTGGAGCAGCAGAGACCATGGACTATACCGTCTGTCGGTGACTGACCTGTACGTGGTGCACCTGGAGCATGGAGAAGAGCTTGTTGAAGCAGGCACTCAGCATGGGGATGGAGGAGGCCTGTACCATTAGGCTGCTTCCTGGTGGGGAGCCCCCACGGAGTCCCCTCAGCAGAGAATCATCCGTCCCATTGGATGCCTGGGACACTGGAGGGAGAGAAGGGACCGGGGTCAGCCATCTTTGATGCTTAGCAAAGTCTTTACATTTTTTCCCCAAGACTCAAGTGTACATGACCAAACATCGATAAATACTTTTTCGGTAGGTTTATACCTGTGGGGGACGTTGAGGTGAGCGCCTGTAAGATGGAGTCGGCCTCCAGAGTGGCCATCATCTTGAGCATAAGCTCAGCCTGCTGCTCCAGCCCCACCTCCAGGCGGGCATCCAGAGCTGAGGGAGAGGACAAAAAGGTCCAGGTTAAAAGGTGGAAGGTATTCCTTTACATGCATGGAACACACTAGAATACAAAGAAGCAGAAGTGTGGAATCCAGTTTGGGAGCTGACACCCGGATACAAAAAAAATATTAATAAATGAGCCCTTACCTTGCGACACAGAGACAGAGAGACTCTGAGACCCAGGCTTTTCAGCAGCAACCGGGGGCTTGGACACTGCAATCCCTACTCCCCCTATGTAGGGGTTGTAACCGTAAGTGCCATAGTCAGCACCCCAGTAGTCATACCAGGTGCTGCTAATAGGCTGTAGGAAGAGAGAGAGAGAGAAACGCAAATGCAGTCATTCTTGTCAGATGCTAGCTACCGGTATAACATTACATGCACATTAACACTACATTCTTTTGCATGCAATGGTGGCGTCTTCAGAAAGAAGAGAAAGAGTGAAGAGGAGAAATACTTCCCCAAGTTTACTAGTTTGATTGATTGGGTCTACATACACAACATTGCTTTGAGACTCCAAATGCCTGAGCGGAGTTAAATTGGAAAGTTTCTGAGAAATTAGAGGGCAAGGCTAAGAAGGAGGTGGTGTTGGGGAGGGATTCAATACGACTGCAGAACTTTGTATTACGCATGATCTATTTTTAAAAATTCATTATGAGAAGAGGTTGAACACCATGGTTTGAAGTTCGTAAAGCTACATCATTGATCAGTGGGGTTGATTTAAGTTTGTGTACTAACCGGAGGTGATTGTGTCAATACTGAACTCAACAGAAACGCAAGAGAGCATGGAGAGAGGAGTGGAACAGGACAAAGGTGAGTCAAGCAAATTACATACCTTAAAGACTTTGGCGGCGAGGGGATCTTTTTCCAAATCAATATCTAAAGGATCAATATCAACATCCATGAGGTCTTGTAGCAAGTCAAAGTCAATGTCTTTATCTTTTTCCAAAGATGAAAGAGATGGAGCACCTTTGGATAACGAAAAGAGCTTTAATATTGCCAAGCAAGCACACTAAAACCAGCAAACTCAGAGGCCTTCTTTTTAGGAAGTCACTAGGCAATTTTAAGGCCTACAAACATTTATTTCTGCAGTTGAGAGGGAGTCCAAACAATGGATGTTTGCCCACTAAATCAGCAATCTGACAACTTTAGCCAAAATCCAGACGTGATATAAGTGATGTCATTGATGTTGTTTAGGGAATGAAGATTTGTGATAGTACCACGAAGTAGTGCATCATTTGCACAGATTAAATCCCCTTAGTCTTAAGAAAATAACCACCACCCCTTGAAACATCTGGATATCTAATAGGCAATGAAGATACACTGTTTGAACTCCCCCTTCAAAATGCAAACAGTCCACTCATAATTAAACTGGTTAGAGAAGCTCTCAATAGTCTCCTTTAAAATAAAATACTAAAATAAACATGCAGCTAGCTAAAAGGGGGAAAAAAGACAAACAATTTAACACAAATGCATCCATTTGGGGAAGGGTGGGGTCCATGTGTAAAATGCTGTCAAGGACGGGCCTACCAACGCACTTTGGAAAACAGAGGAGGTCCCAGGAGTACCTGCGATGATATCTGGAACCAGGGCCTCGTCGATGGTCTCCACCTGGGGGATGGGGGTGGGCAGGGAGTCAGAGTCGATCCCTGCTGAGGACAACGATGCCCCTGCCTCCTCACCCACCGCCCCCTCGTCCATACCATCCAGGGACCCTGGGGACAGCAACTCCCCTGAGGAGAGGGGACAGGACAGGACACGGTCAGTGCTGGAAGAAATCAAAACTACCAGACTCCCAGCAATGCAAGGACTCCCCAAATCGATTGTTCTCTTAAACACCAGCTCTTGCTGGAAAACAGAGTTCACAATGAAGTGTGAATTTAATTGTAGCAGCACCCCCTACCTGCCAGGATGTCCTGCAGCATGCAGGTGAGGGAGTACTGGGCCCAGGCCCCTCCCCAGGAGATGTCCCCCCTGTTGAAGTCTGTCCCCACCAGCAGCAGCAGCAGACGCTCCAGCTGGTGCTCCGACACCACCTCACACAGGTGGATGGTGGGCCTGGTGGCGTTGGCTATCCTGGCCAAGACCTGTAAAGTCAAATCAGACAAGTGATCAGCAAAAATTGATACTTTGTCACAAAGTTAAGTAGCCATTTAGAGCCAACCAAATCTATCTTTGCCAGTAGTAGTGGTGGTGGTAGTCGTGGTGGTGGTAACATCAAGTGTGCCCTCTATTCAACTGAACTCGACGTTGTGGCTGTGCATACCTTGCAGACGAACAGCAGGAGGTCTGCGTGGCAGGTGAAGTCCATGGAGAGGAGGAAGAGGGCCAGTTTCTGTACCACGGAGATGCAGCGCTCATGGGCCAGGGTGAAGGGCAGAGGCTCCACCTCAGGGGGCTCCTTGGCGGCGGTGGCCTCTGTGTCCAGGGTGGAGCGAGGCCACTCGGCTGTACGCCTCAGACGGATCAGGTCCTTAAAGTGCTGCCAGAGCGAGAGATGGAAGGGGAGAGAGATGGAAAGGCAAATGTCAGGCAGGGGAAGTCGATGAAGACACATGGTTTCACCGATCACTATTGAAACTAGCATACTTGTAACCTGTGTAAGTGTGTTAGGTACAGAAGTTATGCTTAAGTGTATGCAGATGTGGTAACTTGTGAAAGTTGGCCCCAAAACATGCAGCGTTGAGGATATTTGACATTATATTCTTGTGTTCTCAAGATGAGAAAAACCCTAGAAATAGAATTACTTAATTCTTAGTCATTCCATTTCCAGATTGATCAGTCAAAACAGAAAGCTTTCCTTTTCAGAGCTTCTGAAATCCTCACCTTGGATGTGGCCTGCTTCAGCTTGGCCTGCTCCACCAGCAGTTTGTACGAGGAGCTTTTGTTGCTCTGGATCTTCTCCTTCTCAATTTGCTCCACCAAAGCTTTCTGTTTTGCCTTCAATAGATTTAACTGCTACAATGAAAAGGGCATGATAAATATAAACACTGCACAGACCATCTACTACATGCAGAGACGTCATGCAAAGCCATTAATAAGAGGGAGAATTCCAGTGGTGTAAAGTACTCAAGTAAATATACTTTCAAGTACTACTTAAATCGTTTTTGGGGGTATCTGTACTTCATTTACATATTTTGACAACTTTGACTTCACTACATTCCTAAAGAAAACAAAATGTACTTTTTACTCCCTACATTTTTCCTGGCACACAAATGTACTTGATACATTTTGAATGTTTAGCAGGACCGGAAAATGGTCCAATTCACACACTTATCAAGGACCCACTAAACACAAATGCTTACGTAAATTCCAATAAGCTATCCGTAAATTAGTTAAAGGACAATTGTGTTTGTCTGGATTGCATAATATATACTTTTGATACTTAAGTATATTTAAAACCGAAATAACTTTTAATCAAGTAGGTATTTTACTGGCTGACTTTCACGCTTACGAGTCATTTTCTAATAAGGCATCTTTATTTTTTACTCAAGTATGACAATTGGGTACTTCACCCACCACTGGAGAATCCCAGAATTGTGACGAATACAGATTTATGAGGTGTGAAAAAAACATGGCAGATAAACAACTCCGCTCCGCTTTTGAGATGGAACGAATGTTGGATTTGGACACATTTACCTGTTTGTGGTGCACCAGCTGTTTGCGGATCTTGCGGGAGTACAGACGGTCCAGGCTGCTGTTGCCTTTGGTTGATCTGTTGGAGCTGGAGGACTGGAGGCTGTTATTTATAAAGCTCCACTGATTACCTTGATTCATTGGGGAGAGAGAGAGAGACGGGGAAAAAAAAGGCATGTTAGACTTGTGTTTTGGGTTCCATATCAATATGCATTACCCTGTTAAAAGGAATCACGGTGCTCAAAACTGAAGAAGTATTGGAATAAATTCACTTTATAGCCACTCAAAACCAATGGTAATATAATAAGGTTTCTCCTAAGCCTATAACGTCACTCATGCAAGGCTGTTTCTTAAAGAAAATGAGAAAAGCCACATGCATAAGTCAAAAAAGGGGAAATCGGGGAGACAAAACAAGAAACATGGTCACTTTTGGGATTTCTTGACCTCATAAACCATCAGATCTCATCGGAGAGCTACACCGCACTAGCCTACACTACACTACCTGTGAAGGTGCGCTCCCTCTCCTTCCCTCCCTGGTGCTTCTTGCCTGCAGACGCCTCATCCTCCACGCTGGCCACGTAGTCCAGCAGTCGTGACACAAGCATCACCACCCAGCTGATCATGGGGACGTCCAACACACCTGCCGCACACACAGACACACACTCATAGGCTGCTGGTTGAGTCCATGGTCCAGGGAGGCCGGTGTTGGTGCTGGGGCCAGGGAGCCCCCCAGCCCCCCATCCCTGCTGCCAGCCCCAGCCCAGGGACCCTCCGGCTAGCCCACCTTCAGTCCTGCGCTGGGTAGCCGACCGGGGCTGCTGTAGTGGGGACAGCAAGCTGTCCAGCAGGTTGAGCAGCCCCTCCAGCACACCGCTGTTGCTTAGGGATCTTTGACCGATGCAGGACAGGAGCATGAAGACTCTGAGGGAGGACACAGAGGACACGGTCAATCTCCGGAAACATGGTAAAACACAAAAATCGATGGGTCTGGATGGCTGCATCTGATACATTCAAACCCATTAGTATCTTCACGTGACACACACTTATCTTTATGGAATCCAATTTCAAACGGGCAGTAGTCGGTTTATGTTGTGTCCAAGGAGCTACAGTTTGTCAGTGTGGTGTAATCAATCTGAATAAAGGACTGAAGTCGATCGTAGGGCTGGGAATTGCCAGGGACCTCACAATACGATATTATGGTGATACTTAGGTGCCGATACAACACGCATTGCGATTTTCACGATTTTTTATGCATTGCGATTCGATAGTGATTTTACTGCGATTCGGTGTTCCAAACATATTGCTCACCATATGTCTGCTGCAGAGGGACAAGAGAGCGCCACGAGAAAATTAGTTTTGATCAGTCAAAGTGCTGAGAAAACAAATTGGCTCCCTATTTAAAAAGACAGAGGAGAAGCTATGAAGGAAAAATCCTGGCGATTTGACGCAGGTAGAGCAAACCTGCGCAAAAATAATATTGCGATATTGTCAAAATGACACATCGTCAAAAACAATATCCCAATATGTAACTAATGGATTTTTCCCTGCATCACTAGTGGATAGATATAGCTCCTCAGACTAATCGTAAAAGCCCACCTGTCCTGGGGGAAGATGAGCAGCTGCTCGGAGTTGTACAGTTCCTGCAGGACGTTGGAGAGGAACTGGCCCCACCAGCGCTCCCCTCCACACAGCTGCACCAACAGCAGACCAGCGTGCAGACGGATCTTGGGCGTGCCACTAATGCACAGGTGCTTGAAGAGCTCCTCGCAGGCATGCGCGTGGAACGTGCTCTGCAGAACGGACGGGACTGCGTGCCCTAGAGGGAAGAACAAGGAGAGTGAGCATAAAAGAACACAAGGAGCAAGTGAGAGGTGGAGGTCAAATGAGAGACAGGGAAAGCTGGAGGGGGAGAAAAACAGATCCACTGAGAAGGTAAGTTAAATAATGGAGGGGAAATCGCAACCGAGCGGTAAAAAAACAAGTGACGGCCCAAAACATTTAATAGCAAATTGCACTTGACTAAATCAAATAGCCTTCAACAGTAAAAAACTAAATCATTCAGTTACTATCCTAGAAAAGGGGTTTCATATGACAAGAAAACCCCAGTCTTTTAAATAGCAACTCTTCACTTCAGAGAGAAAATAGACATTTAAAGGCTCCTTTCCACTGCTGTAAACAGGGCCCATTGGAATTCACTGAGGGTACAGAGACAGTGCAGGTATAAAGCCAGGCAGCACCAGCAGCAAGGGGGGTAATCCATTATTCTCTTTCACGAGCGGAGACTCATGAAACTGTACGACGCGCTGCTAGGGAGCATCAGTGGGGATTTGATAGGTGAGAGAAGGAGATTGTTAAGCACACTTAACAGCGCCGTGGGCTTTCGGGTTAACTTTGAACAACTTTAAAAAGAGAGTTATCAAAGTGCAACTTTTTCCAAGGAGACCATATATCATGGCTTGTGAGAATATGGATAGCAAACATTAAATATGTATGCTTTTTCAATTCAAAAGGCAAGTGAGGGCAGAGAAAATGATTGATTCCTAAAAAGATGGGATTTTTTTTTTTATTCATTCTTACGTCGCTTGAAATAATTCATGCTCAAAACATGGCTATAACGTCCAAAAAACGCTTTAGGCTTTTGCAAGGGGAAAGCGCACGTATTGAGGTGAGACTCACCAAGCAGATCAGACACAGAAAGACAATACCCGATGTCCTCTGGGGATGTTGTGAGGACAACGGACAATCGGGATGATATTGGTTTGAAGCTAGGCCAACAGAGATGCATGAAAATGGGATAGTCAGAAAAGTAGACCCCCATCCCTGATACAGACCCTGTGGCCCTCCCAGACATCTCACCGTTGTTGGAGTGCAGCAGGCTGAGGAGTGTGTCCAGCAGGTAGCGGATGATGGTTCTCAGCTGCTCGGTGGATGAGTTCTGGATGAGTTCCCGGGGGTCGTAAGGTTCCGGCAGGACCTTGCGCCCGGCCCCTAGGGACACGCGGAGTCTCTGAACGGCGTGGTGGGCCAGGTTGAGCTGTAGCTGCAGCTGAATACAGTCCTGGTAGGCCGAAAAGACCCGAGAGTCCTCCTCCACCGCCTTGTCGGGCTTGCGCAGGAAGTACTGGGCATTGTTGGCACTGTTGAGAGGAGGCAGGTCGATGTTCTGGAGTAACGTCTCCAGCCGGTGGCACGCCAGGTTGTACCTAGAGAAAGATGGAGAGTCAACTGGGCATGCAGCTTATGTATACAGTTTTACTATATATTGATTCTGGACTACCGTGGCTATGTCAAGTATGTCACATAAAACCTTTCCTACTCCTAAATCAGACAATCAGTGAGCAAACTAGTGGGATAGTACGACCTCTGACCTGCACTGGATGTCCTCCTGCAGGGCAACCATCATGGCCAGGTGCTGGTGCACGTCAGGCTGGCTGGCCGCCTCACACTCCCCCCTCAGGGGGTCGTGCATCAGCTTCAGCTCGCTCTCCCATGGCAGGATGTAGGTGTGGCCATAGTAGAAGCCCAATGGGATCTTGGCCCGGGCGTTGGTGCTGCCATAACGCCCAATCACCGTGATCTGTTGGGTGTAGGTGGGTGGGATTGACAGGAGGACAGGTTAAGGTGTGGAGATATGGTTGCTGTTAAGCACAGTGATTTTCTCACAGAAACCTCACCAAAACAAACAAACAAAATAAAAAGATATTTCTCTTCGGCGACCTTGGAGTTCAGATATTTACTCTAACCTGTGAAATGGGGGGGACAAAAGAAATCTTCAGAGACAATGCACCAAATGCCACTGACCTTCATGAAGCGGCAGACAGGGGGTGGCAACAGGTCGTGTAGGATGAGGGAGTGGGTGCTGATATCCGTGGCCACTACCAGCCTGCGTCCATCCACCTCCTCCCCCAGCGTCCAGATGTCGATGGACAGAGAGGCCAGGTCCCCACAGGTAGGGATCAGAGCGTCGGTCAGCAGCACGGGGCGACCGAAGTCAAGCGTCACAAACCTCCGCGCTCCTGGGACAAGAGGAGATATTTACACACACACACACGAGCTCACCTAAACAACTTGGTTACATCTCAAATGAATCCCCGTTTGTCATCTACTTGTGATATATCCTTTTGAGTTTAAAAGTGTTGACCAAGTCAAAGAGACACAAAAAAAAGGTAAGTGTACTTACCAGAGTGCATGCGCTCGATAATGATGGACTGTTGCGGAGGTGGTTGGAGGAAGTGAGAGGCTTGAGAGATGACCAAAGCCAGACCGCTGCCCATCGGATTCTGGAACAAACACAGACGCTTTTCAGTCAAAACATGTAGTAAAAAAAACTATTTGAACTATTTTTGCATCATTTGACACAAAGTAACAAAAATCCCTTGGCGTTCATGTAAAACATAACTGCTGTGTTATGAGCTATTGAGAGTTGTCCATGTTACTGACCGGCTTGGCTTTCTGGCTGTTCTTGTTGTGTGCGGCCAGGTTTACGGGCGGTGGATCCATCATGGAGCCGGGGAAGAGCTGGGCCAACTCCACACTGATGGCTGCCGACACCGCCTCGTTGGGCGGGGTGAGCGGGGGCGTCATGAACAGCGGGGTGGTCTTGGGCGTCGGGGGGATGACGTCAGAGGGGTGGATGAAGAAGCCGGGGGTGCTGGAAGGCACAGAGTTGTGGATGGGCCCTACGCCGGAGGCCGCAGCTGCTGCTGACGTGGTCTGGTGCAACTTTGCCTCCAGCTTGGCCTTCTGTTCCGAACACACAGGATTACTACTCGGCTAACAGGAAATAGTCAACACACGGCTACATGAGGTCTGACATAGGATCTTCGTATACGTGCGTATTGGTAAATAAGGGCTTAGATAAGACTGTATGCATGTGCATGTGTGAGTACATGATTGTATGTCTGTGCCTTTGTGCAAGCATATGGGCGTGCATACAGGTGTCGGGAAGTGTCGGTGTCACTACGGGTGCTGGAGTCCCTGACCTGTTGCTGCAGTTTGAGTAGCTGCTGCTGTTTCTCCTGGAGCACCTGCAGCTGCTGCTCTGCAGACACCATGGCGTGGGACAGCGACTGCAGAGCCACCTGGGCGGCAGAGCTCAGTGCCGTGGACGCCTCGCCCACCGTGCCCGCCGACAGGCCACCCACTGCTGGGGTCACCCCAAACGTGCTCACTGGGAGGAGAGGGCAAAGGTCAGGAGCATCACTCAAAAAATCCCTGAGGAAGAAACGCGACGATGCCCGCGTTTAATGTTTCCGTTTCTGGATGTTAAAAAGGCGAGTAGGGTACCTGTGAACATGCTTGCGTCGTCCCTCTCCACCCTGGTTCCGTCGCTGGTAGAGATACAGGTAAAGTGCAGTGGCTCCACCTCCAGGAGCCCGGTGAGGGCCGTGAAGCTGCCCTCGGCCGCCGCACAGCTGCTTACCTTACCGTTCCCTGCAAGAGACACAGACACACACACAAAGTACAGCCCAGACCAACGTTTATTTCCCTGATAGTTCTTGAAGGGATGGGATAGGTGTAAGCAATAAGGTAGAACGTGGTGCAGACCTGAGAGAATTTCAGAAAGGTCAATCTCGTCAGACTGGACGCCGATGCTGCTGTTGAAGGCATTCTTACAGGAGGAGCCGCTGACTTCCAGGTCAAACAGCACTGGGTCGAAGGGGGAACTGTACAGGCCGTATCTGGGGAGGAGAGACACGGTACAGAGCATTACAATAGAAAGAGGCAAGCTGGGTTCAACACAAAGTAGCTTTTATGGTAGTCTAATCACAACATGACCGCTAGTTCTTTTTGGTTTCTTTAGGTCCTGATTGGGGGGTATGGACACTACAGGGTGAAAAGGCCTACCTGGTCTGTAGCAAAGCCTCCAGGGGAGTGAGGCGGTCCTGCAGTTGCCGGGAGACTGCTGTGAGCAGAGAGGCACAGGCCGTGCTGCAGCCTGCCAGGTCCTCATCCTTCACATAGTTCAGCAGCACAAAGTACCAGAACACCGACCCTGAGAGTGAGAGAATGAGAGAGAGAGAGACTTATGACACATGCCTTACAAAACCACACACTTCCAAAACAATGCTGCTGAAAATGCAGAAGCCCTCTATCCACGCTCAGAGATAAAATTGTGGAAAAACATCAGTTATACTTACCACCTGTTGCTGCTGCGGGCAAGTAAGGCATATTGTCCAGCAGAGCCTTCAGTAGACCCATGCCAAAGCCCTGCTGACTGGGTTCCCCTTTTCCATTGCTGACGACGCAAAAACAAGTTACAAAAAGTGCACACCTACCACATCGCACAAGCATCGACAAGAGTATGAAAGAGTACGGGTCACGAAACGAAGTCGCAACATTCATGAAAAGCCTAACTCACCTAATACAAAGTGCAAGAAAGCGGGCGCATTTGTGGGCTATACTCCGTCCAGCCTCAAAAAAGCACACCCGCACAATATCGGTTAGCCGTTTCCTTGTTTTCGTCAGCATAGCCTCCTTTCCTTCTCTCAGGCTGGAAGGAAAACAAACAGAAAATGTTGATACGTGACCAAACACAGCACAGTGCTCCCTGCATCAGAATGATGATAATATCTCATCTCAGAGCCATATACATGCGCTAAAGGAACAACGGAAGAACGCGTCGTTGGAGGCCCTTCTAAATATCTGATCTAACAAAGGGGCAATTCATAAAAATTAAAAAAACGGTCACCATTTAAGTGTTCTCACAGGCAATGTGGTAACAAAAATTAGATTGATATATTTAGCTGCATAATATTTAGAAGTTGTCCTTTTAGGGATTCGAAAAAAAGATTCTGCTAAATGCTAACTCCTGTTTGTATAAGCTGGTAGCATAGCTAGCCATAAATATAAATCTGTGATGGAAGTTGATGCAGTTTTTATGTGTAACGCAGTTGATTGGTGACGATGTGGGGTTGACATTCATACAAGCATTATACTCTGATTTTTACCCTAACGTAGCGTTAAATACACAAACAATAGCCTAAAAGTATGCTAATTTTGAGGGGTGTCAATGAGGAGAGTCTGGATCCATCTCACATGGTGGTGGTAGGGGGGGGGGGGGGCGTGCGTGGCATGTCCATTATTTTGGTCGAATTCCAATGGCTTCTTTACTGCATGTAAAGAGTAGATAGACCTCAGAATCCCTATGAATATCGCATCCCACTTTCATCCTCTTAGCCCCACCTGCAGGGTCCGTTGGAATAGACTCCAGCCAGCCAGCAGAGGCAGTCCAGGATAAGGCTCTGGGAGTGCTCTGTGCCAGGGCCCTCATCTTCCCGCTTACACAGCCCGTTCAACAGCTTCTCATGGAAATCTGGGAACTGCAGCATGGCACAGCGCTGGACTCTGGAGTAGACAGACAAACAGAAGGATCAGTTAGTTCTCATGACAATGACATAATTCTTTTTTACTACAATAGTGTAACGAGTATCAAAACATGTCGGTTCTCGTAATATAAAACAAACGCTATCCGTCACATGCTTTATAAACAACAGGTATGGACTACCAGTGAAATGCTTACTTACGGGCCCTTCCCAACAATGCAGAGAGAAAGAAAATAGAGAAATAATAGAAAAGTAAAACAGGTAATAAAAGTAATAGATACACAATAAGTAACGATAACGTTGCTATATATATATATATATATATATATATATATAAGGGGTACCAGTACCGAGTCTGTGTGTAGCGTTACGAGGTAATTGAGGTAGATATGTACATACACTGAGTGTACAAAACATTAAGGACACCTGCTCTTTCCATGACAGACTGACCAGGTAAATCCAGGCGTAAGCTATGAACCCTTACCAATTTCAATTGTTAAAACCACTTCAAATCAGTGTAGATGAAGGGGAGAGGACGGGTTAAATTATGATTTGCAAGCCTTGAGACATGGATTGTGTATGTGTGCCATTCAGACGTTGAACGGTTAAGACAAGATTTGTAAGTGCCTTTGAACGGGTAAGGTTGCAGGTGCCAGGCACACCGGTTTGTGTCAAGAACTGTAACGCCGCTGGGTTTTTCACACTCAACAGCTTCCCGTGTGCGTCAAAAACAGTCCACCACTCAAAAGGACATCCAGCCAACTTGACACAACTGTGGTAAACACTGGAGTCAACATGGGCCAGCGTCCCTGTGGAACGCTTGACACCTTGTAGAGTCCATGCCCCAACGGATTGAGACTGTTCTGAGGGCAAAAGGGAGGGTGCAACTCAATATTAGGAAGGTGTCCTTAATGTTTTCTACTCTCAGTGTATAACTAGGAATAAAGTGACAGATCATAAACAGTAGCAGCAGCATATGTGATGAGTCAAAAATGCGAGTGCAAAAAAGGTCAAAGCAGGTAGTCCGGGTCGATATTTGTTTAACTAGTTAGATAACTATTTAACAGTCTTATGGCTTGGGAGAATAAGCTGTTCAGGGTCCTGTTGGTTCCAATCCTTGGTGCACCGGTACCCCTTGCCGTGCAGTAGCAGAGAGAACAGTCTATGACTTGGGTGGCTGGAGTCTGACATTTTGTGGGCCTTCCTCTGACACCGCCAGGTATAGAGGTCCTGGATGGTAGGGAGCTCGGCCCCAGTGATGTACTTGGTCGAACGCACTACCCTCTGTAGCGCCTTGCGGTCGGATGCCAAGCAGTTGCCATAACAAGCGTTAATGCAGCCAGTCAGGATGCTCTCAATGGTGCAGAGGTAGAACTTCGTGGATCTGAGGGCCCATGCAAAATATATTCAAAGAAGCATTGTTGTGCCCTCACCGCGACTGTGTTGGTGTGTTTGGATCATGATAGATCCTCTGTGATGTTTACACCGAGTAACTTGAAGCTCTTCGACCCGCTCCACTGCAGCCCCGTCCGTGTGAATGGGGGTGCGCTCGGCTCTCCGTTTCCTGTAGTCCATGATCAGCTCCTTTGTCTTGCCGACTTTGTCCTGGCACCAGATTGCCGTCTCATCGTCGGCGATCTGGCCTACCACTGTCGTGTCGTCGGCAAACTTAATCGTGGGTGGACAGAGAGTACAGGAGAGGACTAAGCACACACCCAGTGTTGAGGGTCAGCGTGGCGGATGTGTCGTTGCCTACCCTCACCACCTAGGATCCAGTTGAGGGAGGTGTCAGTACCAGGGTCCTTAGTGATGAACTTGGAGTGCACAATGGCATTGAACGCTGAGCTGTAGTCAATGAAAAGCATTGTCACGTAGGTGTTCCTTTTGTTGAAGCGGGAAAGGGCAGCGTGGAGTGCAATTGAGAATGCATCATCTGTGGATCTGTTGGGGCGGTAAGCGAATTGGAGTGGTGTCCAGTGTGTCTGGATGATGGGGTTGATGTGAGCCATAACCAGCCTTTCAAAGCATTTCATGAGTACAGATGTGAGTGCTACGGGGCGATAGTCATTTAGACAGGTTACCTTGGCATTCTTGGGCACAGGGACTATGGTGGTCTGCTTGAAATGTATGTAGGTATTACAAACTGGGAGAGGTTGAAAATGTCAGTGAAGACACTTGCCAGTTGGTCAGTGCATGCTCTGAGTATATACAGTGCAAGGTGAGAAAATAAAGCATTTGATTGAAGTGTTGGGATTCTACAATAGTTAAGTGTTTTGGTGACACAAAGGCACGAAGGAAAGCGCCAAACCTTTCTTTTGGTATGGACGTCTTCTTAAACCTTCTGATTGTGACGGACACCTCCTGGAGAAGGTCGCACCCTCGGAGGTTGTCAGGTTTCTTCGACTGAGCTGGAGAATCTGCTTTGGAAGTAGAGGCCTTTTCCTAAATGGGAGAGACAACCTATTTAAAAGAAACGGATAACAGTACGACACCAGAGGGGACCAAATTCTAGAGCTATAAACTAATGGAAAGAAAATGTCCTCCTTCAAGAATGGGATGTTGCTGGTATGAGGAAGCCACATCAGAGCAATTTGACACCTTCAACTTTTCACTGAGAACCTGGCAATGGCACTACTCTCCCACCAGATGGAGACAAAGGAGAAGGCTACAGTCAAGGCTATTCATGCAATCAACTTACACAACTCCATTACACAACTGCACCGTCAGTCAGAAATGCCTCAGGTGTGCAGAGAAAGACTCCCGAAATAAACAGCTTTGATGTAAAATTGCATTTGTTTTCCCAATGGTTTGCCCTCTGTACCTTGGTGGCCTGTGCCCTCTGCAGCAGGGTGGAGAGGGAATGGCCCTTGCTGCTCTGGGGCTTGGCAACGGGCATCCTCATCACCGGCCTGGGACTCTCCTCCATGCCCTTGTCGCTCACCGCCTTGATGTGCACCAGGAACGAGCGGTACTTGCCCCCGGCCATGCCTGCAGCGAGGGAGACAAACCAGCTGAAAAAATCTAACATACAATACGTACATAGACAGGGGGGAGAGGATTCACAGCAAAAAGTTCTGAGGAAACAAATGGCCATCAAATCAAATCTTATTGGTCACATACACATGGTTAGCAGATGTTATTGCGAGTGTAGCTTCTAGTTCCGACAGTGCAGCAATATCTAACAATTCCACAACTACCTAATACACACAAATCTAACTAAAGGAATGGAATAAGAATATACATTTAAATATACGGATGAGCAATGACAGAGCTGCATAGACAAGGTGCAATAGATCAAATCCAGTATATACATATGAGATGAGTGGCGTTATTATTAAAAGTGGCATTATTAAAGTGACTAGTCATCCATTTATTAAAGTGGCCAATGATTTCAAGTCTGTATGATTTCTTCAATGTGATTCGATGTTGCAGATACTGTTACCTTTGACCAGCTTGGGGCTGGTGAGGCTAAGCATCCCAGCGTGGCCTGAGAGGTCCAGACCACTTGCCAACCACACAGGACCACACAAGATATCCTCCTTATGGTCCTCTAGGAAGGTGCACAGCCTGGAGCCTGGACGGGGGAACAGCAATGTGATGAAACCTCCGCTTGGCTGAGGAACCCCTCGGATAGCTGCGTTACCCTCAGAATCAGCAATAACGCTAATCATCTACAATCTGGCGACGCAACCCACAATAATCAAGTGTCGAACACCGGCGGAGGAAAATACATCGGGTGTCTATCAACGCTGGCTGCCTGCCCCTGCAGCTCCCTACCTGGTGTCTCTTCGATGTCCATGAACTGGATGTCGTCTGTGAAGTCGTGCATAAGCGGCTGTCCGTTCCTCTCCCCGTTGGCATGGAGAACATGGGACAGGGGGAAGGAGATCTGTCTGTCAACTGCCGTCTCTGGAGAGAAAATGGTATGCATTTCTTTTGACGAATTGAGAGACGGTAGGCAGCAGAGGCAGACACGGACGTCTACAAATAAGACTAAAATGTGATGTCATGCATGATCATAAATGATATGGTCAAAATTCCCCTGCAAAAGGCTAGTTTCTCTACGGTAACCAGTCCTCCTGTTCATAGTATATGTTCCAGATACAGTCTTGTCAAAATTAGCCACGGCAACAGAGATCGTGGTGAGTGTCCTCACCATTGACCTTGCCCAGACCTGGGGCCTTGTTCTTCAGCAGGGTGATCTGGATCTGAGGAATGTTAGTGATGTTGGCATTCATGACGAACTTGAAGTCCACGTGGCCCACCATGCAGGCCTTGGGAAGGACCAGTTCAAACACATGCTCGTCCCAGCTGGAGCTACAACCCACAAGGAAAACATGGCCGCATTATTCACCTACACAAATAAGATTCTACTTTCTAGTCTTTAAAAGTCAACATATCCTAGGCTACTTTTGTTTTCCTTAGGAGCTTGAGAGGTTATGTCAACATAGAAGTTCAACGTTAAAAAGGAACATGTGGATGTCGTCCTCAATGAGGAATTCCTAGTGTGTGAGAACATACAAAATGTGCAGCCATTATCAAATAGTGTGTTTATGTATTAATGTGTGTGGCATTTGAGGACAAGACTTACAAGAAATGCCTCAGTGACTAAGTGCACACACCCCATAAGTATTCTACCCACACCCATACCCACCCTGTCACGCCCACACGTCCGTACCTGTCGCTCTGCAGCTTCCAGGTGCGTGTGTGCTGGGCGGCGTCTCCATGGTGCTGCTGGTGCAGATGCTGGGGGTGGCGGCGCTGCTGCTGCTCCTGCTGCACCTCCACCCAGCAGGGCGGCACCGTGGCCGAGAAGCGCGGCGTCAGCGTCTCGAAGCGTGTCAGCTCCACCAGCGACGTCAGGCTCTCCACGGCCAACGCTTGGTCCACCAGGAGGTCAACTCCTTACAGGGTGAGGAGGTTGGCAGAGTAAAATATTTAATAAAAATCACAGGATGTAAAGAACTTGATTGTGATTGAGGCTTTTTCACTGTCTGGACAGTATCATGTTGTCTATCAACATGTGCTTTCAATGGAAAGAAGGTTCCAATAAGCGACTCAGTTTTCTCACCACCTATTAAATAACCAACGAAGGTGAAAATGAGGGATGCAGACAGTTATTGAATGAGCAGAGACGTGAAGCGTAACGGGGTCTGCATCTCCTACCTGTGATCCCTGGGCTCGAGGGGTTGGACGAGGGCTTGGTCCCCTCCAACAGCTGTTCAGACCCCTTAGAAAGAGGTCCATCGACAAAAATGTCGGCGTCATCTATATCGTCGCACACACCTCCAATTTGAAGGAAGTGAAGTTCTCCACCTGGGGGGGGGGGGGGGGGGTTAGATGACAGTAAGACTGAAAACATTCTAAATATCAAAGAGATCCAAAAGTTACAGGTCCAAGAAGTAGGCTGAGAAAGTGGCCACCGACAACTGTCTCTTTGTTCTACCAAAGAGGAAAAGAAATTCCCCTTGAAAATCACTCATGCCTGCTACAAAATAAATATCTCTATATATTTTAAAATCATATTACAACTTGTTTCTTTTCCGCTTTCGTTGAAAGCCAGCCTGCAGCACAGACTGGAAAACAGCTTGGTGGACCAGACCGCGATACAAATGTTCATAGACAAATCTGACTCAGGGGGAAAAATTGAATATAAACTTCGGTATCAGCCCATCCCCCATCCCTACACCAAAATACCAGCCTCCAGGACTCGCTCAATGTCAGCCAAACACAGACGGCGTCACAGGTTATTTTTCTGCAGTCGTTTTCATTGTTGTATCATACATACTAAACGCATATCCAGATGTTGTGAGATACATTACAACTATTAAAAACTGTAAACATGATCTGCACCATCAAAACCTGGGGAAGAGATATTTCTAGCCTAGATTGTAGAGCCGTCCTCACCTTTAGTACAAGCGCAAAGGCGGTCAGTCCCGGAGCAGTAGGTGACTGCGACGAAAGGGTCAATCTCATCCACTATCCCGTCCTTCTTGGGCGGCTCCACTTTGGCCAGGACCTCCAAAGTGGACAGGTCCAGGATCATGATGTACCCTGCCTGAGTGGTGACCACCAGGTGGCCCAGTCCGACCACGTCCGCCTGCTTCACCTTGGTGCTGCTGGGAGCAGCTGTGCTGCTAGTACCAGTCCCTGGCCCACACCCGTGGCCGCAGCCGTTTTTAAGCCCACGCCGATGCGTCTCCTCCGGGGCCTCCTCGCTGTCGTCCTCCCTCCCGTCCAGCACGTCTGGCGGAAGCAGGATGAGGGAGGTGACGGCGTCCCGGGGGTCTCTGATGTGCTGCACCTTGACAGGCTCCTCCTCCAGAGTGACAATGCGGGTGGAGTAGTTAAGCTTGTAAAGGGCCAGATAGCCCCCACCGCCACAGCCTCCCAGGGGCCTGGACGGCTGTTGTCGCTGGTCAGGGGGGGGCAGGATGAGTGGGGTCTGAGGGGGAGAGGCGGAGGGAAGGGCCTCGTGGCCGTTGGCCAGTGTGGGCAGGGGCTGGAGCTCTCCCTTACGGCGGCTGCAGAGGGCTGAATGGAGGCGGTTAAGGTTGTTGAGGGCCTCCACCTGGTTGATGGCGCTGAGAGACTCCACAGAGCAGGGCTGTAGCCCCACCAGCAAGTGCACGCCGTCTGAACAGGGTGTGACGGAGTCCACATAGAGGTTCTCCTCCTCCAGCTGCTTGGGCAGCCGCAGACACTGCACCAGGGCTCCCGGCCGCGGCGCCAGCGAGCTCCACTTGTCCCCGTCCAGGGCGGCTAGGTTTGCGGCAGCGTCTGCAAACTGCTGGATGTAGGTGATGGGCGGGTCCTGGAGCAGCAGCTGCTCATGAGTGTCGAACTCCATCTCGATGATCTGCGGCACGGAGAAGCCCTCCTCGTGCAGCCCCTTGCTCATCAGATTGTTCATCTGGGCAAACACCTTGCCCGACGACTTCTCGTCCGACTCCTTGATGCTGTAGAGCAAGAGCACGGGCATAGTCCTGCGCACGGCAGGAGCGGCTGGGTTTGGCGAGCCCAGCTCCATGGGAGGTGGATTGCAGGTCTCCATCTCCACAGGCCCCTGGTCAGGCACGGCATGGGGGAGCTCGGGGCCCTG
This sequence comes from Oncorhynchus kisutch, assembly GCF_002021735.2. NCBI lineage: Eukaryota > Metazoa > Chordata > Actinopteri > Salmoniformes > Salmonidae > Oncorhynchus > Oncorhynchus kisutch. The sequence goes on from NC_034184.2 coordinate 40,003,574, forward strand.
AGTCCTGAGGGGGCCGTCCATGGTGCGGCGGGCGGAGGGGGGTGGGGCGGCAAGCGGGGAGCCGGCGGCAGAGCGGTAGCTGAGCAGGCCTCCAGCCAGAAGGCAGGGGAAGGGAATGTTGTGGTGCTCCGCAGGCTTCTCCTTGGCCTTGTCGGCCTTGACCTGGGCCAGGGAAGGGTTGGCCCCCAGCTCCTCCAGGTCCTTGACGGTGTCCTCTAGCACGCTGGCCACCACCTCCCACTGGAGCTTCTCTGGCTGCTGAAGGAGGCTGAGTGCTGTCACGCCCAAGCTCACCTCCATGCTCTCCCTTTGGGACGGGTGGCCTGGGAACAGGAGGGGACAAAAATAAAATGCGATAGCTCAACTTACGGATACCTCGAAAGTCTACGGAGCAAAAGAGTAACAAGATTTGAAGAGCGGCTTCATACCGGTCACCGACTCTGATCTGGAATGCTCTTCACTGTCGGAGTCCTCCAACTGATCGTCACTGGCAGAGAAAGAAACAAAAACACATTTCCTCTTTTACACGCACTTAACACCATTGAAACTTTCATTGACTCAGTACATAGAATAGGTGTGTCCAGTAGTACCTGTCCCCCTCTAGTTTTGGTATGTCTGAGCAGCTGGAGGAGTCCTCTAGCCAGGCTAAGGTGGGCCTCCTGGACTCCTGGGTCCCCAGGGCCAGCTCGCTCCCAGACAGAATCAGCTGCCTCAGGATGGCCGGGTCATAGGGGTTGATTTCAAATTTCAAGTGCACCTGAGAGGAACACAAAACATCATGAATCAACAAATCACATTTACAAACATTAGTAATATCCTTACGCACATAGATTAATGCATTCATGCTGCACAGCCTTACCTTCATGAGCTTGGACAAGTCCCAGATGCAGATCTTGCCACGCTTGGTGGCGGCTGCCAGGAAGTGTGGGCAGCTGCCGAAGCCGTAGCAGGCGATCTTATCTGAGCCATCAGGGGTGGGGAACTGTGCAGGGCTGGTGGCCAGCGTGACGGACAGGGGCACGTTCTGGGTGTGCTCACCCTTCACAAATGGACAGTTGGGGGAATGTCGCTCGTGCTCAGACCTGACGGGAAGGCCGGGGCGTGATCATTATGTTGAGAGGTAAATAAATGTGCGATCTGAAGGTTGTGGTGTATTTATGTGTACAGTGCATTCTGACTCCTTCACTTTTTCCACATTTTGTTATGTCACAGCCTGATTCTAAAATGTATTAAAATAATGACAAAGTGAAAACAGGTTTAGAAATGTTAGCAAATGTATAAAAAAAAAAAAAAACAGAAATACCATATTTACTTAAGTATTCACACCCTTTGCTACGAGACTCGAAATTAAACTCAGGTGCATCCTGTTTCCATTGATCATTCATGAGATGTTTCTACAACTTGATTGGAGTCCACCTGTGGTAAATTCAATTAATTTGGACATGATTTGGAAAGGCACACACCTGCCTATATAAGGTCCCACAGTTGACAGTGCATGTCAGAGCAAAAACAAAATTCATGAGGTCAAAGGAATTGTCCGTAGAGCTCCAAGACAGGATTGTATCAAGGCAGAGATCTAGGGAAGGGTACCAAAACATTTCTACGGCATTGAAGTTCCAAGAACAGTGGCTTCCATCAATCTTAAATGGAAGTTTGGAACCTCCAAGAGTCTTGCTAGATCTGGCCACCCAGCCAAACTGAGCAGTCAGGGGAGAAGGGCCTTGGTCAGGGAGGTGACCAAGAACCTGACGGTCACTCTGACAGAGCTCCAGAGTTCCTCTGTGGAGATGGTTGTCCTTCTGGAAGGTTAACCATCTCCGCAGCACTCCAATCAGACCTATAATGTAGAGTGGCCAAACAGAAGCCCCACCTCAGTAAAAGGCACATGACAGCCCGCTTGGAGTTTGCCAAAAAACACCTAAAGCCTCTCTGACCATGAGAAACGAGATTCTCTGGTCTGATGAAACCAAGACTGAACTCCTTGGCCTAAATGCAAAGCGTCACATCTGGAGGAAACCTGGCATCATCCCTACGGTTAAACATAGTGGTGGCAGCATCTGACTGTGGGGATGTTATTCAGTGGCAGGGACTAGGAGGATCGAGGGAAAGATGAACGAAGCAAACTACAGAGGGATCATTGATGGAAACCTGCTCCAGAGCGCTCAGGTCCTCAGACTGGGGCGAAGGTTCACCTTCCAACAGGACAATGACCCTAAGCACACAGCCAAGACAATGCAGGAGTGGCTTCGGGACAAGTCTCTGAATGTCCTTGAGTGGCCCAGCCAGAGGCCGGACTTGAATCTGATCGAACATCTCTGGAGAGACCTGAAAATAGTTGTGCAGTGATGCTCCCCATCCAACCTGACAGAGCTTGAGAGGAATGGGAGAAACTCCAAATACAAGTGTGCCAAGCTTGTTTGGTCATACCCAAGAAGACACAAGGCTGTAATCGCTGACAAAGGTGCTTCAACAAAGTACTGCGTAAAGGGTCTGAATACTTCAAATGTGATAGTTTTCATATATATATATATATATATATATATATATATATATATATATATATATATATATATATATATACACATTTGCAACAACAAAAAAGGTTTTAGCTTTGTCATTATAGGGTATTTGATGGGGTTGATTTTTTGTTTTTTTAAATCTATTTTAGAATAAGGCTGTAATGTAACAAAATGTGGAATAAGTCAAGGGGTCTGAATACTTTCCAAATGCACAGTATGTGTCACTCACCATGGTTCATCTGTGGGCTCCCAACACACTAGGCAGACACTGCATGTGAAACACATGGCCCTGTCATCACCGGTGGAGGCAGGCTGCAGAGGGAACGAAGAGAGAGAAGGCATTTCCAAACAGTGAGGAACTCCAAGTCAAGTACTAATCTATTACACTTTATGAACAGCAATAAATATATTTTATACTGCGTCAGCAATAGTGTGCCATACAGCAACGTGTCTGTCAAACAGCATGCAAACTTGTGTGCATGCATGATAAACATGTAATTGGAGGATGAAATAGTAAATAAATTAATATGTAAGTATTTTAGAGACAGAGAGCTGATGGGAGACGGTGTCCTTACACTGCCTACCTGGTGGTAAAATCCTGCTTGGGCCATAGGGTCAGGCTGTGCCCACCTGTACCCGGCGTGGGGCCATGACATGAACGTTTCTCTCCTATTGGCTTCACTGTACATTAATGATCTGAAAGACAGACAGCAAGAGTCAATACCTTATTAATTCAGAAAAGACGGCAAAACATAAAATTGGTAATGGAGAGATAAAAGTTAATTCAGTGATTTTCACGCCTCTGTGGTGCACGGTGAGGTTTGTCATGGTTGTCAAGGTCCTGCTCACCTATCTACAGAGCGCCCTGGGCCCACCCCCAGCTCAGGCCGTGCGCTTGGTAAGAGGTAGGAGAGTCTGTCCATTATGAACGAGGCCACAGACAAGGCAGCGACATTCTGGTTTATCTTCTTCAGCTCATTCACGATGGCACTGGCGACCAACTTTAGCACATGGTGTGGAAGATGGAACGTCACTGTTGCCCACTGGAGAGGGAGAGAGCGACAGACAGCGTTAGGGAAGGAGAGAGAAGGGTGTCCCTTCCGTGTGTCATTTTAGTAATACTGCATCTCTTCCCTGTTGGTACAGCAGATAAAAGTATACAACCAGGGTTCGCCCAAATTCACATATATTATACAATGTATGCCATTCTGTGACAAGTCACTGGGAAAGTGAAAAGGCAAATCCAGCAGTGGAAACTGCAAATACCAGGCCTTGGTCCTGCATTGGATTTGCAAGGGGAGTGTATTTATTTTGATACAGAAAACATTCACCACATAGCAAGCTAAAGCAATGGGTGCTAAATGAAATGGGGCAATACAATTATCTTGATGTAACAGAGTGCAGGTTGGCACTCTGACGGCCAGTAGAGTGGATTCTTCTGCCCTGGTTCTCAGCAATGGAACCAGGGCTAAAACATGTGCATGAGTAGAAACCTGTGAGAGTCATGTGTTGGGTCACTCACTGGTTATAGAACAACATATACTGTTACAGACATCACTTTTAAATAAGACTGAACGAGTAGGTCACCCAGTCCTGTGTGAGGGAGGCAGGGCTGTTCCAGACAACAAAACAAAAGATCTTGGTCGACCTGTTCTACATTTTTAAACGTATTTTTTCATATATTTTTTTATATATTTTTTATTTAACCTTTATTTAACCAGGTAGGCTAGTTGAGAACAAGTTCTAATTTGCAACTGCGACCTGGCCAAGATAAAGCATAGCAGTGTGAACAGACAACACAGAGTTACACATTGAGTAAACAATGAACAAGTCAATAACACAGTAGAAAGAAAAAGAGGGGGAGTCTATATACATTGTGTGCAAAAGGCATGAGGAGGTAGGCGAATAATTACAATTTTGCAGATTAACAGTGGAGTGATAAATGATCAGATGGTCATGTACAGGTAGAGATACTGGTGTGTAAAAGAGCAGAAAAGTAAATAAATATAAACAGTATGGGGATGAGGTAGGTAAAAATGGGTGGGCTATTTACCAATAGACTATGTACAGCTGCAGCGATCGGTTAGCTGCTCAGATAGCTGATGTTTGAAGTTGGTGAGGGAGATAAAAGTCTCCAACTTCAGCGATTTTTGCAATTCGTTCCAGTCACAGGCAGCAGAGAACTGGAACGAAAGGCGGCCAAATGAGGTGTTGGCTTTAGGGATGATCAGTGAGATACACCTGCTGGAGCGCGTGCTACGGATGGGTGTTGCCATCGTGACCAGTGAACTGAGATAATGCGGAGCTTTACCTAGCATGGACTTGTAGATGACCTGGAGCCAGTGGGTCTGGCGACGAATATGTAGCGAGGGTCAGCCGACTAGAGCATATAAGTCGCAGTGGTGGGTGGTATACGGTGCTTTAGTGACAAAACGGATGGCACTGTGATAAACTGCATCCAGTTTGCTGAGTAGAGTATTGGAAGCTATTTTGTAGATGACATCGCCGAAGTCGAGGATCGGTAGGATAGTCAGTTTTACTAGGGTAAGTTTGGCGGGGTGAGTGAAGGAGGCTTTGTTGCGGAATAGAAAGCCGACTCTAGATTTGATTTTCGATTGGAGATGTTTGATATGAGTCTGGAAGGAGAGTTTACAGTCTAGCCAGACACCTAGGTACTTATAGATGTCCACATATTCAAGGTGGGAACCATCCAGGGTGGTGATGCTGGTCAGGCGTGCGGGAGCAGGCAGCGAACGGTTGAAAAGCATGCATTTGGTTTTACTAGCGTTTAAGAGCAGTTGGAGGCCACGGAAGGAGTGTTGTATGGCATTGAAGCTCGTTTGGAGGTTAGATAGCACAGTGTCCAAGGACGGGCCGGAAGTATATAGAATGGTGTCGTCTGCGTAGAGGTGGATCAGGGAATCGCCCGCAGCAAGAGCAGCATCATTGATATATACAGAGAAAAGAGTCGGCCCGAGGATTGAACCCTGTGGCACCCTCATAGAGACTGCCAGAGGACCGGACAGCATGCCCTCCGATTTGACACACTGAACTCTGTCTGCAAAGTAATTGGTGAACCAGGCAAGGCAGTCATCCGAAAAACCGTGGCTACTGAGTCTGCCGATAAGAATATGGTGATTGACAGAGTCGAAAGCCTTGGCAAGGTCGATGAAGACGGCTGAATAGTACTGTCTTTTATCGATGGCGGTTATGATATCGTTTAGTACCTTGAGCGTGGCTGAGGTGCACCCGTGACCGGCTCGGAAACCAGATTGCACAGCGGAGAAGGTACGGTGGGATTCGAGATGGTCAGTGACCTGTTTGTTGACTTCGCTTTCGAAGACCTTAGATAGGCAGGGCAGGATGGATATAGGTCTGTAACAGTTTGGGTCCAGGGTGTCTCCCCCTTTGAAGAGGGGGATGACTGCGGCAGCTTTCCAATCCTTGGGGATCTCAGACGATATGGAAGAGAGGTTGAACAGGCTGGTAATAGGGGTTGCGACAATGGTGGCAGATAGTTTCAGAAATAGAGGGTCCAGATTGTCAAGCCCAGCTGATTTGTACGGGTCCAGGTTTTGCAGCTCTTTCAGAAGATCTGCTATCTGGATTTGGTTAAAGGAGAACCTGGAGAGGCTTGGGCGAGGAGCTGCGGTTGCTAGCTTAGATTGTAGGACTGCCGGGGTGTTAAGCATATCCCAGTTTAGGTCACCTAACAGAACAAACTCTGAAGCTAGATGGGGGGCAATCAATTCACAAATGGTGTCCAGGGCACAGCTGGGAGCTGAGGGGGGTCGGTAGCAGGCGGCAACAGTGAGAGACTTATTTCTGGAGAGAGTAATTTTCAAAATTAGTAGTTCGAACTGTTTGGGTATGGACCTGGAAAGTATGACATTACTTTGCAGGCTCTCTCTGCAGTAGACTGCAACTCCTCTCCCCTTGGCAGTTCTATCTTGACGGAAGATGTTATAGTTGGGTATGGAAATCTCAGAATTTTTGGTGGCCTTCCTGAGCCAGGATTCAGACACGGCAAGGACATCAGGGTTAGCAGAGTGTGCTAAAGCAGTGAGTAAAACAAACTTAGGGAGGAGGCTTCTGATGTTGACATGCATGAAACCAAGGCTTTTTTCAATCACAGAAGTCAACAAATGAGGGTGCCTGGGGACATGCAGGGCCTGGGGTTACCTCCACATCACCCACGGAACAGAGGAGGAGTAGTATGAGGGTGCGGCTAAAGGCTATCAAAACTGGTCGCCTAGAGCGTTGGGGACAGAGAATAAAAGGAGCAGATTTCTGGGCATGGTAGAATATATTCAGGGCATAATGCGCAGACAGGGGTATGGTGGGGTGCGGGTACAGCGGAGGTAAGCCCAGGCACTGGGTGATGATGAGAGAGGTTGTATCTCTGGACATGCTGGTTGTAATGGGTGAGGTCACCGCATGTGTGGGAGTTGGGACAAAGGAGGTATCAGGGGTATGAAGAGTGGAACTAGGGGCTCCATTGTAAACTAAAACAATGATAACTAACCTGAACAACAGTATACAATATTGACATATTGAGAGAGACATACAGCGAGGCATACAGTAATCACAGGTGTTGAATTGGGAGAGCTAGCTAAAACAGTAGCTAAAACAGTAGGTGAGAGAACAACAGCTAATCAGCTAGCACAACAACAGCAGGTAAAATGGCGTTGACTAGGCAGGGAGGGTCGGATTAACTACACACAGAGCCTGAGTGCGGCTGGGGCCGACAGATAAAACATAAACAAGCAGAATGGAGTACCGTGATTAATGGACAGTCCAGCACGCATCAGCTATGTAGCCAAGTGATCAGTGTCCAGGGGGCAGCGGTGGATGGACTGGCGAGTGTTATCCAGGTTTTAAAAAACTGTCTGGCTGTGCAGAAGGTAAAAGGTAAAAGCCGCTAGCAGTGGCTAACAATGACTAAATAGCTTGTAGCTAGTTAGCTGGTTAGCTTCTGGGAGGTTCTTGAGTGTGTTCAAAAAAATTTAAATAATAGCGATTCCGTATCACATTGGGTGAGGCAGGTCACCGGAAGGTATAAACAAATTAAAAATCGAAAAGAAATAGAAAGTAAATATAGGTCCAGTGAGTGTTTGGGCCTCGGCGATTCAGACGGTTAGCAGGCCTGTGCTAACAAGCTAACAGTTAGTAGGCCGGGGCTAAACAAGTTAGCAGTTAGCGGACCGGGGCTAAACAAGGTAGCAGTTAGCGGACCGGGGCTAAACAAGCTAGCAGTTAGCAGGCCGAATTAGCAAGCTAGGAGATAGCAAGGGCTAGAAAGTTAGCCTTTGGGGGACGTCGCGATGGGGTGAGTCTGTTTATTCCTCTTCATGCGGTGACATCGATAGACCAGTCGGGGATCCGGATATTGTAGCCCAGGAGTATGCTTCGGTGGTAGCACAGGAGCTCTGGCCGGGCTAGCTTCAAGCTAAGTGGGTGGAAACGCAAGCCAGGAGTAATCATCCGGGGTTGCGGTTAGCTAGTTGTGAAGATCCAGCTGAAAATGTTCCGTTTGCGGTGGGAATACGGGGATAAAAAAAATAATAGGTCCGTTATGCTCTGGTTAGAGTCGCGTTGTTCGAACTGGCGAGAGCTTTCCGAGCTAAAGGTTAGCTGATGACCGGTTAGCTGAAGACCGCTAGCAATGGTTTGCTGACTGATAGCTGGTAGTTAGCTGGCTAGCTTCAGGTGAGGGGTTCCGGATCCGAAGTAAATGTAAATACTTTAGAAAAAAATAGCTACATTGGGTGAGGCGGGTTGCAGGAGAGTATTTAGAAGTTGAGGTTTAGCAAAATGTTTTAAAAGATATGCGAAGAAAAATATGTTTTTGAAAAAACGATATATACAAGGGACACGACAAGACGTCTGACTGCTACGCCATCTTGGAATTGATGGAATTTTGCTTAAAATCAAAAATCAACTATAAATATTTTTTTCTTAAGCTTTATTTAACTAGCAAGTCAGTTAAGAACAAATTCTTATTTACAATGACGGCCTACCGGGGAACCGTGGGTAAACTGCCTTGTTCAGGGGAAGAACGACAGATTTTTACCTTCGCAGCTTGGGGATTCGATCTAGCAACCTTTCGGTTACTGGCCCAACGCTCTAACCACTAGGTCACCTGCTGCCTAATATATGCACTGAGCTTGTCTAATGCTTTAAGAGCTCTGTTAGATGAAATAATTAAGACAAGTGACTAGAGGGAGTCCGAATGCAATTGATTTGATTGTGCCTGGCTCAAACTTGCTGTGCTGTGAAAAAAAAAAAAAAGACTAGCACCCATTGTCTCCTCCCTGGTGCAGCGACTACCACAGAAGTGTTTATCGCGCCGTCCATGTTGCTGTAGCAGCAATATAATCACAGCCATTTCTGACTAAAAAGTTGTTACCGAAATCCTTCTTGCATAGGAAAAACACTCCCTATTCCCTCAATAATCCTTGCTCTCTTTACATGACATGTATACATCGCATGCACGTGACCAATAGGGCCTGTCCTATAGCGTATCATAATCACATCAATACATTGGTTACAACAAACTCCAACACTAACATGTGAAATGTGAAAAATAAACTCAAAAACGGGGGAATGTTCACAGGTTGCTCAGGAGGTAAAGGGCAAGTGAGATGTGTGGAATAAATGTGACTAGTTGTGGAAAATACTGGAGATCAATAAAATAAAAAAATTTAGGGGCAAGCGCTGCATGCATATTATGTGTTCCAAAGAGGTGCTGTATCGATTACAATATAGTTTCCAACCATTTGGAACAGTGTAAACACTGGATAAATTAAGCATAGAGTGTTATAATTATTTTTGTAAATCCTTTATTATTAAAAACCAGTCGCATGCATTTGTGAATGCAATTACTGAAATGGAACGGTTCAGTTATAGTTTAAGTTAATTATTCAATGGTTGCGTTATTTTAATTTAAAATGCTTGATTGCATTTCACATCATTAAATGACTCGTATGCTGTGTGATGACATGAACGAATTAATGACTGACAAAGTAGCCTATATAAGTATTGGCATATATGCCTAAGTTAGTTAAGGTATTAAGACTAAAAAGAGGATGTGCTCTTAGGCCTACAGTTCAATGATAGTTATACAAGGCTGCTATACTAAGTCTACTAATGCTAACGAAATTACTTATTATAATGATAATAACAAAAAGGAGATCAAGAAAGAGGGTTATTATTATTATTACGGATGCATGATATATCGGTGAACATATCGGAATCGGATGATATTAGCTAAAAAAATAACATCGGCCCGATGTCTTGTTCAACGCCGATGGTTTTTCACAATGTCAAAGCTGACGTGCTGTATCTATATAACATCGGTACATGACGTAATGGCGCCACAAAAAAGTTGGCGCTACACATTCAACACAGCATTCCTAAACGAGCCCACAATTACTTACACAGTAATATCGTCACTGCTATTAGCAGTGGACCAGCGATATCAGCCCCATGAGCATGCCGAGTCTGACAGCAGTGGGTCGTCGAGGATTTTGTACTGAGGAAAGTAGTATTGCCTCTGTCATGGCATTGAAATGCCCGCTGAACAAAACTGCCGACAGGCTGTGAACAAGCAATTGGGTGGCATTCTCGCTTTACTGTGTCGCAACCATGCTCGATGCTAAGTACAAGAACCGCTATTTCGATGCAGACAAGAAAAACAGGGTTTACATGAAATGTTACATACACAGCTGGACAAGATGGAAATGGACATAGTGACCGTGCGCACCAAGGAAGAGAGGCCACGGACAGACAGTGCTGAAACTTCACTGCTTGACATGCATGATGAAATCCTGGTTGAAATATGAAACGACTGAACAAATTAACGTAACAGCATAGCAAGTAAGTGAAAGAAATAGGTTTTGATTATGTTTTACTGGTAATGGGTTACAGCGTTGGACTAGTAACCGGAAGGTTGCAAGTTCAAACCCCCGAGCTGACAAGGTACAAATCTGTCGTTCTGCCCCTGAACAGGCAGTTATCCCACTGTTCCCAGGCCATCATTGTAAATAAGAATTTGTTCTTAACTGAATTTCCTGGTTAAATAAAAGGTTAAAAAAAAAATTAAAAAAAAGTTTTAAATGGGGACATATGTAAATGCCAAAAACAACACTGGACCAATTGTGTGTTGCCCTGTGGGACTCCCAATCACAGTCGAATGTGACAACGTGCCTGGATTGGAACCAGAAACTGTAGTAACGCCTCTTACACTGAGATGCAGTGCCTTAGACCGCTGCGTCCGTGTGTGTTAACTATTGAACTGTACTAGAATGCTGAAAAGGCCGCTTAAATTGTAAATATCGGTATCGTTTTTTTGGGCAAGGAAAATAACGGATATCGGCCAAAAATGTAATATCAGTGCATCCCTATAAATATACATTTGACCATTTGGAACAGTGTAAACACTATATAAATCATCCTTTTTTTTTTTTTTGTAATACCAGAGGCGCAGTTCTAATGAAAAAAATGTATTAGAGCATAGCAAATATAAAAACAGCAGCCAAACAAATACTGAAACACGCAACACAAGCAGGGTGTGTCTCGTTTCTCTTGATACAGTACATATGGATGATTTATAAAGCCAGGCACATTTAACAGTTAGGCTTTTGATTATAGATCTAATTAAGTTGGGGTTTCCTCTCTCCTCACTTTTCTTAGACAATAAGACAAGGGCTGTTTTCTCATCTCTTCAATCTGCTGTTGCCTCCGCCACATCGTTCTCAACACCAACATGCTGGTTAACTTTGCTATAATGCACATAGCAACAAGGTGTAGGACAAGGCGCCAAACACAACTCACGGGTGTTTCAGAACCGTATATTTTTTTGTTGGTTTGCTACTGCTCAACTAACGAAATTGCGATCTACCTTTCGATTACTGGCCCAATGCTCTTAGCCGCCCGTCTTAAAAGGCACAGTGCAGTCAAAAACATTCCACACTGAGGTTGGAATAATATGGTCAAATTTTGAAAATGACGATAATGCCCTTTTAGTATAAGAGCTGTTTGAAAATACCGCCTGAAATCTCAGCCTGTTTTGGCGGGAGGAAGTTCTGGCCTTCCATGGCTAGTTAACAAGCAAACTTTCAGGGGATAAACTAGAGGACTATATACAAATACTTTGATTTGGTAGACATCTATAGTGGTGGTGAAGGTAGTATGACTGAAAACTTTACTAGAACGAGGACTTGTCAATGTCGAGCTCTTTCCAAAATTTTGTTGCAAAGCTAGCTACATACCTGAAGGTACCTGTCCATTTGGCATCTGAAATTACATGATCATTGAGGTTTACTGATCATGAAAATAATGCAGTTACTGTCTGTATAACTACAAGCTAAGTGTGTGCAATTGTTTTGCATGGAATAAACCAGAAATGTATAGTTCTGACTACACTCAATATGACATTTAAACCAAATAGTTAACATTTATTTAACAATCCCTTGAAATAAGCACAAAGCTGTCAATGGTTTTAGTGGAGCTGGGGTTCTCCTTGTCCCCCAGTGGCCAAATCAAACGCATTGTGACATAAAACGAACTACAGTGCTCAAAAAAATAAAGGGAACACTTAAACAACACAATGTAACTCCAAGTCAATCACACTTCTGTGAAATCAAACTGTCCACATAGGAAGCAACACTGATTGACAATATATTGCACATGCTGTTGTGCAAGTGGAATAGACAACAGGTGGGAATTATAGGCAATTAGCAAGACACCCCCAATAAAGGAGTGGTTCTGCAGGTGGGGACCACAGACCACTTCTCAGTTCCTATGCTTCCTGGCTGATGTTTTGGTCACTTTTGAATGCTGGCGGTGCTTTCACTCTAGTGGTAGCATGAGACGGAGTCTACAACCCACACAAGTGGCTCAGGTAGTGCAGCTCATCCAGGATGACACATCAATGCGAGCTGTGGCAAGAAGGTTTGCTGTGTCTGTCAGCGTAGTGTCCAGAGCATGGAGGCGCTACCAGGAGACAGGCCAGTACATCAGGAGACGTGGAGGAGGCCGTAGGAGGGCAACAACCCAGCAGCAGGACCGCTACCTCCGCTTTTGTGCAAGGAGGAGCAGGAGGAGCACTGCCAGAGCCCTGCAAAATGACCTCCAGCAGGCCACAAATGTGCATGTGTCTGCTCAAACGGTCAGAAACAGACTCCATGAAGGTGGTATGAGGTCCCAACGTCCACGGGTGGGGGTTGTGCTTACAGCCCAACACCGTGCAGGACATTTGGCATTTGCCAGAGAACACCAAGGTTGGCAAATTCGCCACTGGTGCCCTGTGCTCCTCACAGATGAAAGCAGGTTCACACTGAGCACATGTGAGAGTCTGGAGACGCCGTGGAGAACGTTCTGCTGCATGCAACATCATCCAGCATGACCGGTTTGGCAGTGGGTCAGTCATGGTGTGGGGTGGCATTTCTTTGGGGGGCCGCACAGCCCTCCATGTGCTCGCCAGAGGTAGCCTGACTGCCATTAGATACCGAGATGAGATCCTCAGACCCCTTGTGAGACCATATGCTGGTGCGGGTGGCCCTGGGTTCCTCCTAATGCAAGACAATGCTAGACCTCATGTGGCTGGAATGTGTCAGCAGTTCCTGCAAGAGGAAGGTATTGATACTATGGACTGGCCCGCCTGTTCCCCAGACCTGAATCCACTGAAGCGCATCTGGGACATCATGTCTCGCTCCATCCACCAACGCCACGTTGCACCACAGACTGTCCAGGAGTTTGCGGATGCTTTAGTCCAGGTCTGGGAGATCCCTCAGGAGACCATTCGCCACCCCATCAGGAGCATGCCCAGGCGTTGTAGGGAGGTCATACAGGCACGTGGAGGCCACACACACTACTGAGCCTCATTTTGACTTGTTTTAAGGACATTACATCAGTTGGGTCAGCCTGTAGTGTGGTTTTCCACTTTAATTTTGAGTGTGTAATTTTGAGTGTGATAAATTTGATTTCCATTGATCATTTCTGTGTGATTTTGTTGTCAGCACATTCAACTATGTAAAGAAAAAAGTATTTAATAAGAATATTTCATTCATTCAGATCTAGGATGTGTTATTTTATTGTTCCCTTTATTTTTTTGAGCAGTGTAGATCATTAGAAAGTAGCTTGCTTTACAACTAATTGCTCAGTCTCAGTAGAAAATGGTAGGAAGAGCATGAGGCTTTCTCTACAGCCTACAGGCTGGAGATAAAATGTATGACAATGTAATGAGATAGAAACTTGTTACATCATGCAGGTTTTTCTGATCAAATAGCCTAACCTAAATGGCGACAAATAAAATAAAAGAAATGCGCTGACATGTTAACACCATATTCTAAAAACAGGACAAGTCAAAGTGAAATGGACAATCAGGCTACTCACATCAGCGGTCCACAAGTTTCATGAGCAGAATTTTCATGATCAGTGGTTTCAAGTTTGTATCCATACATTTTTGTACGAGGTGATCATAGCGAAAAAATTAAATAATCATGCATTTCCCGGGGTGTAAACAGATTGCAAATAGGCTCAGGATATTTCCTCCTGATAAAGTTGGGTAGCTGATATTCACTGATAGGGATCATACTTTTTCCCCAGCCCCAGCTAACACATCTGACACCAATAATAAACTAATCATGATATTGACTTTAGAATGCAATTAGTTTTGCCCCGGTCTGGACCGACCTTGACCCAAACATAGATGTCGATAAATGACATAATTTCAACTTTCATTAATAAAAAATACATTTCAACGTCTGGAATTGTGTCTTAACTTTTCCTTCAGAACCTAAATTGAACTGCGCTTCAACGTATTTTAGACGGGATTTTTCAGCTTAATTTTGCTTACTGGGACTATTCTTGTTGGGGCTGCAAGAATCAAATCAAAGTTTTTGTCATGTGCGCCGAATACAACAGGTGTAGGTAGACTTTACAGTGAATTCCTTACTTACAGGCCCTAACCAACACCTATTGTTTTACTTAACAATTGCGCTATTAGGAGAACAATAGATAAGTAAAGAAAAAAAGAAAAAAAGTAAAAAGACAGTGAAAAATAACAGTAGCGAGGCTATATACAGTAACCGGTTAGTCAGGCTAATTAAGGTAGTTTGTGCATGTAGGTATTGTTAATAAAGTGACTATGCATATATGACAAACAGAGTAGCATAAGATGTTACAGGTTGATGTCCTTTTAATAGGATATTCGTGACCTAGTCTAATTTATTGTCCAAAGATTGGCGAGTAATATTGACGTAACAGCCGCATTTCCCACTCGCCTTCTGCGGATCCTTACGAGGCACCCCGCTCGTGTCCTCTGTACCTCGTTCTCTTTCCAATAACGGGGATGTTGGCCTTGTCAGGTGTTAGTAGTATATCCCGTGCATCCTGCTTGTTAAAGAAAACATCTTTGTCTAATCCGAGGTGAGTGATCACTGTCCTGATATCCAAAAGCAATTTTTTTGCAGTAAGATATGGTAGGAGAAACATTATGCACAAAATATGTTGCAAATAACGCAAACAAAAAAAAACACACAACAGCATAATTGTTTAGGTGCCAGTAAAACTTGTACCATTTCTTCCGGCACCAGGACCAGCCCTGCATAATTGTATCCGTAAACTGACAGTTGATAGTCAGATTGGATGATACTCATGATCGGGAAAAACAGAAGCGTTTTAATAAGCCTAAATATAGGTTGGCAGAATACCTACCTGAACATTCTCATTGCAAAAAAGCTGCAGATTAGGAGCAGCGTCCTTAGGTGAGCATGTCTGTAACCAGGTTTCCATCCAACCTTTTTATGTGAGTAAAGTTCAAGTTTAAACGATAAACTAAACGATATCTTAACCGCCATCGATAAGAAACATTACTGTGCAGCCGTATTCATTGATCTGGCCAAGGCTTTCGACTCTGTCAATCACCATATCCTCATCGGCAGACTCGACAGCCTTGGTTTCTCAAATGATTGCCTCGCCTGGTTCACCAACTACTTCTCTGATAGAGTTCAGTGTGTCAAATCGGAGGGTCTGCTGTCCGGACCTCTGGCAGTCTCTATGGGGGTGCCACAGGGTTCAATTCTTGGACCGACTCTCTTCTCTGTATACATCAATGAGGTCGCTCTTGCTGCTGGTGAGTCCCTGATCCACCTCTACGCAGACGACACCATTCTGTATACTTCCGGCCCTTCTTTGGACACTGTGTTAACAACCCTCCAGGCAAGCTTCAATGCCATACAACTCTCCTTCCGTGGCCTCCAATTGCTCTTAAATACAAGTAAAACTAAATGCATGCTCTTCAACCGATCGCTACCTGCACCTACCCGCCTGTCCAACATCACTACTCTGGACGGCTCTGACTTAGAATACGTGGACAACTACAAATACTTAGGTGTCTGGTTAGACTGTAAACTCTCCTTCCAGACCCATATCAAACATCTCCAATCCAAAGTTAAATCTAGAATTGGCTTCCTATTTCGCAACAAAGCATCCTTCACTCATGCCGCCAAACATACCCTTGTAAAACTGACCATCCTACCAATCCTCGACTTTGGCGATGTCATTTACAAAATAGCCTCCAATACCCTACTCAACAAATTGGATGCAGTCTATCACAGTGCAATCCGTTTTATCACCAAAGCCCCATATACTACCCACCATTGCGACCTGTACGCTCTCGTTGGCTGGCCCTCGCTTCATACTCGTCGCCAAACCCACTGGCTCCATGTCATCTACAAGACCCTGCTAGGTAAAGTCCCCCCTTATCTCAGCTCGCTGGTCACCATAGCATCTCCCACCTGTAGCACACGCTCCAGCAGGTATATCTCTCTAGTCACCCCCAAAACCAATTCTTTCTTTGGCCGCCTCTCCTTCCAGTTCTCTGCTGCCAATGACTGGAACGAACTACAAAAATCTCTGAAACTGGAAACACTTATCTCCCTCACTAGCTTTAAGCACCAACTGTCAGAGCAGCTCACAGATTACTGCACCTGTACATAGCCCACCTATAATTTAGCCCAAACAACTACCTCTTTCCCAACTGTATTTAATTTTAATTTATTTATTTATTTTGCTCCTTTGCACCCCATTATTTTTTATTTCTACTTTGCACATTCTTCCATCGCAAAACTACCATTCCAGTATTTTACTTGCTATATTGTATTTACTTTGCCATCATGGCCTTTTTTGCCTTTACCTCCCTTCTCACCTCATTTGCTCGCATTGTATATAGACTTGTTTATACTGCATTATTGACTGTATGTTTGTTTTTACTTCATGTGTAACTCTGTGTCGTTTTATCTGTCGAACTGCTTTGCTTTATCTTGGCCAGGTCGCAATTGTAAATGAGAACTTGTTCTCAACTTGCCTACCTGGTTAAATAAAGGTAAATAAATAAATAAATAAGTTGGCCAAAATAAATATCACGACAGGCCTGATGGAAACAGCAAATTTGTCAGTTAATTAAAGCTAGGGATAAATAGCGTGCCCAATTTCAACTTCCTGTTACTCATGCCAAGAATATAAGATACGAATATTATTCATAGATTTGGATAGAAAACACTCTGAAGTTTCTAAAACTGTTCGAATCATGTCTGTGAGTAAAACAGAACTTATGTAGCAGGCAAAACCCAGAGGACTAACTGTTCAGAATTATTTATTTTCTCTCTCTGTTCCCTATATTGTCTTTGCCATTGGATATTTAATAGGAACCTATTTTCAGTTCCTACCGCTTCCACTGGATGTCGCCAGTCTTTGGAATATGGTTGGAGGTTATTCCTTTGTGCTATGAAGAAGTAGGCCAACTCGGAACTGGGGATACTTTTGTGAGATGTGAAAAGCAGTGCTGGTTTATTTTCTTTCCTGTATTGAATACAGATTGCACCGTATACAATTTGATCGATTATTAACGTTTAAAAATACCTAACGTTGTATTACAAAAGTAGTTTGAAATATTTTGGCAAAGTTTATAGGCAACTTTTGAAATATTTTGTAGTGACGTTGCGTTTTTGTAAGCCGTTTTTTTCTGGATCAAACACGCTTTATAAATGGACATTTTGGGTACATATGGACGGAATTAATCGAACAAAAAGAACCAATTGTGGTGTTTATGGGACATATTGAAGTGCCAACAAAAAAAGCTTGTCAAAGGTAATGCATGTTTTATATTTTATTTCAGCGTTTTGTGTAGCGCCTGCTATGCTAGCTCCTTTGTTTACGGCTGGTGCAGGCTATCAGATAATAGCTTCTTATGCTTTCGCTGAAAAGCATTTTTAAAATCTGACATATTGGCTGGATTCACAACGAGTGTAGCTTTAATTGAGTATCTTACATGTGTGATTTAATGAAAGTTTGAATTTTATAGCATTTATTTTAATCTGGCGCTCTGCATTTCCCCCAGCAATTGGCCAGTTGAGACGCTAGAGTCTCGTCTATCCATAAGAGGTTTTAACTTCTTAAATGTAAAAAAAAAAATAAAAAAAATAAAAAATAAAAAAAGATCCCACCTTGTCGAGTGGGTCTAAAAGGTATCATGTGAGAAATCGGTGGAAAGTTGCGTCATAATGCGGCACACCTTGCGTGCTGCCGCAGCATTCTGTGACACATCATTTAATCGTCAGCCAAGTTATTGGTAGTTTGACCACCAGAGGCATCTTTGAGAAGCATTTGATAGTATTCCACAATAGCATTAATAGAGAATTTAAACCCTTTTTGTAATAACATAGTAAATGGGATTGATTAAGAAATTTGGCTTAATTAATTAGATGAATATTATGGTATTTCTAGTCAGAAAAAACAAAAACCTCAGGATTTAGGATGGAAAATACGGCGCTGTACAACACGAGTGTCGGGAGGAGCTACAGCATTGGAGGACTCTAAAAGGTTTGTCTTCATTAAACAACTTCGTTCCAATATTTCTGTAAATCAGTGATATTTATTCCCAATTCATTATGGATCCATAACTAAATCAACATCCGCATTTTGAAAGATTATTTTTTTATCAACGAAATGTGTTTTTGTTTATTAGGCTACTGTGCAGTCTACAATACACACTGTAGTAAACATGGGAAAGTGCCTAATTCCTTACATAAGGGAGAGCAGACCATGTCTGTACTACAGAATGCAGGGCACCAGGGAGACCGGTGTTATTTCATAGTTGTGACGTCTTCACTATTATTCTACAATGTAGAAAATTGTAAAAAATAAAATATAATTCCTTGAATGAGTAGCTGTGTCAAAACTTTTGACTGGTACTTGCTTAATTAATTTGATTAATATTATGTTTTTTCTATTCTAACTAAAAACCATCTGGGTTTCCATTAGGGTGGAATAGAAAATATGGCGCAGTACAACATGACGGTCAGCAGTACAGTACTGGGCTATTTAGGTGAAGAAACCCCACAGGGCACAAGTAGGCTGTCCTTGTCAGTAAGAATTTGTTCTTAAGTGAATTTCCTCGTTAAATAAAGGTTACACTAAGAGCATAGCATTTCTGCGCCCTAATTTTCTAATTCTTGTCTAACTAATACCCAAACAGAGATTCAGTGAAAATAAAAATCTCATTGCTTTATCAAGACCAGTCCCCATGCTTTCCTCAGAGCGAAACTGTGCTAAAATAATTGTAGGCTTTTGCTTTAACTTCAATATACTCTTTAAATAAATAAGACCTACACCATTTTTAACAGGTCAACACTAGTGAGACTCATTTTGCCTATGGTAGGCCTACAGTATATCGGAAAATATTTTCTCAATGACGTGACTCTCCGCCAATAATTACATTTAGAGGATTGGAGGACTCTAAATTAATATCTAAAAAGGGGCATTTTCCGTTAAATATTCTCACAGATACTAAGGGGCTTTTATATCATTCTAAATTAATTAATAATCATCGCTTTGTTTAAAAAGTAATGATATTTTGGAAATTTAGTTTTCATTTAACACAGTGAGCAAGAAAAAGGCATTCTCACTCATTTGTAAATAAAGGCAATTTGTTATTTAGAAATATTTATTTCTGGAGAAACCTAAATTGGTTATTTAGCAGACATCACTTGCTTCATGAAGATGATGAGCGCTTGGAAAAGGCTATCTGTAATCTGCTGGCATCACGGCACAACATCAACATCGCTCTAATTACAGTCAGAAGACAGTTGAAGAAACTTGTGTAGACTTAAGGAAAGAACATTAAGCATGCGTGTTCGCTTGTTTTGTACTGTTCTGTAGTTTTGACTCAATAATTCGTCAGGACAAACATAGAACTTGGCGTCCTGCAGGCCCAGATCAAAGCTGGCAAGACATTCAATAACGTCATCTTCATAGACGAATCAACCATGGCCCTCGAGAAATTTGCTCAAAATTGCTGTAGGGGAAAAAAGGAAGATCAAGCAAGCAGAGTCCCAAGCATCCGCTCAAACTCCATGTGTGGGGGGCAATTTCTGGCCAGGGACCAGGCCCATATTTGATTTTTGGTGGTAACTATTTACAAAGCAAAAGGTACATAAAATATTGTAGCTTACACCTCACAGGCTATTATGTGTTATAATATAATTCACTCTTGCCTCCTTTTTCAGTTATCATGGCTCGAGATGTCTTTGAGGAATAAATCAACAAGAGATGTACTGGACCCTATGTCAGAGAGGTGTTTCTGTGTACACATAGTTTCTTTCAAGGTAGGATTATAGCAATATTTTGTTACGTTTAGGCCTATTTACATGTATATTTCTATTATTGTACCTAATTTTGGCTGTTAGGCTAAATTTATTTTTTTCTTCTCCAAATGCAGACAATGACGCCCGGGTTTGCATTGCAAATGAGGGCATAAACTGGGTCAAGACACCAGCAGAGTAAGTAGACCTTTATGTAGTCAAAATAAAAGGTTAAAAAACATATTTTAAAAAGACTTGCAACAGTATATCAAAAAAATATTTTGTTCATCTCCACATGTAGGTCTCCAGATTTAAACTCAATCGAACTTGTTTGGCATCAACTGAAAACATTAATCCGTAACTCCGCCAAGCAAAGATAAACTGGTCAAGGCCATCAAGATGTTTTGGCTAGAGAAATTGACGATACAACAAGACAACAAATACATTGATCATCTCAGCAAGGTTTTACCTGTGGTCGTGGAGCTGGGTGGAAGTGCGACTAAAATGTAGTTTATATAAACATCCGCATTTTAATTACTTTTTTCTCGTTATTTTATTTATTAACAAAAGCATGAAGATGTTGCTGAAGACATACTGTACTGCTGTTTTCAGTTAGAAATGTAGCACTTTAGAGTAGTTAAGCATCGAATACATTGCGAGGTTGAGGGGTTTTCACAACAGTAGCCGGGTTACAAAAAGTCTATTGTCCTGCTCATAGGAAACATTTGCATGATGGGCTACACCTGCTACAGTCGTGAGAAACAAGCGTTTGAAAACATGTTTGCAAAATGCCTCCAGTTGTCCATCACTACTGTAAATAAAACACATCATCTTGTTTCCATTCTTTATTGTGTCAAAATGTGTATCTACCTTTCCAATTACTTTTAGAGATTGTGATTTACAAATGTGCGCTTTTAAATATTAGGTACATTGTTGTAGTTCGAACGTGCAGACTTTTTTTCTTCAAATGATTGTTTTATGTAGGATGCTACATTTTTGACCAGTTGCAACTAAGTTGGCGAAAAAGAAAAAAAAAACTCCTACTTCTATTAGGCTGTTAAGCCTCATAACCTATCTCAGCTAGTTAAGTTGTTTTATATATCTCTAGGCTCCGAAGAAAGACTCCAATTAAGCCCTCTTGTTGTTTGTAAAGTCAAATAAAAATGAAAGATTTTGTTGAAATTAATTTCTCAACCTACACCAGTCTTCTCCATCTGTTGGTGTGCAACACTTGCATAACAAGCTATATTTTCAGCACCAGCCACGGCTCTCCTCCTATTGATTGTGCTGCGGTTGCTGCCAGTTGTTTTAAATTGAACCTTTATTTAACTAGGCAAGTCAGGTAAGAAACCATTCTTATTTACAACGAAGGCCTACCCTGGCTAAACCCGGATGACGCTGGGCCAATTGTGCGCAGCGTCATCCCTTTGTTGGCAATGACAGAGGTCAAACGTTGTGGACAGGTGTCTTTTATACTGATAACAAGTTCAAACAGGTGCCATTAATACAGGTAACGAGTGGAGGACAGAGAAGCCTCTTAAAGAAGAAGTTACAGGTCTGTGAGAGCCAGAAATCTTGCTTGTTTGTAGGTGACCAAATATTTATTTTCCACCATAATTTGCAAATAAAATCATTACATCCTACCATATGATTTTCTGGATTTTTTTCTCTCATTTTGTCTGTCATAGTTGATGTGTACCTTTGATGAAAATTACAGGCCTCTCATCTTTTTAAGTGGGAGAACTTGCACAATTGGTGGCTGGCTAAATACTTTTTTATAAGCCCCACTGTACATATAGTTGAAGTCGGAAGTTTACATAATTAAAACTAGTTTTTCAACCACTCCACACATTTCTTGTTAACAAACTATAGTTTTGTCAAGTCGGTTAGGACATCTGCTTTGTGCATGACAAATAATTTTGCCAACAATTGTTTACAGACAGATTATTTCACTGTATCACAATGCCAGTGGGTCAGAAGTTCACATACACTAAGTTGTGCCATTAAATAGCTTGGAAAATTCCCAAAAATTATGTCCTGGCTTTAAGAAGCTTCTGAGATGATATCAATTAGACATCATTTGAGTCAATTGGAGGTGTACATGTGGATGCATTTCAAGGCCTACCTTCAAACTCTGTGCCTCTTTACTTGACATCATGGGAAAATCAAAATAAATCAGCCAATTGTAGACCTCCACAAGTCTGGTTCATCCTTGGGAGAAATGTCCAAACGACTGAAGGTACCACGTTCATCTGTACAAACAATAGTATGCAAGTATAAACACTATGGGACCACGCAGCCATCACACCGCTCAGGAAGGAGACGCGTTCGGTCTCCTGGAGATGAATGTAATATTGGTGCAAAAAGTGCAAATAAACCCCAGAACAACCTTGTGAAGATGCTGGAGGAAACAGGTATAAAAGTATCTATATCAACAGTAAAACGAGTCCTATATCCACATTACCTGAAAGGCCGCTCAGGAAGGAACAAACAACTGCTCCAAAACCGCCATAAAAAAGCCAGACTAAAGTTTGCAACTGAACATGGGGACAAAGATTTTGAGAAATGTCCTCTGGTCTGGTGAAACAAAAATAGAACTGTTTGGCCATAATGACCATCTTTATGTTTAGAGGAAAAAGGGGGAGGCTTGCAAGCCAAAGAACAACATCCCAACCGTGAAGCACTGGGATGGCAGCATCATGTTGTGGGGTTGCTTTGCTGCAGGAGGGACTGGTGCACGTCACAAAATAGATGGCATTATGAGGCAGGAAAATTATGTGGATATATTGAAGCAACATCTCAAGACATCAGTCAGGAAGTTAAAGCTTGGTCGCAAATGGGTCTTTCAAATGAACAATGACCCCAAGCAAACTTCCAAAGTTGTGGCAAAATGGCTTAAAGTCAACAAAGTCAAGGTATTGGAGTGGCCATCACAAAGCCCTGTTCTCAATTCCATATAACATTTGTGGGTAGAACTGAAAAGGCGTGTGCGAGCAAGGAGGCCGACAAACCTGACTCATTTACACTAGCTCTGTCAGAAGGAATGGGCCAAAATTCACCCTACTTATTGTGGGAAGCTTGTGGAAGGCTACCCAAAACATTTGACCCAAATTAAATAATTTCAAGGCAATTCTACCAAATACTAATTGAGTGCATGTAAACTTCTGACCCACTGGGAATGTGATGAAAGAAATAAAAGCTGAATGAATAATTCTACTATTATTCTGACATTTCACATTCTTAAAATAAAGTGGTGACCCTAACTGAACTAAAACAGGGAATTTTTACTAGGATTACAATGTCAGGAATAGCGAAAAACTGAGGTTAAATGTATTTGGCTAAGGTGTATGTAAACTTCCGACTTCAACTGTATCCACACACACAAACATATATATTTTTTTTTTCTCTGAGAACATTACCTGTGTGTAGGTAGATGTGGAAAGATGGATACAAATTATTTGTTGCAAGTGGTGGTGGGGGGGGGGGGGGTTCACACCTAGCTCAGCTATTAGACAATTCTATAGTAAAGGTTGAATAGTCTATTGTTCAGCTAATAGCCCATTCTCCTACTCTTGTGAAAAACTACTAATAATACTTTTCCCCCTTTCCACATAATGATTCCAATTGATAAAGTGTTTTTAGCCACAGTCGGCCCCAACTCAATACATTTGGGCACAGTCGATAGCATGCTGGACTTCGGGCTAGAATGTTGAGAGCTCGAAACCTGCTCATTTCATTACATTATTATGCCGGTCTCAGAGTAAATAGTGTCATTCAGTACTCTTGTGGGCATGCTGGCAGGATGTAATGTTTTTCATTCTGTATATATGAAAAACAAAATCAGCCTTTACTTAAATCATGTTTCTAGTCTATTGCACAGTTACAATGTGGAATCATTGATGTCACAGGAGCAGGAGTGGTAAACACTGTTGATGTATATAATTGTAATACATGCATGCAGACACGGCATCAATCAAATAATGGAGTTTGATACACCTGGTATTGGATATGACAGAGAAGAGAAAAAAAACTTGCTAAATAATAATTTTCGTAAATTATCTTTATGACAAAAAAATATGCACAATCGTTTGTCTCTACATTAACTAACATTTTCCTCTCAATTGTACATGTTTTTTTGCTTGACTCATTACGACGTTATAACTACTGACATTTACATTTTGTCAGCCATCTTTGCTGAAGTCACCAGGGTCAGGTGGCTCGTGTCAAATTAGTCATTGAAACCACCCTTATCTTTTTATATGATTGGTCATATAAAAACCTTGGGACCCAAATGCATAATGAGTTCTGTAACTCCCGCATGTGGTGGTCTGGAGCAATGAAGCCGTGACGCTGGGTACCTCTAGGTCCTGTGATGTAAGCATGCAACTTTTAAAGGAGGAACCACAGTATGCACACATATTGATATAAACTTGGAGTCACTCAATGACTCGTTGTGTGGTCCTCCAACTACAACTCGGGAAAGCATGCAGTTTACAAGGTTACAGATTAAATAAGTTATGACGAACTTCACAGGGTGTTGAAAGCACACGGTGGTGAACTTGATGCTGCTTTCCAATAAATATAGAGGGGGTTATTCTGGTGAAATGATGCTAGATACTTGGCTGCCGTTTGACAAACACATAATGAGATTATGGACAGAGAATTTGAAAGCTACACTCACACTGTTCGAACTGTTGGCTAGAGCGCACTGGCCAACCCCAGAGAGGGTACATTTGCTATATAATGCAACATTTGTCACAAAAATAAGTACATGTTCAATGGGTTATCTTTTTATTTGGGACATGGGAATTTAACAGCAAAAGTTATTTTTATGTGCACTACGTCATCACTCACACCATTTTCTCCACAACAAGTCAATTTGATGGAAACGTCTCGTGGGAAAATGAGAATCTGTCACCAAATTAGATGAAAGCTGATCGGGTGACGACATGAAGCGTGTGGACAGAGAGATACAGCTTCACTATCCATTCAGAGCAGCAGAATCAACGTAGGCCTACAGCCTGCCATTCTCTTTACAGGCAGTTGAGTTATTTAGACCATGTGGAACCAAATGACTGAGAAAGATGCGTGTCGGTACCCGAAAATTGCGATTTTCCCAGTCACAGATCATTAAAAATAAAAAAAATACTCTGATCATAACCGTATCCAGAAGATTGCCCATATTCGTTATGACAACCGTTTTGTCCGACAACTCAACACACCCCTATTGCTAACGAAGATGTTAATCTCGGTCACATAAAATGGCTCACATCAAGTGTGTCTTTCTGAACAGTGTTATCCCACAAAATGCATTTTGGAAATGATATATTACATTGTCTGCTTCATTACAGTAGTTGCATGTTCAATAATATGAGAGGATAGGCTTGCTATTGTCCCGTCTTTTAAGCTCTTAAAATATAAATGTACCCATGCACGGTATTTTATGCTGGTCACGTCATTTTACAGTTTGGAACTAATTTAACCATTTGTTAATTGGTTAATCGGCAGCAACATTTATCGAAATGTGCATCCGTTGTTAGTAGGAAAGTTGTGACATGGTTCGCCTCCTCCCAGAGCCCTGAGTGTGACTCACCTTGGCCACTTTGTGATTGGCTGCAGTCTCATGTGAGGTATTCTTCAGTCCTTCTTTGAGTTGAGTGATGAAGATGTCATAACCTTCTGTGTTGGACACATCTACCTTCTCCAGGCAGGCCGAGAGCATCTGCTGAGCCTGCAGGGAACACACACACAGATCCACACTCACCATAGGACAGAGATACAATAATTGGTTTACTGATGGAACCGAAACCTTTTTACAGAAGACCGTATGCCAATTGTTAACACTGGCAAAAATGCCGGGGGACTCATTTGCTTTCAGAAATAAGCATTTTCAAAACGCAGACAATCAAAAAAATCTGTTTCTCAAACCATTTCACCTGCATTTTATATTGAGAGTCAACAAGGTGTCGAAAGCATTCCACAGGGACGCTTGCCCAATGTTGACTCCAATGATTCCCACAGTTGTGTCAAGTTGGCTGGATGTCCTTTGGGTGGTGGACCGTTCCTGATACACAGAGGAAACTGTTGCGCGTGAAAAAACCAGCAGCGTTGCAGTTCTTGATACACAAACCGGTACTCCTACTACCATACCCCATTCAAAGGCACTGACATATTGCCTTATCCATTCACCCTCTGAATGGCAAAGATTCACAAGCTATTCCTCAACTGGATTTAACAAGTGACTTCAATGTAGGATCATAGCTTTCACTTGGATTCACCTGGTCAGTCTCATGGAAAGAGCAGGTGTAATTTTCATCAAGGGACAGAGAAGTGCAACGCCATTTGGCCATCATCCACACAAGTAAATTATAAAAATAAAATAAAAAACACAACAATTTCAAAGACTTAACCGAGTTACCATACATAAGGAAATCAATCAATTTAAATAAATTCATTAGGCCATCCCTAATCCATGGATTTCACATGACCGAGAACAGATATATGCATCTGTTGGTCACAGATACCTTAAAAAAGTTAGGGGCGTGGATCAGAAAACCAGTGAGTATCTGGTGTGACCACCATTTGCCTCATGCAGCGCAACATCTCCTTCGCATAGAGTTGATCAGGCTGTTGATTGTGGCCTGTGGAATGTTGTCCCACTCCTCTTCCATGTCTATATGAAGTTGCTGGATATTGGTGGGAACTGGAACACGTGGCAAGTCAAATTCAAGGATTTGAGTACTTCGTCAAGCACTAATATTTATTTTCAAGGCCCATCAATTTGAAATAGTTTGTATTATGCAATTGTTTCTAGTTGCAAGCATAAGGCAGAATATTGCCACAAAAAAACAACTTAGTATTCATCACTACCAAAGTTCTACTCAATAATACGCATTTGACTACATACATGAGTGGTACAGTGGGGCAAGAAAGTATTTAGTCAGACACCAATTGTGCAAGTTCTCCCACTTAAAAAGATGAGAGGCCTGTAATTTTCATAGGTACACTTCAACTATGACAGACAAAATTTGAAAAAAAAATCCTGAAAATCACATTGCAAATAAATTAATTAAAAATTCTACAAATTATGGCATTTGGTGCCTAATCAGTCAGTTCTGTACCTGAGAGAGGCAGTGTGGGTGGAATGAGCGAGCTTGCCTGGCAACCAGAGAGCGAAACACGTGAGGAAATAAAACTTTAGTCTGCCTGGAAATGAATTAATAGACCAATATATTAACATATTTGATAATTAGGTTCTCCTCTCATTTTAACCAACTTGAGAAAATGTCAAATTTTCAAGGTTTTCTCCAGTACTTGAATTTTACTTGTGTCAAAATCAAGTACTTTAAGCACCTTGTGCGAACCCTGTGAATAACAAGTCAATCCAAAGCATCCCAAACATGCTCAACGGGTGACATGTCTGGTGAGTATGCAGGCCATGGAAGAACTGGGACATTTTCAGCTTGTGGAATTGTGTACAGATCCTTGCGACATGGGGCTGTGCATTATGCTGAAACACGAGGTGATTGCTGCGGATGAATGGCAAGACAATGGGCCACAGGATCTCGTCGCGGTGTCTGTGCATTTAAATTGTCATCGATAAAATGCAAGTGCTGTTTGTCCGTAGCTTATGCCTGCCCATACCATAACACCACAATGGAGCACTCCATTCACAACAATAACATCAGCAAACCACTCGCCCACACAACGCCATACACGTGGGTGTGCGGTTGAGAGGCCGGTTGGACGTACTGCCAAATTCTCTAAAACGACATTGGAGGCAGCGTATGGTAGAGAAATAAACATTAAATTCTCTGGCAACCGCTCTGGTGGACATTCCTGCATGTCAATTGCACGCTCCCTCAAAACTTCAGGCATCTGTGGCATTGTGTTGGGTGTTAGAGTATCCTTTAATTGTCCAACACAAAGTGCACCTCTAATGATCATGCTGTTTAATCAGGTTCTTGATATGCTACACCTGTCAGGTGGATGTATTATCTTGGCAAAGGACAAATGCTCACTAACAGGGATCCCTCAACTTTTGTGTACTAAATTTGAGAGAAAAGCCTTTTGTGCATATGGAAAATGTCTGGGATCTTTTATTTCTGCTCATGAAACATGGGACCATCACTTTACATGTAACGTTCATATTTTTGTTCAGTGTTGCTTACAATGAAAAAGCAAGACAATATCTTTACAGTTTTGGAAACGTCAGTGTTTTCTTTCCAAAGCTGTCAATTATATGCATAGTCGAGCATCTTTTCGTGACAAAATATCTTGTTTAAAACAGGAACGTTTTTTTAATCCATAAATTAAAAGAGCGCCCCCTATATCCAAGAAGTTAACAAACTATAGTTTTTGCAAGACGGTTAGGACAACAAAGTCATTTTCCCAACAATTTTTTACAGATGGATTATTTCACTGTATCACAATTCCAGTGGGTCAGAAGTTCATACACTAAGTTTACAATGCCATTAAACAGCTGGGAAAATTCCAGAAAATGTTGTCATGGCTTTAGAAGCTTCTGATAGGCTAATTGACATCATTTGAGTCAATTGGAGGTGTACCTGTGGATGTATTTCAAGGTCTACCTTCAAACTCAGTGCCTCTTTACTTGACATCATGGGAAAATCAAAAGAAGTCAGCCAAGACCTCAGAAAAAAAATTGTAGACCTCTGGTTCATCCGTGGGAGCAATTTCCAAACGTACAAACAATAGTACACAAGTATAAACACCATGGGACCACGCAGCTATCATACCGCTTAGGAAGGAGAAGCGTTCTGTCTCCAAGAGATTAATGTAATATTGGTGCAAAAAGTGCAAATCAACCCCAGAACAACCTTGTGAAGATGCTGGAGGAAACAGGTATAAAAGTATCTATATCCACAGTAAAACGAGTCCTATAGACATAACCTGAAAGGCCGCTCAGCAAGGAAGTAGCCACTCCTCCAAAACTGCCATAAAAAAGCCAGACTACGATTTGCAGCTGAACATGGGGACAAAGATCGTACTTTTGGAGAAATGTCCTCTGGTCTGATGAAACAAAAATAGAACTGTTTGGCCATAATGACCATCGTTATGTTTGGAGGAAAAAGGGGGAGGCTTGCAAGCTGTAGAACACCATCCCAACCGTGAAGCACCGGGGTGGCAGCATCATGTTGTGGGGGGTGCTTTGCTGCCGGAGGGACTGGTGCACTTCACAAAATAGATGGCGTCATGAGGAAGGAAACTTATGTGGATATATTGAAGCAACATCTCAAGAGATCTCGGGGACTTCCAAATGGACAACGACCCCAAGCATACTTCCAAAGTTGTGGCAAAGTCAAGGTATTGGAGTGGCCATCACAAAGCCCTGACCTCAATCCCATAAAAAAATTGTAGGCAGAACTGAAAAGGCGTGTGCGAGCAAGGAGGCCTACAAACCTGACTCAGTTAACACCAGCTCTGTCAGGAGGAATGGGCCAAAATTCACCCAACTTATTGTGGGAAGCTTGTGGAAGGCTAACCGGAACGTTTGACCCAAGTTATACAATTTAAAGGCAAATTCTAATTGAGTGTATGTAAACTTCTGACCCACTGGGAAGCTGAAATAAATCCATCTCTACTATTATTCTGACATTTCACATTCTTAAAATAAAGTGATGATCCTAGTTGACCTAAGACAGGGAATATATACTAGGATTAAATGTTAGGAATTGTGTATTTGGCTAAGGTGTATGTAAACTTCCGACTTCAACTGTATATTTCATCAGAGTAGAGAAGTGCAACTGAAGCACAAAATTATTCCTTTTACATTCATGATTTGGAGCGAAACCTGACAGAAGCAGAGCAGAATTTACAGTAAGAAGCTATTTAGATCTATGTTTACAACATGCAGCAAGAGTTTCTGCATTTTTCAAGCAGAAAGGGAAAGACTCACTGTGTTTTGTAAATGCAGATCTAAATGGCTTCTTCCCGCAAACCGCATAAATCATTCACAAATGTGTTCCATTAAAAACATTCTTAAAAATGTGTCCTGTAAAATGTAAAACTAGAAATATGAGTGACTTTACAGAGCATCATCTAGTAACAGAATTATCCACTGATAGCTGGCATGGAGAGGCAGTCACTACTCATTAGGGAGAGCCGCCTTGGAGTGATGGGGCAGATCAGACAAGACAAAGCAGGCAGGCAGTAATAGACTGCTGCAGAAGAGGAGAGGAACAGCCTGGGCAGATCAATAATACTTGCAGCACAAAGTATACACAGCCACACCAGGAAGCCGCCCACAGGGGTTATTAAAGGCACAATCTGTAATTTCAACCAGTCTGACCGTGCCATGTAACCACTGTCAAAGTCATAGACTGAGCTATGGATGCAAGAATAAAAAATAAAATAAAAAGCTTCACTCTGCAGGTGGGCCAACAGGACAAAAAAAAAAAAAAAACTGTTGCATATACACTGACTCTGCGTGCATTGAACGCAAGAAAAGTGACAATTTCACCTGGCTAATATTGCCTGCGAACCTAGATTTCTTTTAGCTAAATATGCAGGTTTAAAAATATATACTTCTGTGTAAAGATTTTAAGAAAGGCATTGATGTTTATGGTTAGGTACACAGTCCTTTTTCACGAATACGCACTGCATCGATTATATGCACAAAAAAAATGTATTTATTTATTTAACTAGGTGAGTCAGTTAAGAACAAATTCTTGTTCAGGGGCAGAACGACAGATTTCTACCTTGTCAGCTCGGGGATTCAAACTTGCAACCTTTCAGTTACTAGTCCAACGCTCTAACCACTAGGCTACCCTGCCGCCCCCACACGCTAGATAAACTAGTAATATCATCAACCGTGTGTAGTTAACTAGTGATTATGATTGATTGTTTTTTATAAGATACGTTTAATGCTAGCTAGCAACTTACCTTGGCTTACTGCATTCGCGTAACAGGCAGTCTCCTCGTGGAATGCAATGTAATCAGGTGGTTAGAGCGTTGGACTAGTTAACTGTAAGGTTGCAAGTTCGAATCCCCGAGCTGACCATGGTAAAAATATATCGTTCTGCCCCTGAACAAGGCAGTTAACCCACCGTTCCTAGGCTGTCATTGAAAATAAGAATGTGTTCTTAACTGATTGTTATAAAGACTTGAAATCGGCCCTTATTAAATCGGCCATTCCGATTAATCGGTCGATCGCTATTACAAGCATAATGCTCTATCGATTGAGCTACAAAAGACCACCTACAAACTGAGCTACAAAAAGGTCTCGACTGTGAGGTACAACTAATCCTGGAATATAGGCTGTTTGTGCTCAGATCTATTAACCGCCTGTGGTGATGATTAAAAACAACATCAGTCTCTGAGGAATGAGGGAGAAATGTCTCTGAATACATAGGACTGCCTACTGTCTGTGAGCAAACCGCACTAGATAGCCCGTAACAATTTAAAGCAAAAAAGTGAGACATGCAGCACATAAACAGCCAAAGGTCATAAAGCAAAGTAAGCCTTGCTTTGAAACCAACGATATTGCAACAGTCAAGGGTTACAACAATCCATCTAGTACCGGGGTCAGACCCCCCTTTGCCTCCAGAACAGCATGAATTATTCAGGGCGTGTTCCACGGGAATGTTGGTCAGTTGCTGCAGATTGGATGGTGGTACATTCGTGCTCGGTAAACACTAGACACTGTCACTTGGAACTGATTTCCTTGTGTTTTTACAGTATTATGTCCAACAAAGAAAAAACTAATGTTTTGCTCAGAAAACTTGGGGGGAAAATAAAAACTACACGCTAGCCGCCAGTTGGGGAAATAGGGTTGGGTGATGTCAACCTTTGTCCTATCGTGATTATGTACCCATAAAACATTGTGATATACGGTGCTATTGCTCAATCTTAGACTTTTCCTTTTATTAAAAATACAAAAAAAAAAATACAAAAAAAAAAAAAAAAAAATTGATGCAAAAACCGTTGGCTATTGAGCGAAAGCCAATGATGCTGGACGAATCATTACCAAAGGTAATGTTGTTGAAAACCTGGCCAGAGGTCAATTGCAGGCAATGGCAAATATTTTCTAAAGTTCCTTTCTGGTGGAGCAGAACAGGTGTCTGTGGCATGCACATGATGGAGCAATAACTGATGAGGAACACATAGTGTTCTACCGTAGTGAGCTAGGTTATAGGCCTACATCAAGGGCTGGACATAAACAGTCTACTGTCTTCAGAACTGGATAATTCCTTTATTTGAATTTTAAAATAATAAAAAAGGTGTGATTGAGAGTAGCCTATGCTATAGATTTTCGTTCTGCTTATTTTTTAAAGCCACAAAAACGTGTGTTTTATTTTCTGCTGCGTCTGGCCTACATTCCTCTCCAGAGTTCGAGTTCTGTGGGTTTTATAACATTTATTGAAATAGGCTATAAAATAGGAAAAGGCAAATTATCCAGAATGTCACTTGTGTGCTGCCCTGATGTGTGCTCAGATGGCAGCTTTTTACTGTGTGGCGCCAGTTAAGTTCAAATAAGCTAAACCATTGTCTGTCACATCACAATGTCGTCACCATCAACGTGGTCAATCATCATGGATAAACGATGCTATCATAATATTGCCGAACCGTACTCTGAAATTATAATTTCTGTCTGTGCATCCCTTTCAGGAAAAGGTTGGAATACCACAATGGGGTTAAGCGCAATTTTCTGTAGGCTATATTGACTAATTACAGGGGGAAATGCTGTGTTCAAATAGTTCAATTTAGAAAGTTAGTGTAACCAGGTGCTACAAATACCATAGGTAAGAGATAAAGAACATGAAACAAGGATGAGTGCCATTTTTAACTATTTCAGGGGCGTAATGGATTGATTCCTATCTTGACAGTTGCACACGTAGCACTTTTTTACACAAATCTGTGGCACTTGCACAGGCCAAGCATTGTCATTCAGATATAAATACATGGGAGTGGTGGATTCTCCACGTTTAGCATGTGTGTTCGCTCACGGTGGACCAGTCTTTCTACATTTCTAAGCAGACCTGTCGAAGGGATTGTGTGATCTTGAAGCTAGGTAGACAATGCTTGCAGTAGTGTGACATAATTCAATTATCAATATCTGTATCCTAATTTGCACTCACAACAGTAAGAATTTGGGCTGTTAACAACACTTGTATCGCAATATTTTTTCCGTGGTAAAAATGAAAACACAAAGCAGACCTAACTCTTAACCTGCTGTATGTACAATAGTGTGCTATAGCTTGGAAGATAAATACATTTGACTCCGGAAAACAATAAAGTGATCTTAATCTTAACATAATGCAGTAGAGCTGTTTTCCTTAAGAAGTTAACACACAAACAGATTTTTCCTGCCACGATACTGAGTATTATGATGCTAACATCGTCACGGCCCTATTTAGAATGTATTAAGAAATACATTTTTTGGTTGTTAGATGCAGCCAAAGTAGCAAGTTACCTGTTTTTGAACATTGTTGTTCGTTGTGTGTGGTACTAGAAGACAATTGTTAAAGATACAATATGATGGTTAGTGATTCTATCAATGGGTTTAAAAAAACTCAAATGTGAGTTTGGCAACTTTTCCAAGTGCTATGTACGAGTGTGTCATGCTTCAGTGGCTGGCTCTCTTACCTCTGTAACAGGCAGCTCTAGCTGGACCATGTCCTCTGGTTTGGCCACGGGGGCCTGCAGGGCTGTGTCCAGCAGCAGGATACCGTTCAAGTCCTTTCTGCAGCCCACTGCGTAGTCGTCCACGAAGAGGACCTTGTCTACCGCAGGGAAGTACTGACACCTAACACGGCCTCCAGGTTTAGCTAGGAACACAAACATCAGGGTATTAGAGTAGCTACTAAGAACTAGCATTAGCTGTACTTTTGTCAGATTATAACTCCATCATGTTAACCAGATAATAAAATAGACTTTTAAGTTAGTCTTTGAAATATTGATTTACTAAACTGCAAGTTGCTTGTTACGTTCACAATATTTGCACAGAAATATGGAAACCCTATTAATATCTCACAAAACTTGATTTGTTTCAATTATACCATCTCCTCAAAAAATAATGTTTTATTGCCCTATCCTTATCCTAGCCTTATTATTGTTACTGTAAAGATACTTACAATGAAAACAATTTCCCAAACAACCCTTAAGACTTTTGTAGCATCTACTATGTTACTACCACTTCATTATGTGCTGTAATGTAAAATGCTAGGGTAATGCTAATTCAACCTGGTTCAAGCTAATCACCATTCCTATTATTCTGGGAAACAAGGATGAACAATTGGCTACATACAGTGCATTCGGAAAGTATTCAGATCCCTTGACTTTCTCCACATTTTGTTACTTTACAGCCTTATTCTAAAATTGATTTTTAAAACATTTCTCAATTTAAACACCCTATAATGACAAAGAAAATACAGGGTCAGAATTTTGTTTTACAAATGTATATAAAAACAGAAATAGCACATTTAAAAAAGGATTCAGACCCTTTACTCAGTACTTTGTTGAAGCACCTTTGGCAGCGATTACAGTCTAGAGTCTTCTAGGTTAAGACGCGGCAAGCTTGGCACACCTGTATTTGGGGAGATTCTCCCATTCTTCTCTGCAGAGCCTCAACATTCTGTCAGGAAGGATGGGGAGCGTCACCACACAGCTATTTTCACTTCTCAAGAGATGTTCGATCAGGTTCAAGTCTGGCCTCTGGTTGGGCCGCTTAAGGACATTGAGACTTGTCCCGAAGCCACTTCTGCGTAGTCTTGGCTGTGTGCTTAGGGTCGCTGTCCTGTTGGAAGGTGAACCTTCTCCCCAGTCTGAGGTCCTGATCGCTCTGGAGCAGGTTTTCATCAAGGATCTCTATACTTTTCTCCCTTCATCTTTCCCTCGATCCTGACAAGTCTCCCAGTCCTTGCTGCTGAAAAACATACCCACAGCATGACGCTGCCACCACCATGCTTCCCTGTAGGGATGGTGCCAGATTTCCTCCAGAAGTGACGCTTGGCATTCAGGCAGGCTGTCATGTGCCATTTACTGAGGTGTGGCTTCCATCTGGCCACTCTACCATAAAGGCCTGAATGGTGGAGTGCTGCAGAGATGGTTGTCCGTCTGGAAGGTTCTCCCATCTCCACAGAGGAACTCTGGAGCTCTGTCAGAGTAACCACCAGGTTCATTGTCACCTCTCTGATTTAGGACCTTCTCCCCCAATTCCTGTTAGCCGGGCGGCCAGCTCTAGGAAGAGTCTTGGTGGTTCCAAACTTCTTCCATTTAAGAATTATGTAGGCCACTGTGTTCGTTGAGGACCTTAAATGCTGCAGAAATGTTTTGGTACCCTTCCTCAGATCTGTGCCCCAACACAATCCTGTCTCAAAACTCTATATGCAATGGCTTGGTTCTACCTCATAGCTTGGTTTTGCTCTCATAGCAAAGGGTCTGAATAGATCAGTTTTTATTCATTTACACAAAAAATGTAATACCTATTTTCGCTTTGTCATTATGGGCTATTGTTTGTATCTTTATGAGGATTTGTTTTTATTTAATACATCTTAGAATAAGGCTGTAACAAAATGTGGAAAAAGCCAAGGGGTCAGAATACTTTCCGAATGCACTGTACAAACTTTATAAGTCCAAACTCAGAATCAAATATGCTTCCCAAAAATAACGTTGTTGTGACAGCACATTTATTTTGAGTGCCTATTTTCTGCATTTATCAGAGTGGCCAATTTCAGTGTCCATGCAAACAGGCTTATTACGGAAATCATTATTCTTGCAAAGCATGTCAACGTTTTAATTTAACTATTATATTTATCTGACAATACACCATCGCATTGTTGTGTGCATGTAACCTTACTCTCTAATAATTGCATTATTGTGTGCATACAACGCAGTGTTAACCAAACTCAGACCTCGGGACCCCAAGGGATGCATGCACGTTTTGGTTTTTCCCCTAACACTAAACAGCTGATTCAAATAATCAAGCTTTCATTATTTGGATCAGATGTGTAGTGCTAGTGCAAAAACCGTCATCCCACAGTTCCTCCCACCAGCCAAGTCTGCATTCAATGTAGCTACAGATGGGGGGTCACGTTGAAGAACAAACACTAATACTTTCTATTGTTTGGCATTGTCAAATATAAATTGTCACAAAAACTAAAGCCAAGCCTATTCACTTTCGTCACCCATTTTCCACACAAAATGTTACAGCTACAATACTAACTTAACGTTATTAGCTAACGTTAGATTGCCAACAGGCATTGCATACTTTATTGTTCTGCGTAGTAGGAATAGCTACACGTCATAACCTTTCTAGCCAACTAACGTTACCTAACTAGATCAATATTCTACAACAAACTAACGTTACCTAGCAAGCTTGCTAACATTTACTGCGACACATGTATGCACGGTGCTGGTGATCATCGATTAATTTACATCTTAGCTAGCTAACTGTATTAGCTATGTAGCCAACTAGCGAATGTGACTTCACATTGTCAGTAATGTAAACTAGCCTTCAAACACTTTCTTTGTAGATAGCTATCTAACATAGTTAGCCAGCAATCTCACAATGCACATTTTGCTTCCATGGCCCAACACAGCCAACGAAACGAGTTAGCTCACTAGTAATGTTAGTGTCATCACAATTAACTAGGTAACTACCACCGAATACAATCTAACTAGGTAACTAACATTAACGTTAGATATCTACATGTTACTTACCCTATTCATAGAGGCTACATATTTAAGCAAGATAATGTGCCTAACTAGTTAGCTATTATGACACTTAACGATTGATTGAATGTTGACAAAACGTTATACACCGTTAGCGGGTTCGCTAGCTTTGCGGCCAGTTCATGATCTGAGAGCTGTTTTCATAACAAATCGCTAGTTAGCTAACGTTGACGTTAGCTAGCTAGTTAGCAAAACGTCTTGACAACAAGACGATTCTTAAGACATTTAGCTACTTATGTATTCAAGTGGGTTTTATACGAATCGGATAACAAAATATATTTGTTTACCAAGTGAATCAGTAGCTAAATGTCAGAATTCACGACAAATTCTAAAATGTATATTTATTTGCTAGCTAACTTAGCCCAAGTCAACCACCACAGCAGGCCCAATGTAACGTTACATTGTTGACCAGTGTCGTTTCATCTGATAGTTATGACAATCACCTGATTGCTAGCTACCTAGCTAACTAACTAAACCAGTTAGCTAGTTCCTTGGCCCTGACTTACCATGCAAGGCCGAGGCCTGGAGAATGGCCCCTGAAGTGCCGTCGATTACTTTTATACTGCCCCGGCTAGTAACAGCCAGGATAGCGTTAAGGGCCGGGTGGTAGGAAAGGCTCCGCAGGCCCTCCTCGTCGCAACGAAGGCAACCGTCTCTCAGTACAATCCAGTCTGAGGAGGTGGACGAGCAGGAGCCCGGCGAGGCCGCGGCCGCCATCTTTATTTATTTTCCCCGTTCCCTTCTGTTTTTTAGGAAGCTCCCGTTTATACGAGTAAGATTAATAATTGTAAACGCTTAATCCCAAACTACCGCTCCTCTACTACTGCTGACTCTCCTTCTGCGGCTTCTGTTCCTCCACCGGTTACCGCAGCAGTAGCTATTCACCATCAGTACTGAGAAAGCTACGAGCGTTGCACTCAGATGAACGTCAGGTAAACGGAACTAGCGTAGTGCTTGGCTATCACGCGACACCAGAGAGGGCACTGCGATGTTGACTCCGGAGTAGACAGAGAACCTCTTTGGATTACTGTTTTGTGAATGTTATTATTTTCCCACTGTAAATGGTGTTTGTTGTGACTCCCATATATATAAATTACTAGCTATGTGAGTTATATGTAAATTATGACTATTTTGTTTTTGATTCAGCCCTTGCCTGATGTTGGGATATACAGCAGATCCCCACCCAAGAACCCCGAATAATTAACCGTAAAACCCATCGCCCAGTGGTCCCTATAACATACCGCGCAACAGCAAGCAAGCGAACGAACGAACGCGCCCTACTGTACAGTTAAACAATCGGTCTGTTGAGTTTTAGCAGCCCACCAAGACCTTTTATCACTTGTAAAGCCCTTGAAGACGGACACCAAATAACACAGAAATTGGCTTGAACCGCATTACTGTAAAACCAACGCACATTTCCGTTCCTCCTTTACCACTAGAAACCATAAGCATACTTTATTTGCGTTTATCTGATATCCTATTTCAGATGTACTCTGTAATAACGATTAAGATCTAAATGGCACATTTCAAGAACAAATTAACAGTATTTGTTCTAAATGCTTATATACAACAATGTGTCAGCACAACATACTAACAATATAAAAAAATGTTCATGTTTACAGCTAATAATTAATATTCTAATTACTGTAAATACCACAACTTGAACCCGCCAATAAATCCTACATAAAAGCTTGGGTGCGAGTTTTTTTTAACAGGCATGTAGATTAATGATAACATTTTACATATGAGAGGGAATGTATTTTAAAATATCTAGTACAGTACAACAGTTATATAGACAATTATGTTGATAGTTTTTAACACCCCCACTGTGAATTCATTATAAATATCACTATTGTTCCAGGTCTAAACATTTTCCACAATTGTATAACATGTTCTGATACTATCACGTCTCCAACACATTAAGTAGCTATACGTACAATCGATACAAGGAAGTTGTCTGAAAATATACATCAGTTCAATAAAATAATAAACAACTGTATAAAACAACTAATGAAAGGCACCACACTTTAGTAGACTGTTTTATTTCACTCAAACTGCCCATCTACTGGCCTACCCAGGCTGAAATTCATAAGTTAAGAAATAAAGGTTTGTAAAAGGTGCATAAAATGACAACTAAATAACGCATAACAGTATGTTAAACCCACTACCTTACAAAATAATGGTGGAACCTCAGTTAGGGGTTGACGTCTTTCTTAACCCCTTGGTTCTAATTGAACATTTGTGCACTGTATTTGGCACCACCTTCCTCTATGGAATAAAAGCATTAACAAAAATCTGTGTGTCCCCCAACATGATTTCACACCTTAATTAAATAATTATATGATGCGAATGCAAACCAGGGTTCTAATTACAATCAAATCTGAATGCAGCCTTACACTATACGCTGCTTTTTAATGAGCAAAGAGGTAAGGGGCACATTTAAATACACTGACGTAACATATACCCTTATCCCCACAGTCTAGGATTGTAAACAGAGATAAAAGAAGAGGGAGAAAATATCCTTTAAAAAAATCCATGTTCCTTATTTTCATTGTGGAATGAATCCTTGTGTGTCTTTTCACAGTGCTTTGTGTCAGTCTCCAACCAAAGTGCCCACAGTAGCCATTCGTCCAATCAGACCCCAGTATATAGTGACAGGAAGTAGATGTACAAAAGGAAAATAGGGTATATGAGAAGAGGCTTCTTGGTTTTGAATTCATTCCCAACAAGTAGAGAAGCAGCACTGTAAGCAGCCCAGAATACCCCAAAAAGCTGGAAAATGAAAGACAGTTGACAACTAATAAACACTCATATCTGATTTAAGAATACATTTGTATTATCAACAAAAAAAATCTAAAGATGTTCAAAAGCTTTGAATATGTTAGCGTATGTTAAATCAAATTTGCAGTGCTGAATTAGAGATAAATTTTTGTGGAAAATGTGAGAGAATACATTTTGATTTTCTTTGCTGATGTGCTCACCTTTATTAGTGTAGAAACAACATCAAAACCCCCAATGACCAAAAGCAAGGGAGCTATAACGATGAGCGGGAGTAGAGAGTATCCAATCACTCCAAGGACTTGTCCATAAGACACCTATCCGATATAAAACAATGCAAGTCAGTGTTTCACAGCATGCCACATCATTCATGTTGTAATAGAAAGCAAATTCACATCCAGAGGCATGTACAGTATCAAGTAAAAGAAATGTACTACTCATCAAGACTAGGAATATGAATTATTTTAGCTTAAAAAGGTGGCGCTTACCTCACCACCGAGAACACGAGCCAGCAGAAAGATTGTTAAAGATCCGAATATCCAAATGGTAATTATCCAAGACACAACCTTAGGAAATAAAATAATGCAACAAATAATTAAAACAAATTTCAAGCTGAAAATTGTGACATGGTACCAAAGGACACATTGTTTTGGTGTGATCTGAGAAGAAGAAAAAAAAAAATCACAGGTTGTCCTGCCGCCTCACCCTGAACTGTCCGTAGATGGAGATCATGGAAAACAGGAGCACTACAGCCAGAGGACCCCAGAAGTCAGGGTTGTCCCTCACAACCTGCCGGTTGAAGCCCAAGGAGGGCATTGGCATCAGCACACAGCGGATCTTGTAGTAGATGTCTTTCAGGTCGATGTCCAGCTCCTCCCTAATCATACAAGCATATGAGAGAGAACAGGAGCATCATGAGATATCAGCACATTTAGTTAGCAGTGATGGACAAATTGGATGTCAGTGTCATTTTAATATCAATGTGCATGGACAAAGAATGGGTTTCTTGAAGAAGGTACTTACAGAAGAGGTTTGTTGTCTTCTGGGTCATCCTCGTCTACTTCCAGTAGCCAGCCATAGCCTCGTTTCCTCAGGAACGTGGTTGCATATGGGTCTTTTGCATTGTCGCTGCCCATGTTCAATTTAACATCTGGGGCATCGATAGTACCACTTAGATCTGAAGGGAATTTAATGTAAACGATTGTTGGTTCACATATAACATGTGTTGAATTTCTGTATTGTTGAACTGTACATTATATGTTCAAGGTTTCCAAAACCGTACCACAATTAAGGATACCTTTTTTCCCTCGATAGATCGTTTTACACTAAACCAAATCACCTCAGTTAAGCAAAAAACGGACGTAGAATGACGAAAATGATAGTCCCCCTGTTTGTCCTACTGTCTAAATGACATTCAACGTTATTTACTCAATCAGCAATACATGCAACTAGTGAAAATATACTTTTGAGTTATGTATTACGCTTATCTTTAGAAGAATATAGTTAGACAGATGGATTTATTTCAGTGATATAGCTAACGTTAGCTAGTTGGATTGCTAACGCTAGCCTAGCCGTAAAAGCTGCAGAAGCTGTCAAATCTCTCTGAACCACTACGTAACTTGACAAAATTGACAACACTATGACTCAAGGTTAGTTAAATACTTGAATTAAATGTCAAGATATCAGAATGGCGTGTTGACAAATACGGTAGCTAGCAAGCTAACTAAAATGAATATAAAACACATATGACAGTATTCACGGCCTGCTAACATTACCCTGAGCTTCAGTTGACGAGACGAAGGTAAAATCTCCGTTGGTGGGAGACAGCTGCATTGTTGATGTTGTGCCAACAACCTTCATGTCCTAAGAACTGACATTTAAAAAGCTTTTCAATTAATAACCAGCCACAAGTAAATAGAACGTTGTTAAT
Organism: Oncorhynchus kisutch; assembly: GCF_002021735.2. Classification (NCBI taxonomy): domain Eukaryota; kingdom Metazoa; phylum Chordata; class Actinopteri; order Salmoniformes; family Salmonidae; genus Oncorhynchus; species Oncorhynchus kisutch. The sequence goes on from NC_034184.2 coordinate 40,045,141, forward strand.
GACGGGTTTCCCTTCATTTGTCACGATTATTCCATCTTGTTGTTGAGGTATCGTTTGGTCCCACCCACTGAGGTCCGACAACACACACAGCCAGAGATATTGGTTTCCACTGGTTACCACAGCCACGAAGTCAAAATTGGCAATATCGTAATAACTGATGAAAACAAAAATTTGTTTTTTTGGTTTTCATTTAACGTCATGGTTAGGCACAAGATTAGCCGTGTAGTTAGAGTTAGTTAGAGTCAGATTTTCAGAAAATAAATTGTAGAAATAGTCGGGAATTATTACTTTCTGGCTGTGGTAACTAGTGACGACCAGCGATATTACAGAAAGAATGACGTGTGAGGCTGGTAAAGACGACACATCAAATCCCAACACGACAGCAGAAAAGCTCGCCATCTAGTGATAGTTGGACTCCCGCCAGCAATATACGACATGACAATTTAAAAAAAGATAACCACTCCTTCCTTTGTCGTCCAAAACACTCCCCCCATATGGTTGGCTGATCAGAATAGAAAGACCAATAGTATCAGCTCGTTGTGAACTCATTTGCCATTAAAAACGAACACCTGTTAGCTCTATTACTGCTCAGTAATTCTTATCGTTATTAGCCCATTCAATTCGTGGGTAAGTATTTCGGGAAATGGCTAATGGTATTTTATATTCATGGAAGCATGTTCTTATTTCAAAATCACATTAGAATGCGTTTACAAGTAACTTAGCTATGCCATAGCTGCGATTTGTTTTGCCGACAGGGTGGGGGTAAAAAATACTTGCATGCAGGAGCGCAACTTTCACTGGGGATACATGTCCCTCTCACATTCTGAAATCGCATTCCCCAGTTTTATCATTGGAATGTGATACAAAGCCATGCAACGGTGTGCTTCAGGACCATGAGGACGCCTCTGAGTGGTCGGGTAGGCTGTTTATAGTGTTTATCCGGCTGGATTTTATATATATATTAGTAAAAGGTCACTCTCAACCAACCTGGAATCCTTTTCCAACCATTTTGAAGGAGTTACCACATATGCTGAGCACTTGTTGGCTACTTTTCCTTCACTCTGTGGTCCAACTCATCCCAAACCATCTAATTTGGGTTGAGGTCAGGTGATTGGAACTCAGCACTCTCCTTCATGGTCAAATAGCCCTTACACAGCCTGGAGGTGTGTTTTGGGTCATTGTCTTGTTGAAAAACAAAGGATAGTCCCACTAAGCGACAACCAGATGGGATGGCATATCGCTTCAGAAAGCTGTGGTAGCCATGCTGGTTTATTGTGCCTTGAATTCTAAATAAATAACTGACTGTCACCAGCAAAGCACCCCCACACCTCCATGATTCACGGTGGGAACCACACATGCAGCGATCATCCTACACCTACTCTGTCTCAAACAGCCATGGCGGTTGCAACCAAAAATCGCAAATTTGGACTCATCAGTCTAATGTCCATTGCTCGTGTTTCTTGGCCCAAGCAGATCTCTTATTTTTGGTGTCCTTTAGTAGTTGTTTCTTTGCAGCAATTTGACCATGAAGGCCTGATTCACCTAGTCTCCTCTGAACAGGTGATGTTGAGTTGTCTGTTACTTGAACTACGTGAAGCATTTTTTGGGCTGCAATCTGAGATGCAGTTAATTGCCCATTTCTGAGGTAACTAATGAACTTATTCTCTGCAGCAGAAGTAACTCTGGGTTTTCCTTTCCTGTGGCGGTCCTCATGAAAGCCAGTTTCATCATAGCGCTTGATGGTTTTTGCGACTGCACTTGAAGAAACGTTCAAAGTTCTTGAAATTTTCTGGATTGACTGACCTTCATGTCTTAAAGTAATCATGGACTGTCGTTTGTCTTGTAGAAATAAAGAGAAACCCTGGAATGAGTAGGTGTTTCTAAACTTCTGACCGGTACTGTACATATTTTTTAAGGTAGCTAACTGTCTGTGGCAGGGTTTACATTAGCCGGCAATACAATACTTTTTATTAATTGATGGAAATACCAGTCGACGTAAATACTTTGACTGTCATGCTTATCGGTCTATAGGTTACTTTGCATAATTTTGTGGAATTAAATTGACCTGTGTGTATATTCATTAGTCATCTTATTTATACAACACAACTATCACACACACACACACACAGCATACAGACCCTCAACATTATCAGGACAGAGAACCAGACAAGTGAGCACTCCAAACAAAAGAAAATGAAAACATTGACAAATCTCGTGAATTATGGTGTTAGGTGGAGCTGAAGGGTTGAACCCAAGAGCAGACTCAAGCAAGGAGACAGGGATGAAGTAACCAAGGTATTTATGGGTCACGGGGAAGATAGTGCAGGTCAGGGGATGCTCGGGCTGGTTGCTGGAGACCAGGTGCTGAGGCAAGAGCGAGGGGGATTGAGATAGGGTAAGCAGGTCCGGGGAGGAATCCAAGGGAGTAGAAGCGTAACTGACTGAGCCGAGATTACGATCTGGCAGTGTGGAAGTGTCAGGACTGAGTATTTGTTGAGGTCTTGATTATGGAATGAGTTGCAGCTGATGGGAATCTGCTCAGACTTCAGCACACCTGTCTACACACACACACAGGGAAAGAGCACTGGGGGAGGAGGCAGGTCAAAGAGATACAGGATGACCAGTAGAGGGTGTTGCAGGAGCAGGTGTGACAGACGGTTATGAAATAAACCAAAACAAGGCTATCAGAGCATCACCCACCACTTTACAATGTGAGCGGAAGTGTCTGACAAAAAAGAGGACAAGGACCCGCCCAGACCCTTACTGTAAGCTGCAGAGGAGACACGTCATCTGCGAACAATTGAAGGACACGGCGATTGAATTTCAGTAAGAAAATGTCAAGTAATTTGAATAAAAATAGAAAGAAATTAATAACAAAACCAATATAAACTAAACATAAAAATGGATGAAGTGAATTTGGATGGGAGTTGTGTGAGTGTAGTGAATGTGGATGTGAGAGTTGTGTGAGTGTGGAAAGTATTAAACTGATTGACATTGGGATAATAACAGATTGAAGGTTGGCTATTAAGCTGATTGAAATTTGGATAATAAGATATTGAAATTTGTAAATTAAGAAATAATAGTTAAGTGATTGAAATTTGGATAATAAGCTGATTTAAATGTACATAATAAGAAGATTGAAATTTAGATAAGAGATATAATTACTATTAAGTACTGAGTGAATGTGTGAAAATGTGCGTGTTATTCTATATGTATGTGGCAAGACCGTACAATCAGTAGACTGGGATAGGGAGAGATTGAATATGTCCGTAAACACTCCAGCCAGCTGGTCAGCTGGTCAGCACAGCCTTGCGAGGGTTAATACACTTAAATGTCTTACATCAGCCACAGAGAAGGAGAGCCCACAGTCCTTGGTAGTGGGCCACGTCGGTGGCACTGTATTATTCTCAAAGCGGGCGAAGAAGGTGTTTAGCTTGTCTGGAAGCAAGACGTCGGTGTCCGCGACGTGGCTGGTTTTCCCTTTATAGTCGGTGATTGTCTGTAGACCCTGCCACATACGTCTTGTGTCTGAGCCGTTGAATTACAACTCCACTTTGTCTCTGTACTGACGTTTTGCCTGTTTGATTGCCTTGCGGAGGGAATAACTACACGCTTTGCATTCGGCCATATTCCCAGTCACCTTGCCATGATTAAATGTGATGGTTCTTGCTTTCAGTTTTGCGCGAATGCTGCCATCTATCCACGGTTTAAGGTTAGGGTAGGTTTTAATAGTCACAGTTGGTACAACATCTCCTATCCACTTGCTGATAAACTCAAGTCACCGTATCAGTGTATTCGTCAATATTATTATTGGAGACTACCTGGAACATATCCCAGTCTGATCAAAACCATCTTGAAGCGTGGATTCCGATTGGTCAGACCAGCGTTGAATTGTCCTTAGCATGGATACTTTCTGCTTGAGTTTCTGCCTATAGGAAGGAAGGAGCCAAATGGAGTCGTGATCAGATTTGCCGAAGGGAGGGCGGGTGAGGGCCTTGTAGGCATCCCGGAAGTTGGAGTAGCAGTACTACAATCAATGTGTTGATTGAACTTCGGCAGCCTTTTTCTCAAATTTGCTTTGTTAATATCCAAACCTACAATAAATGCGGCCTCGGGATATGTGCTTTCCAGTTTGAATAAAGTCCAGTGAAGTTCTTTGATGGCTGTTGTGGTATCAGCTTGAGGGAGGACAAACACGGCTGTGACTATAACCGAAGATAATACATTCGGCATTTGATTGTGAGGTATTCTAGGTCGGGTGAACAAAAGGACTTGAGTTCCTGTATGTTATCACAATCACACCATGAGTCGTTAATCATGAAACATACACCCATGCCCTTCTTCTTCCCGGAGAGGTATTTTTTTTCCTGTCTGTGCGATGAACAGAGAACCCAACTGGCTGGATGGACTCAGATAGTACAGTCGTGGCCAAAAGTTTTGAGAACGACGTAAAAAAATTAAAAATCACAAAGTTTACTGCTTCAGCGTCTTTAGATATTTTGTCAGATGTTACTATGGAATACTGAAGTATAATTACAAGCATTTCATAAGTGTCAAAGGCTTTTATTGACAATTACATGAAGTTGATGCAAAAGAGTCAATATTTGCAGTGTTGACCCTTCTTTTTCAAGACCTCAGAAATCCGCCCTGGCATGCTGTCAATTAACTTCTGGGCCACATCCTGACTGATGGCAGCCCATTCTTTGAATAATCAATGCTTGCAGTCTGTCAGAATTTGTGGGGTTTTGTTTGTCCACCCACTTCTTGAAGGTTGACCACAAGTTCTCAATGAGATTAAGGTCTGGAGAGTTTCCTGGCCATGGACGAAAAACATCAATGTTTTGTTCCCCAGCCACCTAGTTATCACTTTTGCCTTATGGCAAGGTGCTCCATCATGTTGGAAAAGGCATTGTTCGTCACCAAACTGTTCCTGAATGGTTGGGAGAAGTTGCTCTCAGAGGATGTGTTGGTATCATTCTTTATTCATGGCTGTGTTCTTAGGCAAAATTGTGAGTGAGCCCACTCCCTTAGCTGAGAAGCAACCCCACACATGAACGGTCTCAGGATGCTTTACTGTTGGTATGACACAGGACTGATGGTAGAGCTCACCTTGTCTTCTCCGGACAAGCTTTTTTCCGGATTCCCCAAACAATTGGAAAGGGGTTTCATCAGAGAGAATGACTTTACCCCAGTCCTCAGCAGTCCAATCCCTGTATCTTTTTGCAGAATATCAGTCTGTCCCTGATGTTTTTCCAGGAGAGAAGTGGCTTCTTTGCTGCCCTTCTTCTCCCCCAAAAGTCTTGGCCTCACTGTGCGTGCAGATGCACTCACACCTGCCTGCTGCCATTCCTGAGCAAGCTCTGTACTGGTGGTGCCCCGATCCCACAGCTGAATCAACTTTAGGAGACGGTCCTGGCGCTTGCTGGACTTTCTTGGGTGCCCTGAAGCCTTCTTCACAACAATTGAACCGCTCTCCTTGAAGTTCTTGATGATCCGATAAATGGTTGATTTAGGTGCAATCTTACTGGCAGCAATAGCCTTGCCTGTGAAGCCCTTTTTGTGCAAAGCAATGATGACGGCATGTGTTTCCTTGCAGGTAACCATGGTTGACAGAGGAAGAACAATGATTCCAAGCACCACCCTCCTTTTGAAGCTTCCAGTCTGTTATTCGAACTCAATCAGCATGACAGAGTGATCTCCAGCCTTGTCCTCGTCAACACTCACACCTGTGGTAACGAGAGAATCACTGACATGATGTCAGCTGGTCCTTTTGTGAAAGGGCTGAAATGCAGTGGAAATGTTTTTTGGGGGGTTCATTTGCATGGCAAAGAAGGACTTTGCAATGAATTGCAATTCATCTGATCAGTCTTCATAACATTCTGAAGTATATGCAAATTGCCATCATACAAACTGAGGCAGCAGACTTTGTGAAAATTAATATTTGTGTCATTTTCAAAACTTTTGGCCACGGCTGTGTATCCCGAGAGAGCAATGTGTCCATGTTAAACAAGGTATGTTACTATCCCTGATGTCTCTCTGGGAGGAAATCCTCACCCTGAACTCATCGACTCTATTATCCAGAGACAGAAAATTGTGTTTTTTTATTAGGCAAGTCAGTTAAGAACTAATTCTTATTTTCAATAGGTTAACTGCCTGGATCTGGGGCAGAATGACAGATTTTTTTTTTTACCTTGTCAGCTCAGGGATTCGATTTTGCAACCGTTCGGTTACTAGTCCAACGCTCTAGCCACTAGGCTACTTACCGCCCCAAGATTAGTGAGTATTATACTTTGAAGCGGTGGGTGGTTTGCGCGCCTCCTAAGTCAGACTAGAAGACTACTCTGAGTACCTCTCCGCCAGCAGTGTTTTGGATCAGCCTCTGGAATCAGTTAAATTGCCCTGAGGGGTTCGAACAAAGGATTCGGGAAAGTTGTATTCCTGGTCGTAATGCTGGTGTGTTCCCGCTGCTCTGATATCCAATAGTCCTTCCCGGCTGTATGTAAAACACAAAAACTATTCTGGGCTAATAATGTAAGAAATAACACATAAAAAGCTAAATACTGCAAAGTTTCCTAAGCGCCAGAAGTACGGCAGCCCTCTTTGTCGGCACCATTTTTCATCATAAACTTGATCCTACACTTTGCTAACTCTTGTTAAACTGCTCTTTTGATTAAATCGGTTTTATTATATGTTTACATTTGCTTCAAGTGTGTGTTTTTTTTAACTGAAAGTTGACAGATTGTATGGAGTTTGACGTTTTCAAAGGATAACTTGAAGCATAAAGGACATTTTCCAGTTGGTTTTGGCTCAGTAAAACCAAGTAAAACACCAATCCCTGTTCTAATTTCAACAATGTTTACCAATGTGGCATGTCTGGTATTGTTTGTAGTAAATATCACTAATTTGTACCCCTGGTCTCAAACTCAGTCATATTTTTTATTTATCTATGTTCATTTTCAATACCAAAATATTCTGGCTGCTCCCATAGGATATAGTAATTACAAAAGTGTACAACACTGAAAGTAGGGCTTAGGTTTAAAAGCTCTCATATGGTGTTTCTCATTAGAATTTTGGTGGGTACTATGCTGGTCAAAGGGTCCAAGGCCAAAATACAGCTGGATAATGAATCAGAATGTCATGGGAATTTTCTACCATAATTATTTTGACCAGGATAACAGAGGACACGCTGCCTGATGCCTCTGGATCTGCAGATAGATACAGAGAAGCTGTTTGCTCAACACTCACCAGACAATTGGTGTTGGCAACTCTGTGGTATTGGGATTGACACCCTTCAAGTACGGAGCAAATGTCCAAATTAATGAAATGCCCTTAATTTGCATGGTGAATGTTGCTTTGATGGCTATGATCAACAGTAGGAATGTAAGCGTGGTAATGTATTTAATTACAGCAGCTGTATTTTTAGGATCCAGCAGACAGGAGTATTTCACCTTGAATAACTGAGCAGCCCAAATGGGTAGGGGCAGAGAGCAGGGTGCAGGGGGTTTAGGCTTGAGATCCAAAGGCCAATTCATGCAAAATTGTGCCCTTAATCCAAATTGAGCAGCTTGAGTGCCATTACTCAGTGTAGTCATTAAGTCATTAAACCCACACCCACATTTCTGAAATGTTTTTCCTGCTGTGCTCTGCTCACTACTATCAACCGAAAGTGCAACACATCCTCCTGAATATGAACACAGAGCAGTTTACAAGCTACTGTACATGTAAAAATATGACACCAGAATTGGATGGCCTTACCTTCGATATAAATAAATAAAAACACTAGATCTGGATAGAAAGTTTGACAAATATGAGAGAGGACTATCTTTAAACTTGCATTGGAAACACTTATGACATATGTATGAATCATAACAGATCATGGAAATGCACCAGTCTACACATTTTATGAGTGCTATCAAAGCTGCGACAATGGATCTTGATATGGCCTATAGTGGTGACAGACTGTACTGTCAAACAAAGCTGAGAAAGAGAGAGTGAAAGACTACTGGAGATGTAGCTTCAGCCAACTCACTGTAGTTAACCAGTAAATTTGTCTCAGTAACGTTTTACTGACATTGTTTTAAAGCTTTTATGCATTCTTTTGAATGTGATTTGACTTTTAACTGTGGTACAATCGTATACTGAGTCCATAGTGATATGGAATAAGTGTTTATTGGACGCATATATGAACACCTACATGAGTAAGTCTTTGTCAGAGCTAACAAGCCACAAAGGAATGACATTTCTTTCCTAAACTCCATGGAAAAAAAATATACAGGGCACTTGTGGATCTCCACACATCTGCAAGTGATGTCACTGAGTTGTCACAATGCATCTTGATATGGCCAATAATGGAACATATTGACTTCTGTCAAACACATTTTGAACTCTACTGTAGCTGTAAAACTGTATAAATGTAGCCTATTGTGTGCTTAACTTTCAGAAACATTGACACTGGATAAAATGGTTTCGAAAAATGTCAAGGTTGGAGATCCTTCATCACCGCCAGGGCTGCCCCCAGACTGGTTTCTGGTGGACCCTCTGCCTGGCACTTTGGAAACTGTGATGAGTTCTGTGCCCACTCTCTCACAGAGGCCTGACACACCAGGAGGCTCTGGCAGCAGGTGGAGAGTGTGGGCTCCTGCATTATTGTTGAAAACATATATCACTTTGATCAGCATTATGCCCTATTAGAAAATGTCTAACATCTGTTTCATTGGTAGTAATACTTGATGCAACTAAAGATGCATAAATTCATGTTCTCCCACCTAGGTTACTAAAATGCCCTACTCGGTGGTCTCCCCTCACATCATCAACTGACTCCAACATGTATAAAAAGCTGATTCTCATCAACATCCACCTGTTACCACATCACCCCTGTACACCGGGAATACAACACCATCATTAAGTTTGCAGACGACACAGCAGTGGTAGGCCTGATCACAGACAACGACGAGACAGTCTATAGGGAGGAAGTCAGAGACATGGCCGGGTATTGCCAGAATAACAACCTATCCCTCAACGTAACCAAGACTAAGGAGATTATTGTGGACTACAGGAAAAGGAGGACCGAGCACGCCCCCATTCTCATCAACTGGGCTGTAGTGGAGCAGGTTGAGAGCTTCAAGTTCCTTGGTGTCCACATCAACAATGAACTAGAATGGTCCAAAAACACCAAGACAGTTGTGAAGAGGGCATGACAAAGCCTATTCCCCCCTCAGCAAACCAAAAAATAATTTGGCATGGGTCTTGAAATCCTCAAAGGTTCTACAGCTGCGACATCGAGAGCATGGTTGCATCACTGCCTGGTACGGCAATTGCTTGGCCTCTGACCGCAAGGCACTACAGAGGGTAGTGCGTACGGCCCAGTACATCACTGTACTGGGCCATACATAAGCTGCCTGCCATCCCAGGACCTAAACACCAGGCGGTGTCAGAGGAAGGCCCTAAAAATTGTCAGACCCCATTCACCCCAGTCAGACTTCCCTCTACTACCGCATGGCAAGCGGTACCAGAGTGCCAAGTCTAGGACAAAAGGCTTCTCAACAGTTTTTACCCCCAAGCCATAAGACTCCTGAACAGGTAATCAAATGGCTGCCCGGACTATTTGCATTGTGTGCAAATAGTCCGAAAACATTTATACCAATTTATTAAACTTACAGGCAACAAATGATCTAATCATTATGGTAGGAGACTATAACACAGTGTTAAGAACCTCAATGGACCGTAAAGGTAATCACTCTACAAACTATCATCACCATGCCCTTTAGGAAATCACAAATATTATGGACACATTAGAAATAGTGGATATTTGGAGACTAAAAAAACCAGACCTGGTGAGATATACATTGGGGAGACTTAATCAAGCTAGTTGTCTTGACTACTTTCTTGTCTCTTTCTCTCTTGCATCAAAGGTTAAAAAAGTTTTAATAGGAGACAGAATGTGATCGGATCATCATCTAATTGGCATTCACATAACTCTTATAGATTTTCCATGTGAACAGGGATATTGGAAATTTTATCACAGGACAACTTATTTTTAACTAAGACAAAATAATTTATAACTGAATTTTTCCAGTATAATATAGGTTTAGCAAATCCCCTTATTGTTTGGGATACCTTTAAATGTACCTTCAGGGGTCATTCAATTCAATATTCATCAATAATTAAAAAGCAGTTTCTGGCTAAAGAAACAAGACTAACAAGGGAAATCCATGAACTAATAGTACAGGTAGATGGCAATAAAATCGATACTACAGAGATACAAAATAAGTTGGAGGGAAAAACAAAAATAACTTGAACTTATTCAAGGACGATCTAATGTAATCTATTACAAAAATAAAGCAAACTGGTGGAATACACACAATTCTTCCTGAATTTCCAATACAGGAATGCTAACAAAAAGAATTTGCAGAAACTCGTTGCTGAAGACGGAGTCATTTATGATTCTCCGAATGATATTTTAAAAGAGGAAGCTAATTATTTCAGGTAGATGTTCTCATTTCCATCTCATTCTCTCCCAATGAATGAAGATTATGGTAAGGAATTCTTTCCAAATAAAATAAAAAATGGAAAATTAACAAATGTACAGAAAGATCAGTGCGAAGGCCAAATTACAGAGGAATAACTTTTTGAGGCTATTAAATCCTTTCAGTCTTGAAAAACCCCAAGGCTTGATGGCATACCGGTAGAGGTATATAAAGTATTTTTTGATATACTTAAAGCTCCATTGTTAGATGGTTTTAACTACTCCTATAGAAATGGTAGTCTCAGGTACTCAGCAGGAAGGTCTGATTTCTCTATTATTCAAACAAGACCCAGATGGCATATGTTAACACCCGGTCTATCTAAAAAAAACTGGAGGCTCCTTCCCCTTAATGTCGTGTTGCAAAATTCATAGCACTCAGAATTTAAAGGGTTTTTACCAGATATTGTTCATCCTGATCAGACAGGGTTTTATACATGGACGATACATTGGAGGCAATATACGACAACTACTAGAAATAATAGAACATCATGAAACATATAAGAAGCTAGGAATGGTATTTATAGCGCATTTTGAAAAGGCTTTTGATAAAGTAAGACTGGATTTTATTTATAAATGCCTGGATTTTTTTCAATTTCAGTAATTCTCTTATAAAATGGGTAAAAATAACGTATAGCAACCCCAGGTGTAAAATAGTAAACAACGACTCCTTCGCAGATAGTTTTGAATTGTCAAGAGGAGTTAAACAAGGGTGTCCGCTGTCACCATATCTATTTTTATTTTATTTTTATTTCACCTTTATTTAACCAGGTAGGCTAGTTGAGAACAAGTTCTCATTTGCAACTGTGACCTGGCCAAGATAAAGCATAGCAGTGTGAACAGACAACACAGAGTTACACATGGAGTAAACAATTAACACGTCAATAACACAGTAGAGAAAAAAAAGGGGAGTATATACCTTGTGTGCAAAAGGCATGAGGAGGTAGGCGAATAATTACAATTTTGCAGATTAATAACACTGGAGTGATAAATGATCAGATGGTCATGTACAGGTAGAGATATTGGTGTGCAAAAGAGCAGAAAAGTAAATAAATAAAAACAGTATGGGGATGAGGTAGGTAAAAATGGGTGGGCTATTTACCGATAGACTATGTACAGCTGCAGCGATCGGTTAGCTGCTCAGATAGCAGATGTTTGAAGTTGGTGAGGGAGATAAAAGTCTCCAACTTCAGCGATTTTTGCAATTCGTTCCAGTCACAGGCAGCAGAGAACTGGAACGAAAGGCGGCCTATTATGGCCATTGAAGTGCTAGCTATTAAAATCAGATCCAATAACAACATTAGAGGATTAGAAATCCAAGGCTTAAAAACAAAGGTGTCCATGTATGCCAATGACTCAAGTTTTATGTTAAGTCTGCAAGCTAGATCCCTGCAATGTCTCATTAAAGATATAGATAACTTTTCTGTACTCTCTGGACTAAAACCTAATTATGATAAGTGTGCAATATTATGTATTGGATCCTTAAAAAATACAACTTTTACATTACCTTGCAGCTTACCTATAAAATGGGCTGATGGTGAAGTAGACATACTCGGTATTCATATCACAAAATATATAAATAAGCTCTCCACAATGAATTTCAATAGAAAATTCGTAAAAATAGACAAGATCCTGCAACCATGGAGAGGTAAATACCTGTCTATTTATGGAAAAATTGTCCTTAGTCCTATCTCAGTTTACTCACAAACTTATGGCGCTGCCTACTCCTGATGATTCGTTTTTCGAATCATATGAGCAAAAAATATTTCACTGTATCTGGGACGCTAAACCAGACAAAATAAAACGAGCATATCTATATAATGAATATGAATTGGGTGGGTTGATATTATTAAATATAAAAGCACGAAACCTCTCTCTAAAAGCTTCACTCATTCAAAAGTTTTATTTGAACCCTAAATGGTCCTCAAGTAGATTAATAAGAAAAGCTCATCCATTGTTTAAAAATGGCCTTTTTGCCTTTGTGCTTTTTTCAAAGTATCTGTCTTTTTCAAACAAGCATTGCAGAACTGGCTACAATTTCATCCCCCTGAAAAGATAGAACAAATATTATGGCTGAACTCAAATGTGCTGGTTGATAAAATACCTGTATTTATTGGAAAGATGTTTGAAAAGGGTATTTTGATCTTAAATTATATTGTAAATTGTAATGGTAGAGTTATGTCCTTCATGGAGTTATCAGAATTGTACGGGAAGGTCTGCTCAATCCAAGAGTACAACCAATTGATTACAGCATTGCCCCAAAAATAGAGGCGGCGGGTGGCAGCAGGAGGAGGTAGGGAACTGGTCTGCCCAATATAAAGGATCAAAACTGGCGGAGGAATAAAAATAGCATAAATAGGAAAGTATATCAGTTTCAGATTGAAAAATAGTTGGGAAGAGATTTTTGATGTACCAATTACATGGTACAGGGTGTATGAGTTGATATCTAAAACAACGCAAGATTCAAGACTTCGTGCCTTTCAGCTAAAATTATTATACCGAATTCTTGCCACCAACAAAATGTTTAATATTTGGGGCATAAAATCATCGAAGCTCTGCAGATTTTGTTGTGAGGATACAGAATCAATAGACCATTTATTTTGGTATTGCCCTCAGGTAGCCTGTTTCTGGTCTCAGGTTCAGGAATGGCTGAAAATGCATAGCATTGATCTAAAATTGACCCTAGAAATAGTACTGTTAGGAGATCTGGAGAAACCGGGTCAGTCAATTACTACTATACTAACACTCTTAGTAGAAGTATTTATCTTCAACACGCAACCTGTAGATTCTATTCGATTAGATAGTTTGAAATTGTACGTTAATAGCACAGTTAAAAGATATGTGTTGCGTAGAAACACGAAGTGGGTGGCCAGCAGAGATGAATGGGATGGGCTGAGGGAAATTGGGGGTTGGTATGTGGAATTGGAGACAAGTGGGAGTGGAGTTGCTGTGTGAGAGAGAGAATGATGGTCAAAAGATAAAGGGGGGAAAAAAGTCAAAATAAAACACAATAAAAGTACATTTGAATGACACTAAGTGGTAGTGTTTTTACAACTAATGCCGGTTTTCCTGAGGCTGATGCCATGCCGGTGTTTGTACACATGCATATACACACACTCTCATTCAAATAAACACACAAAAGAACACACACATACATGTAGTAGTGCCAGACATGCACACAAATACATAAAGTAGGCATTGTTGTTATGATTTCAGTTGTCCTTGATGTCCTTTGTTATAAATGTATTTATTCTTTGCATTGTTGTTTGCTGTTTTCTTCTGTCTTTTCCTTTTTTCTCTTTAGTTCATTCTCTTGGTTGTTGGTGCATTGGGGGTTCTTGGGGGTGGGGAGTGGAATTAATTGTAAAAAATAAAACTCATCTGGGGGGGGCTGTGGGAAGGGTCTCGAATGGTTGAGGGAGAGCTATTGGGGAACTGTGGGAGGATCTTGAAGGGTTCGGGTTTCACAAGATTGTGATCATGAAAAAGGAAACTACGACATATATTTTCTATCACTATCATGCACACGTTCCCTCACACATAATTATGGCTCTGTTGCGGAAAGACTGATACATGTTTGATAGTGTCTTGATGCTGTATTCTTTGTCCTTCATGTTCTAATACTTTAATGTTACCCCTTCCTTGTGTTTCTTGTAATAAATTAAATAATTAATTTAAAAAGTGGCTGGGATTTCCTCCTGAGTACACCATCCTCTTCACCCGAAACACTTCCACCACTTCCACCGTCTGCTGTCTGCACCACAGTTTGATGCGTTGGCCAACCAGACTCATCGCACATTTGGGTGGAAATTAGATTAAATCAAACACAACTGAGAACACACATCAACTTCATGAAACAATGAACACACATGCTCTACTCATATGAGTATTATGACTAGAGAGAGCAGGGTAAAGCACCTGACACACACACACACGGATAAACATAAATACAACTCAAGATTCTCAGTGCAGACTTGAAGGCTTTCTATGTGGCTGTCTGTGTGTGTTTATCCATTCCTTTGCGTGCGTGTTACCTGTAGGAAGTGGTCTAGCAGCTGCATCAGCTCCATGTCTATGGATGTTCTTCTCTACCGAATGTGAGGGATTGTAAAGAATTGTATTTATGCATCTAGCGTCTCTATGGAGATTGAAGATTGTACACACAGAGTCAAATACAAAGTATATTTAGTTAATCACATATTACACACTGTCCCTGACCCTCTCTAGAAAAACAGACGGAAATGTGTCATTGTACTCTAGTACAGGGTTATTCAACTCTTACCCTACGAGGTTCAGAGCCTGCTGGTTTTCTGTTCTACCTGATAATGAATTGCACCCACCTGGTGTCCCAGGTCTAAATCAGTCCCTGATTAGAAGGGAACAATGAAAAAAGGCAGTGGAACTGGCTTTGAGGTCCAGAGTGTAGTTTGGGGGTTCTAGTATATACAAAGCCATAGCTTGCAAGGCAGGGAATGGCAGAAGTGTTGTGACTGTCTATATGTGTAGTGTCACTGTCAACACTACCAGGTTCACTATCACCCATACTGTAGATGCAGCAATTCCTTTCACCCATTCTCCTCGACAGGGCTGTAGTGGAGCAGGTTGAGAGCTTTAAGTTCCTCCACATCAATAACAAACTATGCCCTCCCAATCCCCCCTCCCCAACCCCTCTTTTTACACTGCTGCTATTCTCTGTTTATCATAGCATAGTCACTTTAACTATACACTCATGTACATACTACCTCAATTGGGCCGACCAACCAGTGCTCCCGCACATTGGCTAACCGGGCTATCTGCATTGTGTCCCACCCCCAACCCCCCAACCCCTCTTTTACGCTACTGCTACTCTCTGTTCATCATATATGTAATGTCACTTTAACCATATCTACATGTACATACTACCTAAATCAGCCTGACTAACCAGTGTCTGTATGTAGCCTCGCTACTTTTATAGCCTGTCTTTTTACTGTTGTTTTATTTCTTTACCTACCTATTGTTCACCTAATACCTTTTTTGCACTATTGGTTAGAGCCTGTAAGTAAGCATTTCACTGTAAGGTCAACACTCTTGTATTCGGCGCACGTGACAAATAAACTTTGATTTTGATTTGTAGAGGTGGCTATACACAGGAATACGCAGTATGCCCACCCATTTCTCTACAGCTATACTCACCTATACTCACTAATTACCATTGAGAATAATTGAATGATCGAACAATCTATCTTAATGCGCACAACGCATCACCGGGGGCAAACTACCTGCCCTCCAGGACACCTACACCACCCGATGTCACAGGAAGGCCATAAAGATCATCAAGGACAACAACCACCCGAGCCACTGCCTGTTCACCCCGCTATCATCCAGAAGGCAAAGTCAGTACAGGTGCATCAAAGCAGGGACCGAGAGACTGAAAAACAGTATCTATCTCAAGGACATCAGACTGTTTAACAGCCACCACTAACATTGAGTGGCTGCCGCCAACATACTGACTCAACTCCACCCACTTTAATAATGGGAATTGATGTAAAAAATTTACTAGCCACTTTAAACAATGCCACTTAATATAATGTTTACATACCCTACATTACTCATCTCATATGTATATGTATATACTGTACACTATATCATCTACTGTATCTTGCCATCTTTATGTAATACATGTATCACTAGCCACTTTAAACTATGCCACTTTGTTCATATACCCTACATTACTCATCTCATATGTATATACTGTACTCTATACCATCTACTGCATCATGCCTATGCCATTCTGTACCATCACTCATTCATATATCTTTATGTACATATTCTTTATCCCTTTACACTTGTGTGTATAAGGTAGTAGTTGTGGAATTGTTCGGTTAGATTACTCATTGGTTATTACTGCATTGTCGGAACTAGAAGCACAAGCATTTCGCTACAATCGCATTAACATCTGCTAACCATGTGTATGTGACAAATAAAATTTGATTTAATTCCTTTCATCTCTGCCATTATTGGGTGGTGGGAACGACCACCTGTAGCTAGCTACCTACACCATATAGACAATTGTTTAGAATTACTTCATACCCACCTGATGGTAGAGAGGGTGATGGTCAAAACTTGGTATGTCAAGCCCTGTTAGCTGGGGCTGGATCGTCCTAAACGATCCTTGTACAGTGTACAGACAAACACACACACACACTGTTTGGTGTGATAGCTAGCTAGCTTTAGCCTTTAGCTTGATGCTTGGTTGCTTTTAATATAAGCTCCCTGTATTGTCTGTCAGTAAAGCCACCAAACATTGAAGTAACTTACGTTACCTGTTTGTGCCGCTTATTTATAACTAACGAAAGCTAGCTAGCTGGAGCGATGATCACGTAACGTCAGATCGTCACACAGCTTTTACTTTGAAAAGAGCTTGCACATGTATCCTGTTGTAGCCCTTCCTCTATGCCCACACCGTCTCTGTTCATTAATTCAATCTTGTGGATGACATAAGAAAAATAAATGAATGCAGTTGAAATTATTATTAAACTAAATTGGATATTGATTAAATGAACCGTATAAAATCCTGGGGGTCTCCTTGCCCCCCAGCAGCCAAATCGAACGCTCTGCACCATATTTTGACGTTTTATTGATGACGACCTTGTATGGTATATAATGCATATAAATGATTAGAAATAGTGAAATACTTCAACTTATTATTACAAATAATTTATAAATGCTAAAGGTTATTATACAATTATAAAATAGAACAAATTTAAAAAATTGGCCTTGGGTATCAGGCATAGGTACAGTTTTTTGCATACTGCCTGGCCTATATGCATTTCCATGATAACATGAATTAAACATAGTGAGAAAGTGTGATAGAAGTAATATGTAGTTCCAAATTATTGCTAGGCAAGAAGAATGATTGATTTTCTACTTTTCTCACTCGATTACTGTTTTATATTGAGTAGGGCCTTGGTAGCTTTATGTTGAAGTAGTTGACTGAAGAATTCAAATTCCATGAAGACAGGACCACTTGTCTTTTAAATCAAAAGAAGCATGTCGAACGTACAACTGTGCATTTTCATTGTGAAACTATAGTATTGTTGTCTACTGTATTAACTGATGACTATCATAAGAATCTTAACACAAGCATTCCTTCACTTGGGCACAATGCAAAATACCTCTGCTCTCCCAGATGCCTGGGGTGCTTGAGTCTCAGTTTACCCCACGGATTGCACAATGTACAGTGAGTGACCTGACCTCCTGAAGACTGAGGATGGGTAAGACAAGTGACACATTTATTTCCTGTTCAGCAACAGATATTCACAGTCCAACAAAGGGCCCTATTTAATGAAAACCGATAACCAGGTTTCTAGGGTAAGACAAAAACAAAACTCTTGCACTTCAAGATGGCAGGTTTTCCATTCATGAATAAATGACACACTGTTTATGTGACATTGTTGCATACCTGAACAACTCAATCAAATGTATTTATAAAGCCCGTTTTATATAAGCCGATGTCACAAAGTGCTATAATGAAACACAGCCTAAAACCCCAAACAGCAAGCAATGCAGATGTAGAAGCATGGTGGCTAGGGCAAACTCCATAGAAATGCAGGAACCTAGGAAGAAACCTAGAGAGGAACCATCTTTTTAGGGGTGGCCAGTCCTCTTCTGGCTGTGCCGGGTGGAGATTATAACAGTACATGGCCAAGATGTTCAAACGTTCCTTGATGACCAACAGGGTCAAATAATAATCATATTCACAGTGATTGTAGAGGTTGCAACAGGTCAGCACCTCGGGAGTAAATGTCAGTTGGCTTTTCATAGCCAAGCATTCAGAGTTAGAGACAGCAGGTGCTGTAGAGAGAGTCGAAAACAGCAGGTCCGGGACAAGGTAGCACGTCCGGTGAACAGGTCAGGGTTCCATAGCCGCAGGCAGAACAGTTACAACTGGAGCAGCTGCACGACCAGGTGGACTGGGGACAGCAAGGAGTCACCAGGCCAGGTAGTCCCAGGGCTCAGGTCCTCCGGGAGGGGAGAGAGAATTAGAGGGAGCATACTTAAATTCATACAGGACACCGGATAAGACAGAATAAATATTCAATACGCAAAAAATACAGTGCCTTACGAAAGTATTCGGCCCCCTTAAACTTTGCGACCTTTTGCCACATTTCAGGCTTCAAACATAAAGATATAAAACTGTATTAGTTTGTGAAGAATCAACAACAAGTGGGACACAATCATGAAGTGGAACTACATTTATTGGATATTTCAAACTTTTTTAACAAATCAAAAACTGAAAAATTGGGCGTGCAAAATTATTCAGCCCCCTTAAGTTAATACTTTGTAGCGCCACCTTTTGCTGCGATTACAGCTGTAAGTCGCTTGGGGTATGTCTCTATCAGTTTTGCACATCGAGAGACTGACATTTTTTCCCATTCCTCCTTGCAAAACAGCTCGAGCTCAGTGAGGTTGGATGGAGAGCATTTGTGAACAGCAGTTTTCAGTTCTTTCCACAGATTCTCGATTGGATTCAGGTCTGGACTTTGACTTGGCCATTCTAACACCTGGATATGTTTATTTTTGAACCATTCCATTGTAGATTTTGCTTTATGTTTTGGATCATTGTCTTGTTGGAAGACAAATCTCCGTCCCAGTCTCAGGTCTTTTGCAGACTCCATCAGGTTTTCTTCCAGAATGGTCCTGTATTTGGCTCCATCCATCTTCCCATCAATTTTAACCATCTTCCCTGTCCCTGCTGAAGAAAAGCAGGCCCAAACCATGATACTGCCACCACCATGTTTGACAGTGGGGATGGTGTGTTCAGGGTGATGAGCTGTGTTGCTTTTACGCCAAACATAACGTTTTGCATTGTTGCCAAAAAGTTCAATTTTGGTTTCATCTGACCAGAGCACCTTCTTCCACATGTTTGGTGTGTCTCCCAGGTGGCTTGTGGCAAACTTAGTCTTCTCCTTGTATGAGCTGAAAGTTTAGAGGGACGGCCAGGTCTTGGTAGATTTGCAGTGGTCTGATACTCCTTCCATTTCAATATTATCGCTTGCACAGTGCTCCTTGGGATGTTTAAAGCTAGGGAAATCTTTTTGTATCCAAATCCGGCTTTAAACTTCTTCACAACAGTATCTCGGACCTGCCTGGTGTGTTCCTTGTTCTTCATGATGCTCTCTGCGCTTTTAACGGACCTCTGAGACTATCACAGTGCATGTGCATTTATACGGAGACTTGATTACACACATGTGGATTGTATTTATCATCATTAGTCATTTAGGTCAACATTGGATCATTCAGAGATCCTCACTGAACTTCTGGAGAGAGTTTGCTGCACTGAAAGTAAAGGGGCTGAATAATTTTGCACGCCCAATATTTCAGTTTTTGATTTGTTAAAAAAGTTTGAAATATCCAATAAATGTCGTTCCACTTCATGATTGTGTCCCACTTGTTGTTGATTCTTCACAACAAAATACAGTTTTATATCTTTATGTTTGAAGCCTGAAATGTGGCAAAAGGTCGCAAAGTTCAAGGGGGCCGAATACTTTCGCAAGGCCCTGTACATTTTTTAAATGGTTTGATATTCGTTTGGATGGTGTTGCTACAATTTTTTCACAACTCACCAAGCTTTGTTTCATGCCATAAACAGAGTAGATGAAATGTAACCATACTTTAAAAGTCATATCATCAATGATACTATTTAGGCCTATATAGCAAATTAAAAGTCATCAACAGCTTTTGCTTCAATTCAACCCAGGGTTCAACAAAAAATAGACAACGCATATAGGCACAGGGTTTCAAGCTTTGGTTGATTTAAAATGTAATCTTCAAGTTAATCATTAATATGTTGGATGCACATCTCCATCTCAACCAAAAATCTTAGTTAAAGAATAGGAGTAAATCAAATTCAACTTTATTTGAAGTGCATTCAAAGTTTGGTTAGATTATAATTAGTCCTATTCTTTAACTTAGATTTCTGTTTGAGATGGAGACGTGAATCCAACAAATAAACTATTAATTTGTAGACGAACTGGATATTGAATTGTGTTTGGTTTTCAATACAACCAAATGTCAACATTTAAAGGAGATGTATCTTCTACTTGGAAAGTTCCATCTGTGTCACTGACTTAGTCTGGCTTTAATTCCAGTTTGTCTACAAATGAATAATTGATATGTTGGATTTACATCTCCATCTCAACCAAAAATCTAAGTTAAAGAATAGGACTAAATCAAACTTTAAATGCACTTTGCATAAAGTTTGATTTGACTTAGTCCTATTCTTTAACTGCTTCAAATGTTGATATTTGTGTTGACAACCAAACACAATTCAGTATCACTTTTGCAATACAGTAAATAGCATATTAACTTGTTGACAAGTTAACAAATGATATGTTGGATTCACGTCTCCAACTAAACCAAAAAATACAAGTTGAAGAATAGGATTAAGCCAGTAGCGCAGATGCAACGATCCAGTCATTAGATATCCTTTAGATGTTGATATTTGGTTGTATTGTCAACCAAACACAATTTAATATTGCTTTTGTAATGCATCACATAGCCTAAAGTAAAGGCAAAAAATATTTTGTACGATTGTATGTATTTTATGTATCTTACGAACTAATGTAGCAGTATTCATTCATCCTTAAAATCAGTGACACATCCATGGCCAAATGTTGAGGTTAGCCTACAGTAACTATACATGTCTTCTTATGTCATCTTAAAAACTTGCATGTTCAAGATAGCAAAGTCGCAGGTCTATGAAGATCTTCAAAATTGCTATATTAATCTGTGCAGAATCTCGAACAGCATTGACTACTTGCACAATGTACTTTTAATGTAATCTCAACTGCAATCCAGGCCGTTTCGTTGTGCTATTAGATGAAGCTCAGTGATAACACATTGCGTTTTTGTATAAACACAAAATATGTCATTATATTCTCATTTCAACATTGTTGCGCTTTTAAATGGTTGAAAGCACGGCGAGGACACATTTAGATGGCAACTAAACAAAAAAATATGACATTTTTTTTCCCATTGGAATTTGGTTGTGCTTTTAGATGGTTGAAATCAAAGTGATGAACACATTGGAAATTCTACAGACTTTTGGATGAATTTTTGAATGGGTGAATAAAGGTTGAAATCTCTTAGATTCATCCCACTGGGCACACCACATCATTTCAACATGGGAATAAGGGTAATATTTGGTTGAGACGTTACTCTCAACCATGTTGAAATTACGTGATGTGTCCAGTGGGATGAATCCAAGTGTGACTGAAAGGATCGTTGGCCTAGCTGTCAAGTAGAGTATTGTAGTTGAGCATTGCAAAAGTTTCAATGCAAAATAGCCAGGGAAACAAGTACACCACAGACTTTTCATTTTTCTAAACTCGTTACAGATGATTGCCCTTGATTCTTAATTGAAGGTGTGTAACCTTTGATCCGATGTTGTGTTGATTGGACATCAGTGTCAAGACAAATGGAGTAGGTAGGCTAGAAAAAGCTGACTGTCGAATACTCAGAATTCCTTCCTTTACTATGGGTACCACTTACCAGATTATGTAGAGTCACAATAACCGGATTGACAGCGTCTTACTATTCACCTGTCATCAGAGCCATTCACATCTGAATGAATAAAAATCCCCCCTCCTCTTGACATTCCACGGTGACGAGCTGCTGCATACGAGGACTTACAAATGCAAGAGGTGGTTTGATCAGCATTACACGGATTGTTAAATAAAGAATCTCGCTTTGAAGCATGTGAGGAATGTTGTTGTGTGGAAGAATGTTCGTGGCATGACACAAACCCTTCTTGTGACATTTTCAACATGGTTTATTTTTCTGATTTAGTGTCGTAGTTTACTATATTTGAAGCACATACTGTATGAGTGAATGATGTGCACAGTGTGGTGTTTGGGCCTGTGCAAACAGAGGGGGAGACTTTCTTTGTTTCACAGAGCTCCCCATCTGACATTTTAGAGACTTTCATTAAAGAGAAGTCTAGCTATGAGAGTACAACATGTTTAGACCTGAAGCTGAGACAGTAAGTGAAACATGAATCAAGAAGCCATCCTTATTTCTCTTCTGATTCCAGAATCCTCCCTTCAGGCGAAACCATTTGACTTGGTTGCAGACATGTAGGAACAAATTCACAACAAATTCATTATAATGAGAACATCTGGTATTTTCCTTGCAGTACATGTCTTTGTCCATTCTACAAGTGTAAAACCTGCTTTTTTCACTGTTCATTCCCCTGCCTACATGGTCATTTCACATCCACCACCTCCTTTGGAAGGCCAAAGACAGATATTGACTGTGTTTTCAGAGTTTAAGTCACTTTATTAGTCCTTTGTACACAAGGTCCAACCGCTTTATGCCAAACCCTCCGAAAGACACACGTACATGTTGGAGAGGTTGGAACAGGGGACAGTTTGGCACATTAGGCGCCCGTGGAGCAGTTGGGTTAAATGTCTTGTTCAAAGGCACAATGGCAGGAATGTCATCAAAAATGTGATACCATATGTTTCCTATCAGACCTGGGATTCAAACCGCCTCTAATCGCTAGGCTACCTGCCACCCTCCAAATACCTTACAACTCAGTTACTGTGCATGTTTTCTGAAGAGAACAAGTGATTATTGTGTTCCAGTATCTTACACTTGGGGGATTCAACATAAAATGCCATCATTGCCTGATACCTCTCTGCTCTGAGGACAGTGCATGATAAGACATGTATTATAAGTATGATACTTTGCAACTTCATTACAACAACAGTAAATCAGTAAAGAAATTCTCAATGGTGGTGGTACTGAGATGGATTCCAGACACCTAGTGAGATCTATCTGTCTGTTGGACTGGGAGGACAGAAACTAGACATTTAATATACAGTGGGGAGAACAAGTATTTGATACACTGCCGATTTTGCAGGTTTTCCTACTTACAAAGCATGTAGAGGTCTGTCATTTTTATCATAGGTACACTTCAACTGTTAGAAACGGAATCTAAAACAAAAATCCAGAAAATCACATTGTATGATTTTTAAATAATTAATTTGCATTTTATTGCATAAAGCTCTCGTCGGTCCGACCAGTCGATTTCGACTGGTTCCTCCACAGCAGGAGGGCATGGAAAGGGGTACGAGTAAGAGGAAAAGAGGAAAAGTACCAGTACAAGAGTACTCACCCCTTCTTGATGAGCCTGGTTTCTTAATGGGCAGGTAGCTACAAAATGTCCCGTAGCTCCACAATATAGACAGCTCTGGGTGTATTTGGTATTTGATTAGGATCCCCATTAGCTGTCGCTTAAAGCAGCAGATACTCTTCCTGGGGTTCATACAAAACATAATACAGAAAGACATAAAACAGAACATCAATAGACAAGGACAGCTCAAGGACAGAATTTTTACATAATTGTTTTAAAAGGCACACGTAGCCTACAAAATCACAGGTCAAGGGCAGGCAGAGGTCAGTAATCCAGATCAGTCCAAAAGGTACAGAACGGCAGGCAGTCTGAGGGTCAGGGCAGGCAGAGGTCAATAATCCAGTGTGGTGGGGCAAGGTACAGGACGGCAGGCTCAGGGTCAGGGCAGGCAAGGTGGTTTCTACTGACAATTGAGATGTACAAACTATGGCATAAGGGGACGACAAGCGGATAAGAGGCAATCCATAATTTCGATTAAGACATTAATGAGCGAGCTAGGACAAATATAGTCAATATGACTTTTTGTTCAGCACTTTTGAAATGTACAGTGACAGAATTCAAAACATGGGCTGCTCTTACAGTGTTTTCCCTGTACACCAAGTCAGAACCATATGATAAATAAAGGGGGCATATAAGCAGACAATGAAAGCTCTTAGAATATTCTGTGATTACATTTATCTTAAACAGGTTACAGGCTACATGTGCACCATCAAATCAGAACAGTAGGCGAAATTAAGAGTGGAAAATATACCAAATTATTAGGGTGAGGCACATGGCCTACTAACAGATTACTACACAACATACACTTAGTATTACTTTCTTAGCTACAGTATATTACATCATTTATGCAGCAGCATACAAGACATTTTTGGACTTGTGCTGTGCTCACTTGAACAGGAGTTCAAAAGTTCATCAAACTTTGTCATCAAAGTCTGGCATTCTCTGGATTTGTGGTACTTTCATGACAACTGGGAACTCTAAAAAAAGGTTGAATCATGATGACGTCAGTGATCTTCAGGACGTAGCTCAAGAGAGGCCCGAGTTCCCGACTTACAATTCTGAGTTGGATGACCGTGCAAAATGTTTTTTTCCCAAGTTCCCAGTTGTCGGGAACTCACTGAAGTCAGATTTCCCAGTTCCGGGTTAACAGTTGTTTTGAGCACAGGAAGAAATCATGCTGGATTGACAGCATGGCCAATGTTGAATGTTTATAATTTTAAGCTTGGAAAAGTGTTGATGGAATTTATAGGTTTAAATGAATGACTAGAATATTCCACCCTGAAGCCATACAATTGTATGAAATTGATTAATAGTCAGTAAAATTATAATAAATGATGTGTGTAGTTTTAGTCAGAATTAGGGTAAAACATAATTATTGTACAATATGTCTCTGAAGTGTCTTAAACACAGACTGTCTGAGCAAGATTCGGTGCCGACCTTGGCTAGGGGCCACTGAGAGATTTGGGAAAGGACAGGGAGTGATTCTCACGGTCCCTAATCTTTGTCGGCTGGGTAACAGGGCAGTATGTGCGTAGGATACCTACTGTTTGTGTGCAAATGTATGTGCGTATGAATTATGTTTGTGTGCAAGAGTATGTGCGTAAGGCGCTAGTATAAAACGAATGGTTTTGTACAACTAACCAGCGCTCTTGTGAATAAACCTTATTTACTATTTTAGCTGGGCTTCCGTCTGTTCAATCAGTATCTTACAAATCCTGATTAGCAGACTGAGTAGTTTAATTGAATTGGTTTATGAACATCGAGAACATAATTCTCATGACAAAAAGAGACCCTTAAACCCAGACTTGGGACCATAACGCCACTCCACTGAGTAGCAGGCTAGTGATTGCTTTGCAATGCTTGCAGTTAGCCACTGATTCCTTCCAAAACACTCCTTGTTGAATTTGCGATTTCCAACTTGCTGTGTAATGTTTATGTCCAACGGGCGATGAGCACCGATATGTTTTGTCTATAATTTCTATTCATTATTTATCTTCATGTGACAAGGATTAAAAAGGATTTGACAGTAGATTGTCAACTTGATTCATGATGATGAGTGCTAGCTAAGATTTGGAATATATGAGTACCAGTCCAATCAAAGCTACTGTAGATATAAGGTGATTTGACATAATTTTATCTGTAGTCAATAACCCTGAGAATTCTTGGATGTACACTTCTAATGTAACTCAGGAAATGAAGCTTTGAATGCAGAGGTTCTTCTTATTGTACCTACCACTAGAGCACTATTGCTTTCCTGGAGCTGAGCCCTACTTGTGTGATGTACTTTTCTAAACATTGTATTCATTCATAGAGTGGGTGGGGCAATAACTCACTATATTATGCCTGGTTTTGGTTTGGTACATAGTAAGCATAATACTGAATAAACCCAGTTATTATTACCACTTTGACACATTGATTGTCAGCACTGTGACCTCATCTCTACGGCCTTATGTCCTACTGTACCTGGGACGAAGTGAAATCAGTAAGTAAAGTATGAGTCTACAGTATAAGAATGATGCTGTAGCGTAGGGGCTGCCATGTATCTGTGTGTATACATATTAACCTCCAAAAGAAGTTGAAATGACAAAAAAACAATGCTTTATCATGATATTGAAGATAATGAGCAGATTTTTGAGCGATCACAATCAAGTTCAACTCACTCAAAATAACATCAGCCTCCCTTCACTATACAGGTCAGTCAGATACAGTAGGAAGATGGCAAAGACACTGATCAATGGCTTATGGCAGAATCTTTGGATTCCATTAATCTCTCCAGAGCTGTGGGCAGTGTGTGTGTATGAGAGACAGAGAAGGAGAGAGTGCATTCATATGTTGATGGATGTAGATGCATGTTTTTCAATTATTGCAGGCCTCTGTTTCTTAATCCTTGGTTAAGGATGGGTGGTGTGTACCCTTTTCTCTCTCTTTCTAAATCTCCATTTCTCTCTCTCACTCTCTTGGCAGGTTTCGGCTGTCACCAGCCCTGTAAATGTGCATGACATGTCCCTCTCCCTGTGAAAAGGTTCATAGTGGGGGTTGGGGTGGCATTGGGGAGGCGGTCTAGGTGCTGCCTAACCTGTTCTACAGCTCAGGTTGCGGTCAGAGAAGGAATTTAACATAATGTATTTAACAAAGATCCTCTTAGGTTGACAGAACAGCTAAGGTACAGAGGAGACAACATTGCCTGGGCTTTCAGAGGACGCATATCTAGGAGCATCACAAGGTGAGTCCTTCCCATCCTATGCCCCAATCTGAGCCCAGCACAGGCCCAGCATATATGTATACGAGCTACGCGGCCACATTATAAGGCTTTTGGTGCCATTAGAATAAGATATTTAACAAATTGATGTAATTCGTGCTAATGGTACAATGGGAATTTTAATCATAGTTCAGTGCTCTTGTTTCTGCTGTGTCAACTGGTAATAGAATGAACCTTATGTCCTGAGACCCCAGCCCTAAACAGTTGAATTCATGAGTTTTATTGATAAAGGTGAATATCCAACTAGTCAGTGACAACTGTGTGGAGTTTGGCATTTGTGACAGCAACTATGTGAGCTTATTACAGTATTATAGACACAAGGTCCTTGGATTTCCTAGGATCTTCTATGTAGAAGAACCCCTTACCTTCTAATGACTCTTGTGTAGCTTGTGAGCATTATACAGTTCGTGAGAGTCTCAGCTTTTCATAGAAAGCTTTTAATAGTTTGTAGCTCAAACCATACAGACGTTTTTATAAAAAGAACCGGCCCCTAGTCTCACAAACATTATTCTACTCAGCCCCCGTTAAACACAGAATAATGGTTGGTTCCAATGAATGCAGAATAAATAGACAAATCTAATGGTACAACCCAAAAGTCTGTAGCTCATTGGGTTAACAATTCATTCTTTGTAACACTAATACTAAAAATCCTCTTCTCCTCATAAATTATGTCCGATTCACTTCAGATTTTGTATTTCATAACTGCACATAAAAGAATATGCATACATTATAGAGTGCTTGCTTTTGTTATCCAACTGATCTTGTGTCCTTTCGGTCATCCTGTGAACCCCGTTCGTTGCTGCTCACAGCGATATTATTGTATTTTAAATGTCTTGCTATTCAGATTAAATAGTCCCTCATTTAATTTCCTTGAAAGAAATATACATGTAAATATATATAAATATCGACCTGTGTAACCTTACAACTTCATTTGAATATGTGGCAAGGGAGGATGGTTGTTTTATATGTTGTGCTTTTAGTGTCGTTGTTTCGATCCATTTCGTTTCCTGAAGATACTCCCATAATTGCTGTCTGGTTGGGGGTTTGTGAGTCAGCGTCTGAGCAAATTTGTTATGTTATCTGAAACATTGTGAAAT
This sequence comes from Oncorhynchus kisutch, assembly GCF_002021735.2. NCBI lineage: Eukaryota > Metazoa > Chordata > Actinopteri > Salmoniformes > Salmonidae > Oncorhynchus > Oncorhynchus kisutch. The sequence continues at coordinate 40,073,196 of NC_034184.2, forward strand.
TATGGGGATTATATCGATGTGTGGGTGTAGGTAGTGGATGTAGGGGCACATTTCAGTAATGTATTTCAGCACATGGGTTATTGCTGTTGGATGGTTTCTAATGAACTTGGCATCACCCTTGCAAGGCATTTTGAAAAATAAACTTTAATGCCCAGAACTGTAAATAAATCAATGAAGTGGATTTTGCTTGTGGGTTACTATTCATCAAATTTATAGGGCTGGTTTCCCAGACCCAGATTAATCCTAGTCCTGGAATTAAATTCTCCATTGAGCAAGCTTTTTAGTCCATGACTATACTTAATCTGTCTGGGAAACCAGCCCACAGTGTCTTTTATAGTACCATTGTTACTTGATATCTGTTTGAGGTGTTGCTGTTGTATTACATTCTCCATAGTGGTCAGATGAGAATGAAGCCACCATACAATTATTATCAAATATGCAAATAGACCTCCCTAACATATGGAATGTGTTGCTTGTTGTGATATACAATATGAATTACATACCAAGCCATTCATGTGGGATTTTTTCTGGCCTTTAAACGAAGCCACAATAATAAAGCCACAACTGCTTACTTTCTTCAACTGTCTTACCTCTAGTATTAGTCAGAGATTGAAAACAACCATTTTCCTTTTCATGAAACACAAAGAGACCAGTAAAAAGTTATAACCCAATGTTTGTGGCCTCAGGTTTTACATTTTCACAGAATGCATTTGTGCTGGTGGACAGGGGCAGACTAGTTATTTGGCAATTCTGGCAAATGCCCGAAGGCTGGTACATTCTGTGGTTGGGTGAGCAGGTCGAAATTGACACACACAAAAATATTTGTTTTATATAAAAAAAATTAAATGAAAAAGGTGAATGGCTGGCGGCTTGTGGACCTGTTAAGATTTTGTATTTTGCATTTATTTTTGTGCAATTTCTTGGTTATACTAGACTTGCTTCAACTCTGTCATCAGTTAGACAGCCAAGATCATGCATCATAAAAAATGTAAAGGGTGCCTATAAAATTAAAACAACACATTCTACACTGAACAAAAATATAAACGCAACTTGTTGGTTTTGGTTTCATGTTTCATTAGATGAAATAAAAGATCCCAGAAATGTTCCATATGCACAAAAAGCTGATTTTTCTTACATTTTGTGCATACATACATTTGTTTACATCCCTGTTAGTGAGCATTTATCCTTTGCCAAGATAATCTATCCACCGGACTGGTGTGGCATATCAAGAGCTGATTGAACAGCACAATCCTTACACAGGTGCACCTTGTGCTGTGGACAATAAAAGGCCACTCTAAAATGTGCAGTTGTATCACACAACACAATGACACAGATGTCACGGAGCATGCAATTGGCATGCTGACTGCAGGAATGTCCACCAGAGCTTTTGCCAGAGAATTGAATGTTCATTTCTCTACCATAAGCTGCCTCCAATGTCATTTTAGTGAATTTGGCAGTACGTCCAACCAGCCTCACAACCGCAGACCATGTGAATGGCATCATGTGGGCGAGTGGTTTGCTGATGTCAAAGTTGTGAACAGAATGCCCCATGGTGGCTGTGGGGTTATGGTATGGACAGGGATAAGCTACAGACAACGAACACAATTGCATTTTATCGATGGCAATTAGAATGCACAGAGATAGCGTGAAGAGATCCTGAGGCCCATTGTCGTGCCATTCATCCGCTGCCATCACCTAATTTTTCAGCATGATAATGCATGTCGCAAGGATCTGTGCACAATTCCTGGAAGCTGAAAATGTCCCAGTTCTTCCATGGCCTGCATACTCACCAGACATATCACCCATTGAGGGTGTTTGGGATGCTTTGGATCGACGTGTACGACAACGTGTTCCAGTTCCCGCCAATATCCAGCAACTTCACACAGCCATTGAAGAGGAGTGGAACAACATTCCACAGGCCACAATCAACAGCCTGATCAACACTATGTGGAGGAGATGTGCCGTGCTGCATGAGACAAATTGTGGTCACACCAAATACTGACTGGTTTTCTGATCCACGCCTCTACCTTTTTTTAAAGGTATCTGTGACAGATGCATATCTGTATTCCCAGTCATGTGAAATCCATAGACTACGGCCTAATTTATTTATTTCAATGGACTGATTTCCTCATATGAACATTTTTGCATTTACAATTTTGTTCAGTATACATTGTCACCTCACCCAAAAGTATGTGGACACCGGCTCGTCGAACATCTTATTCCAAAATCATGGGCATTAATAGCTCTTATTGGAAGGCTTTCCACTAGATGTTGGAAGATTGCTGTGAGGATTTGCTTACAATTTTAAGGGGTGTCCACATACTTGTGCATATATAGTGTATAACAGCTACTAATTTCCAATATAGCCTAAGTCGCTAGCTTGGCTTTTATAACGTCTGTTTTATAAGCCTTATAAGGCTTAAGCAGACAGGCAGGCAGAGAACAATAAGAAGCACAGAGTGACAGCAGAGAAGATGCAGAGACAGACAGCACAACAAGGAGGCAAACAAAATGGCTAGCGCAGAGGCACAGTTATTGTCACCAGTGGTGTTTTTACATATTGTGTTTCTTTTGAACATGAGCTGCTTAAAAAAAGTTGAGGAGGGCCTCCCAAGTGGCTCAGTGGTCTAAGGCATTGAATTGCAGTGCTAGCTGTGCCACTAGAGATTCTGGGTTTGAGTCCAGGCTCTGTCTCAAGCCGGCCATGACCGGGAGACTCGTGGGGAGGCGCACAATTGGCCCAGCGTCGTCCAGGTTAGGGGAGGGTTTGGCCAGCAGGGTCCCATCGTGCACTGGCGTGCACGGTGTTTTCCGTACGGACTCACGATGTTTCCTCCGACACATTGGTGTGGCTGGCTTCTGGGTTGTGTCAAGAAGCAGTGTGGGTTGTGTTTCGGGGATGCATGGCTTGCAGTGATGAGACAAGACTGTAACTACCAATTGTATACCATGAAATTGGAGGGTAAAAGTAAAAAATATAGTTTTTTGTACAAAAAAAAGTTGAGGGGAAGTCAGTCACTGGTGAGTCACTGTTGAATAACGCTGTACTGTACTGCCAATGTTATGTGTCAGCACTACTGCCTGTGTCCAGGTAGGGTGTGGGGATGGGATGTGTGTGTATGGCTGTGGATGAGTTGGCAGCGTGCACAGTGATGTGGGCTGGTGTGGATAAAATGCCTGGGCTGGATTCTTGTCACAGTCTGCCCCTTCCGGTACAATAATGTAATGTTTTGAAGCCAATATCATGGCACTCATAATTCAGTTTACACCATTCCCTCTTTCTGACATGCTGCCCAAACCCTCAGCATCACAATGCAGGTGAATACGTTGACATTCATGAGAGTAGTGGATGTGGCAGTATGTGGCTATGGTAGTAGGTATGGCATGTAAGCTATCATGCATCTAAACCAACTTGTTTGGGAAACATTCCCCTGAGCACCCTGGCAATGGCCATTCCTGGGGTTCCTAAGGTGTGCGGCTGTCTGTGTGTGGGTGTCGCTGTCACTCTCTCTGTCAATCAGCCAGCAGTAAATTAAAGGCAGAGAGCTTTGTCAAAAGCTTTAGAGTGGTTATCAAGATAATTATTGTCATTATAACAATAGTGATGATACCTTTCAGCAGACATAGTCCAATGACTATTTTGGTTGGTTTTTACATGTTAAGTTATGCAACCTGGTCTCAGAACATTTCATATTTTTCTGTATGTAAATCACCCTCCATTCATCCCACCTCCTGCCTTATCTTGTGACGCAGCAAAAGTCTAGCAAAGACTGTTTAGGTGTCAGTCTGAGCAGAAATGAATTAACTGTGTGCAACTCTGTTTCTGCGTGGATGTTTCACCCACCGAGCTGGGAGAGGATGTGGTTTTTCTCTGCAAGCTACACCTCACAAATGTTTTAATTATCAGATATATCACCACATACAGACATTATAATAATGTGAGGCAGTTTTGTAATTAGTAAATGCAATATTTCCAAAGCTACCCATAGATTTCTCATTTGGCCCCTACAAAATGATAGGGGGAAATCATCCTTAAGGATTTTTCAATGTACATTTTATTGTTGTGCAACATCAAACCCTGTAAGATGAAATGTCTTATTTTAGAGGGAGTTTTGCTCATTAAATCACATTATAAACTGATAGTAAAGATAAACTGTACCACTTCTTTATTGTTGTTTTTACAGGTTATAGTGAGGACATTTTTCTTGATATGCTGCTGTAAATATACTTCAGAAATCATGGTGAGTCAAATAATTTATAACGTTCCCTGTAATGTTATAACCTTTCATGCTTCCCATTAAAGCGACAATCTGAGATTGGTACATCCATTTTTGTACTTAAATAAATTATATATTCCATTGATTCATGAAGAATATAACAAGGATAAAATCCTTGTGTGCTTAGGTCAACTGTCATAACACATCAGAACCCAAAATATAAGAAAATGTTACTTCATTGTTAGTAAACAATATCATTGTAAACAAACCCTGTATAGTCAAAATATATTTTAAACTGTAATGTTTATATCATGGCTGGTCAGTCCTTGTAACCATAGCTCTATCTATGAATTTGAGAGTGATAACATTTCTCCAGACCCATCCCTCAGGTTTTTACAAAAACAATGGCAGGTGGCTTCTTTGTTAATGCTTGAAAAGCAGATTGCCCCTTTAAAGAGCAGGAGCCTTGAGGGAGTCAGCCTGTTTTTACGAGAACAATCTATCCTGGGGTGTATTCACAGTGTAAAAAAAATAAAATCAGGGCCTAAAACCATACAGATACTTTGTTTTACCAGATTCTTAGTCCATTTTGGATGAGTACTGCACACACGCTACTGTAACTGTTACAAATGGTTGCTGCTTGATGATAGTGACTACAATTGTTATTTCATTTTATTTGACATCTTACTAGAATGGGGAAAGTCAGCAAAGATGTTACTCCAAAAGCTTGGTCCTGGAAGATTCAGAAAGAGGAGGAGTTGTCATCACTGGAATCACAGACCCGAGTGTCACTGATAAGATTGGCTTAAAAGAAGGTAAAATGTCACATACTAGTTTATTTCTGATCAAAAACATTCATAATTATAACATACAAAGCATAATAGATCATTATTAGTAAAACGTTTTTCTCTCTACTCTTTTAGACAATGAGATTGTTGTTGTCACCATCAATCTGAATCACCTCAGTAAAGAGGACAGGGTGAAATTACTCAAGATCATGGAGCCTTACAATGACAACATGAGAGTTATGACAAAGCAGGATCTGAAAGCCAGCGTCAGTCTCGGATCATTGGATGGTGGCCTCAAAGATCCTGGGGATGTAAGTGTCAGAATCAAATGTACTTAATGATTTATGTCAGCAGTCATTGCACTATGCTGACATAATACTTCCAATATTATTTTTCAGTTTTGAAGAATTAGAGTGCCTTCGGAAAGTATTCAGACCCGTTGACTTTTGCCACATTTTGTTACGTCACAGCCTTACTACTCTAAAATTTATTAGACATTTTTTTCCCCTCATAGGTTTTTAGAATGGTTAGCTAATTTATGAAGAAAAATAGAAAAATGACATTTACATAAGTATTCAGACCCTTTACTCAGTACTTTGTTGAAGCCCCTTTGGCAGCAATTACAGCCTTGAGTCTTCTTGGGTATGACGCTACAAGCTTGGCACACCTGTATTTGGGGAGTTTCTCCCATTCCACTCTGCAGATCTTCTCAAGCTCGGTCAGGTTGCATGGAGAGCATCACCGCACAGCTATTTCCAGGTCTCTCCAGAGATGCTTGATCAGGTTCAAGTCCGTGCTCTGCCTTGACCACTCAAGGACATTCAGAGACTTGTCCTGAAGCCACTCCTGCGTTGTCTTGGCTGTGTGATTAGGGTCGTTGTCCTGTTGGAAGGTGAATCTTCGCCCCAGTCTGAGGTCTTGAGCACTCTGGAGCAGGTTTTCCCCCGATTGCTCAGTTTGGCCGGGTGGCCAGCTCTAGGAAGAGTCTTGGTGGTTCCAAACCTCTACCACTTAAGAATGATGGAGGCCACTGTGTTCTTGGGGACCTTCAATGCAGAAATTTGTTGATACCCTTCCCCAGATCTGTGCCTCGACACAATCCTGTCTCGGCACTCTACGGACAATTCGACCTCATGGCTTGGTTTTTGCTCTGACATGCATTGTCAACTGTGGGACCTTATATAGACAGGTGTGTGCCTTTCCAAATCATGTCCAATCAATTGAATTTACCACAGGTGGACTCCAAGTTGTAGAAACATCTCAAGGATGATCAATGGAAACAGAATGCACCTGAGCTCAATTTCGAGTCTCATAGCAAAGGGTCTGAATACTTATGTAAATAAGGTATTTCTGTTTTGTTTTGTTGCAAAAAACTGTTTTTGCTTTGTCATTATGGGGTATTGTGTGTAGATTGCTGAGGAATGTGTTTTATTTAATCCATTTTAGAATAAGGCTGTAACGTAACAAAATGTGGAAAAGGTCAAGGGTCTGAATACATTCTGAAGGTAATAAAATAATGTATTGTGGATCAAAACCTTAATATTTGCCCACTGAGTACCACATAGCACTATGCTTTATTTACTATTTGATTGTCTACAGATGTTCAAGGATACCTACAGCAGAATGCAGCAATCAGTTGAGGCACCAACTATCGAGGTCGATCGCCTCAGTGGACAATTAAATGCTGAAGGGGGGTTGAAGAGTGAAATCAATGGTCCCACTTTGAATGGGGAATTGCCCAATGTGACATTGGACACACCTGGAACTGATGGTGATGCAAAGTTCACAATGCCCACCATTGGAATATCTAGGCCTATAATGAAAGGAGCAGATCTCGATGGCACCCTCAGATGCCTTGAAGACAGTCTATTAATACTAAAGCGCCGCACTCCAGATGCCTCACTTGACTTGGAGAAACCAGAGGTTAAGACAAATGCATATAAGTACAAGGAGTCAAAATTAAAAATGCCTCTCTTCAATCTACCACACATAAAAGCCAAAGCACCAAAGGGACACGTGAACATATCAGGAGATTTAGAAGGCCCTGGTCTCAGTGGAGAGCTGGAGACACCAGACCTGAAGATTTCAGCCCCTGATGTGGAAACTAAAGCCCCAAATGTAGATTTGAATGTTCCAAATGCTGACTTGAAAGCTCCAGATGTTGACATCGAGGCTCCTTCAGGCAAATTCAAATGGCTAACTCAAACAAAGCCCAAGTTTGGATTATCAGGAACAAAAGTGAAGGGACCTGACGTCGACATAGATGCTGGCCTGTCTGCAGCTGATGTGAATCTCTCCACTCTCAACATTGATGGAGAGATAAGTGCATCAGATGTAGATTTGAGTTCACCAAAAGCTGAGGTAGATCTGCAAACTCCAGATATCAACATTGAGGCTCCCTCAAGTAAATTCAAATGGCCTCATTTAAAGAAACACAAATTTGGTCTTCATCGGCCAAAAGTCAAAGCTCCTGGTGTTAAGACAGACCTGGAGACACCACCCGTTGATCTTTCTGCCTCAAAGATTGAGGGTGAGATGAGCACCCCAAATTTAGAATTGAATTTACCCAAAGCAGACCTGAGTGGCCCTGATGTTGACATTCATCTTCCCATTGGCAAATTTAAGTTCCCGACACTCAAAAAGTCTAGGTTCAGGCTCTCTGGACCAAAGATTAAAGCTCCAGATGTTGATGCAGATCTGAAGGTACCTGACCTCAGTCTCTCTGTCCCTGATGTTGATGCAGGTCTTGACACGCCTGATTTGGACACCAATTTGTCAAAAGCAGATATCAAAGGCCCTGAAGTAGACTTTAACGCACCAGAAGTGAACATTGAGCCCCCTTCAGGGAAATTCAAATGGACTACTCTAAAAAAGCCCAAATTTGGACACTCTGGACCCAAGGTTAAAGGACTCCAAGTCGACATAGATGCTGACTTGTCTGCACCTGACTTGAATCACTCCACTCCAAACATTGATGGAGAAATAAGTGCACCAGATGTATATCTTAATTTACACAAAGCTGACCTTGATGCCACAGATGTTGACACTGATGCTCCCTCTGGAAAATTCCAGTTGTTCAACCTAAAGAAGCCTCAATTTGGACTCCATGGTCCAAAGGTGAAGGAGACAGAAATGGTTCTGGATGCTAATCTGACTGTACCTGACATGAGTCTCTCTACCCCTAATATTTACAGGGAAATAAGTGCACCAGATGTAGATGTCAATTTACCCACAGCTGCCTTGAAAGGTCCAGATGTAGATCTTCAGGCACCAGAGGTCAACGTTGAGGCACTCTCTGGAAAACATAGATTTCCAACTTTTAAAATGCCCAAAGTTAACTGGTCTGGACATAAGGTGAAGGGACCAGACCTTGATCTGAAGACACCAGATTTGGACCTATCAGCAATTGAAGGTGACATCGCTGTTCCAGATCTCAATGTCAGTTTGCCTGAAGCTGACCTCAAAGGACCAGATGTAGATCTTGATGCTCCCTCTGGAAAATTAAAGTTGCCGAAAATAAAATGGCCAAACATAATTAAAGTAAAAGGACCGGAACTTGATGTAGATGCTGATTTTAACACCCCAGAATTAGATGTTGATTTACCCGAAGCATATCTGAAAGGGACTGAAATTGATTTGAAAACAGCAGACCTCAACCTCTTAGCACCAGCAATTGAGGGAGACATCGCTGTTCCAGATCTCAATGTGAGTTTCCCTGAAATTGACCTCAAAGGACAGGTTGTGGATATTCAAGTCTCAGATGTCGTCCTTGATCCCTCTGGAAAATTAAAGTTCCCTAAAATCAAACTGCCAAATTTGGGTTTAACAGGGCCAAGAGTTAAAGGATCAAACCTGGATGCTAATCTAAAGGCCCCAGAGTTGGACGTCTCGGTTCCTGATCTGGATGTCAATTTGCCAACAGCTCATCTCCAAGCTCCTGTAGTAGAGCTGAAAACACCAGACCTGGACCTTTCTGCCCCCCAAATTGAGGGAGCCATTGCTGCTCCAGATTTGAGTATCAGTTTCCCTGAAGCTGACATCAAAGGTCCAGAGGTAGATCTTCAAGCCCTAGATGTTGACCGTAATGCTCCCTCTGGAAAATTATATTTTCCTAAAATCAAACTGCCAAATGTTGGTTTAACAGGGCCAAGAGTTAAAGGACCAAACCTGGATGTTAATCTAAAGGCCCCAGAGTTGGATGCCTCTGTACCCAATGTGTATGTCGATTTGTCAACAGCTGACCTCCAAGCCTGTGTTGTAGAGCTGAAAACACCTGATCTTTCTGCCCACAAAATTGAGGGAGTCATCGCTGCTCCCTGTCTTGATATTATTTTGTCTGAAGTAGACCTTAAAGCCCCTGATCTCAACATTGAGGTTCCAATAATTGAGCTTAAGACACAAGATTCAGCCATATCAGTTCCAAAGGTCGATGTGAATTTACCAAAAGCAGATATTCAAGGGTCTGATCTAGACCTGAATGCACCTGACCTCAACTGCTCAGCTCCAAAAATTGAAGGAGACATTGCTGCTCCAGGTATCAATGTCAGTTTGCCTGAAGCTGCCCAAAAAGCCACTGATGTCCAGCCTCAAATATCAGAGCTGAACCTTTCTACCCTAAAGGTTGAAGGAGATATCTCTGCTCCAGATTTAGATATCAGTTTGCCCAAAATGCACCTTGAAGGACTAGATGTAGATCGTCAAGCCCCAAATGTTTACCTTAATGTTGATGCTGATCCAACGACACCAGATTTAGACATCTCAGCTCTTGAGGTTGATGTGCATTTACCAAAAGTAGACCTTAAAGTTCATGATCTAGACCTGAAAACACCAGAGCTCAATCTTTCAGCCTCCAAACTTGAGGGTGAAGTGAATGTACCAGAGATGGATATCAACGCACCCAAAACTGACCTCAAAGGATCTGAAGTAGATCTAAAAGCTCCAGATATAGATAAGGATGCCGCTTCAGGCAAATTCAAATTCTCTTATTTTAGGCACCCATCATTTGTTCTTTCAAATCATAAACTGGAGGAACCCAACTTTGACGTTGATGCACCTGACAGAAATATTCTAGTTCCCACACTTGAGACTGGGCGTGTAGCCCCAAAGGTAGATGTACCTCAAGCAGACCAAAATCTATCTGCTCCTAATGTTGAAAGTGATATCAGTTCTCCAGATGTAAATCTAAGTTTACCAAAAGCTGACCTCTCCGGCCCGGAGGTGGAATTGAATGCTCCTGGTCTTAATCTATCTACTCCAGAGATTGGAGTAAGTGTCCCAGACATTGATCTGAGAGTGCAGGGAGACATTAAAAGCCCTGGGGTTGAGCTGAAAGCTCCAGATGTTGACATTGATGCTCCCTCTGGAAAACTGCCTTATTTTAAGATGCCAAAGTTTGGTCTCTCAAGACCTAGAATAAAGGTACCAGAACTTGATGCCAGTGCAGATGTGAATGCGCCTGATGTGGAAGTTTCTGTCCCCAAAATTGAGGGAGAGATTAGTACACCTGAACTTAGTCTCTCTGCTCCTGACGTCAATTTACCTGACATCAAAATAGATGACACTCAAAAAAGTAAGTTAAAATGGCAATTAAAGTGGCCAAGGTTTAGATTCTCTGTCTCAAAAGGTAAAGATTCTGACATGGACAATGAGGAAGAGCAGAGTATGGATGAAACAGAGAGTGGTCAGGTAGAAGTACCAATGTTTACCTTTCACAGACTTCCAAAGAACAACAAGATTGAGAGTGCGCTCAAAGATGCTGCGGAGGCCCTTTTTGAGGCCATTGACACACCAAAGCTTGAAGGAAGCCTTGATACAGCTAGTACAGAGGTCAGTTTGTCTAAAGTGAATGTATCTTTGACTGAAGGAGGGAAAGAGACATCACCTTCAGGACCTATTAACATCATGGAGCGGTTGAAGTTGTTCAAAGCAAAAATCACCTCAGATGCACTAGACTCATCGGATGAAAACAACAGGATATCAATAAGCCTCTCCAATATGCTTGGTCTGAATATCACAGATCCCGATGCAGATTACTCCTGGTTTCCAGCCATGTGAACCTTACACTTGGGATAAACCAACAATGAATGCAACTTTTTTGTAAATAAGCACCATTCCATTTGTGCATGAGTTGACTCCATGTTGAGGATGTGATTTGTTTATGTAGAAAACATAAACATGTCATTATTTTTTTATGTAGATTTGTCTCAGATATCTCTTTGTATTCATCCATATGCTACATCTATATTTAAACAGTTGACATCAAAATTAAGGAAAATGTGCTCATTAGCTCTATGTGTACTCAAACTTATTTAAATTATGGTACTATTTCCCAACTTCTGTTCACTTGGAAGTATACTCATTTTTACAAATGCCTCAATATTGTATCTGTCACAATTCAGACCTATTTCACACACAAAGGGGACACAATCTGTATGGAAGATGTCATCTTTACATTTTAAGCAAAAACAATAGTTGAAAAGTGAAATGTAATTAAACTTTTCATGAGATATTTTTCCAATAAACTATTATATTAAATTAATACATCCATTATGTTTCTTTGTCATTTATTGATGATAGACTACTAATTTATAATTGACTACAACCATATGATACTGTATAATTAAATGACAGGCTTGAATTCCTCTGATTGGATATTCATCACTGAAATCTAGATAAATAAACATTTACCAAGTTATATAATCATATACACAGAAAGCTCAAACTCTCATGGGTAACTTCCAACAGAAATCCTTTTTTTTCAGTGCTGTATTTTTCAATGATGACTTTTGAAACGTGTTGATTAAGAAAAGTTCATAAGATTAGCAAGAAGCTGGAAAACATCTAGCTTTTATTTGCTTCAAGTGGGGGTGGGGGGAATTGTAACCACAAAAAAATATAAAACGTAAGGGAAAATTGCTAATTAGGATTCAGACCGGAGTGAGATATCTCATTTGACAACATGACCTCAGCTTCATCAAACTATCCCAAAATAATCAAGACTCATTAACTATTAATACAAACAATACAATATTTGGAGATGATTCATGTTTTTATGAGACTATAAAGACCAATACGCAACACTGTCTCCTTTGCCATATTATATATACTACATTGATTATTATTGTCTGTCATTACTATGGTGACTGTTCTAATAAGTAGAAATGTACTAACAGTTCACCATTTAAATCTTCTCTCTTTCCCACTTCTTGATGTGCCATGTTGGTTAGCACAGTTCCACTTAAGATTGACCTAGAACCATGATTTCCAATCTCCAATGTAAAGCCCAAAAGGTAGGCTACCATTATGTCAGATCGTGAAATAAAATGTTTACGTGGTCAAATTATTAGATCGGTCCAAAAAAATGGTGTTCATTTTTAACGCACTGCAAAAATGAATGTGGACCAGAATGTACACGTTATATAGGCATAGTAGCAGTATGCAAATCAGGGAGCAAAATGAACGTCTCTTTCAACGATGCAATTTGTTTCCTGAAGTTCACCAAAAAGGATCTGTTCATAAAGAGCCGTTTGTTCGCGAACATCCCATCACTATTGGACACACAGCAATTCTGAGGTTGCGGGACCTTTGAAAAAGAAAATAATGAGCTGGTTGAGATGCTCAGAACTACAGTATTGGTAAAGAGTACACAATGGAAATCAGTCCTATTAAGTCCTCAACTCCGCAGGAGTCATAAAATGTGATCTACCGGTCCACTTTTGCACACCAACTCAACCAAAATCCTGGAACCACTGGATGTTAAATAAATGGGCTTCTGTTAAAGAAAAAATGGTCCAAGTCCCTGTTGCTAATTCAATAAAGTGTATAGCAAAATGTAAAAAGTAATATGCATAATTTCTGAGGGATTTTCAGGGGTTGGGGCAAGTGGTTAATGAGCATTTTGCCAGCGTGAGGGCCAGTCGTTATCCATCCAGCGCTGCAGAAGCCGCAGCACATCAATGCGCTGGTAAACTCGGCAAAGTTCGGTGAGCTCAGTGACGGTCTTGTGGTTGTTGCGCAGCAGGAACTCTTGTGTGGGGCTGTGGCACATTGAGCCCTGGGTCCGGTGCTCCAGCAGAGTCAGCTCATCATAGCTCATACCCCAACGGCTCGCAAAGTTCTTCCAGTTCTTAACAGTGCAATGATTTGGGTCCAGTTTAAGACGCAGTAAGTCCAGCAAGTCCTTGTCATCCATCAGATCACTGATCTTTGGAGGTGGAGCTGAACAACAGCACTTCTCACAGGGGTTGTTCAAGAACTGCAGCTCCTTGGGGAAGTCTAGGGGGTAGGAATTGGGGCAAGGAAAATGGAATTACCAACAGCCTTGGAAATATATACACTGTACATGGAAATGATTAGACTACCATTTTAGGTACACGTATGTTAGTGTAATGCATCTGTGTAGAAAATATGTAGAACATGTGCTTGGAAATGTTGTTCGGAAATACAGTATACATCATGATAAAAACGCTAATTTAATTTACCCTGTAAGATGGAGCCTGTGCAGATGCACTCCACACCTACTTCTACTGGCTGTATGAGGTTGGGTAAAACAAAACATTACATTCAGTTGTTGTAATTCTAGAGTGGAATTAACTACAAATATGATTCAGAATACCTCACAATATTCTAATTGATACCATTAAAATAATCACAACCTTTTTAAACCAACTCACAACACCTTTCCTATGGAAAAAAAGTGATCATTCTCACCCATCAAAATGGTCTTGTGGTTTTGACACCAACAGCTAGTTTCCGTTACAAAGGCTCAAACATTACAGATAGCCAGGGTATGGCATTTTCAGATGCTCGGTAAGAGGTTTGGAGTTATATTTAAAAAGCTACAGTGTACAGGAGCATCCTGTCAAGACTAGTCACCACATTTTCACATTAATATCATAAACAAAGAAACAATACACTTTAGCTCAGTGCAAGTGACCCCATTACACACCTGTCTTATTCTGCCTGAAGGAGGTGTGAGGTAGCCAGGTGGCATGGACCTCAGCTGCAGTGTCACTGCATCTGGAAAGGTCAGATGGACGGTGTAAGTGAATGCTGTACTTTCTCATCAGAGTGCACAGAAAGGCACATCAGTTGTGTGAACAGATGTACTGAGCTTAGAGCACCCACCTTGAGGTTCAGTGACTTGGACTGGATAGTTGGACTTCAAGGACTAAGAGACACAAAACACACATGTTCAGCTTTGCTGGGAAGTGGCACACTGATGGATTGTGATCTTAATACTATATATCAATGCAGATATTTATGCTGATCTACATCTTTTAAGACCGAGAGGTAGCAATGAAAACGTCTGTAAATTGTGTGAGAAAATTATACTCTGTGTTGGATAGCGAAAAGTGGCTTGTTGCAACTTGCTTCTATATCAGTCCCTGGGCATAAGACATTCCAGCATAATGTACTCAACTATGCTTCAATTACTTTACATGGCTATTTTCTTCTCAATCTAAACAGGCCGAAGAGTTAGCTCAAAAGAATATAACAACATTATTGCTAACAAAAACAATGTATCTATTCAATTAAAGGGATAATCCACCCCAAACCTCTAATTCCAATTATTAACAGTGTTAAATAGTGTTAAATAACACTAATATGTGAAAACAATATTTTTTGTGAACAAATGTTTCATTTTGTCATTATAACAAGCTTGGTAGCAACATGAAAATAATTGTGGGAAAATGTTGCAGTTCAAGTTGACTACAAAACTCACCATGGAATGCTCTCTCTGGGCTGGCTGACAAGTTAGCTAGGTAGCTAGCTAGCAAATATAGCTACACACAATAATACCAAAGTCCATATCAGCATGTGAAGTATCTAGCTAGCTGTAAAATCACTTAAACAAACTGCACTGTTAATTTAGGAGTGTATCTCAGTGAGTTAAATTTGCAGTTTGTCACTACCGAGAGCGAGTGCAGAGTATGTTGCTTTGGCAACAACAGCCAATTCTCACATTTCTCACAGGGCACATTGTGAGATGGTACTTAAAGGAGAAACTGAGTTGAATAATTTGGTACACTGTTTAGATTGAGCACATCTAAGCGAAATATACACTTTGTCATGACGATATAAAACGGATGAATGTGTTCTATTGGCCGATCTGGAGGGCAGGTAATTGTTTTAAAAGCGTTATGAAATGTGATAGTGTGTTATCACCTATCTCCAGTGACGAGAAACTGGTAGCTATGACGAGTTTCTACATGATTTTCAGATTTCCCAGACGGACCATTTAGAAGTTAAATCATTGGGTATAGTTCTATTTTAACCACTGATAGAACATCGGCTTTCACCAAATTGACAGGTGTTTCCTGACTTTTTATTTCTGGGGGTGGATTATCCCTTTAAATTCAGATAGTACATTTGTGTACACTAGTTTGTTTCAGATGATATTAGGAGGGTCGTACCATTTCTGCCATGAAGCTACTAGTATCTGTGTCCTCCACTGGTTCAGAGATGATTCTATCTGTCGAGACAAGACAGGTGTAACAGGGAGATTACATGAAGAGAACAATGCACAAAGGACAATATTGCAGATTTTATAGAAAATGATGGCTGATGGAAATGGAATGCAGTTTTTCAACAAAGCAAATATCAGCATGAAGAGGACACATTAAATCTGAACTTATTGAGTGTCAAGGGTCCTGATAGTTGCAGACGTACAAAGCCCTCTTTTCAGCTCTAAAACATACCTCTACAAGGCTATGCAGGCCTCTATCAGGCTGCGTCACTGTGAGGCTATTGTATGAGACCTCAGAGTTCCAAATAAAGAGCTACTCTGACCTTTCTTAGGTTACACTCCATGAAGCTGACACTCACTTCAGCTTAAATGGGAACCTTGGATTTATAAACACATTCAAGTTAACCAAAGACCATTTCACATGGGTTATATTAATGAAGTTGTTGACACAGTTGAAACTACAGTGTAAGTCAGACATAGATCTCAAAACGACAATACGTGGGTGGATTCACTTCCTCAAACAAGATAAAAGAATAGCAGAGTTTCTCACATTGGTGACATGAGTAAACAAACACACACACACACACACACACACACACACACACACACACACACACACACACACACACACACTTTACTATAATGGAGTTGTAAGGTGTCTCACACCAGGGGCCTCTGTCATTGATTGAACATATCACCAACAAGAAGGGAAATATTGTCAAGACGTCACTTCTTTTGTGGGAGGCAAACTGTGTCAGAGTTTTACATTGCAGTCATACCAGACTAAAATAAATACTAAAACACCCTCACCAGCTTTGATTAGCCAGCAGCATACCACTGCTGGCTTGCTTCTGAAGCTAAGCAGTGCTGGTCCTGGTCAGTCCCTGGATGGGAGACCAGATGCTGCTGGAAGTGGTGTTGGAGGGCCAGTAGGAGGCACTCTTTCCTCTGGTCTAAAAAATAACCCAATGCCCCAGGGCAGTGATTGGGGACACTGCCCTGTGTAGGGTGCTGTCTTTCGGATGGGACGTTAAACAGGTGTCCTGACTCTCTGTGGTCATTAAAGATCCCATGGCACATGTCATAAGAGAAGGGGTGTTAACCCCAGTGTCCTGGCAAAATTCCCAATCTGGCCATCAAACCATCACGGTCACCTAATAATCCTCAGTTTACAATTGGCTCATTCATCCCTCTCCTCTCCCCTGTAACTATTCCCCAGTTCATTGCTGCAAATGAGAATGTGTTCTCAGTCAACTTACCTGGTAAAATAACAGATAAATAAATTGAACAATATTATTTTAAACATATCACAGTCCAGAAACTGTGATAATTTCTGTGGAGGGTACGAACAAAATATTGCAGTATTTTCTGCATATTGACATATTGCAGTATTTTCTCAACCGTTTTTGTTGTTACATAGATGATGATGACAGTGAGACAAGAGAGGAGAGGACATGCCAGTTAACTCACCATATGCCATACTCTCAGTAAGATCAATAACAGCAGAGCAGTGATGATCACTGTAATAACCGTGTAATTGCTGATGGACACAAAAATAGAATCTCATTCTAGGTCTGTGGTTACATAGATGTGTACAGATGCTTTGGTAATGCATACTCAATCTCATTCTACCTTCCTCTTTATTAGTGCAATGCTGAGACACATCAGCCCCATGTCCCCTACTCATCAACTGTAAGCAGAAACCCATCTCAGCTCAGCATTGTTTCTGCTCCACAGGGAATGCACAGACATGTACCTACTCGCTCTGCAAGAAGTTCAATAGATGAAATATAAACCACATCATAATAGATCCCTCCAGGCCATGATTCCAAAGAGATTAACCTAGATTTTCTAATTTTTGACCACCCATGCCTTTGCTACTAAGATAAGTCGAGTTTCTAAAAGTTTAATCAGACCGTGCAATGTTGCATTTGCTCTGCAGCGACCAAGGCATGCTTTTTTCCACACATGGCTTGAGATGAATGGCGCGCTAATACCTAACCCAATCCATGCAGTTTCTATACCTAAAGCAGAGATGGACAAATGCTTTGAAAGTTGCCTTGTCTATGTACGGTGAATGATTGAGGGTTGTGTGTGTGTGTGTGTGTGTGTGTGTGTATGTGTGTGTGTGTGTGTGTGTGTGTTGTAAAACTCAAGTTCCAGCAGGACAAATAATAATATCTGTGATTTTGTTGTGTGAGAGGAGGCTTACTTTGCTGGCCTAAAGCCCTCAGCTTCTGCACAGGCCTTGGCTGCTATATGAAGATTGACAACGCAATTGTAATAAAGAATAAAGAGCTTGTTCTTCAAGGCTTGCTGATGAGGACCATGTTTCAGCATTAAAAAAAGCACAGACATTTTTATGAAAGAATCAGAGCATTGTGCAAAATTGGGGTATTATTGTTCTGCTCATTCAACTGAGCAGGCATCCTCAAGACCCAACAGGTATCTGTCCAAACAGATCACTGAGTAAATGTAATTTATATGTATGAGCTCAAGGGGACAGCTCACATTTTCATACATTTTCCACAGTGTGCGGGAAGTAGGGGTGCTGAGGGTGCTGCAGCACCTCCTGAAAAATAACCTTTCAAAAAAAAAGTGGAATAAAAAAATTAATAATCTATGATACCAGTCAAAAGTTTGAACACACCTACTCATTCTGGTGTTTTTCTTTATTGTTACTATTTTCTACATTGTAGAATAGCAGCGAAGACATCAAAACTATGAAATAGCACATATGGAATCATGTAGTAACCCCCCAAAAAAGTGTTAAACAAATTTCTTCAAAACAGCCACCATTGAACACGCTTGGCCTTCTCTCAACCAGTTTCATGAGCTAGTCACCTGGAATGCATTTCAATTAACATGTGTGTTTTGTTTAAAGTTCATTTGTGGAATTTCTTTCCTTCTTAATGCATTTGGGCCAATCAGTTGTGTTGTGACAAGGTAGGGGTGGTATACAGAAGATAGCCCTATTTGGTAAAATACCAAGTCCATATTATGGCAAGAACAGTTCAAATAAGCAAAGAAAAATGACAGTCCATCATTACTTTAAGACATGAAGGTCAGTCAACCCAGCAAAAGTCAAGAACGCTGAAAGTTTCTTCAAGTGCATTTGCAAAAACCCTCAAGCGCTATGATGAAACTAGGACTGCCACAGGAAAACAAAGACCCAGAGTTACCTCTGCTGCAGAGGATAAGATCATTAGAGTAACCAGTCTCAGAAATTGCAGCCCAAATAAATGCTTCACAGAGTTCAAGTAACAGACACATCTCAACATCAACTGTTCAGAGAAGACTGCGTGAACCAGGCCTTCATGGTCAGATTGCTGCAAAGAAACCACTACTAAATTTAGCAATAAGAAGAAGAGATTTGCTTGGGCCAAGAAACACGAGCAATGGACTTTAGACCAGTGGAAATCTGTCCTTTGGTCTGATGAGTCCAAATTTGAGATTTTAGCTTACAACCGCCCTGTCTTTGTGAGACGCAGAGTAAGTGAGCGGTTGATCTCCGCATGTCTGGTTCCCACCGTGAAGCATGGACACTGTCGTGATTTCTTTAGAATTCAAGGCACACTTAACCAGCATGGCTACTACAGCATTCTGCAGTAATACGCCATCCCAGCTTAGTGGAACTATCATTTGTTTTTCAACAGGAATATGATCCAACCCACCTCCAGGCTGTGTAAGGGCTATTCGACCAAGAAGGAGAGTGATTGAGTGCTGCATTAGATGACCCGGCCTCCACAATCACTCGACCTCAACCTAACTGAGATGGTTTGGGATGAGTTGGACCGCAGAGTGAAGGAAAAGCAGCCAACAAGTGCTCAGCATATGTGGTAACTCCTTCAAGACTGTTGGAAAAGCATTCCAGGTGAAGCTGTTTGAGAGAATGTCAAGAGTGTGCAAAGCTGTCATCAAGGCAAAGGGTGGCTACATTGAAGTATCTCAAATATAAAATATATTTTGATTTGTTTAACACTTTTTTGGTTACCTCATGATTCCATATGTGTTATTTCATAGTTTTGATGTCAACACTATTATTCTACAATGTATAAAAAAAGTTAAAATAAAGAAAAACCCTTGAATGAGTAGATGGATCCAAACTTTTGACTGGTATTGTATATATTATTCTTGTTTCAATGTTTTTCCACAAAAGTAGTGCACTGGGACTTTACTTGTATTAGTGGATTGATATAAAAAGTCTGTAGGGCTGGCAACATTTTTTTTCAGCATCTCTGCTTTGGCAGAAAATGTTGTTGTACAATTGAGAACAGTATCTTTCAGGATTCAATAGTTAGAATTACAAGAGTTGTTGCCCTGTCCCTTTCTCTGTTATTCTGGATTCCATTAGAATGACAAAGAACAAAACCGTGTCCTCAAACATTTACATCAAAAGGTGCAAAGTTATGGGCAAAGACACAAAATATCCACATCAAAGTAAATCTTTTCTTGATCATATATATATATTTTTTATAACATGGAAAATAACCACTTTTGTTCAGTATTAATTTACCATCCTTACAAACCACTTAATGTAAATGTACAGTACTATATTGTATAAAGGCTGGTCATCTAGGTTTGTACCTGTTGACTTTCCATCACCATGAAGAAAAACAATGGACAATAAAGTTATTGAGTACATTGAGACATCAAGTGGTTTGCGATGATGTGATGTGGCTCAGTTGGTGGAGCATGGCACTTGTGATGCTAGGTTTGTCGGTTTGATTCCCATAGATGACCAGTATGAGGGGTATTTTTATATTTGGGGAAATCCCACTTGTGAGAAGAGCACGTTGAAATGGAATCAATGGAATGCAAGTTATCTTAATTAAAGTATGTCAATGTGAAATGAATTATAAAACTTTTTTAAACGAATTATTTAAAAAGTTCAGATAACCAACATTTAAAAAACAAAAGGACTTTTGCATTTCAATATTACAGTGGGTCTATTTATTTGTAAATTAGAAGGTTGCTCAAAAAGAACCACTAGCAAAAAAGGTAGCATCATAAACGACATAGCCTATCTATACCATTTAACGTTTGAAATAACAGTGCAGACTTACCGAATGGCTCCTTAAACGCCTTCAAGCTAGTCATCTTCACACAAATAGATGTGAACATAAGAGAAAAGTCCGTTGCACATAAGAGTAAAATGACAACGGATGATAACGAAATTGAGTCGAATAGTGCAACCGCGTTCCCGAGAGTGCGCTGAGGGGGCGGGAGGTTTAGTTGGTAAAATGACGCTCAATGGGAGAAAAACAAGTTCTGACCTCAATGCTATTGGTGCTTTCAAGACAACTGGGAACTCGGAACAAAACGTTTTGAATGGTCATCAAACTCGGAATTCCAAATCGGAAACTCAGGCATCTTTCTAGAGCCCTGCCTTTCCGACCTGAAGATCACCAACGTCATAACCTGATCTCGGTTATTTCCCAGTCTTGAAAGCACCATAAAACCGCTCCCCCGACCACAAGTGTCACGTAACTTCCCATACACATAAATAAATGGTAGACATGGAGGCTGACAGACCCCTTCTACAGATTTACCATTCACTTTCCTCCATGTCTGATGACCCGACAATGGGGACTTTTCTTAGCTATATAGCCAAGGAAACAGACCGATGCTATGCCCCATAACACTGGTGTGGAAAATAGTCTAAAAACAGTTATAAGGCTATGCAGTGGCTCCAGTTAACCAGTGGTCCAAATTAAAGCATAGGCCTACTTTTTTTTAATGCAGCCACACTTTTTGGGCTGCATTTCCATAGGCAGCCAAATTCAGATCTTTTCTCCACTGATTGTGAATATTGAACAGTAGGAAACATCACAGAATGAAATCTGGCGGCCACTCCAATTAATATGAAATGTTACGTTTTGTATGGTATGTAGGCTATTAATTTGTGGATGTCCATCATCCATTTTGTATATGTTACAAATTACAAGTCATATATTTTACAATTGCAATTCGTACAATATGTTACGATTAGCAATCCATACAATATGTTATACATTTCAAAACGTATGATATGTTACGAATTCCAATTGTGTGGCAAAAGGGGCTAATGTTAGCTAGGGTAGGGCTAGGGTTAAGGTTAGGTTTAGGAGTTAGGTTAAAGGGGAAGGGTTAGCTAACATGCTAATTATTTGCAAAGTTGCTAAATAGCTAAAATGTTACAGTTGTCCATGATGACATTCGAACACGCAACCTTTGGTTAGCTCGACATTCACGTTGTTGTATAAAACAGATGATTAAGTCATCTTCTGTCTTGTGTAACCATACTTAACGTAATACAACATTAAGTTGAGCCTCCCGAATTTACTTTACTATGTTACGTCTACTCTATGAGACCAGGCTGCATCGTATAATATAACAGTTAACTTATACTGCATAATGTATTATCCCTATAGAGAGACCTTTGAAAATTCAAATGTAAAGTTGCTGCCATCTGCTGTACTGTATGGGTATGTCCTGCACAATGTGGACAAAACACAGCTTCTCTTAGAAATTCAATACAACACATAATTTTATGCCTAGGCATTTATTAAGATTTAAGAGTGTTCTGTTGGGGAGTAACTGATTACATGTAAGCATGTACATGTAATCTGATTACTAAAAACTGTAATCAGGTACATTACCAGTGGTAATATTGTCATCAGATTACAGATACTTTTGAAAAACTAGTTAATTACTTATTTGATTACTTTTAAAATCAAAGGTTTGCGAAAAAATACATGATGACACCTTTCTATTTTCTCAATCATATTCAATTCAGCATTGAAAAAAGGTGCAAGTGTACTCCACCTGAGCGAGTCTGACCACAAGGCATTCCACTATAAATGACACACCAAATGTGCTTGATGGATCCTTCTCGTCTTCTTCTAATGCCATTCAAGGGGAAAGTAATCCAATAAAATGAATCAGATTACATTACTGAGTTTGAGTAATCCAAAGGTTACGTTACTGATTGCAATTTGACAGGTAACTGTAAATGATTACATTTAGAAAGTAACGTGGATTGTTTTTAATAATGGCAATAAAAATAAAATTTAAAAAAGGCATAGAAACCGTAAATTACTTGATAACAGAAAATACATGTATTTCAATGACAGAGTTAAAAATAAATTTGACTGACCAGTGTTGATAGTTTCAAATACATGCAATTTAAAAAACCTTGCAGTGAGCATATTCAATTGACAATCTCTTAGAAAAAATAAACTATTCGAACCAAGACCTGAAAAGAACTGATGTTGACACAAAATGGAGGGAAAGTTGGAGCATAGCGAACGAAATTACGGTTAACGAATTTGTACGATGAATCCAGTATAAAGATAATGTATAGAATGTACTATACAAGAGACAAAATTCACACATTATACATCATAACGGCAGAGTTATGTCCAGGTCCTGCGCAGAACAAATCAGTTGGACCGGCGTTTGATTTCCATAGGCAGGAAATACCTCACATTTTTTCATGGGTGTAATGGTAAATACCAGACAGCTCAACAGCCTCAATGAAGTGAAGTATTTTTAATTAATTAATTTAGACCAGAGTAATTATATAATTGTGGCAAAACATACACTTACTTTAGGGGAAGCCAGCACCCGAACAGTGCACTGTGCAATCACCAGCTTTCCTTTCCAATTTGCAAGATGCTGAAACCAGAGATCTGTACATAGTTTTTTATTTTTATTTTTTATTAACCTTTATTTAACCAGGTAGGCTAGTTGAGAACAAGTTCTCATTTGCAACTGCGACCTGGCCAATATAAAGCGTAGCAATTCGACACATACAACAACACAGAGTTACACATGGAGTAAACAAAACGAACAGTCAATAATACAGTAGAACAAAATAAAACAAAATGTCTATATACAGTGAGTGCAAATGAGGTAAGTTAAGGAAATAAATAGGCCATGGTGGCGAAGTAATTACAATATAGCAATTAAACACTGGAATAGTAGATCGGCAGAAGATGAATGTGCAGGTAGAGATACTGGGGTGCAAAGGAGTAAAATAAATAAATGCCAGTATGGGGGATGAGGTAGGTAGATAGATGGGCTGTTTACAGATGGGCTATGTACAGGTGCAGTGATCTGTAAGCTGCTCTGACAGCTGGTGCTTAAAGCTAGTGAGGGAGATGTGAGTCTCCAGCTTCAGAGATTTTTGCAATTCGTTCCAGTCATGGGCAGCAGAGAACTGCTGCGGGTGACTGCGGGTCGGAGTCAGAGGCCGATTCTTCTCTGGTCTCTACTCCTCCCGTTATGGGGTCTGAGACGCCGAAGCTTCCCACCATTAGCTCTGACAAATTGAAAACTCTCATTGGCGACTCCATTACCCGCAGTATTAGACTTAAAGCGAATCATCCAGCGATCATACACTGTTTACCCGGGGGCAGGGCTACCGACGTTAAGGCTAATCTGAAGATGGTGCTGGCTAAAGCTAAAACTGGCGAGTGTAGAGAGTATAGAGATATTGTTATCCACGTCGGCACCAACGATGTTAGGATGAAACAGTCAGAGATCACCAAGCGCAACATAGCTTCTGCGTGCATATCAGCTAGAAAGATGTGTCGCCATCGAGTAATTGTCTCTGGCCCCCTCCCAGTTAGGGGGAGTGATGAGCTCTACAGCAGAGTCTCACAACTCAATCGCTGGTTGAAAACTGTTTTCTGCCCCTCCCAAAAGTTAGAATTTGTAGATAATTGGCCCTCTTTCTGGGACTCACCCACAAACAGGACCAAGCCTGACCTGCTGAGGAGTGACGGACTCCATCCTAGCTGGAGGGGTGCTCTCATCTTATTTACCAACATAGACAGGGCTCTAACTCCTCTAGCTCCACAATGAAATAGGGTGCAGGCCAGGCAGCAGGCTGTTAGCCAGCCTGCCAGCATAGTGGAGTCTGCCACTAGCACAGTCAGTGTAGTCAGCTCAGCTATCACCATTGAGACCGTGTCTGTGCCTCGACCTAGGTTGGGCAAAACTAAACATGGCGGTGTTCGCCTTAGCAATCTCACTAGGATAAAGACCACCTCCATTCCTGTCATTACTGAAAGAGATCATGATACCTCACATCTCAAAATAGGGCTACTTAATGTTAGATCCCTTACTTCAAAGGCAATTATAGTCAATGAACTAATCTCTGATCATAATCTTGATGTGATTGGCCTGACTGAAACATGGCTTAAGCCTGATGAATTTACTGTTTTAAATGAGGCCTCAGCTCCTGGCTACACTAGTGACCATATCCCCCGTGCATCCCGCAAAGGCGGAGGTGTTGCTAACATTTACGATAGCAAATTTCAATTTACAAAAAAAAAAAGCTCTTTTGAGCTTCTAGTCATGAAATCTATGCAGCCTACTCAATCACTTTTTATAGCTACTGTTTACAGGCCTCCTGGGCCATATACAGCGTTTCTCACTGAGTTCCCTGAATTCCTATCGGACCTTGTAGTCATAGCAGATAATATTCTAATCTTTGGTGACTTTAATATTCACATGGAAAAGTCCACAGACCCACTCCAAAAGGCTTTCGGAGCCATCATCGACTCAGTGGGTTTTGTCCAACATGTCTCTGGACCCACTCACTATCACAGTCATACGCTGGACCTAGTTTTGTCCCATGGAATAAATGTGGTGGATCTTAATGTTTTTCCTCATAATCCTGGACTATCGGACCACCATTTTATTACGTTTCCAATTGCAACAAATAATCTGCTCAGACCCCAACCAAGGAACATCAAAAGTCGTGAATTTATAGCACAGACAACACAAAGATTCCTTGATGCCCTTCCAGACTCCCTCTGCCTACCCAAGGACGCCAGAGGACAAAAAATCAGTTAACCACCTAACTGAGGATATCAATTTAACCTTGCGCAATACCCTAGATGCAGTTGCACCCCTAAAAACTAAAAAAAATTCTCATAAGAAACTAGCTCCCTGGTACACAGAAAATACCCGAGCTCTGAAGCAAGCTTCCAGAAAATTGGAACGGAAATGGCGCCACACCAAACTGGAAGTCTTCCGACTAGCTTGGAAGGACGGTACCGTGCAGTACCGAAGAGCCCTTACTGCTGCTCGATCATCCTATTTTTCTAACTTAATTGAGGAAAATAAGAACAATCCGAGATTCCTTTTTGATACTGTCGCAAAGCTAACTAAAAAGCAGCATTCCCCAAGAGAGGATGACTTTCACTTTAGCAGTGATAAATTCATGAACTTCTTTGAGGAAAAGATTATGATTATTAGAAAGCAAATTACGGACTCCTCTTTAAACCTGCGTATTCCTCCAAACCTCAGTTGTCCTGAGTCTGCACAACTCTGCCAGGACCTAGGATCAAGAGAGACGCTCAAGTGTTTTAGTACTAGATCTCTTGACACAATGATGAAAATAATCATGGCCTCTAAACCTTCAAGCTGCATACTGGACCCTATTCCAACTAAATTACTGAAAGAGCTGCTTCCTGTGCTTGGCCCTCCTATGTTGAACATAATAAACGGCTCTCTATCCACTGGATGTGTACCAAACTCACAAAAAGTGGCAGTAATAAAGCCTCTCTTGAAAAAGCCAAACCTTGACCCAGAAAATATAAAAAACTATCGGCCTATATCGAATCTTCCATTCCTCTCAAAAATGTTAGAGAAGGCTGTTGCGCAGCATCTCACTGCCTTCCTGAAGACAAACAATGTATACGAAATGCTTCAGTCTGGTTTTAGACCCCATCATAGCACTGAGACGGCACTTGTGAAGATGGTAAATTACATTTGAATGGCATCGGACCGAGGCTCTGCATCTGTCCTCGTGCTCCTAGACCTTAGTGCTGCTTTTGATACCATCGATCACCACATTCTTTTGGAGAGATTGGAAACCCAAATTGGTCTACACGGACATGTTCTGGCCTGGTTTAGATCTTATCTGTCGGAAAGATATCAGTTTGTCTCTGTGAATGGTTTGTCCTCTGACAAATCAACTGTACATTTCGGTGTTCCTCAAGGTTCCGTTTTAGGACCACTATTGTTTTCACTATATATTTTACCTCTTGGGGATGTTATTCGAAAACATAATGTAAACTTTCACTGCTATGCGGATGACACACAGCTGTACATTTCAATGAAACATGGTGAAGCCCCAAAATTGCCCTCGCTAGAAGCATGCGTTTCAGACATAAGGAAGTGGATGGCTGCAAACTTTCTACTATTAAACTCGGACAAAACAGAGATGCTTGTTCTAGGTCCCAAGAAACAAAGAGATCTTCTGTTGAATCTGACAATTAATCTTAATGGTTGTACAGTCGTCTCAAATAAAACTGTGAAGGACCTCGGCGTTACTCTGGACCCTGATCTCTCTTTTGAAGAACATATCAAGACCATTTCGAGGACAGCTTTTTTCCATCTACTTAACATTGCAAAAATCAGAAACTTTCTGTCCAAAAATGATGCAGAAAAATTTATCCATGCTTTTGTCACTTCTAGGTTAGACTACTGCAATGCTCTACTTTCCGGCTACCCGGATAAAGCAGTAAATAAACTTCAGTTAGTGCTAAATACGGCTGCTAGAATCCTGACTAGAACCAAAATATTTGATCATATTACTCAAGTGCTAGCCTCTCTACACTGGCTTCCTGTCAAAGCAAGGGCTGATTTCAAGGTTTTACTGCTAACCTACAAAGCATTACATGGGCTTGCTCCTACCTATCTCTCTGATTTGGTCCTGCCGTACATACCTACACGTACGCTACGGTCACAAGACGCATGCCTCCTAATTGTCCCTAGAATTTCTAAGCAAACAGCTGGAGGCAGGGCTTTCTCCTATAGAGCTCCATTTTTATGGAACGGTCTGCCTACCCATGTCAGCGACGCAAACTCGGTTTCAACCTTTAAGTCTTTACTGAAGACTCATCTCTTCAGTGGGTCATATGATTGAGTGTAGTCTGGCCCAGGAGTGGGAAGGTGAACGGAAAGGCTCTGGAGCAACGAACCGCCCTTGCTGTCTCTGCCTGGCCGGTTCCCCTCATTCCACTGGGATTCTCTGCCTCTAACCCTATTACAGGGGCTGAGTCACTGGCTTGCTGGGGCTCTCTCATGCCGTCCGTGGAGGGGGTGCGTCACCTGAGTGGGTTGATTCACTGCTGTGGTCATCCTGTCTGGGTTGGCGCCCCCCCCCCCCCCCCCCCCCTTGGGTTGTGCCGTGGCGGAGATCTTTGTGGGCTATACTCAGCCTTGTCTCAGGATGGTAAGTTGGTGGTTGAAGATATCCCTCTAGTGGTGTGGGGGCTGTGCTTTGGCAAAGTGGGTGGGGTTATATCCTTCCTGTTTGGCCCTGTCCGGGGGTGTCCTCGGATGGGGCCACAGTGTCTCCTGACCCCTCCTGTCTGAGCCTCCAGTATTTATGCTGCAGTAGTTTATGTGTCGGGGGGCTGGGGTCAGTTTGTTATATCTGGAGTACTTCTCCTGTCCTATTCGGTGTCCTGTGTGAATCTAAGTGTGCGTTCTCTAATTCTCTCCTTCTCTCTTTCTTTCTCTCTCTCGGAGGACCTGAGCCCTAGGACCATGCCCCAGGACTACCTGACATGATGACTCCTTGCTGTCCCCAGTCCACCTGGCCATGCTGCTGCTCCAGTTTCAACTTCCACCTGACTGTGCTGCTGCTCCAGTTTCAACTGTTCTGCCTTATTATTATTCGACCATGCTGGTCATTTATGAACATTTGAACATCTTGGCCATGTTCTGTTATAATCTCCACCCGGCACAGGCAGAAGAGGACTGGCCACCCCACATAGCCTGGTTCTGGCCTTTCTAGGGAGTTTTTCCTAGCCACCGTGCTTCTACACCTGCATTGCTTGCTGTTTGGGGTTTTAGGCTGGGTTTCTGTACAGCACTTTGAGATATCAGCTGATGTACGAAGGGCTATATAAATAAATTTGATTTGATTTGATTTGATTTGAACTGGAAGGAAAGACGACCAAACGAGGAATTGGCTTTGGGGGTGACCAGTGAGATATACCTGCTGGATCACGTGCTACGAGTCGGTGCTGCTATGGTGACCAGTGAGCTGAGATAAGGCGGGGCTTTACCTAGCAGAGACCTGTAGCCAGTGGATTTGGCGACGAGTATGAAGCGAGGGCCAACCAACGAGAGCGTACAGGTCGCAATGGTTGGTAGTGTATGGGGCTTTGGTGACAAAACGGATGGCACTGTGATAGGCTGCATCCAGTTCGTTGAGTAGAGTGTTGGAGGCTATTTTATAGATGACATCACCGAAGTCGAGGATCGGTAGGATGGTCAGTTTTACGAGGGTATGTTTGGCAGCATGAGTGAAGGATGCTTTGTTGCGATAAAGGAAGCCAATTCTAGATTAAATTTTGGATTGGAGATGCTTAATGGGAGTCTGGAAGGAGAGTTTACAGTCTAACCATACACCTAGGTATTTGTAGTTGTCCACGTATTCTAAGTCAGAGCCGTCCAGAGTAGTGATGCTGGACGGGCGGGCAGGTGCGGGCAGTGATCGATTAAATAGCATGCATTTAGTTTTACTTGCGTTTAAGAGCAGTTGGAGGCCACGGAAGGAGAGTTGTATGGCATTGAAGCTCGTCTGGAGGTTAGTTAACACCGTGTCCAAGGAGGGGCCAGAAGTATACAGAATGGTGTCGTCTGCGTAGAGGTGGATCAGAGAATCACCAGCAGCAAGAGCAACATCATTGATGTATACAGAAAAGAGAGTCGGCCCGAGAATTGAACCCTGTGGCACACCGAAAGAGACTGTCAGAGGTCCGGACAACAGTCCCTCCGATTTGACACACTGAACTCTATCAGAGAAGTAGTTGGTAAACCAGGCGAGGCAATCATTTGAGAAACCAAGGCTGTCGAGTCTGCCAATAAGAATGTTGTGATTGACAGAGTCGAAAGCCGTGGCCAGGTAGATGAATACGGCTGCACAGTCATTTCTCTTATCGATGGCGGTTATGATGTCGTTTAGAACCTTGAGCGTGGCTGAGGTGCACCCATGACCAGCTCTGAAACCAGATTGCATAGTGGAGAAGGTATGGTGGGATTCAAAATGGTCAGTAATCTGTTCGTTAACTTGGCTTTCGAAGACCTTAGAAAGACAGGGTAGGATAGATATAGGTCTGTAGCAGTTTGGGTCTAGAGTGTCACCCCCTTTGAAGAGGGGGATGACCGCGGCAGCTTTCCAATCTTTGGGAATCTCAGACGATACGAAAGAGAGGTTGAACAGGCTAGTAATAGGGGTTGCAACAATTTGGGCAGATAATTTTAGAAAGAGAGGGTCCAGATTGTCTAGCCCGGCTGATTTGTAGGGGTCCAGATTTTGCAGCTCTTTCAGAACATTGGCTATCTGGATTTGGGTAAAGGAGAAATGGTGGGGGCTTTGGCGGGTTGCTGTGGAGGGTGCCGGGCAGTTGACCGGGGTAGGGGTAGCCAAGTGGAAAGCATGGCCAGCCGTAGAGAAATGCTTATTGAAATTCTCAATTATAGTGGATTTATCGGTGGTAACAGTGTTTCCTAGCCTCAGAGCAGTGGGCAGCTGGGAGGAGGTGCTCTTATTCTCCATGGACTTTACAGTGTCCCAGAACGTTTTTGAGTTAGTACTACAGGATGCAAATTTCTGTTTGAAAAGCTTGCCTTAGCTTTTCTAACTGCCTGTGTATATTTGTTCCTAACTTCCCTGAAAAGTTGCATGTCAAGGGGGCTATTCGATGCTAATGCAGAACGACACAGGATGTTTTTGTGCTGGTCAAGGGCAGACAGGTCTGGAGTGAACCAAGGACTATATCTATTCCTAATTCTACATTTTTTGAGAGGGGCATGCTTATTTAAGATGGTGAGGAAGGCACTTTTAAAGAATAGCCAGGCATCATCTACTGACGGGATGAGGTCAATGTCATTCCAGGATACCCCAGCCAGGTCGATTAGAAAAGCCTGCTCGCAGAAATGTTTCAGGGAGCGTTTGACAGTGATGAGGGGTGGTCGTTTGGTCGCAGACCCATTACGGATGCAGGCAATGAGGCAGTGATCGCTAAGATCTTGATTGAAAACAGCAGAGGTGTATTTGGAGGGCGAGTTAGTTAGGATGACATCTATGAGGGTGCCCGTGTTTACTGATTTGGGGTTGTACCTGGTAGGTTCATTGATCATTTGTGTGAGATTGAAGGCATCAAGCTTAGTTTGTAGAATGGCCGGGGTGTTAAGCATGTCCCAGTTTAGGTCACCTAGTAGCACGAGCTCAGAAGATAGATGGGGGGCAATCAATTCACATATGGTATCGAGGGCACAGCTGGGGTCAGAGGTCTATAGCAAGCGGCAACAGTGAGAGACTTGTTTCTGGAAAGGAATTTTTAGAAGTAGAAGCTCAAATTGTTTGGGTACAGACTTAGATAGCCTGCAGAGTTCTGTATTACTATCTTTGTAGTAGATTGTAACACCGCCCCATTTGGTAGTTCTATCTTGGCGGAAAACGTTATAGTTAGGAATGGAAATTTCAAGGTTTTTGGTGGTTTTCCTAAGCCAGGATTCAGACACGGCTAAGACATTTGGGTTGGCAGAGTGTGCTAAAGCAGTGAGTAAAACAAACTTAGGGAGTAGGCTTCTAATGTTAACATGCCTGAAACCAAGGCTTTTACGTTTACAGAAGTCAACAAAATGAGAGCACCTGTGGGGTGGGAGTGGAGCTAGGCACTGTAGGACCTGGATTAACCTCCACATCACCAGAGGAACAGAGAAGAAGTAGGATAAGGGTATGGCTAAAGAGTATACGAACTGGCCGTCTAGCACGTTCAGAACAGAGAGTAAAAGGAGATTGTACTATTTTTGTCAAAACAGCATCAGATACATAGTTTACACATGTTAAGACAGAGGGGCGCTTTTTCGCTCGATCAGATGTTTTATATGAGATTGATGCCTCTTTCTGTCGATGCGTGTCTCAGTCAAATAAATCAATATTTCAATATTTTATTTGGACGGGCAAGGAGGTACGGTAGTGCGGGCCAGGCCTCCTAAGGCACTCCAATTATAACGCCGGCCCAAGTCATGTCTTAAGTGTAAAGTAATAATGACTCAATAATCAAAAATCCAACCATGCTTTCTGGGAATGATATAAAGTCCGGAAGTTGTGAGCGAAGGTAGAAAGTTGGCTGTCAGAAGTATTATAATGAACATTTACCTTTAACCCGTCTGTCTGCTTATTACAATACATTGCATATGGGGTGTAGTGAGATACCCGACGGGTTGGACGATCCTCTTTTCATCACTCATCTTGAGAAAATGTAAACAAAAAACGTGGAAATTAATCACTCCGCCATCATGAATTACAATGGAAAAATCTAATTATTTATTATTTAAATAATGAAAGTGCTGGGCTACGGAGAGAGAAAAAATGGTGCAGTTTCAGGCTTTGTGGGGGAAAGTGATGTGTGCTAGTGGGTCTAGGCAGGTGTGATCAGTTGATGTTTGTTTGATGATGTCGTTTGCATGTGTATGCTTTGTATTGATTTTACAATACAATATTTTGGTCTAGGTTAGGCCAGAATTAATGCACAAAATTGGGCACGTACCACAGCTAAGGCGAGGCGAGGGAACAACCAATGGTGGCGTGATACGTCACCGACAAAAAAAAATGCTATAACATGTGGTCTGGTTAGCTAAGACACTTAAAATACTTATCCAGGAGTTGTACGATCTGCAAGCGTTAGCAACGTCTAAGCGTAGTTAGCTAACAGCAAACTGACAACATTGAAATGTCCATGTTAGGTATGCTAAGCTAGCCAGTCTAATAGACATCAATACAAATAGTGGGGTGGTTAAATTGTGTATTTTGTTGTAGGTGGTACAGAATCTGATTCCAACCACATGCTCTTCCAACCTCTAGCTCTGTACAAGGTGAAGGTAAGTTGGCATATTTACTAAGGTCACTCAATTTACAGTAAGCATGGTATAAACATGAATTGGGTAGTGTTTGTTATGGGGTTCCAAGTGTTTTTTTAACCTTTTCTTTTTGTAAAACCCGGGTTATCTGGAGCCATTCCCCAGTGCCCTGCTGAAAAATACCCCAAAGCAGTGACATTTTGGATACACGCATGAGGGAGCGGACACACCTTGCTGTTATGGAGCACAACAAGATTGTGGGACAGAAACCAGAAAGCGGCACTTGAAGGATATAAAATAAAGACAACAGTAATGACACAACCACCTCATTTACAGACAGAACTTTGAGATGAGAAAGTTTTTTTGGGTTGTGCAGGGTTCTGCTTAGACAGTAAATGTATTGTTGTCTATGAGAGCGATTGAGGTGCCATTTCTCCTTAATCTCCAACACAACTATTCATACGGTGTAAGAATTTCCTTCCAAAATACTTTTTACACTTTCTTTAGCCCCCCAGCCCAATCACTGTGTTGACTGATCTTTCTCTAAAGCAGCTCCCAACGTCCCCTCATTGTCCCTAAACAATACGCTAAATGGTCCCATTCTGTTGACACCTTAACCAACAAAGGCATGTTGCCCTAAATCTTCTGCAAGAGGACCAAACAGTTGTTGGTTAAGAAGCCCTACACCACTTTTGGCAGAGTCTTATCCAGCTGGCCACTTACCGCAGACAGGACAAGAACATTCGCCATAAGCGCAAAGTCTCAGCTTCCCCAACCCACCAATGCCGAACACCATTGCCAGTGTACAGAAGCCGGATAAAGGACTATGGCTGCGTTTACACAGTCGGCCCAATTCTTATCTTTTTTTCACTAATTGGTATTTTGACCAATCAGATCAGCTCTGAAAAAGATATGTGATTAAGACCAAATAGTGGGAAAAAAGATCACTATTGGGCTGCCTCTGTAAACACAGCCAGTGTGGCTCAGCATAAGACCATGTGTAGAACATGGGTCTCCAACCCTGTTCCTGGAGAGCTACCCTCCTTTATGTTTTTGCTCCCACCCCAGTTGTAACTAACCTGGTTCAGTTTATCAACCAGCTAATTATTAAAATCAGGTGTGC
This sequence comes from Oncorhynchus kisutch, assembly GCF_002021735.2. NCBI lineage: Eukaryota > Metazoa > Chordata > Actinopteri > Salmoniformes > Salmonidae > Oncorhynchus > Oncorhynchus kisutch. Next base: position 40,106,673 of record NC_034184.2, read on the forward strand.
TAGATTATGGTTGAGGGAAAATTTACAGGACGGTAGCTCTCCATTAACAGGGTTGTAGAGCCCTGATGCAGAATCACCATGAGATAAATATGGATCTTTTCTTTCAAAATATCTTGGAAATTTGTATGCCTTTATGGAGTCAGAGAATATATTTATATTGCCTGTACAGGGCTATGTAGCATCAAACAGATGCTCAACATTGTTTTTGTCAAAATCTAAAATACAAGGGTACACTATTTAATGCTAAATCAAGTAAAAAAACAAAAACATTGTATGAACACTGTATTACAGTTCAGTGTGTCTGGGTGTTTCTCAGGTGTAGAGACACACAAGTGCAGGGAACTGTAGCTACATATTGTTACACCAGATAATGTGATTTACCCAAAGATTGTTGCAGACATTGTCTAATTTCAGGTCTTCTCTCATTGATCGAGACAGGTGAGTGTGCACCCCAAAGAGCTGCATGGCATGATAACCGAGACCTGCTTCGATTAATGAGAGAAGACTTGAAATAGACAAGATGGCGGCTTACAAATTGATGGATTATGTCATGGAGCAAAAAGTATTTTATTAACAGAGCATTTTTTAAAATCCAAACTGACCCCCTGCAACTGGATGCAGACATTTTATGAGAATCTTGTTTCCCTGAATCAAGGATGAAGACGACATCGTTAAGATAGGTTAAATTCTCTGTGCTACGTCAAACATAACCTTTCCTGTAACTCCCAGTAATTGAATAGCATAAATCTTTGGTTAAATCACATGATCTGGTATAACAATCTGTAGCTAAGAACTAGTGGTCATGATGAAATTGCCATTCACAAAGAAACATACAGTATCATCAGTGTACTAAAATTCAGGGAATACAGTGCATTCGGAAAGTATTCAGACCCTTTTCCACATTTTGTTACGTTACAGCCTTATTGTAAAATAGATTAAACCGGGATAAGACAAGCAAAGACTGCAGGCTATATGATACAATTAGTAAGAAATAGGTAACACAGGTAATTTGAAAGAATAACCTTCTTCTATAACTATGCACTGGTAGAAGGGATTATAGTGTGAACATGTAGGGCCCAAAGGGATGTGTACAATACATGTTTTGTGGGAACTAACGTCTGGCTGCAGCCAGTATTGTATGTGACAACGACGAAGCAGTCATGTCAAGACTATAGAACCTGACAAAAGTGTGAGGTGTGGCACAAGAAGCTGCCCCACATACATCGTCCAATGTAAAGACCCAAAGTAGTGTCCAGATGTTGCCACACCTCTAGTAGAATGTGCTTTAAGTCCCTCTGGGGGGAGCCTTGCACGCAGAGGAGTATGCCAAAGAGATAGCTTCAACTATCCAGCGAAATAGTCGTTCTCTGGACAAAGCCTTACCCTGTGCTTGCAAAGCACATAAACAACTGGTCAGCGCGGCGCAGGCTGCTTTTCCGAGAGCGCACGGACAGGGTGTAAAGACACACCTCTTCCTCAGAGCGGAACGGATGTATTAAATTGAGCAGGGAGCAGCCATGCAATCTCCATAGACAAATGTTGGCAGTAAAATGGACCGTACTGAAGAGCTCAGTGACTTTCAACGTGGCACCGTTATCGGATTCCAACATTTACAACAAGTCAGCTTGTCAAATTTCTGCCCTGCTTGGAGTGGCCAGGTCAACTGTAAGTGCTGTTATTGTGTCACTACCGAGTTCCAAACTGCCTCTGGAAGCAATGTCAGCACAAGCGCTGTTCATCGGGAGCTTAATGAAATGGCTTTCCATGGTCAAGCAGCCGCGCACAAGCCTGAGATCACCATGCACAATGCCAAGCATCGGCTGGAGTGGTGGAAAGCTCGCCACCATTGGACATTGGAGCAGTGGAAATGTGTTCTCCGGAGTGATGAATCACATTTCACCATCTGGTAGTCCAGCAGACTAATCGGGTTTTGGCAGATGCCAGGAGAACACTACCTGCCCGAATGCATAGTGCCAACTGTACATTTTGGTGGAGGAGAAATAATGGTCTGGAGCTGTTTTTCATGGTTCGGGCTAGGCCCGTTTTTTAAAAACCTTTTTATTTAACTAGGCAAGTCAGTTAAGAACAAATTCTTATTTTTAAAGACGTCACTACCTTGTTCAGGACCAGAACAACAGATTTTTACCTTGTCAGCTGAGGAATTCGATCTTGCAACCTTTCGGTTACAAGTCCAAAGCTTTAACCACTAGGCTACCTGCCACTCCCTTAGTTCCAGTGAAGGGAAATCTCAATGCTACAGCATACAAAAAACGTTCTTCCCACTAACTAGTCGTTATGCATCCTCAGAGAGGCATCTTTTTATTTGATTATTTTACCACCTTTTTGTGGTATCCTACAGGCTGGCATGGACGTCTCTCAGCTCCCGATGTTCTGTGTCCTCGAAAGAACCAGCAGTTTGGGGAAGGGCAGAGGCAGAGTCCAGTATTGGAGAGCCGCACCTTGGCCGCTCTTCCATAAGTTCTCGCGGAGCTATACGGGAGGAGCTGGGTGGTGGAGAGATAGAGACCAGGTCCACTCGATGGCGGAGAGAAGGCAGAGGAAGCCCGGAGCAGTGGATACAGAAGAAGGGGTCCGTTACATCCACCTCAACGTGGTCCGAGGCATTGGGCGCACTCTCCGTGAAAGTCCCTCCCTGACATGAACTCGACGCACTGTTTTATCCCGGCAGGTGACGACACCTCCGTCTGAGGAGAAATAAACAGTTAAAAAACAGAAATCTAAAGGAATCCATCTGGTACCCTCACTCAAAGCTTAAGAACACTGTTTGAGTGTGATTGGGAAGGCGATTATAAAATAATTACCTCAGAATCTTGTCTCCTGCAGACGTGACGCGTTAGCTAGCTAGCTAGAAGGACCGTTAGCAGTGGCTAGAAAGCTAACTGACTCAGGCTTCTAAACGGACAGATGTCAAAGGAATCTAAAATGTTTAAAAAAATGTCTTTGTCGCTCGGTCGAAGGCGTAGGGTATCTGAAATTGAGCCATTTGGATTAAAAAAGTAAAGATGAATTTTCAGATGATAAGAATGGTGGCTTCGATAAACAGCAGTGGCTGAATAAAATAAGAATGAGACTCTCTGACAAGGCAGTGCGTGTTATCGTCTCTGGGGTGGGGCAATATGGCCCAAATTGGCTAATCACTGCCTGCCATGGCCAAAACTGGACTACGGTGGTTTCAAAGTAGAAAATTATTCAGTGGTGTTGTATGGAGACAGTTTATAGCATAGTACAAACTTGAGTTTGAAATGAAGTAAAACCTGGTAGGTAGGTTACCAGGTTTTAAATTAAAATCGGCAAATACGCACCCAAAAATACCGATTTCCTATTCATTATGAAAAACTTGAAACCAGCCCTAATTAATCGGCCATTCCGATTAATCGGTTGACCTCTAATCCACAAGCACAAAAACGTATAGTGCATCAGTATAAAATAAAGCATTCACAAAATGCCACAAAGAGGACTACATTCTTAAAAAATAAATGTTTAAAAAAAAATGGAGGTCAAATCATGACCTCAGTGATCTTCAGGTCGGAAAGTCAGAGCTCTGGAAAGTGGTTTGAGTTCCCGAGTTGGAGTTCCGCGTTGGATGACCATTCAAATCAATTGTTCCCGGTCGGAGCTCGTTTTTTTTCAGAGTTCCCAGTTGTTTTGAATGTGCTAAAGTCAGAAGTCGGAGATTTCCGAGATCCCAGTTGTTTTGAACATGGCATTGAATGCACCAAAAGTTTCCCTGGGCTCGGTTGGTGTTTATGGTCATTTCGGAAAAGGCTAAGTGAGAGGCAGAATTTTTCCAGAAATCTTTCTTATCCAGCAGGCGACGTTGTTTAGTTTATTTATTTATGAGGTTTATTTGATCGAATATAAGTTTTGTCATGCTTAGATTGTTACGAGTGTACTGATAAGTAGGATACGTGATATCCCGGCAATTTAGAAAAAAAACGTTTATATCGGAGTTGTCTCGAGATGGCTATACATATTCATGACATAAGGCTAGTAGCGTAGCATATATTTAATTCAGGTGGTTGATGTTAACAACTCAAATAATGAGTGTATCCACCAATCCAAAGAGAGGAATAGGGAGCGCTCCGTGCAGCTTTGTGTTAGGGCGGAGAGACAAGTATTGCCGCGTTCAAGTGCTAGTCAAACTCTGACATTTCAGATTTGCTAACTAGTTGTAGTCATACAAGTGCCACATTTGAACCAGTTAGCGAGTCGGAAATTTGAGTTTAGTTCCGACTAGCACACGAAGGCGGCAAAATATCCATAATCTTTGGTATGGTAGTGTACACTTTTCTAAATCCGTCATTACGCACAACCACGTAATACGTTCGCCCAATCAGCTGAAGAGCTTGAACCCCAAGAAAAAGGCAGCTAATATGGCATGTTTGTGAGCAACCAGGTGGAACTTGCTTTGTTATTACGGTTAAACGTCGGAATATGATTGTTTTATAACGCGGAAACGGGAAGAGGCAACTGCTCGAAATGATTTACTTGATAGTAATTTCCGCATTATCTGGCGCACTCATTACGTTGGTATTACAGTTCTTACTGCTTTACTGGAGAAGCCCCGAGCCAAAAACCGGGACAGTGCAATATGTCAAAGCAGTGCCTGATCCCGCCTTGAAGGATTACTTCAATAACCAACATGCCGAATCAGGTCAACAACAAGATATCGCAGCTTCTGCTGCATCCAAACAGCAAGAGGCCATCTCTCCCAGGCAACAGGAAGCAGCTGTCACAAGCAGTAGCCCTAAACAACAACCTCCACCGCATTGTCAAAGCGAGCCACTCCACACCTCCAAACCGGAGACGTGCAATTTTCTAAACGCTATCTTTTTGTTCCTATTCAGAGAACTCCGCGACACTCCTGTCGTTAGGCACTGGCTGACCAAAAAGATCAAGGTGGAGTTCGAGGAGCTATTACAAACCAAGACAGCTGGTCGGCTGTTGGAGGGACTCAGTCTCAGGGATATCTCCCTGGGTAATTCTTTGCCCGTTTTTAAAACGGCCAAACTTATTAATCCAGTGCGTTTAAATGAAGACGGCATGCCCGAGGAACTCAATTTCGAGGTGGACCTAGAATATAATGGGGGATTCCATCTAGCAATTGATGTAGACCTTGTTTTTGGGAAGTCAGCCTACCTGTTCGTAAAGATGACGCGTGTGGTTGGAAGACTGAAGCTGCAGTTCACTCGCGTGCCTTTTACGCACTGGTCCTTCACGTTCCTCGAGGACCCATTGATAGACTTTGAGGTGAAGTCACAGTTCGAGGGAAGGCCCTTGCCTCAGCTTACCTCAATCATTGTCAACCAGTTGAAAAGAGTCATCAAGAAGAAACACACCTTGCCAAATTACAAAATCAGGTAAAACTTGTTCAGAAACTACAGTTTTATATTTGTTTAGGTCTATGCAAGTCAGTAGGCCTGCCGAGAGATGGTCAAAAATCTGTATCAATATTTCAAGCTAACCCTAAGGACCATGGAAAGTGGCCCTCAACAGCCTTACTTCTATTTCTATAGTTACCAAGATCTGTAAGATGCATATTTGGACTCCAAGTTGGTGATAATACATAGGCCCAGAGCCTTCTATTTAACTCAGTTTAAGGCTCTGCTTAGGCCTTTTAGCCTACTGCCACCTTTTTAGAAAAATGTTTTGGTTAAAAATGGACCACCATGTTACTGAAAGGTTTAATGACAACAAAACATGCTGTCTTGATGTTTTTTCAACTGTCAGCCAGGACATACCCACTTTCAGTATGCACACAGTGTGTTAGTTTAAGGTCTTGAGACATGGGATGGCACCTGTTGCAAAGAAAGCCATTGAGGGACATCATGGTTGCAGACCTATGAAAGGATAGGGTTCATCCTTTTTAGACAGAGGAGTGCTTTCTGTCACTACATTCAGAATGTTTTTAAATAATCACAACCTGGTGTGAAGTAGTGACAGTTAAATATTTAGCCAACACTTGTGTAAAACTGAAAGACAAAAGTTTTCTAGTATTTCCCTGTTAGAAACATGAATGCACGTGCAGCATCCTTTCAGCTCCTCCTATTTATTAATCTCTGTCACTTTTTTCAGGCTCCCCCTTTATAGGTAATTTTTACTGGAAGTGTTCCCCTTCACTCTTGTATTTGTTTGCACTCTCATAGGTAAACAATTTAGACTAAGCTAGGCCTGGAAGTTTTCTGATTTTCTATAAATGTATGTCACATAGCCTAAATGTAGGTTTAACTGATGATATACTGCCTTACTAAATTAGGCTATTTTGTTACCGTAATGTTGTTACACTGTACCACTACTGTAACTTCTCAGGTATAAGAGCAATTTAATGTTAAGCGTTACCTTTTCAACGTGACTAGGCCTTAATGTAGAATAAATCGATGCCTTTTCAAGTTGCGGAAAACTAATCGATTGAATTATGCTGAAAAGGTAGGCCTTAGCCTATCACCTATAATTTGCTATGGTTGATCTTCTTCTAAATGCTTCTAGTGGCTCTGTCAGCTTATCATAAATGCTGTGACAGCACTCTGGGCTCAGAATTGGTGGCCCCAATTACATGGAACACTGTCCCATGCAGCTGGCTCCTCTGTGTTATGTTTGGAAGGGTCACACTGTTGTGCTGGAACTGCAGCGATAGCTGCATTGGAATGTAAAACCTATATACATTCAGTCTCCTGTACAGCGTGATTAACATTATTCCTGTCTCATTCCTTTGCTTGGATTGTTAGAATAGCAGTATTCCAGCAAAATGTTATCTTGTTGCCTGTTCTATCCTTTGAAGTGAAATGCACTTCACATCCTGGGTAGGTTGTCTGCAGGTGCGTTGGAGATTCACTAGAATGTAGCATGCCAAAATCACTTTTTTAGTTTGCTATTAGCCTAATATGATTTATTTCAAGATGTGGTCTTTGCATGTGAGTTTTTTTGGGGGCAAATCCACGCTAACAGAGGGATGCACAGTTCGGTAACAGAATGACGGTACCAACAGCATAAACCGTCATTCTGTTACCAATCTTTGCATCTGCACTGCTCTGCAAGCACGTGTTTTTATTTTATTTTATATGGTTTGTTGAACTTTGCAGTAATTCGTTTTTGTTTGACATTTTAAAGTGAAAAATCTGAGAAACTTTGCATTTGAAATGTTTTTCAAGTAGTGCTGAGCGATTACCGGAAATTTTGGTTATTTATTTTTAATCAATTAGTTGACCAACATTGTTTATTATTTGAATTCCGCTTTATTAGTTTTTTTTTTGTGAGCTCAACGTGCACATTGCACAGTTTCTCTAGAGATAAATCAGGTCCTGTCTGAACTGGGATGTAGTAGGGAGTTGTAGTTAACAACAGGCCAATATTCTACGTAGTTTAGCGCATAGAACATGGTAATTATTCCGTTGTCGTAAATCACGTTCTTTACGGCAATATTTTTCGTCAATTGGACGATGCTTTGTGTTCTTGAAATTTGCAACACAAACACATGGAGGAGCGTGAACGTGACACAGAGCACGGAGACACGGAGCTCGGAGCTCGTACCTAAAAGAGGGGCTACTTCAGTCGCATGGATGTGGTTTGGGTAGGGCTGGGCGATATGGCAAATAAATTATCACTATCTATATATTTTTTTCATTCTATAACTAAAGTTATCACGATATTAATCAAATAATGTTTAAAAGGTGCATATCTGCTTCAGACTCAAGAATGCCTAATGCCTGAACAAACCACTAGGCAGAGCGTTGGGCCAGTAACCGAAAGGTTGCTAGATCGAATACCTGAGCTGACAAGGTAAAAATGCATAATAGCAATGCATAATAGCATTTATGATGTCTTTGTCTTTTCAATGTTTGCTTGTAGGGCATAAACGCTGTCAGTGTTGACTGCTTCGGGCAAACATCCCTAGATTGGCTGGTGCTTGAGGTTGCGTTTATCAATACCGTGGCGCAAACTCAAAACTTCCTGCATGTTCCAAACAGTGACTTTGCTTCAGATGTTGAATAAGGTTTGTCGTATTACCAGACTTTGTGGCCACCTGTCTACGGCAAAATTTGCACCGAATGTTGCTCTGCTCTTTGTCGGACTTCAAAAAGCCAAACCACTTCCAAATTACTGAAACAGTTTAACCCTTTTTTTAAAATCAATTTCTTCGTTGGAAGCTGCTCCTTCTCCATGGCTATCACTGCCACTGTTTTTGCTTACATCAATCATTTTTTGTGGTTAATAGTGGTTACTCCATCACATGAGGTGCTAAGTGGTTTTTAGTGGGTGTATACCTCTCCACGTGCATATTGTCGCTTCTCCTCACGTTCCTGCTGCGTCAGAGGTCAAATTGACTGCTGTACCTAATTATTCTATATCGACATTATCGAAAATGAATCTAAACGTTTTTATATCAATATTGAGGGAAGTAATTACCTCAATTAATTATTGATTTATTGCCCAGCCCTAGGTTTTGGTATGAAAAGTCTGACACAGACCAGAAAAACGTCCTCTGCAAAATATGCCGCAGGCCAGAGTTCTGACAACAAGCTCAAACACGACTAACCTCTTTACCACCTACGCCAGAATCATGTGAAATAGTATGGAGAGAGTCTACGGATGAGATCCAAAAAAGTACAGTCGAGTCCTCAAAACAAACCCCTGACTCAGACGTTGCAAGAGGTTTTTGCCCGCGGCGCACCATATGCCAATGAATCCCGAAGATGGAAGAAGAGAACAGCTGCCGTTACAACTTACATCTGTCCAGACATGGCCCCAATTTACATGGTCGAGAAACGGGAGTTTCTTGAGTTGGTGATAACAGTTGACCCAAGGTACCAAATGCAAATTAATATGTGACAAGTATTAATGCCAAAATAACAGGCAAGCCCCCCAAAATACATCTATTTTAGGCCTATATTTATTTAGTTTGCAACTATAGTTGAAGTATTTTCTATTTACCTTTTTTTATTTTGTTACATGCTTAACTGAAAATTTGTACAAAGGTTCTAAATAAAAGGAGAAATAATCAAATATGAGTAAGTACCTTTTATTTGTTGAGTATAATTCAAAATGTAATAAGAAATGTTTCTTTATTTATTTTATTTCACCTTTATTTAACCAGGTAGACTAGTTGAGAACAAGTTCTCATTTACAACTGCGACCTGGCCAAGATAAAGCATAGCAGTGTGAACAGACAACACAGAGTTACACATGGAGTAAACAATTAACAAGTCAATAACACAGTAAAAAAGAAAAAAAAGAGTCTATATACATTGTGTGCAAGAAGCATGAGGAGGTAGGCGAATAATTACAATTTTGCAGATTAACACTGGAGTGATAAATGATCAGATGGTCATGTACAGGTAGAGATACTGGTGTGTAAAAGAGCAGAAAAGTAAATAAATATAAACAGTATGGGGCTAAGGTAGGTAAATTGGGTGGGCTATTTACCGATGGACTATGTACAGCTGCAGCTATCAGTTAGCTGCTCAGATAGCAGATGTTTGAAGTTGGTGAGGGAGATAAAAGTCTCCAACTTCAGCGATTTTTGCAATTCGTTCCAGTCACAGGCAGCAGAGAACTGGAATGAAAGGCGGCCAAATGAGGTGTTGGCTTTAGGGATGATCAGTGAGATACACCTGCTGGAGCGTGTGCTACGGGTGGGCGTTGCCATCGTGACCAGTGAACTGAGATAAGGCGGAGCTTTACCTAGCATGGACTTGTAGATGACCTGGAGCCAGTGGGTCTGGCGACGAATATGTAGCGAGGGCCAACCGACTAGAGCATACAGGTTGCAGTGGTGGGTGGTATAAGGTGCTTTAGTAACAAAACAGATGGCACTGTGATAAACTGCATCCAGTTTGCTGAGTAGAGTATTGGAAGCTATTTTGTAGATGACATCGCCGAAGTCGAGGATCGGTAGGATAGTCAGTTTTACTAGGGTAAGTTTGGCGGCGTGAGTGAAGGAGGCTTTGTTGCGGAATAGAAAGCTGACTCTAGATTTGATTTTCGTTTGGAGATGTTTGATATGAGTCTGGAAGGAGAGTTTACAGTCTAGCCAGACACCTAGGTACTTATAGATGTCCACATATTCTAGGTCGGAACCATCCAGGGTGATGATGCTAGTCGGGCATGCGGGTGCAGGCAGCGAACGGTTGAAAAGCATGCATTTGGTTTTACTAGCGTTTAAGAGCAGTTGGAGGCCACGGAAGGAGTGTTGTATGGCATTGAAGCTCGTTTGGAGGTTAGATAGCACAGTGTCCATGGAAGGGCCGGAAGTATATAGAATGGTGTCATCTGCGTAGAGGTGGATCAGGGAATCGCCCGCATCAAGAGCAACATCATTGATATGTACAGGCCTTTACATGTGGTCATCTTATATAAACTATTTATTCATTGAATTTACAGAAAATGTGCTATATCGTGATATGTATCGTTATCGGGATATGAGATGACCAATATCGGAATATGAGATTTTGGCCATATCGCCCAACCCTAACAATTACCATGATCCATTCCACTTCTACTTGTCCGGTCTGTGCTTATTTTATGCCTGCTACAAAAGAGGCAGAAGAATGCAAGATCGTGAGGGGATATAGGGCAGCGCACAATTTGGCCCAGCGTCATCCGGGTTAGGGTTTGGCCAGGGTAGGCCGTCATTGTAAATAAGAATTTGTTCTTAGCCGACTTGCCTAGTTAAATAAAATAAATATAGAGAGCAGCTGTTCCTTCGTGAGATATCTCTACCTGAAAATACATGATTTTAAGTGATTCATCATTGTTATTCAGCAGTCATAAAAGTATGCCTTATTTACTTTGAAGAACTACAAAATGTACTTTTTTGTCAGAAAGCATAGGCAGCAGCTCTATAGAGATGAGATGATGACTTGGAATAAAATAATAGTCATCAAATAAAACGCATGTAATATACACAACTGAAAATATATAAGTAATGTGAATAAAAAGCTAATAAGTGATAAGCAGTAATGGGCAGTCACTAGCGTCATGGGAATTCTATTAATGGTTTTATTCTGTGTTACAGCATTCAACTCAAATGATTGAAGTCGAAAAGCCTGATCATTTAAAAAAAGAAAATCCAACCAAAACTGAACCGGCCTCAAAAAGCACTAATTGCTCAGCACTATCTTCAAGGAAATGTGTTTTTTAGTGAAATTCAGTGGAAATTGTTAAAAGTTGGCCTTGTGCATGGAGTTGTATGGTTTGCTTAATTTTGCATGGAGTTGTATGGTTTGCTTAATTTTGCAATCATTGGTTTTTGTTTGGCATACATTTTAAAGTTAAAAAAGGTGTCTCTGCATCACTGTGTTACTGTGGAATTGCCCTTTTTCAGAATGCGTAGTTGTGATTATAGGGTTGTGTAATAAACTAGTGTAATCATCAAATCAAATGTATTTTTATACATCAGCTGATATTTCAAAGTGCTGTACAGAAACCCAGCCTAAAACCCCAAACAGCAAGCAATGCAGGTGTAGAAGCACGGTGGCTAGGAAAAACTCCCTAGAAAGGCCAAAACCTAGGAAGAAAACTAGAGAGGAACCAGGCTATTTGGGGTGGCCAGTCCTCTTCTGGCTGTGCCGGGTGGAGATTATAACAGAACATGGCCAAGATGTTCAAATGTTCATAAATGACCAGCATGGTCGAATAATAATAATAAGGCAGAACAGTTGAAACTGGAGCAGCAGCACGGTCAGGTGGACTGGGGACAGCAAGGAGTCATCATGTCAGGTAGTCCTGGGGCATGGTCCTAGGGCTCAGGTCCTCCGAGAGAGAGAAAGAAAGAGAGAAGGAGAGAATTAGAGAACGCACACTTAGATTCACACAGGACACCGAATAGGACAGGAGAAGTACTCCAGATATAACAAACTGACCCTAGCCCCCCGACACAAACTACTGCAGCATAAATACTAGAGGCTGAGACAGGAGGGGTCAGGAGACACTGTGGCCCCATCCGAGGACACCCCCGGACAGGGCCAAACAGGAAGGATATAACCCCACCCACTTTGCCAAAGCACAGCTCCCACACCACTAGAGGGATATCTTCAACCACCAACTTACCATCCTGAGACAAGGCTGAGTATAGCCCACAAAGATCTCCGCCATGGCACAACCCAAGGGGGGGCGCCAACCCAGACAGGATGACCACATCAGTGAATCAACCCACTCAGGTGACGCACCCCTTCCAGGGACGGCATGAGAGAGCCCCAGTAAGCCAGTGACTCAGCCCCTGTAATAGGGTTAGAGGCAGAGAATCCCAGTGGAAAGAGGGGGACCGGCCAGGCAGAGACAGCAAGGGCGGTTCGTTGCTCCAGAGCCTTTCCGTTCACCTTCCCACTCCTGGGCCAGACTACACTCAATCATATGACCCACTGAAGAGATGAGTCTCCAGTAAAGACTTAAAGGTTGAGACCGAGTTTGCGTCTCTGACATGGGTAGGCAGACCGTTCCATAAAAATGGAGCTCTATAGGAGAAAGCCCTGCCTCCAGCTGTTTGCTTAGAAATTCTAGGGACAATTAGGAGGCATGCGTCTTGTGACCGTAGCATACGTGTAGGTATGTACGGCAGGACCAAATCAGAGAGATAGGTAGGAGCAAGCCCATGTAATGCTTTGTAGGTTAGCAGTAAAACCTTGAAATCAGCCCTTGCTTTGACAGGAAGCCAGTGTAGAGAGGCTAGCACTTGAGTAATATGATCAAATATTTTGGTTCTAGTCAGGATTCTAGCAGCTGTATTTAGCACTAACTGAAGTTTATTTACTGCTTTATCCGGGTAGCCGGAAAGTAGAGCATTGCAGTAGTCTAACCTAGAAGTGACAAAAGCATGGATACATTTTTCTGCATAATTTTTGGACAGAAAGTTTCTGATTTTTGCAATGTTACGTAGATGGAAAAAAGCTGTCCTTGAAATGGTCTTGATATGTTCTTCAAAAGAGAGATCAGGGTCCAGAGTAACGCCGAGGTCCTTCACAGTTTTATTTGAGACGACTGTACAACCATTAAGATTAATTGTCAGATTCAACAGAAGATCTCTTTGTTTCTTGGGACCTAGAACAAGCATCTCTGTTTTGTCCGAGTTTAATAGTAGAAAGTTTGCAGCCATCCACTTCCTTATGTCTGAAACACATGCTTCTAGCGAGGGCAATTTTGGGGCTTCACCATGTTTCATTGAAATGTACAGCTGTGTGTCATCCGCATAGCAGTGAAAGTTTACATTATGTTTTCGAATAACATCCCCAAGAGGTAAAATATATAGTGAAAACAATAGTGGTCCTAAAACGGAACCTTGAGGAACACCGAAATTTACAGTTGATTTGTCAGAGGACAAACCATTCACAGAGACAAACTGATATCTTTCCGACAGATAAGATCTAAACCAGGCCAGAACTTGTCCGTGTAGACCAATTTGGGTTTCCAATCTCTCCAAAAGAATGTGGTGATCGATGTCGTATGTTCTGCTCCATTTCAAATCATGTTTATCATTGTTCTACCTGGCTGTTGCTTTAAAAATGTTGAAAAATATTTTTTTGCCCTTTTTCTCACCAATCTTGTGATATCCAATTGGTAATTACATTCTTGTCCCATCACTGCAACTCCCCTGCAGACTCGGGAGAAGCGAAGGTTGACAGTCATGCGTCCCCCGAAACACAACCCTGCCGAGCCGCACTGCTTTTTGACACACTGCTCGCTTAACCCGGAAGCCAGCCGCACCAATGTGTTGGAGGAAACACTGGCCAGCTGGTGACCGAAGTCAGCTTGCAGGCGCCCGGCCCGCAATGAGTCGCTAGAGCACGATGGGACAAGGAAATCCTAGCCGGTCAAACCCTCCCTTAACCTGGATGACGCTGGGTCAATTGTGACACAGCCTTTGTCAATTGTGACACAGCCTGGGATCAAACCTGGGTCTGTAGTGACGCCTCAAGCACTGCGATGCAGTGCCTTAGACTACTGTGCCACTTGGGAGGTCCCTGGCGGTTGATTTTTACATGTTTTATTTGATAAACATTTTTAACACTGTAATGCAGCAGATAGTCCCTACAAAACCAGCTTTTCTCATTAATTTAGTTTACACTTAACTAATTAGGTGAGATTAATCAGGTAATTATTGCTGTTTAAATGCCAGAGAATGTGAGTAGGCACATTGTTTCACTTGAAAAGCAATGAAATGCTGTCTTGTGTCTGTTCATTTTGTCACTTTCCTTTTATCCACTATGTACTGTGTGGGCTGCAGAGCAGGCAAACAATGGTTTGGTTGTTTTGTGAGAACAACAACTAAATGTAACTATTTTAATGTTCCTCTGTTGCCACAGACACCTATTGGCATGGCATAGCCACTTCTTGTGAAAGATCTGTTTCGGCTCATGTGTGGGAGCTAACTATTAATTGTAGACTAAATGCACCAATCTGGAGGAGTTGCCTAAAAGGGTGCATGTGTCTGAGGTGCCCATGATAAGGACTGACTGAGCAAGCTAGGGTTCTGAGGTGATGTAATATAAAACAGCCTTTGAGGACAGAGCAGTGGACATTAGGATTTGCTGAATGTCACAGATGGCAGAACTCTGGGCCAGTTTACCAGGATGTGTACTCAAAGCATGCGCAGACCAACTGGCAAGTGTCTTCATTGACATTTTCAAACTCTCCCTGACCGAGTCTGTAATACCTACATCTTTCAAACAGACCACCATAGTCCCTGTGCCCAAGAAAGCGAAGGTAACCTGCCTAAGTGATTACTGCCCATAGCAGTCACGTCGCTAGTCATGAAGTGCTTTGAAAGGCTAGTAATTGCTCACATCAACACCATCATGCCGGAAACCCTAGACCCACTCCAATTCGCATTCCGCCCCAACTGATCCACAGATGATGCAATCTCAATCTCACTCCACACTGCCTTTTCCCATCTGGACAAAAGGAACACCTTTCTGAAAATGCTGTTCATTGACTACAGTACAAAGCTCATCACCTAAGCGAAGGACCTTGGGACCTCCCTCTGCAACTGGATCCTGGATTTCCTGATGGGCTGTCCCCAGGTGGCAAAGGTAGGCAACAACACATCTGCCACACTGATCCTCAACACTGGGCCCACTCAGGGGACTAAGCATGCACCCCTACTGTACTCCCTGTTCACCCACGACTGCGTGGCCAAGCACGACTTCAACACCATCATTAAGTTTGCTGACGACACACAGTGGTAGGCCTGATCACCGACAACGATGAGCCAGCCTATAGGAAGGAGGTCAGAGACGAGAACTTCTCCCTCAATGTGAGCAACACAAAGGAGTTGATCGTGGACTGAAGGAAAAGGAGGGCCGAACAGGTGCCCATTAACATCGCCGGGGCTTAATCGGAGCAGGTCGAGAGTTTTAAGTTCCTTGGTGTCCACATCACCAACAAACGATCATGGTCCAAACACACCAAGACAGTTGTAAAGAGGGCATGGGTCCCCAGATCCTCAAAAATCTTTGGTCTAGGACCAAAAGTCTCCTTAACAGCTTCTACCCCCAAGACCATAAGACTGCTGAACAATTAATCAAAATGGCCACCCGGACTATTTACGTTGATCTGTTCTGCCAGGTAAGGGGCCAATCACTTGGTGGATCAGATCAGAGTAAAATGCACTAAACCATTCACCCTGTTCCCATCCTAATCTGAGAGTGGACAGGACAGACCAGATTGGAATCATTTTTTGTAAGCTTGGGCTTACCGTGCGTAATTCCTTTTTAATTGTCATGAATTTGGGTGGTTGTTGGATTGACTCTACAATATGACTCGTATGTCCTGTGTGAAATTCAGAAATGATTTTAGTTTGAGATGTCCTGGACCATCCGTAATGGGTGAAGCCTCATGGCGTTGGAGCCATTACGGCATCAAACAACCCCCACCTCTCACTTATCCACTGTCAGCTGGGTTGTTTGTTACGTAATTGCTCTCCAGACATCTGTTATTCCTTCACTGTTACGTCTAACCTCTATCGCTCTCTCTTTGAGCTCTTTGACTCTACATGCTGAGGGAGGGACACAGCTGGACACAGCACAGTTTTACATGTAGGTAGCCACTTTTTAATGGACCCTCTTCTCCTCTCTGCTCCACTCTGGATAACCTGGGACTTCAGACACTTCATTGATTGAGCTGTCATTGTTATTTAGCTGTTCTATTGGATCTCAGAGAGGGAGAAAAAGAGGTTTATAAAACAATGAAGCTAGAAGTACTACTACAGCCTGTACTACTACTACTACTACTACTACTACTACAGCCTGTACTTCATACAGGACAAATGGCCATGCCCTCGCCCACCAATCTCCCCTTATGTCCAACCTCTGTCAATAGAACAACATATTGCATACCCTTGTATAAGTGTGTGTTTTAGTGGTGCTCAGCTTGGGGTGACCACATTTAAAATACCCAAATGAGGGAGAACAGGATTTTGCGGGACAGTGTAGCCTACATTAATAATTTTGAGGGGCCAGCACCCCCCAACACACACACATCCCGTTTAACTAAAGCGCACCTAGCCTACTCTTGCCTCATGCCAAATTTGGTGATGCAGAAAACGAGACCACGTGTAGCTGTTTTCTGAAAATGTGGAATATGTGGCCAAAGAACATTTTCTGGTTGGTTTCAGGGAATGTAAAACCGTTAGGAAGTGAGACAAAAAATGGGGTTGAGTGAAGTAGAAGCAAATATGTTGAATGAGCAAACCGCACTAGTTTGAAATTTACCTTATGTTTCAGTCTAATACGGCGATTTACATACTTCTGTAGCTCTTTGTTAAAAGCACGCTTTTTGTAAGTACTTAACTGTCCAATTTTCTCAAAATTTAGATGGAATTCAGCCCGAAAGGATTTGAGAAATGTGATAGGCCAATGTCCTATCTCAACCAATGTCTCATCCTGCGCTGTGCATAATATCAGATCTCAACAACGATTGGAGAATTATTTAACATCACCAGCACCACATCCTTATGATCTATCTCGTCAAAAGCGCAACGTGATTGCAAAAGGTACAGGTTGGAATGCCTATTTTCCTCGATTGAAGAGGAAGTCTGAGTGAAATGCGTGATAAATTTACCTTTTCTGTAAATTAGTTAATTTTTTGATAAAATGTGGGACACAATTGTTTGGTTGTTGGACAAAGGGCCAAAATGCAGGACTTTCCTGCACAATCCGGGATATGTGGTCACCCTATGTCAGGGTAGGGCTGTGACTGTCATGGGATTTTGGATGACAGTAATGGGCCATCCACAAAAATGTATGTATGTATGTATGTATGTTTTCTCCTCTCCTCCGCTCCTGACTGTATGGGCAATGTGTGTTGCAGCTGCAACAGTTGCCTAGGCAACCGACAAATCCTTTGCTCCAACCCCGCTGGTCATCATTAGCTTCCATAGCAACAATGTCCAAAATTTATGGCTGAATTCTGCCCATTTCTACAATTGATCTATTAAAATGTGATTTAAAACCTAACCATAACCACACTGCTAACCTTATGCCTAACCTTAAGGCAACAGCTTGCTTGTTGTAGCAAGGACCAACAGTTTTATCACGTTGTTAACAGTCCATGTTACCGCAGAAACTGACAAAACTGCACGAATGCCTGGCCGTCCCGTCTTCAGTCAGCTGCTCATTGCACAAAAGAAAATCGGAAACAAAAATTCTAAATGGTTATGGCTGTTATTTTCATTACGGTCTTCATCCATAACCATCGGTTATTCGTAATTGTGCTAGACATCCTGATAATGTTGTTCATGACATCCTGATAATGAATAACTTCATCGATTCCTTTTGCTCGAAATGTTGATATTTTTTTTTACAAGACACCTGACCAGTTTTCTTTACTTGCTAAAGTGATAGGATAAATATGAATTGCAATCTGTTTCAGCTCAATGTTTTCAAGATTTCTATCTAACATCTTTAGATTTCACTGTTGCTAGGGCACCGGGCATAACAATGAAGTACATTTGTCTCAGAGTACAGTAATAATTTAAGGAGCATGCATGTGATTTCAGTTCTATTTTGAGTGAAGTAGTAGAAAATGCTATGCTACTGTCTTTAGCACACACACGACCAGTTTATGATGACACATGTGCTCCCTGATCCTGTTAGGGCATTGAGCAGTGGGGGGGTTACACAGGTGGTGTTGAGTCCATTTTCATAACATAAATCATTGCTGTTATTTTCACCACATGGGCCATTGGCATGTTTTCCACACATATGCCTCTTCTCATTTTGAGACTGATACCTTTACAAAGAATGTAGACTAGGTAGTGGAAGGATTTTCAGTCTGCTTTGCTCAGTAATGTAGTTTTCATACATTATTTAAGAGAATCACAATGTGTTTGGTTATTCCATCAGATTGTTGCATTTTACTGGTCACCTCTGCTTATCATTTCCTCTCACCTAGCAACCCTCATACAGTCATTTTAGGATTATTGCCTGAAACATCTGTCTGGCTGCATTTTATCCAGTCCTCCCAAAATAGACGTTAATCCTCACCGATCACACCAGGACTATTAAACTGAGTTTTGCAGATCTTTATTGGGCAACCAAGGCAGTTCAAATCAAATTTGATTCATCACGTGCTTTGAAAACATCAGGTGTAGACTAACTGTGAAATGCTTACTTATGGGTCCCTTTCCAACGATGCAGAGTTAAAGATAAGATATATACTTTTTTTAATAGTCCAGATTTTCTATCTGTAGATGTTCTACAGATGCTTATCAACAGATAGTATGACCAACTGCTTGCTAAGAGTAGGTTTAGGGTAAGGGTTAAGTTTTTAGGGTTAGGATAAGGGTTAGTAGATAGTTCATCTGTAGAGCATGGACTATCCAAATAAGGTGTTACCAAAAGTAGAAATAGTGACAAGGAATAAATACACAATGAATAATATCAATAACGAGTCAAAATAACCTGGCTATACACTGAGTTGATGTGCAGGGGTACGAGGTAATTGAGGTAGCCATGTACATATAGGTGGGTTAAAGTGACTAGGCAACAGGATAGATAATAGACAGTAGCAGCAGCGTATGGTGTGTGTGGTGTCAGTATGCATGTGTGTGTGGGTGTATATAGTGCGTGTGTGGGTAGAGCCCAGTGTGTGTGCATAGTCAGTGCAAAAAAGGATCAATGCAGGTAGTCCGGGTAGCTGTTTGATTAGCTATTTAGCAGTCTTGTTTAGAAGTCATATGGCTTGGGGGTAGAAGCTGTTTAGGGTCCACGTTTAGCTAAAAATGTTGATAAACACTGAACGAAAATATAAATGCACCATGTAAAGTGTTGGTCCCATGTTTCATGAGCTGAAATAAAAGATTCTCTCAATTTGGGGAACAAATTTGTTTACATCCCTGTTAGTGAATATTTCGCCATTGCCAAGATAATCCATCCACCTGACGTGTGGCATATCAAGAAGCTGATTAAACAGCATGATCATTACACAGGTGCACCTTGTGCTGGGAACAGTAAAAGGCCACTCTAAAATATGCAGTTTTGCCACATGTTTTGATGGAGCGTGCAATTGGCATGCTGACTGCAGGAATATCCATCAGACCTGTTGCCAGATAATTCAATGTTAATTTCTCTACCATAAGCCGCCGCCAACATCATTTTAGAGAATTTGGCAGTACGTCCAACCGGCCTCACAACCGCAGACCAAGTGTAACTACGCCATCCTATGGTCTCCACATCCGGCTTCTTCACCTGCGGGATCGTCTGAGACCAGGTGCAGCTGATGAAACTGTTGGCACAACCGAAGAATTTCTGCATAAACTGTCAGAAGCCTTTTCAGGGAAGCTCATCTGTGTGCTTGTCATCCTCACCAGGGTGTTGACCTGACTTCAGTTTAGTGTCGTAACCGACTACAGTGGGCAAATTCTCACCTTTGATGGACACTGGCACGCTGGAGAAGTGTGCGCTTCATGGAGGAATTCCTGTTTCAACTGTACCGGGCAGGATGTATGGCATTGTTTGGGTGAGCGACTTGCTGATGACCATGTTAACAGAGTGCCCCGTGGTGGGGTTATGGTATGGGGAGGCATAAGCTACCGACATCAAAAACCATTGCATTTTATCGATCGCAATTTGAATGCACAGAGATACCGTGACGAGATCCTGAGGCCCATTGCTGTGCCATTCATCCACCGCCATCACCTCATGTTTCAACATGATAATGCACATCCCCATGTCAGAAGGATCTGTACACAATTCCTGGAAACTGAAAATGTCCCACTTCTTCCATGGCCTACATGTCACCCATTGAGGGTGTTTGGGATGCTCTGGATCGACATGTATGACATCGTTTTCCAGTTCCCGCCAATATCCATCAACTTCACACAACCATTTTGAAGAGGAGAGGGACAACATTCCACAGGCAACAATCAACAACCTGATCAACTCTATGCGAAGGAGATTGCTTTGTATGGAGCAAATGGTGGTCACACCAGATACTGACTGGTTTAATGAGCCCCACCCCTACCTTACTTTTAAAAAGAATCTGTGACCAACAGATGCACATCTTTATTCCCAGTCATGTGAAATCCATTGATTTAGGGCCTAATTTATTTCTTTAAATTGACAAATTTCCTTATAAACTAACATTTGTTCAGTGTAGTTAGTTTTTCTTTTACTGCTGTATGTACGGGAAACGCATGGTATAGATTGTCCAACAAAATGCTTACTTGCAGGTTCCTTATCGACAATGCAACAACAATAACAAATAATTCAAGATAAGACTACGACCATAAAGTTAATTGCATTGGAATATGTTTTTTTGTTTGTTGGCATAAGTATAATACAGGAAGGTACAATTTATAGTCTAGTTTAATGTTTACACATGTATTAGGGAAAGGGGCCAAGTGTATAAATTGAGCAGTATATGAAGATTCTGGTAGCAGCAGTTGTGGTGTATCTGTTTGGGTGTGTGCATGGGTGCTAAGGTTTGGAGAATCAGCAGGTGGTCAGTCCAGTTCAAGTGTTCAGCACTCTAATGGATTGTAGATAGAAACTGTATCTGAGCCTATTGGTATCAGACCTCATGCTCCGATAGCATCTGCCTGACAGTAAGGGAGAGAACAGCTCGTGGCTGGCATGTGTGGGGTCCTTGATGAGGCTGCATGCCTTCCTCAGGCACTGTTTCGAGTAGATGTCCTGGATGGGTGGGAGCACGGTATTAACTATGGCTGTATCCGAGTAAAAAAAAAAAAGAAAGTTGTCTGTTCTTCTGACGAATCGATTGTTTGAAATTTTAAAACGTATATTTTTTAAAGTATTTTTGGCAAGCCATATGTTTGGCTACTGTGCTTGTCTGATGCGTTAAGCACTGTGCATAAGATGAAGACACAGGTCAATATAGCCTAACTAGAAGGAGAAAAAAATAATAATCCCGGCCGTTCTCCTCCCGCTGCCCTCTGCTGCTGGCCTTCGCAGATTCTACCATTATGCTCCTGATGTTGCCGGTAATCAGCTACACCAGCATTCGGCAACCTTTTCCAGTTGGAGTGCCAATTTATCGTACAATTTCTACTGATCTGCATGCCAATTAATTTATTCCTTTATAATGTCTTCATATCTCAAAATCAATGTTATGTGGTTAATCAATTATATCTAAATTATTCAAATCTAAAAGGAACATCTATTGCCATATAAAAATAGCCTATAAAGCCAACAAATAAAAATGTTGAAGGTAGAAAATATCCTGATAAATATCCTGTAAATCACATTGGCTACTCATGGAACTTTTAAATATTGTGTCAACTATTGTATTAACTTCGTCTGGCCCGAAGCTCGTGCTAGCAAACTTGCAACATTGTATGAAATATTCTGGACCCTCAGAGTTTCCGGGGCCAATAAGCTCGGGACAGACACACAGCTGTAGGCTATTTTGCGCAAGGGAAAATAAGTAATCTGGTAGGCCTACACTATATATACAAAAGTATGTGGACACTCCTTCAAATTAGTGGATTCGGGCTATTACAACCTAACCTGTTGCTGACAGGTGTATAAAATCGAGCACACAGCCATGCAATCTCCATAGACAAACAGGCAGTAAAATGGCCTTAATGAGTTACTTTCAACGTGGCACCAGCATAGGATGGCACCTTTCCAACAAGTCAGTCAAATTTCTGCCCTGCTAGAGCTGCCTCTGTCAACTGTAAATGCTGTTATTGTGAAGTAGAAAGTGGTAGGCCACGCAAGCTCACAGAACGGCACCACCGTGTGCTGCAGCGCGCAACAATTGTCTGTCCTCAGTTGACACTCTCTACCGAGTTCCAAACTGCCTCTGGAGTTTCATGAAATGATGTTGGAACACTGCATAGCTGTTTTCAGGTCTCTCCAGAGATGTTCGATGGGGTTCAAGTCCGGGCTCCGGCTGGTCCACTCAAACATATACATAGTCTTGTCCCGAAGCCACTCCTGTGTTGTCTTGGCTGTGTGCTTAGGATCATTGTCCTGTTGGAAGGTGAACCTTCGCCCCATTCTGAGGTCCTGAGTGCTCTGGAGCAAGTTTTCATCAAGGATTTCTCGGTACTTTGCCCAGTTCATCTTTCCTTTGATCCTGACTAGTGTCGCCACAGCATGATGCTGCCACCTCCATGCTTCACCGTAGGGATGGTTCCAGGTTTGGGCTCCCGCGTGGCGCAGTGGTCAAAGGCACTGCATCTCAGTGCTAGAGGCACTGAGACACCCTGGTGGCACTACAGACACCCTGGTTCGATTCCAGGCTGTATCACAACTGGCCGTGATTGGGAGTTCCATAGGGCGGTGCACAATTGGCCCTGCGTTGTCACGGTTTGGCAGGTGTAGGCCGTCATTGGAAGTAAGAATTTGTTCTTAACTGACTTGCCTAGTTAAATAAAGGTTTTTAAAAAATCCTCCAGACATGACGCTTGACATTCAGGCCAAAGAGTTCAATCTTAATTTAATCCGACCAGAGAATCTTGTTTCTCATGGTCTGAGAGTCTTGACGTGCCTTTTTGGCAAACACACGGGCTGTCGTGCCTTTTCCTGAGGAGTGGCTTCTTCTGGCTGAGTGCTGCATATATGGGAGAACCTTCCAGAAGGACAACAATGTCCACACAGGAATTCTAGAGCGCTTTCAGTGACCACCGGGTTATTGTCACCTCCCTGACCAAGGCCCTTCTCCCCCAATTGCGCAGTAAGGCTGGGCGGCCAGCTCTAGGAAGAGTCTTGGTGGTTCCTAACTTGGAGGCCAGTGTGTTCTTGGGGACCTTCAGTGCTGCAGAAATGTTTTGGTACCCTTCCCCAGATCTGTGCGTCGACACAATCCTGTCTCGGAGCTATACTGACAATTCCTTCGCTCTTATGGCTTGGTTTTTGCTCTGACATGCACTGTCAACTTTGGGAACTTATATCGACAAGTGTGTGCCTTTCCAAATCATGTCCAATCAATTGAATTTACCACAGGTGGACTCCAAGTTGTAGAGACTTCTGAAGGATGATCAAGAGAAACAGGATGCACCCGAGCTCAATTTCGAGTCTCATAGCAAATACTTGGGTAAATAAGGTATTTCTGTTTTTTATTTTTAATACGTTTAGAAAAACAAACAGTTTTTGCTTTGTCATTGTGGGATATTGTGTGTAGATTACAATGGAATTTTTAGTGATTGAATCCATTTTAGAATAAGGCTGTAACTTAACAAAATGGCTGTAACAAAACAAAGAGTCTAATTACTTTCCGAAGGCACTTTATTTGCAACTGCTCAACTAAAAACATATTTATCGACCAAACAATCGACCAGTCAACTAAATGGGGTCAGCCATAATGTCAACATGGAAGGTAAATGGGATTTCAAGATATTGAATTTGGACAATGCTAGATAAGAAAATATCAGTGTTAGCTGTGAATTTCAAAACAAATCAAATGTTATTTGTCACATGCGCCGAATACAACAGACCTTACAGTGAAATGCTTACTTACAAGTCCTTAACCAAAAATGCAGTTTTAAGAAAATTACCCCCCCCACCCCCTTAGTAGTCAGTCTTATGTGTTGTGGGTAGAAGCTGTTTAGAAGTCTCTTGGACCTAGAATTGGCTCTCCGGTACTGCTTGCCGTGTGGCAGCAGAGAGAACAGTCTATGACTTGGGTGGCTGGAGTCTTTGACAATTTTAGGGCCTCTGACACCGCCTGGTATAGAGGTCCTGGATGGCAGGAATCTTGGCCCCAGTGATGTAATGGGCCATACGCACTATCCTCTGTAGCGCCTTATGGTTGCATCACTGCCTGCCATATCAGACGGTGATGCAACCGGTCAGGATGCTCTCGATGGTGCAGCTGAAGAACCTTTTGAGGATCTGGGGACCCATGCCAAATCTTTTCAGTTTCCTGAGGGGGACAAGGTTTTGTCGTGGCTTCTTCACGACTATCTTGGTGTGCTTGGACCATGTTAGTTTGATGGTGATGTGGACGCCAAAGAACTTGAAGCTCTCAACCTGCTTCACTACATGAGAAAGGGGAGTTCTCAGTCCTCCTTTTCCTGTAGTCCACAATCAATAAAATGTATTTATAAAGCCCTTCTAACATCAGCTGATGTCACAAAGTGCTGTACAGAATCCCAGCCTAAAACCCCAAACAGCAAGCATTGCAGGTGTAGAAGCACGGTGGCTAGGAAAAACTCCCTAGAAAGGCCAGAACCTAGGAAGAAACCTAGAGAGGAACCAGGCTATGAGGAGATTATAACAGAACATGGCCAAGATGTTCAAATATTCATAGATGACCAGCAGTGTCGAATAATAATGATCACGGTGGTTGTAGAGGGTGCAACAGGTCAGCACCTCAGGAGTAAATGTGAGTTGGCTTTTCATAGCCGATCATTCAGAGAATCTCTACCGCACCTGCTGTTTCTAGAGAGTTGATAACAGCATGTATGGGACAAGGTAGTACGTCCAGTGAACAGGCCAGGGTTCCATAGCCACAGGCAGATCATTTGAAACTTGAGCAGCATCACGACTTGGTGTACTGGCGACACCAAGGAGTCATCAGGCCAGGTAGTCCTGAGGCATGGTCCTAGGCCTCTGGTCCTCCAAGAGAGAGAAAGTGAGAGAGAAAGAATTAGAGGGCGTACTTAAATTCACACAGGACACTTGCTAAGACAATTTAAATACTCCAGATATTAACAGACTGACCCTAGCCCCCGACACACAAACTATTGCAGCATAAATACTGGAGGCTGAGACAGGAGGGAGACCCTGTGGCCCCGTCCGACGTTCCCCCCGGACAGGGCCAATCAGGCAAGATATAACCCCACCCACTTTGCCAAAGCGCAGTCCCCATGCCACTAGAGGGATATCTTCAACCACCAACCTATAATCACGAGACAAGGCTGAGTATAGTCCACGAAGATCTCCCCCACGTCACAAACCGTGGGGGTGGGGGGGGGCGCCAAACAGGACAGGAAGATCACGTCATTGACTCAACCCACTCAAGTGACACACCCCTCCTAGGGATGGAATGGAAGAGCACCAATAAACCAGTGACTCAGCCCCTGTAATAGGGTTTGAGGCAGATAATCCGAGTGGAGAGATGGGAACCGGCCAGGCAGAGACACCAAGGGCAGTTCGTTGCTCCAATGCCTTTCCGTTCACCTTCACACTCCTGTGCCAGACTACACTCAATCATAGGACCTACTGAAGAGATGAGTCTTCAATAAAGACTTAAAGGTTGAGACAGAGTCTGTGTCTTTCACATCGATAGGCAGACCATTCCATGAAAATGTAGCTCTATAGGAGAAAGCCCTGCCTCTAGCTGTTTGCTTAGAAATTCTAGGGACAGTAAGGAGGCCTGTTACCATAGCGTATGTGTAGGTATGTACGGCAGGACCAAATCTGAAATGTAATGTAATGCTTTGTAGGTTAGCAGTAAAACCTTGGAATCAGCCCTAGCCTTAACTTCTTATGGCTGGGGGCAGTATTGAGTAGCTTTGATGAATAAGGTGCCTAGAGGAAACTGCCTGCTACTCAGTCCCAGTTGCTAATATATGCATATATAACAAAACTCATATGACAGACAAAAACCTGAGAAAAAATCCAACCAGGAAGTGGGAAATCTGAGGTTGGACCAACTCCTACCCTATTGAAGATACAGTGGGATATTGCTCATGTTGCACTTCCTAAGGCTTCCACTAGTTGTCAACAGTCTTCAGAACCTTGTTTGATGCTTCTTATGTAAAGGAGAGGCTCATAAGGGCTCTGAGTCAGTGGTCTGGCAGAGTGCCACAAGCTCGTGACGCTCGTTCACGTGAGAGGTAGCTCGCATTCCATTGCATTTCTGAAGACAAAGGAATTCTCCGGTTGGAACATTATTGATGATTTATGTTAAAAACATCCTAAAGATTGATTCTATACATCGTTTGACATGTTTCTGCGGACTGTAATGGAACTTTTTGACATTTCGTCTGCTCCTAGTGGACGCCCTTCGTGAGTTTGGATTTGTTTACAAAACGTTCTAACAAAAGTAGCTGTTTGGACATAAATTATGGACATTATCAAACAAAACAAACATTTATTGTGGAACTGGGATTCCTGGGAGTGCATTCTGATGACGATCATCAAAGGTAAGTGAATATTTATAATGTTATTTCTGACTTCTGTTGACTGCACAATATGGCGGATATATTTTTGGCTTGTTCAGTCTCTGAGCGCCGTACTCAGATTATTGCATGGTTTGCTTTTTCCATAAGGTTTTTTGAAATCTGACAGTGGTTGCATTAAGGAGAAGTGTATCTAAAATTCCATGCATAACACTTGTATTTGGATTAACATTTATTATGAGTATTTCTGTAAATTGATGTGGCTCTCTGCAAAATCACCTGATGTTTTTGGAACTACTGAACAATGAGCAAATGTATACTGAGATTTTTTATATAAATATGAACTCTACCGAACAAAACATACATGTATTATGTAACATGAAGTCCTATGAGTGTCATCTGATGAAGATCATCAAAGGTTAGTGATTAATTGTATCTCTTAGTGATTTTTGTGACTCCTCTCTTTGGCTGGAAAAATTGCTGTTTTTCTGTGACTTGGTTCTGACCTAACAATCGTTTGTGTTGCTTTCGCCGTAAAGCCTATTTGAAATCGGACACTGTGGTGGGATTAACAAGGAGTGCAAATTTAAAATGGTTTGAAATGCTTCTATGTTTGAGGAATTTTGATTATGGGATTTCTATTGTTTTGAATTTGGTGCCCTGCACTTTCACTGGCTGTTGTCATATCGATCCCGTTAGCGGGAAGTTTAAGAAGTTTAACAGGAAGCCAGTGTAGAGGGGGCTAGCACTGGAGTAATATGATCTTTTTTTTGGGGTTCTAGCCAAGATTCTAGCAGCTGTGTTTAGCACTAACTGAAGTTTTTTTAGTGCTTCATCCGGATAGGTGGAAAGTAGAGCATTGCAATTGTCTAATCTAGAAGTGACAAAAGCATGGATTATATTTTCTGCATAATTTCTGGACAGAAAGCTTCTGATTTTTGCAATGTTAGATAGATGGAATAAAGCTGTCCTTGAAACAGTCTTGATATGTTGGTCAAAAGAGATCAGGGTCCAGAGTAACTCCGAGGACTGTACAACCATCAAGATAAATTGTCAGATTCAACAGAAGAGTTCTTTGTTTCTTGAGACCTAGAACAAGCATCTGTGTCTGAGTTCAAAAGTAGACCTCTCCTTTTGTCTTGATCACATTAAGGGAGAGGTGGTTCTTCTTGCACCACACGGTCAGGTCTCATTGTTATCGGTGATCAGGCCAACCACTGTTGTGTCATCGACAAACTTAATGATTGTGTTGGAGTTGTGCCTGGCCATGCAGTCATGAGTGAACGGGGAGTACAGGAGGGGACTGAGCACGCACCCCTGAGGGGCCCCCGTGTTGAGGATAAGCATGGCAGATATTGTTACCTACCCTTACCACTGTAGTCCATGAACAGCATTCTCACATAAGTGTTCCTTTTGTCCAGGTGTGAAAGGGCAGTGTGGAGTGCAATTGAGATTGCATCATCTGTGGATCTGTTGATGCGGTTTGCAAATTGGAGTGCGTCAAGGGTTTCTGGTCTAATGGTGGTGTATTGAGCCATGACCAGCCTTTCAAAGCATTTCATGGCTACAGACGTGAGTGCTACGGGTCGCTAGTCATTTAGGCAGGTTACCTTAGTCCCTGTGCCCAAGAACACTATGGTGATCTGTTTGAAACATGTAGGTTTTACAAACTCGGCCAGGGAGAGGTTGAAAATGTCAGTGAAGATACTTGCCAGTTGGTCAGTGCATGCTCGGAGTACACGTTCTGGTAATCCGTCTGGCCCTGTGGCCTTGTTAATGTTGACCTGTTTTAAAGGTCTTACTCACATCAGCTGCAGAGAGCGTGATCCCACAGTCGTCCGGAACAGCTGATGCTCTCCTGCAAGTTTCAGTGTTACTTGCCTCGATGCGAGCATAGAATTCATTTAGCTCGTCTGGTAGGCTCGTGTCACTTGGCAGCTCTCGGCTGGTCTTCCCTTTGTAGTTTGTAATAGTTTGCGAGCCCTGCCACATCCAACGAGCGTCGGAGCCGGTATAGTATGATTCGATCTTAGTCCTTTGCCTGTTTGGTGGTTCGTCGGAGTGCATCGCGGTATTTCCTATAAGCTTCCGGGTTAGATTCCTGCTCCTTGAAAGCGGCAGCTCTACTCTGTGTGAATGTTGCCTATAATCCATGGCTTCTGTTTGGGGTATCTACGTACAGTCACTGTGGGAATGACGTCCTCGATGCACTTATCGATAAAGCCAGTGACTGATATGGTGTACTTTTCAACGTCATCGTAAGAATCCCAAAACATATATTCCAGTCTGTGCTAGCAAAACAGTCCTGTAGCTTAGCATCTGCTTCATCTAACCACTTTTTTATAGACTGGTGCTTCCTGCTTTAATTTTTGCTTGTAAGCAGGAATCAGGAGGATACAATTATGGTCAGATTTGCCAAATGGAAGGTGGGGTAGAGCTTTGTTCGCGTCTCTGTGTGGAGTAAAGGTGGTCTATTTTCTTTCCCTCTGGTTGGACATTGACTTGCTGATTGAGATTTTAAGTTTCCCTGCTTTGACTTTTGGAGATGAGTTGGGCTCACGGAACTAGAATGAGTTATACTTTTTTTCTATTCAATACGTCTATGGTTAGGCTAGCTCACATCTTCCATGTTAGATTATTATGAACAGTTACACAAAATCTTATCTGGTTTAGAATGCGAGGGGCTTCAGGCTAGAAATAGCATCAGGGGCCAAAAATAAAGGCATACGTGTGGTCCCAAACAGCATGATGTTCTTAATTACAATGAGTAAAGGGAGTTGCACACTGTATATTCAAGCTCCCAGTAATTTATTGGGTGAACCACCAACGTTTCTGCGTCACTGTTTTGCGCAGTTGGTGCTTTATCCAATTAATTACTGGAAGCTTGTATATGGAGTGTGAGGCTCTCTTATTTAATAGCATACAGTTTACTCACCATTAGTCAGCACCTCAAATAACTATTTTGGGTGAGGGCCAGCTCATGCTTTTTATTACCTAATTACAACAACCCATTATTTACGGTTTAACCATCTGCCTTACTGCTGCTTTTAGCCAATGACTACACCCAATTGCGGAAGTCACAGTGCTGGGACCAAACATTTTGTGAGGGTGTCTGTGTGTATGGTCAGGGAGAGAGGTTGTGCGAGCAACGGGCAGGAGAACGTCATGTTCGGAGAGTGGGCCAGTGTGTGAGTAGAAGAGTGTGAGCTAGGGCGAGCCTGAGAGATGGAGAGCCAAGCTGTGAGTGTCTTTCTCAGCCCCGCATTGGTTGAGGTCAGCCTCCCTGCTGTGGAGCGAGAGCAGGAAACAACCAGGGTTTGTTAGATAATCTGATCCCAGCAGGATATGGATTTCCTCCTGCCTTTCCTACCTGCCAACTGGAACAGTGGGGCTCCTGTAGACGCTCCTATAGCATCTCCAACATTTCTTATCTATCTGTTCTCCGTCTTTCCCCTACTTTTCCTCATCTCACCATCTTCCTCATCTCTACATCATTCCTCCTTCATGTTTCAACTCCATATCCTCTCAATCTCTCCTTTTATTTCCTAAAATGTTTCTCTTTCTCTTTCTACTTCATCTCTTCTCATTGTCTTCTTCATTCCCTTTTCCAACCCATTCATTCTCTGAGCAAGGAAGTGCCCTTATTACTGTGTAATTATTCCTGTAATTACAATGTAACATATTACACAAATTTATTACACACATTGATTCAGTGCATTTTTTTTGTTTTGTGCCTTTTTATATCTGTAGTCCTATACTGTGTGGCTTTGTTTATGTGTAGGTATCGTGAATAAGCCGTCAATAGCAGCTTTAGCATGCGTTTTAGACTGGTTGTCTCTAGCTTTATCACTGAGCCTGTATTTCTGTCACTTAATAGAGACAATCCTGAGGATGCTGACAAAGTAGAAATGCTTAACGATTGTGTCTGTTAATCTGTTGCTGTGGGCTAACAGCAGATCATCCTCTGAAACGTATATGTTACCCCCAATGGAAAAGCCAGAGGCCTATGCTTCGATTGTCAAACATGGCTAAATTTTGTTTTCAGTTAGGCCCTGAGTTCTTTCAAGTGTAGAATTCCTCAGCAGTTATAGTCTCACTGAAATCACTAACAGTATACAACAAATGTATAATAATTTACTCATTGTTTACCTTTTTGTGTTTTTCCAGATACAAACCCTTCTTCCCGTTCCAAGTGCAACCTTCCATTGGATCCTCCGCCTGTGACTTGGACCTCTCTGTTCAGGACTCAGGATTGGTTGAGGGTCGGCTTAGAGTCACCCTCGTTGAATGTAGCAGGTAGGATGACTCATTCTTGGTCATATTTGAGAGGGGGGTGGGGTGGTATTTCCCTATGCATTACAGCAATCGCCCTTTTATCAGAGAATATATCAAATAATATAATTATACTCAAACTAAGTCAACCCTTCCCGTGTTGTATGTAGTTAGTGTTATGGTCCTAACAGGCCTATGAGACCATAAGAATGAAATGCTATTGATCATCATTATTAACTTCTTGCGTCGAGCCATCCCGGATCCGGGATCGTGAATACAGCCTCAAGCTCATTACCATAACGCAACGTTAACTATTCATGAAAATGGCAAATGAAATGAAATTAATATGCTAGCTCTCAAGCTTAGCCTTTCGTTAACAACACTGTCATCTCAGATTTTCAAAATATGCTTCTCAACCATAGCAAAACAAGCATTTGTGTAACAGCTAGCGTAGCATTTAGCGTTAGCATCAGCAGGCAACATTTTCACAAAAAAAACAGAAAATCATTCAAATAAAATCATTTACCTTTGAAGAACTTCAGATGTTTTCAATGAGGAGACTCTCAGTTAGATAGCAAATGCTCAGTTTTTCCTGAAAGATTATTTGTTTAGGAGAAATCGCTCCGTTTGGTGCGTCACGTTTGGCTACAAAAAAAAAAAGAAAAATCGCTCATCAAAATGCCGAACTTTTTTCCAAATTAACTCCATAATATCGACTGAAACATGGTAAACGTTGTTTAGAATCAATCCTCAAGGTGTTTTTCACATATCTCTTCATGATATATCGTTCGTTGAAAGCCTTCTCTCTCCTCTCAATCACTGGATGACTGCGTGCAGCTTGTAGATTACGCACCAGTTTAGACAAAGGACACCGGGCGGACCCCTGGTAAATGTAGTCTCTTATGGCCAATCTTCCAATGATATGCCTACAAATACGTCACAATGCTGCAGACACCTTGGAGAAACAATAGAAAGGGCAGGCTCATTCCCGGCGCATTCACAGCCATATAAGGAGACAATGGAAAACAGAGCCTCAAAAATTCTGCCCATTTCCTGTTTGAAGTTTCATCTTGGTTTCGCCTGTAGCATGAGTTCTGTGGCACTCACAGATAATATCTTTGCAGTTTTGGAAACGTTAGAGTGTTTTCTTTCCAAAGCTGCCAATTATATGCATAGTCGAGCATCTTTTCATGACAAAATATTGCGCTTAAAACGGGCACGTTTTTTTATCCATAAATTAAAAGAGCGCCCCCTATATCCAAGAAGTTAATAGTTCAACAGTACTGGTCTCCACAGCTTTTCTGCACAGGGATACTATATACTTTATGTAACACACACTATGTTCAGCACGTTTTATGCAGACTCATAAGGTAGGCCACCCACTGTGTGTATTCTAGCCTGGTTTGAGCTACTTGACAGGTTAGGATATCTTATGGTGAAAACCACTTTTATTACATTAAAAGGACCTAAGATGTCTGGACTATATCTTAACATTGCATTTGTCACTAGTATTTATGCTAGGTGTTCAAGCCTGCTCTTTATAAATAATCAAGGCCTTTTATTCTCTAGCCACAGAAAGGAAATGCAGCACTAATCAACTTAACCAGCAAGGCTACAAATTTACCAGGTGATTGACTTACCGCCTGCTCAAACGAACCTAATCCGTTTGGGTCGACAATGCCTACCACAGTTTCAGGCTGACTACACCGCTCACGTCGCAAAATCAATTTAGACATGCATGTTATTCAATTATTGCACCCACACTGCTCGTGCGCACCAATGAGCATCTGCGTTGCCAAGGGCTAAAATAGAAGTCAGTTCTATTTCTGATGCAGATCGTACTGCAAGTCCTGCCTCACCCATCTCCTCATTGATTTATAGAAGCAGCTATCCATGTGCCATCTCCTCATTGGTTACACCCACGTGGGTGACTGAAAGACGAACGAGGTCAGTGCCGGTAATGCACCTAATTTATAAAAGTTCCCAATCGCTATATAAAGTCAAGAGAAGAAAAAGCCTGGAAGGAGGAGAGATGACTAGAAACGATTTGGTTGACCATTTTATGTTTGGATTAATTGGCGGAGTAGAGGACCTTGTGCATTTCAGGTAAAATATCAACTCAATGTTTATATCCCAGGACAAATTAGCTAGCAACAGCAAGCTAGCTAAATAGGACAAATTAGCTAGCAAGTGCAAGCTAGCTAGCTAAATTGCCATATATGTTTAATACTTTTCAACCGGTCCCTAAATGAATATCATTGGTTCAGAGTTTGTTTTGACATTTTAACCTGCGTGTTGTGATCGCATTTGGTGTGGGGGGACAAAATACATTTATGCACGATGGCGCACGCGCGTAGCTGGTTTGGTTTCCATGTTAGAGGGCGCACTTAAAAAGCAGCCCTTTGTCTCGGGGTAGGTGATGTATCCCTTCACTAGTCTCCTCTCCCTTCCTGAAACACCCACTTCTGCACTGGGCTAGGGCTGTTGTGGTGACTGTTTCACCACCTCACCGACAGTCATGACCGCAGTAAAATTCCATGTGACTGTTGAGTCATGGTAATCTCCTCTTATGCACACTGGACATGCTTTAGTAGTACCCAACTTGCTAATGGCCTAATGGCCTGGTACTCAGGTCTCTATTGTCCCTCTAACCACTCTGACATCAATGCAAATGGTAACGAAACACAACAAAATGGAACAGTGCTTTCAAAGGCGATGATTAATTCAAAACACACATTGGCATATTAGGGCTTATACAGCCGCAGAGGCTTATGAGCGCAAGCATGAAATAAAAATCTGAATTATGACTCTGCCGTTATACAATATATAACCTACAGCATATTACACATGGCAGAAAAACAAGAAACTAAACTGATTTTAAGATGCCTTTGGTACATAATTGGTCTAGCCTATACTCCAAAATTAAACAAATTAGAATAATCGCTTTTGAGTGTGGACAGTTATTCATTTATTATTATTCATACCAGATGGTGTGATTACCTTATGCTACGTTCCAAAATGTCTATCCAAATCAAATTTGATTGCTCACATACAGATGTTAATGCAAGTGTAGCGAAATGCTTGTGCTTCTTGTTCCGACAGTGCAGTAATATCTAACAAGTACCCTAACAATTTCACATCTACCTTATACACACAAGTGTAAAGGAACTAATAAGAATATGTACATATAAATATATGGATGAGCGATGGCCTAAAGGCATAGGCATGATGCAGTAGATGGTATAGAGTACAGTATATACATATGAGATGAGTAATGTAGGGTATGTAAACATTATATAAACTGGTATTGTTTAAAGTGACTAGTGAAACATTTATTACATCCAATTTTTTATTATTAAAGTGGCTAGAGATTTGAGTCTGTATGTTGGCAGCAGCCACTCAATGTTAGTGATGTTTAACAATCTGATGGCCTTGAGATAGAAGCTGTTTTTCCAGTCTCTCGGTCCCAGCTTTGATGCACCTGTACTGACCTCACCTTCTGGATGATAGCGGGGTAAACAGGCAGTGGCTCGGGTGGTTGTTGTCCTTGATGATCTTTATGGCCTTCCTGTGACATTGGGTGGTGTAGGTGTCCTGGAGGGCAGGTACTTTCCTCCCGTGATGCATTGTGCCGACCTCACTACCCTTTGGAGAGCCTTACGGTTGTGGGCGGAGCAGTTGCCGTACCAGGCGGTGATACAGCCCGAAAGGATGCTCTTGATTGTGCATCTGTAAAAGTTTGAGTTTTCGGTGATGTGCCAAATTTCTTCAGTTGAAGAGGTGCTGTTGCGCCTTCACAACGCTGTCCTTGTGGGTGGACCATTTCAGTTTGTCTGTGATGTGTATGCCAAGGAACTTAAAACTTTCCACCTTCTCCACTACTGTCCCGTCGCTGTTTCCTGAAGTCCACGATCATCATTATCGTTTTGTTGACGTTGAATGTGAGGTTATTTTCCTGACACCACACTCCCAGTGCCCTCACCTCCTCCCTATAGGCTGTCTTGTCGTTGTTGGTAATCAAACCTACCACTATAGTGTCGTCTGCGAACTTGATTATTTGAGTTGGAGGTGTGCATGGCCACGCAGTCATGGGTGAACGGGGAGTACAGAAGAGGGCTGGGAACGCACCCTTGTGGGGCCCCAGTGTTGAGGATCAGTGGGGTGGAGATGTTGTTTCCAACGCTCACCACCTGGGGGAAGCCCGTCAGAATGTCCAGGACCCAGTTGCACAGGGCGGGGTCGAGACCCATGGTTGCGATCTTAATGTCGAGTTTGGAGGGTACTATGGTGTTAAATGCTGAGCTGTAATCGATGAACAGCATTCTTACATAGGTATTCCTCTTATTTAGATGGGTTAGGGCAGTGTGATTGCGATTGCGTCGTCTGTGGACCTATTGGGGCAGTAAGCAAATTGGAGTGGGTCTAGGGTGTCGGGTAGGTGATATGATCCTTGACTAGTCTTTCATAGCACTTCATGATGACGGAAGTGAGTGCTATGGGGCGATAGTCATTTAGCTCAGTTACCTTCGCTTTCTTGGGAACAGGAACAATGGTGGCCCTCATGAAGCATGTGGGAACAGCAGACTGGGATAGAGATTGATTGAATATGTCCATAAACACACCAGCCAGCTGGTCTGGGCATGCTCTGAGGACGGGGCTAGGGATGCCGTCAGGGCCGGCTGGTTTTCTTTTTGTAATCCGTGATTGACTGTAGACCATCATCACAATCATCACAACATCACTGATGCACTTGCTAATAAACTCAGCATATACATAAATGTTGTTGTCCGATGCTATCCGGAACATATCCCAGTCCATGTGATCGAAACAATCTTGAAGCGTGGAATCAGATTGGTCGGACCAGCGTTGAACAGACCTGAGCGCGGGCGTTTCCTGTTTTAGTTTCTGTCTATAGGCTGGGAGCAACAAAATGGAGTCGTGCTCAGATTTGCCGAAAGGAGGGAAAATTCCTTTAGAACTGACTAAAATAAATAATGGATTTATTGTGATGGTGTATATTAAATTGATTTATTAGACTTTTTAAAATGTAGATGTTGGAAATGCATGCATCAGCGGCTTGTATGCGCCAAGGCCTTGAGATGCTAAACATGTCTATGTTAATTAGCTGCAAATTACCGTGAGACCGGCAGACTTTTGCATGACAACCAGATGACACAATTTCATGACCTCCAGAGCTCTACTCTGGGCCAATGAAAATGTGTAAACATGCCAGCTCTGGGTCTGAGCTCTGTCTCCTCCACCCTCTGCTTACGGTGGTGTAAGCCTTTATGTTGCTTGGGTCTGGTATAGTAGTGGAGTAGCTGCAGACGGTAGGACATCCAGAAACCGCTCCTCATTAATAATGCACAGTCCCTGCCCATTATGAGGCCAGGCCAACGCTATGACAGGCTGGCTGACACTCCTATCCTCACAGCTGCTGCAAATGGATACCCTATTACCTCACTGGGCCAGCCAGACATGTCTGACAATGACAACCATCCACCTCCACTTACAGTGCCCAATATTGGGTTTGTCTATGTGGAATTCTATTGGGATGGTGCCAACTGCAACCAAAATGCGAGGTCTTAGTTTTTGGGGGATAGGCAATGCATTTTTAAGGAAAAAAAGGTTGTTGATATTCAGAGGAATATCAGGATATTCTACATAGGCCTGAAATGAACAGTGCACTGGTCCAGATGAATATTTGATCGATTGCAAATTGCAACAGGATCTCTTTAAACTGCCTATCATGTTCTTTATGTTCTCTTAGTTTTGGCTACTTTCTGTCTGGTTACTACCAACAGACGGTGAGAAACCTCTTAAAAGGTGTGTGTCCAAAATACATCGCTAGTGAAAGTCTAGAATTCAATCTAAAAAGGGATTTCAAAGTCAATTTTTCCCCCTCCAAATTAATACAAAATACACATTGCATATATGAATGCATATATTTTCACACCCCAGAGTTAATACTTGGTGGAAGAAGCTTTGGCAGTAATTCAACTGTGACTCATTTTGAATAAGATTTTGCCAACTAAGCACAACTCTTACAGCAGCTATAGTTTTTGTCAATATTGCTCAAGCTCAGTCAATTTGGATGGGAATCATTGATGGACAGCAATATTCAAATGTTGACTTTGGTGTTAAAATCGGTGTAATTCTCCCGCTGAAAAATAAAACTCAGACTGCTGTAGGTTTTCCTCTAACTTTTAACCTGGGCTCCTTTTTAAATATTTAAATCCGGACAAACTCCCCAGTCACTGCAGGTGACGAGCATATCTATAACCTGATGCTGCCACCACAATACTTGGAAATACAGAGGATCAACAACTTTGCTTTCACTCTACATTACTGGCCTGTATGACAAAGTGAAAAGAAGAAAGCTGGTGTTAAAAAATCCACTCCAAATCATCCATTCTGTTTGCAACAAGGCCCTTAAAGGTCAACTTAGCAAAATGACATTGCCACGAGCAGTAGGTTGTGTTGATCTGTTGGAATAAAATCCAAATGAATCTCTTTTTTCAGATGTAATTGTAAGGCATCAAAATGTGAAGACTGTGCAAGGGGTGTGTAGACTTTCACTAGGCTCTGTATGAATATAGAGTTACCAGTCAAATGCTTGGAGATACCTACTCATTCACTTTTAATAATTATTATTTTTTTAAACTATTTCCTACATTGTGGAGTAATAGTGTTGACTTCAAAACTATGGAACCATGTAGTAACGAAAAAAGTGTTAAACAAATGAGAATCTATTTTATTTGAGTTTCTTCAAAGTAGCCTTGATGACGGGGTGGCAGGGTAGCCTAGTGGTTAGAGCCAGTAACCGGAAGGTTGCTAGATTGAATCCCCGAGCTGACAAGGTAAAAATCTGTTGTTCTGCCCCTGAACAAGGCAGTTAGCCTACTGTTCCTAGGCCATCATTGTAAATAAGAATTTGTTCTTAACTGACTTGCCTAGTTCAATAAAAGTACAAATAAATAAATTAGCTTTGCACACTTGGCATTTTCTCAACCAGCTTTTCCGGGAGTTGGCGTATTGCTGCAGAATGCTGTGGTAGCCATACTGGTTAAGTGTGCCTTGCATTCTAAATAAATCAGATGGTGTCACCAGCAAAGCACCTCCTCCATGCTTCACGGTGGGAACCACATATACGGAGATCATCTGTTCACCTTCTCGGCATCTCACAAAGACATGGCCGTTGGAAGCAAAAATCGCAAATTTGGGAATCATCAGACCAAAGGGCAGATTTCCACCAGTCTAATGTCTATTGCTCGTGTTTCTTGACCCAAGCAAGTCTCTTCTTATTGGTGTCCTTAGTGGCCTGATTCACGCAGTTTCCTCACGCAGTTGATGTTGAGATGTGTCTGTTACTTGAGCTCTGGGAAGCATTTATTTGAACTGCAATCTGAGGTGCAGTTAACAAGTTACATCAAGCACTTGATGGTTTTTGTGACTGTGCTTGAAGACACTTTCAAGGTTCTTAATGTTCTGTGTTGACTGACCTTCATGTCTTAAAGTAATGGACTGTCGTTTCTCTTTGCTTATTTGAGCTGTTCTTACCATACTGCCACTGACTGATTTATAAATCACTTGGTCTTTTACCATATAGGGTTATCTTCTGTATACCACCCCTACCTTGTCACAACACAACTGATTGGGTCAAAAGCATTAAGAAGGAAACAAATTCCAGAAATGAACTTCTAACAAGGCACACCTGTTAATTGAAATACATTCCAATGTGACTTCCTCATGAAGCTGGTTGTGAGAATACCAAGAGTTTGTAACGCTGTCATCAAGGCAAAGGGTGGCTACTTTGAAGAGTCTCAAATTTAAAATATATATTTGTTTAACACTTTTTTTTGGTTATTATTGTGTTATTTCGATGTCTTCACTATTCTACAATGTAGAAAATAGCAAAAATAAAGAAAACTCCTGGTCAAGACAGAAGAAGAGTGTCCAAAGTTTTAGTGGTCGGCTTTACCCAAATTCAGAGAGGAGCTCGAAGATTTGCAATCAGTCCGTGACAGTATTACGTTATCAAGTCTGTGTAAAATGTGCTGTCTACCACCACCAGATGGAGAGACAGTCAGTATATTGTTAATCCAGAATCCACACATCTTGTATAAATACTGCACTTGTTGTATACAGTAATTGGGGACTCAATGGATTTAAGTAATGGGTTTATCCAGTGGTCTAATTGAGGGAAATAAAAAAAGGTTACTACCGTTTCTTTTATTTGCTTTTTCAAACACTTGTCAGTTATTTTTATGACCATAAAATTAAGTTAAAAAAAATATACATTTTGAAACCATCGATTTCAAATAGGTCTATGTACTGTATATTGTAGAAATGAATCCCACAATACACAAGAATACATTAATGTATTAATTTGACAGTGAAGCAAAAACTTTTCATTTGGCTCTATACTCCAGCATTTTGGATTTGAGATGAGACGCTACAGAATGTCACCTTTTTTTTGAGGGTGTTTTATATAACTATTTTACCGTTTAGAAATAACTTTATGAAAGAAATAACTTTATGTATCTAGTACCGCCTATTTGAAGGTGTCATAAGTAGTCAAGTGTAGTATTTGCTCCCATATTCCTATCACACAATGACTACATCAAGCTTGTGACTCGACAAAATTGTTGGATGCATTTGCAGTTTATTTTGGTTGTGTTTCGGATTATGTTGTGCCTAATAGAAATGAATGGAAAGTAATATTGTCTTTTTGAAGTCACTTTTATTGTAAATAGGAATAGAATGTTTCTGAACACAATGTGGATATTACCATGATTACGGATAATCATGAATCAGTCTTAAATAATGATGAGCGAGAAAGTTACAGGCATAAATATTATACCCCCCCCCAAAAAAAACTAACAAATGTTAACCCCCTGTTATTGGTAATGGTGAGAGGTTCGCATGTCTTGGGAGTATGATCTTTGTGCGTCTAACATTCTCATCAGTATTCAGGATTATCCATGGTAGCATGACATTAATGTAGAAGTGTTCAGAAACATTTTCCATTCTTATTTACAATAAAAAAGACTCCAAAATGACA
Organism: Oncorhynchus kisutch; assembly: GCF_002021735.2. Classification (NCBI taxonomy): domain Eukaryota; kingdom Metazoa; phylum Chordata; class Actinopteri; order Salmoniformes; family Salmonidae; genus Oncorhynchus; species Oncorhynchus kisutch. The sequence continues at coordinate 40,146,551 of NC_034184.2, forward strand.
CCATACATTATTTACCATTCATTTATATTGGGCACATCATATTCTGAAACACAACCAAAACAAACTGCAAATGCACCCAACAAGTTTGTGGAGTCACAAGCTTGATGTAGTCAATTTGTGCTAGGAATATGGGACCAAATAAAACACTTGACTACTTTTATACACAAGTACATTTGTAAAAATACTTATGACACCTTCAAATTGGGGTACTAGATACATAAAGTGCTGTATGTATAAAAAAAATACCCTCAAATAAAAGGTGACATTCTGTACTGAAACATTTTATCTTCACCGTCCAAAATAAATAATTATGGGAGTGTAAATAGCTCAACACTTCAAATGTGCAGATACTACTGCTGTACTACAGTAGATTTTGCTTTTCTTGTGTATTTTCATCACTACACCAGGGGGCAGCAATAGCCTTGACAGTGTTTGTTTGCTTTAGTATCATTGCAACCATTGGTCAGGGGTCTCTCTGATACATCTTAGTAGCACCAGAAAACATAGTGGCATCAACAGGTTTACATACAGTAGGCTATGCACTATACATAGGGAGACCAGGAGAATCCGCAATGATGTACTGTCTAAATGAGCTTTTTGTTCTGTAATTTCTCCTTCAGGCTGTTTATCCTGGGCTCGTATGACAGAGAGACCTACGTGCACTGCACCTTTGAGCTGAGCAGCCATGAGTGGAAAGAGAAGACGCGCAGCTCCATCAAAACGGTGGGCTTCTCTTAAGATACTGTTACCCCCCCCCCTCCCCCATGTAAAACAGCAGTCATCTTTCTTAAAGACCACCCGAGTTGAATGCCTATTTGTTTCCGACAAAAAGCCAGAAGGCTACTGACACGTTTGATCCCCCATGTTCAACAAGGGGAACCGTTTTTCTTAAGAAGAATAACAAACAAAGTATCGTATCGGTGCTCCATGTTATTTTTGGGGTCCAAATCAATTGTCACATTTTGGCAATGGTGTTTAACTCTTATAGATGAGGTACATTTGTGAAACGTTAATTTGCTAAACAACAAAACACCTAATGGTGACATTTATCGGTTTCACTGATTTTTATACATTTTTATTCACAGATATTAACATGATAGAGACCATAGCCATTAGAGAAGAAGCATGACATACTTGATCTATTGACACAAATGTTTTAACTTCCCCCCCATCTGAGAAGTCAATTACCCCCAGTAACATTTTGAAAGAAAACACATAATCAGGCTTTAGAGCAAACCTTTTCTAATTGCAGCAATTCAGAGATATTAGCATTTTCACATTGGGTTTTTTCGGAAGTAACGCCTAACGACCATTTGGGACTGAAATGTCAAGTCTAGGCTAATTGCTGACTCCACCGCTCACACATCTCAACGCTGCTTCTTTCTGTGTGTATAACTGTCATTTGTATTGGCTCAAAGTTCATTTTAGTTTCATTCAAGAGGTAATTTCTCTGAACAATTATTTCATATTCATTGTAATTAAAGGAGCAGCTTCCATCCTGTCCAGCAGGGGGCAATGCCACTAACATTTGTTCTTCGCTACGTCTCTTCCAATAAATGTCTCAGTAATCCTTATTTACTGAGTATCCTCTCAGTAAGCCATGCTTTCTAGCATGACATGATCTGTAAATTACAGTTTACACACACACACACACACACACACACACACACACACACACACACACACACACACACAGTGTGTGTGTGTGATGTTTGTTTTGAAGAGGGAGCCAATGAACATCATTTTTATTTGACCCACATTCATTTGAGACCTAATTATATCTCTACCATTACATTTTCCCATATTAAGCTTGTTTGAGTTTTACGCTTTGCTTCAAACTGTGTTTTTGTTGTAGCTCTGTAGCCTACAGTGCATTCAGAAAGCATTCAGATCTTTTCCACATTTTGTTACGTCACAGCCTTATTCTAAATTTGATTGCAAAATTCCCTCATCAAGCTACACACACTAACTACCCTATTATGACTTTTTTATTTATTTTATTTTTTACATTTTAGCAAATGTATTAAACATTTTAAAACTGATATGACACTTTCCATAAGTATTCAGACCCTTTACTCAGTATTTTGTTGAAGCACCTTTGGCAGCGATTACAGCCTTGAGTCTTCTTTGGTATGACGTTACAAGCTTGGCACACCTGTTGGGGAGTTTCTCCCATTTTCCTCTGCAGATCTTCTCAAGCTCTGTCGGGTTGGATGGGGAGTGTTGCTGCACAGCTATTTTCAGGTCTCTCCAGAGATGTTTGATTGGGTTCAAGTCCGGGCTCTGGCTGGGGCACTCAAACATATACAGAGACTTGTCCCAAAGCCACTCCTGTGTTGTTTTGGCTGTTTGCTTAGGGTTATTGTCCTGTTGGAAGGTGAACCATCACCCCAGTCTGAGGTCCTGATGACTCCGGAGCAAGTTTTCATCATTGATCTCTCTGTATTTTGCTCTGTTCATCTTTCCCTTGATCCTGACTTCTCTCCCAGTCCCTGCCTCCCAGTCCCCACAGCATGATGCCACCACCATGCTTCACCGTAGGGATGGTGCCAGGTTTCCTCCAGACGTGACGCTTGGCATTCAGGCCAAAGAGTTCAATCTTGGTTTCATCAGACCAGAGAATCTTGTTTCTCGTGGTCTGCGAGTCCATTAGGTGCCTTTTTGGCAAAGTCCAAGCGGGCTCTCATGTGCCTTTTACTGAGGAGTGGCGTCTGTCTGGCCACTCTACCATAAAGGCCTGACTCCACAGAAGTACTCTGGAGCTCTGTCAGAGTGACCATTGGTTTCTTGGTCACCTCCCTGACCAAGGCCCCTCTCCCCCGATTGCTCAGTTTGGCCAGGCAGCCAGCTCTAGGAAGAGTCTTGTGGTTCTAAACTTATTATATTTAAGAATGATGGAGTCCGCTGTGTTCTTGGGGACCTTCAATGCTGCAGAAATTTTTTGGTACCCTTCCCCAGATATACGGACATATCCTTCAACCTCATGGCTTGGTTTTTGCTCTGACATGCACTGTCAGCTGTGGGACCTTACTTACACAAGTGTGTGCCTTTCCAAATAATTTCCAATCAATTGAATTTACCACAGGTGGACTCCAAGTTGTAGAAACAGCTCAAGGATGATAAATGGAAACAGGATGAGCTCAATTTCTATTCTCATAGCAAAGGGTCTGAATACTTACACTTAAGGTGTGTTTATTTTTTTTAATATGTTTGCAAAAATGTCAACCTGTTTTTGCTTTGTCATTATGGAGTATTGTGTGTACATTGAGGAAAAAAATTCAATTTCAGATTAAGGCTTTAACAAAATGTGGAAGAAGTCCAAGGGTCTGAATACTTTCTGAATGCACTGTGTGTAATAGTGCAAGTGATAGCCGAAGGCAGTAGCCATTTTTGTAAAAGCTATGAATCACAGACATGCTACAACACATTTTCCTCAAACATTCCTTCCAATGTAAAATCTCAACTGCAGCTGCTGAGGTAAAAGTGTTCAACTTGCCCGGTGCATCCCTCTAATGGCTCCTCTACAGACAGATCTGTTGCCAGCTCTCCATTAATATGCAACCTAGAGATGCAGATGCAAAGTGGCATTTAGGCTGTTTTATCAGCCTCTTCCAGCTTGTGTCCCAACAGGACTCCATGCTAAGGATTAAAGGCGATACCATCTGAAAAAAGGTCACTCTCTCTCTCTCTTTGCATATTCCTTTGCATTTTTTTTTCTTCCAAGAATGATCGCCTGAGATGAGGCCCAACTTTCCTCTGAACTGGGCTCTTTGTGTGGTACACACAAATGGTTCATGGTTTTCATGCGATTTAACTACTTTCTCTCTCTCCCTCCCTTCCTCCCTTGAGCAGCTCTGTCCTCAGAGTAGCATTTTTCCAGGAGAATTGGTTCAAGCTCCTAAATTATATTATTGACAGTGTTTTTCACAGCCATTTGCAGCTGTCTGTAGATATTTACTTAGTGGTTTCACACAAAAGACATGCACAATACTGGTTTCCATTGCAGAGTGCTGCAAAGCCTGCTCTTGAATAACCTGTTTGTAGAAAGAAAATAGTGTTGTCATTCATACTAGTTGTGTGGTCACAGTTGTAGCTTAGAGTATAGTGTAATTTTACTGGTAAATTATTGTAAACCAGGATAAGGTTTGAGCTATCTGCTTCCGTTTTACTCTCACCTTGACCACATTCTCCTACATCGAGTTATAGCACGGTTTGCATTCCTAATATTGATTTTTAGATGCGTTTCCCTTCCTATTGTAGACTAGAGGGGGGGCTCGCTCCCTTCACACTCCTTCCTGCCATCACATTCTACCCATCTCAATATGTGTAGGGGGAGAGGAAACGTTGCGGACGCTTGGGTAAATTTAGCCTTTTTCCATGACCAAGCTGGGCTGGGTTTATTAGTGACAGAAGGCCTGTGGTGCAGACTGCTCCGCCTTACGTGTTTGCACATCTGCCCCATTGATTCCATCATCAGCCATCAACTGGCCCCGAGTGCTGATGCTTTCAGACAGCCTACCAGACAATGTGTGTCTGTATGTGTTTTATACATGAGTTTTCATATTTGTGTGTCTATCAGTCCATCTCTTTTTAGTACCAAAATGTTAATGGTAAATAACCAATTGATTTAAACTAGATTTTTTTCTTTTTTTACATGGTCCTTCTGTTGTCCAAATGTTCCTGAAGGTGTGTGCTTAGATTAGAAAGTGACTGGCTGAATGGCTATATCTAAGAACTGATGTCTAGTTCTCCTCAATGACAAAGGATGTCCGGGTTCAGCACTGCCCCCCCCCCCCCCCCCCCCCCCACACACTTATTTTTACTACACATGAAGGGAAATGCACTGCTCTGTCGATAGGATCACCTCCGCTCAGTGGTTAGGAGATCATGACACTGCGAAAGAACACAGCATTTCTCACCACAGAGCAGTCCATCTCTACATCTCTCTCACTCTCTCCATCATTGCTGTTGGTCATGGGAATGACACAGGCAGACAATGTCTCTGGCTGGAGTTAGGAGCTGTCTCTCTGAGTTTCACTCTCTTCAACTGGCTGGAGACTAGTGAGTCTGTCTGTACACAGTTAGACGTAGTACTGTGCACGCACAGCTCGTTCAGAGGAGTTCCCCACAGACTGAGTGTCAAAAACAAGACCAGACGTAAAGGTGCTCACAGGGCATCCTTAATTCCTGTGACCTAGAGAGCTTGTTTGCTTTTATTTCCTTACGATTTTGTTTCTTTTATTCAGCATTTTTCTGTGTTTCTGTCCCTCCCCGTCTTTCATGAATAATCAATAAGACATTTCCTCACTTTTCACTGTAAAGGCGTCTGTCTGCATACTAGGTTTGGTTTGCTCCAAGCAGAACTCGGCTGAAGTGAATGTCTGTACTCCCTTAAAAGACCTTCACTTGATAAATGAGAAAAAATAGGCACTAGTACTGTTTGTCCCCCTTGAGATGCCGTAGCCAGTATACACTTCCTCAAAATAGTCTGAATTTATCTAAGACAGGGGTGCCCAGACTTTAGTTATGTACGATCTACTTTTCTGCTGCCTCTAAAAAGGCCTCTCTTAGCATTTCTCCATCCTGGAACGGTTTATTGTGCTTTGCTAGTATGCGACTCACCCGGAATGATGGAATTGTGGCTGCCTTTGATTTTGAGCTGGGCCTTGTAAAGATTGATTGTTGGGCAGCTAGTTGGAGACTTCAACTCTTACTTTTCTCCTACGTAGTTCACTTTGAGCTGGAAAGTCACTTTCATATTTCTTGTGAACAGTTTTGAAATGCCTCTCGACATTTCCCTTCTTAGCAAGAGCTATGTTTGAATAGCAGATCAGACACACATTTTGAATTTGGAAAAAAATCATCTTCCTCCCACTCACTGTGAAAGTGGTAGATTTTCGATTTCTTGCTGCTTGGTCCAGCATTCATATTAAAAATGGAACCTCAACTTCATAGAAAAAAACTTAGTAAAATAACAACTACCACTGGAATAACAAAGAATATTCTGTTACAGGTCTCGCAAGCGTGGAAATGTAAACGTACTAACTTCAGACAGTTGCTATGGTAGTTACAGTTTGGAAAACAAATGTAGCAGCTATAGTGCCGCGGGTTGGTCCAATTGTATGTCTATTATGCAGTTTAAAAAATGAAAAAATATTTTGGCTGTGCTGCAGTATTCGAAAAAGAAGCTAACCTGTAAGCAAAGCATATGGTGCTTCAGAACAGTGGACCTCATTATTTTTAAGCAGACTCGATGGTAACGCTGAATTGCCCAAACAAAACAAAAATTGTGCATACATTTTGAAACTTTTTTATGCAGTCTACTAGAAAGAACGTTGCAATTGACGGGTCGACCGCGATCAACGTCCTGGACACTAATGATCTAAGATATCTCAAGAAATCTGTAATTTTGTTGTTTTTTAGGAGTAGGTCTTAGTCACATAGTTTTACCTCTAACTAAGATGTTTGGTGCAGTATTTCTCAATTTAAGAAATATGCATGAAAACGAGTCTTCCCTCCTTGAATGACAACACACTTAATTGAAGAATCCCTATTGAACTGTGGATAGCCTCAAGAAAAATGTGTTTGCCCAAACAGTCGGAAAAAAACCTTGCCAAAGACCAAAACGAACAAATAACATCACAAAATGCCATCATAATAGATGCACAAACTGTTTCGCATGGGAAGCATGCGGACGCCTTAACTGTCATTTTTCTGCATCCTGTTTTCACAAAGGATCCTCTCTCATTTTGCCACTTCACCTGGAACAACTCCATGTATCCATCTCTGCAGTCTTGCCTTCAGCATCTCACCAGTGCTGGTTTGGAGCAATCGAAAGGGAGCACTTCCTGTGTCCATTGGTGTCATCAGAGATACTCTGACGCACCTCTTCACTCCCCACTGTTTGATGTTCCACTCTAGCGTGTGTGCGTTCCTGTCTCTTTTAATCCACCTTGTGCATGGCTCACACTGACAGTTGATGAAAGGCAGTCAATTGACAGGTCTGTCTCTCTCTCTCTCCCCCTCCCTTTGACCTTGCCTGCCCCTGCTCATTCTGCCCTGCAAAGATGAGGTTCATTCAGGCGATGGGTTGCACACAACCCCAAACTCCACCATACAGGTCCGGTATACACAGTGCACTTACTGGCTCCTTTGTTGTGTGGCAGAGCTCTTCATCGTGTTGGTGTGGCTATTCAATTCCCTGAGGGACAGTGATAATATACAGTGGTTGCGCCACTAAAAGTTTTGTGATTATGCTGCGGGACTTAGGTAATGTGTGGTTTAGGACGGTACCCTGCGTCACCACTTCATTGCTCCAGACCAGCGCACGGGGGAGTTGGAGCACCGATTATGCTTTTGTGTCCTACTGTGTCTCTGACAATGAATGGGTGACATGAACCTAAATATAAACTGATAATTGTGCAAGACTTCAGTATTACTTACTAAAACTGTTGTTACACTAAGGTTTGTATTATTTTATTTTGTTAGGATTATTTTGCTCTTACTGTAGGCCACTCCCGATCGGTCACGTTATACAGCGCCTGAGTGGCACAACTGTCTAAGACACTGCATAGTAGTGCAAGCTGTGTTGCTAAAGATGCTGGTTCAATACCCAAGCCGGCCTCGACTGGGAGTCACATGAGATGACTGTAGGTTATTGGTTTCTCTCCCTCTAAAAACAGAAATAAATAACCAACTGGCTTTATTTAAAAATTAGTAACGATGTCTCACCCCATGTTCAAGAATGGCCTTTTTCTCGCTCATTTGATGTTATTTGAATACAAAATCATCTCCAAAATATAATTTTTTTGAACAAAGCTATTATTTATTAGTTTAGAATTATATAAAAGCCCGTTGGATATTCTCACAGATATATTATTAACCCCGTTATTAGCAGGACAATATATCGGTCATGGCTCCCGAGTGGCGCACAATGGGATTGCCTTGCAGTTCTCCTGCTGTATCCACTGAAAGCGTGTGAGGTTCAAGGCACGGGGGCAGGGGCCACGGGATGTCCGCAGAGCCGTGCACAGAAGACCGACCTAGCCCGGAGGGAGGGAGGGAAGGAAGGAAGGACCTCCACCTCGCCACACTGGCAACACTTTGAGGCATTGCACTAATAATGTCGCTGACTAGGGAAACGTTCTAGCTGTTTGTTCTTAGTGCCAGTCTGCACGTTCAACTTAAAACAATGTAACTAATAATGGCATCTTTATGCTTTCGTTAATAAAATAATTATAAAAATACTCTTTCAAAATGCAGATGTTCATTTAGTTATGGCTCCATAATGAATTACTATGGGAATAAATATCACTGAATTACAGAAATATCCTCCAATCCTCTATGTAATTATTAGCGGAGAGAAGTCATATTTTTCGATATACTGAAGGCCAACCGTAGGCGACATGAGTCTCACTAGTGTTGAGTAATGTGCTGTTAAAAGTGGTGTAGGTCTTATTTATTTAAAGAGCATATTGAAGTTAGAAGCAATAGAATTTGAAGCAATAGCCTACAACTATTTTAGCAGTATCGCACTGCTCTGAAACAAGCATGGGGACTGGTCTTGATAAATCAATGAGATTTTTATTTTCACTGAATTTCCATTTGGGTATTGGTTAGACTACAATTAGAAAATTAGGGAATAAAAATGTTATGCTCGTGTAACCTTTAACTAGACAAGTCAGTTAAGAACAAATTCTTATTTACAAGGACAGCCTACTCTTTCCTCCCTGTCGGGGAATTGAACCCCGGTCTCCCATGTGCCCGCACGACACGGGGATTCTTTAGCGAAGTAGTACTGTACTCCCGACCGTCATGTTGTACAGTGCCATATTTTCCGTTCCATCCTAATGGAAACCCCAAGTTTTTTTGTTTTTCTTGGAATAGAAACATCATAATATGAATCAAATTAAACAAGCAACTTTTCTTAAAATCTGTCCCGTATACTATGTTCTTACAAAAAAGGTTTTAAATTCTCTAGTATAGCCACTATTGAAGGCTATCAAATGCTTCTCAAAGATGCCCTCTGGTGGGCAAACTAGCACTAACTAGCATTAATGCTACCAGTGATTTACACGTAAATAACGTGCAATAAAATTCTGCAGCACCATGCAAGCTGCACCGCAGTACGCTGCAACTTTTAAAGGATGAACCACTGTAGGTAACAAAAATGCCTTTGACACATATTAATGGATCGAAAATGTATGTGGAAAATGTATTGACATGCATCAACTCTCTCAAAAGCCAGTAAAATACTTTTATTTCTTAACCCAGTGGGGATAGTTGATGATCTAGCCATTGGAGAACTGCTGTCACCTCAATATCTGTTACATGGCAAACAAATTGACTGCCGGATTGTGTGACACTTATCAGCGCCTTCCTCCTAGGTTTGGCCAATAAATGGCCCACTATAATTCTGTTTACAGCTGTGTGTCTGCAAGGTGGGAACAGATTAAAGACACAGACACCAGGTCTCGTAGGCTGTTTGTTATCATTGAATTTACAATCGATTCACCTCGGAGGGTGAGCATGACAGACCTCGCCACAACCACATTACTGACTTCCTGTCATTTGGGCTCGGAATGCCTTCATCTGATGCCTTGGACAGCATCACTCATTCGAGTGTGAATGACCTCACGTTATTTGCTGCTATATGTCAGAATTGTCCCAGGTTCTGAAAGAAACATCAATACGGTGAGGAAATTAACCAAATGCGATGCTCTGTGTTTCATACGCAGGCAGGTTTGGCTGCCACAGTGCCACAAAGAACTACATAACCTTTAGAAAGCTGTTGTTGTACCCAAACAGATCTATTTACTGAAGAAAAGCATAACACAAGTTTATTACAACTATGTTTGGTAGAAATACTATGATGTTGAAGAAAAATAAAGAAAAAATATATTGATTTTTGCTGTGGCACAGAAAATCAATGTTTGTTTTATTAGTACCGGTATAAACTCACAGCAGATGGATCTTAGGCTATAGCCTACAGTAGATCACACTAGTTGGCACACTGCTCAGATGAGCTGAAGGAGAACTGTTTAGTTTTATGATCAGCTTATATTCCTCTGACAAGGGCCATGTTTTTTCTCCTCAGTTTAACTTCATTCAGTATGAAATAAATTGATGGTAATTTATTTTCTTAGAATTTTTTTCTGCTGCAGTTTGCATTTCCTCTGATCCAAAACTCTGATAGTACACAGGAAGGCTAAGAGACAAATGAAGAGACTGGTGCTGGAGGGGGTTGCTATGGGACTGGCTCCATGTCTGCTCTGGTAGGGTTCAAAGGGTTGGTTGGCAGGGGATGTTCTAATACACTGTGGTTGGACCAGACTAATACACTGTGGTTGGGCCAGACTAATACACTGTGGTTGGGCCAGACTAATACACTGTGGTTGGGCCAGACTAATACACTGTGGTTGGACCAGACTAATACACTGTGGTTGGACCAGACTAATACACTGTGGTTGGACCAGACTAATACACTGTGGTTGGACCAGACTAATACACTGTGGTTGGGCCAGACTAATACACTGTGGTTGGGCCAGACTAATACACTGTGGTTGGGCCAGACTAATACACTGTGGTTGGACCAGACTAATACACTGTGGTTGGGCCAGACTAATACACTGTGGTTGGGCCAGACTAATACACTGTGGTTGGGCCAGACTAATACACTGTGGTTGGGCCAGACTAATACACTGTGGTTGGACCAGACTAATACACTGTGGTTGGGCCAGACTAATACACTGTATTGCTGTTTACCTACGGGCTCCAATCAGCTCCTAAGCTAAGCTAAGTAAATGCCAGGGGTTAATCAGGCAAGTCAGGATTGAGAAGTCCCAGAGAGCTGAGTAGCACCTGCGATCCCACAGAGAGCCTCCACTTGAGAAGTTCAGACAAGGATATGACCAGGCAAACACTGCATTTGCCTGATTGACAAGCTGCACGTTGGAGCTCAAAGGACCAAGAATAAATAATTAAATGCCAACGTGATAAGGAAAATAAAAGTGTGTCATTGCTGTTTGAAAGGAAATTGCTGATATGAGAGGAAGGACATTTTGTGTCTTTGTGGTGGTTTTATTTCCATTTGGGAAAACCGCTGCTGATGAGAGATTATTATCTGGGTGCGAAGGACAATGGGCCTGCTATAAACAGACCTGTGGACTACGTGTGGGAGAAGAACCTACAGGGGAGGCTGTATATGCAAGTGCAAATTAGGGGGGGGGGGGGGCATGAGTACCTTTTTTGTGTTCGCCTCAGTCTCCATAACAACTCTTTTGTCCCCTTGCTTTTGAACCCGGCCTCTTATAAGCCACAGTGGCAACATTAAAATTAAAATAACTTTTGATGACAAACACGATCATAAATTAGACCGCAAGCTTTGTCAACTCGCTTTGTCAACTCAATTTTTCTAGATTTGTATTATTTAAATGTATTTGGGTACATCTTCCCATTCTAAAATAACTAATATAGTATCTTAATTATTAGTGGAGGCCACTAATGCTTCATTTAAATTGACTACCACCAAGTGACACTTTTGAATTTACACACACCAAATGATCAATGGAATCCTCAAATGTATGACATACTAAAAGGGTGTCATTAGCTAATAATTGTATTTAATATAGACAGACCTCTTCCCCAGTAGCAGTTCGCCAATGGAGAGAATGCTCAACGTCCTTGTATATCTTTGTACTGTAATCTGTGATTTTCAAGGCGGTAACACCAATGGCATAAAACTGAGGGACATACATTTCAGTAAAATAAATAGGTATTTGAATAGTTGATTTAGAGCGTTATTTACTTTTCACGAAAGAGGAAAGGGCAACCATGACAGGCAACGATAATTATGTCAGTTACGTGTGAGGCCTGATTTAGCAGGTACATCTGCAACATGCCCAACGAGTAATGTAATTGGCTTTCTCCTTCAATTAAAAGTTTTTGGGTTAAACAGATTGCAATGCTTCACATACAAAACAGAGATTATTGATGAAACATCCATTATGAGACCTTTTATTAAATCTGTTAAACCAGGCAGCCATAACCAGCCATATAAAAATAATCACACAGTCACATTCGCTCTTACACATTCTATTCCATATCGCAGGGGTTGCCAAACTTTTTGTGGGCTGGGGATGCTTTTTGTGATGCCTAATTCATTGGGGACCCTCTCATAATCAGAACACAACTCGAGTGAGGTAAAAATAGCACACTTAAGAGTTTTACTATGACTTTTTGACAGTGCATGGCCAGACAAACCAAGTCTCTGGCCCTGGGAAGGAACATTTTAAAGGCCCTCTTGGTATCAGAGAGAATTTTGCAGTTTTCAAGCAAATTTCCTGCAATTCTACACATTTTGTCATGTGGCAGAGATCTTTTTTTTAATGCAGTTTTAAAGCTAATATCCTGAAATTCGACACATTTTTCCATGATGCAGAGGGAGAACTTTGCCATTTTAAAGCATGTGAAGAAAAAAAATGACATTTAAAAATCTATATTTATTTTGGGGAAAACAATAAGTATTGAGTTGAAAACATTGATAATTGGTGGAAAGAACAGACATTCTAGATCCATAATACTGTATTACACCCTCAACTTATTCCCTTTGCCAAAATATATTTAATCTGTTTTTAATAATATTCATAAACATGTATTTTTAAATATATTTCGAGATCTGGCCCCTGGACCCCCTGCAGTAGCTGTCTGCATGCCTTGCAGGGACTTGTACCCTATAAGCATACACAAATCGATCTGACATGTGGCATTAGATTAGATTACTGGGCAGCCCAGTGACAGGGAAAAGGATTTGTTCGCCCCGACCAGCATCCGGCAGACACCCCCTGGACCAGCCCGAGAGGAGCTTCAAGTTCAGCCATTCTGCAGAAGCCCCAGCCCTCTCAGGTCATCTATATTTCAGTTTGTACCTCTAAAAGCACATGTTACACTAGAGAGTGTAACAAATAGATGAAGCTGGTTAAGCTATGACTGTGGCACTACCTGGCCTATACAGGGTATTATATGAAACAATTTGAGGCAGAAGGAAAGTAAGGGGCTGCTATCGTTGACATGTTTTATCTTTTTTCACAATAGTGCAAAACCACTGAAACCATGTGTTTGTTTTGGCTAACCTTTCTATTTTTTTACCTCTTGCTGCCTAACGTCATGATATTGCTGCTTATATTTTGGCATCTAGCATGGTGTCAGTCTACACATGGACGTTGATGTAGGGAGTGCTGAAGTTGAACATTTATCTAAAATTTCTCTGTCATAGAATTTCACCATTTTCATTAGGCTACATAATAACAAAGAAGACACACACACATTATCAACAAACTATTGAATAGATTTCACAGTACAGGCCAATTTAAGTAAAAATCCAACGTGCGATTTAAATAGATACTGTGATGAATCAAAGAAGATAATGGCCAACTGTATTCTTACTCAAGCGGAGGACGAGGCTACAGACGAATGTGTATTTTAATCAGGAATACCTGCTAAATAAGTAATATTAACCTTTCATTTGTTCTTCATGGCAGCACAGATAAAAGATAGGTTTGCTGAAATAGACAGAAAATTGTTCTATTTACATCGAGGCCATTCACTGTTGCTACGCTTCCTGTTTGTTTTTCTCCTCAGTGAGAAGAAACCAAGAGCTGTCTGTTCTCTGTCAATGTTAACTAGATTACTCAGTCACTTCAGCTCGCGCTTGAGATTAAGCACCCACATAAAATAATAAAACAATGTCATTTCAGGGTAAAATCCATTTAAAAACAACTTTAAGCATGAAAAGTGCCATAAAAAAAGGCCTGTTTGGCACACATGGTTTTTCATTAGTTGAATTTCAGGTCTGTTTTTGTCCAACACCATTGTTGATATTCAGTCTTTACATTTTTTTTCAAAATGATAAAAAAAATGTGTTTTACTTCTAAATTCATGAGGGGTTTTCTTTCTTGTCAGTGTCCACCGTGTGTGTGTTGTGCACACAGCATGTGGGAGGGGAGAAGGCACTATTTGAACTTCACACAAAAAAAAAAACTCTGCTCTCATATGCAAATGACCCAGGGGGTGGATGAAGAGGTAGATTGAACAACGGCGTCGCTCGAGCAACAGGTATATATGCAAGGCTACTGTGTTTGAGCACAATAGCTTCAATGACTGTCCGTCAGCACACACACACACACACCCATCCATGTGCCTCAACTTGGCATATTTGCTCATTTACATTTGACATTTTGGTAATTTAGCTGACGCTCTAATCCAGAGTGACTTACAGAAGCGATTAGGGTTAAGTGCCTTGCTCAAAGGCACATCGACAGATTTCCCACCTCTTAACCACTAGGCTACCCGCCGCCTCTCAATCTCTTGGCATCTGCTACATGGGTAATTTGTTTCTCACCAATGTACTCTGTCAGACGGCCTGTCATTACAATTGCAGCGTACAATTTGATGTCTGTGCATTCTGTTCAGAGGCAATGTTGCTTAGCAGAGCATACAATTGTATTTGTGGGGACACCGTTTTTTTTTTTGTGTGAATAATCCTGCAGTTTTATGTTTACGATTTCACTACTTGTTTCCCTGTGAACAGTAACTGAATAAAGGACGTAGTGGAGTTGTATTTAGTCATCAATGGTGTTGACTCACCTCACTTCCTGCACTGAAAAACATATGATTTCCGCTCAGTGCAAGGCGATCATTTTTTCAGTATAACTACTTGAAGTGCTGTAACTGCAAGCATAGATGTATTCAACCCTGTATTATTTTGCTGCAGCCTACGACTTGGTCATCTAACTGTAAAGCTTTTTAGTGTTACGTCACCCCTATGAATGTAATCACATGTCACTCAAGACAATGGTACCATGTTGTACACACAGCTCGAGGCTCTTTTTAGTTCATGGCAGGTAGGCCATCTGTGGGCCAGGTGTGCTGATCTATAGGGACCGTGTACAGAATCAGTTTAAATTGATGTGGTGCGGAGCGCTGCACGCCACATCCCTGGTGAGCGGCAGCATCTGTTTACCTGCTCCCTGAAATTATTGGCCTGGCTGAATCCTACGCCGTTCCCTACTGCTCCTACCGTCTCCTCTGTAATTGCCCTTTAGTCTGCGTTCATCCTTGCAAATGACCCATAATTGCCACTCAATGACTCCTCTGAGTGGGTTAGGCTTTTTTGGGGAAAACAGTGACATGGACACACACAGGATGTCTATCTCAGGGTCTTGCTGCCAGGGCATGTAGAACAGTCATAGCAGAGGGTATTATCTCTGCTTTCTTCTTTTGTATAGTGTCTCATTTTTGAGAGCCTTCAAGAGGTGACATGCCTATCAGATAAACTGATTTCCTACAAATCCTATTCAAGGCAAACTGATGAGCTTCAAGCCTAACCCTCCTTGACCCGGCGAGCATTATCTTTTTTTTTTTTGGGGGGGGGGGGGATTTTTACCCCATTTTCTCTCCAATTTCGTGGTGTCCAATTGTTGTAATAGCTACTATCTTGTCTCATCGCTACAACTCCCGTACGGGCTCGGGAGAGACTAAGGTTGAAAGTCATGCGTCCTCCGATACACAACCCAACCTAGCCGCACTGCTTCTTAACACAGCGCGCATCCAACCCGGAAGCCAGCCGCACCAATGTGTCGGAGGAAACACTGTGCACCTGGCAACCTTGGTTAGCGCGCACTGCGCCCGGCCCGCCACAGGAGTCGCTGGTGCGCGATGAGACAAAGACATCCCTACCGACCAAGCCTTCCCTAACCCGGACGACGCTAGGCCAATTGTGCGTCGCCCCATGGACCTCCCGGTCGCGGCCGGTTACGACAGAGCCTGGGCGCGAACCCAGAGTCTCTGATGGCACAGCTGGCGCTGCAGTACAGCGCCCTTAACCACTGCGCCACCCGGGAGGCCCCCGGCGAGCATTATCATCACAAAATATTGATAAGCTGCAGTACCATGAAAACAGTTTTGTTTAATGCTTATTAGAATTGTGAGGTTTTAGACTGAATGTCTAGTTCAGAGATCAGTGTTTCTTCAGGTTGGATGCTGAAACTCATGAGGATCCAGCTGATGGTTTGCCCTCAATTGAATTTGCTTCGTGACTATAGCAGTGTATAGCAGACCATTCGATCTGATGTTAAATTGTCTTTTGTCAGTCGCAGCCTTGTGTGTGATTTGCATCATAACCAGCGACTGAAGTGGATTGCAATGCTTTCAGAGGCAGACATTCTCAGATGAAAGCCTCCGGTTTAGATCACACAGCGTTTCCGCTCCTGGCACAAAGAAGATATTAGCCTCAGTAATAGCGGCGGCACCCTTGATATTCACTCTGCCATGCTAAATGTTGAGCTTGAATTGCTTTATGTACACTCGGGTCCAAAATGATTGGCACCCTTGATAGATAAACGAAAAAGACTGAATGAAAATAAATAATACAATTAACATTTCTGAGCTATATTGCATGCTACATTTTTTAAATTATATTTTATACTAATACAATTACTCAGAGAAAGAGATTTTGATGAACAAGTCCACATATTTTACAGTAGGTATGGTCTTTTCCTTTTATGCAGCTTTCCACCACTGGTGTACGTGGCCTAAGAACTCTATTTTCATATAATCTGACCCCAGTACAGGTTCCGATCCAAGTGCCATTACAGTTTAGCATACTCCAGGCGTTTACATGTGTTGGATGACATGAAAATATAGCTCTTGGGCTAGTGGTGGGTTTGGCTTCGAAAGAAAGATTAACCCATACCTACTGTAAAATATGGTGGTGGATCTTTGACGTTATGGGGCTATTTTGCTTCCACTGCTCCTGGGGCCCTGCTCCTGGGTCTACGTCATCATGAACTTTACACAGTACTACGACATTTTAGCCAAAAACCTGGTTACCACTGCCAGGAGGCTGAAACTTGGACGCAGGTGAATCTTCTAGCAAGCCAGTAACCCCAAGCACACATCAAAATCCATAAAGAAATGGTTACTTGACCACTAAATCAACATTTTGAGTCTCCAGCCTTGAACCCCATTGAAAACCTGTGGTTTGAATTGAAGTGGGCAGTCCATAAGCACAGACGAAGGATATCAAGAATCTGGAAAGATTACTTATGGAGGAATTGTCTAAATCCCTCCCAATGTGTTCTCCAATCTCCTAAAACATTTTATTAAAAGGCCCAGTGCCATTATGTTTGCAAGGTAAGGGTATTTAAAGGTATTTAAAACAAGGGTACCAATAATTTTGACCCCTATTTTTTTGAGAAAAGTAAATATGACTTGTTAAACAATATCTCTTTCTCTGAGCAATTGTATTAGGGTAATTCTTTTGGCATAAAATATAGATTATACAGTATTTTGTATATTTATTTTCTGAAGTCGAGTTTGCTCGTCTTTTATCAAGGGTTCCAATCATTTTGGAGCTGACGGTATGTGTGGTTTCAGACCCTCTTCTGAATCTCACTGGCCTCTTATTTTAGAAAAGGGGGAAAACATGTTTTCTTTGGCAAGATTGGCCCCCAGAGTTTGACTTACCTACAAAATGTGTAGTTTCCTCCTCTAATATTACAAGAGCATGCTGTCAACTCTGTTTGACACTTGCAAAATATATATATATATATATATATATATTTGTGTAAGAATATGTGTGTGTGTGTGTGTGTATATTTACATAGTTGAAGTCGAAAGTTTACATGCACCTTAGCCAAATACATTTAAACTCAGTTTTTCACAATTCCTGACATTTAATCCTTAGATACACAGTGGTCTTCATCATTGACTTGTGCACAATTTTGATGACTTTAAAGGCTCTTGTGCACAGTTTGTCTTTACAGCTACTGTTAGCTTTGCTGTTCTCCTAGTTTCCCCACAAACACCTGTTGCCTTTTAAATGTCGTTAGGGCATTCTAGGAAAGGGGAGCAACGTGGCCAGATCAAGTTAAGCCGTGAGGCAGAGACCTGCATTAAATGAATTTGGAATGTCTCAAATGAAAAGGCAGGTTTCTGGGTCCACAGGATTTATAAACAGGTTATAGGACTAACTTAAAAAACTGCTGTCCACACCATATAATGGCGGCAGGTAGCCTAGCGGTTAGATCGTTGGGCCAGTAACCGAAAGGTCACTGGTTTGAAAACCTGAGCTGACAATATTTTATTTTGTCTGTGCCCTTGAGCAAGGCACTTAACCCTAATTTGGCTGACCCTGTAAAACAACACATTTCACTGCACCTATATGGTGTATGTGACAATAAAACAGATTGTTTTTGTTTTATTTTTTTTTTATTTAAAAAAACATTGTCAGTTGCCTCCCAATGTGACGAGGCCTACAGGCTATTTTCATGGTTAACAGCTCAACTGTGTGTTTATTTTTCTGGTGTATTGTAAGTATTTTTAAACCATCTGCAACATGTGTGAACATAGTCAAGATAATCTGCAGTTCTTTATGATTGCACAATCATTTGATTTCCAACAATAAAACAGTCAAATGTCAAGCGCAAGTTACCATTTGACTTTTTCTGATGATACCTGAAACTTTTATTAGAAATATAAACCATTATGATCTGTTCTTGCCTACAGTGTTACATTGTGATGTAGCCACATCTCTTTATCTCCAAAAGGTTCCTATCCCAGGTTTGAAATCATCTGTCAGCTTCAAGTGAATCAACCCCCCTCGGCTTGCCAGCTCATATAGATCATTTGCTTTTTCATCCCCGCCCGTAACTTGATCAGTGCCCTCCTTGAGAATTATGCCAAATGACAGCTGGGAAATTACAGTTGTTCATCTCAGTCTCTCTGGCTTCTCTGAGTCCTCTCTGTCTCCCCTTCTCCCTCAACCATCAATCTCTCATCACATTTGAACTCTCATTCAAGATCTGACCGACTTCATCAACTTCCTCCACAATTCTATAGTTGTGTTGGTGTGTGCACGATGTTGATAGTTGGAATTGTCCCATGATGACATGGTGTTATGAGGATCTGCATACAATAGAGGGGGACTCCAACTTTAGACGGACTGCACTTTAGCGACACATGCTGTCATGTTGCATTGGGCCAGGGAGACACAAAGCAGGTTGCACCAACGTCACAACCGGTGAATGGTGGATACGTGACTTGTTCTCAGTGCGCTGTGACAGTGATTGAGGCAACTGGTAAACTCCAGGAGCCTCATTTATCAAACTTCTGTAGGCACAAATCTGTGCGTAAACGATGCAGGGTATAATTTCTGCGCAAAGTGTGAGATTTATCAATATGAACGTTTGCTTGAGAGTGTGCGTAAATTTACATCCATGACCATGCGTACGCACAGTGTCGATTTGGTCGGAATACGGGAACTGCTGGTCAAGCGTAGCCTAGTGAATGGGTCAAATATATGTTGAAATTGTAATCCATTTTTATTGTGAAGTCATGTAACATATCTTGACAGTGCATTTGTTACAATAATAATCCTTCTAAAGTACAGTTATTTGTTAAATTAGAGGTACGTGTGAAAGGGAAGCCATTGTTGAAATACTATTAAAGGAAATGGGGAAATGGAATGAGAGCTGGCCGATCTTGCTCTGTTGGAAGATTTGGCACAGTTATTGTATTTTGCAGAGAGCACGTTTTTAGAGACAGGTGGGACTTTTTAGCGTCAAGTACAAATTGGATCATCAGACATAGTTTCCCCAAACCAATGTTATAGGATTTTTGTAACGATTTAATACCTACTTTAGAAAGGCAAGCACATGCCACTCCGGTGCACATCCAAGTGCTCTCCACCCTAGGGATTTTGGCAGGAGTTTACCGATCGGCATCTCACAGCTCGACGGACTGTGTTTTGGATGTGATCATTAGCAAAACGAACAGTTGCATACAATTTCCATACACCATCTCACAACAGGTTAAAGTTGAGGGGTTTCTTTGCCATCAATAGGTTCCCAAATACGAATGGAGCAATAGACGGCACCCACATCGCCATAAAAGCTATGTGAACAGAAAAGGCTTCCACTCACTCAACCTATCACCTGCACATTGTGTGATGCGCAAAAGACGCTGCTGAATGTGGTGGCCAGGTGGAACACACAACTCATCCATTCTGCAGAACAGCAATGTTGGCCTGAGCTGTTGAGGATAGATGGCTTATTGGTGAGTGTTGCCTACTCATTTGAAGTATATTTGCCATTGCTAAACCAACTTGAATTGTCCTAATGTCCTCTATTTGTAGCTATGCTTTTATTTTTACTTGTCAAACCGTTTGGTTTTACGTAACCTCTGACACTAGCACCTCTATCTCTGTATTTCATTTTCTTCAAGGCAAGGAAACATTGCTCAATCCCCACACCATTACACCACCGCCACCAGTCTGTACCGTTGACACCAGGCAGGATGGGCCCTGACTCTGCCATCAGCATGACTCAACAGGAGCCGGGATTTTTTTTCTTGAGCAGATAGTCAGGGGGCCGGAACATAATTACAAATAATTTGTAGATTGCAAATTGTCCGATTTTAATATTTGACTAAAACATGATTATTTCAAACCTTGCTTACATACAGTTGAAGTCGGAAGTTTACATACACTTAGGTTGGAGTCATTGAAACTCATTTTTTCAACCACTCCACAAATTTCTTGTTAACAAACTATAGTTTTGGCAAGTCGGTTAGGACATCTACTTTGTGCATGTCACAAGTAATTTTTCCAACAATTGTTTACAGACGAGATTATTTCACTAATAATTCACTGTATCGCAATTCCAGTGGGTCAGAAGTTTACATACACTAAGTTTACTGTGCCTCTAAACAGCTTGGAAAATTCCAGAAAATTATGTCATGGCTTTAGAAGCTTCTGATAGGCTAATTGACATCATTTGAGTCAATTAGAGGTGTACCTGTGGATGTATTTCAAGGCCTACCTTCAAACTCAGTGCCTCTTTGCTTGACATCATGGGACAATCAAAAGAAATCAGCCAAGACTTCAGAAAAAAAATGGTAGACCTTTGGTTCATCCTTGGGAGCAATTTCCAAACGCCTGATGGTACCACGTTCATCTGTACAAACAATAGTATGCAAGTATAAACACCTTGGGACCATGCAGCCGTTATACCGCTCAGGAAGGAGACGCGTTCTGTCTCCTAGAGATTACCTGAAAGGCCGCTCGGCAAGGAAGAAGCCGCCATAAAAAAGCCAGACTACGGTTTGCAAGTCAGTTAAGAAGAAATTCTTATTTTCCTAGGAACAGTGGGTTAACTGCCTGTTCAGATTGGTACCTTGTCAGCTCGGGAGTTTGAACTTGCAACCTTCTGGTTAGGTTACTAGTCCAACTCTCTAACCACTAGGCTACCCTGCCGCCCCATGTTAGCTAGCTAACAATTATTTGTGGCTAGCCAGTTAGCCCTATTGACATACTGTGGACTTACCCATTCACTGAACCTTCCTTCTTCTAGCTAGGACAATGACAACAGAGACGAAACAAGATGTACACAAAGAAAACATTTTCCATCATAACTATCAGCTAGCTATATGTGAATTGTAATAATGTAGCTAACCAGATAGTAGAACAGGCAAAAATGACCTAAAACCAATGTTATCCAAGGTAGATAGCCATGGAGAATTTATCTCTGGCTAGCTAACATTAGTAGCTAGCCAGTTAGCGCTATTGACTTACTATGGGCTTGAGACCTACGCACACTACAGTGGGTAATGTAGGCAGGTAACCCTGCCAAAATTAACATAACAGGTATTTATTAACGTTTCAAAATAAAATGTAGTCAGGCAACATATGAGATGTTTATAGTCGACTGAGGACTTCACAAGAAGTCAAGTGTTTACTTACTGTCTAGAAATGAACTTCATTTGTTGAATACTAATATTGTTGAATATTTGTATGCTGTAAGGGTGTTAACTGTTCTGTGATACTTTGGCTTACTGTATTTTCTTCAATGTTCTGATATCCATAACAAGCTTAAAGTTAGAATCCTTAGTTGCTACATCCATTTTTGGACTTATACATTATTCTATATACCCATTCATTATTGTAGAATATAACTTATAAATGCCTTATGAGCTTACTTAAAAAACACTGTATAGCCTCAAAACATGGTTAAAAGTATACTTTTTTATATCATGGATGGTCAGTCCATGCATCCATAGCTCTATCTATACATTTGAGAGTGGTTACATTTCTTAGCTTTTTAGCAAAACACTTTGTTATTGTTTTCTCTTCAGGATTCTAGTTTTAAAGTGATCCTAAGTTGAAAGTGCTAAGTGTGTTTGTTTCTCTCTGTGTTTCAGGCAGAAGTGATCAAAGGGCCCTTTGGCAGTGTGGGTATGACATTCAGGCACATCCCTGACTGTGAGGGTGATGCGGTCCATGTCAGCATCGAGACAGTCACTCCCAACTCTCCTGCTGCCCTGGCAGACCTACAGAGGGGCGATCGACTCATCGCCATCGGCGGTAAGACACTAAGGCCATGCAGCATAAGTAAACCGACTGTGGCATGATCTGGCAACCCTGAGGATGTTTGAAGTGACTTAAGAACAGCAGCATACAGTAATACTGGATGTATGTTGTACTGTTTATCTCAATATGAGTCTAACATGTTATTTTTCTTCCGGGCAGGTGTCAAAGTGACATCCTCTGTCCAAGTGCCCAAACTGCTGAAGCAGGCAGGGGACAGGGTGCTGGTCCTGTATGAGAGGCCTGTGCGTCACCAGAGAACCACCATTGGCCTGGGAGCCCTTCAGGAGGGGCTGGGCCAGCTGGAGGAGCCCGGGTTCATCCTCCCGCCGGGGGGCTATGAGGAGGACCCGGCACCCATCACCGCCCTCGCCGACATATCCGACAGCAGAGACATGGACTCTGAGTTTGAAGAGTCGATTGCAGACCCCAAGTCTAGCCTGCTTAGCAGCAGCGCCGAGGCCAAGGAGGATTTCCTGTCAGTAAACCAAAGCCCCAAAAGGACTGTGGCCAATCTGGCCTCCAAACCCCTTGGCAGCATATCGCCCATCCTCAACCGCAAACTGAACTTGGCAGGGCTTCAGTCACCGGTCAGACCTCCACCCACACCAAAGCACTCACCACACAAGAGTGGTGAACCAGGAGAGTGGCCACAGCGCCCCACTGTCCCCCCTCCACCCCCACCCACTCGCCCGCTGGTGCCCCCTAGACCCCACATTAAATTAACGTCAGCCTCTTCTGAAACACAAAGTCTGCTGGAGGGGAGCGAAGCTACCACCGCGGCTGAGAAAACTCTAGAAAAGACTCCTACACACTCCACTGGAAGCAATGGTGACAAAGGCAGTGCTGTGACGACACCTGTGAAACAGCCCGAACCAAAGCCGGCGGTCAAACCACCCGAGCCCTGCGAAGAGCCACCAGGGGCCCCCTCCGCTCCCAGCAAGCAGGACCTGGCCAAAGACAAGGTGTCTGAGAGCTCCGTCATCACCCGAGACATCATGGAGGACCACTCAATGTGGGAGTCCTCAGAGATCATGTTCCGCAACCGGACGGCCCATTGGGGCAATGGTTCTGTGGTGTTAGCGGTGGAGAGCAACCATAAGTACCTTAACACGGCCCTGTGGTGCAAAGACCCCTTCAAGCTGGGCAGCCTGCTGTGTCTGGGCCATGTCAGCTTGACACTGGAGCATGTGGCCTTGGAGTGTCTGTCCTCGTCTGAGTACCAGAGCACTTTCAGACTGGAAGCCCCAGAGCCCAGGGCCAGCGTCAGCCGCACCGCCCTGCGCAGCCTTAGCAGCCACAAGGGCTTCAACGAGAAGCTCTGCTACGGAGACGTCACACTCAACTTCAGCTACCTGGCTGATGGAGAGTCAGAGACGTGTGGTGGGCTGATGGAGGGTGAAAAGAAGGCCAGCATGCCGGATGAGGAGCTAAGGGAGAGGGAACAGCTTTCCTTTGTTCCCCGTGACGACCTGGCCTACAGTGCCATACAGCTGGTGGAGGTGCGCCACAACTTTCAGGACACCCAGTTCCAGAACCCCACCTGGTGCGAGTACTGCAAGAAGAAGGTGTGGACCAAGGCCGCCTCCCAGTGCATGATCTGTTCCTATGTCTGCCACAAGAAGTGCCAAGAGAAGTGCCTGGCCGAGCACCCTTTCTGCGTGGCCGCCACTGACCGACGCAGTGCTGACCCGGAGGCCAAATCCACCATCAACCGCGCCACTGCGGGCCTCAGCCGCCACATCATCAACACCGGCTCCCGTCTGCTCAATCTGCGCCAGGTGCCAAAGAGCCGGCTGGCAGAGCAAGCGGCTGATGTGCCAGATGTGGTGCACATCCCCGACATCTCTGACAACGAGAGCAGCGATACAGAAACCTACGCTGGGGCCAGCCCCTCCAAGCATGCAGCCGGCGGCAGCACCAAGCTTGTACGGCGGGAGGGAGGACTTGACGACAGTGTATTTATCGCAGTGAAGGAGATCGGCCGCGACCTTTACCGGGGCCTGCCCACTGACGAGCGCTCTCAAAAGCTGGAGCTGATGCTAGACAAGCTGCAGCAGGAGATCGACCAGGAACTGGAGCACAACAATGCCCTGATGCTGGAGGAGAGGGAGACGGGGGACGCCCGAAGTAAGGCCCTGATCACGGCCGCCCTGGCCAAGTCTGGTGAGAGGCTCCAGGCTCTCACCCTGCTCGTGATTCACTACCGGGCAGGTATCGAGGACCTGGAGTCTGTGGATAGCACCGGCACCTCCCCCTCGGAGCCACATGGCTTCAAGGATAAGGGGGTGGCATTGGAGGAGGCCTTACTGGGGACAGAGGTTTATGACAGTGACATATGCAGCCCAGCGGAGGCCTTGCTGCTGGATGACATCACAGAGGAGCAGATCTGTGTGGAGGCGCTCCACTAGAGAGGACAAGGACGAGGGATGGGCTTCAGAACCTTTTTCTGTGGGGGTTGTGGGGTGAAGGTTCCCTTCTGAAGATCAGCTGAGGCGGTCTGGGTGAAATGGTTGATTTGTAAAACAATTGGTCATGCAATTCATACTTGGTTTGGGGAGACCACTCTTGTTGTCCCAAAGAACAGCAGTTTAGTTTTCCTAAAATTATACTTTTAAAGGGAAGCTGGAAAGCTAGATGGTGAAATTTGCATTGAGGATCAGTGTTTCATGGCAATCTGTAAGTGCTTGGGATCACAAACATTTTAAAACATACATATATAAAATTGCCTTCTATAATTTTGCTTTTGTTGACATTACAGGGCACCTTTAACTTTTTTTCTATCACTTGAAAATGTGAGTTTAAATGTTTGTTACAGTTCAGTATTTTATCACTAAATGTTACAGCAACCGCTTTTCCGTTTTGCAGAAGATTGCAATCAAAATGTGGTTGCCGTTGCAGGAGCTATGCAAATAGCAAATGGCTCTGTTTTATCCAAATTGTATTTGGGGAATAAATATTAGTTTGATTTGTTTGACTGTGAGTAACACAAGCATATTTTGTTAGACTGGACACCGTGTTGTGCGTCTACAGGAAGACAACAGTGTGGAAATGCAGAACAAAAATGAAATCCTCCACAATATGGAAATGTATGTTTCAGATGATGTACTTTTCATATATTCACTTTGTGAGCACTTTTGATTTGAATGCATCATCTATTTTTCGAAATCACCTATGACTTTCCTCTTCTTTTGGACTTTTTGGACTTTTTGCAAACTACAAGCTTGTGATGATTGAATGAAATGGGCAATAATGTTGTGTGGGAAGATGGTCTCTCCCCTGTCATCCTTGGTTCAGTTTATTTATAGGCCAAACATGTATGACCCATTTTTGTTTAACCAGCATATTAACTGCACATGTTAGTTCTCTCTCTGTTACAATGTTTTCTTAGCTTTTTGGGTGGAGGGATAGTTATATCATATTTTTCTCAAATGTATCATTTTAAAATGTAAGTTATTTGATTAAGCACCTGCTTTTGTGTTCTTGCCCCCTTTCCAAATCTTTTTTTTTGTTTAGTTTTTTTGTATGGATATAATATCCCTGAACTAAAACATAACTATGGTGGTGGTGGTGGTTTTATCCAATCATGTTACTTCAGATGGAATGCTTGCTTTTGAAATTATTCTTGATAAATGCAAAGTATTTATGTAGTCGTGGCAGAAAGTTCTTTATTTACATGGTTCATCTCAGTATGAATGTTGTTACAGGAGCACATGGATCTCTGTTTTATTCTATGTACAGTGCCAGTCAAAAGATTGAACACACCTACTCATTCCAGGATTTTGCTTTATGTTTACAATTGTCTACATTGTAGAATAATAGTGAAGACATGAAAATGACAAATTTACACATATGGAATCATGTAGTAACCAAAAAAGTGTTAAACAAATCTACATATATTTTATATTTGAGTTTCTTCAAAGTAGCCACCCTTTGCCTTGATGACAGCGTTACAAACTCTTGGCATTCTCTCAACCAGCTTCATGAGGAAGTCACCTTGGAATGTATTTCAATTAACAGGTGTGCCTTGTTAAAAGTTCATTTGTGGAATTTCTTTCCTTCTTAATGCATTTGAGCCAATCAGTTGTGTTGTGACAAGGTATGGGGTGGTATACAGAAGATATAATTTGACCAACTAGGGCTAAGTCCATATTATGGCAAGAACAGCTCAAATAAGCAAAGAGAAACTTCAGTCCGTCATTACTTTAAGACATGAAGGTCAATCTGGAACATTTCAAGACCTTTGAAAGTTTCTTCAAGGGCAGTCACAAAAACCATCAAGCACTATGATGAAACTGGCTCTCATGAGGACTGTCACAGGAAAGGAAGACCCAGAGTAACCTCTGCTACAGAGGAACAGTTCATTAGAGTTACCAGCCTCAGAAATTGCAGCCCAAATAAATGCTTCACAGAGTTCAAGTAACAGACACATTTCAACATCAACTGTTTAGAGGAGACTGTGTGAATGAGGTCTTCATGGTCAAATTGCTGCAAACAAACCACTACTAAAGGACATCAATAATAAGGAAACTTGCTTGGGCCAAGAAACGCAAGCAATGGACATTAAACTGGTGGAAATCTGTCCTTTGATCTGATGAGTCCAAATTTTAGATTTTTGGTTCCAACCACCGTGTCTTTGTGAGATGCAGAGTAGGTGAACGGATGATCTCTGCATATGTGGTTCCCACCGTGAAGTATGGAGGAGATGGTGTGCTTTGCTGGTGACACTGTTGGTGATTTATTTAGAATTCAAGGCACACTTAACCAGCATGGCTACCACAGCATTCTGCAGCGATACGCAAACCAGATGGGATATCATTTGTTTTTCAACAGGACAATGACCCAACACACCTCTAGGCTGTGTGCTGCCTATTTTACCAAGAAGGAGAGTGATTGAGTGCTTCATCAGTTGACCTGGCCTCAATAATCCCCTGACCTCAACCCAATTTAGATGATTTGGGATGAGTTGGACCGCAGAGTGAAGGAAAAACAGCCAACAAGTGCTCAGGATATGTGGGAACTCCTTCAAGACTGTTTCAAGAGTGTGCGAAGCTGTCATCAAGGCAAAGGGTGGCTACTTTGCGCAATCTCAAATATAAAATGTATTAACACATATGTGATTCCATATGTGTTATGTCATAGTTTTGATGTCTTCACTATTACTCTAGAATTTAGAAAATTGTAAAAAAAAATAACAACCATGGAATGAGTAGGTGTGTCAATGTTTGACTGGTACTGCATATCTTTATTTACTTCGTTTGGTGACTGGTGTGGGTTCTGATTTATAAATGCTCTGTGCAGTTAGGATGTTATAAATGCTCTGCGCAGTTAGGATGTTATAAATGCTCTGCGCAGTTAGGATGTTATAAATGCTCTGTGCAGTTAGGATGTTATAAATGCTCTGTGCAGTTAGGATGTTATAAATGCTCTGTGCAGTTAGGATGTTATACATGCTCTGTGCAGTTAGGATGTTATACATGCTCTGTGCAGTTAGGATGTTATACATGCTCTGTGCAGTTAGGATGTTATACATGCTCTGTGCAGTTAGGATGTTATAAATGCCCTGAGCAGTTAGGATGTTATAAATGCACTGAGCAGTTAGGATGTTATAAATGCACTGAGCAGTTAGGATGTTATAAATGCTCTGAGCAGTTAGGATGTTATAAATGCTCTGTGCAGTTAGGATGGGGGACACACTGATTTTTAGGGTAAAGTTCATATAAGGAGAGCATTATTCTCTTCTCAAGGGGCCCAAATCCTCTGGATAGGATCAGTATGACATGTATTCTGTTCTCACCAAGCTAATTTATATCGCAGTGTACTTCTGTGGCTGTGCTGCCATTTGCTTCAGCACAGGACCAGAGCTGGTTAAAAGCAGGACTTTTGGGGTCAGACAGGAGGACAATATACAAGGTGTGAAGGGGAAAGGAAGCAAAGCAAAAAATGTCTGTGCAATAGACGTGATGCTCTTCTAGATACTGTCTTGGCTGCTACTTGCTGATCTCTCTTCAATTGTTGTATATTCATATTTTTGGAGGAAATGAAGATAAATGTGATAATCAGGAAGGGAATCTTCAGTTTGTAATCTCTCCTTTTCAGTTTCTCGTTGTTTCTCTCCGACGCAAAAAAATATCTGGCGTAGTTTAAGGGTCAGTTAGGTAACTTGGGGGACCCTGGGCTGGAATTGAGCTCATGAGGAGAGTAAACAAAAAACATTTTTGGTCTGTGTCTTGCTACTTCCATTACTACTGCTGCAGCTATTATAAATCTGTGCTCTCTAATCCCATTCATACGCTGTTTATCTCTCTCCCCACGATTCACATCGTGTTATGGCGTTCTGCTTTTGTGATTTGTTTTGTAAGAGGGATGTTGTACACAGTTCTAGAGGTGGATCATGTGATGAAGCGCTATTGTACATAGCCTCAATAAACAAGCTCATCTGAAGCCCCTTCCTGTGTGTTTCTACTCTAAATACTCTTTGAATTACACAATACTGAACTCATAGTCTTACAGTACCTTCAGAATATGGCATTTGCTCCTGTTAAATATTTTCTTAGTGAAACATTACATTGATCTTATGGTTTTTCTCTCACACTGTCCTGTAGACACAGGGAAAGATAAGGCAGCCATCGGTCTTATGGTAACTGTAAAGTTCCTTGGTGGAATGGGAACGGAGCATCTGGTAAGTAATTGGAGCCCAGTGGGGAGACTGTCATGATAAGTACAGTGTGTCTCTCAAACATGGGAAACTGGTGACACCCCCCCCCCCCCCCCATCATCATAGCCTGGTCCCCCATCATCATTGTGTCTCCCACTACTGCTTCGAAGACATCAAGAATAGGAGGCATTTATCCTCAGTCAAAAACAATCATACCATCAAACATGTAACAAACTTAGGTTGATTGAATCTACTGCTTAAAAAAAAAAGAGATCCAATGTTGACATACTCATATTCAATCCAAACACTTTTTCAGAGCAACATTTATTTTGGGGTTTTCCATCCCCACTGAGTATCAACATATATTACACAATCAGCACACTTTACAGGTAAACAACCAGTCCAGAATATAAAAGGTCAACATTTGTTTTTGTGTACCAGTTAGTAAGTAGTTGATATACACACAAACCAATTACATACATGTCAGAAGGCACACACACCAACATGGGCACACACACACATATGTTTGTGCATGTGTGCAATAGATTTCTAATATAAACAAATGACCAATATATTCATCTCTACACCCTAGGTAAATATGAACAAAAAAGGCTGGGGAAAAAAGTTGTTTATCAGCTTAATCTTACACTCAAAATATATTAATCTAACCTTTTAAGTAACAAAAAAATATATATATATTTTTTTAAACAAACATACATATCACAATTATTGGCACCCCTGCATTTAGTTCTTTGAGCACCCTCCCCTTTCCAAGATAACAGCTCTGAGTTGTCTTGTAATGTTTGATGTGGTGGGAGAACACAGGAAGCGATTTGAGACCATTCTTCCAGATCCTTGGTCCTCGCTTGTGGACTCCCCTCTTCAGCTCACCCCACAGGTTTTCAATGGGGTTTAGGTCAGGGGACTGGGATGGCCATCGCAAAAGCTTGATTCTATTGTCAGTGAACCATTTTCTTGTGGATTTGGAGGTTTGCTTTGGATTGCTGTCCTGCTGGAAGATCCAACGACGACCCAGTTTTAGCCTCCTGGCAGAGGCAGACAGGTTTTTGCCTAAAATCTCATGATGCCATGTATCCTAACCAGTGGTGTAAAGTACTTAAGTATTTTTTGGGGGGCTATCTGTACTTTACTATTTCTGTTTTTGACAACTTTTACTTTAATACATTCCTAAAGAATGTATTATTTTTTTAATATATTTTTTTAGCCAATTTTCTTGTCATCCAATTGGTAGTTACAGTCTTGTCTCATCGCTGCAACTCCCAAATGGACTCGGGAGAGGTGAAGGTCGAGAGCCGTGCGTCCTCCGAAACACAACCCAACCAAGCCACACTGCTTTTTTACACAATGCCCACTTAACCCGGAAGCCAGCCGCACCAATGTGTCGAAGGAAACGCCAAACACCTGGCAACCGTGTCGGCGTGCACTGTGCCCAGCCAGCCACAGGAGTTGCTAGTGTGTGATGGGACAAGGACATCCCTGCCGGCCAAACCCTCCCCTAACCCAGATGATGCTGAGCCAATTGTGCGCCGCCCCATGGGTCTCCCGGTCACAGCCGGCTGCAACAGAGCCTGGACTCGAACCTAGAATCTCTCGTGGCACAGCGATGCAGTGCCTTAGACCACTGCGCCACTCGGGAGGCCCTAATTTTGATCCTTAAGTATATTTTAAAACCAAATACTTTTAGACTTTTACTCAAGTAGTATTTTACAGGCTGACGTTCACTTTTACTTGAGTAACTTTCTATTAAGGTATCTATACTTTTACTCAAGTATGAAAATGGGGTAATATTTCCACCACTGATCCTTACAAGGTTCCCAGGGTTTTTGGAAGTAAACAGCCCCACAACATCACAGATCCACCACCATACTTATTTTCTGCATGGCCATGGCTCTCTTTTTACACCAAACCCTTGTTGCCAAAAATCTCTATTGTAGTCTAATCAGACCATAGAAGGGTGGTTCCAATCAAACTTCCAATGACATTTAGCAAACTCCAAGTGCTTACGTTTGTGGCTTTGTTCTAGCAACCCTTTCAAATAACTTTTTGGAATTGGTGGCGTCTAATTGTAGTTTTGGAGACTTGGTGACTCCAACTCCCTTCTGCAATTCTCCAACTATTATCCTTGGAGATTTTTTTGTTGCCACTTGAACCATCCTTCTTAATACACTTGCATCCTCTTCGAGGCAGGTTCATCACAGTCACCAGTTGTTTAAAATGTATTCATTATTGCCATTGGTATTTTCAGGCATGTAGCTATCTTTTTATAGCCATTGCCTGATTTGTGAAGGTCAACAACCTTTTGTCCATGTTGATGGATGACTAAGGGATTTAGCCTGCGTGTCACCTCATATTTATACCCCTGTCATGGATGACCTGTTAAGAGTTCCCAAAGACTCAGATCAGAATATACATACAATTGATTTTGTTAATAATAATTTTTTTAGGTGTGGCAATAATTCTGACGTATGTTTTAGAATAACTTTTTTTCTTGATTTGTTTTACATTTTTGTTTTTAGAATTTTAACTCAATTAAATGTTACGTTCATATGATATTTGGAGTGTAAGAACAAGTTGATAAACAACAATTACATTTTTTCACAGCCTTTTTTGTTCACCTGGGGTGCCAATAATTCAGGAGGGCACTGTATAATCCACTATGTAACCTACATGACCCAACAATGTATTGCAAAATAATAACAATCTCTCAGAATGGTAGCCATCTCGACATGAGTATTTCAATGTAAAATGTTAATATACATTTAAGAGCAAATAATGAAACTAATAGTGAAGGTATTAGGAAACTTTCTCTGTCAACTCCATCGCAGACTATTTTGCTTGCATCATTTATTTACAATGAAACACATTGGGGTGTCCATTCAACCAAACCTTCAATCCAGCAAACCCAGAGTTTTGCAAATAACAGTTCATATACCTAAAAATGCAGTCTTATTTGACATTTTTAACATGTGCCATTGTGTTTTTCCGTGGCAAGGGCATAAAAGTATTTTCACAGATTTCCAGATGTCAGGTTTGCTCGAACAACCACAGAATGGTTTGTAATAAATGCACTTTGCCAAACAGCACAGAGATATTTGACAGTTATTAGCAGTGCTTTGTATGCCTGGCTGTTTCTTGACAAAGAGCAGTGGATGAGTCAATAGTTTCAGCTTCAGGACAAATAGGAGAGTGGGGATGGGAGGGACACTTCATGGCTCTGTGTTGTGGATTAATACTGGTGACTGACTGCACACAAAAGTCTCTAATGACATGTGCAGGCCAGGGCTCAGTCAGCCAATCAAATCCTCAGACTGAAGTTGCTACTGTATGTATGTGCATGCACATTGCTGCTGGTCAATATGATATTGGAAACAATGCATATTGATCTGTATATATTGTGTGTATACTTTTTGATGATCTACTGGAAGTGTTCACAAATAAGTTCACAAATAATATTAATGCTCTTCACAGGTTAGTTTAAGATTCCAACTGGTCAAGATTGAGACCAGAAATTCAACCTCAGTGTTTGAAAACACATTGCGGTTCTATTTTATTTATTTAACTAGGCAAGTCAGTTAAGAACAAACTCTTATTTACAATGACGGCCTCCACCGGCCAAACCTGGGCCAATTGTGCGCCGCTCTATGGGACTCCCAATCACGGTCGGTTGTGATACAGCCTGGATTCAAACCAGGGACACCTCTAACAGTGAGATGCAGTGCCTTAAACTGCTGTACCACTCGGGAGTAGTGTTAGGGATTAACACTACTGGGATGTTCACTGCACTGCACACACAATAATAAGTGAATTCATCTTTGATAAAACTTTGAGTGTTTTGTTGCTAACATTAGACAAAATTACAAAACATATCAAGCTCATCACCTCAATTCTCTCTCTGCTAAACCAACATCAACATACTAGAACTGTCCTTGGAGTTAAATGGTGTGAGTAACTAGACTCTGATAAAGTGCTTTACCATCTCCTCAAGGTGCTGTTTATTCAGAGACGTCAAAGTAAACCTGTATCCGTACGTTTACCTTTCAACACAATATATATTTGTATGGCTTGTAATGTCAATAGGGAAAGTTAATTATCTTCTCCCTAAACATTGAGTCTTCAGATCCCTATTATTAGCCTATTCAACCTCTCTTTCGTATCGTCTGAGATTCCCAAAGATCGGAAAGCTGCCCGTCATCCCCCTCTTCAAAGGTGGTGACACTCTAGACCCAAACTGCTACAGACCTATATCTATCCTACCCTGTCTTTCTAAGGTCTTCGAAAGCCAAGTTAACAAACAGATTACTGACCATTTCGAATCCCACCATACCTCCTCTGCTATGCAATCTGGTTTCAGAGCTGGTCATGGGTACACCTCAGCCACGCTCAAGGTTCTAAACAACATCATAACCGCCATCGATAAGAGACATTACTGTGCAGCCGTATTCATCGACCTGGCCAAGGTTTTCGACTCTGTCAATCACAACATTCTTATTGGCAGACTCGACAGCCTTGGTTTCTCAAATGATTGCCTCGCCTGGTTTACCAACTACTTCTCTGATAGAGTTCAGTGTGTCAAATAGGAGGGACTGTTGTCCGGTCCTCTGACAGTCTCTATGGGTGTGCCACAGGGTTCAATTCTCGGGCCGACTCTCTTTTCTGTATACATCAATGATGTTGCTCTTGCTGCTGGTGATTCTCTGATCCACCTCTACGCAGACGACACCATTCTGTATACTTCTGGCCCCTCCTTGGACACGGTGTTAACTAACCTCCAGACGAGCTTCAATGCCATACAACTCTCCTTCCGTGGCCTCCATCTGCTCTTGAACGCAAATAAAACTAAATGCATGCTATTCAATCGATCACTGCCCACACCTGCCCGCCCGTCCAGCATCACTACTCTGGACGGCTCTGACTTAGAATACGTGGACAACTACAAATACCTGGGTGTCTGGTTAGACTGTAAACTCTCCTTCCAGACTCCCATTAAGCATCTCCAATCCAAAATTAACTCTAGAATCGGCTTCCTATATCGCAACAAAGCATCCTTCACTCATGCTGCCAAACACACCCTCGTAAAACTGACCATCCTACCGATCCTCGACTTCGGTGATGTCATCTATAAAATAGCCTCCAACACTCTACTCAACAATCTGGATGCAGTCTATCACAGTGCCATCTGTTTTGTCACCAATGCCCCATACACTACCCACCATTGCGACCTGTACGCTCTCGTTGGTTGGCCCTCGCTTCATACTCGTCGCCAAATCCACTGGCTACAGGTCTCTGCTAGGTAAAGCCCCGTCTTATCTCAGCTCACTGGTCACCATAGCAGCACCCACTCGTAGCACGCGCTCCAGCAGATATATCTCACTGGTCACCCCCAAAGCCAATTCCTCCTTTGGTCGTCTTTCCTTCCAGTTCTCTGCTGCCCATGACTGGAACGAATTGCAAAAATCTCTGAAGCTGGAGACTCACATCTCCCTCACTAGCTTTAGTGAGGCTTTTCAGATCCCTGCACCTGTACATAGCCCATCTGTAAACAGCCCATCTATCTACCTACCTCATCCCCATACTGGTATTTATTTATTTAGCTCCTTTGCACCCCGGTATCTCTACCTGCACATTCATCTTCTGCCGATCTACCATTCCAGTGTTTAATTGCTATATTGTAATTACTTCACCACCATGGCCTATTTATTTCCTTAACTTACCTCATTTGCACTCACTGTATATAGACTTTTTTTGTTTTCTTTTGTTCTACTGTATTATTGACTATGTTTTGTTTATTCCATGTGTAACTCTGTGTTGTTGTATGTGTCGAATTGATACACTTTATCTTGGCCAGGTCCCAGTTGCAAATGAGAACTTGTTCTCAACTAGCCTACCTGGTTAAATAAAGGTGAAAAAAAGACATGAGTCTTTGTTTTCCACACATTCAAATGGCTTACCAAAAGGTATGTACACTTAAAAAACAGCTAAATATGTGTCCTATGAGCTGTGGTATCATTTACAGTGACAGTCATGTGCTTTATTAACTTGTTTTTAGTTTTGATGTGGACAGTGAAACTGAGGAAAGGCATTGGAGTGATGGTGTTTTTTTTAATGTGGTATACCATGCAAATAGTCACAAGCACAGTCATAAGCAGTCAACCCAGGACAGCATTGGCTATAACAGCTTCTGGTGTATTGTCCTTTCATTTCAGGTATTTCCTCAATTTAAAAATCGATCTCAATGTATAAAAAAAATGTTTGTGGAATCAATGAAAAAGGCCCATTTCAAGGTAAAATGTGGTTTGCCTTGTTATAGCAGTAAGAAAATTCTCATTCCAAATGTATTGAGTAACTTGTATCTCTGTAATAGGCTATCTTATACTATATATCTAAATAATAGAATGACCAACACTAAGCAGTGTTCTCATAGAGCCTTGTTCGAGATGTTGAATCTGACCCTAGGTCAGTTTCTACACAGACAGAAGTAACTCTCTAAGTACATTAGTTTTGTTCGTACTGTTAATGGCCAATAGGTGAATTATTAGGATAGGTTTGTACTCCTAGCCGATCTACAGCACAGAATTTGGTGATCTACAGTCGTGGCCAAATTGTTTGAGAATGACACAAATATTAATTTCCACAAAGTTTGCTGCTTCAGTGTCTTTAAATATGTTTTGTCAGATGTTACTATGGGATACTGAAGTATAATTACAAGCATTTCATAAGTGTCAAAGGCTTTTATTGACAATTACATGAAGTTGATGCAAAGAGTCAATATTTACAGTGTTGACCCTTCTTCTTCAAGACCTCTGCAATCCGCCCTGGCATGCTGTCAATTTACTTCTGGGCCACATGCTGACTGATGGCAGCCCATTCTTGCATAATCAATGCTTGAAGTTTGTCAGAATTCGTGGGATTTTGTTTGTCCACCCGCCTCTTGAGGATTGACCACAAGTTCTCAATGGGATTAAGGTCTGGGGAGTTTCCTGGCCATGGACCCAAAACATCGATGTTTTGTTCCCCGAGCCACTTAGTTATCACTTTTGCCTTATGGCAAGGTGCTCCATCATGCTGGAAAAGGCTTTGTTCGTCACCAAACTGTTCCTGGATGGTTGGGAGAAGTTGCTCTCAGAGGATGTGTTGGTACCATTCTTTATTCATGGCTGTGTTCTTAGGCAAAATTGTGAGTGAGCCCACTCCCTTGGCTAAGAAGCAACCGCACACATGGATGGTCTCAGGATGCTTTACTGTTGGCATGACACAGGACTGATGGTAACGCTCACCTTGTCTTCTCCGGACAAGCTTTTCTCCGGATGCCTCAAACAATCGGAAAGGGGATTCATCAAAGAAAATGACTTTACCCCAGTCCTCAGCAGTCCAATCCCTGTACCTTTTGCAGAATATCAGTCTGTCCCTGATGTTTTTCCTGGAGAGAATTGGCTTCTTTGCTGCCCTTCTTGACACCAGGCCATCCTCCAAAAGTCTTCGCCACACTGTGCGTGCAGATGCACTCATACCTGTCTGCTGCCATTCCTGGGCATGCTCTGTATTGGTGGTGCCCCGATCCCGCAGCTAAATCAACTTTAGGAGACGGTGTTTGCTGGACTTTCTTGGGCACCCTGAAGCCTTCTTCACAACAATTGAACCACTCTGCTTGAAGTTCTTGATGATCCAATAAATGGTTGATTTAGGTGCAATCTTACTGGCAGCAATATCCTTGCCTGTTAAGCCCTTTTTGTGCAAAGCAATGATGACGGCATGTGTTTCCTTGCAGGTAACCATGGTTGACAGAGGAAGAACAATGATTCCAAGCACCACCCTCCTTTTGAAGCTTCCAGTCTGTTATTCAAACTCAATCAGCATGGCAGAATGATCTCCAGCCATCACTGACATGATGTCAGCTGGTCCTTTTGTGGCAGGGCTGAAATGCAGTGGAAATGTTTTTTGGGGATTCAGTTCATTTGAATGGCAAAGAGGCACTTTGCAATTCATCTGGTCACTCTTCATAACATTCTGGAGTATATGCAAATTGGCATCATACAAACTGAGACAGCAGACTTTGTGAAAATTTATATTTGTGTCATTCTCAAAACTTTTGGCCACGACTGTATAATACCACCCTCATCTGAACTATTCAGTAAATATGACTCACAGCAGTCTGCTATTACGGCCCATGAAAACCCTGTTTTGACACGGCCCCACTTCCATTGGATAAGGCTGTTGGCTCAAAATAAACACGGCAATGACAACAACTTTGGTTTGCTCTAGTCGTACAATAACAATGACACAGAACAGTGAAGACGGACACTCACAACGAAACAGCTTCGCTGTTAAAAAATAATAATCATTGTATCTCTGTTTTTGTACAACAAAATAGATCTTCTGGAAGGTAACATACATGTCTGGTGTCCATTAATACTCATCGTACTCTGTCTCCATCTCTTCGTACTCTGTGTTCCCCTGTGTTGAGTATGATCGGGTCTTCATCGAGCAGTTAGAGTCCATCAAGATGGCCTGAGAAGATTACAATTGTATAGAGTCAGAATATAACCAAATAATTTACCAGAAATTCTAAGAGAACAAAAATTAGCCACCAATAATTTGTTATCAAGGATCAAAGTTTCAGAGACAAAAGATGGCTCTCGATTGAACACAAAGAGCTTTGTACTGTGGTTACATTGTAACAGTCATGTGGAAGACAACTACCAAGGCAAATTCATCTGCCTGTCTCAGTGCATTCAGAAAGTATTCATTTTGTTACATTACAGCCTTATTCTAAGATGAATTAAATTGCTTTTTTTCTCATTAATCTACAACCAATACCCATGAAGACAAACCAAAAACAGGTTTTTAGAAATATCACATTTACATAAGTATTCAGACCCTTTAAATCAGTACTTTGTTGAAGCACCTTTGGCAGCGATTACAGCCTCGAGTCTTCTTGGGTATGACGCTACAAGCTTGGCACACCTGTATTTGATGAGTTTCTCTGCAGATCCTCTCAAGCTCTGTCAGGTTGGATGGAGAGTGTCACTGCACAGCTATTTAAAGAGAGGATAGATCGGATTCAAGTCTGGGTTCTGGCTGGGCCACTCGAGGACATAGAGACTTGTCGCAAAGCCACTCCTGCATTGTCTTGGCTGTGTGCTTAGGGTCATTGTCCTGTTGGAACGTGAACCTTCACCCCAGTCTGAGGTCCTGATGACTCCGGAGCAAGTTTTCAACAAGGATCTCTCTATACTTTGCTCCGTTCATCTTTCCCTCGATCCTGATTAGTCTCCCAGTCCCATGCTTAACCGTAGGGATGGTGCCAGGTTTCCTCCAGACGTGATGCTTGGCATTCAGGCCAAAGAGTTCAATCTTGGTTTCATCAGACCAGAGAATCTTGTTTCTCATTGTCTGCGAGTCCTTTAGGTGCCTTTTGGCAAACTCCAAGCGGTCTGTAATGTGCCTTTTACTGAGGAGTGGCTTCCGTCTGGCCACTCTAACATAAGGCCTGATTGGTGGAGTGCTGCAGAGTTGGTTGTCCTTCTGGAAGGTTCTCCCAACTCCACAGAGGAACTCTGGAGCTCTGTCACAGTGACCATTGGGTTCTTGGTCACCTCCCTGACCAAGGCACTTCTCCCACAATTGCTCAGATTGGCTGGCCGGCCAGCTCTAGGAAGAGTCTTGGGGATTCCAAACTTTATCCATTTAAGAATGATGGAGGCCACTGTGTTTTTGGGGACCTTCAATGCTGCAAAAATGTTTTGGTACCCTTCCCCAGATCTGTGCCTCGACACAATCCTGTCTTGGAGCTCTACGGACAATCCCTTCGACCTTGTGGCTTGGTTTTTGCTCTGACATGCACTGTCAACTGTGGGACCTTAGACAGGTGTGTGCCTTTCCAAATCATGTCCTATCAATTGAATTTACCACAAGTGGGCTCCAATGAAGTTGTTGAAACATCCGAAGGATGATCAATGAAAACAGGATGCACCTGAGCTCAATTTCGAGTCTCATAGCAAAGGGGCAGAACACTTATGTAAATAATGTATTTCTGTTTTTTATGTATAATAAATTAGCAAGAATGACATTAGTTAGTTGCAGACATACGCATGTGCAATTTATAAAAGCATTTCTAACTATGTACAGGTATTGTACAGTTGCTTACAAAAGTATTCACCCCCTTGGCATTTTCCCTATTTTGTTGCCTTACAACCTGGAATTAAAATCGATTTTTGGGGTGTATTGTATCATTTGATTTACACAACATGCCTACTACTTTGAAGATGCAAATTTGTTTTTATTGTGAAACAAACAAGAAATAAGACAAACTGAGAACTTGAGTGTGCATAACTATTCAACCCCCCCCCCCCCCCCCAAATACTTTGCAGAGCCACCTTTTGCAGCAATTACAGCTGCAAGTCTCTTGGGGTATGTCTCTATAAGCTTGGCACATCTAACCACTGGGATTTTTGCCCATTCTTCAAGGCAAAACTGCTCCAGCTCCTTCAAGTTAGTTGGCAACCGCTGGTGTACAGCAGTCTTTAAGTCATTGGATTGAGGTCTGTCTCGGCTTTGACTTGGCCATTCCAAGACATTTAAATGTTCCCCTTAAACCACTCGAGTGTTGCTTTAGCAGTATGCTTATGGTCATTGTCCTGCTGGAAGGTGAACCTCTGTCCCAGTCTCTAGAAGAGGTTTCCCTCAAGAATTTCCCTGTATTTCACCTCACCAATTTGGACTATTTTGTGTATGTCCATTGCATGAAATCCAAATCAAATCTATTTAAATTACAGGTTGTAATGCAACAAAATAGGAAAAACGCCAAGGAGGGAGAATACTTTTGCAAGGCACTGTAACTGCCAAAATAAAGGAAACGCCAAGATAAAGTGTCTTAATAGCGCCAAAACAGCTTCAATGCGCCTTCGGATTGTCTGGAACACTATTGTAGGGATGCAACACCATTCTTCTATGACAAATTCCATAATTTGGTGTTTTGTTGATGGTGGTGGAAAAAGCTATCTCAGGCGCTAATCCAGAATCTTCCATAAGTGTTCAATTGGGTTGAGATCTGGTGACTGATACACACACACACACACACACACACACTGTCACGCCCTGGTCTAAGTATTTTGTGTTTATCTTCATGTATTGGGTCAGGCCAGGGTGTGGCATGGGGTTTTTGTATTGTGGTGTGTTTTGTCTTGGGGTTTTGGTGTGTATGTATTGGGATTGTAGCTAGTGGGGTTATCTAGCAAAGTCTATGGCTGTCTGGAGTGGTTCTCAATCAGATCGTTGTCTCTGATTTGGAACCATATTTAGGCAGCCATATTCTTTGAGTTTGTCGTGGGTGATTGTCCTTAGTGTCGTTGTTCCTATCGCTTTGTTTATTTACACAAGTATAGGCTGTTTCGGTTTTCGTTACTTTCTTTGTTTTGTAGTGTTTTGTGTTTATTCGTGTTTCACGTTGTTCATTAAACATGGATCGCAATCTACACGCTGCATTTTGGTCCGACTATCCTTCACACCTAGAAAACCGTAACAGAATCACCCACCACAAACGGACCAAGCAGCGTGTTAACAGGCAGGAGCCACAGGAGAGGCAACAGAGGCAGCAGCAGCAGCAGCTGCAGTGGGAGAGGTTGCACCACCTGGAGAAATGGACATGGGAGGAGGAACTGGACGGTAAAGGACCCTGGGCTCAGCCTGGAGAATATCGCCGCCCCAAGGAAGAACTGGAGGCGGCGAAAGCGGAGAGAAGCTGGTATGAGGAGGCAGCACGGTGACGCGGATGGAAGCCTGAGAGTCAGCCCCAAAAATGTATTGGGGGGGGGGGGGGGGGGGTCACAGGGAGTATGGCTATGCCAGGTAGGAGACCTGCGCAAACTCCCTGTGCTTACCGGGGGGCTAGAGAGACTGGGCAGGCACCGTGTTATGCTGTGGTGCGCACGGTGTCTCCAGTGCGGGTGCATAGCCTGGTGCGGTATATTCCAGCTCCGCGTATCGGCCGGGCTAGATTGAGCGTCGAGCCAGATGCCATGAAGCCGGCTCTACGCATCTGGTCCCCAGTGCGTCTCCTTGGGCCGGCTTACATGGCACCAGCCTTGCGCTCGGTGTCTCCGGTTCGCCTGCATAGCCCAGTGCAGGCTATTCCACCTCGCCGCACTGGCAGGGCGACCGAGAGCATTCAACCAGGTAAGGTTGGACGGGCTCGGTGCTCAGGAGCTCCAGTGCGCCTGCACGGTCCGGTCTATCCAGTACCACCTCCACACCCCAGCCCTCCGGTAGCAGCTCCCCGCACCAGGCTTCCTGTGCGTGTCCTCGGTTCAGTACCACCAGTACCAGCACCACGCATCAGGCCTACAGTGCGCCTCGCCTCTCCAGCGCTGCCGGAGCCTCTCTCCTCTCCTGCGCTGCCGGAGTCTCCCGCCTGTTCAGCGCAGCCAGAGCTGTCAGCCTGCATGGAGCAGCCAGAGCTGTCAGTCTGCATGGAGCAGCCAGAGCTGTCAGTCTGCATGGAGCAGCCAGAGCTGTCAGTCTGCATGGAGTAGCCAAAGCTGTCAGTCTGCATGGAGCAGCCAGAGATGTCAGTCTGCATGAAGCAGCCTGAGCTGCCAGTCTGCAAGGAGCTGCCAGTCTGCAAGGAGCTGCCAGTCTGCACGGAGCTGTCAGTCTGCAAGGAGCTGCCAGTCTGTAAGAAGCCGCCAGAGCTGTCAGCCTACATGGAGCAGCCAGAGCCGCCAGTCAGGGTGGAGCAGCCAGATCTTTCAGTCTGCCAGGATCCGCCAGTCAGCCAGACTCAGCCATTCTGGTACTGCAGATTGAATTTACGAATACACCCAAAATCGTAAAATGTTTAGCTAGTCATTTGTTATGCTAACAGGCTAGCAAGAGGTGGCATAGCAACATCATCCACTTCCGGTAGACAGGCAAAGCTCTAGTATGCTCAAGTGAAACGATACCATTCGTTTACAGTATACTAGAATGAACTAATAGTATATAGTATGTAGTATATACTCATTAGGTATGCAGTATACAGTATGTTAGCATGGGTATTTGAACACAGCTCATGTGTTTGATACCATTTCATTCATTCATTCCATTCCAGTCATTACTATGAGTCTGTCCTCCCCAATTAAGGTGCCACCAGGCACCATGTGCACAATCGATCCACCTATCCCTCCCCCATGTGCACAAATAAGCCATCCTCTTCCACCTACCCATACACAGCTTACTCATAGTCTAAATCAATTTAGTCTAGGGAACCAAAAGCAGGTAGAAGGTAGAGTGGGGGTGGCCAAAAGCAGTAGAATGCAATACACAGCAATGATGAGACCTGAACTGGTCATCTTAAACAGACAGCCCATTCAAAGTGTGTCTCATGATCGAAGTGTGTCCCGAGTTCCTCTCTCTCCGTTTCACCTGGTAGTGAAAAGATGGCAATAGTTTGAGCCTGTGGGGACGGCAATGGATAGTTCTCTCTGCATCAGATGCAGCTTTACAAGTAACCAGTATTCAAACGCATACCTCTGTTTAAGTGTGTGTAGTATGTTTGTGTGTGTGTGTGTGTAGGTGTGTGCTTGCATGCACACTTCTGTGCACATGTGTACAAGGTGTTCAGTGTCTCACCATTTTCTCTTCCCTCCCAGGAGGACTCCTGAGGAAGTAGCAGAGGGGAGCGAAGAGGATGTCCACGACGCCGATAATGGTCATGAGCCAGGGGAACCCAATGTTCTTCGCTATGGCGCCTCCAGCGGACGGACCTTCATCAGCAAAAGGAAGGTTAGTGAGCTTATAGAGGAGCCGGATATAGATTATTTCCCCCAAATTGACATATCGTGATGCCACTCTTATCCTGCCACACCTCATTAAAAAAAAA
The DNA here is from genome assembly GCF_002021735.2 of Oncorhynchus kisutch. NCBI lineage: Eukaryota > Metazoa > Chordata > Actinopteri > Salmoniformes > Salmonidae > Oncorhynchus > Oncorhynchus kisutch. The sequence continues at coordinate 40,189,505 of NC_034184.2, forward strand.
ACATACATAAGAACATGTGACAGAAATGTTTTAAAACTATACTATGGGACTGGGATATTTTCAAGCATCTGATGATAATTTACCTAAAGCAAAGCCCATACAGAAAGCCACATCAGCAATGGCGTACACAGTGCCATAGACTGACACATGTCTCAGGTCCACCAAATATCCCATGATTGGCATCATAGAGGAATCCACCATGCCTGACAAGAGACAAGACAATGAGAAGTTCAGTAATATCTGTTACAAACCAGATGCTGATTTCATCATCTGTTGTTTCTCTATACAATGCCATACAAATTGACTTACCAATTGCAAAACCAACACCAAAATTCGGAAGTATCAGTCCATAGATGTCCTTAGCGAAAGGGACCTATGACACGACATAGTCAAGGTAAGGAGTGGAAGAGGATTTGTATTGATCAAATATTTACCGTGTAATTCAGAATACCATCTTTATGTGGTCTCAGGACTTGAGGATCTTTGTTCTCGCACAACACAATTGCATAAGGAACAACAATGAAAATGTAATTATCTGTGTCCAGAGAATTCACTGTTTTCTGACTGGCTTTTGAATTGACTTCTGATTGAACTCCCCTTCCCTTCGTAGACTCAAAATATGATTTGGAGACTAATGAGATACAGTAGGACATTAAGACAGTAGGCCTGTTCCAATACTTAGAAAATGAATCCCTTCTTGTATGTAACCCCTGATCTGACATGACTGGGTTGGTAAAACCCTAGCTTTCACCTACACAACATGACCAAAAGTATGTGGACTCCTGCTCGTCCAACATCTCATTCCGAAATCATTAAGATTTCCATTCAGTGGAACTAAGGGGCTTAGCCCGAACCATGAAAAACAGCCCCCAACCATTATTCCTTATCCACCAAACTTTACAGTTGGCACTATGCATTGAGGTAGGTAGCGTTCTCCTGGCACTCTGGGCTCCTGAATGAAGCAGCGGTCTATTATAAAAAATATTAAAATATTCGTCCATCAGACTGCCAAATTGTGAAGCGTGATGCATCACTCCAGAGAACTTGTTTCCACTGCTCCAGAGTCCAATGGCGGTGAGCTTTACATGACTCCAGCAGACGCTTGACATTGCGCATGGTGATCTTAGGCTTGTGTGTGGCTGCTTGGCCATGGAAACCCATTTCATGAAGCTCCCAACAAACTTTGAAACTCGGTAGTGAGTGTTGCAACCGAGGACAGATGATTTTTACGTGCTACACACTTCAGCACTCTGCGGTCCCATTCTGTGAGCTTGTGTTACTTACCACTTCGCAGCTGAGCCGTTGTTGCTCCTATACATTTCCACTTCACAATGACAACACTTACAGGTAACCGGGACAACTCTAGCTGGGCAGAAATTTGACGAACTGACTTGTTGGAAAGGTGGCATCCTATGACAGTGCCACGTTAAAGTCACTGAGCTCTTCAGTAAGGCCACTATACTGCCAATGGCTGTGTGATATATATATATATATTTTACACCTGTCAGTAACCAGTGTTGCTGAAATAGCCGTATCCACTAATTTGAAGGGGTGTCCACATACCCCTGTTTTTACAGTGCCTTGGAAAGTATTCAGAACCCTTGACTTTTTCCACATTTTGTAATGTTACTGCCTTATTCTAAAATTTATTAAATTGTTTTTTTTCTCCATCATCAATCTACACACAACACTCCATGATTACAAAGCAAAAACAGTTTTTTAGAAATTTGAAATTAAAACTGAAATATCACATTCACATAAGTATTCAAACCCTTTGTTCAAGCACCTTTGGAAGCAATTACAGCATCAATTACAGCATTGCTACACAACTATTTTCAGGTCTCTCCTGAGATGTTCGATCGGGTTCAAGTCTGGGCTCTGGCTGGGCCACTCAAGGATATTCAGATACCTGTCACGATGCCAGTCCTGCGTTGTCTTGGCTGTGTGCTTAGGGTCATTGTTCTGTTGGAAGGTGAACCTTCGCTGCAGTCTGAGGTCCTGATTACTCTTTGAGCAGGTTTTCATCAAGGCCTTTCTCCCCTGATTGTTCTGTATGGCCGGGTGGGCAACCCTAGGAAGAGTCTCGGTGGTTTCAAACTTCCATTTAAGAATGATGGAGGCCACTGTGTTCTTGGGGACCTTCAATGCTGCAGAAATCTTTTGGTACCCTTCCCCAGATCTGTGCCTCGACACTTCGTGTCTCAGAGCTCTACGGACAATTCCTTCAACCTCATCACTTAGTTTTTGCTCCGACGTGGACTGTCAACCGTGGGACCTTATATAGACAGGTGTGTGCCTTCAAATCATGTCCAATCAATTGAATTTACCACAGGTGGACTCCAATCAAGTTGTAGAAATATCTCAAGAATGATCAATGGAAACAGGTTTCACCTGAGCTCAATATCGAGTCTCATAGTAAAGGGTCTGAATACATTTTTAAAAAACTGTTTTTGCTTTGTCATTATGGGTTATTTTGTGCTGATTGATGAGGAATTTTTATTTATTTAATCAATTTTAGAATAAGGCTATGTAACATAACAAAATGTGGCAAAAGTTAAGGGGCCTGAATACTTTCCGTAGGCACTGTATAGTGTATACCCAATAGTGTTACCCATATCCTTAGATGGACCCCCTGATTCAGATGATGCCACCAGGCCAAACGGGTACATTAATGTTAGCATTGTGTTGAGCTGGATGCTAAAAGCTACCTGATAAAGATGTGTCTAGTACTCACACAGAGGATGCTAACCCCCACGAGGACCATCCCGATGAGAGAGCACAGCCATCTGGGAAAAGAGGAAAGAGCAGTTCAGGGTCTGCCAATGACAACAGTCAATGTCCCTCTCCCCTCCCTTCACAGTTGTTTTTGTACCGCCAGCCCACAAAATCTCATTTATTACAATAATAAACTTCAAATAAATGACAGAGGAAGCAAATGGATCACAATCTGTTTTCTTTGAGACTGGATTAGGACATTTTGAGAAACAAATGTTAGATTTTTTTTCAAACTTTCTAAAAGAATACTTCTATGACTACAGGCAATATTTGAGCCCTGAAACACATGTATTTTCATAAAGTGTGAGGTAAAAATCTATTGATTTAAATGGGACTGTGCACACACAACTGTGGTAAACAAACAAACGTTAGCCAAGCAGTTATAAACACACTGTCACGCTGTAGACTTCAATAAACAGCAAATACCCAACCTGCCTGAGAAATCTCATTTAGAGTTGCTCAATAGCACAGGAAACAGATACCAACGTAGGAAAAGATAAGGAGACCGAATAAAAAACGGGAGTCATTTCCTTCCCTACCTCCCCATCTTGTGCGCGAGGACGCCAAAGATGTTCGTTCCAATCAGGTAGGAGATGCTGGCTGGCAAAAAGGCAACGCCTGGCAGAGAGAAAGATAGAGAGGGGGGGACAGAGATCAGTTGAGAGAGAGCAGGGTAGAGAGATAGCAGGGTACAGAGGGGCCCAGATAAGCAAGCACATTATCCGTCTCTATCATAGGGCTCCAGCATATCTCCTAGACACAGTAATGAGCACTCCCACTCTCCACTCGCCCGCAAATGAAACCCTAATATCCTGTCCCCCGCCCCCCCCCCCCATGTCCCTCCATCCTCTTTCTCATCCCCCATTTATCTGTGCGAGTCCTCATAGTCAATGCCACTAATAAAAAAAATAAGTAATAATGGCGGGAAAAGAAAGAGTAATTCGGGTTTCACTAAAACGAGAGGTTCAATGAGGTGGAGAATGACTACAGATCCGTTTCAATGGTCATCTAGATACTGTATGAAGTTTTTGTGAATTCACAGTTATACGCCACAGTGTCATAATCAAGTTATTATTGTGTTATGCTGTTTCTTTTTGCTGTGTTTTCAAACCTCGAGTTCAAATGAAGGCCATTATTCTAAGTACATTCAGCAAGCAGGGTAGCCTAGTGTTTAGAGTGTTGGACTAGTAACCGGAAGGTTGCAAGTTCAAATCCCCGAGCTGACAAGGTACAAATCTGTCGTTCTGCCCCTGAACAGGCAGTTAACCCACTGTTCCTAGGCCGTCATTGAAAATAAGAATTTGTTCTTAACTGACTTGCCTAGTTAAATAAAGGTAAAATAAAAAATGTAAAAAGCAGAGTGGTTTCATGTGCAGCATTGTCAATAGGGGAAACAGGGTTGTCAAGAGGGACAAAAAGGAAAAGAAATGTCAAAATACCTAGCTGCCATTTTCTTGGACACATGGTCTCCATCATCCAAATAGGCAACGCTGGTTCTAACATTGCAATGGCCATGTTTGCAAAACAAATGGATCCTGGAAAAGAGAATGTGACTGAGGATAAGTGGATCTTGGGCCTGTTATTCTCCATCTTTACACATTTTTATGTCCCTGACAGCCCCCCCCCCCCAAAGGCATAATACCCAGTATTAGGCTGCCCTAGCAAAAGGGCCTGGTAATTGAAGTGGTGGGGAGTCTAACTGACACATAGATGTTGTTTCCCCAAGCACTTCAGCATCACACATACTCCAACACACACAAGCAAATGTGCACGCACACAACACACATACACATTCTATTCTGATGCGGAGATGACCCCTTCTAACATGCAGTGCTCGCTCTCTCTCAACACTCTTTCTGGCAATAATACTGTTCTTAACCCAGAAATCAATTGGTAGGCTCAGTGTTTGTCTTTTCCTAGCTCAGGACAGAAATTCAACCACTGGAATACAATTTGTTCGAACATCTCAGTCAGTTCTTCTTCCACATCTTTGCTCCCACCTAGTTGCTTTTTATTTAGTGTGACACAGCGGGTACTTCAGAATGAAGTAATAATATGACTAACAATAATAAATTATGAATTCTTACCTGCAGCAATGAGTATGTATGGATCTTTAATAAGGCTCCAAAGTGAGGACCCTTTCTGGCTCTGTAGAGAGAAAAGGGTCAGGAAATGTAGAGCTAAACAGACAGCTGTCAGTCAGCCTCGAATAATTATGTGGTACCTCGTTACTACAGTGCTGTCTGTACCTTTACATCATTCCACAATGATGTACAGTTATTATCTGTGCTTTCAGTATGCAAAGTGTTTGTACACACTGAAATACCACTGTTCCTGCTCTTACAGTAATGAATAGGAAATGTCCACACATAGCCATTGAGTTCACTAATGACTGGCACAGGTGTGACAATAACCTCTTGTCAGTTACTATGACAACGTCTCTAAGCTTAATGATCATGTATTCACATCACTGTTATAAATCTCAGCAACAGAGATTTTTAATTTAATTTTAACTAGGCAAGTCAGTTAAGAACAAATCCTTATTTTCAATGACGGCCTAGGAACAGTGGGTTAACTGCCTTGTTCAGGGGCAGAACCACAGATTTTTATCTTGTCAGCTTGGGGATTTGATCTTGCAACCTTTCGGTTACTAGTCCAATGCTCTAACCACTAGGCTACATGCCGCCCAGCAGTGATGTACTAATAGTGAGGATTATGTCATGTCCCCTTCCCTTTTTTCCTTTTTAATATTCATCATCCACAACTAAACAATGTATAAGCGCCATTGGTCTGATAATCACAGCCACCATCTGATTGGGTCTCTGTCACTACCTCCTTGGTATCCGTGATGACTGATATGCATCAGCCCCATAGATCAAAGTCAGAGGGGCTCTGATAGGAATATCCATCCCAGGCACATGTCTCCTCTAACTGTGATGGTAACCCATCATACCAGAGACCTACACAGCACACAGCTCAGGCTGCCGCTCTGATATAAAAACCTGGCTGGAAGACACTTCCAAACGGATCATCACTCATGGCTGTCACTGTGAGCGGCTGAGGTTCATTTCTCTGCTTATCTGTTTGCATGGCAGAAGAGTTCTGACAGAGAAAAGTGTATTTACTCAGTGTTAAATTACTTGTAATGGCCTGTGCAATATTTGTATTCCCTAAACAGTGTAAAGCACTTTAAGCATCTGGAAAGACGCTGTATGAATCCAATCAAATCACTTATAATACTCTATTGATCCCCGCATTCATATCACAGTGATCTGGTGATTGTGAACACATTCTTCCACAATTCCAATGAATTTACATCAATAATCATAAAAAGAGCTGTCAAATCGATAGCCATACACTCACCTCTGGTTCCACCTTTGAGGGCTGGAGAATGAACAGTTGCAGTGCTGTTGGGAGACACAGAGGATGAACTTAGTTATCATGCCTAACAGGTGACTCCAGATTAGAGAAAACAGAATATCTGCATTATGATAGAGAGAAACATGGCCACATTACTTACCTCCATCCAGCACAGCCAGAACAGCCAGAATGAGGAAAGGCGCCGTTTTCCCCACAAACTCATACATGATGCTGCCGAATGGTGGGCCCACTGGGTGGAAGAAAGTAAAGGTGGTCAATGATTTTGTGCCAACTGTTGCCTGTTACAGTAGTCTACAAAGAGCTCAAATACATAATGAATTGTGTACATACCCAGCACGCCCATGGCCAGACCACCCAGTGCTATCCCGATGGCATTTCCCCTCTCCTCGTCATCTGTGTACACACTGGCAAGCATCCCCATCCCTAGAAGAAGAACAGAACATGTAAGCTCTTATATACAAAGGTACATTTCACCTGGCCATATCTATTTAGTTGGTTTGAGCAGTCAGGGTGATATACAGTGCCTTGCAAAAGTATTCAGACCCCCCACATTTTCACAATTAAAATAGATTTAATTGTCTTTTTAAAAAGTTTTTTTTTTTTACATACATAGAACCAATCAAAAGTTTGGACACACCTACTCATTCAAGGGTTTTTCTTTATTTTTACTATTTTCTACATTGTAGAATAATAGTGAAGACATCAAAACTATGAAACAACACATACGGAATCATGTAGTAACCAAAAAAGTGCTAAGCAAATGTAAGTATATTTTATATTTGAGATTCTTCAAAGTATCCACCCTTTGCCTTGATGACAGCTTGCACACTCTTGGCATTCTCTCAATGAGCTTCATCAGGAATGCTTTTCAACAGTCTTGAAGGATTTCCCACATATTCTGAGCACTTGTTGGCTGCTTTTCCTTCACTCTGCGGTCCGACTCATCCGAAACCATCTCAATTGGGTTTAGGTCGGGTGATTGTGGAGGCCAGGTCATCTGATGCAGTACTCCATCACTATCCTTCTTTGTAAAATAGACCTTACACAGCCTAGAGGTGTGTTGGGTCATTGTCCTGTTGAAAAACAAATGATAGTCCCACTAAGCCCAAACCAGATGGGATGGCGTACTGAAGGGGCGCATTGATGGGGTGGCTACTTTGAAGAATCTCAAATAGTAACTATATTTTGTTTGTTTAACCGTTTTTTGGTTACTACATGATTCCATATGTGTTATTTCATAGTTTTGATGTCTTCACTATTATTCTACAATGTAGTAAAATAAAGATAAACCTGTGAGTAGGTGTTGTTTTTTTTAACCCTTTTTTCTCTCCAATTTCATCATATCCAATTGGTAGTTGTCTTGTCCCATCGCTGCAACTCCCGTACGGACTCGAGAGAGGCGAAGGTTGAGAGCCATGCGTCCTCCGAAACATGACCCCGCCAAGCTGCACTGCTTCTTGGCACGCTTAAGCCATCCGCACCAATGTGTCCGAGGAAACACTTTCTAGCTGGTGACCGAGTCAGCTTGCAGGCGCCCGGCCCGCCACAAGGAGTCGCTAGAGTGCGATGGGACAGGGACATCCCGGCTGGCCAAACCCTCCCCTAACCCGGACGACGCTTGGCCAATCGCACGCCGCCTCATGGGTCTCCCAGTCGCAGCCGGCTGTGACACAGCCTGGGATCGAACCCGGGTCTGTAGTGATGTTTTTAGCACCATGATGCAGTGCCTTAGACAGCTGCGCTACTCAGAAGGACTAATTGTAATTTTTTGTCAACAATCTACACAAAATACTCTAAGGTCAATTTGGAAGAAAAAGTAGAAAATGTTTAAAAACATGAATAAAAATGTAATAAATATTCAGCTCCCTGAGTCCATACATGTTAGAAACACCTTTGGCTGCGATTACAGAGGTGAATCTTCTTGGGTAAGTCTCTAAGAGCTTTGCACAGCTGGATTGCGCAAGATTGACCTATTATTCTTTTCTAAATTCTTCAAGCTCTGTCAAGATGTTGGTGATCATGGCTAAACAGAAATGTTCAAGTCTTGCCATAGTATTTCAAGCAGATTTAAGTCAAAACTGTAACTTGGCCACTTAGGAACATACACTGTCTTCTTGGTAGGCAACTCCAGTGTAGATTTCTCTCCCAGTGTCTGGTATGAAGCAGATTTGAAGCAGGGTTTGCTTTAGGATTTTTGCCTGTGCTTAGCCCTGTCCCGTTTTTTTAATCCTGAAAAACTCCCCAGGATTTGCTGATGTCAAGCATACCCATACCACGATGCAGGCACCACCACACTTGAAAATAAGAAGGCAGTTACTCAGTGATGTGTTGTATTGGATTTTCCAAAAACATAAGGCTTGCATTTAGGACAAAAAGTGTATTCCTTTGTCATGTTTTTCTTGCAGTATTACTTTAGTGCCTTGTTGTATACAAGATGCATGTTTTGTGTATTTATGTTCTTCTTTTCTCTCTGTCATTTAGGTCATTATTGTGGAGTCACTACAATGTTGCTGATCCATCCTCAGTCCTCTCCCGTCACAGCCATTGAAACCACTTTTAAAACCACCAATGTCCTTAAGGTGACATCCCTGAGCAGTTTCATTCCTGTCCTGCAGCTCAGTTCAGAAGGACGACTGTATCTTGGAGGTGTCTGGGTGGCTTAATACATAATGCACAGCACAATTATAAATTAGACCATGCTACAAGAGATATTCACTATCTGATTTTTATTGATACCTATTTACCAATCACTGCCCTTTTTTTTATGAGGCTTTCGAAAAGTTCCCTGGTCTTTGTAGTAGAATCTGTGCTTGAAATTCAATACATGACTGAGGGACTTTACAGATGTATGTATGGGGGACAGAGGAAGGGTTAGTCATTTAAAAATCATGTCATGCCCATGTGACTTTTCCTGTGATTTGTTAAGCCAAATTTTACTCCTGAACTAATTTAGGTTTGCCTAAACAAAGGGGCTGAATACTATGCAACAACTATATTTTTGTTATTTAATTTTATATGTATCTTTAATTCTTCCACTTTGACATTTGACAGAGTATTTTGTGTATATTGTTGACAGAAAAATGACAATTACATCCATTTTAATCCCACTTTGTAACATAATTTTTAAAAAATCTGAATACTTTTGCAAGGCAATGTATTTCTTTATAGCATACTACATACATTATTATTATTAGTTCTTGAAACACTGCTCTTAATTTATCCCAGGGCTGCTTGCAACAAATCCTCTGTGACTGTTTGAATAGACACTTACCAGCGTTACGTTAGGGAGTATTTGTTGTTCCTCTCACCACATCACCTTTCAATAACTCAACTAGAGATGTGTATAATAAATGCCTCATTGTTCAACTCGAGAGACAAAGATGCATACCAAGGTAGGCCTACTGTAATAACAAAGGGGAAGGTTCTGGGGAAACGGTATGTGCTTGCTGCTCCTGTCTCAAAGTGAAGCTAATCCTGAAAGCATCTATAAATGTCAGGTATAATGCCAAGGACCTTACCAGCCACGGAGGAGCAGGAGGAGCCCACACCCTGCAGGGATCTGGCCAGAAACAGCAGAGTGTAGCTCGATGAGAAGGCGAACACTTTACAACGACGACAATAGAAATTCAGACGACAAAAAAAAGAACAGAAAACATCAATCATGAAAAATATAATTGAAACACGGTGTGAGATCTGGAAACAGGTGTGGATGTGACAGGTGTGGATGTGACAGGTGTGGATGTGGGTAATACTTACTAATGGTTGACAGGAACATAATACAGAACCCAGCAAACATGGGGATCTGGTATCCTATTCTGTAAGCACATTGAGACATCCTTTCTCAATAGTATAGAATGTAATGCAATACTATATAAAACAAGACGCATAACTACAGCTCATCTAACATTAGGCAGTCTAGTAGAAGTTGGGCAGAAACACTCTTTGGCCTCGTACACACTGCGTTTGACACAATGGTTGTGATACAACTGATATTTGTGTGATACACACCTGGGAGTTGGTCTGCACAAAAACGACACAATCATGGAGCGGTGTCAATGCTTTTGTAAATATGCATTGTGTGTACTTAGAGCCTTGTTCCATGTACCTGACATGCATGACTTGCCTTGTGTTGTCATTTCCCACACGGAAGGTGACTATGGGTAAATAATAAGATTCTATTGTTTGCTTCAATTACAGAATATTGTGGTGCCCGGCTGAGACGGTAAATATTAGCCTTGATGCATTCGTGAGCACTGCTAGAGCTCAAACCTTGACTGACTTTACCCATGTGAGCATTCTATAAGAAAATATTTCACAGTAATATCTCTGACAAATTGGTCTTTCTGAATAGGTGCGCTAACATACAGATATGTCTACAAAAGTACTGATCCTTAGTATAATTGATATTGAGTAATTTCAGAATACAGTACGTAGTTCAAAACAATAACTACAAGTGCTTGTAAAGCACTACAAGCAGGGATCCATACTGAATGCATGCATGCAGAGATGCATAAATCCAACACAAACCACTAAACAGGAATTTAGCTATATGGGAACAGGCTGGATTAGATCTAACTGACATGACATTTGGTTTCAAAATAGCAATATACAAATGGCAGCGTTCGATTTGACTCCCTGTCACTTGAAAAGAGTCTTCCTGGTCTTTCTCTCCATGGACCTTTGACTGATTACCCAAACGCAGGCCAAGCTGAGCCACCATTTAGCTCTGGGCTAGCAGGAAGCCCTGGCAGGCACCCACACTGCATGTGGCTTCACACTGAAGATACACATTGGCCTAACCTGCATGCCTGCTGTCATCTCATTTTAGTGTCATTCAAAACTACTTGTCTTAATTATTAGTATTATTAGTCAAATCAAGTCATAACTGTATGAAACCACCCCTTTATAACCATAATTAAAACATTTGTGCAACCAGGGAATCATTTTAAATGCTAAAACTCTTCATAAACTAGGGCAACACAAATGGACAGGTTTTACGAAACCTGAATTATAGTTGCCATGCAGCCAGTTCACAGCTGGCATTTCATTGAAATAATCTAGAAATAAGTATGAAAATTAGATAACACAAAACACACCAACCAGTGTGGTCATGTCAATCACCCACCTGTTGGTGAGAGGCCCAATAAAGGGGTTGGTGATGAGCTGTACGGTGGCCTTGGAGGCAAAAAGTAGTCCCACTTTCACATTCTCATTGAGAAGCTGGTCATCTGCTTTGGGGCAGTCAGGCTCTGTGGAGTTGTGGGGTGTGAGAGCCTGCGCCTTATCCAAGGGTATGGGTGTGGAGTCCATTGGGCCCCCGCTGGTTACCCTGACAGAGTTGTCATAGAGGGACACGATGGTATGGAAGGTTCCAGAAGGGGTGTGTGGGGAGGCCGTGGTGTGATTCTTGGCCATGTTGGCTACTGCATCATCAACTGTGTATAGGTAGCTGGGGATGATGGGGACTACCAGGAAGAAAGGAGCAGAAAAACAGATGCTGAAGTGTTATATCTACTATAGTATATTCCGATATAACCTCATCATCCAAAGAAGTCTGTGTGGAATATAATTACGAATTTATTTCATATTTATTAGATTTTCGTAGCGTGTAGGACATTAGGACACACTCCATTTCTTTCAAAGGTTAACAAAAGATTGATTTGATTTAACTCATGTAGCTATAAATGTGCCAGATAACACAATAATTGGCCCCATTAAGATGGTTTTTAGGTGATTATTTTCATATTATTGTTATTATCATGCTTTTATCATATTGTTATTCACACCCTTGCTGTTTATCGATTTGTCTCCAATCACGTATGAGCATATACAGCTACTCTAGAGTCATTTCTGACTGAAAAATGTGGACATTCTTCCAATGCGCATCTGTATCCATTGCTCAATGGACATGTCCGGGAGACGTGACGGCACAATCTCAAGCAAAATAACAGCATTCATGTGCACATCAATGTCATCCATAATCTATCTGATACGACTGGGAGATTCATTGGTAATGGCAATGCTGATGCTTTCAAGGAAATCAAGAGAGCTGGGGACCTTGGGACCAAAAATATACAATGGGTGTAGATGGATGAATTCCATGCCCAAATAATCTGTAGCGGGCCCACCATCCCGGCCCACCATAGTTTTCATTTACTAATTACTATTCACTTGGCCACGTGAAAGACGATATAAATGGTGACCAATTATTAACAATTAACCTCCCTGTGAACTTTACACTAAAGGCTACATTCAGCTTTTGAAAATGCCTAAGGTTGTAAAACACCTTGACACAATCTGATAACATGAATAATCAACAGAGGAAATGTTTAGGGAAAAACATTGTAGCACATAGGCCGCTTACTAATATGTTATTATGGGTATATTTACATTTTGATTCACAATATGTTGGATTTATGACATATTTTATTCATTCATTCTGAACTTGGACTCAGGAGTAGACGTAACACAGTAAAAGTAAATCTGGGATGTTCCAATTATTTATTTACATTTTATTTCACTTTTATTTAACTAGGCAAGTCAGTTAAGAACAAATTCTTATTTACAATAACGGCCTACCTTGGCCAAACCTGGACGACGCTGGGCCAATTGTGCGCCGCCGTATGGGACTCCCAATTACATTCGGATGTGATGCAGCCTGGATTAGTATGATATGTTACATTTGGTATGTATGTATTCATTTGTGGATGTCCATCATCCATTTCGTATGATATGTTAAGAATTACAATTCGTACAATATGTAACGAATTTCCAAAATGTAAAATATGTTACGATTTCCAATTTGTTGTTGCTAATGTTAGCTAGGTGGCTAACACTAACATGTTAAGTAGTTGCAAAGTAGCTAAAAAGTAGTAAGTAGTTGCAATATTGCTAATTAGTTAAAATGCTAGTTGTCTGTGATGAGATTCGAACACGCAACCTTTGGGTTGCTAGACATTCGCGTTATACACTCACCCACCCTACTTTCAGTTTTGCCTTAAGTAACCTTCTGTTTTATGTATCATACCACACCTAACATATAATACACATTTTTGTGTCCATGATTTACGTTTACTATGTATAGTTTAGTCTATGAGACCAGACTGTCATTCCTACTCATTGTGCTATCTAATATTGGATATTGGATGAAAACCAATGTGTATCTTATTTGAATAAAATGTAACAACTGAAGTAGCTAGTGTCTAATTTCGTATATAATTAAAAAGCTTCATGCAAGGTAAAATTATGAGCAAATCATAGGCTTTAGACTAGACAATGTTTTTTCTTTTTTTTGGGGGGGGGGGGGGGGGGGGGGGTAATAGCCAAGACCGAATAACTTTTTTTCCACACCAAAATTATAATTTAACTACTCTAAACAAAAAGGAGAATACAACTTCTTACAAGTCAAACAGCAAAACATTGCATGGTTGAAAATAATAGGGTTAGTTTGGCTAGCAAAACACTCGAATTGTCCTTTAGACAGGCATTGATACGTTTCAATCGGTGAAACAACAGTTGACACAACAGTAACAGGTGTGAAAATAATATTTCCAAAGTTGCACCTACCGACCACCGTTAGAAGCATATTATCCAGCAGCAAGGCGATGAAAACGATGACCAGGGTCAACTTCCTCGATTGTCTTTCCTCTCTCATCCATGACAATAAATTAAATTCTCTCAGAGTGTCTAATCTTCCCATTTTTTGAGTCCACAAAGGAGCGAGCGAAAAAAGATTTGCTCTGGGGAAATAACAAACGTTATGGACACCAGAGAGTGACAGTCCTAAAAATGTACTTTAGCACAAGAAGCCTAATGGCAAATTAAGCATTCATACAAGGCAATCTACATCAATGACTTGATGTAGATTGGAGAAGACTCAAATAAATCGCATATGTGTCATTAGAATAAAACAGAAATTGGGACATCTGCTTCAATAAATCGTGACCTGTAATGTGACATAATGGTTGAAATCTTACCTTAGATGCACATTAGCAAAAATCACTTTGAGGCTGCAAACCGTGGTGAAAGAAACGATATGTGCAGGGCGTTTTAGTTTCTTGACTGGTCCTTGACGTCATGCAACTTTTATCATGAACATCCTCACCTAGAGCACAACAGTGTCTCGAGAAGGGTGCAACTGCAGCCCGCAATTCGGAGGCGTTCCTACATGTGGGCATTTCTGCATCTGCAGGAACCCCTCTTTATACTTCTATTGATCCATTTTAAACTCTTACTCCAGTATATGGGCAGGGGCGCTCCAGTACAGTAGATGGCAGGGATGCAACATAATGTTGGATGCCATACGCTGATAAACCTCACAGGCAGAAGAGGCGGGGGCGACAACGGTAGCTAGCTATAGCTAGTACACACCGACAAAGTGTCCTTTGCCCCTGTTCTGTTAACGAAGGCTAGGGCAGGAGGGAGCCGTTCCGCTAATGTCATCCGTGTTAATCATGGCTAAAAAGGACATTTTCTTTTCAGGAATTTTTACGATATGGCCAATTTTGATGTTGTGGCTGTGGAATACAGTGAAAACCGTTTAGCACTGCCTTCTCCCAATCCTGATTCGTCCAAATAATCAATGATGAAAACCCAAATCCAGGAACTACTGCTGCTAGTAATCACATAATTCGACGTAAACCTTGACAGATTCTCGCTGTTTAATCTGTCCACGAGAATCTGTCCACTAGAGGTTACGTTGAAGACAAAGTCGAAATAGTGAAAGTCTGTGTTTTGATGATGTTCATGATATGAAATCAATGCAATCTGCAAAATTGTAATTATTCGCCTACCTCCTCATGCCTTTTGCACACAATGTATATAGACTCTCTTTTTTTCCAATTTTTTTTCTACTGTGTTATTGACTTGTTAATTGTTTACTCCATGTGTAACTCTGTGTTGTCTGTTCACACTGCTATGCTTTATCTTGGCCAGGTCGCAGTTGTAAATGAGAGCGTGTTCTCAACTAGCCTACCTGGTTAAATAAAGGTGAAATATATATATTTTTTAAACAATTCCATGTCCAATTCCATAAAGTTACACTACATGGTCAAAAGTATGTGGACATGCCTTAAAATAAGTGGATTTCTCCATAGACAAACATTGGCAGTAGAATGGCCCGTACTGAAGAGTTCAGTGACTTTCAATGTGGCACATTCATAGGATGTTTTCATGGCCGTGTAGCCGCATACAAGCTTAGGATCACCATGTGCAATGCCAAGCGTCGGCTGGAGTGGTGTAAAGCGCACCGCCATTGGACTCTGGAGCAGCGGAAATGCGTTCTCTGGAGTCACGCTTCACCATCTGAATCACGCTTCACCATATGTCATTCTGACGGACTAAGCAGAGGGGGAACCAACTCCATATTAATGCCCATGATTTTGGAATGAGATGTTCCATAAGCAGGTGTCCACAAACCTTTGGCCATGTAGCATATTCTTTTTTTCTTTTTTTTAACTTCTGATTGGCATCATTATAATTTTTTTTATCCAACTACAGTTTATCTGTTTAAGACTGACAATCTAGCATTTAATTTTTCTGGGGGGGGTAGCCTAATAAGAAGGCTACACTCCAGTTTATTCATAATCATACATAGGCACCAGCCTATCACAAGGAGTACAGTAGATGTGTGTATGTGTGTGCTTGTGCTTGTGGAAGTCATTTAAAAGAGATTTCTCATGGGGCTGTGAACCAAAAGCTGGAGCATGAACAAACACACTCCTTTGTAATTTCCCGTACATGACCGATTGTCACATCTGCACATCTGCTCATGCTACGCCCTCTGGTGGTCATCCGGTGTCCTTTTGTCAGTTCTCAAGATCCTGTTGCTCAAGATCCTGTGCTTGTTTCCCTGCCTCACACCATCTTCTCCTCTCTTGCAGTTACCTCTCTGTCTCCTGTCTCCTGTTCCACATCTCACCACCCAACCAACTTGCCCTGTATATCACTCACCATCACTCCCTTTGATTCCCCTTAGGACCTGTTTCCCTGTTCAACTCAGCCAACTCCAACCTCACTCTACACTTCTGGTTTTCCTGCATCTCATCTGAGCTATCCCGGTTCTGCACTCCATATTTCTCTGTGTACAATAAACATTTTGGTTCCATCATCCCAGCTTCCTCTTCAGAGTCTGCTCTTGGTTTCCCCGTTTCGCACCACGTAACAATAATATAGAGGTAAAACTACTGGAACTTTTGTGAACTGTCAAAAAAACGTAATACAGGAGTAATAGGAAAGGGGGGATACCTAGTCAGTTGTCCAATGTATTCAACTGAAATGTGTCTCTGCATTTAACCCAACCCCTCTGAATCAGAGAGGTGCGGGGGGGCTGCCATAATTGACATCCATGTCTTCAGCACCCGGGGAACAGCAGGTTAACTGCCTTGCACAGGGGCAGAATGACATATTTTTACCTTGTCAGCTCAGGGATTCGATCGAGCAACCTTTACGGTTACTGGCCCAACACTCTAACCACTAGGCAGGCCTAGTTCAATCATTTTTGTGGATAATAAAAAAAAAAAAACCATATTTGTTTAAATTTCGATATATCAGGGGTTGCTGCAGCACTCTCAGCGCCACTTACTTCCCGTGGCTTTGTAAAAAACGATACTCTTGTCTATTTTGAAAAGGACTCGTCATTATGCACACTTCATTCAGTAAAGGGTGGCAATGGCACCATCTTGTGTTATACGACGTCTCTTGCATCTCTCCACGAGAATGCGAAACTGACACTGAGTAAGCCTATGTGTTGCCATAAACAGGGAACCACCTACAGTGTCTGTGCATGGCCAATTCTATGGAGACATAAAGATGACGTACCTGTTATCTGTCTGGACTTCACGCGACTGTCAGTGTGATCGCATTACATTTTATTGGCCCCGGATATATCCACGACCTTCATCCAGTTAAACTGAAGCAAATCTAAACTATATTGAGATATTCAAACTATCATGTCACCCACCAGTTTACAGATCATTTAGTCCACATCTAAAGGATGGCTCGTATTATAAAGATAGAAAAAAATGACCTTCACTCTTTCTGCAACCCATGATGTTTTACCCATTGTAGCCTATTCACCTCCTTGACCTACTGTATGAGATCTCCAGCTCTATAAGTAACCACAGCCTCTTGCCCCTCCGGTTGGATAGCTGACAGCAAGTTTATCAATAACTTTTCTTACATTAAGTGCATTTTTTAATTTTTTGTGATTTATTAGTATGTTGCTGCTGTGGGAGTAGATCAAATATTTTGTTCTATTGGTTACCTCAAGATACACTAAGGGGAAATTGCTTCTGTCTGAAATAACACAGTTGCTTTCCTGAATTGTCGTAGGCCCATGTTGTTGCTACTGGGGTTTTATGAGATGCCGGTACAGTATGTTGGTTGGGATCTCCTGTGATTGGCCATTGACAACTACCCCCACTTTACAACACTGTTCTTCCGGTTGAGCTGTCAGACTTCACTCTCAACCTTTCTTTTTTCTCTCTGCTCTCTGAGAATTTGCTGCCATACTAAAAGGATATAAGCATATCGTATTTTGCTGTTCGGGAATTTGCTGTATGAGTCTGATTTAAACAAGTTTTGATGTCTCACGTTGTTTCCTTCATGAAAAATGTAGACACCACACATTGAGTTGAACGTGTTTTAATGGTGGTGTGAAAGCAGGATATACAGTTGGCTGGAGACAGCATGAGCTTTTACATGCAGGGTGATTTAAGATAACAAATTCTCTGAAATATGTTGTCATCTCTTCTCCATTACAATTTTAAACAAACAATTTAAGTAAACTACCGTATACATGTTAGTAGTTACTGCTGGCACATACAATGCACACAGTCAAATACTAGCTCAATGAACACAGAAGGCAAGTTGAATTTTTTTGATTGGTAGTACTTAATTTTACTTTACCAAGAATTTATACATGATAAATGATAAGGGGTACCGGTACTGAGTCAATGTGCGCGGGTACAGGTTAGTCAAGGTAATTTGTACATGTAGGTAGGGGTGAAGTGACTATGCATATAAAATAAACAGCGAGTAGCAGCAGTGTAAAAACAAAGTGTGGGGTGGTAAATAGTCCAGGTGGCCATTAACTGTTCAGCAGTCTTATGGCTTGGGGGTAGAAGCTGTTAAGGAGCCTTTTGGACCTAGACTTGGTGCTCCGGTACTGCTTGCCGTGCGGTAGCAGAGAGAACAGTCTAGGATTTGGGTGACTGGAGTCTTTGACAATTCTTGGTCCTTCCCCTGACACCGCCTAGTATATAGGTCCTGGATGGCAGGAAGCTTGGCCCCAGTGATGTACTGGGCCGTACACACTACCCTCTGTAGCGCCTTATGGTTAGATGCCGAGCATTTGCCATACCAGGCGGTGATGCAACCGGTCAGGATGCTCTCAATGGTGCAGCTATATAACTTTTTGAGGATCTGGGGACCCATGCCAAATCTTTTCAGTCTCCTGAGGGGGAAAATACGTTGTAGTGCCTACTTCACGACTTTCTTGGTGTGTTTGGACCATGGGGCGGCAGGGTAGCCTAGTGGTTAGAGCGTTGGACTAGTAACCGGAAGGTTGTGAGTTCAAACCCCTGAGCTGACAAGGTACAAATCTGTCGTTCTGCCCCTGAACAGGCAGTTAACCCACTGTTCCCAGGCCGTCATTGAAAATAAGAATTTGTTCTTAACTGACTTGCCTGGTTAAATAAAGGAAAAATAAATAAAATGATAGTTTGTTGATGATGTGGACACCAAGGAACTTGAAACTCTCGACCTGCTCCACTACAGCCCCATCGATGTGAATGGGGGCGTGTTTGGCCCTCCTTTTCCTGTAGTCCACGATCATCTCTTTTGTCTTGCTCACGTTGAGGGAGAGGTTGTTGTCTCTGACCTCATCCCTATAGGCTCTCTCACCGTTGTCCCAGGTGAAAGCTATCCCTTATTGACGTCACTGGTTAAATCCCCTTCAATCAGTGTAGATGAAGGGGAGCAGGCAGGTTAAAGATGGATTTTTAAGCCTAGACACAATCGAGACATGGATTGTGTATGTGTGACATTCAGATGGTGAATGGGCAAGACAAAATATTTAAGTGGTAGTAGGTGCCAGGCATGCCGGTTTGAGTGTGTCAAGAACTGCAACCCTGCTGGGTTTTTTACACTCAACAGTTTCCCGTGTGTATCAAGAATGGTCCACCACCCAAAGGACATCCAGCCAAGCACTGGAGTCTACATGGGCCAGCATCCCTGTGGAATGCTTTTGACACCTTGTAGTTGACACCTTGTAGAGTCTCAAACTTGAGGCTGTTTTAAGGGCAAAAGTGGGTGCAAATATATTAGCAAGGTGTTCCTAATGTTATTGTACACCCAGTGTATATTCAGGCAACGGACATGTAAGATGAATCTCACACAGATAACATCACACAATTTAGCTTAAAGTGGCACTCCAGTCTCATTTTCACCATAATTTAACACCTGATTTACTTAACAAAAGGAACATCTCAATAGGTGGTCAAGGTGAGTCATGACATATCACAGGGGGGGTGGGCCTTTCCTCTTTTGTTCTCTAATGTTCCTCTATTGTTCCTCAGGCAAGGAGGGAGGGTGATGACATCACGACTTCCCATCTGACCAACTCCTTGAATGCCCTATTCCTTGAAGTTTGTAATTTTGTCTAAAAAACACAAATTTTCTCAAAACGTTTTGGTTTTACCCTTGAGTGTGTGTACTTTACTGTATTTATACTTGGGATATCACTTTTCAACAGAACATTTAAAAAAACAAATCACTGGAGGATGTCTTTAAGCATTGTCCACATGCACATTTTCATTTGCTCATGCTAATGATGAGGGGTCAACTCAAGGGTTATCTTTGCACCGCCCTGAGCTAGACACTGTTCCCAAGTCAGCTGTACAGAACTTCAACTCAACTCCAGCCACTTTAATAATGGGAATTGATGGGAAATGATGTAAAATATATCACTAGCCACTTTAAACAATGCTACCTAATATAATGTTTACATACCCTACATTATTCATCTCATATGTATTAGTATATACTGTACTCTATATCATCTACTGCATCCTTATGTAATACATGTATCACTAGCCACTTTAACTATGCCACTTTGTTTACATACTCATCTCATATGTATATACTGCACTCAATACCATCTACTGTATCTTGCCTATGCCGCTCTGTACCATCACTCATTCATATATCTTTATGTACATATTCTTTATCCCCTTACACTTGTGTCTATAAGGTAGTAGTTTTGGAATTGTTAGCTAGATTACTTGTTGGTTATTACTGCATTGTCGGAACTAGAAGCACAAGCATTTCGCTACACTCGCACTAACATCTGCTAACCATGTGTATGTGACAAATAAAATTTGATTTGATTTGATTTGATTTTTTGACCCACAGTGCAGGGCCTTATAACCCTAGAACCCTTGAGCTGCCCGATGGGGGCCAAAACTCTTTGATTCAGTCGCTCTCCAACTCGTCATACCTCTTCACCTTCCCCCCGCTGATACAGCGCATGCACTGGCGGTAACAGCTGACGATGCGTGACTGGCCCAGCTTGAAGGCCATGGACATGATGGCCATGCCCGTGATGATGAAGACGAAGGTGAGCATGAAGAACTTGGGGTGGTTGGGCACGATGTCACCGAAGCCAATGGTGGTGAGGGTGATGAAGCAAAAGTAGTAGGCGTCAAAGGTGTTGAACTCTGTCTCCCACAGGGGCAGGATGAGGCCTCCAAACAGGATGTAG
Organism: Oncorhynchus kisutch; assembly: GCF_002021735.2. Taxonomy (NCBI): domain Eukaryota; kingdom Metazoa; phylum Chordata; class Actinopteri; order Salmoniformes; family Salmonidae; genus Oncorhynchus; species Oncorhynchus kisutch. Next base: position 40,210,422 of record NC_034184.2, read on the forward strand.
GCAAACACCACCACCAGGATGAGGAGCAGCGGGACGTTTAGCTTGTCCATACTCTCCCCGATGCCTGTGAAGTCCCAGATGGCAAAGTCCTTGGGCAAGGGAGGCATGCTGTCAAGCTCATGGCAAGAAAGGCTCCGCACCAGTGGGCCCTGCCTGTTGAAGTTCTCCTGTGCAATGATGCAGTCAAAGATCTTTGTGTTGTTCAGCAACTGGTTGGACTTGCACTTCACAGACTGCTGGCTGTGAAGGACCTGTCGGATGTCGATGGGCTCCCGGACCACCACCTTGTGGCTGAATGTGTAGGTTCCGTCCTGGCAGTCCCCCTGGCCCCCGTCCCCTGACTTCTCTGTGTGATGGGAGGGGAACCAGCGGCCATATTGACGCAACCTGCAGAAAAGAGTGTGCAGGTGGATGTAGGCCCTGGACAGGAGCACGGCCATGAGGTCTCCCACATCTGTGATGACCAGGAGCATGAGGGGGATACCCACCATGGCATACAGGATACAGACCACCTTACCATTCAGGGTCACCGGATAGATCTCTCCATAACCTGAGACAAGAAAAGAAGCAAGGTATTAATTTCTCCCTCATTACCAAATATAATATTTTGTGACAACAACAATTGAGTCTAACTTCAAAGTATATTGTAAAAATGATATGTAATCTACCAACATACAACAAAGACGTGTAGAAGGTTGAGATAATACATTTTTTTAAAGTTGGTTTTGGATCTACAGTGCCTTGCAAAAGTATTGGCGTTTTTCCTATTTTGTTGAATTACAACCTGTAATTTAAATGGATTTGTATTTGTATTTCATGTAATGGACATACACGAAATAGGTCAAATTGGTGAAGTGAATTGAAAAAAATAACTTGTTTAAATTATTATTATTATTTTTAAACTGAAAAGTGGTGCGTGTGTATCTATTCACCCCTTTTGCTATGAAGCCCCTAAATAAGATCTGGTGCATCCAATTACCTTCAGAAGTCACATAATTAGCTAAATAAAGTCCACCTGTGTGAAATCTAAGTGTCACATGTTCTGTCACATGCTCATTGAAAGGTCCCAAAGTCTGCAACACCACTAAGCAAGCGAAACTATGAAGACCAAGGAGCTCTCCAAACAGGTCAGCGACAAAGTTGTGGAGAAGTACAGATCATGGTATCAGAAACTTTGAACATCCCACGGAGCACCATTAAATCCATTATTAAAAATGGAAAGAATATGGCAACACAACAAACCTGCCAAATGAGGGCTGCCACCAAAACTCACAGACCAGGCAACTAGGGCATTAATCAGAGAGGCAACAAAGTGATCAAAGATAACCCTGAAGGAGCTGCAAAGCTCCACAGCAGAGAATGGAGTATCTAGCCATATAACCACTTTAAGCCGTACAATCCACAGAGCTAGGCTTTACGGAAAAGTGTCCATAAAAAAATAAGTAAACATGTTTGGTGTTCGCCAAAAGACATGTGGGAGACTCTCCAAACATATCAAAGATGGTACTCTGGTCAGATGAGACTAAAATTGAGCTTTTTGGCCATCATGGAAAACGCTATGTCTGGTGCAAACCCAACCCCTCCATCACCCCGAGAACACCATCCCTACAGTGAAGCATGGTGGTGGCAGCATCATGCTGTGAGGATGTTTTTCATCGGCAGGGACTGGGAAACTTGTCAGAATTGAAGGAATGATGGATGGCGCTAAATACAGGGACATTCTTGAGGGAGACCTGTTTCAGTCTTCCAGAGATTTGAGACTGGGACGGAGGTTCACCTTCCAGCAGGGCAATGACCATAAGCATACTGCTAAAGCAACACTCGAGTGGTTTAAGGGGAAACATTTAAATATCTTGGAATGGCCTAGTCAAAGCCCAGACCTCATTCCAATTGAGAATCTGTGGTATGACTTAAAGATTGCTGTACACCAGCACAGCCATCCAACTTGAAGGAGCTTGAGCAGTTTTTCCTTGAAGAATGGGCAAAAATCACAGTGGCTAGATGTGCCAAGCTTATAGAGACATCCCCCAAAAGACTTGCAGCTGTAATTGCTGCAAAGGGTGGCTCTACAAAGTATTGACTTTGGAGGGGGGGGTTGAATAGTCAAATGCCACGGGGGGTGAATACTTTTGCAAGCCACTGTATTGCTGCCATCTGTTGGTCATATCTTTAAGCTGCCTTTGCTGATTCTTCTTTTAGGGCATTCAGGGACATTTAACTGTATGCTCATTGCGCAGGTATTGCTATCATAGCCTTATTATTAATTTCTGTCAATTACAGTCAGTGCAACATTATGCTGAAAAATTACTATGGTTAAATGGGGGAATCTGTAGTCAAACAATAACAAAGTGGAAACCCCGCCACTGTTTTGATAAAAAGCTGAGGGATAAGGCTGGAGAAATGTAACCACTCTCAAATTCACAGACATATCTATGGAAGCGATGACTGGCCATCCATGATATACAAATGTCGTTTTAACCATGCATTGAGGCTATTCGGCGATTGTTTACAAATATATTATTTACAAGAAATGTAATAATACAAGCTTATATTTTTGGTTCTGAGGGGGTATGACAGTTGAAGTAAGCTCAATAGGCATTTATTAGGGGTTCACAGCCTATTGTTATTCTTAGATGTGTTTTTTTCCCGTGATATGGTCAAATAACTCAATAGATTAGTAACTTTTTTCTAATTTGGCACACAGATTCTAGACGCCATCAGTAACTTGTTCAAAAAGAATAGCCCCAATGGCACCGCCATCATGAGCAGTCTCACTTAAATCATCATATTGGACGCCCGATTTGACAGATCTCTTAACATAGTTCAAGGAAAGCAAAGGGATTAGTTAAGAAATGGCTGAGTTATTGGTAGATCAGGAAATCAGATGTTTCATGTCCATTTAAATCCTTTGTAAATCCACAACGGCCTATCAACTTGAAACCTTTTAGAGTCATCAAATAATTACCATATTGAACCATGTTTTTGCACTGATATCTTTAAAAAATAAGGAAACTATTAACAATCCACTTCTTTGACTATGTAATGCTAATGTACTAAAAGTCAGATTCACTATAAATGTTGTCTTTGGGCTCATCACAATGGTCCCTAAAGAGATGGAGACAATAACATTGATGCATTCAAAGATGGCCACACTATACCAGTGCTAAAATATGCTTCTCATGAACCATAGGACCAAATGACACCAAATGTGGAATCTAGGCCCATGGTACATATCTTAAAGATGCACTACGCAGAAATTGTGCCTCCATTTCCTGGTTGCTAAAATTGTAATTGTTTGCCTAATTTCAGTTTGTGACAAAACAAGCAAATATTGTGCAGAGAATCATTGTATGATTTAAACTGCTGTGAAATATACTTCCCATAGCAAAAAATATTGTATGTTCAGCTATGTGAAACTGGTTAACAAAAAACAAATGTGAAAGACGCAAAAACAAACTTAAGAACGGGAAGCATAGAGATAGTGCACATAGAACAGATCTACCGCTTCTTAGACTCGAGTTCAATGAGAATGGCAGATCTATAACACGTGAATTTGGTCATATTGCAGCTTTAACTTAGTTTAAGAAAAGCTAAGGGATTGCTGAGTAATTGATAAATACAAAATCAGATTTTACATGTAATTTTAAGCCACTGTAAATCCACTCCACAGTGGCCTGTCAACTTACAACGTGTCATCGCTATCATGTCATTTGGAATTGATATCTCAAAACACAAGGAAACGATTAACAACTCATTCTTTGCATATGCAATGCTAATGCTCAAAATGATCTGCAATCATCTTCTCCTCATGAACCATGTCAGATTCACTCCAGATTGTGTGTTGAGACTCATGATTGAACACCAAGGAAGATAGTTCCTACATGATAAAATGCTTGCTTTGATATCCAACTGATACTGTTTTCCATTCTGTCATCCTGTGAACTCCGTTCATATATTCTATTAATTTAAAAGTAAACATTTGATGTAGCAATCGCAGATTGCCCCTTTAAAATTACTGTTCAAAAGCAGCTGTTGAGTGACTTTTATGAGAGATAAGAAAATATATATCTGACTTACTAAAAGATATGTGCTGTCGCTGAGGGGGGTGATGCTTATTAGCGTTACTCCCATAGCATAGAATGGAAGGCATGCATGGATTACCATGCATTTTCTCTCACTTGAGAGTGTCCCTGGAGATGATAGTGCTACATCATATCACCAACTTAATAACAGTGAAATCTCTCACTGTTATGTGGTGGACACACACCATTGACTCAACAACACGTGCACAATAACGATCTCATACATGCTCAATAATTTACAATTTTGACTACTACGGGATAAAGAGGGGAAATAGTTGAGATGGGATCCATTGTGGCTTTTTAGTAGCGACAGGAGGATACAATTGAAGTCGGAAGTTTACATACACCTTAGCCAAATACATTTAAACTCAGTTTTTCACAATTCCTGACATTTAATCCTAGTAAAAATTCTCTGTCTTAGGTCAGTTAGGATTACCACTATATTTTCAGAATGTGAAATGTCAGAATAATAGTAAAGAGAATGATTTATTTCAGCATTTATTTATTTCATCACATTGCCAGTGGCTCAGAAGTTTATATACACTCAAATAGTATTTGGTAGCATTGCCTTTAAATGTTTTAACTTGAGTCAAACATTTCGGGTAGCCTTCCACAAGCTTCCCACAATAAGTTGGGTGAATTTTGGCACATTCCTCCTGACAGAGCTGGTGTAACTGAGACAGGTTTGTAGGCCTCCTTGCTCACACACACTTTTTCAGTTCTGCCCACAATGTTCTATAGGATTGAGGTCAGAGCTTTGTGATGGTCACTCCAATACCTTGACTTTGTTGTCCTTAAGCCATTTTGCCATAACTTTAGAAGTATGCTTAGGGTCATTGTCCATTTGGAAGACCCATTTGTGACTCAGCTTTAACTGATGTCTTGAGATGTTGCTTCAATATATCCACATATTTTTCTTCCTCATGATGCCATCTATGTTGTGAAGTGCACCAGTCCCTCCTGCAGCAAAGCACCCCCACAACATGATGCTGCCACCACATGCTTCACCGTTGGGATGGTATTCTTTGGCTTGCAAGCCTCCCCCTTTTTCCTCCAAACATAACGATGGTCATTATGGCCAACAGTTCTATTTTGGTTTCATCAGACCAGAGAACATTTCTCCAAAAAGTACGATCTTTGTCCCCATGTGCAGTTGCAAATCGTAGTCTGGCTTTTTTATGGCGGTTTTGGAGCAGTGGCTTCTTCCTTGCTGAGTGGCCTTTCAGGTTATGTCGATATAGGACTCGTTTTACTGTGGATATGGTACCTGTTTCCTCCAGCATCTTTACAAGGTCCTTTGCTGTTGTTCTGGGCATCATCTCTAGGAGACAGAACGCGTCTCCTTCCTGAGCGGAATGATGGCTGCGTGGTCCCATGGTGTTTATACTTGCGTACTATTGTTTGTACAGATGAACGTGGTACCTTCAGGCGTTTGGAAATTGCTTCCAAGAATGAACCAGACTTGTGGAGGTCTACAATTTTTTTCTGACATCTTGGCATATTTTTCTAGTTTTTCCCATGATGTCAAGCAAAGAGGCACTGAGTTTGAAGGTAGGCCTTGAAATATATCCACAGGTACACCTCCGATTGACTCAAATGATGTCAATTAGCCGAAAATCAGAATTTTCGAAAGCCAAGACATAATTTTCTGGAATTTTCCAAGCTGTGCACACTCAACTTTGTGTATGTAAACTTCTGACCAACTGGAATTGTGATACAGTTCCAAGTTGTCAAGTGAGGGTTTGTAAGTGAAATAATCTGTCTGTAAACAATTTTTGGAAAAATTACTTGTGTCATGCACAAAGTAGATGTCCTAACCGACTTGCCAAAACTATAGTTTGTTAACAAGACATTTGTGGAGTGGTTGACAAACAAGATTTAATGACTCCAACCTAAGTGTATGTAAACTTCTGACTTCAACTGTATATTGTGGTGATCTTGGAGACTAAAACCTAGCAAACAATACTCGTCAAGAAAGTGGAAAGAAGTATGTCTTAGGACCACTAATCTCATTTGGTGATGGGAAATGCATCTTGCTCTTTCAGTCATTTATGGACTCCCTGTTTGCCAACCAAGCTATTAGCCATTAGCAGCAATAACCATGGACCACAATAACTATCATATATCACTAACCGGAAGGTTGCTAGTTTGAATCTCCAAGTCGACTAGGTGTAAAATCTGTCGGTGCCCTTGAGCAAGGCACTTAACCCTAATTGTTTCTGTAAGTCACTCTGGATAAGTGCTTCTGCTAAATGATTAAAATGTCAAATGTGCAGTTGATGGGATGGCACATTAACAATCACACCTAGGCACTTATGCTGTAGCTTCTAATGGATTTTGAGTGAAGTCAAGACTGGTGTTGAAGCCAAGTCAATGATCTATGTTCTCCACTAGAAGAGAGCTGAAAGAGCAGGCTAACCAATGTCTTATCTTATAACTTTAAATACTGGACATACACTACCTTGTCCTCACACTCCCTCAATATAGTAGTAGTTGTCGTGTCTATGACCACATCTGTCATTGACAGTTCAATTATTTGACTACCAAAATCAATAGGGGCCATTTGGAGATCAGGGCCCCTGGGAACATGCCCGCTTGGTATTCGGCCATGACTACTACAAGATTAGATAGCTAGCTAGACTAATTTACCAATCTAAAAATTGTTCGCTGACATGGCTAATTTAGTGACTGTTAGCGACTGACAAAACAAGAGAAAAACTGCCGATGCACAAACACATTTCGACCTTGCACCTTGTGTATTCTACTATTCTAACTCTCAACAGTAAGTTGAGACCCTGACTGTTCCTCCCCCAAAAACCAACCGTTTATGTGGCTTATCCCTGTGTCCGGCCCTGCTAAACCCAATAGAAATGTTTGTTTCCTCTGGGAAATAATTGTTAGGGAGGGGGTCAGGAAACCACATTTGTTTAATATAGAATACAGAACGTCTATGTATGTGCTAGATACAAGTCAATGTCAACCATTTTTTTTAACAATTAATTTGAATAAGGGATATAGGTTGGATGAATATAAATTCATATTACAGTCCAGACTTTTTGGAAAATGTTTACAAAATCGGTCGCCCTATAAATAATACTGACAACTTTGTCCATGAAATGATCTAACGTGCACAAAGGTGTAACATTTATTATACTGTATTTCCATGTAATGACAAACTATGTATCAGAAGGCTAATGTAGAAGTCAGGTTGGCTATGGTAGGAATTACAGAGAACAAATCACCAAAATATCACAGCTTCAATCCCTGTTGGCTAAACATGTTGTTTCATGGTTGACTGCTGGATGGATGGAGAGCAGGTCCTCAATTTTCTACCCTGATGAAGACGGCTTGGCTGTCGAAACGTTGGCAATTACATTTTTGCATCTGAGCTCCTAGAGTGTGCGGCTCTCTTTAATTTTCAAGTTTTCTACTCCGCTAGCCAGCACCTCGCCTAAATAGGAGTGCGTTTCTTTTTCTTCTAGATTCCTCAATTTTCTACAGCCTAGTAGCATCAGTTCACTTAGTGAGCACAGCACACAGTCACTAGTACATCAAGCCTCAGGCAAACAACAGCTAATGTGGTGGAAATCTCAGTGCCCAAAGAGATGTGAGAGACAGAGTCCTATTTGTTTTTTAGGTTAATCTTTGTAAAAGATTTACATTGATATTGTACCAATACATCATATATGGTCTTCGAAATCCATGTGTATGTCTTTCAAGCACGCACATTTATTTTTTACAGGAAAGCCATTGTTGCTTAGAGGCTGTCAATCTGTGAGTGACAGTAGGCTGTTTGAGATTGCACAGATTGAAAATGTGTCAGCCTGAATGACAAGCTGCGCTGTTCCAAGTTGTCAAGTGAGGGTTTGTAAGGTCATGAAAAGTCCTGGGAAGGAGTTTCATAATTGCTGGTGGTGTAATTCATTAAAGCACACTTTTAAATATGATCCATAAAAAATCCATTCAAAAAGTATATATCAGCCATTATCGGAATGACCCTTCAGTGCACGTCTGTGGTGTTGCGTGTGTGCCAGTGCAACATGCCAATGCGAGTGGGCCATTGCCCGAGGAGAGAGAGCAAGGGCGCCGCCAGGGATTTTGGGCCCCATGAAAAGATATCACATTGAGCCCCACCACCACAGGCCACACCAACCCTGCGCAATTGTTGTAACCACACACCTCCAGAACCCAATCGAGCCATTCAAAGCTTTATAAATAACTCCACCTTTGCGGGCTTGCAACTCTCTTGTAGTCCAATATATACTGTACGATATTTACTGACAGTGAGCTGTGAAAATATAACACTGTGCAGACATGCATGCAGCATTCTGTATACAGTGGAATTCACTATTTGATGCAAGACTGATACCCTCTATAAGAAATGTGCTGAAAGGCCATCTTTTACAGTCTAAATGTCATTTTAATGGGAAAATTATCTTAACATGAATGAATAACTTAAAATAAATATAACTTAAATATACATGAACCTCTTCAATTTACATAAATTAACATTATCATCTATAGAATGATATAACAAACAAAATAATAAAATCAGAAGCAGATTTATGAACTAAGTATACATACCAACTAGACAATAAGCAGCTGTAAAAGTGGATATGGGAAATGGAAAACAAAATGGAAATAGAAATGAAAAGGCCTGATGGTGGCGCTAGAGGAAAGGTCAAGTGGTCACCAAATCAATAGGTTTCTTCCACTTGTGGTCTTGATTGTGCACAACAAATTTTATGACAATCCAGCCATTACTTTGAGATATATATTTTTCTCAGTCTGTTCTCAGTCTTGTTCTCAGCCTGTGGGCATCATGTGTGTAGTGATCCAATATCCATAACCATGCCATTTAACAGTTATCATTGGCCCTTGCTCAGTCTTACTCACTGGTCACTGGTCAAGTCTTTGAAGTCCAGCTTTCTAGCTAACTGACTTTCAGTGGGCAGCATGGCAAGACTGCAATGCCTGTCCTGGGACATAGCAGACCTCAAATAGTTTATCAGTTTTAGCTTACTGAAAGCTCTCTTGCCATCAGCAAGTCACAGGCAGTTTGCAAAATATATGTAAAGCAATGCACACTTCTCCCAAAATGCTTTGCAGCTGCATCTTACAAATTGCATTCAGGAGACAAAGAGGGGACAAGTTAGGCGGAAATGTGGCAGCGAATACAGTGTTCAGGTGTCTTACTGCATTTTGAAACTCAGGTGTAAGATCTCTGGAATACTTCATGATCAGTGGTTGGCACACAGAAGGGACTTTATCCTCACTAATCTGCCCAACGTTCAGGACAGCAGAAATTTCTTCTACAATTTTTGCAGTGGTGTGGAACCTAGTGTCCAAGTCACTTATGATGTTGTCCATAGCAGTAAAAAAACACTGTGTTCTGAAACACCGTTGCTGCACTGCCCTGAGCTGTCTCCTCTTGAGAGGTCTCATCATGGAATCTCTTCCTTTTCCTCTGGTGGCTGTGTTCTGTGCTAAATTGAGGTGGGACATCCATTTGCGTAGCAATCAGTGTTGCCTCAGACAGGAGAGACTCCCATCCATCTCTAAGAGCCTGCATCTTAGAGATGGGGTGGCAGGGTAGCCTAGTGGTTAGAGTGTTGAACTAGTAACCAGAAGGTTGCAAGTTCAAACCCCCAAGCTGACAAGGTACAAATCTGTCGTTCCGCCCCTGAACAGGCAGTTAACCCACTATTCCTAGGCTGTCATTGAAAATAAGAATTTTTTCTTAACTGACTTCCCTGGTTAAATAAAATAAAAAAGGCTGTGTCAAGTGAGATTTTTCCTGACTGAAGAATCACATTCCTGTCCTCAATGCATTGCAGTTCCTGCAATTATGCCAACTGACATGTCATTCAACACAATGCTGCCCACCTCCTTCTTCAGTTGGGAGTAGGGCTGGTATGGGGATTGGGAGACAGGGCTGCTGAGCCTGAAGCTGCATCTGTTGGGCCTGGCACCAGGCAGGGGCAGGGGCAACTTATTTAGTATGAATAGCTTGCTAAAGGTTTGCCTGCATTGATTAAATGTCGGCTAAAAGAGGAGCGAAATGTAAACACTCAGAATTTTCTGTGAAGATATTAAGTAACTAATGTTAGGGGAGCAATAGTAGCCTATTTCTCTATGAACTAAGCTAACAGGTTAATTTCCATCACTCACAGACTACACCCACCTTCCTTTGTGAAAAATGTGGTCACATACTGTCGCCCTTTCTTTTCTCTCTCCTGCCTTTCTTTTCTTTCTTTTAGTTTTTGGAAGCCAGATTTGTCTTTAGGAAGCGGAGACATGATGCTCCACCGGCACTCCACACTTGCAATTCACTGGCAAGTACCGTTTGCACCTGGTTTGGGGGCAGGACCGAACCATTTCATGTAAATAGAGGGGGGGTGGGCGCAATACAGGAGAAGCCCCTGACTGCAGTGTGCAGTTCAGGGCCGAGCTCAATGTGGGCGGAGTCAAACGTGTTTAACCTGAACCCTTCCCGCCTCCTTCAAGGTCAGCCAAGTTGAGGTTCACGTCGAAGGTATCAACTTCAACGAATCTTAATCGAACCTAACCAACATGGATAAAAATATAAGCCATGGAAGTAAGTGAGTATAATGTACTTTGTAATATTCATGTTTTTCTATTGCAGTGGTATATTTTTATATAACCAACTACCGCACCGATGTTAGAATAGCATTAATTAGCACCCATTTGCACTTGAGCTAGCTAATTATCAATATCACCCTTTTGCACGTGAGCTAGCTAATTGCTTACAATGAGGGAACCTTATTTGGAGTAATTTGCCTACCTGAGCTGTAAGCCTAGGTTTACATGTACAGTTATGTAATTTGATCATTGCTTTTCTGTGTTTCTTCAATGTATGCTTTGTTGTGTTTGGCTGGATCAAAATGTGTATCGTTGATGCCGACAGCCATTCCCTTAGTTACACATAGCGAGTCTACACAGCCTACACATAGTATATTAAATAATGATATCACCTGGTCCCAACATACATGGCAAGTCAAGAAAAGTCATTGTAACTTGTCCACACTGCAAACTGGGGGGGGGGGGGGGGGGGGATTCTCATCACTTGTGGATATGTTTTTTGGGATTCCCATCCGATTGTGTGATTTTCTTTTTCAAAGGAAAACATGCAGCAAATTAGGTGATGGTGGTGCCTAGTTCTCCTGCAGAACTTTCCCATGCCATAAGTCTTAAACATTATAAAAACTTTTCATTTGCATCCTTAAAATCACTTGTTTCACTGTAGCCAGACTGACCTGAATATATTTTCATATTGAATGTATGTCATTCACTCACTAAGGTCTGAAGAAGAGAGATTGAAAAAGGCAGCGTTTGGAAATTGCTCCCAAGGATGAACCAGACTTGTGGAGGTCTACAATTTGGCTGATTTCTTTTGATTTTCCTATGATGTCAAGCAAAGAGGCACTGAGTTTGAAGATAGGCCTTGAAATACATCCACAGGTACACCTCCAATTAACTCAAATTATGTAAATTAGCCTATCAGAAGCTTCTAAAGCCATGACATCATTTTCTGGAATTTTCCAAGCTGTTTAAAGCACAATCAACTTAGTGTATGTAAACTTCTGACCCACTGGAATTGTGATACAGTGAAATAATCTGTCTGTAAACAATTGTTGGAAAAATTACTTGTTTCATGCACAAAGTAGATGTCCTAACCGATTTGCCAGAACTATAGTTTAACAAGAAATTTGTAGAGTGGTTGAAAAACAAGTTTTGATGACTCAAACCTAAGTGTATGTAAACTTCTGACTTCAGCTGTATATATGCTCAATTAAACAATTTAATTATAAAGTTAACATTTATCAACACAATTTTAACAGTACATAAGTCTGTTGTTCACTGCAACAATATCAGTAGCTTGTCTCAAATATAGCATGAAGCAAAAAGTGTTACAACACGTGCTGGTACCACTTCATATAATATTTCTTACGATCTTCAAAAATTAAATACGTTTGTATTGTACATGTGCTTTGCACAAACGTGTGTGTTTGTATTCAGTGTGACTGTCAAACCTGAGATGGACAAAAAAAAAAGTGTGTGTGTGTGTGGGTGGGAGGGGGGGGGGGTGAATGTGGGCGGAGTCAAACGTTTGACTACGCCCACATTGAGCCCTTCCTTGACATTTGACTCCCCCCACATTGAGCCCCGCCCCGAATTGCACCCTGCAGTCAGGGGTACTTGTAATCCAGAGGCTCTTTGGATGTTCTTCCTTGCTTTTCTTGCTTTTCTTGCTTTTCTTGTTTTTGCCAAAACAAGAAAAGAAAAGGAAACCGTACATTTTAAATAAAATATAATTTTAATGATAGGTTAATAATTTAATATTGAAAGAAATGTACCAAATGTTTTAGGGCCCCTGTCAGTCACAGGCCCTTTGAGTCATCCTAACTTTCAGCGCACCTTAAAGAGAGTGTGACATTCCAGCAGCAGGTATAACGTATTGTAGCAGGCTCAGTGGTGTGGGGTTTCCATGTCACCAAGTTCAATAACAAAACATGCACCAGTGCAAATTGGGAGTTTATTAGGGATTTTGGTACACTGGGGAAGAGGGGGTAATCCTCACACTCGGGTCCTCAGCTAATCCGATCTAGTACACAAGGGAGGTAGTCTGACAGTCCAGGTCACAACGGGTAATCTCACAGATATTGCTCTCTCTTCTCCCACTCTTCATAACGCACTTGGCTCTCTCCTACTCTGCCCCTTTGTGCAGGCTGCTTCCTCCTTTATCCCCAAGCACTCCCTGGTTTAACGACCCACAGCCTTGCCTCGTTGGAGCAGGAAGTCCATATAAGGGTTGGGGGTGGAGCCAGCGGGCTGCAAGATATCTCCCCTCAATAACCACTCTCACCTCTCCCTGCCATCTGCCACAGTATTTACAGACATACTAACTAGATCAACAATTCAAAACATAACTTGTAGTAGTTATCTCGCTAGTTAACTATAACTAACTAAGCATTCATTTCGTTACTGCCTTTCCACCGGCACTGTACAGCATAAATACATCTGTACCATTGGAAAGCAGGGATTCCCCTTTATTTAACAGTAGCCATGTAATTGCGACAACGTTAAAGATATTCTAAGAATAGCCTAATTGACAAATAAATTGCTGCGCATAGATCTCCCCCGAAATATGAATATTTTAGCCTTATATATTAATCTTGGTGGGGCAAACTCAACCAAGTTTTTCACATGCATGCCAGCAAAGCCATTATTTTATTTTATTTGCCATTTGTAATCTTAAAAGGAAGGAAAATACAATACACTTGCAAAGACAATATACCGACACACTGACAGCGCATTGCGCAAACAGAATAACCCTTGCAATATCAACTGGAATTAGATGGGTCTATTGCTGAACCTTTTGTTGGAAAAAATATTTGAATGGGAAGAGACTATCACTGGCAAACACGGTTACAGACCGAACAACATTATATAGGATCCTCTCCTCATGAAGAAAGGAGCATGAGCTAATTATTTAGCATGTGCTAATTATAATACACAAAGTACACAAAACAATTAAATCATTCCAACATTGTCTTAAATGATGAATTAGATACTAATGAGAGAGACCTATATAACAGTGGAGGCTGCTGAGGGGAGGATGGCCCATAATAATGTCTGGAATGGAGTGTAATGGCTGCAATGGAGTGAATGGAATGGTATCAAACAATGTGTTTGCTACCATTCAATTAATTCCAGCCATTCTTTTTGAACCGTCCTCCTCTCAGCAGACTCCACTGCTGTTAAAGCAATAAATCAATTGAGATGTACAAACTATGGCATAAAGGAACGATGAGCTGATAGGAGGCAAGTTGTAATTTCGAAGAAGACATTAATGAGCGAGTAGTCAATATAACTATTTGTTCAGCACTTTTGAAATGTACGGTGATTCAGAACATGGGATGTTCTTACAATATTCTCCCTGTACACCACGTCAGAACCGTGGGATAAATAATGGGGATATGAAGCAGACAATGAAAGCTCCTACAATATTCAATGGTGATATTTCCCTAAAAACAGGCTATAGGCTACGTGTGCACCACCAAGTCAGAACAGTAGTCTTAGGGGGAGATGGGACAAATTCTTAGAGTGAGACAAATGGGCTACTAACAGCATACTACACAACATAAACTTAGTATTACTTTCTTAGCTACTGTATACATATCTCCCTGGCATATTACATAATTTATGGCGCAGTATACAAGGCATATTTTTGGACTCAGCGTTGTTGTGCTGTGCTCATTTGAACGTGGTGCTGCGGTCCGTCTTGTGGGCAAACTTTGTCATCTAACTTTGTCACCTCAGTCTGGCATTCTCTGGATTTATGGTGCTTTCAAGACAACTGGGAACTCAAAAGTAAACAAGGTTAAATCATGATGTCAGTGATCTTCAGGTCAGCTTTCTAGAAAGAGGCCCGAGTTCCCGACTTGAAATTCTGAGTTGGATGACCGCTCAAAACATATTTTTCCAGTCCAAGTTCATTTTTTTCAGAGTTCCCAGTTGTCTTGAATCGACTGAATTCTGAGATTTCCCAGTTCCGAGTTTCCAGTTGTTTTGAATGCAGCAGAAGTCATGCTGGATTGACAGCATGGCCAATGTATTCAATCTTTTCTGGCCCATGGTGTTGCATGTGAATGTTGATCCTTTTAAGCCTGGAAAAAAATACCCTTTCAAAGATATGTTTTAAATCCTTAAAGCCATACTTAGCCCACACACCCTCACCATTGAATAGCAGGCAGGGGAAGCAACATAGTGATTGCTTTGTGACGCTTGCAGTTAGCTATTGATTCCTTCCAAACCACTCATTGATGAATTTGTGTAATGTTTATCTCCAATGGCCGATGAGCACTGATACGTTTTATCTACACTGAACAAAAATATGAACGCATAATGTTAAAGTGATGGTCCTATGTTTCATGAGCTGAAATAAAAGATCCCAGAAATGTTCAATACGCACAAAAAGCTGATTTCTCTCAGATTTTGTGCACCAATTTGTTTACATCCATGTTAGTGAGCATTTCTCCTCTGTCAAGCTAATCCATCCACTTGACAAGTGTGACATATCAAGAAGCTGATTAAACAGCCTGATCATTATACAGGTGCACCTTGTGCTGGGGAAAATAAAAGGCCATTCTAAAATGTGCAGTTTTGTCAGACAACACAATGCCGAAGATATCTCAAGTTTTGAGGGAGTGTGCAATTGGCATGCTGACTGCAGGAATCTCCATCAGAGCTGTTTTAGAGAATTTGGCAGTACATCCAACCGGCCTCACAACCACAGACCACGTGTATGGCGTCGTGCTCGCGAGCGGTTTGCTGATGTCAACGTTGTGAATAGAGTGCCCCACAGTGGTGGTGGGGTTATGGTATGGGCAGGCATAAGCTATAGACAACAAACAATGTATTTGATGTATGGCAATTTTAATACTGAGGCCCATTGTTTCAGCATGATAATGCATGGCCCCATGTCACAAGGATCTGTACACAATTCCTGGAAGTTTAAAATATCCAAGTTCTTCCATGGCCTGCATACTCACCAGACATGTCACCCATTGAGCATGTTAGGATGCTCTGGATAAGCTTGTACAACAGTGTGTTCCAGTTCCCGCCAATATCCAGCAACTTCGCACTGCCATTGAAGAGAAGTGGTGCAACATTCCACAGTCCACAATCAACAGCCTGATCAACTAACTCTATGCAAAGAATATGTGTCGCGCTGCATGAGGTAAATGGTGGTCACACTAGATACTGACTGGTTTTCTGATCCACACCCCTACCTTTTTTTAAGGTATCTGTGACCAACAGATGCGTATTTGTATTCCCAGTCATGTGAAATCCTAGATTAGGGCCTATTGAATGTATTTCAATTGACTTATTTCCATATATGAACTGTATCTCAGTAAAATCTTTGAAATTGTTGCATGTTGCATTTATATTTTTGTTCAGTATGTAATTTCTCTTCATACGACAAGGATGGAAAAGGAATTACCAGTAGATTGTCAACATAATTCATGATGATGAGTCCTTGTCAAGCTTGCTAGCTACGATTGTGAAAGTATGATGTTAACATGATCCTTCCAGTTAAAGCTACTGTAGATTTAAAGTTATTTGATGTAATTTTATCTGAGGCCAATTACTTTGACTCTTCTTGGACAGACACTTCTAATGTAAATCTATGGCAGCACCCAAGGGGGCATGAACTGGCTAGCTCTCCCTGTGGATTCGGCGGTGACATAGTCTCTCCACTTAGCCAATCACGGCGCATCTAGAGAAGATTACCAATGCCTACACTATGTATTATAGCTGGCTGCCCCTCCACCACAGAAAGCACTGAGCTAGGCTGAAACACCTTCATTTTGGAGCTGCCTTACTCAAGAAAGAGACTGTTTTTGTGTTTTTTAACTCAATGTTTTTGATTATTTTATTTTTTTACAGTTTGCAAACTGATATGTGACACGAAATAATGAAAAAATAACTTGCAAAACAGGCACTAAAAAAAATAGAGACTGGTTGTAACTGCTGCAATGCAGGACTGTTTAAAATGTTGCTTTAAAAAGGCTTCTGAAGTTTGTAATTTGTACTTTTCAATTTTGTACTTGATTTCCCCATATGAAAAATGTATCAACTACTACAAAAAAGTCCATTAATTATAATTATCCACACAATAATTCACATTTCCTAGTAGCAAATTAAAATCCTACACCAGGCCTCCTAGTATAGGCCTAAAGTGTTGTCTTAATTGGGAGTATTTTGTGTTTGTGTTTGTTCTGCATGTCTTTTGAAATGTATGTGCATTAGATTACTTACCCACGGTTGTGAATACAGTACAACAGAAGAACATGGATGCATCATATGTCCATCGCTCTGGACGTTGAAGCCATATGGACTTGAACCCCCTGTTGATTTCTTTCTCTAGTTCTTTTACCAAATCTTGTTCTTGAGTAGAATTGCTGGACGAATTAACTGCAAGTAAAATGCTATTATTTGAATAGAAGTAGCCTACACTTAAAAAACAAAACACATTTCCACCCCATCTATAAAGACTTTACAACTCACACCTACTACAAAAACAAAATGTATACTGGTGTTATCAACATAGCTAGATCTATCTATCTGGTATTTCACCTTACCTGGATAATTCTGAATTGTGCGCACCAGTTCACCCAAAAACTCACGATATTCCCGTTCTGTTTTGTACACACGCCCTCCCTCTATGTACCAGAATAGCACCGCTCCCAAGGCTGCATATCCGATGAGTGAAAGTATGAGAAAAACGTGAGGAAACAGCTTCCATAGATTCAACTTTATTGACTTCTCTATCGAACTTCGTGGCTTTCCCTCTGCCACCAACATCTTCCAGTCTCTGAAGAGCTATTGTATCGCAATTCCAAATTATCTCTCCACGGTAAGGCTGTCAAGACGGTCTGACGGCAAGAAGCGCAGGACCTGGCCACCCCTCTGCATTAAGCAAATCCTTACTCAAGTCCCCCAGGAGACAAGAGCTATTGACTCCAACGAATTATCCCTCCATCTGTAGTCTAACCATCCACAGACACGGCAGAAAGATGTCTCTTGGAAGGCATCCAACAATTAAGATGCATCTTAATGCATCTTCATCTCAGGATGAAACTCCACAAAAGAGGACATTTATTCGTTTGGTACTTGATTTCACATTAAAGCCTCCTAAACTGGATAATGCAATTGCCATTTTAATCAGTTAACAATTTGATCTTGTCCCCTTGCCTTTTTGTACATTGAGCAACAGGTGTTGATCTGTATTTAGCTAGCCCATATGCCAGTGTGGTTTCAGAGGAACGACTCCAGTCTTCTCAAATACCAGGCAGTAAAAGAGACAATACAATGTACAGGGACAAAACTACCTTAAAATTAAAAACATCTTACAACCATTACAACTAACTTCTGCTGCCATAAATCACAATGAAAATTATTGGGTGAATCATGACCATTGCTAAAACATTGCCTACTGAAAATAGGCCTACTGTTTTACTCAGTTGTGATATTTATTGTACAAAGTGTAACGGCCGTTGTTGGTGGAAGAAGGTGAGGACCAATGCGCAGCGTGGTAAGTGTCCATATTGATAATTTATTATCACGAGAACACTAAACAAAATAACAAAGGAGAATGAACGAAACAGTCCTGTCTGGTGTAGACACAAAACAGAAAACAATCACCCACCACTCAAGGGTGAAAACAGGCTACCTAAGTATGGTTCTCAATCAGGGACAACGATTGACAGCTGCCTCTGATTGAGAACCATACCAGGCCAAACACAGAAATAGAAAAAACATAGAAAAACAAACATAGACAACCCACCCAACTCACGCCCTGACCATACTAAACAAAGACAAAACAAAGGAAATAAAGGTCAGAACGTGACAACCAGATAACTGCACTTTACCACCTGCACCACTTTGAAGGAATGGACTTGAGGCCAGTAGCAAAAGCATTTAAAACAGGTATACGCTTTTTCCATCAAGTCTAGTGTGACTTGAAGGTAACATGCTATCAATTTATTTGACAGTCTTTTAAAGTGAAATCTTGCAGGTAACTACTTCTGATTGTTTCTTCCAATGTCTAATAAAGGCACTTGCAATATGAAGCCTTGTAGGACTAAATTATATTCAATAACCTACAATTAATCTGGCTCAATTTAATGTTAACGTTCATAGACACTATTTTAGCAAGAGGCTCAGTCGAGACTAACAGATTTAGGCTGGGAGCTAATCTGTCAGTCACACAATCAGTCTCCCCAAATGTAACTTGTATTAAGATATACACTAAGTGTACAAAACATTAGGAACACCTTCCTAATATTGAGTTGCACACCCTTTTGCCCTCAGAACAGCATCAGTTCATCAGGGCATGGACTCTACAAGGTGTCAAAAGCATTTCACAGTGATGCTGGCCCATGTTGACTCCAATTGGTTGGAGTGGTGCACCATTCTTGAGACACATGGGAAACCCAGCAGCGTTGCATTTCTTGACACACTGAAAC
Source organism: Oncorhynchus kisutch (assembly GCF_002021735.2). Classification (NCBI taxonomy): domain Eukaryota; kingdom Metazoa; phylum Chordata; class Actinopteri; order Salmoniformes; family Salmonidae; genus Oncorhynchus; species Oncorhynchus kisutch. The sequence continues at coordinate 40,229,560 of NC_034184.2, forward strand.
CGGTGCGCATGGCACCTACTACCATACCCCATTCAATGGCACTTAAATATTTTATCTTGCCTATTGCCCCTCTGAATTACACAAATACACAATCCATGTCTCAATTGTCACAAGGCTTAAAAATCCTTATTTAACCCGTCTCCTCCCCTTCATCTACACTGATAGGAAGTGGATTTAACAGATGATATCAATAAGGGATCATAGCCTTCACCTGGATTCACCTGGTCAGTCTGTCATGGAAAGAGCAGATGTTCCTAATATTTTATACACTCAGTGTAGTTTACAACTACCAACTAATAGATGTATTAGGCACAAATGAATTAATACAAACAATAACCAAAAACATGGAAGATATGGTACAGAATAAAGCAAAGTAAATCACTATCATGAAATGATCACGACTCAGGATATGACACAGGAGGCGGATAGTTTATTTCTCAGAATATTTAATATAACAATGGGGCAGGCAGAGGTTCGTAAACCAGGTCAGAGTCAAGCAGGTACAGGACGGCAGGCAGGCTCAGGGTCAGGACAGGATGAAAGGTCAGAACTGGGAAGACTAGAAAATAAAAAATAAGAACAGGAGAAACGAGAAACATGCTGGTAAGACCTAACAAAACAAGACGAATTGACAACAGACAAACAGAAAACGCAGATATAAATACACAGGGGATAATGGGGAAAAATGAGACACCCGGTGGGGGAAGGAGACAAGCACAAGACAGCTGAATCAGATCAGGGTGTGACATAACATGGTTACACCTAAGGTGGTGGTGTCTCCATATGAAACATACTGTATGGTTTATAATGGTAAAATATAAAAAATACAGTCTAGATAAACAACACACAGCATCTATATCATACGGAACATAGACTAGGAGCTTGGAAACAAGAACCCGAAGTTACAACAAAATGCATTCTCCTTTTAAACCATCAGAAGCAGGGCTTAAAACTTCTTAGGGCTGCAATCCCGTTAACGGGATTGATATGACAACAGCCAGTGAAAGTGCAGAGCGCCAAATTCAAACAATAGAAATCTCATAATTAAAATTCCTCAAACATACATGTGTCTTATACCATTTTAAAGGTAATCTTGTTGTTAATCCCACCAAAGTGTCCGATTTCAAATAGACTTTACAGCGAAAGCACCACAAACTATTTTGTTAGGTCAGAGCCAAGTCACAGAAAAATTCTGCCATTTTTCCAGCCAAAGAGAGGAGTCACAAAAAGCACAAATAGAGATAAAATGAATCACTAACCTTTTGATGATCTACATCAGATAACACTCATAGGACTTCATGTTACACAATACATATATGTTTTGTTCGATAAAGTGCATAAACAAAATCTCTGAATACATTGGCGAGTTACGCTCATTAGTTTCAAAAACATCCGGTGATATTGCAGAGAGCCACATCATTTTACAAAAATACTCATTATAAATGTCGATGAAAATACAATTATTAGACATGGAAATATAGATACACTTCTCCTTAATGCAACCGCTGTGTCAGATTTCAAAAAAACTTTGCGGAAAAAGCAAACCATGCAATAATCTGAGTACAGCTTTCAGACAACAAAGCAGCCAAAAAGATATCCTCCATATTGGGTAGTCAACAGAAGTCAGAAATAGCATTATAAATATTCACTTACCTTTGATGGTCTTCATCAGAATGCACTCCCAGGAATCCCAGTTCCACATTAAATGTTTGATTTAGTTTGATAATGTCCATCATTTATGTCCAAAGAGCTACTTTTGTTAGCACATTTGGTAAACAAATCCAAAGTCATGAAGCGCGTTCCCTAGTTTCAGACGAAATGTCAAAGTGTTTCGTTACTGTCCATGGAAACATGTCAAACGATGTATGGAATCAATCTTTAGGATGTTTTTAACATAAAACGTCAATAATGTTCCAACTGGAGAATTCCTATGTCTGTAGAAAAGCAATGGAACGAGAGCTAACTCTCTCATGACCGCGCCTCAGAGCCTGTGGCACTCTGCCAGACACCTGGCTCAAAGAGCCCTTCTGAACCCCCACTTCACAGCAGAATCCTCAAACAAGTTTCTAAAGACGGTTGACATCTAGTGGAAGCCTTAGGAAGTGCAACATTGAAAATCGACCAACCTTCAGATTTCCCACTTCCTGTTTGGATTTCTCCTCAGGTTTTTGCCTGCCATATGAGTTCTGTTATACGCAAAGACATCATTCAAACTCTTTTAGAAACTTCAGAGTGTTTCCTATCCAATACTACTAATAATATGCATATATTAGCAACTGGGACTGAGGAGCAGGCCGTTTACCCAGGGCACCTCTGGGCATCTTTCATCCAAGCTACTCAATACTGCCCCTGCAGCCATAAGAAGACCCCCCCCCCCCCCCCCCATTAATTAGCATCACTCTGCTGGCGAAAAAATAAAATAAAATATTAGAGACTATTCCAATCAGATCACACAACTTAATTTCAATATTATGAACGAACACCAGGAATGCGTTCATCTGTGTCATAACTCTCCTGTGACGATCTGAAGGATCAGGTTAGTGGGTCCGCTCTACAGTGTGCTCTCTCTCATAGAGGGGGAGAGCGGGAAGTCGGCTGTTTAATGGTCGGTTATAAAATACGCTGCCCATATGCTCTTTAGTGTTCGAGATTGGAATGTAAACTGTGGAACACAGAGAGGCCCTTGGACAAAAATAATTAAACAATATTTCTATTGTTGAGAATGTGGGAGTGGTTCGTAGACACTTAAGGGAGAGTCATGACGAGGTTGTTTCATTTGATGATCTCATGAAGGACAGGAAACCTACATAACTGTATCTTTGTTTGTGTACACTTTTCAGTTATCAGATTTACATCTAGATGTTGGATAAAATATGATAGTTTCATAAGTTATTTGTGAAAAGATAAAATGTGATGTTAACCTCCTAAATTAGAGTAGGGATTTTCATATGAAGTTTAACTAGTCAGTGACCACACCCTCGTGAGCCCAGACATCACATTAGGCATCATAGAACTGCCCCTTCATTCACAGAGTATAAAACCTACTTCCTACAAAATGCACATTAAAGCCAGAGAATGCTGGGACGGAGTCCCCGCGTTAGAATGGCTACAATTCTATAGGACATCAGAACAGATGAAGCTGATGCTACATGTTGAAATGGTTTAGAACTTGTACTCCATAGGTCACGGAGACCATACAGCGTGCAGCGTTGGCTACACGGCTGGAAATGGTTCAACTCTAAGACTATCGATCACTACAGAATAAGAGCAAATCCTAGACGTAGAATTACTAGTCTTCAGATGGAAATTACGTAAGTCTAGTACGAGAATACCGACAACCGCGGAAGCATCTATGCAACGACCATCTGTACGCCTGACGTATCCATTACAACAGACACTATCCAGAGCCGCTGAGAAAGCGACAACTACGAAAGACATTGTGACTTCTGGGGAAGTTAACCAGAGACTCTGATGAACTGACTTTCCAGCAGACAGACCGGCGATTCCAACAGAGAAGATAATGACATACAAGCGTAAATATATAGATTGCAATTATTCTCGAATGAGCGGCCGTTCAAGTGCAAAGGATTAGCATTTCAAAGAATATAATTAAACTGTGTGTAGTGAATCCATTTGGTCTTTCCCGCTCTTTTCCTGTCCCCAACCGTTTCCATTGTTTACCAAGATGTCATACCGGTTTAGCCCACTAGGGACTTATCAATGCATTGTGTTAGAAACCAATAACTACTGTTTGTTTGTTATGTATTTCTGTGATTTAGTTAGTTAGCAAATAAATAATTAAGCCAATTTGTATATCGCTGATTCATCATTTACGCTCGTGCAGATATCCAAGGGTTTGCGACGTTCAATAATGAGAACTGATGAGGTAATAATTATACATTAATAGAAGACTAATCGATAAGATATGAAAATATCTGAAGAGTTGATTCGGGGAAATAGACTATAAACATTTTCCCGTGATGCTCCGACTTCCTAGTTAATTAAAGTGTACATGATTAGTTTAAACACATAATAATACATACACATAGAGAATTGATTTGATAAAATAACAGTCTTAACATTTAATGATAGTTCAGACATGACATCTAATAATAAGCAAGCAAATGAATGAGACCCGGTCTCTCTGAAAATACATCAATCATAAAACGAAGAAGGCAAAAACTCATATCAAAATACTCTGCTCTTTATGATCTAAAAAATGAAACCAAGGCCCCTGAATTGAAGATACAATTCATGAAAATATTTTCACAATGTCAAGTCAGCAAGCTGCTGATGATGTCTTCACACTGTCTTCCTCTCTCCCTTACTGTCTCAAATGGACAGTGTAACCAGACTGGACGTCCCACCAATAAATTGCAGTTAGAATTGCTCCTCTCAATGTAAAGACTGATCTGATTGCATGTTGTTCTCGCTCTTCCTCCATGGAGGGGCTCATGTCAATGGCATGCGTGCTGCTCAAGGGGGTCCTATTCCTCCACAGGCACCTTCCTCTCGAGGACCTTCCGAGAGCCTGGAGGATCTTCTCCTTGTTGTTCTGGATGTTGTATGAGGTAAGGTCTGTCAGTGCCCGGAAGTCCTTTGCTGCGTAGGTCAGGTGTTTGGTGAGGTAGGGGGAGCTGCTTGTGCTAACGTCAACATCCCCTGCCATCATCTCCTCCTTACCCTTACGTGCCACACCTAAAGAATGAGAACATAACAATACCATCAGCTTTAAACATCAAACAACCTTAAAATCAAACTATAGTTTGATCAATAATACCAACAAAGTGCAATCCAATACAAAGTTTGAAGGCAATGATCTTTGGCCCTGATCCCTAAAACACATATGAACCATTTTCTATTGACAGAATATTGATTTGATTGACAGGCACAGAGCCAATGGCTTATTGACAGCTGGAACTATAAGCTAGCTACAGTAGCTCATTCACTACCCCTACACTCTGCTTCTTTTAAAATGACCATCATCTTGACAGTGCTTACCAGGGGCCTTGAACTCTTTGAATGAGATGTTGACGAAAGGGAAGTGAAGCACTGTGGGAGCCTTGGGGTTCTTTTCATCCTCAAAGATGTATAACTCTTTCAGGGGCTGTCCCTTCAGGCTGCTGAAGTCAATGCGGGGGAAGGGGATGCTGTGGTCTTTGCAGTAAACCTCAGTCCTCTTTAGGACCTGGTAGATCGATTACAGAGATGTCAGTCAGAAAATTCAAACTCTGTGTATGGCCATTATGCAAGTCATATGCACCTTCTGGCCTAGTGTGTGTGTGTGCAGACCTCTGTGCAAAATGTGGATCGAGCAAATTATCAAGTACACTGCTCTGTTCATCTTTCAACACAAATTCACTCTTGTATTATTCATAAATTCAACCCATTTACTTCAAATTGGTCCTCGCACCACGAATAGTTGAGGGACATGATGACATCAACAGCCCTCTCTGGTCTCAAGACAGGGGGACAGCCTGTGTTGATGGAGAACCCAGAGTCTGCCAGGTGGAGTGTGGAGTCAGCTGGAGTCAGTCTGTTGGGGAAGGCATCTGGATGCATATCTGCAGCAACATTGGGAGAAAAACTTCAGCAAACATAATCTTAATCTACATACAGTAATAATACAATACATAAATAGACTGTTGGTGCCACACACACACACACACACACACACACAGTACAACAGTATTTGAATAAATCCATGTTGAATTTGTTTTACCAGTAATAGTTAGGTGAAGTTCATGCATAGTACCTTTCCAGGCAGTAAAGTTGCTGTTGTCATTGTAGTTCCAGTGCAGGAAGAACCCACGCATAAAGTTGTAGATCTTAGTGATGACTGGCCGGGTGGTAAAGAAGCTGGTCAGCGCTGAGGCAGTGTTAGTGACAGGCTTGAAGAGATAGGTGTCCAGGGTGGTTGGTTCATTGTCGGTTTCTTTGGAGGAAGAATTTGAGGGGTGTCAAATAACTGAAATATTGCCACAGAGTTTGGCTGTAGAACAGTATAGTATAGAGACCCTAGCCGCATCCTCCGAGTATGTGCAGACCAGCTGGCTGGTGTGTTTAAGGGCATATTCAATATCTCCCTAACCCCGTCTGCTGTCCCCACATGCTTCAAGAGGGCCACCTTTGTTCCTGTACCCAAGAAGGCAAAGGTAACTGAACTTAATGACTATCGCCCCATAGCACTCACCTCTGTCATCATGAAGTGCTTTGAGAGACTAGTCAAAGATCATAATCACCTCTACCTTACCTGACACCCTAGACCAACCGATCCACAGACGATGCAATCGCCATCACTCTGCACACTGCCCTATCCTATCTGGACAAGAGGAATACCTATGTAAGAATGCTGATTGACTATCAACACCATAGTACCCTCCAAGCTCATCCTTAAGGTCAAGGCCCAGCGTCTGAACCCTGCCCTGTGCAACTGAGTCCTGGACTTCCTGACAGGCCACCCCCAGGTGAAGGTAGGAAACATCCCTAGACCAACCGATCCTCTCCGCTGATCCTCAACACTGGGGACCCACAAGGGTGTGTGCTCAGCCCCCTCCTGTACTCCCTGTTTACCCATGACTGCATAGCCAAGCACGCCTCCAACTCAATCATCAAGTTTGCAGATGACACAACAGTAGTAGGCTTGATTACCAACGATGACGAGTCAGCCTACTGAGGGGAGGTGAGGGCTCTGGGAGTGTTATGCCTGGAAAACAACCTCTCACTCAACGTCAACAAAACAAAGGAGATGATCGTGGACTTCAGGAAACAGCATAGGGTGCACCTCCCCATCTACATCGATGGTACCGCAGTGGAGAAGGTGGAAAGCTTCAATTCTTTGGCGTACACATCACTGACAAACTGAAATGGACCACCCACACAGACAGTGTGGTGAAGAAGGCGAAACAGAGCCTCTTCAACCTCAGGAGGCTAAAGAAATGTGGCTTGTCACCTAAAACCCTCACATACTTTTACAGATGCACAATTGAAAGCATCTTGTTGGGCTGTATCACCGCCTGGTACGGCAACTGCATCACCCGCAACCGCAGGGCTTTCCAGAGGGTGGTGCAGTCTGCCCAACGCATTACCAGGGGCAAACTACCTGCCCTCCAGGACACCTATAGCATCTTTTTGGCCTTCCTATGTCACCGGAAGGCCAAAAAGATCATCATGGACATCAACCACCTGAGCCACTGCCTGTTCACCTCACTATCATCCAGAATGCGAGGTCAGTACAAGTGCATCAAAGCTGGGACCGAGAGACTGAAAACAGCTTCTATCTTAAGGCCATCAGACTGTTAAACAGCCATCCCTAGCACATTAGAGGCTGCTGCCTATAGACAGACTAGAAATCACTGGCCACTTCAAGGAATGGAACACTAGTCACTCTAAGGTTTACATATCTGGCATTACTCATCTCATATGTATATACTGTATTCTATACTTTTCTACGGTATCTTAGTCACTTAATAATGTTTACATATCTTGCAATACTCATCTCATATGTATATACTGTATTCTATACTATTCTACGGTATCTTAGTCTTTTAATGTTTACATATCTGGCATGACTCATCTCATATGTATATACTGTTTTCTATACTATTCTACGGTATTTTAGTCCGTTCTGCTCTGACATTGCTCGTCCATATGTAATTAGTTTTAATTCATTCCTACTTAGATTTGTGTGTATTGGGTATATGTTGTGTAATTTGTTACATATTACTTGTTCGATATTACTGCACTGTCAGAGCTAGAAGCACAAGCATTTCGCAACACCCGTGATAACATCTGCTAATCCTGTGTATGTGACCAATAAAAGTTCATTTGATTTGACCTATTTTGTTGACATCTTCACCCAGCCATGGGCTCCAGGATGGCTGACCTCCAGTTGCAAATCTCCAAAGCTGGGTCAGGTTAAGAGAGAAGACACTGCTCCAAAGACCTGTCAACACAGAGGCAGAGGTGCCCACAACTGTTGTAAAATTATTGCATTTACATTGAAATTCATAGATACATTTTGCACACGCATGCACACACAAATAAGTGATCTCTCACCAAGCAGATAGGATGTACGTATCGCTGGATGTTTTTTGACTAGGTGACCAAGGTAGAATTCACTCCCGAAGTCCTCCGCATGGATGTAGGCGCCATACTTTGGAATGCCCACCTCATATGGTGTGAACTCACACCACTCTAAAATGATAGGAACAGCCATTTCAACTCCAACTGCAATTTTTCAAATCAGTTGTATAGCACTTTTGATTTGACACGCGCAACATAAGTTTGGTGTATTACCTGGATACATAAAGATATGTAAATAACATACAAGTTAACACCAACATTCTGTTACAATATTCCTTGATTCAACATGTGGACCACTGTTTGGGTTGCATTAAAATACATATTATCAAACATAAGATGCTAGAACAGCTTTACCAAGTTCTCTTGTGGTGTCTTTCACTCCATCTTTCAGGTTGACAGCAGTGCAGATGGGTAAAGGGTTCTGTCCCTCTGATACAGCCTTCTGCTGGTCAGACAGAGTACTGGTGTTCTCCTACAAATCACACATTGGAGAAATCATTCTGTCACAGGCTGTTCCAAACAACTTTGCAAAATGTTAAATATGTAAAGCATCATAACTCCGTGTGAAAGACATTAAGACACTAATTGTGGCTGTGGGAAAAACATTCCATAGTTTCAATTAAATAAAAAGCACTATAATTACAGGCAACCACCATTTCCGCGAAACTCCTTCCCATTGCAGTGTGATTAGTACAGTGTGTATTGTAAAGTAGGCTGTTGTACCTTCCCATACAGGCAGTGCTCGATGACCAGACCCCACATGTCTATGAGTGACACCATATGACCCTCCTTCTCTTTCTCCTCCATCTGGTGTCTGTAGTACTGCAGCTTCTCAGGGGTGAAGGCACTGAAGAAACTCTTGGTGATCTCCCCCTCCATAGCTGAGATGGACTCATCCATATCACACTGTGACCAATCTGCTTCCTGATACAGCGTCGCTAAGGCCCTGTTGAACAGGAATTTGTTATGATGTCACATAAGTATGGGTCTCAGTAGTATAAACTGGCATGTGTGTGTTCATTCACTCCTTCATTCATTTTGCTTATTGGATACGGCCTATTTAATTGCAATGGCGATAAATTCCATGCTCACCATGTGGAGCCTGACACACCAGTGATATAGCTCATAGCATCCAGTAAGCCCAGTCTCTGCAGGCCCTTCAGACTGCCATACAAGCCAGTCATTGCTCTGGTCCCTCCCCCTGAGCCAACCACAGCTATAACAGGCACCTGGGTGAAAAAGACAAACACCATCTCTGGTTGGAGCTTCCATCTGTCAGTCAACCTGTTTGAGACTTGTTCCATAATTACAGTGAATGACACCACAGTAGAAATAAACCAATTCCCCGCAACAATGTCTTTCATGAGACTGGAAAAACACAAACATATTGGGTCAGCATCAATATTCAGTCTTCATTAGTGTGTAAATTACGGATGACAAGCAGCCATTGGTGCAGTGTGTAATAAGTGCATAAAACTCATCACCATGTACCTTTTTAGGGTCAGGGGCCGAGCTGAGGCCCAACTCCTTTTGTAAGGCCTGACCCACTAGCACCTTTCTTTTCTTCAGGAATTCTTTTTCCTCCGGAGGGATGTCAAAATCAAGACGCACCTCAAATTCATCATCTAGGCTGTGGATTTACAGGGGCATGCACACATTGTCTTACAACAACAATGTCTTGTGTTTGTATACTTCTGAATGAAATACTGATGGGTTTTCTTTTCTCGTAAAAAGGAACACTTTACCAGTCCTCTGCTCTCAAATGTAGATCCACCATGTCCTGTGAAGGGGCAGTGTCCACATAAGTCATATAGGCTTTACAAACACCCTTCATCAATAATCTTTCTTGGATCTTTATGGCAAACACTAGAATGTGGTCTACTGTACCTCTCCCACAGGTAAAGATACTTTGAAGTCATTACTGGCTGGAAGTTGCTGGAGTGGAACAGCAGATACGCCAGTGATAGTTGCACCTTCTATCTCACCCAATTTATCCTGGGGATACAAGAAACATGATAGTGGAATTTTTAAAAATCATATGGAACTTGGATGACGATAAGGAAGATATTGGTCAAGTAAAGTATTTCGCCACTATGGCCTATTTATTGCCTTCAGTCCCTTATCTTACCTCATTTGCACACACTGTATATAGACTTTTTCTATTGTGTTATTGACTGTATGTTTGTTTATTCCATGTGTAACTCTGTGTTGTTTGTGTCGCACTGCTTTGCTTTATCTTGGCCAGGTCACAGTTGTAAATGAGAACTTGTTCTCAACTGGCCTACCTGGTTAAATAAAGATGAAATAAAATAATGAAATAAAAGGATCAGTTAACCGCACCGTCAAGCCAAGCTCCGTCTCCAAATCTCTGTTGATGTAGTAACGTACGGTTTTGGCCAGGTTCGATGTTTCTTCAGGAGCAAGAATCTTATGTTCTTCTTGAAAGGCCCCACACAGTTTCAGTACCACATTCTGCTCCACTAGAACAATAACATAGATTGGTTGCTCAGTTGAGTGCTTTATGATATACAATTCATACATTGGGGTGTATTTAGAAAACAAATCAACGTTTATTGGTTGCGTACACAGTTTAGCAGATGTTATAGCGGGTGCAACAAAATGCTTGTTACTAGCTCCTAACAATGCAGTATAATGTCAAACAGCACACAAATATATATACAGTACCAGTCAAAAGTTTGGATACACCTACTCTAGTCCTTCAAGGGTTTTTCTTTATTTTAACTATTTTCTACATTGTAGAATAATAGTGAAGAAATCAAAACTATGAAATAACACATATGGAATCATGTAGTAACCAAAACAGTATTAAACAAATCAAAATATATTTTATATTTGAGATTCTTTAAAGTAGCCACCCTTTGCCTTGATGACAGCTATGCACACTCTTGGCATTCTTCAACCAGCTTCATGCTTTTCCAACAGTCTTGAAGGAGTTCCCACATATGCTGAGCACTTGTTGGCTACTTTTCCTTCACTCTGCAGTACAACTCATCCCAAACCATCTCAATTGGGTTGAAGTCGTGTGATTGTGGAGGCCAGGTCATCTGATGCAGCACTCCATCATTGTCCTGTTTTTGTCCTGTTTAAAAACAAATGATAGTCCCACTAAGCGCAAACCAGGTGGGATGGCATATCGCTGCAGAATGCTGTGGTAGCCATTCTGGTTAAGTGTGTCTTGAATTCTAAATAAATTACTGACAGTATGACCAGCAAAGCACCCCCACACCATCACACCACCTCCTCCATGCTTCACGGTGGAAACCACACATGCGGAGATCATCCATTCACCTACTCTGTGTCTCACAAAGACACAGCGGTTGGAAAGAAAAATCTCAAATTTGGACTCATCAGACCAAAGGGCAGATTTCCACCGGTCTAATGTCCATTGCTCATACGTCTTGGCCCAAACAAGTCTTCTTCTTATTGGTGTCCTTTAGTAGTAGTTTCGACCATGAATGCCTGATTCCCACAGGCTACTCTGAACAGTTGATGTTGAGATGTGTCTTCTACTTGAACTCTGAAGCATTTATTAAGTCTGCAATTTCTTAGGCTGGTAACTCTACTGAACTTATCCTTTGCAGCAGAGGTAACTGGGTCTTCCTTTCCTGTGGCAGTCCTCATGAGAGTTAGTTTCATCATAGCGCTTGATGGTTTTTGCAACTGCACGTGAAGAAAGCTATTGAAATTGTCCGGATTGACTGACTTTCACGTCTTGAAGTAATGGACTGTTATTTCTCTTTGCTTATTTGATCTGTTCTTGCATTATATGGACTTGGTCTTTTACCAAATAGGGCTATCGTCCCCTATCTTGTCATAACAAGATTGGCTCAAACGCATGAAGGAAAGAAATTCCACAAATTAACTTTTAACAAGACACACCTGTTAATTGAAATGCATTCCAGGTGACTACTTCATGAAGCTGGTTGAGAGAATGCCAAGAGTGTGCAAAGCTGTCATCAAGGTAAAGGGTGGCTTCTTTGAAGAATATAAAATATAGTTTGACTTGTTTATAACACTTTTTTTGCTTACTACATGATTCCATATGTGTTATTTCATAGTTTAGATATCTTCACTATTATTCTACAAAATAGTATGAATAAAGAAAAACCCTGGAATGAGTAGGTGTGTCCAAACGTTTGACTGATGCTTTTGGCTGGTACTGAATCTAATGAATCTAATTAACAACTGAAATAGCACTGTAACAGTAATCCAAATGCAATCTATACGTATGCACACCGGTTGAATTTACACAAGATATACTAAGAATTATATGTACAGCAGTAGATATAGAGTGAGCTATGTAAATAATCTAGTATATAAATACATATGGCAGTGTGTATAAACAGTTGAATTAAAATGCAATTTACAGTAGTAGAAATAGTAGAGTGAGCTATGTCAAGAATACAGTATTTAAATACACAGTATAAAACTCCATGGCAAAACAGATAGAATTGCAGGAAATTAGCTTCCGGGCCAGAGTGTATGTGAATATGTGTGTGAGTGGTGTGTATAGACAGTATGTGAATAGAAAATGAGTCTATTGCAGTAGTTATATAGGATGAGCCATGACTAGAATACAGTATATAAATATAAAGTGGGTAAATAAGTGGCACTTATAGTCACTGGCCACGTTTACATGCCCAACAATATCCTGTTATTATTCAGGTTACTCAAGTATTCTGTTTTTGAGTTGACACATAGCTTATGAACATCATATCCCATTTACAATAACATGAAAAAGCTTGTAAACTGGATATGAGTAACACGGATAAGATGCCTGGGATATACTGATCTTAGATAGGATACTGTGGCATGCAAACATCTTATCCCGTTTACTCATGTTTTTTTGCGGTCTGTATACAGCAGGCTCAGTTTCGCATATCATGGCCCTAGTCAAAATACCCTATAGAATTAATGATTTTTCCAATAGAATCCTATAGGATTCTGGCAGTCCTATAGGATTTTGTGTCACCTGTATCAGAATTATATTGGATTACTTTTCCCCCCTATTGGAAATCAAATAGAACTTTTATTTCTTAATTGAACCCAATAAATATATTTTATTTTATAAATAAAATAAGTTATTGCCGTAAGTTCTTGTACAACATAACATTAATTACAACATTTTAGTTGATCGGAAACAACAGTTCAATATTCATTTCTGTTTTATTCACCTTCAAGACTGTCCCTTTAAGAAGGACTGACGTCACAGCGAGCACATGCTTGCAGTATTAATTAACTACCAAGTTCAGTTCACCACCTGTGGCTGTGCAGAGGATCTCTGATTTTCTAACATTAATATTCTACCTGTTTTATCCTACACTGTGCGTGAATGCAAGAACTTGTGAATACAGCAGTGGTGTAAAGTACTTAAGTAAAAAAAACTTTCAAGTACTACTTAAGTACTTTCTTTGCAGAATTGCAAAGAAAAAGCCATATCTCAGACTGACCAATAAAAATAAATTGGCGTCTCGTCAACGGGACAATTGTAAATCATGCAGCGTCTTCTCAAGATCGCATATTTTAGATAAACAAATGTCGGTACATATAAGTGTCTTACATTGGCTGAAAGCTTAAATTCTTGTTCATATAACTGCACTGTCCAATTTACAGTAGCTCTTACTGTGAAGAAATGCCATGCTGTTGTTTGAGGAGCGCTCCTAACAAAAAGTTTTTTTCACTGCAGTAGGTTTGATAAATTCACTCTTGAAGGTGAAATGTGTACTTACGTTCTGAAATATTGCTCTGATTAATCATTCAAAGGGTCCCAGAGATAACATGAAGTGTTGTTTTGTTAGATAAAATCATTTTTCATATCCTAAAAAGGTCAATATAGCATGCACGATCGATTTTGTATTTCCACTCGTTCAATTTGCAAAGGAAGGAATTTGTAAAAATCTCACCCTAAACGTTGTTTCAATGAGTCAAATCACATTCGTATTTATTCCTCAGAGATCCTAGAACGTAACAAGACTTCACTTCATTAGGGGTGTAGTATATCCTATAGGACACCATATTTGGTCAGAGAGCGATGCCTTCATGGCACGCCGTCAAATAAGCACCAAACGGGGTCAAACAAAGCTAGCTAGATAGCCAATGAGCTGGGCTTTATGGGAGTATCCGGAAACCGTGTATACGTCGTAAAATGTAGCTACTAACCTTGTACAACAGCATGCCTTTTCATTTTGGACAAAAATTCTGAGAATATTCAGAGTTATGAATTTATGAAAACTGGTTGTTTTGCAAATGTTGAACATATAATATGGCTACTAATACTTCGAAAGCTAAATCAAAGTCCAAGTATAAAGATTTGACGATATTCTTGCAGAAAAATTTAATATGAATGTTTCCTTCGCGATTTGCTCAAATGTACCTGGGGACATAACACTAAAAGTCTTGTAGTTCACTCATTCTTCAAGTTATCCGTCTGAAACTTTGCACATACATTGCTTCCATCTTGTGGACACTATCGGAATTACAACCAGAGTGATGGCTGGATGGCGGTAGATGGTGCTAGAAAAAAAGGTATTTCTTTGTGTTTTCTTCTACCAGATCTATTATCTTATATTCTCCTACATTGCTTTACAATTTCCACAAACTTCAAAGTGTTTACTTTCAAATGGTACCAAGAATATGCATATCCTTGCTTCAGGGTTGAGCTACAGGCAGTTAGATGTAATTTAGACGAAAATTGAAAAAAAGGGGGCTATCCTTAAGAAGTTTTAAGTCTTTAAGTTTTAGTCTTCACTGTTGAGATGGTTGTTTTGTGGGTACTATTTAATGAAGCTGCCAGTTGAGGACTTGTGAGGCATTTGTTTCTCAAACTAGACAATCTAATGTACTTGTCCTCTTGCTCAGTTGTGCACCGGGGCCTCCCACTCCTCTTTCTATTCTGGTTAGAGCCAGTTTGCACTGTTCTGTGAAGGGAGTAGTACACAGCGTTGTACGAGATCTTCAGTTTCTTGGCAATAGCCTTCATTTCTCAGAACAAGTATAGACTGATGAGTTTCAGAAGAAAGTTCTTTGTTTCGGGCCATTTTGAGCCTGTAATCGAACCCACAAATGCTGATGCTCCAGATACTCAACTAGTCTAAAGGCCAGTTTTATTGCTTCCTTAATCAGCACAACAGTTTTCAGCTGTGCTAACAATTGCAAAATGGTTTTCTAATGATCAATTTGCCTTTAGAAATTATCAACTTGGATTCGCTAACACAACGTGCCATTGGAACACAGGAGTGATGGTTGCTGATAATGGGCCTCTGTATGCCTATGTAGAAATTCCATTTAAAAAATCAGCTGTTTCCAGCTACAATAGTCATTTACAACATTAACAATGTATACACTGTATTTCCGATCAATTTGATGTTATTTTAATGGATTTTTTTTTTCAAAAACGAAGACATTTCTAAGTGACCCCAAACTTTTGAACGGTTGTGTAAGTAGAGATGGCCGCCTCGCTTCGCGTTCCTAGGAAACTATGCAGTTTTTTGTTTTTTTACGTGTTATTTCTTACACTAGTACCCCAGGTCATCTTAGGTTTCGTCACATACAGCCGAGAAGAACTACTGAATATAAGATCAGCGTCAACTCACCACCAGTACGACCAAGAATATGTTTTTCGCGATGCGGATCCTGTGTTCTGCCTTACAACCAGCGCCACGGGATGGTTCCCATGCAGCGACCCAAAAAAACGACTCAGAAAAAGAGGGAAACGAAGCGGTCTTCTGGTCAGACTCCGGAGACGGGCACATCGTGCACCACTCCCTAGCATTCTTCTTGCCAATGTCCAGTCTCTTGACAACAAGGTTGATGAAATCCGAGCAAGGGTAGCATTCCAGAGGGACATCAGAGACTGTAACGTTCTCTGTTTCACGGAAACGTGGCTCACTGGAGAGACGCAATCCGAAGCGGTGCAGCCAGCGGGTTTCTCCACGCATCGCGCGGACAGAAACGAACATCTTTCTGGTAAGAAGAGGGGCGGGGGCGTATGCCTTATGGCCAACGTGACATGGTGTGATGAAAGAAACATACAGGAACTCAAATCCTTCTGTTCACCTGATTTAGAATTCCTCACAATCAAATGTAGACCGCATTATCTACCAAGAGAATTCTCTTCGATTATAATCACAGCCGTATATATCCCCCCCCAAGCAGACACATCGATGGCTCTGAACGAACTTTATTTAACTCTCTGCAAACTGGAAACGATTTATCCGGAGGCTGCATTCATTGTAGCTGGGGATTTTAACAAGGCTAATCTGAAAACAAGACTCCCTAAATTTGATCAGCATATCGATTGCGCAACCAGGGGTGGAAAGACCCTGGATCATTGTTACTCTAACTTCCGCGACGCATATAAGGCCCTGCCCCGCCCCCCTTTCGGAAAAGCTGACCACGACTCCATTTTGTTGATCCCTGCCTACAGACAGAAACTAAAACAAGAAGCTCCCACGCTGAGGTCTGTCCAACGCTGGTCCGACCAAGCTGACTCCACACTCCAAGACTGCTTCCATCACGTGGACTGGGAGATGTTTCGTATTGCGTCAGCCAACAACATTGACGAATACGCTGATTCGGTGTGCGAGTTCATTAGAACGTGCGTTGAAGATGTCGTTCCCATAGCAACGATTAAAACATTCCCCAACCAGAAACCGTGGATTGATGGCAGCATTCGTGTGGAACTGAAGGCGCGAACCACTGCTTTTAATCAGGGCAAGGTGTCTGGTAACATGACTGAATACAAACAGTGCAGCTATTCCCTCCGCAAGGCTATCAAACAAGCTAAGCGCCAGTACAGAGACAAAGTAGAATCTCAATTCAACAGCTCAGACACAAGAGGCATGTGGCAGGGTCTACAGTCAATCACGGACTACAGGAAGAAACCCAGCCCAGTCACGGACCAGGATGTCTTGCTCCCAGGCAGACTAAACAACTTTTTTGCCCGCTTTGAGGACAATACAGTGCCACTGACACAGCCTGCAACGAAAACATGCGGTCTCTCCTTCACTGCAGCCGAAGTGAGTAAGACATTTAAACGTGTTAACCCTCGCAAGGCTGCAGGCCCAGACGGCATCCCCAGCCGCGCCCTCAGAGCATGCGCAGACCAGCTGGCCGGTGTGTTTACGGACATATTCAACCAATCCCTATACCAGTCTGCTGTTCCCACATGCTTCAAGAGGGCCACCATTGTTCCTGTTCCCAAGAAAGCTAAGGTAACTGAGCTAAACGACTACCGCCCCGTAGCACTCACATCCGTCATCATGAAGTGCTTTGAGAGACTAGTCAAGGACCATATCACCTCCACCCTACCTGACACCCTTGACCCACTCCAATTTGCTTACCGCCCAAATAGGTCCACAGACGATGCAATCTCAACCACACTGCACACTGCCCTAACCCATCTGGACAAGAGGAATACCTATGTGAGAATGCTGTTCATCGACTACAGCTCGGCATTCAACACCATAGTACCCTCCAAGCTCGTCATCAAGCTCGAGACCCTGGGTCTCGACCCCGCCCTGTGCAACTGGGTACTGGACTTCCTGACGGGCCGCCCCCAGGTGGTGAGGGTAGGCAACAACATCTCCTCCCCACTGATCCTCAACACTGGGGCCCCACAAGGGTGCGTTCTGAGCCCTCTCCTGTACTCCCTGTTCACCCACGACTGCGTGGCCACGCACGCCTCCAACTCAATCATCAAGTTTGCGGACGACACAACAGTGGTAGGCTTGATTACCAACAACGACGAGACGGCCTACAGGGAGGAGGTGAGGGCCCTCGGAGTGTGGTGTCAGGAAAATAACCTCACACTCAACGTCAACAAAACTAAGGAGATGATTGTGGACTTCAGGAAACAGCAGAGGGAACACCCCCCCATCCACATCGATGGAACAGTAGTGGAGAGGGTAGCAAGTATTAAGTTCCTCGGCATACACATCACAGACAAACTGAATTGGTCCACTCACACAGACAGCATCGTGAAGAAGGCGCAGCAGCGCCTCTTCAACCTCAGGAGGCTGAAGAAATTCGGCTTGTCACCAAAAGCACTCACAAACTTCTACAGATGCACAATCGAGAGCATCCTGGCGGGCTGTATCACCGCCTGGTATGGCAACTGCACCGCCCTCAACCGTAAGGCTCTCCAGAGGGTAGTGAGGTCTGCACAACGCATCACCGGGGGCAAACTACCTGCCCTCCAGGACACCTACACCACCCGATGCTACAGGAAGGCCATAAAGATCATCAAGGACATCAACCACCCGAGCCACTGCCTGTTCACCCCGCTGTCATCCAGAAGGCGAGGTCAGTACAGGTGCATCAAAGCTGGGACCGAGAGACTGAAAAACAGCTTCTATCTCAAGGCCATCAGACTGTTAAACAGCCACCACTAACATTGAGTGGCTACTGCCAACACACTGTCAATGCCACTGACTCTACTCCAGCCACTTTAATCATGGGAATTGATGGGAAATGATGTAAATATATCACTAGCCACTTTAAACAATGCTACCTTATATAATGTTACTTACCCTACATTATTCATCTCATATGCATACGTAGATACTGTACTCTATATCATCGACTGCATCCTTATGTAATACATGTATCACTAGCCACTTTAACTATGCCACTTGGTTTACATACTCATCTCATATGTATATACTGTACTCGATATCATCTACTGTATCTTGCCTATGCTGCTCTGTACCATCACTCATTCATATATCCTTATGTACATATTCTTTATCCCCTTACACTGTGTATAAGACAGTAGTTTTTTTTGGAATTGTTAGTTAGATTACTTGTTCGTTATTACTGCATTGTCGGAACTAGAAGCACAAGCATTTCGCTACACTCGCATTAACATCTGCTAACCATGTGTATGTGACAAATACATTTGATTTGATTTGATTTTAAGTATACTTAAAACCAAATACTTTTTGACTTTTACTCAAATAGTATTTTACTGGGTGACTTTCACTTGAGACATTTTCTATTAAGTTATCTTTACTTTTATTCAAGTATGACAATTGGGTACTTTTTCCACCACTGGAGTACAGTATTTGTTTCCTTATGTTTCCTGACAAAGTTGTCAATGTTTAAGTCCTATTTTGTCATTGTGCAACCCTTTATGCACACATTTTTCTGCTAGCTAAGAAACTACTGTTATTTGGCTAAGTTGTATCCATTTGCATCTTGTTTTTGAGTAACTATTGTTATAGCAGATGAGAAATATTTCTTATTGCTAAATATATGTATGTTCCTTATATTTTTAACCTTTATTTAACTAGGCGAGTCAGCCTTACTATAGGCAAGGCAAACACGTTTTCATTATTTCAGGTAGATCAAAATAACTCAATTACATCACGTTATTTGTACTCATTCAGCAGTTTTGACCAAATTAAGAAGAATACTATTGGAAATGAATGTTGAATGTTCCATTTATATTCCTAAAACATAAGTTGAAAATTATGCTGTCGCTGCTTCCCCTTGACAATCATTTTTGATAAATAGCCTTATGTCAAAACACTGTTTTGAAGTGTTAAAAATCAATAAACATCAAATAAAGTAATTTTACAGAACAAAAGTTATCAGCAGACTTTCAGCATGACTATAGGGAAGGGCACTCAACATGCTCAGCACTGACACAAATGACTGGTGATTGGCTGAAAGAAATTGATAGTATGAAGATTGTGTGAGCTGTTTTGTTAGACTTCAGTGCAGCTTTTGATGTCATTGATTATAAACTATTGCTGAAAAAAACCTAGGTGTTATGGATTTGCATCCTCTGTCTTATTATGGATTGAGAGTTACCTTTCTTATAGAAGAGTGGGGGTTTTCGTTAATGAAAGCCTCTCATGCAAATTCAGTTGAGTATGGTGTACCGCAAGGCAGTCGGCTTGGGCCATTATTGTTTTCTGTTTTTACAAATGACCTTCCACTGACCTTGAATAAAGCCTGTGTGTCTATGTACGCTGACGACTCAACAGTATACACGTTGGCTGCAACAGTTAAATAAATAACTGATAAACATAGAGCTCCAGTCAGTTCTAAAAAACGAAAAGCATCACTTTTTTGGACAAATCTCTCGCTCAATGCTAAACCTCATTCAGATCTATTGTTGAATAATGTGGCTATTGAGCAAGTTGAGGAGACTAAACTGCTGGGTGTAAATGGCAAGCTGTCATGGTCTAAACATAGACTCAAAAGGTGGCTAAAATGTGATGATAGGGTGTTGCGCTGCCTTCTTGACAGCTCAGTCGACCAGACAGGTCCTACTGGCCCTAGTTTGGTCACACCTGGACTACTGTCTAGATGTGTGGTCATCTGCGACAAAGGACATAAGTAAATTGCAGTTGGTCCAGAACAAAGAAGTGCGTATCGCACTCAAAGTTGAGGAGAGATTGACTGCATATTGGTCTTTGTGCAAGGTATTGATGTGTTGAAGGTACCAAACTGTCTGTTCAAGCAGTTTGCACACAGTTCAGACACACATTGGTACAACACAATACATGCAACCAGAGGTCTCTTTACAGTCCCCAGGTCCAGAACAGAGGATGGGAAACTCACAGTATTAAATAGAGTCATGGCTACATGGAACTCTGCCACCCCAGGTAACTCAAGCTAGCAATAAAAACATAGAAAAGAACACTTTAATGAACAAAGGACTGAAGAGACACAGCCATTTTATACATCTTGTAATTTGCACTATACCATGTATTAGACTTAGATAGTGTGTAAGTACTGATATGTTGGCTATGTGTGACATTTTAAATTGAGGTATTTCCATCCTTAACTAATAACGTTCTGTACTATGTATTATGTAGACCCCAGGAAGAGTAGCTGATGCTTTTGCAGCAGCTATTGGGGATAAACCAAAAACCCTGTTGTTTTGACAAATGGCAATTAATCACTCATATTGACTAGGGGGAAAATCAGGCTGTATGCGCTGTTGAAACTAACACAAATCAAAAACCAAATGGAAACTGGAAATATTGTTTGCGTCACTTGTTAGAGGACAACTTGTAGAAGACAGCCAGCCACATTTTGGAATGTTGCATTTTGTTTCAAGTGGGTCGCCAACGCAGAAAGCTAAACGCAACACTATTTTGTTAATCGCATATCGATATCAATTTGACATCAATAGAGCGGGGTCAAACGTTTGATTTTAAACTAGCACTATTCAAAGGCCACACTGAATCTCAGAATCAGTTGCTTTATTATTTAACGTCAACGAATCACGACCCACCATAGTATATCAACAGTGACAAGAGTTGGCTGTTATTGGAGTGAAAGTTTGACTCTCAAATCCATGTATTTGTGTGAAGCCAGCGACTTTAATACAGAGAGCGCCCCGAATTTCCTCTGCCATTTGAGTTTGAAAATTGATAGCAAAATTAGACTGTATGACAAATCTGATCTGTGGTAAAAAGGACGTGTAATTACCCTCAATTAGATTTGGTCAAAGCGTGAGGTTGTGTAATGTAGTAAGTAACACATACTCTCCACGTACAGGAAAATAGCGGAAATAATATCAAATAATCTACTGTAATATGTAGCTTTATTGGGCAATCTCACAGCTAAATATGGAACAGAAACCTGAACATTTATGTTCAACTGCAATCAAGATTAAAGACCAGTAAACTGAGGAACAGTCTCTGTCCCGTATCGCTCCGAAGCACAATCTCCATCTCTTTGCCTACTCACACCAGTGATAATTGGAAAACCTCTTCAACACACCACCACAATGTGGGAGTGATTCAAATTCTATCAGAATTTGGAACAAGTCCTATTGGACTGCTATGAGATTCGATACTTTAGGATTGTATCTTTTAGGATCCTATAGGATTCCAATACAAGAATCCAATAGAAAAATCCTATCAGATTTTAGAACCAGTCCTGTGCAGTTCGATCCACCATAATAATTCCATTATACTTTATTTTGCTGATAAATTGTACTGGACCGTATAGCCTAGTGGCTTAGGCTACTTTTACCCCTAATTTAGATACGTTTTTGCTTACAATTTACGACATTTGGTAGGGCATATTATAATTTCCGACATGTGTTTGTCAACTATAGTTAGATACATGCAGCTTCGCTTCTGTCATAACTTGTTGCCCAGAAGACTAAATAAAGTAGTGCTCACCAGAATAACATCAATAGAATTCATTTATTAGTAATTTAGTTAACACCTGTAAAGCTGTCTGTTTTGTTTAGGGACGGGAGAGAAAACACAATACCTCCAAAACAGTGGAAAGATTGTTCCTGTGCAAAATGTCCAAATGTAATCAGCTTGACCGGTTAAGGAAATTAAAAGCTGAAAAAAAGATTAAACATGTCTCTGATAAGACATCAGTTCTTCTTGGGTGCATAATATGTGGTTGAAATGCTGTCTGCTTGCATAACAGTGTTAAAGATAACAAGTGACACGCGCATTCTCATTTTCTAAAGAGAAAATAAATAATTTCTCCACTCCTGTTCCCAAGACAAAATAACATTTGTTTTATCATTTTACTGAAAGAAGTGCATAATTCTGCAGGAGTTAATATTATATTATGCTACATGTGAGAGGTTATAGACCTACAGTCAGTGTCCAGATTTCAGTTACTATTCCTTCCATTTAACCCATATGAACTTATCCCGAATAAAACCTTAAGCGAGATATGAGCTACTATCCAGAATACTGTGCACATGTAAACGTGGTCACTCTTCTTGTCAGGACTATAGAGGGAAGCAACTGGGTTAGGAAGAATGCAAATACTAATAACAAAATGAACATCCCTTTAGGCCTGTCCTGACACTGAACAGGCAAAACTAACTCAAACCAGGAACTGATAATGACAATAATGCAACCAACTTTGCCCCAGGGATAGTCTTAAGACTGTAGATATATCCACGTCTTAAATATTGCAAACAAGTTTAAACCTGTTTTACGGGTCAAGTAAATGGCAAACTGTGTTTAACAGGCACCTGGAGAAAAATGCACTCCAAACTAGCTTTTCAGGAGTTTGTGAAAGAAAAGCTGGGTAGAATGCATTTTTTTAATGTGTTACAATTCAATTTGTGTTCCAATAAAATGTGTGATTGTGTAATTATTGTTATTCCATTTCTGGTAGGGAAGGAACAGGTTTTCTGATTACATGTCTCTGCAGCTCAAAAGGTCACCATCTCACAATCTCAAGTTTCAATATGCAGACGGATTTATGGCGCAGTTGCTGACTGCAGGGCCGGCGCCAGAACGAATCAGTTACAGACATGACACAATAATACTCACTGGCAGTGGTCATCAGCTTTTCCACATTCACATCCACAGTAGAGAATGTGGAGGCCTAGGACAAAATATACTACAATGATCAGCCAATAGAATAGGCTTCTGTTTGTGGATGACAAGTTCTTTCCTTCATTTTGTACAATAGTACATTACATGTACATTGCATTCAGAAAGTATTCAGACCCCTTGACTTTTTCCACATTGTTACATTAGTCCTATTTTAAAATGGATTTTAAAAAATGGAAAACACCCCTCAATCTGCACACAATAACCCATAATGACAAATCAAAAACAGGTTTAGCAAAAACTTTGTTGAAGCACCTTTGGCAGTGATTACAGCCAAGTATTCTTGGGTATGATGCTACACCCTGTATTTGGGGAGTTTCTCCCATTCTTCTCTGCAGATCCTCTCAAGCTCTGTCAGGTTCAATGGGGAATGTACTTCTCTCAATTTATCTTTCCCTCGATCCTGACTAGTCTCCCAGTCCCAGTCGCTGAAAAACATCCCCAGAGTATGATGATGCTGCCACCACTATGCTTCACCATAGGGATGGTGCCAGGTTTCCTACAGACGTGACCCTTGGCATTCAATTTCGGTTTTATCAGACCAAAAGAATCTTGTTTCTCATTGTCTGAGAGCCTTTAGGTGCCTTTTGGCAAACTCCAAGCGGGCTGTCATGTGCCTTTTACTGAGGAGTGGCTTCCGTCTGGCCACTACCATAAAGGCCTGATTGGTGGAGTGCTGCAGAGATGGTTGTCCTTCTGGAAGGTTCTTCCATCTCCACAGATGAACTCTGGAGCTCTGTCACAGTGACCATTGGGTTCTTGGTCACCTCCCTGACCAAGGCCCTTCACCCCCGATTGCGCAGCCTGTCCGGGCGGGCAGCTCTAGGAAGAGTCTTGGTGGTTACAAACTTCTTCCATTTAAGAATGATGAAGGCCACTGTGTTCTTGGGGACCTTCAATGCTGCAGACATTTTTTGGTACCCTTCCCCAGATGCCCCCCCCCACACAAAATCATGTCTCGGAGCTCTATGGACCATTCATTCGACCTCATGGCTTGGTTTTTGCTCTGACATGCACTGTCAACTGTGGGACCTTGTGTGCCTTTCCAAATCATGTCCAATCAATTGAATTTACCACAGGTGGACTCCAATCAAGTTGTAGAAACATCTCAAGGATGATTAATGGAAAAAGGATGCACCTGAGCACAATTTTATATATACACACACACACATTTGCATACATTTATTTTTTGATTTGTCATTAAGGGTTCATGTGTGTAGATTGATGAGGAATTTAATACATTTTAGAATAAGGCTATAAAGTAACAACATTTGGAAAAAGGGAAGGGGTCTGAATACTTTCCGAATGCACAGTATTAAATACAAATAATTGTCTGTTTCTCACAGCACATTACCATGTCCTTTCATTATTGACCTCATCATTATCCCTCTATGATCATCCTTTTTATGCTGACTTTGCCTTAGAATGATAAAACAAATGATCATGTCCTTACCACTAGTACACCATTAGAGAGATAGTCACCAGCATGCTCTTTACTGCAAACAGGGCACACAGGGAACACAAACTGTTGTCAGTCATGGAATACCTTTTTATAACAACAAAAATGTGACTATTTCAGCACCTTCTTTGAAAGTAGTCTGACAATGGTATGGATGTCAAAGTTGTCACTCACCTCTCCAGCAACTCAAACTCAACCCACAATTCATATGTGGTCTGAAATAAAGAGATGGCATAGGAGACTAAACATAGGCTACATGGGATTCATTAATGACATATTCTAGCTCTAATCCTTAGTGCTATAATAGTCCTACCGGTTCACTGAGGAAGGTCTTGGTCTCCTTCTTCCCAGGTGTGAGGTTACTGATGTCAAACACTACAATGGAGCACAAGTCATCAGCCATGATACTGTCCTCATCGTACATCGTCAACTCCACGATATTCTGAAAAGACAAGGGCATCTCTTACTCCATTTTACCACGTTTGGATGTATTTTGATTTACAGTATATTACAACAAGACAATGCATGTCTGTTTTATACAATAATGGGTAAACTAATGAGATACAATCTCTCATTCTCTTATTCCATGGCATGTGAAACAGCTTGATAACCTATTTCCAATATATTAAGGAAATAAAAATGCACTCCAAACTAGCTTTTCAGGGGTTTGTGAAAGAAAAGCTGGGTAGAATGCATTTTTTTACGTGTTACAATTCAATTTGTGTTCCAATAAAATGTGTGATTGTGTAATTATTGTTATTCCATTTCTGGTAGGGAAGGAACAGGTTTTCTGATTACATGTCTCTGCAGCTCAAAAGGTCACCATCTCACAATCTCAAGTTTCAATATGCAGACGGATTTATGGCGCAGTTGCTGACTGCAGGGCCGGCGCCAGATCGAATCAGTTAGATATTTGATTTCTATAGACCCAAACTGCAGGAATGTCAAAACGGATGATCAATGGAAACAGGATGCACCTGAGCTCAATTTCGAGTCTCACAGCAAAGGGTCAGAATACATATGTAAATAAGGTATCTGTTTTTTATTTGGAACACATTTTTAAAAACCTGTTTTTGTTTTATCATTATGGGGTATTGTGTGTAGATTGCTGAGGAAAATGTTTTATGTAATCAATTTTAGGATAAGGCTGTAACGTATCAAAATGTGGAAAAAGTCAAGGGGTCTGAATACTTTGGATTAAATTGCCCAGCCAATTAAATCACTTTTAATTTACTCATCTGTCTTCGGTTCCATGGCGCAATTCATGCATCTCCACTGGCCTCTCTCTCATCCATCCTCTCTCTATAGTAGCCTAGTTCAATGTGTGTCCCAGTAGTAGCTATATAGTTTGGTCACTTATACCGATCAATTAAAAAATGTATATATATTTGAGGAAGAAAAAAAAAGTATATAGGCTACATCTTGTCAACTAGGAGGGAAGTTTGAATGGTGAGAGCTTCTCTGGTGTGATCACGTTGGCCGCTGGTAAAAATACAATGAAGTGGAATACTCTGTTCTCCTCTCACCCAGTGTTTATGTTTACAATTACATGTATTACATCAGAATTGGTAAGGGGATACCTAGTCAGTTGCACAACTGAATGCATTAAACCGGAATGTGTCAGAGAGGTGCAGGAATGCCAAATGTTAGAATGTTCCCAATCAAATGTATGAATTCAATTTTAACATTTTCCTATCAGTCTAACTTTCATAAACACTGCAATTGGATGATAGCTGTGAGGGTTATCGAATCAGACTTGAATCCTCTGACCACCTCAAGCTCATTAATGTTAATATTTGAAGATTGCCGTAAGGCCAGTCTCTTTGGCAAATGACAGGAGTGGCAAGGTGTGTAATGTAATGCTGAGCAGACCTGGCAACCAGGCTATTACCAGCATGACCAAATACCCCAAATGGGTGGCTACAATGTCATTGCACCCTACCTACTTACAGTACCTTTAGAAAGTATTCATACCCCTTGACTTATTCCACATTTTGTTGTGTTGCAACCTGAATTCAAAATGGAATACATGATTCCTTTTTTTCCTCACCCATCTACACACAATACCCCATAATAACAAAGTGAAAACATGGTTTTAGAATTTCATCTTATTCAAAATGTATTCCGGATTTATTCAAAATGAAATGCAGAATTATTACATTTACATAAGTATTCACACATGTAGAAGCACCTTTGGCAGCGAATATAGCTGTGAGTCTTTCTCTAAGAGCATCTCTAAGAGCATTCCACACCTGGATTGTGCAACATTTGCCCATTATTCTTTTCAAATGTCTTCACGCTCTGTCACATTTATTTAGGCTTGCGATAACAAAGGGGTTGAATACTTAATGACTCCAGACATTTCACAATTCCACTTTAACATCATGGGGTATTGTGTGTAGGCCAGTGACAAAAAAAACACAATTGAATTCATTTTAAAAATCATGCTATAACACAACATGTGAAAAAAGTAAAGAGTTGCAAGTACTTTCTGAAGGCACTGCATGTGTAAATACATAGGGACATAGTGTTCCTTAAACCTATGGGTAACTCTGCCTAGTGATTGGCCTATTGTGTGAGGGGACGTACCTTGACATGACGGTGGACCCTGAAGTGGAAACTCTCATTCCACTCTGGGGTCTTGCTGTTGGGCACAGTCTTAGTACGGTGAGACCTGGCAGAAGCTGTGGGGAGGCGTACAATAACATAACAGTCCGACTCAGACCCTGTAAAACAAAACAGGACTGTTACAAAATAGTTTTGCCAATAGCAGGTAGGTCTTTGTATGTATGTATAAACAGATCAGAGACCTTAACTAAAAAGCTTAAAAGGGGTAGTTCAGTTTTTTTTTTTTCACCCTGAAAATTAATTTAGAAGTCTTTGAAAAGTATGCACAAGGCGAAAACAATATGACTCACAATAATCATGAGATTGGTTGTTTTTTGCTCGGAGTACGGTAACAGTCAGGCTCTGGTAAGTCTTAACCCTTCTCTAACAGGGGAGGCAAAAACATACAGACATAGTTACAGAAATACAACACACATACACCCTACATATTCTGGAAAAAAGGTGCTGAAGGGTGTAGCGAAGAACAATATTTTTTATATAGTAGATACATTAAGCACCTGCATAATTCTAATGGATACATTTCAAACATGAAAGCACCTGGATGAGATAAACAATGTTTTGTGCATGATCTATAGCATACACTTTAAAATATAGAGAAGTACTGTACCTTCATGGTTAGTGAATGTTCCTCCCAAAGAATTGAAGAGCCTGTCAGCTGCTGGGAATCCTTTTCCCTGAAGAGTGGAGGGTAAATACACTATGTAGGTGAGGCATAATAGGAGGACACACTTTTCAGGCTCAGGCATGTCCAACACAGGAAACCAGGGGTCTCAATGCCAGATGGGATGGCCTAACTTGTTGGGTTTTTTTGCACAAAAGGATCACTATCTGGCTAATAATGGTCCAGAGTGGTAGCCTCAAGGAAACAAATGGGCGGGTGTGCAATGTTCACACAAAAAAAATGTAAGCACTGATCAAATTTCAGGTTTGCTGAGCACAAACTTGAACTTTGTGAAAATTCTGTGCAACTTCTGGCACGCGTTTATTGTGAACACTGAGGCTGTACCCACTTTAAGTTACAGTTTAACAGTGGCTTCCTGATCATAATATAGGCCTATCAGAATGATAAAACAATGGAGAAAATGCATCCCATAACATTTTGACATGGAAAAATCTGTTTTATCATTCTGCCTACAGTAGGAGCCTGTGTGTTGTTCAATGTAGGCATACATTACAAGAGACTTAAGGAAAAATTATGCTGGGCTTGACATTAAAACCTGCTTATCCACTTGTCCTTAAGATAAGGAAGTGACTGAAAAAGTGTTGTTTGATGCAAGAAACCGCTTTTCAAAATAAAGTTCATTATTATTTCCATACCATTATTACAGAGAATGACAAATTATGCCACCTTCTGCCTATTGGCTACTTAACTTACTGAAGCCTGTCTCAAAATACAACACTGCCCCGTTAAGACCAAAGAAAATGCTCTTTACCTGACTAGCTTTTCAAAGATGGATAGAAATGCTCACGTGTTGTGCTCTTGTAGGAAGCAACCACTTCCCCATTGCCGACTAGAAATGAGCTACAACTGGGCTAATAACTTACTAGCTAGCAAAGGATATGAAAATGGTGTGCACACGTGACTACATGCAGCTCTCGCTTTGATTACAAAACAAACGCATCTAATCGCGACCACTCATGCTGAGTCCAGTTCAAAAGAATGGCACAGATCCATATATGGACAGGAAAATGTGCAATGCTGGCTCACCATTAAAAATATGTATTTTTATAAACATTAATAAATTAATAAACATTAATAACATTAGATTGATGTTTCGGCCTTCGATGGCATGCTTCAGAATAATCACAAAGGGAATGGACAAGTTCATGTAGGGCACGGGGAGCACAATTAGGGAGAAAACTCTTCAGCTGGTGGTGCCAATGAGAGACAGTGTGGTAGACCATACAGGTTAGTACTCAGGGTGTGGTGTGCTGTGGTCAAGGTCTCCACCTAATGTTGAAATACAGAAGTGAAACTAGTAAACAACAATTGGAAAACTAGACAAGCTTTTTTAATTTCCAGTACGGTAGGTGTAATTGATATACAACCACTACTATATCATTCATGTTGAATATGTTGTGTTGAAAAATAAACAGGGATAAGCAAAACTAGGGATACCAACAATAAACATCAAAAGCTTAGGCAAAGAGGTCTAACAACTGGTTTGGACAGCAGTTAGTGAGCAATAAAATGCTTATTAATTACTTAAAAATCATACAATGTGATTTTCTGGATTAGATTCCATCTCTCACAGTTGAAGACCTCTACATGCTTTGTAAGTAGGAAAACCTGCCAAATCGGCAGTGTATCAAATTCTTGTTCTCCCCACTGTACGTCTCGTGTTTGAGCCATTGAATTGCGACTCCACTTTGTCCCTATACCGACATTTGGCTTGTTTGATTGCCTTGCGGAGGGAATAACTACACTGTTTATATTCGGCCATATTCCTAGTCATCTTTCCATGGTTGAATGCTGTGGTTCGCACTTTCAGTTTTGCGCACCATCTATCCACGGTAGTGATAGGTGAACGTTGGGAGCCGGCTCGCACATCAGAAGAGCCGAATCTTTTTTTTTAAATATTTAAAAAATTAAGATGAATATTCAAAAGATTTAAATAAATAGAATTAACTCATTCATAGAACAAAAAAATTATCAAATAATATGGCCTAAATGCTCAATCGCACACACATTCGTTCAGACTGTCTGCTCAGACTGCCTCCCCTGTTGTTCCTGTCAATCAGACACGCAGTGTCAACCAATGAACCAAAGATGCATGAGGGAGGGCAGAACCATCTCTCAGTCACACACTTAGCAGCCGAGGAGCGAGAGGAAGGACAGCTGAAAACAGCTGGAGAATGAGTCAGAAGCACAGTAGCATTTGGATGCATTTTAATAATGTAGACAATGTTAGAGCACAGTGTAGAATTTGCCAAAACATTTCATATAAAGCCGGTTCTACGCACAACCTACACCGGCATGCGAGAAACTAGCGGGCCTGCTAGTGATAGTGGCGGAGCCAGCACCTCCACATGTGGAGATGTATCCACTCAGTCAAATAGGCCTAGACCGCGACCCACAGCAACGCAGTCTTCTATGGACCACTTTATGCCAAACGTCTATGTCTAGCAAAACAAGGCCAAATTGATATTGCAATAATTGCCACCGATTTCCAGCCATTTTTTTATGTGGAGGACAGAGGTTTCAGAAATTATAGCAATAGTCTAAATCCAATGTACACAATTCCACACAGGAAAACCATTTCAAAATAAGTTATTCCACAACTGTACGAGAGCACACAGGCTTCAGTGTGGGAAAGAGATTAAAAGCTACTGCAGTTTGCCTTACCACTGATTGCTGTACATCAAGGGTAACCACTTCTTACATGTTGGTTACATGTCACTTCACTGATGATTTTTTGATGTCTAGCTATCTTCTGGACTGCTTTGAGTTCAGTGACAGACACCTCAGAGAACATGGCAGAGGAACTGTTGAGAGTGGCCAGAGAAAGGCAAGTAGATGGAAAAGTGGTCTGTTGTGTTAGCGACAACGCAGCTAACATAACCAAAGCCATGAACATTTTTAAATGGACCCATCATCCATGTCTTGCACACACAATCAACCTGATTGTAAGAGATGCTCTGAGGGTGATGAAGCGCATTGTGTACAAAGTGAAAACAGCTGTGGAATACTTGCACAGGAGCAAAGTAGGTGCTGAAAAAGTCTACACAACGCCAGATGGGGATGCTTCAGCTGAGGCCTAAACAAGACTGCACTACAAGGAGGAATTCAACATTTTATATGTTGAAGCGGTTTCTTGAGTCAAAGGATGCCATCATCTCTACCTTGGCCATTGTCAATGCACATGTTGATGCTCTGACCCAAGAGGAATGGGAGGTGGTGGAGGAGATGTGCAGAGTCCTGGAACCCATTGAGCAGGTCACTGTGGAGATCAGTGGAGAGAGGTACAGTAAGCAGTTATTACTACTTACTACAAGTTATACTTTAAATGCAGGTGTAATAGCATCCTTTTTTACATTTATTTCAATTTGTGGGATGCTGCAGTTTTGCAAATTGTTATTTATTTTTCTTTGATATGGTGCAATATTCTATTATACTGTTTAGATTGTTTATATACATTCAAAAGTTATACTTAATTAAATGCAAATGTTTAATAGCATTATTTTTCATAACAAACCAATGCATTTTAATACATTGTGGTTAAGGTAGAGTATGATTTCATTTAATAATTTAATTAGAATTGTTTTAACAACAATCATAGTCAAACTATTTGACTTGAAAAAAATTTTTAAAGACCCTGTCAGGACCCGGTTACGAACTCGGGTCTCCGGTGTGAGAAACAGTCCCTTAGCAAACTGAGCCACTAATAGTCAGCAGAACCCAGAAGATGAGGCAGACACAGCAGTACTTGAGACGGTGTTTTAATAAAGTAAAAAGGAAGGTTCTTCAGGCAAAAATATAAATCCACAACGTCAAAAGTAATTCCAAGAGAAAAAAGGTAATCCTTGAAGTCAAAAGGTAAATCCACAAGGTGGTAGGTACAGCAGGGAAAAAGCCTCAAAAGATCAAAAATAAACAAACGAGAACAAAAACAGAGTACCACAAGAGAGTTCAACTGGAGTAACAAATGTTCACAGCATCGCTGGGGCTGGGTGCTAACAACTCCCGTAACTATCCTGGTAACTATCAATTGGATGCCCCAAAATTGGGGAGAAAAAGGGGTAACAAAAAACCTTGTCACCAACATCAAGGGTGGACTCTGACATGCCTGTCAAATCTGGTCTTGTTTCGTTCAGCTGTTTTAAGAGCATTCCGGGTGGCTATCCTATAGCACTCTTCAAGTCTTGCACATACTGTGAATTCAGTTTCTTCTGGTCATTAACAGGTTGATTGAAGGTTATGTCAACTGGTAGTCTAGGTTGTCTCCAGAACATTAGTTAATATGGAGTGTAGTCAGTGACGTTATTCTTCGTGCAGTTGTATGCATGTACAGTTGAAGTCGGAAGTTTACATACACTTAGGTTGGAGTCATTAAAACTAGTTTTTCAACTACTCCACAAATTTCTTGTTAACAAACTACAGTTTTGGCAAGTCGGTTAGAACATCTACCTTGTGCATGACACAAGTCATTTTTCCAACAATTGTTTACAGACAGCTTTAGAGACGGACATCATTTGGGTAAATTGGAGGTGTACCTGTGATGTATGTCAAGGCCTACCTTCAAACTCAGTGCCTCTTTTTATTTTTATTTTTATTTCACCTTTATTTAACCAGGTAGGCTAGTTGAGAACAAGTTCTCATTTGCAACTGCGACCTGGCCAAGATAAAGCATAGCAGTGTGAGCATACAACAAAGAGTTACACATGGAGTAAACAATTAACAAGTCAATAACACAGTAGAAAACGAAGGGGGGGTCTATATACAATGTGTGCAAAAGGCATGAGGAGGTAGGCAAATAATTACAATTTTGCAGATTAACACTGGAGTGATAAAAGATCAGATGGTCATGTACAGGTAGAGATATTGGTGTGCAGAAGAGCAGAAAAGTAAATAAATAAAAACAGTACGGGGATGAGGTAGGTGAAAAGGGTGGGCTATTTACCAATAGACTATGTACAGCTGCAGCGATCGGTTATGCTTGACATCATTGGAAAATCAAAAGAAATCAGCCAATTGTAGACCTCAAAAAGTCTGGTTCATCCTTGGGAGCAATTTCCAAAAACCTGAAGGTACCATGTACAAACAATAGTACCCAAGTATAAACACCATGGGACCACGCAGCCGTCATACCGCTCAGGAAAGAGATGCGTTCTGTCTCCTAGAGATGAACGTACTTTGGTGCAAAAAGTGCAAATCAATCCCAGAACTACACCAAAGGACCTTGTGTAGATGCTGGAGGAAACAGGTACAAAAGTATCTATATCCACAGTAAAACGAGTCCTATATCGACATAACTTGAAAGGCCGCAAAGCAAGGAAGAAGCCACCGCTCCAAAACCGCCATCAAAAAGCCAGACTACGGTTTGCACATGGGGACAAAGATCGTACTTTGAGAAATGTCCTCTGGTCTGATGAAACAAAAATAGAACTGTTTGGCCATAATGACCATCGTTTTGTTTGGAGGAAAAAGGGGGAGGTTTGCAAGACGAAGAACACCATCCCAACCGTGAAGCACGGGGGTGGCAGCATCATGTTGTGGGAGTGCTTTGCTGCAGGAGAGACTGGTGCACTTCACAAAATAGATGGCATCGTGAGGCAGGAAAATTACGTGGATATATTGAAGCAAAATCTCAAGACATCAGTCAAGTTAAAGCTTGGTCGCAAATGGTCTTCCAAATGGACAATGACTCCAAGCAGACATCCAAAGTTGTGGCCAAATGGCTTAACCTCTGAACCACCCATCCTGGATCCTGTATAATTGTCATCAGCAACGCTGAATAGCATAGTGCCACAGTCAAATAATATTACTAGAAAATATTCATATTCATGAAATCACAAGTGCAATATTGCAAAACACAGTTTAGCCTTTTGTTAATCCACCTGTCGTCTCAGATTTTGAAATGATGCTTTACAGCGAAAGCAATACAAGCGTTTGTGTAAGTTTATTGATCGCGCAACAAAACAATAAGTATACTTAGCATCAGGTAACTTGATCACGAAAATCAGAAAAGCAATCAAATTAATCGTTTACCTTTGATGATCTTCTGATGTTTTCACTCACGAGACTCTCAGTTAGACAACAAATGTTCCTTTTGTTCCATAAAGATATTAAAGATATTATTTATTGTTCCATAAAGATATTATATTTATATCCAAATACCTCTGTTAGTTTGGTGCGTTATGCCCAGGAATCCACCGGAAAGAGCGGTCATGACAACGCAGACAAAAATTCCAAATGATATCCATAATGTCCACAGAAACATGTCAATTTTTTTTAATAATCAATCCTCGGGGTGTTTTTCAAATATCTATTCGATAATATATCAACCGGGACAGTTGGCTTTTCACTAGGACCGGAGTAACAATGACCGCCTTTCTCTTTTGCGCACAACTCACTCTGAGAGCCCCCACCTATACACTTACGCAATGTGGTCGTTCACGCTCATTCTTCAAAATAAAAGCCTGAAACGATGTCTAAATGTAACGGCAGACTTCCTCTTCAGCTGAAGAGGTGTAGCAGGGATCGGACCAAAACGCAGCGTGGTAAGTGTCCATATAATTTATTATAAAACAAACTGAACACTAATACAAAACAATAAATGTGAACATGAACGAAAACCAAACCAGTCCCATGTGGTGACAGACACGGAAACAAACACCCACAAACCAACAGTAAAACCCAGGCTACCTAAGTATGACTAACGACACCTGCCTCTGATTGAGAACCATACTAGGCCGAAACAGAAACCTAAACATAGAAACACAAAACATAGACTGCCCACCCCAACTCACGCCCTGACCATACTATAAAGACAAAACAAAGGAAAATAAAGGTCAGAACGTGACACTAAAGGCTGTTGACACCTTAGGGAAGCCATAGAAAAAGGAATCTGGTTGATATCCCTTTAAATGGGCAATAGGGATGCATAAGAACAGAAGGGTTTCAAAATAAGAGGCACTTCCTGATTGGATTTTCCTCAGGGTTTCGCCTGCAATATCAGTTGTGTTATACTCACATACAATATTTTGACAGTTTTGGAAACTTTTCTATCCTAGAGTGTTTTCTATCCTAATCTGTCAATTATATGCATATTCTAGCATCTGGTCCTGAGAAATAGGCCGTTTACTTTGGGAACGTTATTTTTCCAAACATAAAAATAGTGCCCCCTAGCTTCAAGAGGTTAAGGACAACAAAGTCAAGGTATTGGAGTGGGCATCACAAAGCCCTGACATCAATCTTATAGAAAATTACTAATTGAGTGCATGTGAACTTCTGACCCACTGGGAATGTGATGAAATAAATAAAAGTTTAAATAAATCACTCTATTATTCTGACATTTCACATTCTTAAAATAAAGTGCTGATCCTAACTGACCTAAGACAGGGAATTTTTACTCTGATTAAATATCAGTAATTGTGAAAACCTGAGTTTAAATGTATGTAAACTTCCGACTTCAACTGTACAAGTGGTTTAACGAAGTCCCGCCAGTGAGTTTTGTCATGCATCCTCAGAGTACCAATTATCTGGAGCATCCTGTTTAAACGCTCAACAGGATTCTGTCTTGGATGATATGGCGTTGTTCTCACTTTCTTGATTCCAGCAATCTCACACAGCTCTTTGACTGTTTGTGATTCAAAAATCAGGACCATGGTTGCTGTGGAGGAGCTCAGGAAAGCTATAGTGCACAATGAAGTGGCCCCAGAGAGACTGCAACGGTGCAGGTTCTCTGGTTGGGAGTCGGTATGGCCACTGCATATCTGATAAAATGATCTGTAATTACCAGTAACTCCTTTGTGTTACTATGATCAGGCTCCAAAGAAAGGAAGTCCATATATACTAGCTCAAAAGGCCTGCTGGTCTTAATGCTAACTCCTAGTGCAGCTTTCTCTGGGAGGGTTTCACGTTGCACACAGTGGTCACGGGTCTTAATCTTCTCCCCCACAGACATTGACATCTTGGGCCAGTAGAACCGTGATCGTATGAGATCCAGCGTGCGCTCGATGGCCATATGGCCCATATCATCATGCAGACTATTCAATGCAACTGCTCTCAGCTCTTCTTGAAGCACTAACTGAAAAGTAATGTTGGATCCTTCCTGCCTTCTGTAAAGAACATCATTCTTTAGCTCCAATCGCTTCTACTCACGCAGCAACAGAGGGAGTTCTGTGAGCTCGGCTCTAACAGTGGGAGGAGGTTTCTCCCCTATTTCCAACTGAGTGAAACCCTTACACCTATACATCATTTCTTATAAAGTAATCGAAAACAACTGTGACCCATAATGGATTATGATAATAGCTAATCACATTTTATAAATGTTTTAAAACTAAAATAGTTTGCCATGCATGATTGGCATGATCACTAAAGATTGCCATTTCAATTGACTGATAGCTGAGCTAGCCTAAATGTTGACAGCTTGTGCATATGATTGGTTCAGTATGAACGGATAGATTATTTAGATTATTATTTCTCCATGCATGATTAGCATGATCACTAACAATTGCTATTTCAATTGATCAATAGCTGAGCTAGCCTAAATGTTAATGGCTTGTGTATATGCTTAGTTCGGTATGAACACGCACAAAATGCTAGCAATAGCTTAGCTAGTCTAATCGCTAACAGCTCGTTCTCTTTATGAAAACTCCCCAAATCCTGGCATCAATCTTTCCCTCAATCCCTTCACATTACGTTTGGATAGATAAGAGTGTTGACATCCGGTTCTCGTTTTAGTTCAGTTTTATACAACTTCTCACGACGATTTGAAACTCTTTTTTTCTTCCATCGAATGGTGGTAGCTCTTCAAGTTCCGTTCTAGCTCCCTGTCAACATGTTAGCGCCCACTGGTGTAGAATGTGAGCTTAGGAGGGGGACTAAGATAAAATATTGAAATTTGATTATCTGAAAATAAACTGCTCGTCGTGCAGCTTCTGACAGGTTATTTGTAATAGCTGTCAACTTTTAAACATGTCACAATATAATAGGATTGTTTACTGGAATCTCACTAGTAACGATAAGTATTCAACATTAGTTGACCTGCGTTGCAGTAACATGTATGTCCAGGATGTCCCTCGTCATGTTCCATAGTGAAACGCAGGTTTCCTGTAATGGGATTCAGAAATTGGTGAAAGGACCTCAAGAACTTTAAGTCACCTTTGTAAACAACAAAAATGTAATCAATCTAACGTTTCCAAATGAACAGGTTCTCGTAAAAAAAAGTGTTGGGATGTCTCATTTAGAATGTGATCTTTTTCAACATACCCAAGGTGTAGGTTAGCGAAGTTTGGTGCCATCCTTATGCCCATGGCTGTCCCGCTACGCTGCAGGAAGTAGATATCATTGAACTTTAAGTAGTTTCTGGTGAGCACCAACCTCATGAGGTCAGCTAGGAAAAAGAGAGTGGGTTGGGATCTGTTCTCAAGTCAAGGAAATGGACACCACGTTAAATTCCTAACTCATGAGGAACGACTGTGTACAGGGACTAGACATCGAAAGACACTAGGAAACACTGTTCTGGTATCTCAATGTCAATCAGTAGTTTTAGAAAATCCCCTGTGTCTTTTGAGATGAAATGGCAGAGTTGAGGTGGTCGACATAGAGTGAGATGTTTTCAGTTATGCTACCAATCGCTGACATGATAGATCTGCCTGGGGGATTGTCCATATTCTAGTGTAATTTAGGCACCGTGTAGAACAGATGGATGCGGGGATGTTGTACATACAAGAACGCTCGTGCTTTATCATCTATCATCTATGATGTGTTTCACTGCTTCCACCAATGTCTCTTTGATCTGTTCATTTTAGGTGGAGGTTGGATCAGAGGATAGTGACATGTATAAGTTTCAGACTGACAATGGACTTTTGCATTGAAAAACATAGTCAGTAGTGTTCAAAACCACCGTTGCTCCACCTTTATCTGCCCGTCGAATGGTAATAGTAGGGTCTGACTGTAGCCTTTTCAGAGAATGTAGCGCCTCTTTGCTCAGGTTAGGTTTCTTCATTATTTTATTCTGCTCACACCAACCAACAGATCCATATATGGCAATGGTCTATTTAAATATAGGGATACGGCAGCGCTGATTGGTTATGCAGCACTGGTCTGTAGACTACTGGCTGAGATGTGCCTGTCAATGCAATAAAATCCTATTCCGTTGTGTTCTGCCTTCAAGAAAATCTCTTGCATAGTTTGTTTTGTTTCGGTATGTTGCATTGAAAGTGGCTGGTCCAAATCGAGTCATAAAAAAACGAAACGAAAGACCCATCCTGTTGCTCAAGCTAAATTAGATAGCTACCATATAACATGCCCATATAAGACATGTTTTACATTTTTTTTCCACCTTTATTTAACCAGGTAGGCTAGTTGAGAACAAGTTCTCATTTAAAACTGCAACCTGGCCAAGATAAAGCAAAATGGCGTGAGGAGGAAAGGCATTAAAATAGCCCATAGTAGCAATGCATCCAGTTTGCTGAGAAGAGTGTTGGAGGCTATTTTGTAAATGACATCGCCAAAGTCGAGGATCGGTAGGATAGTCAGTTTTACGAGGGCATGTTCGGCGGTGTGAGTAAAGGAGGCTTTGTTGCGAAATGGGAAGCCAATTCTAGATTTAATTTGGGATTGGAGATGTTTAATATGAGTCTGGAAGGAGAGTTTACAGTCTAGCCAGAAACCTAGGTATTTGTAGTTGTCCACATATTCTAAGTCAGAACTGTCCAGAATAGTGAAGCTCGTCGGGCGGGCGGGTGTGGGCAGCGAACGGTTGAAAAGCACGCATTTAGTCTTGCTAGCGTTTAGGAGCAGTTGGAGGCCACGGATGGAGTGTTGTATGGCATTGAAGCTCATTTGGAGGTTTGTTAACACAGTGTCCAAAGGGCCAGATGTATACAGAATGGTGTCGTCTGAGTAGAGGTGGATCAGGGAATCACCCGCAGCAAGAGCAACATAGTTGCTATATACAGAGAAAAGAGTCGGCCGAGAATTCAACCCTGTGGCACCCCCATAGAGACTGCCAGATGTCCGGACAACAGGCCCTCCGACACACTGAACTCTGTCTGAGAAGTAGTTGGTGAACCAGACGAGGCAGTCATTTGAGAAACCAAGGCTGTTGAGTCTGCCGATAAGAATATGGTGATTGACAGAGTCGAAAGCCTTGGCCAGGTTGATGAAGATGGCTGCAC
Organism: Oncorhynchus kisutch; assembly: GCF_002021735.2. Classification (NCBI taxonomy): domain Eukaryota; kingdom Metazoa; phylum Chordata; class Actinopteri; order Salmoniformes; family Salmonidae; genus Oncorhynchus; species Oncorhynchus kisutch. The sequence continues at coordinate 40,268,938 of NC_034184.2, forward strand.
AGTACTGTCTTTTATTGATGGCGGTTATGATATTTTTTAGTACCTTGAGCGTGGCTGGGGTGCACCCGTGACCAGCTCGGAAACCGGATTGCACAGCGGAGAAGGTACAGTGGTATTCAAAATGGTCAGTGATCTGTTTATTAACTTGGCTTTCGAAGACTTTAAAAAGGCAGGACAGGATGGACATAGGCCTAACAATTTGAGTCTAGAGTGTGTCACAGGCCGGCTCATAGCCTCATAACCAAAACATCCCCTCCAACAAAAAATTTTGGCAATCTGAACTAAACTAACCCAAGTTAACTACAAAACAATAATCAAATAAGCCTAATTACAAATAAACAAACATATCAATAATAATACAAAGACAATCTAGACAAAACCTTAAATAACTATAACAAAATGTTAAAGTAAACTAAAATACTAAAGTAAGACTAAAGTATAATTAACTTTAACTTACGGATGAGCCCCCACTTGTCACAGGCCGGCTCATAGCCTGTTGCAAAAATGAAGGGACGTGAACAGGTATAGGCCAATTAAAAAAATGTTCTTTACTGTAAACAAAACTTAACTTTAAACTAAGAAAAATGAATGAGGTGTGGAAGTATTATAATGTAAGGTGTATGTAAGGTGCATGGATGCGTGAATCTGTGTGTGTGAATGACTGAGTGAAAACTATGCAAAACTACAAAAGAACAAACAAAACAGGTTCATACCTGGAGGAGCGGAGAGAGAGAGAAGTGATTAGTGACACAGTTTAAATACTTAGAGCCCAGATGAATCCAATCACTAACGACCCTCCTCTGCCTGCAGGAGCAACCACCCCTCTAAAACAGGCAGAAACAGTGAGAGACTTACTTCTGGAGAGATTAATTTTAAAAATTAGAAGCTCGAACTGTTTAGGCATAGACCTGGAAGGTATGATAGAACTTTACGGGCTAACTCCTCCCCCTTTGGTGGTTCTATCTTCACGGAAAATGTTGTAGTTGGGGATGGAAATCTCAGAATTGTTGGTGGCCTTCCAAAGTCAGAATTCGGACACGACAAGGTCATCAGGGTTGGCGGAGTGTGCTAAAGCAGTGGGAGGAGGCTTCTGATGTTAACAAGCATGAAACCAAGGCTTTTTCAGGTACAGAAGTCAACAAATGAGAGAGCCTGGGGACACACAGGGCCTGGGTTAACCTCCACATCACCCGAGGAACAGAGGAGGAGTAGGATGAGAGTACGGCTAAAGGTTATCAAAACTTGTCGTCTAGTGCGTCGTCTATGTCCCGGAAAGTTGGCTGTTGTATACAACGTCATTGTAGTCACATTAGCGTAATTTACAAACAACAAGAACGTAAACAAACATTGTGGAAAAACAATTGGATTTCTGGTTTCTTAAGTTTGACATGCCTGAGCCTGAAAACAGTGGGTCCTACCATTTTGCCTCCCCTACATAGTGTTTATACCTTCCACTCTGCAAGAAGAAGGATTCACAACATCTGAATCCTTCAGTCTATGCTCAAACCCCGACCAGAGCACTCCGTTCTGTCACATTTGGTCTCTTGCCCCCCCCCCTCTTGGATGTCATGGACTGTCAGTCCTTGTCTCTAGAATGTTGTTTGAGGATAATTTAAGAGAGGTTACATTTCCTTACATGCTCCACCCCTCCGTTGTATACCAAAATACCAATACAAATGTTTTTACCAATAATCTGTAAATACTTTGTAAAAAGTCTCTATTACTCTTATCTTTGTTCATAGTTGTGATATTCTGTTTCAGAGACATCAATTATGAAGGACCCCCCCCATGTACATTCATAATCATCACCACAGGGAATGCGGGGATGGCCACAGGAGGGCGATAGAGCCTCACTAGTCACAGACCTCCAGATGCTACTGCAGCTATTACGCCATGATCATTGAAAACCATGGCCATATTTTATTGTCTGTCCTTGATCCCTTTCTGTCAGGTCTTTGTCATGGTTTGTTTGAGGCTCCTTACCTCTTAAAAAAACATGACATTTGTGATGTATTGTATACCAAGGCAACAAAATCACCATCCAAATGTAAAAGGAAATATTCTGATTGACATATAGCAACCATCATAGTTAGTGCTATTTACACATCAGCTCGTTGGGAATACGGGGCAGTGGAGAGCATTGTGGGTATTCTACCCAAAGAGTAGTCCAGCTTAAATGTCATTTTTCTCACTTGCATTCACAGTGGTCCATCTCAGAGCATTTTGATGGAGTTACATTAATCATACATTTTTCTAATGATTTATTGTTCTAAAGTAGGCATGCCAGTTAAAAATGTAGTCTAAAACTGTGAAATAGCCACATCCAGGCTGCTTTAATTCCCAAATCAGTGTCTGAAAAAATTGAAGTAGTTCTTCCCCTAATTTCCCCCATTAACTAATTTTAGAGCTAAAGTGTAAGTAGCTGCCAGACGAGTTTAAATACCTTGCAAACAAATTGGAGTCTTTAGGATATTCCTATAAGCAGAGCTTTGAGGATGATTTAACCTTATACCTAACAGTATATATTTTTTAACAACTCCAAAAACGCTGTGCAGGTGAGGTTGGAAACTCAAAGGGGCTTATATGAAAACCACACAACAAAACCAATATACAAATCTAAATACAACAAAAATGTGTTCAATCAGATAAACAGAGCATATAAAATGTACATGATATAATTGATATACAAGAAAGAACATTTGAGTATGTGTGTGTGAGTGCAAGAGTTAGGCTACATGGAGGAGACTACTGGGTAGTCAGGCTGACCCCTAGTCTTCGCTTGAAGTTATTGAGGGATGATGATGTTTTGGCAATGTGAAGGTTCATAGAGAATTGACTATGTGAGGTGCAGCAATGAGGAGGGTGAAGGGTGTCACAGTGTGTTGTATGCATTAGATTTGGGAATTAACCTGGAAGAATCAGTGGAAGGGTTTAGGTAGACTTTCTGGGAGGTATGTGTATTTGGATAATTGGAGTATATTCATGTTGTAGATAGACAACATATTGAGTTTCTTAAACAGAGGGGAAGATGAAGCCAAGTAGTTAGAGGAGCTGGATAGTCTTGCACATTTCTTCTGTGTGATGAGTAATTTGTGTAAGTAGGAAGCATATGTACTGGCCCAGACAATATTGCATTCAATTATATATGGGTAAATTAAGCTGTAGTATAGTCTTGGGAAGCAAGCCTGATGAACCAAACCACTAATGTTTCTGATGATACCAATGGACTTCACCACTTTGCTGAAGACAAAGTGAATATCTTTCCAGGATAACCTTTCATCAACTAGAACACCTACGAATCTATTGGATGAAACTTGGTCCATTTAATTTCCACCCATCGAGATTGTGGCTCTTTTAAAAATAAAATGAAAATTTAAACAATATTTCTTGGCTTACCAGTGAATACAATGACGTTGGATTTCTCATTTAGAAAACTTGGCCATGCTTGAGTTGGCTTCATTGATTAGTGAACCGAAATTCTTGTGTGATAAAATCAAGTTGGTATCATAAGCAAAAAGAATGGGAAGCACGGTAGAAGACACAGCAGCAAGGTCATGGGGTGGGTGGAGGAGGGGATTCTAATCTATAGACAAACATGGCTGGCTGCACCACACAACTCAATCTATGTGCATAGACAATATTCATATAACCATTCGTTTTAGAATGATTATACACTATCACATTCCTATAATTATACAGGGTTTACTAGTCAAAGACAAGATGCTTCTAGATTTTCAAATTGTGACTGTATAAAGGTTATGGTGGCTGTATTGGATACAGTAGTGAGGCCCAACACCCAAAATCTCATGTAGCTAAGGTAAAATACATCTCTAGACACTGTTTTCTAAATGTTGACTATATTGTCAAACTAAAGATGAATGAAGTTGACAATGCAATACTATCACATTTCATAATTGCAGCCGTTGAATAGCTACTGTATGTAAACACAAATACTAAATCATTCTTCAAAATACTGAATGTTTTCTCCTGTAAAAACATTTAAATGCCCAAAATGTTACAGTGAAGACCCTAGTTCTATTCATTGTTTTATGCTTCAGTATTTGAATAGGAAATAGATTCATTCAACTAAACATGAACATAAACACATTTTATAATCTCGGACAGTGTTGTATATATATGCTACTTTTCTTATTCCCTTAATGAAAGCAATCTGGACTTTATGTACATGTAAATGTGTTTTAGATGGTTTATTGAAAGTGTTTGCTCGTAGATGCTTTACAGGTCAAAGGATTTTAGCATTAAGCATTACCCTTAAACATACATTTTTCTTGATGCCATGTTGGGCAACTGTACAAGCAAAATTGAATTTATGTATTGTCTTACAAATATATGGTACTACACATGTATAAGTTTTATCAAGTTATTGATCACTCAGCACAATAAACTGTTTTCCCTTTCTTCTATCAACCATTGCCAATGTTGGAAAGATTCTGTTTCTCCTGACTGTTCCAAACAGAATGTGTTTTCCCCCTCGATATTGGCTTCAGGAGCCTCCAATAAATAGAGCACTTACAATCCTGTCTGATTAGGAAGATCAGGCCAAACACTTGACAAGATTATCACCCCAATACAGAAAGACTAAACACAGAGTAATGGGAACATATTTTAAAAGAGCTGAATTTATCCAGCTATTCGTTGTTGTGCATACGTGGTTCACTGCACTGATTTGTTCAGTGAAGAAGTACTTATGAAGGTATTGATTTTCTTTGGAGACTGAATGATCACATATGGCTACAGATCCAGATAAAATGCTGTTTGATGATTGAGGAAATGCTTCAGCGTTTACAAATGGTTTGGAGGACGTTTGTAACAATTCTTCACTTAAAACTGCCAGGCATCACTATTATTATAGTTTTTTCCCTCCTAACCTTGAACGGAGAGTGTTCATTTTGTCTGGTGATAGTGATAGATGGGGACAATGATACACATTAAATGAAAACAATACACGTCATGTACATTAAAGGGGCAATCTGCAGTTGCAAAATCCATTTTTGGACAGTTAAACTAATGATATATAGCCATTGATTCTTGAAGAAAATAACTTATAAACGCCTCATGAGCTTAGTTCAACTTTCGTATCCCATCAGAACCCCGAATATATTATTGTTTTACTCCAATGTTTGTAAACAAAGTCAATGTAAACAAACACTGTATAGCTTCAAAACATGGTTAAATCTGTAGTTAAGGGGCTCTATTCAATCTGTATCACGGAAGTTCAGCATTGACTGAAATTCAAAGGCAATGCTACATTTCTTCAATTCTATGGCTTCAGTGATACAGATTGAATAGAGCCCTTGATCTCATGGATGTTCAGTCCTTGCATCCTTAGCTCTGTCTATGAATTCAAGAGTGGTTATATTTCTCAAGCCCCATCCCTAAGCTGTTTACCAAAACAGGTGGCAGGGTGCCCACTTTGTTTTTGTTTCAACAGCTGATTGCAGCCTTAAATGCTGTAATGTGTAATTGTTTCTGTTTTCCACCCTTTTCTATACTCTCTGGCATGTTCAGATAGCTGGGATGTAAACCGTATCTGATTTGAGTATATCCTCATAAGTCGAGAATGAAGTTCCTTTTAAAATCATAGCCTTGAGAGTTATAGTACAGCATATCCGCAAGCTCACTCTTCGTACCGCATCCCTGGCAATTTACTAGCTCTACTTACTCCTCATTACAAGACTACGGTGTTTCCTTAAGTCTTAATGACATCAGATTTCTTGTTCATTGTTTTTTTGCTGATGTTCTGGCTTGATGAAGGCATCTCAGGCCTCCATGTGATCACTCATGCTGTTGGCCACAAGATGGTGAGGGAAATTCAAATTGACACCTTGTTTTGACACTGTCTGCCTACCTTCCATTAATATCTTTGTGTTGAACCAATTGTGCTGTTGTCTTCCAAAGCATGGTGTTACATCACTCCACGTTAGTATGATTAGGCCCACAATCGAGTTAATCATAACTGTCCAGTGTTTCCAGATTTCTATGAAATATGACCTATAGTTAATTACAGTGAAATACTTTTCCTTCCAAAAAAATGCTAAATAAGTATGTTAATAAGCAGATTTTCAGTGTTGGAATGGTGTGGGCGTATACCTGTCATTAAAAATATTCACGCAGGTAGACCGCTGATTGGCCAACTCAGACAACGAGACAGGATGACATCATTATACATTAGTTAATTGCAATAATTTGTTTAATGGTCTGTTTGAGATACAAGTTTGAGAAGGGGTTTTTAAAGTGACATTTTCACTGGACAGTTACTTTAAATAAGGGGTGTCAAACTCATTCCATGATGGGCCTAGTGTCTGCAGGTTTTAGTTTTTTCCTTTCAGTTAAGACTTAGACAACCAGGTGAGGGAAGTTCCTTACTAATCAGTGACCTTAATTCACCAATCAAATACAAGGGAAGAGCAAAAACCGGCAGACACTCTGTGATTTAAATGAATAAAACCATACATTACATAAAACCATACATAAAACCATACATTTTTTGAAAATATGAATATTTAACATTGACAGCTGTATTTTTCAATATCTGGATTTTCTGAATAGTCAGGATGTTGGTATATAAAAAGAAAGAAAACATCAAAGTGTTCATGCACTAATCTACTATTGAAAAGCTATGATGAAGCCAGTATGGTCCTTAGATTTTTCTACAGTATTCCTGAGTAGTTTTAGATAGCACTCTTTGTCCTATATAATTCATCATTGTAGTAATTGCCACAGGTGTAATTTGAGCAGTTTCTTTGTATCTCTGGAACAGTTATGTGCCAATGTCAGTCACTGTGTACCTTTAGACTAAGAATAACAGTCGTGATGAAAAGACCCATAAAGGCTTTCAAAATAGATCATTTTCCCACCCAACAATGAATGTCATTCAGGCGCGCAGATGGATTTTTGGGGTAAATCTTTGTGAGTGTTTGGAAACATGGGAGACCGAGGTGGGGACAGCTGTGGTGCTCTACGTTTAACATCATCTTAACTGTATGGCATGATCGAGAATTACAAAGGATAACTCTGCTGTGAGTTGTACCGAATATACAGTGTACAGTTTTAGAACAGTCACTACATAGAGACAGGTCCGATATGTGATGAGGGCTTACCTATTGAAAAAATCCCCTCACTCTCCCTCTCTCTGGCTTTTGTTCCTCGTCCTCTCCCTCCCCCTCACTGAGCCCACAGAGGGAGAACAGGTCTCACGGTAATGCTTTGGTGGAATATGAATTGGGTATGATTATGTTGCCTAATTTCTGGTTCATGACATGAAGCATAATTTATTTAGGCCTTGTTAATTGAAACATCAGTACAACAAGACATTATTAAATATCAAGACATTAAGTCATTTTTTTCTCTCCTTATTTTCATTTATAGGCTACATTTCAGCGATGGTGTAATATGTACAGTGCCTTCAGAAAGTATTCAGACCCTTTGACTTTTTCCACATTTTGTTTTACGTTACAGCCTTATTCTAAAATTGATTAAATCGTTTTTTTCCCCTTATCTATCTACACACAATATACCCCATGATGACAAAGCAAAAACAGGTTTTTAGAAATGTTCGCTCATTTAAAGAAAATCACATTTAAATAACCTTTTACTCAGTAATTTGTTAAAGCACCTTTGCAGTGATTACAGCATCGAGTCTTGTTGGGTATGACGCTACAAGCTTGGCACACCTGTATTTGGGGAGTTTCTCTCATCCTCTCAAGCTCTGTCAGGTTGGATGGGGAGTGTTGCTGCACAGCTATTTTAACTTCTTTCCAGAGATGTTTTATCGGGTTCAAGTCCGGGCTCTGGCTGGGCCACTCAAGGAGATTCAGAGACTTGTCCCAAAGCCACTCCTTCAATCTTGATTTCATCAGACCAGAGAATCTTGTTTCTCATGGTCCGAGAGTCTTTAGGTGCCTTTTGGCAAACTCCAAGAGGGCTGTCATATGCGTTTTACTGAGGTGGGGCTTCCGTCTGGCTACTCTACCATAAAGGCCTGATTGGTGGAGTGCTGCAGAGATGATTGTCCTTCTGGAAAGTTTTTCATCTCCACAGATGAACTCTGAAGCTCTGTCAGAGTGACCATCGGGTTCTTGGTCACCTCCCTGACCAAGGCCCTGCTCCCCCGATTGCTCAGTTTGGCCGGATGGCCAACTCTAGGAAAAGTCTTGTTGGTTCCAAACTTCTTCCATTTAAGAATGATGAGGCCACTGTGTTCTTGGCTTGGTTTTTGCTCTGACATGCACTGTCAACTGTGGGACCTTACATAGACAGGTGTGTGCCTTTCCAAATCATGTCCAATCAATTGGATTTACCACAGGTGGACTCCAAGTTGTAGAAACATCTCAAGGATGATCAATGGAAACAGGATGCATTTGAACTCAATTTCGAGTCTCATAGCAAAGGGTCTGAATACTTATGTAAATAAGGTATTTCTGTTTTTAATTTTTTTACATTTGCAAACATTTCTGAAAACCTGTTTTCGCTTTGTCGTTAAGGGGTATTGTGTGCACTTTGTCTGTATAACCTGTTGATTGAGAAAAGGCGTAAGATAGCTGACACCCCCTCTCTTTGAAAACTATGGAGCAGCTGGGACCTTTAAGAACATCTGGCGTTTGTGTTGAAGCCAACACAAACCCATAATCCCAATTATTTGCGCAGTTGTCACAATTGGTCATTTTTAAACCTAGTGTCTCAAAATGTTGAATATAATAGGGAGGAAAGTTTGTTTTCACAAGATCACTTGGAACCACATGGCTCAAGGGTTTTGACAAGAAAGAAAAAAGTAAATGTGAAACCAGCTATAAACCACACAAGATTCTCCAGCTCAGCCGCCTGTGCAGGCCCCTATGTACCTAGAAAGAACAAGCTCCTTACTACATAATTCAGTTTGGGTAACAGCTGGGTTTACTACCATAAGGAATATAATCATGCTAATCGTAAACATAAAACTCTTTCAATACACATGTTTACCTTGAATTAACACATTTTGTATAACTTGCCAAGACTTATCCCCTGGTAGCAAGTTAATTTCTATTAGAGGCTTTGTTAGAGGGTGCCAAGTAACATTACCTAAAGAAAATACTGGGAAGCTTGGTAATTAGGCATCAATGACCTATTAACAAGAATGTAGTTTTCGGGTTCTCTCTGTTGACTGAACTTGCTCATCACTAATGCCAGGAGTGCCTTTGCTTAGGCAGCATAAAGGAATTCTAATATAAACACAGATGGATGTTATTGTCTGGTCTGCATCAACATTTACCATTTCATCTTCGAGATCGCTACAAATTTCACACCACATCATCATGCCACCCCAATTGAACAGATTTGTATTTTATGTGCAGGCCTATTTGATTTCCGGGCGCCTGTTTGTGAAACACATTGATTTCTATCCAGGCATAAATGTGTTTAGTTTAAACCTCCAGTTTTCTGCCTTGATTGACAGAAGGATAATGAAATGTCCTCTCTCTGTTTCCCAATCCATTACACTGTACAAACACACACACACACAATCACACTGAAAGAGCAAGGCTCTGATACTGGACCTTCCCACTAATCATGCTGGCTGTGATCATGATGAATGTGTTAGCGCTTTACTAGAACTGCTAGTGGTAGTGTCTCTGCTTGCAGTTGGCCTTTTCTGTAAACAGTCGCTAGCCCACCCATGATGACCAATATGTATGGTTAAGAGCTTCCAGTTGTGGGCTGCTGCTATTAGGTGTTCTGAGAGAGGCTCTGAATGGAGCTACAGATGCATGTTATATGAAGGGATCATGTGAAGTGGGTTCCTGGTGACACAGGTTGAGGGGGAAATGAGGGGTAGTTTCCCTACCATCTGCCATACATGTAGATACATATACAAATAATGTGTACCACAATTTTCTTATTTTAAAAGAACCAAATTCAACCCACACAATTTGGAACATTTTGACAATCTTATAACCAATTGCTTCTTACAAGCATAGTAAGTAATTCTAAGTCTACAAAGGCCTCTGTCCTGTTTTCTTCCACCATAAATGGTTATTTTGTCTGTGATTCTTATAAGCAGAAACCACTGTATTTGTGGGAGGATAATGCTATAGCGCTATCTCTGTTGCAAAATGTTACTATTACTGAGACTGTTATGTCTCTCTTGAATAATGCCCATTATTGGGAGGGATGTAACCTTCTTTTTGGATAGAGTGGAAGTGACAAAATCAGCGACAATGCAGCGCCATGGGGTGCAGCCTCTAAATGTATTCATTTAGCTTTTACAATCTTATCCGAGGGCACCCGCATTGCCAGGACTGTTACTGGGGAAGACCATGCCCCTTTAATAACCACAGCACCACCACTGCCTCTTCATATTGTGCCCAACCATTCCCAATTTGACCAGTAATAGCGCATTCGCTGGTCCTGGTAACACTTCACATGAAGTTGCTCTTCTACCTGTAACTGAACCATGTGGTTGCACTTAGTACCAGCATTTAAGTTGTTGCAATCAGATTTTTGATTGTTGCAATCCGGTCCTTATTTCACCCCCAACAAATTGCTCAACTCCATAACAACGCCATTGTAAAGTGATGACTAAAATCACCACGTAACAGCATGTTAATAGAATGTTGTTACTATAGTAATTACGACATTGCACAGGTATATAGCGACTGTTACTGATGTACTGTTTTACCATCTTGTTTGATGTATACAAAGCTTTCAAGTGAGCTCATAATTAAACATGAGAAACTCAACTAATACATTGTGATAAGAACAATGGAATAAAATCAAACTAGCTGCGAAGCCTGTGAAAAGACATGCAGAATCTAAGTGTCAAAAAGAGAATAGAGCATTTCATTTCTCAACAAAGCACACCCATCGATTTTTTTAATACTCAACCTTTTGAATGTACATACTATTTTCCTGCCTGTTAAATGGATTTTGAATTTTCACATTATATTCACACTAATTTACAATGTATTTGCAATATTGCTGTAGAACTAGCAATTGGGGACTGGATATTTCAAGATGAGCCATTGTTGGAACCCGAGAGGCCACAGGGCTACGTGTACAAGCTGTTTCCCAGGCTGAAGCTCAGCAACACAGCTTGAGAAGCAGAATTCCCCTTCAGTCGCTCCCTTTTTAGCCCCCTTTTACATTTCTTGAACAATCGCTCCTTCTCCACTTCAACCAGTCGTCCCCAAACACTCAGTGAATAAAGTTAGTGCAACATGCGGCCCTTAAACCCACCCCAAGTTTGCTGCCTGGCAGCCACACTCACAGAATTGTTTGTTAATAGTCCAATTAGATAATTACCATCTTTCACTCCTTTTCCTCTCTGTTTCCCATAAAGGAATTATTGGTGTTCAGGGAGGGGGGCAGCTTGAAGAGGGCTTCTGGCCCCGCAAGGTGACGAGAAGGGCCGGAGAATGTTCCTTGCACAAGGCCATTGGTTTGAATTGAATCATTGTAGCCTAATCAATGGTCTTATTGGATTACTCCCTGAGATATTGTTGCTCTGACAATGGAAATAGTTAAGAGTTGGTGGGTGGGTGGGTGGGTGGGTGGGTGGGTGGGTGGGTGGATAGTGGGATGGAAGGAAGTGCTGGAGAGGGGGGCCGTTCCACTGGTGTGAGTGCAGGGGCACTAATGACAAGTTTTGTCCCCTTTTTGTGTTTTTCAGATTAAGATTAGAAATGCAGCAGACTGCTTCTTATGAATGGTGGGGACACTGCATTAATGACTAGGACCTGTGGGCAGCTCTTCCTGCTGTTGTTCGTCGGGCTGAGTGACGTGGGACGACACAGGAAACTTTAACACAGTTCCTGTTAAGCAGAGCCAGGTGGTTTTTGTGAATCAGCTGTCGTGGAGAGTACAAATTCCAATCAGGGTGGATTCACTTTATTCTGTATCCTCTGTCTCTCCACCTCTGCTTTATTCTCTCTATCTCGGTCTCCCTCCCTCACTCTCTCTCTCTCTCTCTCTATCCTTCTCTTACTCCCACTCGCCTGTGAAAGTACTATATCGGCAAGAGCTCTATGTTGCAGAGGGACGATCATTGGCAAAAGACACAATAAATGCGATTAAAGTTAGCCATCGTGGCCAGACAACCAACACTGGAGAAACGTTGAAAATGGCTGGCCATGTTCCGGGGATCAAAGAATGAAGTGCCTGGGAACTTTTCTGGAAGTGTTGTACCCCTGTGATTGTGTCTGTGTGCTCAGGGAGGCTATTTTGCAAAGCGAGACCAATCATTTCTCTTGATTCCCTGACTGAGAGCTGGCTGACAGATGAGGACGGAGTGAGCGAACCCCTCTATTAGGACCTGATATATTTCCCAAACAATTTAGTGTATTCATGAGGCAATGCAAATGTGGAAGCAGCAAAATGACCGTAATCAATTGAAACAGCGAGCGTGTGTCGATCCATCACTCTGATTATTTGGAGATCATCTATCAGCCTGATGTGTATGTAACAAGGCGAGGTGGCATTAAATCGCTTTTAAGTTTCAGTGATAAGTCCATGATCATTGGGCAAGTGAGTTGGACAATGAAAATAGGGCACCTTGGCGGGTGAGGCAAGCGCTCCCCGAACATTAGGTAGGTGACTCTCTGGTCTAAAAGGTGCTGTTTTAAAACAAAGCCACACTGTTGAGACAACACAACGCGCAATACTCTCTGCAATCCCTTTTTTCATCTGACAAAGGAAAGAAAGTGGGGGAGGAAAAAAATATCGGAGAGGATAAGTGATTATGGAGGTCAGATACAACCAGGAGACAGAACCGGGGATGGGGCTGAAGAACGGACTAAAGGATGGGAAAGACAGCAAGGATTCCCAGGGAAACCTTTCCAAAACCTTCCTAAAGAATCAGCAGGAGTCCTTCTCACCATCTGGGATGGTGGAAAACTGTGAGAAGAACCGAGCGAGCACGGGGGACCCAGACTACTGCCGGAGAATACTGGTCAGAGGTGAGAGGATTTCTACTCATATGTTCTAATGCTGAAGCGTATGGGGTCTATTTACTCATTGCTTTATTTTATATGTACCCACAGGCAGAAATAGAGAAAGATAATTTTCTATGTGAGATATGCTGAATTTTTCAAAAAAACATTCTGAATTAGGAGTAAATACAAATATAAAAGTGTGAATAAAAACATAAATTTTGAGCATTTTGTATGTTCATATTTTCATGACTTATGTAACACTTGTGACATACTCCTTGTGACATACTCCTTGTGACATACTCCTTGTGACATGCTCCTTGTGACATGTTCTTTGTGTCAAAAATGATTCACAACAATTGTGTTTCTTCTGAAATTGAATTATAGGGCACACTTAAAGAATCATAGCAAACCTTTATTTAAGGTTTCTAAATACATTTGGTTTCTAAATTAAGAATGCATTTTACGCTGCTATATACTATACAATTTCTCCTTTTGAAAAACACTGTTTTTGAAAACAATATTCAGAGAAGCTTAAAAGAATATGATACATAGGTGTTCGCTGTCTTATTCAGATACAGATGTTGAATGACAGTACTAATGGACGTAAAATGTATTTGCTTATATCATCTTTAATTCAAGCTATTTCATATGTAGTTAATACAAATAAATGTGTTAATTCTTATGAGCGTCGTCTGGCCTCAGGGGTAAATTACCGCAGAATAAGCACACATCATTTATCTACTCTGTTTAACACAGTTGGTTAAACAGAGACTGTTTAAAAAATAGGAATAATCCTTGCTAATTGGTATAGAAATCATTTAACTAAATGAAAACTACATTCAAAGATAAATGGTCATACTTTTAGGTTGTCTTTTGCTGCTTTTAGATGAGAGAAATAATAATACTATATAAAAACTATTAAAAGTTCATTGAGAAATAACCTTTTCCTACTACATTTTCTCTCTTTTCTATTAAGTCAATAAAAGCTAATACAGATATGGAATTAATATCAAATCAAATTATTTAAATGTATATCCTTGAATTATTTTCCATTCACATGACAAAAAGTACAACTTTTTAACTACTGTACACATTCGATTTGGATTGTAGAAACCTAGAGGAAAAAACACGTTTGAGGTTAGTTGACTCATTTTAGGAGAGAGTTCTGATTGACATGATAAAATATGATCATTTAAAGTATTACAGCAATAAATGAGTTGGTAAAAGTAAATTATCACAATGAAATAAATGGATAATATCGCTGTATTTTGTAGATGTTATATTCTTTTTTTTTCAATCAACTTTCTTCTGTAAACGGCACTTTTCAAATGAATTAAAGACGGTTCTTTTTTTAAACTGGTTTCAGTGCACTAGAGGTTACCCGTAGTTAGTCTGCAAAGTACAGTAGTTGGTTGGGAAAATGTCAGTGTATCAACTGAAGTAATGCGTAGAACTGTGATTGACATTGTGCATTGTATGCATTCATATAAATACTGCACCATTTTCATGTGCGTACCTGGATGGTTCATTTTTCCATTTTGCAGACATTCTTAGTTATCAAAACATATTGGATTGTGTAATGTAATTAAATGGAGATGTACAGAGATCCTCAAGACCTAAGTCTTTCATTGAAGACAATCATCAATTTCATGGACAACAGTAGGCATACAGATATTACAAAAAGGATGAATGGTCATTCTGATGTGATTAAGTTCAGACTAAGAGATCACTTTATTGGTCAAAAATCTGACTTCCACTTTTAACCCAACCCCTCCAAAAGACACACATACACAGGTATTTGGAGAGGTGCAGGGGGGCTGTTAAGTGCTTTGCTCAAAGGCAGGTAATGGCTTCAAGGATTTCATACCAGCAACCCTCTGGTTGCCAGCTCACTTCCCGACAGACCGAGGATTCGAACTCTCTAACCACTAGGCTACCCGATGACCCACAAGTGTTTCTATAATTGAACATAGCTATCATTGATAAAGCTTCAATGGTCACTTGTTCCTTGTTGTAGATGCCAAAGGGTCTATACGAGAAATCATTCTGCCAAAGGGACTGGATTTGGACCGTCCCAAACGAACCCGGACCTCTTTCACCGCAGAGCAACTCTATCGTCTGGAGATGGAGTTCCAGAGGTGCCAGTATGTGGTTGGGAGGGAACGAACAGAGCTGGCCCGCCAGCTAAATCTATCTGAAACTCAGGTAATTCAAGCAATACACAATACATGTGCCTTTTTCCCCTCTGACCATGAGTAAATAAAAATGGCAAGTGCAATACTACATCTATGTTCTGTGCTATCATAGATCATATGTTATCGGATTGTTCAATGAAGTGCCTTTTGGGTAGTGTAATTTTGTCAATAATAATGATTTATTTCACCTAATTTTAACATTCTGTCATAAAAAACACATGCTCAACTTCATGAGACACACGGTTTCCCATCTCAAGAGGTTAAATTAAGAAAAATGAAAGTAAAAGTGTTGACCATAACAGGGTTAACAGTTTAATCTTAAATCAGCCGTAACTCCGATTGTGACAGGGAGCATGGAAGCTTGTTGTTTGCAACAGGGAGGGGCAATTTAATGCATGTGTAACAAAAAAATTGCCTATCTATCTATGGGTAGCATAGTTGACGTGTCATGCTTGACAGGCTCAGTTTTCCGCAACAAAACACCAGAATATTGCCTAAAAGAGTAGAACCAGCTCACCTGCTTTAACACTATGATTTGACAATTAGATGTTCAATGTTTTTAAAAATAAAATCACTATTATTGGAATATGGTTACATTTAGTTAGAGTGTAGATGTACACTCCGTGACCAACCTGCTTGTGGAACATCTCATTCCAAAATCATGGGCATTAATAATATGGAGTTGGTCCCCCCTTTACTGCTATAACAGCCTCCACTCTTCTGAGAAGGCTATCCACTAGATGTTGGAACATCAGAATTCTGCAGGGACTTGCTTACATTCAGCCATAACAACATTAGTGAGGTTGGGCACTGATGTTGGGCGATTAGGCTTGGCTCACAGTCAGTGTTCCAATTCAACCCAAAATTCAACCCAAAATGTATTCGATGGGTTTGAGGTCAAGTCTCTGTGCAGGCCAGTCAAGTTCTTCCACACCAATCTCGACAAACCATTTCTGTATGGACCTCGCATTGCGCACTGGGGCATTGTCATGCTGAAACAGGAAAGGGCCTTCCCCAAACTATTGCCACAAAGTTGGAAGCACGGAATCGTTTAGAAAGTCATTGTATGTTGCAGCATTATAATTTACATTCAGTGGAACTAAGGGGCTTAGCCCAAACCATGAAAAACAGCCCCAGACTAGTATTCCTCCTCCACCAAACTTTACTGTTGGCACTATGCATTCGGGTAGGTAGCATCTCCTGGCATCAGCCAAACCCAGATTAGTTTGTCGGACTGGTGAAGCGTGATTCATCACTCCAGAGAATGCATTGGCTTTACAGCACTCCTACCGATGCTTGGCATTGTGCACTGTGAACTTAGGTTTCCATGGCTGAGCAGCCGCACACAAGCCTATTTCATGAAGCTCCCGACGACCAGTCCTTGTGCTGACGTTGCTTCCAGAGGCAGTTTGGAACTCGGGTAGTGAGTGTTGAAACCGAGGACGGATTATTTTTATGCGCTACACGCTTTAGCACTCGGAGGTCCCGTTCTGTGACTTGTGTGACCTACCACTACGCGACTGAACCGTTGTTGCTCCTAGACGTTTCCAATTCACATTAACAGTACTTACAGTTGACCAGTGAAGCTCTAGCAGGGCAGAAATTTGATGATCTGACTTGTTGGAAATGTGGCATACAATGACAGTTCCACGTTGAATGTCACTGAGCTCTTCAGTAAGGCCAGTCTACTGCCAATGTTTGTCTATGGAGACAAGTGGCTGTATGCTTGATTTTATACACCTGTCAGCGACGGGTGTGGCTGAAATAACCGAATCCATCAGTTTGTAGGGGTGTCCACATACTTTTGTATATATAGTGTATGTGATACAACTGTTAAACGTTGTGTTTTATCAAAATCTACACACAATGACCCAAGGACATAAAAGGGACTCGTGGAACGACCCTTAGGTATTTTCAAATCTTATCTCAAATGTGAAAAATGTTGCTTTCCATATTGTCATCATACTTGTCATATCCCATCCCATTCCAATACAATCTATTTAATTGTTGCTATAACCCAGCTGACATTTTATTTAGCATACTGGTTAGCTAATTGTTTCTAACTAAAATCATTTAGAAGATAATAAAAAAATGTGGAAAACTGTTTCACTGATCACATAGCTCAAGCAATACTATTGTAAGGTAATGATCAAAACTCTAATAAAATATATTTTGTTGTATTTCGCTTAGTAAACTATGCAATCTCAGTCAATTCTATTGCCATGTTAGCCATATTTTCAGTTTTCTAGTCCACATGCCTTAGCTATGAGGTCAGGGAAAGGTCACGCTGCATACACTGCCGGTGAACTGTATTTGCCCTTATCTGCTCGCTCTCGACCAGAGAAACCAAACTTAGTTACCCTTCAATGTCTAATTCTCACTTCAGGGAAACCCTGCTCTCTGCTTCAGAGCTCAGGCCGACATATTTGCAGCACAATTTGATTTATTTGCAAGCTGGCTAATGGCATGGTCAGCCACATTTGCATATGTTTATTACGTATGTCATGAATGCTTGAATCGGGCCTAAACCAGCTTGACTTTGGACAGATGTTGGACTGGAGCATTATGCTCAGGTATTTTCTGTGAGTCACAACATAGTCACATGTTTCTCTCACACATTGCTGATCATCACAATAAATATTCATAATGATCTAGCATATACATACATAAAAAAAAGTTAAATACATTTTTTATGACCCATACATTTGATGCTTTTATTTTGTATGTAGCTACAGTATACAGTACATGTGGTTAACCATGTCAGCACACATTGAATTCAGAATTCTTTGGTGGTTTTCAATAGAGAATAATGGTACTTTAGACTTCACGCAGCTGTTAGGTCCCCATTCACGGGGAGGACAATAGGCTTGAATTTCTTAACGTCTTTTCACATGCAACATTAAATGTTCCACGCAGCCATGCTACTTGATTACTTTAAATCTTCAAATGTCTCGTTCATGCATTGATGAAGTGGGCTCTAATGACGGCATCATGAAATACAATTTTTGTTCCGAGGCACTCTTGGGGTGTTACATTAAGAAAGGGCAGCCATTTGCTGAAGTGTGCACACCTAATCACCTTTGTTTGGGTTGTTGGCTTTAGAGCCCCTCGTTGGACGTTGTTGAAAATGTATCCTCTCAGATAAAAGATGTTCACCAATTGTTATGGTTATCATAATGTAATTCCTTACTTACAGTGTGTAAAATAGATTTGCGATTAACCCACTAACCTTGTGAATTTACTGAGTTGTTTATCTACAACAACATGAGGGAAAACATACTATTCAGATGTGATTGAAGTTGCTGCCTATTGAGGAACTGTAGCTGGAGGCTCATTGATTGAGACACATTCACTCTAATTATGGTACATATGAAAGCAATCAGATTTGATTGCCACAGACTTGACAGAGGTGGGGAAAAACATGAAGAAATGCAACAAAAAAAACTAACTCCTGTTATCATTTTTTTAAGGAATTTATTATATAAAATGTATATTTATAAAACCCAAAGGGGAAAAGATAGTCATTCAACAATAAAAATAGACCAATCAGACGTGGAATAGAAACGCGTTTACTTTACTTTGTATTTACCTGACTAATTTATCTACTTGATTAGGAATACAATAGCCATGTTAATCTGTCATACACACTTTGTTATACCTCAGTCCTTGTTATACTTCAGACACATACATACATATAAACTCATCAGGGCCGGCCCCGGGCATAAGCGGCATAGGCGTTCAGGGTCTCAACTTAATCCGTTTCTCAATATACTGTTGAGAGTTAGAATAGTAGAATACACAAGGTGGAATTTTGAAATTTGGTTGTGCAGTTTTCAATTGTTATGTCAGTCACTGCCAGTCACTCAATATAGACATGTCAGCTAACTTAGAATTTTTAAAATCTAAACTTGAAGTAATTATGGTAAAAATACCGACCAGGCATGCAGGCCATGCAAGGCATGTGCTCCGGGGGCCCCTTGACCTCCAAGGGGCCCCCATTAATTTTGTAAGTCTTCCTCACTCAGATATCATTAATGGCATAAATCATGGCAAAATGTGTAGAATTGCAGGAAAGTAGCTTTAAAATAGGAAACATGTATCTCCACTCCATGGCAAAATTAGTAAAATTGCATGAAATTTGTTATAAAATTGCTAAATGTTTTCGCCACTCCATGGCAACTGCAACACTTTCTCTACGCCCCATGGCAACTGCAACACTTTCTCTACGCCCCATGGCAACTGCAACACTTTCTCTACGCCCCATGGCAACTGCAACACTTTCTCTACGCCCCATGGCAACTGCAACACTTTCTCTACGCCCCATGGCAACTGCAACACTTTCTCTACGCCCCATGGCAACTGCAACACTTTCTCTACACCCCATGGCAACTGCAACACTTTCTCTACGCCCCATGGCAAAATATGTAGAAATGCAGGAAATTAACAAGAATATGTTAATACGTTTTTTTTCTCACCGACGTATTATTATTTGTATTATTATTATAGCGGGATCACTAACAAGTTTTCCAGCAAGGGCCCCCAAACCAAATCTTGCCTAGGGCCCCCAAAAGGCTAGGGCCGGCCCTTATACTCATTACTATCTGACCCTGCTTTTGTTGCTTTCATGTCCTTTAGTTCATGAATTATTTAATATACTAAAGATTTTAAAGGTCATGGAAATACATTTGATTAATTTCTTACTACTTTATCTTACATTCTGCATTTTACCAGGAGAAAAATATGTTATTGAGTTATTCATGCCTCCTGTGACATATTTTTCTTTACGGAAAGTTTAATTCAAGTTTAGACCCCAAACAAAGTACTGTGTAGTGTATGCTCATACCTACTATGAAAAAATACAAATTATGTGTGACTCTGATAGCATCCATTAATGTGACATTGATACATAAATATTTATACGGCATTAGGTTGTGATTTCATCCGTATTTCTGTAAATTAGCTACTAAATCTGTCAAGGGGTGGTAGCTGGGCCCCCTGGTCTCATTCCCTGATCATGCTACCAATTTTATTACTATCACAATTCAAATCATGTGGCCATCAAAGTGTGACCTATACTGAGACCACAGGGGAATTCGGAATTATTCACAACAATCCAAATCATTGTCATTTTCTGAAAAAATTGGTGTTGCAATAAATGCCTACAGAGATGATAAAATATACATACATACATACATGATAAATATACATTATCCCAAGTAGGTTCATTTGGAAAATAGGCCCTATTTTGCTTAAGGTCTCTAATGCTTATTTTCTGTCTGAATTTGGTTTTATGTCCTCCCTCAAGGTTAAAGTTTGGTTCCAGAACCGACGCACAAAGCAGAAGAAGGACCAGGGCAAAGATTCAGAGCTGCGCTCGGTGGTGTCGGAGACAGCAGCCACCTGCAGTGTATTAAGACTCCTAGAGCAGGGCCGGCTCCTCACGCCGCCAGGTCTGCCGGGGCTCCTGCAGCACTGTGGCAACGGCACCTTGAGTGTCGCCCTGCGAGGGCCCTCCATGGGCATGGCCAGCAATGGAAGCAGCAGCAGCAGCAGTGGTGCCAGCTCAGGGACGGCCGGGGGCAGTCCCCCTCTGCCCATAGTGACCAGTTCAGGGACGGTAGCAGGCCTCCAGAGCTCCCCGTCAGCTCATGGCCTGTTCAGCTTCCCCATGCCCTCTCTGCTGGGAAGCGTGGCCACCCGCATGTCCTCCAACCCGCTTTCTATGGCCGGGAACCTACAGGAACTGTCTGCCCGCTACCTGAGCTCTTCTGCTTTTGAACCTTACTCACGGACCAATGGCAAGGAGAGTATGGACAAAAACATTTTCGAATGATGTTTTTGATTCGTTTCATTGCTCTCCTTGCTTTTTATTACCTTGGTTTTGTTTGTTTCGCCCTCTTCTGTCCTGTTTGTGTTGTGGTTGTCGTTCACGTGAATCCAATTGAGCATCTGATGCCTCTCGGAGGGAGGAAAACAAAGACATACATTTCATTCTTATAAGAACAGGGTGATTGTTTTTAAGCTTTTGCACTAAATTAAAGTTTCATCTCCATGTTGTGAATTTCAATACAAGTACTCAGAGAAACAAATATCCATGAGATTGCAAAGGGGCAGCATTGCATTTTCTTTGCCACATTTTCTCACATTTATTTTGCCGCAATAGTAATCACAAAAAGAGCCACAGAAATGAGTCTGTTTATGTTTTGGTAACACATCACACATGTTTAGCTGCTGGAGGTAATTGGCACATTACACACAAAGCTTTTCAGTGATTGGCCATGGGTGTAACATGATGGTACCTTTTTGATTTTGTGTTTTATTATTTGATTGTTTTGGTTAGACAGTGTCACAGTGTTTCGAAGTAGAGAGTTATCAAGCATTACAGCTTGCGGAGTTCAGGTTCAGGACTGTCAGTTCAGGATGGCATGGTGAACTTGGAGTTCGGCCCTTGTCAAACATGACATTTCAGTTTACGGAAATATCACAGGTCTCTTTTTCCATTTGCAGATACTCATGAGGAACACAGGCATTTAACATACAAATGCATTTACATATGCAGATGTTTTGCAATATGAAACTACAATAACAGTATTTTATACCAGTTTGTATTTGTTTTTATGTTTGGGCCAAAACAAACTAAAGAAAAATGTTGTCATACAGTATGATAGTTCAATTGTTCTGTGTTAGTTGTTTTATAAATGGGTTTGTGAGGGTTTTCCCAATATGATTTTAAACACAGTCTACATTTGTGACTTTTATGTCTTAAAGCTGCAGTATTCCACTTTTTCGTCTGTGATTTTAAGAATACTGGAGTGGTAGTCCAGATTTCCATGTAAGAGTTGGAGAAAAGCTTGGAAGTGTGGGGTTGGACAAAGGGAGGATGGAGGAAAGGGTTCTGGAAAAGCTTTTGAACTACAGTAAGCAGCTTGCATAGTTGGATATACAGAATTGAACTTGATGCTACATGATTGAAAACAGTGCAGAAGGTTTTGCAATCTTTTAAGACCTTTTCCCGTGTGAAATGTTTTAAGATCAGTCACCCTGGCGGGAGGTTTAGTAGGAAAGGAGCATGAGGTGAGTGAAATTACTGTAGTACAAAAGAAAGAAAAATGAGAATTGTACCTAAAATTGTTATTTTATTGTAAATTATTAATGTCTGTAATTAATAGATGATTAGTATGTATATCTGAAAAATGATGAATGAATTAATGAATGAATGTAAGGGAGGAGGTGATAAATCAATCAAAGCTCTTTGGTGCTGTTGTTGTGAAATAACTTGAACTTTGTGACATGTGTGGTAAGAGTGTGGATACATATTATATACAGTATATATGCCTACCAAAAAAGCCACGTGTGTTTTTTTTTTCTTTCATACATTCATCATGATGATAATCCAGTTATGATTAAAAAAAAGGCCATGTTGTACCTTCATTGACAATGGGTTCGAATAGCAGTTTACTTAAAAAAAAAAAATGTATTCAAATGAAGTGTTATGCCCTATGGAGAGGACCTTTGTCTGTATTATTCTAGGTAGCAACTGAAAGGTTGCAAGATCGAATCCCCGAGCTGACAAGGTAAAAATCTGTCGTTCTGCCCCTGAACAAGGCAGTTAACCCACTGTTCCTAGGCCGTCATTGAAAATAAGAATTTGTTCTTAACTGACTTGCCTAGTTAAATAAAGGTAAAAAATAAAAAATAATAATAACCAGGGTCGTGTTAAATAGTAGCATGCGTGTTTGAGGGGAGTGTTTTTGTTTTGCTATCTTACTCTAACCCTAACATAAACCCTAACCATAACCTCTAGCTCATGGGAAAAATGTACCCACATTCAAAAATGTGATTGAGGCAGCGAAGGAGGCTAGGGAAGTGATATTGAAAATATGGTTTGACTCACCTCTATAAGGTTTCGGTACTAGATGGGCTTCTTTGACAAATGACAATTGTTAATTAAGAGAGTTACTGTATAGAACTGTCAAAATGGACACTGGAAAAACTTTGTCTGGAAGCCAAGCTATGCAGCGAAAATGACCTTTGCAATGTCTGTACTTAAGAACCCTTGGAGGCCATTTCAATAGTAGTGTTTTCTATGGAATAGGAAAAAATCCCACTCTGGCCTATGAAAAGAATTGAGTTAAACCATTCAAAGCACAAAGAAAAATGTCACACAAGGAGGGGAATTGTCTCTTGAAAAAGCAGTTGCAGTGGTCAAAACCATGGAAGTCTGGGCACAAATAAAATTGGGGATGAATGTGATGATCGCAACAATAAAGGTCATACAGGGTTTCCAAACAAATAAGCACACAGCCCACCATGTGGATTAATGGCATAATGCTCCTGGAATGGCTACCACTCTACCCTACTATATGTCCATCAAAGTGTACGACTGTGTGTCGCACAGCTTAATGTTTGAGTCTATGGAAATAACATAAAAATATGATTGTATAAGAAATACAATATAAGAAATGTATTAGTGTTAGCCAAGTTCATTAAGTTGCACTTGGTACACACTGGTGTCAAACTGTCATATATTCAAAAATTCTATGGGCCTCTTTTGTCAAATCAACAATTTAAATATGGACCAGTACAAAGAGCATGGATACAAAATTACATGGAATTTCTACCAGTGATTCATAAATGAAGAGGAAATAATCCAATATGGCGGAAGTTCTGGTTCCACTTTGGACATTTACACTGAACAAAAATGTAAACTCAACATGTAATAGTTTTTGGGATTTGAATGAGTTACAGTTCATATAAGGAAATCAGTCAATTGAAATAGATTAATTAGGCCCTAATCTAAGGATTTCATATCTGTTGGTCACAGATACCTTAAAAAAAGGTAGGGGCGTGGATCAGAAAACCAGTCAGTATTTGCTGTGACCACCATTTGCCTTATGCAGCGCCTGTAGAATTTTGTCCCACTCCTCTTCCATGGCTGTTACGAAGTTGCTGGATATTGGTGGGAACTGGAACATGCTGTTGTACACGTTGATACAGAGCATCCCAAACATGATCAATAGGTGACATGGCTGGTGAGTATGCAGGCCATGGAAGAACTGGGACATTTTCAGTTTCCAGGAATTGTGTACAGATCCTTACGGCATGGGGCTGTGCATTATCATGCTGAAACATGAGGTGATGGTGGTGGATGAATGGCTCAACAATGGGTCTCAGGATCGCATGGTATCTCTGTGCATTCAAATCGATAAAATGCAATTGTGTTCGTTGTCCATAGCTTTTGACTGCCCATACCATTATCACACTGCCACCATGGGGCTTTCTGTTCACAACGTTGACATCAGCAAATCGTTCATCCACTCATCCACGGTCAGCAGTTCTGAGGTCGGTTGGACGTACTGCCAAATTCTCTAAAACAATGTCGGAGGCGGCTTATGGTAGAGAAATTAACATTAAATGATCTGGCAACTGGTGGACATTCCTGCAGTCAGCATGCCAATTGCTTGCTCCCTCAAAACTTGAGACATCTGTGGCATTGTGTTGTCTGACAGAACTGCACATTTTAGAGCTGTCTTTTATTGTCCCCAGGACAAGGTGCACTTGTGCAATGATCATGCTATTTAATCAGCTTCTTGATATGCTACACCTGTCAGTTGGATGGATTACCTTGGCAAATGAGAAATGCTCACTAACAGGGATGTAAATAAGCTTATTGTGCACATGGAACATTTCTGGGATATTTTATTTCAGCTCTTGAAACATGGGACCAACACTTTACATGTTGCATTTCTATTTTTTGTTCAGTATATTTCCCTGTGTCCAGAGGGAATTTGATGACATTTTTTTATGTATTAAAATGAGCATTCTAGCCGTGGTGTTACCGTGCAATATTTCCGACAAGGAAATCTAATGATACGAGAACAGTCTATGTTCATTTAGATATTTGAACTTGGAGTGCTGATGCTGAAACTCCTATTAAGTCTGGCAGGGCCATGCACAGA
The DNA here is from genome assembly GCF_002021735.2 of Oncorhynchus kisutch. NCBI lineage: Eukaryota > Metazoa > Chordata > Actinopteri > Salmoniformes > Salmonidae > Oncorhynchus > Oncorhynchus kisutch. Next base: position 40,294,015 of record NC_034184.2, read on the forward strand.
CCTTTTGGGGGACATAAAAGTGCACCCCACCAAAATAAATCCCACAAGCGCAGCCACAGACTTGTTACAAAAAGATGGGAAAGCAGCACAATCTGTGCTGTTGAACAATTGAATTTATTCCAGTTCAAAATGAGTAAAGTATTTTGAACTGGAATAAATTCTGCACTTATTAACCATTAACACAATTACAGTCAAAATAGAATTATGTAGGAAATAATGTAGCCTGCCATTACTATATCTAACCAAACTCCATTTGGTGACACTATCATGTATCCCAGTGGTTTTCTAACATATTTGACCCAAACCCCCCAAAAAGGAGTGATATAAAAACTTGTGACATCCACGCAAGCACATGCAGGTGTGCACACACGAAGATGTGTGCACGATCGCTGCGCAAATGTAACTTGTCATTACAGCCATAAACGTCATGCATTTTCAAAACGCAAAGACAGGCTACAGAAATAAATAGCATTTTACACCTGCATTTGGAGTCTTTCATGTTATCAGCCATTATCAAGTAAGGATATAGGCTATCATGTCACTTCTCTGGAGTCCGGAGCAATACTTATGCAGACCACGTGCCTTTTTGTCCACAGTCTCCATAGTGCCATTTTCGGTGGTGGTAATTTACCCATTTTGGAGATTTTTTTGTTGTTGCCGTTGTTCTTGTTCTGAACCCACTGACCACAAGTTGTCGTTAACTTCTCATCTATACTTCAGAACCAAAAAGTGCCGCTCTTCTTGATTGTTGACCAATGACCATTCATCAGCAGTTGCACCAGTGGCGATTTAAGCATGTAAATCTTGGAGGGGCAAACAATTTTTTTTATGTGCATGCCAGCAAAGCCATTACACAACACATTAATTGCACTATAACCGTGACAAACGGTGCCCACAAACTGTTAGGGCCTACATAAAGCTGTACCAACAGCAGAGCTTTCCTTTCAGCACCATGGAGTGAATCCTTACCACCGCTACACCTGGCTATAAGCAGAGTCTTGTCTGGCAGCGAAACAGATCATTCAGCCTCATTTACTGCCTTTTTAAAAACATAGCTGATATACCTGACTTGCTTTAACAAATGTACAGTAGTTACTACTCACTCCTTGTGGATTTGTGTAAGTCGATAAGAACCGCATTCTCCTTCAGTAATAACAAACGCCCAAATTAGTTTTGACTTTTGAACCATACACAAACATTATTACATTTATGTGCAGTAAATTCATATGTTTATGTTTATTCTTATATCATTAACACTTAACTCTAAGTATAAGCAAGTGCAAGCAAACGAGCTACGACGAGGTAGGCCTTTTTGTTCAGCGCTTTCAAAATGGACACCGACAGAAATTCAGATTGATGTTAGTTCAGATAAATTCAGCAAGATGTTGAGGCCTTAACTCTTCTTTCAGTCACCACAGAGAGAGAGAGAGAGAGAGAGAGACAGAGACAGAGACTCAGTTAGCCTACCATTTGAAGTATTTTATTAGGCCTATGTGGTCTTAAAAGGAAGGAAAATAAAATCATGAGGATCCACTTGCGCACTGCGCAAAAAAAACAACTTGCAATATCAACTGGAATTACATCAGTCTATTAGTGAACTTTTTGTTGAAAACAAATAATTTAATAGTAAGAGACTGTCACGGGCAAACATGGTTACAGACCCAACAACATTATATAGTATCTCCTCCTTGTCAAGAAAAGAACATGAGCTAATTATATTACACAAAGTATAAGCAGACAAAGAAAGTACTTATAATATTAAATTATTTCTCTAAAACAGGCTACAGGCTACATGTGCACCTCCAAGTCAGAACAGTAGGTTAAGTTCTGAGGGGGAAAGGGACCAAATTATTAGGATGAGGCACATGGAGTACTAACAGCTTACTACACAACATACACTTAGTATTACTTTCTTAGCTACAGTATACATATCTCCCTGGCATATTACATTTATGCAGCAGCAAATAATACATTTTTGGACTCACCATTGTTGTGGTGCTGTGCTCACTTGAACAGGAAGGTGGTGCGGCGATCCTTCTTGTGGGCAAATTTTGTCATCAAAGTCTGGCATTCTCTAGATTTATAGTGCTTTCAAGACAACTGAGAACTCAGAAATAAACCAGGTCGAATCATGACGTCAGTGACCTTCAGGTTGGAGCTCTAAAAAGAGGCCAGAGTTCCCGACTTGGGATTTCGAGTTGGATGACCGTACAAAATGTATTTTCCCAGTAGGAGTTTCCAGTTGTCTTGAACTCAATGAAGTCTGAGATTTCCCAGTTCTGAGTTTCCACATTTTTTGGAACGCGGCAGAAGTCATGCTAGATTGACAGCATGTACAATGTTTCCAAACTTTTCTGGCCCATTGTGTTCGTGTAAATGTTTATACTTTTAAGCTTGGGAAAGAGACCCTTTAAGAAAGATGTTTTAAATCCTTAAACCCAGACTTGGATCACACACCCTCTCCACCAAATAGCAGGCAGGGGAAGCAAAATAGTGATGGCTTTGCAACGTTTGCAGTAATTGATTCCTTCCAAACCACACATTGTTGAATTTGAGATTTCCAGCTTGTTGTGTAATGTTTATGTCCAATGGCCAATGAGCACTGTTTTATCTATAATTTCTCTTCATATGACAAGGATTGAAAAGGATTTGCCGACAGATTGTCGACGTGATTCATGATGATGACTGCTTTTCTAGCTTGCTAGCGAAGATTTTGAAAGCATGATGTTGAAAGGAGCATTCCAATCAAAGCTACGATAGATATATGATTTGACATAATTTTATCTGTGTCCAATGACCTTGAGCCTTCTTGGATGGGCACTTCTAATGTAAATCTATGGCAGCACCCAAGGGGGCTGGAACTACCAAGATCTCCCTGTAGATTCTGCGGTTACGTAGTGTTCCCATGAGTGACAGAACACAGAGCAAATCACGGTGCAACTAGAGAAGATTACCAATGCCTACACTATGTATTTGCTGCTGGCTGCCCCTCGATGACAGAAAACACTGAGCTAGGCTGAAACACCTGCATTTTGGAACTGCCTTACTCCAGAAAGCATGTTTGTACATGGCTTTATTTACTCAATAAATATGCCTTTACATTATTTTCAAACTGATATGTGTCATGAATTAACTCCAAAATAAAAGGCAAAACAGGCAACAAAACAAAAAAACAAAAATATATACAGTTGAAGTCAGAAGTTTACATACACTATGGTTGGAGTCATTAAAACTTGTTTTTCAACCACTCCACAAATGTATTGTTAACAAACTATAGTTTTGGCAAGTTGGTTAGGACATCTACTTTGTGCATAACACAAGTCATTTTTCCAACAATTGTTTACAGACTGATTATTTCACTTAATCACAATTCCAGTGGGTCAGAGGTTCACATACACTAAGTTGACTGTGCCTTTAAACAGCTGGGAAAATTCCAGAAAATTATGTCATGGCTTTAGAAGCTTCTGATAGGCTAATTGACATCATTTGAGTCAATTGGAGGTGTACCTGTGGATGTATTTCAAGGCCTACTTTCAAACTCAGTGCCTCTTTGCTTGACATCATGGGAAAATCAACAGAAATCAGCCAAGACCTCAGAATTTTTTTTTTTAGCCCTCCACAAGTCTGGTTCATCCTTGAGAGCAATTTCCAAACGCCTGAAGGTTCTACGTTCAACTACACAAACAATAGTATGCAGGTATAAACACACACAGCCGTCATACCGCTCAGGAAGGAGACGCGTTCTGTCTCCTAGAGATGAACGTACTTTGGTGCGAAAAGTGCAAATCAATCCCAGAACAACAGCAAAGGACCTTGATGTCAAGCAAAGAGGCACTGAGTTTGAAGGTAGGCCTTGAAATACATCCACAGGTACACCTCCAATTTACTCCAATTATGTCAATTAGCCTATCAAACTTCTAAAGCCATGACATCATTTTCTGGAATTTTCTAAGCTGTTTAACGGCACAGTCAATTTAATGTATGTAAACTTCTGACCCACTGGAATTGTGATCCAGTGAATTTCTGTGAGAGACTCTGTCTGTAAACAGTTGTTGGGAAAATGACTTATGTCATGCACAGAGTAGATGTCCTAACCGACTTGCCAAAACTATAGTTAAGAAATTTGTGGAGTGGTTGAAAAACTAGTTTTAATGACTCCAAGCTAAGTATGTAAACTTCTGACTTCACCTGTATATATATATATATATATGTTTTCTTAGCTAAACATATTATTCAGGGCAGGTGGGGCAGAGCCTGTTTTGAGCCCCACCTGCCCTGAATAACGAGTCGTCACTCATTTACACGAAGGTGGCACACATATCCAGATTAGTGACCAGAAAGTAGAACTTGTTTAATTTCATTTCCAGTTTTGTCTGGCAAATATAGAGTGGGCCTACATTTATCATCCATATACAGTGGGGCAAAAAAGTATTTAGTCAGCCACCAATTGTGCAAGTTCTCCCACTTAAAAAAGATGAGAGGCCTGTAATTTTCATCATAGGTACACTTCAACTATGACAGACAAAATGAGAAAAAAATTCTAGAAAATCACATTGTAGGATTTTTAATGAATTTATTTGCAAATTATGGTGGAAAAATAAGTATTTGGTCAATAACAAAAGTTATCTCACTGCTTTGTTATATACCCTTTGTTGGCAATGACAGAGGTCAAACATTTTCTGTAAGTCTTCACAAGGTTTTCACACACTGTTGCTGGTATTTTGGCCCATTCCTCCATGCAGATCTCCTCTAGAGCAGTGAAGTTTTGGGGCTGTTGCTGGGCAACACGGACTTTCAACTCCCTCCAAAGATTTTCTATGGGGTTGAGATCTGGAGACTGGCTAGGCCACTCCAGGACCTTGAAATGCTTCTTGCGAAGCCACTCCTTCGTTGCCCGGGTGTTGTGTTTGGGATCATTGTCATGCTGAAAGACCCAGCCACGTTTCATCTTCAATGCCCTTCCTGATGGAAGGAGGTTTTCACTCAAAATCTCACGATACATGGCCCCATTCATTCTTTCCTTTACACGGATCAGTCGTCCTGGTCCCTTTGCAGAAAAACAGCCCCAAAGCATGATATTTCCACCCCTATGCTTCACAGTAGGTATGGTGTACTTTGGATGCAACTCAGCATTCTTTGTCCTCCAAACACAACGAGTTGAGTTTTTACCAAAAAGTTATATTTTGGTTTCATCTGACCATATGACATTCTCCCAATCTTCTTCTGCATCATCCAAATGCTCTCTAGCAAACTTCAGACGGGCCTGGACACGTACTGGCTTAAGCAGGGGGACACGTCTGGCACTGCAGGATTTGAGTCCCTGGCGGCGTAGTGTGTTACTGATGGTAGGCTTTGTTACTTTGGTCCCAGCTCTCTGCAGGTCATTCACTCGGTCCCCCTGTGTGGTTCTGGGATTTTTGCTCACCGTTCTTGTGATCATTTTGACCCCACGGGGTGAGATCTTGCGTGGAGCCCCAGATAGAGGGAGATTATCAGTGGTCTTGTATGTTTTCCATTTCCTAATAATTGCTCCCACAGTTGATTTCTTCAAACCAAGCTGCTTACCTATTGCAGATGCAGTCTTCCCAGCCTGGTGCAGATCTACAATTTTGTTCCTGGTGTCCTTTGACAGCTCTTTGGTCTTGGCCATATTGGAGTTTGGAGTGTGACTGTTTGAGGTTGTGGACAGATGTCTTTTATACTGATAACAAGTTCAAATAGGTGCCATTAATACAGGTAACGAGTGAAGGACAGAGGAGCCTCTTAAAGAAGTAGTTACAGGTCTGTGAGAGCCAGAAATCGTGCTTGTTTGTAGGTGACCGAATACTTATTTTCCACCATAATTTGCAAATAAATTCTTAAAAAATCCTACAATGTGATTTTCTGGATTTTTTTTCTGTTGAAGTGTACCTATGATGAAAATGACAGGCATCTCTCATCTTTTCAAGTGGGAGTACTTGCACAATTGGTGGCTGACTACTTTTTTGCCCCACTGTAAAATACAGTTTAGCAATCTACTACTGACTTAGCCTATTGTTCTGGCAAAGATATGTGACATTTCGATGGACCATTTTCATATTTCAGCCTACCCACTGGACACAAATTTCAATTAATTGCCTATTCCACATTGGTTCAATGTAATTTCATTTAAATGAAGTGGAAACAACGTTGATTCAACAAGTGTGTGTCGAGTGGGTAGTTTGGGTGGCTACATGTCTAAAGATGAGCAGCTCTAACATCACACTGCCTCCCATATAAGATAAAGATGTAACATATTCCTATGACCTTTTTACCAATTTTGTGAGAAAGAACAGGGTTGGCAATAAGCACTCTGCAGGAAGGCTGCCTCTATACTCTGTTTTTGTCAGGCAAAACTGGAAGAAATTAAACAAGTTATTTCAGGTCACTAATCTGGATATATGCACTGCCTTTGCAAGCCAATGCTGATGACTGGTCATTGGACAACAATAAAGACGCGTAACGTTTTGGTTCTGAAGCATAGATGAGAATTTAAAGTCGACTTGTGGGCAGTGGGTTCAAAACAACTTTTTTAAATAAAAAAATGGGAAGTTATACCACCACCAGAAAGGGCAATTTTGAGACTGGAAGAACAAAGGGGCACGTGCTCTCCGGTAAAGTCATATCTGGGCAGTGTGCACATGCCTGAAGTCTGGGCTACCACGGAAACACAAGACCCTGTTCAGATTCCACATGCCATACGGTTATATCGTTTTTTGGGGCATGTTTGCATTGGGTCGGAAGTATAATTTTAAGACACATTTCCATTCCATCCATCCTTCTCTCTTCTGTGGATGAGTAAAGTAATGTTTCAGTGGCATTGGATACTGACGGTCTTTTGTCGATCAGAAGTATGAGCATAGGCAAATCTTACCTTCCCCACTGTGTCTTGGGAATCTCCCAGGAGAGAGAACAGTCACATTTACAGTGCCTTGCGAAAGTATTCGGCCCCCTTGAACTTTGCGACCTTTTGCCACATTTCAGGCTTCAAACATAAAGATATAAAACTGTATTTTCTTGTGAAGAATCAACAACAAGTGGGACACAATCATGAAGTGGAACGACATTTATTGGATATTTCAAACTTTTTTAACAAATCAAAAACTGAAAAATTGGGAAAAAATGTCAGTCTCTCGATGTGCAAAACTGATAGAGACATACCCCAAGCGACTTACAGCTGTAATCGCAGCAAAAGGTGGCGCTACAAAGTATTAACTTAAGGGGGCTGAATAATTTTTCACGCCCAATTTGTCAGTTTTTGATTTGTTAAAAAAGTTTGAAATATCCAATAAATGTCGTTCCACTTCATGATTGTGTCCCACTTGTTGTTGATTCTTCACAAAAAAATACAGTTTTATATCTTTATGTTTGAAGCCTGAAATGTGGCAAAAGGTTGCAAAGTTCAAGGGGGCCGAATACTTTCGCAAGGCACTGTATGTCCACCCCCTTTTCTACCCCCACCCATTCTCTCTCTTCTCCTGCAGTCCAATTAGAAGGTCGGGAGGTTTTGTAAATGGGGGGTTAGGGAGCCGGTGGATTTGTTGGGGGGAGTGTCATAGCTTGAGACCACCAACACATTTCTCCCAACAGTCTTTAAAACTAAGGCTTTGGAAGGAAATAAAAACTGCATCCAGTCTGTTTGTTTTGTCCACCTCTTTCATTTTCCTATTTGTACATACAGTACCAGTCAAAAGTTTGGACACACCTACTCATTCAAGGGTTTTACTTTGTTTTTACTACTTTCTACATTGTAGAACAATAGTGACCACATTAAAACTATGAAATAACACATATGGAATCATGTAGTAAGCAAAAAAGTGTTTAACAAATCCAAATATATTCTATATTTGAGATTCTTCAAAGTAGCCACCATTTGCCTTGAACTTTGCACACTCTTGACATTCTCTCAACCAGCTTCATAAGGTAGTCACCTGGAATGCATTTCAATTAATAGGCGTCTTGTTAAAAGTTAATTTGTGGAATTTCTTTCCTTCTTAATGCGTTTGAACCAATCAGTTGCATTGTGACAAGGTAGGGGTGGTATACAGGAGATGGCCCTATTTGGTAAAAGACCAAGTCATATTATGGTAAGAACAGCTCAAATAAGCAAAGAGAAATGACAGTCCATTACTTTAAAACATGAATTTCAAGAACTTTGAAAGTTTCTTCAAGTGCAGTTGCAAAACCCATCAAGTGCTATGATGGAACTGGCTCTCATGAGGACCGCCAAAGGAAAGGAAGACCCAGAGTTACCTCTTCTGCAGAAGAACAGTTCATTAGATTTACCAGCCTCAGAAATTGCAGCCCAAATAAATGCTTCACGGAGTTCAAGTAACGGACACATCTCAACATAAACCGTTCAGAGGAGGCTGCGTGAATCAGGCCTTTGTGGTCAAATTGCTGCAAAGAAGCCAATACTAAAGGACCGCAATAAGAAGAGACTTTTTGATTCCAATTGCCATGTCTTTGTGAGACGCAGAGCAGGTGAACAGATGATCTCCGCATGTGTAGTTCCCACCGTGAAGCATGGAGGAGGAAGTGTGATGGTGCTTTGATGGTGACACTGTGATTTTATTTGGAATTCAAGGCACACTTAACCAACATATCTCCCACAGCATTCTGCAGTGATACACCATCCCATCTGGTTTGCGCTTAGTGGGACTATCATTTGTTTTTCAACAGGATAATGACCCAAAACACACATCTAGGCTGTGTAAGGTCTATTTGACCGAGAAAGAGCATGATGGAGTGCTACGTCAGATGACCTGGCCTCCACAATTACCCAACCTCAACCCAGTTGAGATGGTTTGGAATGAGTTGGACTGCAGAGTGAAGGAAAAGCAGCCAACAAGTGCTCAGCATATGTGGGAACTGCTTCAAGACTATTGGAAAAGTATCCCAGGTGAAGCTGGTTGAGAGAATGCAAAGCGTGTGCAAAGCTCAAGGAAAAGGGTGGCAACTTTGAAGAATTTCAAATGTTAATCAAATCCAAATATATTTTATATATATATTTTTTTAACACTTTTTTTGGGGTACTACATGATTCAATATGTTATTTCATGGTTTTGATGTGTTCACTATTCTACAATGTAGAACAGTCTAAATAAAGAAACGTTTCTGAATGAGTAGGTGTATCCAAACTTTTGACTGGTACTGTATGTTTGGGGATTAGAAAGTACAGGCCTTATCAAAGCTCCAACCCTCTCATGCCACATAAGACTAGCCAAGAACTAGTGACCTCAGGTCCTGTAGTGCGCCAAATCTAGAGGATGTTCTAGCCTTCCCAGCCTGTTAAGTGACCTGCCTACCTTTGACAAGCTGTTAACCTGTTTGCACTATGAGACTACGTTGAGTAGTGGGGTCACAGCCACGTTGTATTCATTCTAGCCTCTATGCACTCCCCTCCTCTAACCTTTTCCCTTCGTTTGTAGACTTCAGTGAACAACACATCAGCTGTGTGACCAGGCTAAAAGCCTTCAAGCCAAACCATGTCATAACTGCTACACATTGCCTACATTGTTGTCCCCATATTAGCTAAAGTAACGTCTTAGTCAACATAGCTAATGGAACTAATGCGTTAGTAAATCCGCTATTGTAAGCAGTTACACCAGCGGGCTCCGGAAACAATAAATTAATAAAACCAAATGCTTACCTTAACTTGGAAGAGTTCCAGTGTTGTGTTGGATAGTCATAGCCAGCTAGCTAACATAGCATCCCTCTGTTGGAGCTGGGTGTTTGAGTAACTAACCTATCCAGCTGCATTTACTGCTAAGTGAAAACAAATGACTCTCTCTCTTGCTTCTCCTTCATTTTTGAAGTAATTGATTTGTTGAATACTGTTCAACTATTGTCTTTCTCTCTCTTTGAGTCAACTACTCACCACATTTATGCACAGCTTATGCTTTAAGTACTAGACTCATTCTCCGATCCTTTGATTGGGTGGACAACATGGACGTCCTCCAGAAGTTGTCATAATTACTGTGTAAGTCTATGGAAGGGGGTGAGAACCAAGAGCCTCCTAGGTTTTGTAATGAAGCCAATGTACCAAGAGGAGGACGGAAGCTACCTGTCTTCCGGCTACATCATGGTGCTACCCTACAGAGTGCTGTTGAGGCTACTGTGGACCTTCATTGCAAAACTGTTTTTTAATCAATTATTTGGTGGCGTGAATATATATAGTATAGTTTTATCTAAAAAGGATATTTTTTTCCAATGTTTCACAATTTACATTTTTATGAAATTCACTGAGGATAGTCCTCCCCTTTGTCCTTTTGAGGTGCCTCCACCGCCTTGGGGATAGTGTATACCCCAAAAAGTAGACTTCTAAATATTGTGATGTTGGACAAATAAAGCAAAAAACATACATTATGGAAGTTACATGACATTTACATTTTTGGGGAGACTGAACATATTAGAAAATGTCTGAGTTTGTAAGTCTTAGGTCAAAACATGGATAACCATTTTGAAGGAAAGGCTCGGCAGAACAATTTGACATCTGGAACATTTTTAAATGTCAGCAGAAGCCATAATACCTTAGAACTAAATAAAGGTAGCTTGAACTGCATGGGCTAAAGCCTGGCACCACATCTGAATAGAGCATGTTCACTTTGTCCATATTTTGTTACATTACAGCCTTATTCTAAAATTGATTCAATTGTTTTTTCCCCTCATCAGTCTACAAACAATATCACATAATGACAAAGCAAAAATAGGTTTTTAGAAATGTTTGCAAATGTATTAAAAATAATGAACTGAAATATTACATTTACATAATTATTCAGACCCTTTACTCGATACTTTGTTGAAGCACATTTGGCAGCGATTACACAGCCTTGCTTCTTGGGTATGACGCTACAAGCTTGGCATACCTATATTTAAGGAGTTTCTCCCATTCTTCTCTGCAGATCCCTTCAAGCTCTGTCAGGCTGGATGGGGAGCGTCGCTGCACAGCTATTTTCAGGTGTCCCCAGAGATGTTCGATCAAGTTCAAGTCTGGGCTCTGGCTGGCCCACTCAAGGACATTTGGAGACTTGTCCCGAAGCCACTCCTCCATTGTCTTGGCTGTATGCTTAGGGTCATTGTTCTGTTGGAAGATGAATCGTCGCCCCAGTCTGAGGTTTTGAGCACTCTAACAAGTTTTCATCAATGATCTCTGTACTTTTCTCTGTTTATATTTCCCTCAATCCTGACTAGTCTCCATTTCCCTGCCGCTGAAGAACAACCCCACAGCATGATGCTGTCACCAACATGCTTCACCGTAGGAGCAGGTTTCATCAGACTAGAGAATATTGTTTCTCATGGTCTTGAGAGTCTTTAGGTGCCTTTTGGCGAACTCCAAGTGGGCTGTCATGTTTCTTTTACTGAGGAATGACTTCCATCTGGCCACTCTATCAGAAAGGCCTGATGGTTGTCTTTTGCTGATTCCAAACTTCTTCCACTTAAGAATGATGGAGGGCACTGTGTTCTTGGGGACCTTCAATGCTGCAGACATTTCTTGGTACCCTTCCCCAGATCTGTTCCTCGACACAATCCTGTCCCGGAGTTCTACAACAATTCCTTCAACCCCATGGATTGGTTTTTGTTCTGACATGCACTGTCAACTGTGGGACCTTATAGAGACAGGTGTGTGCCTTTCCAAATCATTTCTAATCAATTGAATTGACCATAGGTGGAGACCAATCAAATTGTAGAAACATCTCAAGGATTATCAATGGAAACAGGATGCACCTGAGCTCAATTTTGAGTCTCATCGCAAAGGGTCTGGATACTTATGTAAATAAGGTATTTATGTTTTTAAAAATGTGTAATTAATTTGCAAAAATGTCTAAACCTGTTTTCACCTTGTCATTGTGGGGTATTGTTCCTTGAGGATAATTAGGAACGTGGTTTCATTTTTATGAATTAAAAAAAAATAATCTCAGGTTGACATTCCGCTGGAATTGCTCTAATACCTACATAGTTTGTATAAAATGTTCTCAAATTTGGACCAAAAGGTGAACACTGCATATATTCTTATATGGTGTCCCCCACACATCACACTTTGTAAGAAAGTTAGAACCACTGGGGTTGGCTATAAATGACTTTCGCTCTAAGCAGCGCAAGGGGAGAACGCAGAAGAAATATCAGCCTGCACAGAGAAGAACGATACTGACCTTCACTCAACTTACCTTACCTTCCCTATATATGTCACTCCCTGTGGTTCCTTCCCCAGGCGTCATTGTTTCAGTTTCATGTGTGTGCGTTGTTCATTTTTCATTTATTGATTAAATCACTCACTCCCTGAACTTGCTTCCTGACTCTCAGTGCACATCGTTACAGAATGATGCCTCACCTAAGGGAAGCATCAGGGAGTGTTTTTTTTTTGTTTCGGTGGGGTCCGGGAGCCGCTACAGGCTCTCATGCCTCAGACAGATCGCCAGGCACCTCTGCCTCCGGTGGTTCGTCAGGCTCCCATGCCTCAGCCCGATCGCCAGGCTCCCCTGCCTCAGCAGGGTGACCGGTCCGCTCCTGATCCCCGGGATTGTCCCTTTGGTTGGCATCCTGCGGCTGGAGCCAAACACGCCTGGGAGGGGGAACCATCATGTATGCTCTCTCTCTAGCCTCTAGGTCACCAGGCTACTCATTATGGCGCACACCTATCATCACTTCCCTGATTACCTTCCCTATATATGTCACTCCCTTTGGTTCCTTCCTCAGGCGTCATTGTTTCTGTTTCATGTCTGTGCATTGTTCGTATTTCTTGTTTTGTTTTATGTTTCGTTTATTGATGTCACTCACTCTCTGAACTTGCTTCCCGACGCTCAGCGCACATCTTTACACGGAATTCCTTAAATATTTAAAGCTGTATGTCAATTGGCCTTGAGGTACAAGATTATAGATATTTTGTGTAGTCACGTCAATACATATTAGTCAAATGAACTAATACAAGTGTGGTCACTAACAGCCATAATGCCTTTATTGTTTGATCCATTGCACATTTTTCATTCAGACTCATGGCAAAATGTGTAGAATATCAGGAAATTTGCTAAAAAACATTTAGTGTTTTAACATATCAACTAACTCTTAATGTTGTGATCTTATATATCAATTACCACAAAGTGTTGGTTTATCTAACACCAAATGTGCAGTGGCCTCGTCTTTAAAGTAACACTGAGCCAGACACAATATAACAGCACTATACTTGCATCTACAGTATGAAGATTCCAGGTAGTTTAGGTAGGTAGTAAAGGTGTTTGCGTGAAATCATATCTGATAAATGAGGGCAGTGCTCCTGTGGGCAAGGAGCCCTTCAGTAGTATTAATGTGCTATTTTTTTGCATACAGTCTAAAACTTTTGGATAGGCTCTCCAGGGACTACGGGAATGGGTTGTGTCGTCAGATTCCCCACTGTAAAGCTTACCCACTTCAATTTGTAGTGCTTTTTCTGCCATCAGAGAGCTGGAGTGAGTGAATGAAAGTGTGTGTGGGGGGAGGTGGGCAGTTAAGAGCGCTGGGCCTGTAACCGAAAGATTGCTGGTTTGAATCCCTGACTCGACTAGGTCAAAAATCTGATGTGCCCTTGAGCAAGGCACTTAACCCTAATTGCTCCTGTAAATTGCTCTGGATAAGAGTGTCTGTCTACTAAAATGTAAGTGTGTGTTGGTTGGGTAGGAAGCAGAGGTTCAAAACCATCTTCAAACGTTCACTTTTAACCTATTGTGCTGGATGTGCTGCTTTAAGTGAAACAGGATCAGTGATGTTTTTATCTGGCACTCAAAATGAGTGATAACGCACTCACCAGGACACCGTGTCAGTGTGAGGCACATGTGGTTTCAGAAATCTGGAGCAAATACTCAACCTAAGGTCACAACGCACTAGCAGATCACCGATTTTGATAGATCACTAACTCGTGTACGGTAGCAATAGGTTATGTGGAATATACAGACAAAGCCTCTCTTTTGCCATATATTATATCAAACTAAATTATAAGGTGAGGAGGTCATGATTTTCATTCATGACTCATGAGATTCTAGTGGGCATTGCTGTTCTCTCAATTTTCTAATATAGTACCTGAAACAAAACATCATAGGGAAAAGCAAAAAAAACACATGCCTAAAATAGACATTGAACGTTCAGTGAGGCTTTACTGCCACACTGGCGGTGAGAAGTCATCCCATTTGGGATGTAGCACTGTTTTTATATGTAATCAACTAGCTAATTACATTTGATTTGAATAAAGGTATTCTAACTGAAGTAGACTACTTTCAATGACCTTTTAAACTGTATGCCCTCAATACACAAGTACCCTTGCCCGATCCTGGCATGTTCTACTGCTGTAGGCCAGGCAAAAAAAAAAAAAGGGGTTTATGTGTGGATTAATAGGGACAGGTCGAAAAGCATTAAACATATGGCAATTTATCTAGCGAGCTTGCAGTTGCTAGCTAATTTGTCCTATTTAGCTAGCTTGCTGTTGCTAGCTAATTTGTCCTGGGATTTAAACATTGAGTTATTTTACCTGAAATGCACAAGGTCCTCTACTCTGACAATTAATCCACACAAAACGGTTAAACGATTTATATAGCCCTTCGTACATCAGCTGATCTCTCAAAGTGCTGTACAGAAACCCAGCCTAAAACCCCAAACAGCAAGCAATGCAGGTGTAGAAGCACGGTGGCTAGGAAATACTCCCTAGAAAGGCCAAAACCTAGGAAGAAACCTAGAGAGGAACCAGGCTATGTGGGGTGGCCAGTCCTCTTCTGGCTGTGCTGGAAGTACCACTATAGCCAAAAGGTGGACATGCTCATAGAAGGCGGGGTGCTGAATTTTTTGGGGGCTCGCTCTACAGACTGCTATATTGGTCCTCTAGTACAGGACTAGTAAAGGACCAGTGGACTACTTTTGTGAAGAAAATAATAATAACAACAATACAATTCAAATAATAATAATTTCAGGGGGGTGCTGCAGCACCCTGCACATCCCTACTTCCCACAGCTATGGGCAAAATGTAATCCCCATAGGTGCTGGGAAAGACAACCTACACTGAACAAAAATATAAATGCAACATGTAACGTGTTGATCCCATGTTTCATGAGCTAAAAGAAATCCATATGCACAAGAATCTTATTTCTCTCAAATTTTGTGCACAAATTTGTTTACATCCCTGTTAGTGATCATTTCTCCTTTGCCAAGATAATCCATCCAACTGACGGGTGTGGCATATCAAGAAGCTGATTAAACAGTATGATCATTACACAGGTGCACCTCGCACTGGGGACAATAAAAGGCTACTTTAAAATGTGCAGTTTTTCACACAACACAATGCATAGCTGCCTCCAACATAATTTTTGAGAATTTGGCAGTAGGTCCAACAGTCAAAACCACATTTGGGGGGGGGGGGGGGGGTATTTCTGTCTGTAATAAAGTGTTTTTGTGGGGGTAAAAAGTGGCCACTGCTTATCACAGGGCAGCTCAGCACTCACCTAAAAAGTCCATAGTGTTTTTGTGGGGAAAAACTCATTCTGATTGGTTGGGCCTGGCTCCCAAGTGAGTGGGCCTATGCCCGCCAAGGCCCACCCATGGCTGCACCCCTGCCCAGTCGTGTGAAATCCATAGGTTAGGGACTAATGAACTCATTTCAATTGACGGATTTCCTTATATGAGCTGTAATTCAGTAACATCTTTGAAATTGTTTAATTTTGCGTTTATATTTTGCCGGGGCGGCAGGGAAGCCTAGTGGTTAGAGCGTTAGACTAGTAACCGGAAGGTTGCAAGTTCAAACCCCCGAGCTGACAAGGTACAAATCTGTCGTTCTGCCTCTGAACAGGCAGTTAACCCACTGTTCCTAGGCTGTCATTGTAAATAAGAATTTGTTCTTAACTGACTTGCCTAGTAAAATAAAGGTAAAATATATATATATATATATATATATATATATATTTGGCATTATAAAATCTATTAAGTGTGTGTTTAAAAATGTCCTCCAATTATTCGATTGAGAGTCGTGTTAATATCATTATTTAGTGTAGGATCGGTCTGTATCCCATATACACTATGTAGCGTTTATTTAAAAAAAATGTGCCTGTGATACAGAGGCGCGCGCAGGCAGCCGCAACGATCATGTGAACGCGCCCTCTGTCGTGGCTTCCAATGTCATATGACTAGCCGCCGCAGTGTCATTTAATACCGTACAGAAATAGCTAGCTTGTTACCAGTATCTTTTAGTTATTACCCTTAGCTACTAGCACACCAGCTATACTGTAGTTCAGGTAGAGGGTTTATTTAAGTATGGCAACCTTGGTGGGAAACAGGACAATGGACATCAACGGTCCTGCTGCGGCAAGGACACACACACAAGCTGTGACCAGAAACTACATCTCTCAACCAAGGCTGAGTACGTAGCTAGCTACCTAGCCAGATGCTTGATTCTCCATAGCTTGCTAACTACTGGATTGTTTGCGCGAAAACAAATACTTACAGTGTATGTGAAATATTCGATATAAAATACATTTTGCATTACCATTGAACCGACTGTCACTGCAGTGACATAAGTAAAATGCTTAAAGGTGTGAAATGGCTAGCTTGCAAACTAATATTAGCAAGCTAGCTAACCTGTGTGCGGAGCTGTTTTGCAACAGTCCCATTTATAATCTTTGCTTGTCTGTTTATGTAAAAGTGTAATCTACCAGTTTAATGTTAGCGTACACTTATAAATATAACTATGCGTTTAACTATTTACTATATTTGTTAATCATCAAGCGTTATGCGAACATAAGCTAGCTAAAGACAAAGTAAGCTAACTAGCTAGCATAGGCAAATCAGCTGACTGCTCCTGACAGAATGAATAACCGTGCGACAGCAAAATATAGCGTGTCACGAAATCAACGCCTTTACTCTATAATGTACAGAAGATTGGTGTATGTCATGGAAATTGTAACTATGTAGCTAACTAATTGTATTGGTTTGTGTTGTGGAAATTATTGCTAGGAAGATGGAGTTATAGACTGACAAATAAGTTGATTATCCCACTAAGACATAATCACGTGAGGCTGAAGGCACAGACAACATTGAGACCGATGTTTCACTGGATGTACAAATGTGACGCATCCGGTTGGCGTTTCCACTCACTACCAAATATGGTAGTGAGGAAGCCAACTGGCGTGCAGTGGGAGAAGATGGAACGAGATGGATTTTGACCGACATTCATCAAATCTACTCCTCAATTAAACATTTTAATCTCAATACAGTTTTCTGTTCCCAAAACTAGAATCTGTTAAACAGAATGGATTAAGTTTTGTTGACTTCACTCTTAGCACACTTTTTATTTTATTTAGCAGTTTAGGAGTGTGAAGGTGAACTGAGGTATTGCACACGGTCACCTCAGAGTAGGCATTCCTTACAGAATATGCAGATGCAGATTAGAATGCGCCAATAGGATATAGCTATTACTTGTTCTGCCCACTGACTCATTTGTTCCTATTGGGAATTACAAGCTGTGGTCTATCTTGGTCTAGTTATCACTGTACATAGATTTTTTTCTCCCTATTGTGTTATTGACTGTACGTTTGTTTAACTGTTTTTGTCGCACTGCTTTGCTTTATCTTGGGCAGTTGTAAATGAGAACTTGTTCTCAACTGGCCTATCTAGTGAAATAAAAATTATAAACAATCTTTGTTGCAGGCCTGCTGCTGGTAGTCATTAGATATCACGTTTTTGGTTTTTGCCCTAGCACTACACAACTGACTCATAACCAACTCATAATCAAGCTTTGATTATTTGAATCAGTTGTCATGCTAGTGTAACCGACGTGAAATGGCTAGCTAGTGGTGGTGCGCGCTAATAGAGTATCAATCGGTGACCTCACTCGCTCTGAGACCTTGAAGTAGTGGATCCCCTTGCTCTGCAAGGGTCGTGGCTTTTGTGGCGCGATGGGCAACGATGCTTCAACAATTTGAGGTGTTTTCTGGTCATTAGTTCTATTCGTATTGACTGCCATGTAAAGCAAAACTACCCAAGCTCTGGTTGATAGTTCCAGAATTTTGCAGGTTCTTATGGCAAACAAAAATGGTTGCTGTGCCCCCCCCCGCCCATGTCCCTTGCTAGCTCACCAACTACACAGCTAACACAATCATTGGGGCGGCAGGGTTGCCTAGTGGTTAGAGCGTTGGACTAGTAACCGGAAGGTTGCAAATTCAAACCCCCGAGCTGACAAGGTACAAATCTGTCGTTCTGCCCCTGAACAGGCAGTTAACCCACTGTTCCTAGGCCGTCATTGAAAATAAGAATTTGTTCTTAAGGCACATGAACATGTTCACATGTTCCTGAAGAGATCACAAAAAAAAACATTTTGATCAAAAAATAAAACGTTCAAATTCCTCTCCTGGGAGTGACATGCAAAATTACGCCTAGTTTCTTGAAACGGGTCGCATATGGTCACCAAGAGCAGAAGGCTGAATTCAGACTACAATATCAAATAAAATAAAAATATTGGTCACATACACATATTTAGCAGATGTTATCGCAGGTGTAGAGAAATGCTTGTGTTCCTAGCATTTTGTTTGTGTACTGCCTTTAGCCGGCATCAGAGACAGCAGGATGATGGCCAGGCCTATTTTCACACTGTGGTGGAGAATAGATCTCTGAAAGGCAGCCTTTTCCCAATCCACCACTGCTAAAAGGCCTGCGAGATGGAGGCATATCACAGATGGATGGTGACCCCATTAACTATCCCTTGAAATAATAACATGGGGATGCGATTTCTCTCTGTTCTTTCATATAATCCTGTATTAAATGTTGGCCACTATTCAAGAACACATCAAAAACCACATGTTATCCACTTTTAGGCAAAGAGATTCATAAAAATATAAGTAAAAGCTGAGCTGCAGAAATGTATTATTTAGCAACACAATGCAGACAGGTATTTTTGTACAGACAAGGCAAAAGATTTGCAAGCTTCAGTTCAATTGATAAAGCTAGTCATAATTTAATAATGGGAAATTTCAGTTAGGTAACAGAAACCAAACTTTGTATCTGCACAGTTGTTACTGTAAATGTGTTATACAATTTTCTGTGGAAATTGTTAAAAGTAGTCTGTGCATAGATTTCTATGGTTTGTTCAACTTTTAAAATCAATTGTTCGTCTGGTACATATTGTAAAGTGAAAAATCTGAGTCAGCGTGATTTCGTTACCATGGAATTGCTATTGCTAACATGAGTCAATTCACCTAAATTGCAGTTGGCTAGGCTATATCTTGGCTGCCAATTTCAACCATTTAATGGATATTTTAGAACGGGGCATTGGCTAGATGATTAGTTGTAATATTTGCAGTGTCGTAGACAGTCATTTTCAAAAACATGTTTACAAATAATATATATTTATACAGGATGACAATACAAGAGGGGAATGAATAAATTAACTTCTTCGGGGTATCCCCCTTCTCAATTTCCGCCTGAAGACATACTCTAATCTAACTGCTTGTAGCTCAGGCCCAGAAGCAAGGATATGCATATTCTTGGTATCATTTGAAAGGAAACGCTCTAAATTTTGTGGAAATGTGAATTGAATGTAGGAGAATATAACACACTAGATCTGGTAGAAAAACTGTTTTTCCTTATATTATTTTATCATTGTTGCATCTTTCAAATGACCAAGAACAGCCAAACATTCAGATAGGATGCTGGTTATAAGTTGAATGAAGAACATAAGAGGGCAACAATAGTTTAGCAAAGTTTCAGACAGATAACTTCAAGAATGAGCAAGCTACATGATATTGAGCATGAAGTCTCCCAGGTGTCCCACACAAATGTACCCAAGTGGTACATTTTGAAGCAAATAACTATGTACATAAATGCTATTCTAACACACCCCCACCCCCCCAAAAAATCTATATTAAGAAAGTGTATATAGATATATATATATATACATGCATACATACATGCATGCATACACACACACAGTGGGGCAAAAAAGTATTTAGTCAGCCACTAATTGTGCAAGTTATCCCACTTAAAAAGATGAGGCCTGTAATTTTCATCATAGGTACACTTCAACTATGACAGACAAAATGAGAAAAAAAATCCAGAAAATCACATTGTAGGATTTTTAATGAATTTATTTGCAAATTAGGGGTGGAAAATAAGTATTTGGAAAACAAGCAAGATTTCTGGCTCTCACAGACCTGTAACTTCTTTGGTGTTAGGGGGCAGTATTTTCATTTTTGAGGAAAAAAAACGTTCCCGTTTTAAACGGGATATTTTGTCAGAAGAAGATGCTAGAATATGCATATAATTGACAGCTTTGGATAGAAAACACTGTTACTCCAAAACTGTAAAGATATTGTCTGTGAGTATAACAGAACTGATGTTGCAGGCGAAAGCTTGAGAAAAATCCAATCCGGAAGTGCCCCAGGTTTTGAAAGCGCTGCGTTGCAATGACTCCCTATTCAGCTGTGAATGTACCATCAACGAGCTTACGCTTTCTACATATTCCCCAAGGTAGGCAGCCACATTGCGTAAGTGGTCACATGGTGGCTCCGAGAGAGATTCTCGCGTAAAATACAGAGGTAGCCATTACTCCAATCGGTCAGAGTGAAAAACGAATTGTCCCAACTGATATATTATCAAATAGATATTAGAAAAACACCTTGAGGATGGATTCTAAACAACATTTGCCATGTTTCTGTCAATATTATGGAGCTAATATATTATATATATATATATATATATATATATATATTTATATTTATATAATAACATGAGTCAATTCATATATATATATATATATATATATATATATATATATATCCTAAATGTCCATTTTATTTGGTGCGTTTTATCCAGAAAAACACCGGTTCCAACTTGTGCAACGTGACAAAATATCTCAAAAGTTACCTGTAAGCTTTGCCAAAACATTTCAAACTACTTTTGTAATACAAATGTAGGTGTTTTTTAAAAGCAACTTATCTATAAAATTGAAGACTGGATGATCTGTGTTCAATACAGGAAGACAAACTGAAGCATGCTTTCTGGTCATGCGCCTCTATCTAACAGTACACTTCAAGTTACCCTCGTTCTGGATGGCCGTACTTCATTACACAAAGGAATAACCTCAACCAATTTCTAAAGACTGTTGACATCCAGTGGAAGAGATAGGAACTGCAAGAAGGTCCCTTAGAAATCTGGATTCCCAATGAAAACTCATTGAAAAGAGTGACTTAAAAAAATCAGACTGTGTCCTCTGTTTTCGTCTGCTAAATAAGTTCTGTTATACTCAGGCATGATAAACTGTTTTAGAAACTTCAGAGTTAAAAAAAAAAATCAAAATCTACTAAAATACGCATATCTTTATCTTCAGGCATTTGAATTTGGGCATGCATTACATCCGGATGTGAAAATACTGCCCCCTGTCACCAAGAAGTTAATAAAAGTTAGATTTTATAGTAAATTATTTGAATTTGGTGCTCTGCATTTCCCCTGGCTTTTGGCCAGGTGGTACCCTAGCGTCCCACATATCACAGAGGTTAACAAACTTGTATGCCATCTGTTAATACGAATAAAATAGGTAAATAACAAGCCTAGTTGGTTTACCCACAGAAAAATACAGGAACCTTCCTGCCAGCCATGATTGGCTGAGATGATGGATGGGCTGGAGATGTCGAGAGATGAGTTCAGATTGGTCTGCCATGCAGCCTGCTTCTGTCTATAACATGAGCTGCTAAGTATGTGTGGATAATACGGTCTTCCGCAGCTTTTTTTTTTAAAGATATCATGAAGAACTGAACGGTTTGCTACTGCTCTCAACACTGCTGCCCTGAAGTTAATAGCACTATCGACAAAGCTCAGTGGGAAAAACGTTGGAGTAGTTTCTAAAGGATGTCGTGCCATGCTTACTCTCGCTGACTCTGAAAATGAATAAGCCAATGAGGAAACCCCTGATTCAGTTGACATTTTCATTGATCCAGACATTAGTGTCTTCTGATGACAATGGTGGGGAAGGCTGGCTCGCTAGCTAACGATAGCTGGCTGGCTCGCTAGGAAATGTTTACGATCTGTGTAGGACCCCCCCCCCCACGAGTTCCCGAGTTGGATGACAGTTCAAATTGTATTTATTTTTTTGTTTTTCTCCCCCCCAGTCAGTTTTGTCTCTCTCTCGTACCCAGTTATTTTCAACGCGGTATTAGTTGGGATTATGGTTCATTGTTTAGCAAGCAAGCTAGCTTCCTACATGTCATAACAAAAGACTCCACTATGCAAGTAACAATTTCACTGTTTACTGTGCATTTGCGTTTAGGGATCCTGAGTGGCGCAGCGGTCTAAGGCACTTCATCGCAGTACTCTAGGTGTCACTACAGACCCGGCAGTCCCATGGAGCGGCACATAATTGGCCCAGCGTTGTCCGGGTTTGGGGAGGGATTGGCCAGGATAGGCTTTCATTGTCAATAAGAATTTGTTCATCACTAACTTGCCTGTTTGAATAAATAAAAACGTGACAGATTGTGTTTTATATAGTATATGTTTACCAGAAACTTTAATGTGAACAACATTTTGTTGTTACATCCTGAATTCAAAATGGATAAAATCTTTTTTTTCCCTCACTCCTCTACACACAATACCCCATAATGACAATGAAGACATGTTTTTAGCACATAAAAAAAAAAATGGAATGGATATCTAATTTGTACTCTTTGTACAAAAATATTAATGTAACTTGCAACAATTTCAAAGATTTTACTGAGTTACAGTTCATATAAGGAATCAATTAATTTCAAGTATTAAATTGAGGCCCTAATCTATGGATTTCACATGACTGAGAAACCAGATATGCATCTGTTGGTCAGATACCTTAACCTCTAGTGACACCCCATCCCGTGAACGGGACCGTTATCATCATCTGACACTAATTAGCGTAACGCAACGGACATAAATCTTCCTAGAAAATCTTCCTATTCATGAAAATCACAAGTGAAATATATTGGAACACAGCCTTTTGTTAATCACCCTGTCATCTCAGATTTTCAAAATATGCTTTACAGCCAACGCTAGACAAGCATTTGTGTAAGTTTATCATAGCCTAGCATAGCATTATGCCTTCCTAGCAGCAGGCAAACTTGTCACGGAAATCAGAAAAGCATTCAAATTAAATCGTTTACCTTTGATGAACTTCGGATGTTTTCACTCACGAGACTCCCAGGTAGACAGCCAAAGTTCATTTTTTCCCAAAATATTATTTTTGTAGGCGAAATAGCTCCGTTTGTTCTTCATGTTTGGCTGAGAAATCGCCCGGAAATTGCGGTCACCACAACGGCGAAAAATATTCCAAATTAGCTCCATAATATCGACAGAAACATGGCAAATGTTGTTTAGAATCCATCCTCAATCCATATAGGGAGTCATTGGAACGCAGCGCTTTCAAAACCTGGGGCACTTCCGGATTGGATTTTTCTCAGGCTTTCGCTTGCAACATCAGTTCTGTTATACTCGCATACAATATTTTTAAAGTTTTGGAAACGTTAGAAAACACTATCGAAAGCTGTCAATTATATGCATATTCTAGCATCTTTTCCTGACAAAATGTCCCGTTTTTAAAACGGGAATGTTTTTTTTCCAAAAATGAAAATACTGCTCCCTAACACCAAGAGGTTAAAAAAAGTAGGGGCGTGGATCAGAAAACCAGTCAGTATCTGGTGTGACCACCACTTGCCTCATGCAGCGTGACACACATTCGCATAGAGTTGATCAGGCTGTTGATTGTGGCCTGTGGAATGTTGTCTCACTCGTCTTCAATTGACTGTTTGAAGTTGCTGGATATTGGTGGGAACTGGAACACTGGTGGAATATGCAATTCAAGTGAGAGACTTTGTCATGTCTTCAAACAATCATCTTTATTTAATATCGATATATTTTTGCAATAATGAAACCGGTCAACTCGACAGTCTTCACTGTTGGGATGAGCAGCCTAACTGAAAATGAACAAACAGATCTTATATAGGACCTAAAAATGCTTACTCAGACTAGTTCCAACCTTCCCATAAGCCACCTTGGTCCATCTCCTGGTTATCTGCACGTGATGTTGTTTAACTTCCAACCCGGCTTAGTTTCCCAGATGCCAGGAAGATGAGACAATGAGGCATTGTTCTAAACTCTCCCAGGCTCGCAGTTCACACACACTACAGGTTTTTAATCACCAAGTCATTGTCAGCTCAAGCCATCTCTAGCAATACCTATTTGTCTTGACCATAGGAAGCTAGAAGCTAGAGTGGAAACCACCTCTTTATAGAAACGCAGTATTAAACAGAACAGGAATGTCCTACTATTTAAGTATTGATTGCTAACTATTCATATCAAACAAATCAGGTAAAATGTCATTTTTATGACATTCCCCCATTTTGAGAACTCTCTTACCTTTTTTTAAAAGAAGAATTACAAGGTTTTAAAGACATTTCCTCTGTTTAGTGCCTAATGAACATGACCCAGGACAAGCATCATGATTCCACTATGTAAAAGACAACGCCTATGAACTCCGTGCCATTAGCACAAACCTGCTATAGTTCCTAAGTATTATCATCAAAAATTGCAATTTGGCCATGGATATAAATCAAATAGATTAGGATCAGTTTCACTCCGGATCAGAGTTCACCCCTCCATTCACCACGGCATGCTGAGAATAGTCTCAACATAGTACACAACTTCTTTACCCATGTCATCATTAGTATAACAACAATCAATCCATAATACATTCATTGCTCCACTCATATAGTTATCATACAAAACTTACTCAAATCAGTCATTTAAAAAAAAAATCATTCAGTTTCCAAATCATAATTAAAACACCAATTGAATTATCCAACCCAAATTTAGAATGACATTCCTCAGTGATTCACATTGGTTCTATCACTCAAAATGTAAAACCCTCAACTTAACACAAATCAACACTGGAAGAATGTACATTTATATTAACATACAATACATTCACCTTATAATTAACAAACTTTCTCATCAGGGTTATAATTACAGATCAGTAGCAGTGTATAGACCTCAAATCAACCTGATTTATTATAATCAATTACGTGCACAGTTGACCAACCCCCTCCCTTTCCCAGCACTCAATCTTCTGGCATTTCTTAGTTTTTCTTCTTCAGATGGCTTCAAAGTGGATGGCCCATGACAATACCCCAATTTCAATGTCTCACCTGAACCCCACCAAAATTATTATGTCTTGTCAACCAGTATACCAGCAATGTGAGAAGTTTTGGAACGGATCTATCTCCATGCTCACTCCACATGGACTTCTTTTGCACTCCTGATAGAAAAGGAAGTTGATAGCTTCAATTGGATGCTGTACACTCTGGCTCGGACACAGATCTCTCGATAGAAGTGGTGTATGACAAGGCCGTATTGAATGCCATGTCTTCAGCCGGTTAGAGGGGGTTTTGAGGTCTTCACCCTGTTTGGTCAAATTATCCCTTCCAAGCATTTTCAGTGGTTCCTCCTTTAAAAATTGCAAGCTTACACCGCAGGACCTAGAGGTAATTTGTGGTTTAGGACGGTACCCTGCGTCACCACTTCATTGCTCCAGACCAGCGCAAGGGGGAGTTAGGACACTGATTATGCTTTTGGGTCCTACTGTGTCTTTAACTGACAATGAATTGGTGACATAAACCTAAATATAAACTGATAATTGTGCACAACTTCAGTATTACTTACTAAAACTGTTGTTAAACTAAGATTTGTATTTTATTTTGTAAGCATTATTTTGGTTTTACTATAGGCCACTCCCGACCAGTCACGTTTTACAGCACCTAAGTGGCGTAGCGGTCTAAGACGCTGCATAGCATACTGTGTTGCTGCAGATGCTGGTTCAATACCCGTGCCGGCCTCAACTGGGAGACCCATGAGATGACTAGGTTTTTCTCCCTCTAAAAACAGAAATAAATAATTCTAAATAACAAACTGGCTTTATTTACAAATTAGTAACAATGTCTCACTTAATGTTCAACAATGGCCTTTTTTATTATTGATTTAGAATTATATAAAAGGCTGTTGTATATTCTCACACATATTATTTACCCTGTTATTAGCAGGACAATATATTTTGTTCATGGCTCCCGAGTGGCGCACAATGGGACTGCCTTGCAATTCTCCAGCTGTATCCACTGAACGCGTGCAACGTTCAAGGCACGGAGGAAGGGGGCACGGGATGGGCCGCAGAGCCGCGCACAGAACACTGACCTAGCCCATAGGGAAGGGAGGGGGAGGACCTCCACACTGGCAGCACTTTAAAGGGCATTACACTAATAATGGCGCTGACTCAGGAAACGTTCCCTGTGTTAGTGCCAGTCTGCACGTTCAAACTAAAACCATGTAACTAATAATGGCAGCCTTATGCTTTTGTTAATAAAATAATGATAAAAATACTTTCAAAATGTAGATGTTTATTGAGTTATGGATCCATAACGAATTACTATGGGAATAAATATCACTGAATTACAGAAATATCTTCTATGTAATTATTGGCAGAGTCACGTCATATTTTTCAATATACTGTAGGCCTACCGTAGGCAACATGAGTCTCAATAGTGTTGAGTAATGTGCTGTTAAAAGTAGTGTCGGTCTTACTTAGACTATATTGAAGGTATAAGCAATAGGATTTAAAGCGATACCCTACAACTATTTTAGCACCGTTTCGCACTGCTCTGAGACAAGCATGGGAACTGGTCTTGATTAATCTATGCGATTTTTATTTTCACTGAATCTCCGTTTGGTTATTGGTTAGACTAGAATTAGAAAATTAGGGTATAGAATAGAGGTTGACCGATTTAATTGGAATGGCCGATTTTAATTAGGGACGATTTTTAAAAGTTTTCATAATCAGATATCGGTATTTTTTTGGACACCGATATGGCCGAATTAAAAAAAAATATATATATATTTTTTACACCTTTTATTTAACTAGGCAAGTCAGTTAACACATTCTTATTTTCAACGACGGCCTAGGAACGGTGGGTTAACTGCCTTTTTCAGGGGCAGAACAACAGATTTGTACCTTGTCAGCTCGGTGATTTGTTTTTGCAACCTTCCGGTTACTAGTCCAACGCTCTTACCAACTGCCTTGCATTGCACTCCACGAGGACCCTGTTACGCGAGGGAAGCAAGAAGCCAAGGTAAGTTGCTAGCTAGCATTAAACGTATCTTATAAAAAAACAATCAATCTTAACATAATCACTAGTTAACTACAAATGGTTGATGATATTAGTTTATCTAGCGTGTCCTGTGTTGCATATAATCGATGCGGTGGCTGTTAATTTCTCATTGAATCACAGCCTACTTAGCCAAACGGGTGATGATTTAGCACTGTCGCTGCACCAAACCTAACCATAAACAATGCCTTTCTTTAAAGTCCGTACACAAGTATATATTTTTAAATATATATATTTAGTTAATGCCTGCTTAACGTGAATTTCTTATAATTAGGGAAATTGTGTCACTTCTCTTGCGTGCCGTGCAAGCAGTCAGGGGATATGCAGCAGTTTGGACCTCCTGGCTTGTTGCGAACTGTGTGAAGTCCATTTATTCCTAACAAATACCATAATTTGCCAGAATTGTACATAATTATGAGCGCTAATAGCATTTCAAACCTCACTCGCTCTGAGACTTAGTAGTTGTTCCCTTTGCTCTGCAAGGGCCGCAGCTTTTGTGAAGCGATGGGTAACGATGTTTCGAGGGTGGCTGTGGTTTGTTTTCCTGGTTCGAGTCCAGGTAGGGGTGAGGAGAGGGACGGAAGCTATACTGTTACACTGGCAATAGTGCCTATAAGAACATCCAGGATATTTTGTCAGGACAAGATGCTAGAATATGCATATAATTGACAGCTTAGGATAGAAAACACTCCAGTTTCCAAAAATGTACAAATATTGTCTGAGTATAACAGAACTGATATTGCAGGCAAAAGCCTGAGAAAAATACAATCCGGAAGTGACTCATGCTTTGAAAGCTCTGCGTTCCAATGCGTTCCTATTGTGCAGTGAATGGGCTAACAACCAGATTACTTTTTCTCCGTATTCCCCAAGGTGTCTACAGCATTGTGACATAGTTTTACGCATTTATGTTTAAGAATACCCGTAAGCAGCTACATTGCGCAAGTGGTCACCTGATGTCTCTGAGTGATTCTCGTGTAAAATACAGAGGTAGCCATTATTCCAATCGGTCCTACTGAAAAACCAATTGTCCCGGTGGATATATTATCAAATAGATATTTGAAAAACACCTTGAGGATTGATTATAAACAACGTTTGCCATGTTTCTGTCGATATTATGGAGCTAATTTGGAATATTTTTCGGTGTTTTTGTGACTGCGATTTCTCAGCCAAACGTGAAGAACAAATGCTTGTCTAGCTTTGGCTGTAAAGCATATTTTGAAAATCTGAGATGACAGGGTGGTTAACAAAAGGCTGTGTCTCAATATATTTCACTTGTGATTTTCATGAATAGGAATATTTTCTAGGAATATTTATGTCTGTTGCGTTATGCTAATTAGTGTCAGTCGACGATTACGCTCCCGGACCCGGGATGGGGAGTTGCTAGAGGTTGATAAAGAAACAGTCAAAAGTTTGGACACCTACTCATTCTAGGGTTTTTCTTTATTTTTTAAAACTATTTTCTACATTGTAAAATAATAGTGAAGACATCACAACTATGAAATAACACATATGGAATCAGTTAAGAACAAATTCTTATTTACAAGGATAGGAGTTGAGCCCCGGTCTCCTGCGTGTCCACATTCCCTAGTACAGCCATTTATTGAAGGCTATCAAATGCTTCTTAAAGATGCCCTCTGGTGGTCAAACTAGCATTACTGGTACCAGTGGTTCACACTTAAATAACGTGCCATAGAATTCTGCTGCACTGTGCAAGCTGCGCCGCAGTGCCCTGCAACTTTTAAAGTAGGAACCACTGTAGGCAGGTTACCAAAAGTGACGAAATGCTCCTCGCCCCAGCAAATGGCTCTAAACTGTTACTGTGGTGTCATTGTTCTTTCGATTTATAGTAACTGCACCACTCTGCCACCTTTTGCAGAGGCTGTGGGTTTAACCAGCTGTCTCTTTGAATAGGTGTCCCGATCAGTATGCACCCTGCCAGCAAAAATATCCCACAGATTAGTGTCCCCCCCCCCCTGCCAGCCAATTCTACCCCGTTTTCAAGCCTGATTACACATGCCCCAATCAATGCAGTCAGGTGGGGAGTTTTCTTTACATATTGGGTCCATCTACTTGCAGGGTTAAAAGCCTGCCCATTTGATGGGGTTGTCATCACTATAAGGAGCATTGTTAGAAGAGCCAAGCGTTAGAAACTTGAAAGAGCAAGGTTGGCAGCATCCACATTTTTGGTGAATGCCTCAGACCTAGGCTATTCATTAATTAAACCTATTCATACTATTTGATGAATGTCTTAATCATTTGCACGCTTACATTTTTGTATGATGAGTTGGAATATTTAAAGATACTTAAAATTAAACCTCCTTTTCCTCCCCATCCGTCATACAAGGGTGGACGTTCTATTTTGTTTGGAATTTGGCTTCTCAGAAACGTGATACTTTCTAGTTCGAAGTTCTGCCATTTCAAGAAATTAGTCAACGTACCAATGCCTGTATGCAGGCTTTTATAGCCTTTAATGATTTCAGAAAGCAGGCTGATGTTAGGCAATTCAATGTCATATTCATGTAAAAAATAATCCTGCTAAACTGTCCTTGTACCATTTATAATATATTTTTATTAATTGGTTTTCGTTTGTGATCTCTCTTACACTGGTTTTAGAAGCCATTGAGATTTTACTGAACGTTACTTTAATTCAGTTTTGCAAGGACCGTCTTGACGCTTGTCCAATGTTCCCTCTAAGCTGCCACTCATCTCCCCCAGGACTGCTGCTCAGAAAAAGTCCACAGAGTGAAGCACGAGATTGAACTTCACTCAAGTTTCCACAGCAGTGATCATCAACCTGGACTGGTTGATCTCCAAGGGTTTCCTAGTTGGCAAACATTTCTGTAATAAACCCAACAATAAAGCCTTGTTCCTATTTGTTTGGTCGTGTTCTTGGGCTGTTGGCGCACGATTCAGCTGACCTGCACGTCGGGTAGGTGAACTGTTTCTATTTTGAGCCATTTCATGTGTCTGAAGGTACAAACTCCATCTTCCCGGTGGGCCCAGAGAGCAAATCAAGTGCACTATACGCCTGCCGCTGGCCAAACGGATGGCTCAGATGAACGGGTCTGCAGTAACGTAGCAGGCATAAAAGAAAGCTACAGCAAAGTTGATACTGTGAGATTTGAAAAAGTTTAAAACCATTACTAGAGAGAGACTCAATGAGTTTAAGTTCTTACTCCGCACTGTGAACTTTTATAAGCCTAAAATGTGCGTTCCTATTTCCACTCAGCACTACAACAAGCACTGCAGAAGTAATGAATTAGTAGGAAAGTGTATCTATAGGCTTGCGTTATTAGTAGCTTGGGTCTTTTTTAATGTTATTTCATTTTCTCTGTTAATAGGAGTAACAACATGAATTTGTGCATGAAGGAGAAATAATGCGGTGCGACTCGAGTTTTGCTGTCCATCTGGAAGATGTCCCTTTTTGGTCGGTGGAGGAAAGGGAGAGCAGAGGGATGTTGAGAGGCAGACCCTCAGTCTGCTGCTCTCTCGGTCAGCTGATACTGACCATCAGATGCAGGCACCATGAGCCCAGTAAAATAAAATGCATTTTAAATGCATAATCACTCAGCTGTGCTCCACAAGTAATGTTACAAGTCTATTACTGGTGTGATCATATCGCCTGTCTCAAATTTTGAAATGTGTATATATATATATATATTTTTAAAGGCCGACAACAGTGCATTAGCAGGGCAATTGAAGCAAAGCTCATATGTGGTGTTAATGTATTGCATAGGCTTAATTTTTAAAGAGTCAAATCTTAAATAATCCTCACCTCAACCCCCCCCCCCCCCCCCAACAAAAAAATACATGAAAAATAAATAAAATATAACACCTGCACTTCACCCCCCCCCCCCTTTCTAGCTCTGACTCTACTGATAGCTACATTATTTAGGAAACATTTACTTTCTATGCTTGTTAAGATGAATGCACTAACTGTAAGTCACTCAGGATAAGAGCAACAGCAAAATTAAACATATTTTTTTTTAAATATACAAATAATCTGAGCGCTAGATCTTGGCTTGCATTTTGACTCAGTAATCTTGAAGGTTGGCGACCACTGTTCTAGTGTTTTCCCTGTTTAGGACTATCAACATCTCCCTTTACTGTGGCAATTGTGATCAAATCAACACAATATTAGCCACTTTCAATGCAACATACCGAAACAAAATGAACTATGCAAGAGATCTTTTTGTAGGCTGAACGCATCGGAGTAGGATTCTTCAAAGTCCAGATTTGTATTTGAGGTTGTTCCTATAGCGCAGTGGTTCTCAAACCTCTCCTTGGGGAACCCCAGCCATGTATTTGATCTATTCCAGAGGTAGCACACCTGATTCAGCTTTCCCACAACTAATCATCAAGCCTTTGACTTGGTAAATCAGGTGAGCTTGTTGAGGCCTACAACAAAATTGTGAAACGTCTGGAGGTCCCCAATGAAAGGTTTGAGAACCACTGCGTATAGCAAACAGTTACAACTGTGACTGTATAGTGTTGTAAAGTTTGTTCACACTGCAGGCCTTAATGCTCAAATCAGTTTTGTTTTTCAAATCTGTTATGGTCTACTGACTGTACAAACGGCAAGTTACCACTGACCAAATTTCGTTTGTGTCCAGACGGCAGTCATTTGCTGGCCTGGCTACGCTAGTTGTCATAGTAACGGTGGGTGTGTGGGCAGTGGTGTAGTCTGATTGGTGGTGCTCGGGCGTCCTATCACTCAAAGTGATGTACCAAGCTAGGGTGACAACAATGCCTGCCATGAACGTTTCCTAGTTGCTTCGAATGTTTAAAATCAGTGTAAGAACCACTTTTAAAGCCTCAAAGGATAAGATGATCCAACTTTCAAAAAAATTTTGGCCCGCCACAGCAGTCAACTAGCTAGCTTGTAAACAACTGACACAACTTGGTCGAAGAGCATTTTGTATTATTCTGTGTAAAATCTAAGACACTCCATTTAGTATGGCATGTATTCATTTGTGGTTGTCCATTAACCATTGTATGTGAAATATTACAAATTACAATTCGTATTATATGTTACAAATTTGCAAAACATACTATGTTACGAATTCTAGCTAGGTGGCAATGTTAGCTAGGCAAGGGGTTAACCTGTTATGGCTGCAATCCCGATATCGGGATCGATATGACAACTACCAGTGGAAATAGAGGGCGCCAAATTCAAACCACAGAAATCTCATAATTACTATTCCTAAAACACACGTGTCTTATCATTTTAAAGCTATTCTCGTTGTTAATCCCACCAAAGTGTCCGATTTCAAATAGGCCTTTCAGCGAAAGCACTACAAACGATTATGTTAGGTCTCCACCAAACCACAATAAGCACAGCCATTTTCCAGCAAAATATAGCATTCACAAAAAGCATAAATAACGATAAAATGAATCAATTCAAGGTTAGTATCTTCATCAGATGACACTCATAGGACTTCATGTTACACAATACATGCATGTTTTGTTTGATAAAGTTCATATTTATATCAAAATATCTGAGTTTACATTGGCGCTTTAGATTCACTAGTTCCAAAAACATCAAGTGATTTTGCATAGCCACATCATTTCAACAGAAATACTCATCATAAATGTAGATGACAATACAAGTTATACACATGGAATTATAGATATACCTCTCCTTAATGCAACCGCTGTGTCAGATTTCAAAAAAAGTTTAAGAAAAAAGCAACCCATGCAATAATCTGAGACGGCGAAATTAGCCTCCATGTTGGAGTCAACAGAAACCAGAAAATACATGATAAATGTTTCCTTACCTTTGAGCTTCATCAGAATGCAGTCCTAGAAATCCCAGGTTCACAATAAATGCTTGATTTGTTCGAAAATGTCTGTTATTTATGTCCAATTAGCTACTTTGGTTAGTGCGTTTGGTAAACAATTCCAAAGTCACAAAGCGCTTCCACTATAACGTGATGAAATGTCCAAAAGTTCCGTAACAGTCAGTAGAAACATGTCAAACGATGTACTGAATCAATCTTTAGAATGTTGTTTACATATATCTTGAATAACGTTTCAACCGGAGAATTAGAATTACTTCAGATGAGCGGTGGAACACAAGTCCTCCCCCTGTGAACGCACCTGGTGAAAGCATTGTCCACTCATGGCTGTGGTGACTATTTCCTGTGTCAATCAACCCTCAACCCCCCCCCCCCCCCCTTTCACATCAGTCATCAGACAAAGTTCTATTGACTGCTGACATCTAGTGGAAGGCGTAGGAAGTGAAAACTCATATCTCGCTGTAATTTCAATGAGACTTTGGTTGAAAACCTGCCACCTCCAGAAGAAAAAAAAACAGGAAGTGGAATTTCTCAGGTTTTTGCTTGCTATGAGTTATGTTATACTCAGACATAATTCAAACCGTTTTAGAAACTTCAGATTGTTTTCTATCCAATATTAACATGCAAATATTAGCAACTATGACTGAGGAGCAGGCCGTTTGATATGTGCACCTTTCATCCAAGCTACTCAATACTGCCCCTACAGCCATAAAAAGTTAAACTCAGTTTTTCACTATTCCTGACATTTAGTCATAGTTAGAATGACCATTTTATTTTAAGAATTAGAAATATCAGAATAAAAGTAGAGAATTATTTATTTAAACTTGTATTTCTTTCATCACAATCCCAGTGGGTCAGAAGTTACACTAAATTAGTATTTGGTAGCATTGCCTTTTTAAATTGCTTAACTCGGGTCAAACTTTTTGGGTAGCCTTCCACAAGCTTCCCATAATAAGTTGGGTGAATTTTGGCCCATTCCTCCTGACAGAGCTGGTGTAACTGAGACAGGTTTTTGGGCCTCCTTGCTCGCACACGCATTTGTTGTGCGCACAGATTTTCGATGGGATTCAGGTCAGGGCTTTGTGATGGCCACTCCAATACCTTGACTTTGTTGTCCTTAAGCCATTTTGCCATAACTTTGGAAGTATGCTTGGGGTCATTGTCCATTTGGAAGACCCATTTGCGACCAAGCTTTAACTGATGTCTTGAGATGTTTCGTATTTTGTGAAGTGCACCAGTCCCTCCTGCAGCAAAGCACCCCCACATCAAATCAAATGCATTTATATAGCCCTTTTTACATCAGCTGATATCTCAGTGCTGTACAGAAACCCAGCCTAAAACCCCAAACAGCAAGGAATGCAGGTGTAGAAGCACAGTGGCTAGGAAAAACTCCCTAGCAAGGTCAAAACCTAGGAAGAAACCTAGAGAAACCAGGCTATGAGGGGTGGCCAGTCCTCTTCTGGCTGTGCAGGGTGGAGATTATAACAGAACCTGGCCAAGATGTTCATAAATGACCAGCATGGTCAAATAATAATAATCACAGTAGTTGTCAAGGGTGCAACCGGTCAGCACCTCAGGAGTAAATGTCAGTTGACTTTTCAGCCAATCATTGAGAGTATCTCTAATGCTCCTGTTGTCTCTAGAGAGTTGAAAACAGTGGCAGCATTTTTTTATTTATTCTAGCAGCCGTATTTAGCACTTAACTGCAGTGATGCATGCACATGATGCTGCCACCCCCGTGCTTCATGGTTGGGATGGTGTTCTTTGGCTTGCAAGCCTCCCCCTTTTTCCTCCAGACATAAAGATGGTCATTATGGCCAAACAGTTCTAATTTTGTTCCATCAGACCAGAGGACATTTCTCCAAAAAGTACTGTCTTCAGTCTCATGTGCAGTTGCAAACCGTAGTCTGGCTTTTTTATGGCAGTTTTGGAGCAGTGGCTTCTTACTTGCTGAGCTGCCTTTTGGGTTATGTCCATATAGGACTCATTTTACTGTGGATATAGATACTTTTGTGCCCGTTTCCTCCAGCATCTGCACAAGGTCCTTTGCTGTTGTTCTGGGATTATTTTGCACTTTTCGCACCAAAGTATGTTCATCTCGAGGAGACAAAACGCGTCTCCTTCCTGAGCGTTATGACGGCTGTGGTCCCATGGTGTTTATACTTGCATACTATTGGTTGTACAGGTGAATGTGGTACCTTCAGGCTTTTGGAAATTGCTCCCAAGGATGAACCAGACTTGTGGAGGTCTACAAAAAAACAAATTCTGAGGTCATGGCTGAATTTCTTTAGATTTTCCCATGATGTCATGCAAAGACACTAGGTTTGAAGGTACGCCTTGAAATACATCCACATTACACCTCCAATTGACTCAAATGATGTCAATTAGCCTATCAGAAGCTTCTAAAGCCATGACATCATTTTCAGGAATTTTCCAATCTGTTTAAAGGCACAGTCACCTTAGTGTATGTAAACTTCTGACCCAATGGAATTGTGATACAGTGAATTTTAATTGAAACGATCTGTCTGTAAACAATTGTTGTAAAAATTACTTTTCAAACACCAAGTAGATGTACTGACCGACTTGCCAAAACTATAGTTTGTTAACAAGAAATTTGTGGAGTGGTTGAAAAACGAGTTTAATTGACTCCAACCTAAGTGTATGTAAACTTCCGACTTCAACTGTACCTATTTAGCCAGCCAGCTAGTAGACTTCAGCTGCAACAGAGTTCCCAAAACAATTTTCACATGTTTCTACCATGTTATTTTGACAAAATGAAACATATGTTCACAAAAAAATATTGTTTTCACATAGTGTTTAACACATTTTAACACTGTTAATAATAGGAATGTGTAGTTTGGAGTGGATTATTCATTTAAGGAACATCTGTTTTATGTTATCATGCAGAACCTAACATATCATAAACTCAGAAAAAAAAGAAATGCCCATTTTTCAGAACCCTGTCCTTCAAAGATAATTTATAAAAATCCAAATAACTTCACAGATCTTCATTGTAAAGGGTTTAAACACTGTTTCCCATGCTTGGTTAACCATAAACATTTAATGGACATGCACCTGTGGAATGGTCGTTAAGACACGAACAGCTTACAGATGGTAGGCAATTAAGGTCACAGTTATGAAAACTTTGGACACTAAAGAGGCCTTTCTACTGACTCTGAAAAACACCAAAAGAAAGATGCCCAGGTTCCCTGCTCATCTGTGTGAACGTGCCTTAGGCATGCTGCAAGGAGGCATGAGGACTGCAGATGTGACCAGGGCAATAAATTGCAATGTCCGTACTGTGAGACGCCTAAGACAGCGCTACAGGGAGACAGGATAGACAGCTGATCGTCCTCGCAGTGTAACAACCCCAACACAGGATCGGTACATCCGAACATCACACCTGCAGGACAGGTGCAGGATGGCAACAACAACTGTCCGAGTTACATCAGGAACGCACAATCCCACCCTCAGTGCTCAGACTGTCCGCACTAGGCTGAACTGAGGGCTTGTAGGCCTGTTGTAAGGCAGGTCCTCACCAGACATCACTGGCAACAGCATCGCCTATGGGCACATGCCCACAGTCGCTGGACCAGACAGGACTGGTAAAAAGTGCTCTTCACTGAGGAGTTCGCTGTTTTGTCTCACCAGGGTTGATTGTTGGATTCCCGTTATCGTCGAAGGAATGAGCGTTACACAGAGGCCTGTACTCTGAAGCGGGATCGAGGTGGAGGGGCCATCATGGTCTGGGGCATTGTATCACAGCATCAGCGTACTGAGCTTGTTGTCATTGAAAGCAATCTCAACAATCTGCGTTACAGGGAAGACATCCTCCTCCCTCATCTGCTCCCTTCCTGCAGGCCCACCCTGACATGACCCTCCAGCATGACAATGCCACCAGCCATACTGCTTGTTCTGTGTGTGATTTCCTGCAAGACAGGAATGTCAGTGTTCTGCCATGGCCAGCGAAGAGCCCGGATCTCAATCCCATTGAGCACGTCTGGGACCTGTTGGATCGGAGGGTGAGTGCTAGGACCAATCCCCCCCAGAAATGTCCAGGAACGTGCAAGTGCCTTGGTGGAAGAGTGGGGTAACATCTCACAGCAAGAACTTGCAAATCTGTTGCAGTCCATGAGGAGGAGATGCACTGCGGTACTTATTGCAGCTGGTGGCCACACCAGATACTGACTGACTTTTGATTTTGACCCCCTCTTTGTTCAGAGACACACTATTCCATTTCTGTTAGTCAGAAGTCTGTGGAACTTGTTCAGTTTGTCTCAGTTGTTGAATCTTGTTATGTTCATATAAATATTTACACGTTAAGTTTGCTGAAAAAAAGGCAGTTGACAGTGAGAGGACATTTATTTTTTTGTCATTAGTCTAAAAAAATACTTGAGGGCAAATAAATCAGATTTGACCATTCAGACACAAGTTACATTTTAATTTAATTTTTTATTTAACTTGGCATGTCAGTTAAGAAAAAAAAATCATATTTTCAATGACTGCCTAGGAACAGTGGGTTAACTGCCTTGTTCAGGAGCAGAACAACAAATTTAAAAAATAAGTCAATAAATACATTGGGGATTAGATTTTGCAACCTTTCGGTTACTAGTCCAATGCTCTAACCACTAGGCTACCTGCCGCCCAGGCACATGGCCAGGAATCAGATTTGTATCAGACTTCAAACCACTTGTGAAGGTGGTTTGAAATGTGGCTTGAAATATCAGATTACATGTGGTTTTTGGCTGTTCAGAATGCAGGAAAAATAACCAATTCAAATAGGATTTTGATTCACTTCAAACTGCCAATGTGAACACTGCTTAAAGAACCCTGTCTTGGTGAATTACTTTCAAGTTTCAAGTGCTTTTTTTTTTTTTTTTTTTTTTTTTTTTTTCACCTTTATTTAACCAGGTAGGCTAGTTGAGAACAAGTTCTCATTTGCAACTGCGACCTGGCCAAGATAAAGCATAGCAGTGTGAGCATACAACAAAGAGTTACACATGGAGTAAACAA
This sequence comes from Oncorhynchus kisutch, assembly GCF_002021735.2. Classification (NCBI taxonomy): domain Eukaryota; kingdom Metazoa; phylum Chordata; class Actinopteri; order Salmoniformes; family Salmonidae; genus Oncorhynchus; species Oncorhynchus kisutch. The sequence goes on from NC_034184.2 coordinate 40,332,014, forward strand.
TTAACAAGTCAATAACACAGTAGAAAACAAAGGGGGGGTCTATATACAATGTGTGCAAAAGGCATGAGGAGGTAGGCAAATAATTACAATTTTGCAGATTAACACTGGAGTGATAAAAGATCAGATGGTCATGTACAGGTAGAGATATTGGTGTGCAGAAGAGCAGAAAAGTAAATAAATAAAAACAGTATGGGGATGAGGTAGGTGAAAAGGGTGGGCTATTTACCAATAGACTATGTACAGCTGCAGCGATCGGTTAGCTGCTCAGATAGCTGATGTTTGAAGTTGGTGAGGGAGATAAAAGTCTCCAACTTCAGCGATTTTTGCAATTCGTTCCAGTCACAGGCAGCAGAGTACTGGAACGAAAGGCGGCCAAATGAGGTGTTGGCTTTAGGGATGATCAGTGAGATACACCTGCTGGAGCGCGTGCTACGGATGGGTGTTGCCATCGTGACCAGTGAGCTGAGATAAGGCGGAGCTTTACCTAGCATAGACTTGTAGATGACCTGGAGCCAGTGGGTCTGGCGACGAATATGTAGCGAGGGCCAGCCGACTAGAGCATACAAGTCGCAGTGGTGGGTGGTATAAGGTGCTTTAGTGACAAAACGGATGGCACTGTGATAGACTGCATCCAGTTTGCTGAGTAGAGTGTTGGAAGCCATTTTGTAGATGACATCGCCGAAGTCGAGGATCGGTAGGATAGTCAGTTTTACTAGGGTAAGCTTGGCGGCTTGAGTGAAGGAGGCTTTGTTGCGGAATAGAAAGCCGACTCTTGATTTGATTTTCGATTGGAGATGTTTGATATGAGTCTGGAAGGAGAGTTTGCAGTCTAGCCAGACACCTAGGTACTTATAGACGTCAACATATTCTAGGTCGGAACCATCCAGGGTGGTGATGCTAGTCGGGCATGCGGGTGCAGGCAGCGACCGGTTGAAAAGCATGCATTTGGTTTTACTAGCGTTTAAGAGCAGTTGGAGGCCACGGAAGGAGTGTTGTATGGCATTGAAGCTTGTTTGGAGGTTAGATAGCACAGTGTCCAAAGACGGGCCGAAAGTATATAGAATGGTGTCGTCTGCGTAGAGGTGGATCAGGGAATCGCCCGCAGCAAGAGCAACATCATTGATATACACAGAGAAAAGAGTCGGCCCGAGAATTGAACCCTGTGGCACCCCCATAGAGACTGCCAGAGGACCGGACAGCATGCCCTCCGATTTGACACACTGAACTCTGTCTGCAAAGTAATTGGTGAACCAGGCAAGGCAGTCATCCGAAAAACCGAGGCTACTGAGTCTGCCGATAAGAATATGGTGATTGACAGAGTCGAAAGCCTTGGCAAGGTCGATGAAGACGGCTGCACAGTACTGTCTTTTATCGATGGCGGTTATGATGTCGTTTAGTACCTTGAGTGTGGCTGAGGTGCACCCATGACCGGCTCGGAAACCAGATTGCACAGCGGAGAAGGTACGGTGGGATTCGAGATGGTCAGTGACCTGTTTGTTGACTTGGCTTTCGAAGACCTTAGATAGGCAGGGCAGGATGGATATAGGTCTGTAACAGTTTGGGTCCAGGGTGTCTCCCCCTTTGAAGAGGGGGATGACTGCGGCAGCTTTCCAATCCTTGGGGATCTCAGACGAGATGAAAGAGAGGTTGAACAGGCTGGTAATAGGGGTTGCGACAATGGTGGCAGATAGTTTCAGAAATAGAGGGTCCAGATTGTCAAGCCCAGCTGATTTGTACGGGTCCAGGTTTTGCAGCTCTTTCAGAACATCTGCTATCTGGATTTGGGTAAAGGAGAACCTGGAGAGGCTTGGGCGAGGAGCTGCGGGGGGGGCGGAGCTGTTGGCAGAGGTTGAAGTAGCCAGGCGGAAGGCATGGCCAGCCGTTGAGAAATGCTTATTGAAGTTTTCGATAATCATGGATTTATCAGTGGTGACCGTGTTACCTAGCCTCAGTGCAGTGGGCAGCTGGGAGGAGGTGCTCTTGTTCTCCATGGACTTCACAGTGTCCCAGAACTTTTTGGAGTTGGAGCTACAGGATGCAAACTTCTGCCTGAAGAAGCTGGCCTTAGCTTTCCTGACTGACTGCGTGTATTGGTTCCGGACTTCCCTGAACAGTTGCATATCACGGGGACTATTCGATGCTATTGCAGTCCGCCACAGGATGTTTTTGTGCTGGTCGAGGGCAGTCAGGTCTGGGGTGAACCAAGGGCTGTATCTGTTCTTAGTTCTGCATTTTTTGAACGGAGCATGCTTATCTAAAATGGTGAGGAAGTTACTTTTAAAGAATGACCAGGCATCCTCAACTGACGGGATGAGGTCAATGTCCTTCCAGGATACCCGGGCCAGGTCGATTAGAAAGGCCTGCTCACAGAAGTGTTTTAGGGAGCGTTTGACAGTGATGAGTGGTGGTCGTTTGACTGCGGCTCCGTAGCGGATACAGGCAATGAGGCAGTGATCGCTGAGATCCTGGTTGAAGACAGCGGAGGTGTATTTGGAGGGCCAGTTGGTCAGGATGACGTCTATGAGGGTGCCCTTGTTTACAGAGTTAGGGTTGTACCTGGTGGGTTCCTTGATGATTTGTGTGAGATTGAGGGCATCTAGCTTAGATTGTAGGACTGGCGGGGTGTTAAGCATATCCCAGTTTAGGTCACCTAACAGAACAAACTCTGAAGCTAGATGGGGGGCGATCAATTCACAAATGGTGTCCAGGGCACAGCTGGGAGCTGAGGGGGGTCGGTAGCAGGCGGCAACCGTGAGAGACTTGTTTCTGGAGAGAGTAATTTTCAAAATTAGTAGTTCGAACTGTTTGGGTATGGACCTGGAAAGTATGACATTACTTTGCAGGCTATCTCTGCAGTAAACTGCAACTCCTCCCCCTTTGGCAGTTCTATCTTGACGGAAGATGTTATAGTTGGGTATGGAAATCTCTGAATTTTTGGTGGCCTTCCTGAGCCAGGATTCAGACACAGCAAGGACATCAGGGTTAGCAGAGTGTGCTAAAGCAGTGAGTAAGACAAACTTAGGGAGGAGGCTTCTGATGTTGACATGCATGAAACCAAGGCTTTTTCGAACACAGAAGTCAACAAATGAGGGTGCCTGGGGACATGCAGGGCCTGGGTTTACCTCCACATCACCCGCGGAACAGAGAAGGAGTAGTATGAGGGTGCGGCTAAAGGCTATCAAAACTGGTCGCCTAGAGCGTTGGGGACAGAGAATAAGAGGAGCAGGTTTCTGGGCATGGTAGAATATATTCAGGGCATAATGCGCAGACAGGGGTATGGTGGGGTGCGGGTACAGCGGAGGTAAGCCCAGGCACTGGGTGATGATGAGAGAGGTTGTATCTCTGGACATGCTGGTAGTAATGGGTGAGGTCACCGCATGTGTGGGAGGTGGGACAAAGGAGTTATCAGGGGTATGAAGAGTGGAACTAGGGGCTCCATTGTGAACTAAAACAATGATAACTAACCTGAACAACAGTATACAAGGCATATTGACATTTGAGAGAGACATACAGCGAGGCATACAGTAATCACAGGTGTTGAATTGGGAAAGCTAGCTAAAACAGTAGGTGAGACAACAGCTAATCAGCTAGCACAACAACAGCAGGTAAAATGGCGTAGACTAGGCAACGGGGCCAACAGATAAAACAAACAAGCAGAATGGAGTACCGTGATTTATGGACAGTCCAGCGTGCATCAGCTATGTAGCCAAGAGATCAGTGTCCAGGGGGCAGCGGTGGATGGGGAAGGGAAGCTGGACTGGCGAGTGTTATCCAGGTTTAAAAAAACGAACAATGACTAAATAGCTTGTAGCTAGTTAGCTGGTTAGCTTCTGGAGGTTCTTGAGTGTGTTCTAAAAATAAATAAAAAATAATAGCGATTCCGTATCACATTGGGTGAGGCAGGTTTCCGGAAGGTATAAACAAATTAAAAGTCAAAAGAGATAGAAAGTAAATATGGGTCCGGTGGGCGTTTGGGACGCGGCGATTCAGGCGGTTAGCAGGCCTGTGCTAACAAGCTAACAGTTTGTAGGCCCGGGCTAGACAAGGTAGCAGTTAGCGGACCGGAGCTGGACAAGCTAGCAGTTAGCAGGCCGAATTAGCAAGCAGGGAGATAGCGAGGGCTAGAGAGTTAGCCTTTGGGTGACGTCGCGATGGGGTGAGTCTGTTTATTCCTCTTCATGCGGTGACATCGATAGACCGGTCGTGGGCCCGGGTATTGTAGCTCAGGAGTATGCTACGGTGGTAGCGCAGGCCGGGCTAGCTTCAAGCTAAGTGGGTGGAAACGCTAGCCAGGGGTAATCATTCGGGGTTGCGGTTTAGCTAGATAGCTAGTTGTGAAGATCCAGCGTATTTGGAAGCTTAGGTTTAGCAAAATGTTTTTAAAGGGATAGCTATGTAAAAAAACGAAAAATAAACAAAATATAAACAAAATATACAGGGACACGACACGACAGGACGACTTACTGCTACGCCATCTTGGATCTATCTGAGATTCTTTGCTTGTTGCTTCATGATTATTGGACAATTTAACAATTTGTTGCATGCTCTGTGATTTGTAGTTGCACAAACATGAAAGGCTCTGAGTTTGAACATTTCTGGGGGTGTGCTTCCTTGAATCCCTTTGTCCTGTAAATGATCATTGAAAGTCTAGGAATATACACTTTTGTTTACCATCAAGGACATCAGAATTGAGTTGAAATTGCCTCCCTATTACAAATTGATTGGTGCTCTTGGTCCATTTGTCTCCTTTGCCTTGGATTTTGCGCCATTGAAGATTCACCAAAGATCCAACACCTCCATCTCAGAGTAGCCTATCTATCCAACTTGAATAAGCCAGAGCATTTTTTGGCAATGGGCAAGCCTTTAATTTGCCTAAAGATAGTAGGGATGTTTTCATTCCAACATCCAATAAGCCTATTCTGATACTATACAGGATTTGTACTGTTTGTCTTAAATGCTGCCATATTTCTTCTGAGTGGCAACAAGGAGATTGTTAGGTTTAGGCTGATCTAAGCAAACTTTTTTGGTTGAGTGTGTTTGTTGGCTAAGAGTTGCATGTTTGAGTTAAGGAGGTTCCCTGGTTTCAGGCTTGGGCCAATTAGCATTCCCATCTCCTGGTGGCCTGTGAGAAGCCCCCTGTGCGTGCTTGTGGTCGGGTAGAACTTGATTGTGAGCCGCATGTCACTGTTACCACTGCTTTGTACCATGTATTCAGCGTTCGAATGATGCTGCGCCCCATCCCAGCACCCACAGAGCCCCCTCTTTTTAGCTGGGAAATTCAATTGTGTTGGAATGCTCTGTGCCTCTTTTCTCTGATACTTGAATGGGCCCTTTTAGTATTTCACACCAAGGTGTCCTTCAGGGTGTGAGGTCAGGCTACCAAAACAGTCTCTAGTGGCGGATTAGGACCAATTAACATCTTTGTACACAAAGGGCTCTGGCAGCTGAACAGGCCGGTGGGTGACCCACACTGCCGTTGCATGCCAAGCCAGGGGACTGCTGCACTTGAGCTCAAGTAGCAAAAGGGGGGTGGGGAAAGTTTTTCAAACCTAATGAGAAATGTTGCTCCTTCACATCATATGAATGTGTAGCGCATTGATTAATCATGATTTTGTGTAATGAGTGGGTACTATATTTCTTTTAGCTGTGTGCAACTGTCTCAGAGGACATCAGAGTTTTTTTTTTTCAATATTAGGGAAGTTCTGGTGGGCCTAATCTAAACCATAATTTCAACAATGTGTCTGCAATGCACCACCACATTTTATTTGCTTTGTTGGAAGTACTTATTGTGTTCTAAAAGGGTACTATCCACCAGATTAAACTATGGTCATTTTTTCACACAATAAATGTGAAGATGGTCTTTGCAAATAGGGCTATCTTGAAATTGGGCTTATGTTCCCATTTTCTGTTTTCAAATATTTTCCATTAGAGCTTTGTGGACTTGTGGAAAGATCTTAAGAGGTTGCTGTACAACAGTACAGCCACAATTTTCTTGCATCATAATTATTATAACCCTTCAGTAAGTAGCCATATGTATCTCCTTTGAGCCATATATGGATAATTTGTAGGGTAAGTGTAGCTATTAAGTCCATAATAGGTCTAACAAGACCAACCAACATACATTCTGCAATTTGTCTGAGGAGAAAGGGACAAACAAACCGTACAACACATACATTAAGCCGCTTTTTAAGGGGGTATTTGGATGCAAGATTTGTCAGAGGCGAAAGTATAATCATGTCAATCATGAGGCTAATCTTTTATTTAATTGACTGTTGAGCTTGTGGGCCAATAGGAGATAAGGGTGTGCTGATGACTAGGAGTATATCTCACATATTTGTGATGGCCTGCACTACTTGTTATTTGGGATATTGACAGTGCTTCTGCATATTTCTGCAGTTACGTTTTTGTATTTTTAGTTTTGGGAACAAATTCGAGTGGGAACTCAAGAGCTTTAGGCTATGAAGTAGAAGTCCATCTGAGATGAGGTTGAATTTTTACAGATTTTAGATGCACGGTTAATTGCAAGGTTTGAATGCAATGTTTTTAGTCTGAGAAAAATGAATCATTAGCGCTATAGCAACTTCACACACACACACCTGCATTTCAACCCCTATTACCCAGACAGGCTGTAAGAGAGAGATGGGGTTAGGGGCCCTAACCTTAAATTTAAAAAAATAAAAGGATAATCGAAGATTTGCCTTTATTTTTATCAACCAGGTAGTTATAACCAAAACTCAAATGCTAGGCTGTATTATGGTGTGGCATAGTTAATAATTTAATATGTCAAGATATCATGTAGGCTAGCCTACATCATGATTATCACCACTGCATGCTTATATTTAATTCATATAGGCCTACTTGCAGATTTTTAGTTGTGCCAAGTTATGAAATAGAGCTAACCAGTATTCATAGCTCATTAGGAGATCATTTGAAATAAAACAGTTTTGAGACTGGGATCATGGTCTCGCACAGAGACTTAACAATGTTAATTAATCCTAGACTACTCATTAGCCTACGTTCAAGGCCTGTGCCTTAGGGTAGAGGGAAGCAAAACGGAATTAATCAATGACTTTAATCACTGGTAGGCGCTAAGTTTCTATCAGGATGAGATGCTGCATAATTGTATTGTAGATTTTGGAATCCTTAAGTCTCTTTACGCCTCTACTAATGTCTTTACTCCCGGTGCAGGGAGTTGATAGAGTAGTCCGAGCAGAGGCAGTTTATTTGGAGAAGGAAGGGAAACTAGTGCCCCTCTGTTGGGGTGGTCCTTTTATCACACTTGAGCACTCCCTTTGTCTCTCACACTCTGTCTCACTCTCTCTCACTCTTCCCCATCTCTCTCTTACAGCCTGTCTGGGTAATAGGGGTTGAAATGCAGGTGTGTGTGTGGGAAATGGCTATAGCGCTATAGTGCATTGACAGGTTATTTGTTGGCCACTGCCTAATTAGTGGCAAAGTGGATGCACCCCGCCAGGCTTTAGTGTTCTGTGTTAGAACCAGTCTGCTCTAATTTCCTTGCAGCTTTGATATTGGCCAAGAGATTGACGGTTCACAGAAAAAAAGAAACACAAGGGCATGATGGAAGACCTGGTGAAAACAATGCCCCCGTACTCCCCTTCACTTCGCCTCCTCATGCTATAGCTGTGCGAGGAGAAGCCCCCGGTTTTTGCAGACACTACCAAATTGGCTCTAATGTCAGCAGAGCTAATGTTTTCCCAAAGAAAGTAAGAGGACAAAGTTTTGGACCACACCTATGCTCTTCTGTTTCTCCATACTTGGGCCTTTAAAGGGGGGCCTGAACTTCCTGATTTTGGCCTAGTTTTTCGTTTTGGTCATTAAGCAATGCATCGGCCATGACTGAAGCCAAACCAGAGTTGTTGGTGGTTTCAAATCAAAGCACCTTACAGATGAAATGCTTCCTTACTTGCCCTTACCAACAATGCAGTAAAATAATATATATATATATATATATATATATAAGTAACATAACCTCTCTAGGGTATGTGAGACGCTAGCCTCCCACCTGGCCAACATCCAGTGAGATTGCAGAGCGCCAAATTCAAATACAGAAATACTCATTATAAAAATAAAAATATAGAACTATTTTACATAGAAGTTATTCTTTAAACCTGAATCCAACCACGGTGTCAGATTTAAAAAATGCTTTACGGCGACAGCATACCTTACGATTATTTGAGAACATAGACCAGCAGACAAATCATTACAAACAGTAACCAGCCAAGTAGAAGAGTTACACAAGTCAGAAATAGAGAGAAAATTAATCACTTACCTTTGATGATCTTCATATGGTTGCACTCAGAAGACATTCATTTATTCAATAAATGTTCCTTTTGTTCGATAAAGTCTCTTTTTTTATATTCACAAACCTCTGTTTTGTTCCCGCGTTTTCTTCAGTAATCCACAGGCTCAAACGCAGTCGGAACAGGCAGACACAATTTGGAATTTTATATCTGTAAAGTTCATAGAAACATGTCAAACAATGTTTATATTCAATCCTCAGTTTGTTTTTAGCCTAAATAATCGATAATATTCAACCGGACAATAACATTGTCAATATAAAAGGTAAACAAGAAAGGCACTCTCTCGGTTGCGCGCATGAAAAAGCTCTGTGACACGGCAGGGTCCACTCATTCAGACTGCTCTTACTCCCTCATTTGTCAGAATACAAGCCTGAAACAATTTCTAAATACTGTTGACATCTAGTGGAAGACATAGGAACTGCAATTTGAGTCCTAAGTCAATGGATACTGTAATGGCATTGAATAGAAAACTACCAACAAAAGAAAATCCTACTTCCTGAATGGATTTTCTCAGGTTTTTGCCTGCCAAATCAGTTCTCTTATACTCAGACACTATTTTAACAGTTTTGTAAACTTTAGAGTTTTCTATCCAAATCGACCAATTTATATGCATACCCTATCTTCTAGGCCTGAGTATAAGGCCACTTAATTTGGGCATGCTTTTCATCCAAAATTCCAAACGCTGCCCCCTACCCTAGAGAAGATAATTAAAGAGCAGCAGTAAAATAACAATAGCGAGGCTATATACAGGGGTTACCGGTACAGAGTCAATGAGCAGGGGCACCGGTTAGTCAATGTTATTGAGGTAATATTTAGGTAGAGTTATTAAAGTGACTATGCATAGATAATAACAGAGAGCAGCAGTGTAAAAGGGGGGGGGGGACAATGCAAATAGTCTGGGTAGCCATTTGATTAGATGTTCAGGAGTCTTATGCCTTGGGATTAGAAGCTGTTTAGAAGCCTTTTTGGACCTAGACTTGGCGCTCCGGTGCCGCTTGCCATGCGGTAGCAGAGAGAACAGTCAATGGTAGATGGAGGCTTTGATAATTTGTAGGGCCTTCCTCTGACACCGCCTGGTATAGAGGTCCTGGATGGCAGGAAGCTTGGCCCCGGTGATGTCCTGGGCCATACGCACTACCCTCTGTAGTGCTTTGTGGTCGACGGCCAAACAGTTGCCATACCAAGTGGTGATGCTCTCAATGGTGCAGCTATAGAAACTTTCGAGGATCTGAGGACCCATGCTAAATCTTTTCAGTCTCCTGAGGGGGAATCGGTTTTGTCGTGGCCTCTTCAACTTCCCTGGTGTGCTTGGGACATGTTAGTTTGTTGATGTGGACACCAAGGAACGTGAAGCTCTCAAACTGCTCCACTACAGCCCTGTCGATGAGAATTGGGTCGTGCTCGGTCCTCCTTTTCCTGTAGTCCACAATCATCTCCTTTGTCTTGATCACGTTGAGTGAGAGGTTGTTGTCCTTGCACCACACAGCCAGGTCTCTGACCACCTCCCGATAGGCGGTCTCATTGTTGTCGGTGATCAGGCCTACCACCGTTGTCATTTAATGTGTGTGTTCGCACATAGCAAAAGTTTGTACATTCACTCTGCCAAAACAGTACACATTTAGTCACTCTGTTTCAAGTTATCTAGAAGAGTGTCTAACCAGGTCTTGTCTTGAAGTCTCCTAGGCTAGCTAGTGCTAGCCAATTTATAGTTATTTATGGACCGTCAATAAATTACACAATGTAAATTGGACAATATTTTCATGTTGCGCACCCTTTTAGTTGTCTCATTAAATTATTTCAATAGTTGTATATTCATTTCTATAAGCAATAGTTGGTTTGAGATTAAGTAATTGAAATTTGGGGCTATTTACATTTTACAATGTAATTGACAAGACGGTCCCTAACTAGCCCCTTAGGGAAATCAAATGTCAAAGCAAATTGACCATGGGAATTACAATTGGGTTGCACCCAATTTATGATTACTTACTTACTTACAGCTGCCAGCTGTGGGCAGGATCGAAATAAACCCAACCTAAGGAAAACCGTTGTGTTTCAGCATGATATAGATATTGTTTAATGGGGGAGGGGAGGGGCTTTTTGGGGGAGGGTGTGGTGGAAATTAGTAGGGATTTATTAGGTTTATATTTTATTTTTATGGTAGTACAGAATTGGGCAGATCATGATTGATCGTACATTCCAGCACAGTAAGTGGCGGCATGCACTTAAACGGTTGTTTGCGGGCCACCATGATATGATAGAAGAAATAGAAAACTGTTACGGTACCCTTCATTCTTTGACACAATTTCTTTCTGGCATCTTGCAAACTTATTTTTTGGACAAGATTAACTTTATGACAAATAATCCTATTTATACTTTGTAGTCAATTTTGACACTAGAATAAGTGTTTATGACTCGTATTGATGACACAGACTGTTTTCAAAACGAGAAGTTTATTTTTAGGGGCAGTCGCTCTTTAATCATAGCCTCCTGGCCCGCCTCCATCTATTCTTCCATCTGCATATTTTCCCTTGACCGTGATGGCTTGGCCTCCTTTAATACCCAGTGTGGTGAGTTTGGTTAGTTAAAAGTCCTATTTCAGATGAAAAGATTCAGCAAACATTATTTTTTATTATTATTGGGTGTTCTGTAAAAAAAAATGCATGATCGCCTAGTTTGCACTACCTTGGTTGGCAAAGAGATTGTTTTGATGAGGAGAGCAAAAGAGAACCAAAGCGGCCCACCCGTGCTGTAGTAGAAAGTCTGTTATCTACCATACCATGTGTGTTTGGGAGGGCTTTGATCACTGGCGTGGTGTTGGGCTCCTGGCCCGCCCTTAGGGGAGGGATGTGGCCCTTCAGGTGGTAAGTGTTCTAATATGTGTATTTACAAAGGGGTGAGTGAACACGAGGGCTGAATTCTCCTTGATACATCTAAAACTGATGTTATGGAGTTGGGTAGAATACATTTTAAAGATTGAGTATTAGGCTAATCATTTAATTGTTTTATTCCACAGACAAAAGAGAGGTTTTTTGGCTCCCAACATAACATACTAGCCAAATCTGAGACTCTTTGAGTACAGGGAATGAATGATGAATTGTGATTAGGCAGGCCTAACTTATAATTATACAAAATTCACAGTAATTAAGTAACATTCACCTCTACGTGTCTGGCGTATTGTTTAATAAATTGTAAACTTTGGCCTATGTAAATTCTATTTTATCCCATATGTTCAAAGTGCATCATGTTTTTCTTGACATTTGGCCATGAAATGCATGAAAGGCATTTAAACCCCTTTACGAAAGTTTAGTTTTTAATAAAATAAAAAATAAAAAAATAATAATACAAATTCATGTTATTTTCCCGCTATACTGATGGTCATTGTTTTGGTCTTTTTTTTTGTGATTTAAAAAAATATATATATATGATGGATTAAAAAAAATATATGTTTATTTTAATTTTAAATATATTATTTACTGTTATTCTCTATTTCAGCATATTCTACTGTGTCTGGAGTGAATGGCCCCCTGGTGATTCTGGATAATGTGAAGGTAACTAAAGATTTAAAATGACTTTTCTATGAGGGCTCTGACACGGCAATAGCATTTCCTGAACGTGTACTTACCATCTCGATCAGCAGACCCACGCTAGGTCCACGTTCGGTGCGATGTGTGCAAGCCTTTAATCTCTTGTGGACAGACGCACGTAACGTGAATGGTATTGTAGCTTCTGTCAACAGACTGGGATGTGATGACTAAGGAGGAACTTTTTTCCAGTATGCACATTTTTTGTTGCTGATCATTTAGAACAAATCACAATTTCTCAATGCTCGCATCATTTGAATTTTGAAAGGGAATAGACTTGCGTGAAACTTGCAGTTTTCGTTAAGGGGGGTGGAGACTGCAAATCACATTTGTATCGTTCCCCCCTCCGCCCCCAGAACTTATTAGAGCATGTGATGCAATTATGCAAGATTTGTGTTCTGTGGTTCTGGCTTGCTTAGTGACATTGATAGTCTTATTTTCTGCAGGGTTAACCTAATTGCTGGCCATGTATGTTTCCTGTTTTGAAAGACCAAAATAAACATGCTTGTTAAATGGAGTTTTCCAACCTTTTTTAATGTGGCAGTTTCCCAGGTATGCAGAGATTGTGCACCTGACTTTACCTGATGGCACCAGGAGGAGTGGCCAAGTGCTGGAGGTGATTGGCACCAAGGCTGTTGTACAGGTGAGTCCCTCGCAACACACACACACACACACACACACACACACACACACACACACACACACACACACACACACACACACGCACACCACAAACGACTGAAAGATACCGTTTAATGTCATTTTCAGGTGTTTGAGGGGACATCTGGTATTGATGCCAAGAAGACGGCCTGTGAGTTCACCGGTGACATCCTGCGCACACCTGTGTCTGAGGACATGCTGGGTAAGATGAGCCTTTCACGACGAGCGGAGTGGCATCCGGTGGGCGCTAGGCAGGAGGAAGCATGAAATCCACCACTGATTAAGACTAATGTTTTCATCACTCTGTATAACTGTTTCCACCCACCCTCTTTCTCACACAGAAGAAAATACCCTGCAGGCTTTACTCTCTTGGTGTGCTAAATACAATTGTTCTGTTCCATTTTTACCTCGCCTCTGTAAATGCCTCAATTTGAGTACTGCATTGAGTATTCTCCATGAGCAAATTAGGGGAACAAAACATTGAAGAGAATCTTTGAGGCTTGTATGACTTTTTATAAATCTCCCAGTCATACCGCCTCAGTGGGACTCAAGGTTAGGTGTATTTGAATAGTTGAGTGAACCATCTGTTGCTAGTATAATTCAATAATGGGCCTAAATTAATTGGAAATATAAAATGCAGCATCTCTACCATTGTCTGAAACCTGAATTAACTGCTCATATTCTTTAACGAATCAGAGGCAGAGATTATTATGTGGATGGCAATCCATGCAATATGAAATTAAACTAATAGAGAATGTCTTTCATTTTAGGACGTGTTTTCAATGGCTCAGGCAAGCCCATTGACCGTGGCCCCACTGTGCTGGCTGAAGACTACCTGGACATCATGGGTATGATCGAGATTGATCGGAGCTATGATTCAGTTCATTCAGGAAGCGAAAGATATTCTTAGATAACCTTGTCTGTGTTGAAATGCAACTGACCCTGATGTGCAGAAATAGAAACATGGTACCTGGACTATATTCTTAGTATACTGACTTTACACCCGATCAATCCCATCTTTACTCTGCTAGTGGACAGATGTGAAGCTAACATTAGCTTGTATGGTGTGAGTTCAGTCTACAAGGCCAAACACTGTATTTATATTGACTTTTGATCCCATCCCTGAATCCCTTTCACATGTAGCTTGCCATTGTGTAGGCATGGCATCCCAATGAATAGATGACTTGAAGAGGGTCATGAGTCTTCCATCTTAAGGGAAATAAGGTCCTTGACCCTGACCTCTGGTCTGACCATTTATTCCATCTTGGGACCATGTATGGATGTATAACCTTTTGGCGGATTTCATGTATCTCCTTCAAGTGTACTTACTTCATTTTATTTGCTAAACCATATTTATGCTACGTATGTGTGCAACTGCACATACAGTGTAAATGGCTGAATTGAAACTATTATAAGGCCAACTCTACCATTTATATCCCAAATTTGACTACTACCTGGGCAATACCTGGGTTGAAAGTGGCTAACTCTCTGGTATGTGTTTCTGAACCTCTGCTGTGACCGCTGCCCTGTCCCAGGCCAGCCCATCAACCCTCAGTGCCGTATCTACCCTGAAGAGATGATCCAGACCGGTATCTCTGCCATCGATGGGATGAACAGCATCGCCCGAGGTCAGAAGATTCCCATCTTCTCTGCAGCCGGCCTGCCCCACAACGAGGTACGATGTAGACGCTTGCTCTGCGAAGGCTAGGACACCCAAACGCATACGCTATATACGCCTTAGGCTGCATTTTGCCATATTATAGCCTCAGTCAATAGCATTGGAGATGGGACAGGTGCGTGAAATAAGAAAACGCCCCAATCAGTAAAATGTCAGTGGATTTCTGAGATGTCCTCCAGACCCACACACACACACACACACACACACACACACACACACACACACTGTGGAGGACATCTCAGAAATCCACTGACAAATCCACTGACATTTTACTGATTGTGGAGGGCATTTTCTTATTTCACAGAGAGCTTCCCCCTGTCTATCGTAACACACCGCATTCCAGTAATCCACACACATCTACTAATTTTACTCACTTCATATGTCTTGTAGTGTTTGTACAATCACGCACCTGTCACATTTGATAGTCTGTATCAGAGACACTGTTAACTAGATGCTTGTTCCCCATTTCATTTTAGGCTCATGTATTAACAGCCTATTTAGTTACAATGGTTTGAACACATTGCATTAAACAAACTAAAGAGAACCTGAAGGTAGCGTATAACGTTATTATACGGCACTGCTATTAGTTGCCAACCTGCCTCTAAACATGAGTCAGATCCATGTCTCTGTGTGTCAGTGTGTTAGTTATGGGCACATGGCAGCCATCTGGACTTCGCTTCCTGTCTCACCGCCTAAAATATAGGACGGACCAACCAAAACTCCCAGAGTTCCACTGGTGTCATAGAGTATTTAATTTGGATTTGGAGAACAGAGTTGAAAATATTTGCTTATCGCAGACAGTCATTTAAAATTGGATTCATTAGAAAAGTTTACTTTTTGTGGAAAAGTGCCACAGTTAACTTACTTGGCGTGAACTCAAGCGAAAAGGACATTCGTCAACTCTTTGAGGACAGTCGAAGTTGGTAAAAGTGCTTATTTATTGTTGAAAGTAAAAACAACATGTTTTTGTCAGGGTTTTACCTTTGACTGAACTTGGAATGGGGTGAAAAATAATCTCTTGTCATTGCCAGCTTGACTGTTGTTCATCTGACTCAATTTTGGGAGTTATGGCACATTTATAGGTGCAAGGTGCTGGGCAGTGTTAAGGAAGTCAGAATCATTCTCAATTCCAACATGTTATAAGCCTCATTTTCTGTTAGTTTTATCAGTCTCCATGAGCACTTGAAATCTTAGGGAAAAGATAAGATATATCAGTGCTAAAGGACTAACCCAAAAAGTCCAGACCACCGAGCTATTGCACAATGACTTTGAAAACAAGGTTATGAGTTTCAATAGTTAATGTATACAGTCTTAAACACGTTTAAGAGTTTACTGCATCGTTTCATGAGTTCATATTGTCATATCAGACCGTGTCCATAGTTTCCCATGACTGAAGGGAGGCTATTTTCTGATGCCTTGGGGAGAGAGCGTGATGGCCGCCGGGGCCTTCTGGTTGAACTGGTAAACGAATTAAACTAATAAGACAATGATGGCGAGAGGAGATTAGGCGATCGTGTGAATAGCACTGATTTAATGTAGGATTGGTAGCCCAGCCATGAGGTTGTTAATGCTTGAGGTGGCTGTCCTCTCACCAGTCATCTCTGTTTGTAAACAGCCTCATTATGACCTTATGACTGTCCGGGCACACTGCCAAACTAAAACATGCAAGATCAAATTTCACCGGAGGCGGAGCCTCAATCAAATGCATAGAATCCCACTGAAGCAACAGAATAACAGTGATTTTGGGCAGTGTAAATGAATGAAGATAATCTGGTCGCTTGATTAGCGACTTTGTTTTGGAAGTGAATAAAATAATCAAAAGAGGGTGGTTGAATGGAGCGCCCACTGTAGAATCCTACTGTAGTAAAAACAGTGAACAGGGTACGCCTTGTCTGACTAATGGTGCTGGTTGACTTCTCGTGTCACTGGAATGGTATAAAATGCTTCTCGTTTCATTAAACAGATGTCATGGGGTCATTTGGGCTGCGGATCTCAATGGGCCAGGTGTCTCAGCTCAGGGTGCACTGAGAGGCCAACCCTGATTTTAACAGACAGCAACCATTACATTAAGTGATAAGCGTGAAATTCCTCCCCTCTACATTCCTAATCACTGAGTTTTTATCCAACTATGCACATCCGACACAAGCAGAGTTGGGCACACACGCATGCCGACACACACAGAAGACTCCAGTAACTAGCTGGCTGGATGGGGCGCTCGCTGATGTTCAAACATTTGAATAGACTGGCTGTTTTATCAACGTAAATGTTTCAAGACCTCGTCATTTTTAATCCTGTGTTTTGGTTCTCAGATTGCTGCCCAGATTTGTCGTCAGGCTGGCCTGGTGAAGAAATCCAAGGATGTGATGGACTACAGCGACGATAACTTTGCCATCGTCTTTGCCGCCATGGGGGTGAGCTGAGCGGCACCAGATAGACAAACATTTAAAAAAAATCTTGTTCTTGTCTGTTTTTTCCTCTAGTGTGTGGCTAATTCTTCCTCTTAACCCCAACGTGACACTGCCCCAGCTCCTTTTTTCACTCTCATTCACCAGGTGACTTAGCGTTTTAAGTCCCCTGTTACGTCTGCTCCTTTGAGCAGGTTCTGGCCACGTCGACAGGTTATTATTCAGCAGTCTTGAACACATTCAGCCGGCCAGTATCAAGTTCTCTCTAGTTCAGCTGCTCTGGTCATGACTATTTAACACCGGGTGGGGAATCTTCTGTGACCTGTGGCAGAGATGTTAGTGACCCACACCTCTGCTCCTCTGGGCCCCCTTATCCTCTCCCTGCTGATGGCTAATTCACACACCATAGAGGGCCTTGTAACATAAGCATGAACTCTGTAACAGGGTAGCGGAAATGCAATGCATATGGGGCAGACTGGTGTGAAAAGGGATTAGGACATTTTGAAGGATATGTAAAGGAGATTACAATTTAGGGAAAGGACACGTGTGTAAAGGACAGCATATTAACACTTAACCCTGTTTTCACATATCAGAACATATTAAGTTACCTTGAGTTGAAAACTGCTGAACCAGTAAACTGCAGCATAATTTGCACTACATTGCCCTCTGTATAGTATTTGGGAAGAATTTATCCAAATTTTTTGTGATATTTGAAAACAGGAGCTCCTTTTTCTGATATGCATTTTTTCTTTCTCTGCCATTGGGTGACTAATATATTCCTGCTTTTGTTGAAGAATGTTCAAGGCCTTCTACTATCAACTTGGTGTGTAATCTCAAACCTATCTTTTCAGGTGAACATGGAAACTGCTCGCTTCTTCAAGTCCGACTTTGAGGAGAATGGATCCATGGACAATGTTTGCCTGTTCTTGAACCTAGCCAACGACCCCACGTGAGTTCATTTGCATAAGCTCTGTGCCAAATCAGTAATGCACTAGCTCCCTCCTATAATAAATAATCTATGGATTCACGGCAATAAAGTGTCTGTAGAATATTGCTACCTTTTTTTTATTATGTTAATTAAAATTGAATTCCTTCCTTGTTCTTTTCTTTCTCAGTATTGAGCGCATTATCACCCCTCGCCTTGCTCTGACCTCAGCTGAGTACCTGGCCTACCAGTGTGAGAAGCATGTCCTGGTCATCCTGACTGACATGAGCTCATACGCCGAAGCTCTGAGAGAGGTGGGCAACCAAACTAACTCAATGAGGTCTGCTGTTTACTCCTGGGGGGAAAAATGACTCGTACTTTCTTTTTCTGACGTTTCAGACTTGCACGATAATTCTGTCAAAGTTTGAGAGCCTTAACTCTCAAACTTCTGAATATGGGTAGCAAATTCAATATGTCGGTTAAAGTTTGGTCAGTACAGGCTACATGGTTGTGATATTGAAAACCTCCACAAATCAAATCAAATTTTATTGGTCGCATACACATATTTAGCAGATGTTATTGCAAGTGTAGTGAAATGCTTGTGTTCCTAGCTCCAACAGTGCATTAATATCCAACAATACACGCATCTGAAAGTGTGTGTGTACAGTGCATTTGGAAAGTATTCAGAGCTCTTGACTCTTTCCACAATTTGTTACATTAGTCTCATTTTAAAATGGATCGGGGGGGAAAAAATCCCTCATCAATTTACACACTACCCCATAATGATAAAGTGAAAACAGGTTTTTAGAAATGTTTGCTAATTTAATAAAAATAAAAACTGAAATACCTTATTTACAATCGTTAAGAATCCAACCACCCAAGCCATAGACTGTTCTCTCTGCTTCTGCACGGCAGGCGGTTCCTGTGCATCAACTCTGGCTCCAACAGACTCTTGAACAGCTTCTGTCCCCAAGCAATAAGACTGATAAATAGCTACACAGACTATCATAGGTAACCTTGTATCCTCATTGACTTATTTATTTTTGTCTCTATTCACACTCACACATTCACCCCATCATCATCTGCTCACTCACATAACATCTGTCGTGGAAATTCTCACACAGGGACACACGACGTCAATCTTAAATGAATCATCCTTTATTTGTCAGTGCGCTGGAGAGTTTCCAACCAACTCAATGCAGCATAGTACACAAGTTAATCGGGAGCTCTGTCTGTGGGCAGTCCCAGCAGTTGTCTTATATACGGCTATGCACAGACAAGTTAGATTTGCATAATTAATTAATCATTACCGTTTTGTTTCATTCATGTGACCGACCAATACTGGTTCATAACATGTGACAGACCAATACCTCACGAGACCTCTTCTCTTTAAGCTGAGACCTTGAAACTGAGATCTTTCGTTTGTACTCAAAACAAGGTCTGGTTGTACTGACAAATTGCAGCTACTGATAGTGAGGATTTGTAGTCAGCCACTTGCATGAACACAGACATTGGTTTATAGAACAGCACATGAATAGAACACAGAAATGAGTTATAAGAAAAGCACAAACAGAAAGAATTCCATTACACATCCACATACGTTACCTTCAGAAAGTATTCAGACC
Organism: Oncorhynchus kisutch; assembly: GCF_002021735.2. Lineage (NCBI taxonomy): Eukaryota > Metazoa > Chordata > Actinopteri > Salmoniformes > Salmonidae > Oncorhynchus > Oncorhynchus kisutch. Next base: position 40,351,209 of record NC_034184.2, read on the forward strand.
CCTTGACTTTTTCCACATTTTGTTACATTACAGCCTTATTCTTAAATGGATTAAATGAATTTTAAAAAACAGAACAATCGACACAATACCCAATAATGACAAAGCGAAAACAAATACCTTATTTACATAAGTATTCAGACCCTTTGCTATGAGACTCATAATCGAGCTCAGTTGCATCCTGTTTCCATTGATCATCCTTGATGTTTCTACAACTTGATTGGAGTCCACCTGTGGTAAATTCAATTGATTGGACATGATTTGAAAAGGCACACACCTGTTTATATAAGGTCCCACAGTTGACAGTGAATGTCAGAGCAAAAACCAAGCCATGAAGTCGAAGGAATTGTCTGTAGAGCTCCGAGACAGACTGGATTGTGTCAAGGCACAGATCTGGGAAGGGTACCAAAACATTTCTGTGGCATTGAAGGTCCCCAAGAACCCAGTGGCCTCAATCATCCTTAAATGGAAGAAGTTTGGAACCACCAAGACTCTTCCTAGAGCTGGCCTCCCTGCCAAATTGAGCAATCGGGGAAGAAGGGCCTTGGTCCAGGAGGTGACCAAGAACCCGATGGTCAGTCTGACAGAGCTCTGGAGAACCTTCCAGATGGACAACCATCTCTGCAGCTTGACTGGGATGTGGATTTTAATCGTGTTTATATACTGTTTTACCCATTTCATATGTACAGTGCATTCGGAAAGAATGATGGAGGCCACTGTTTGGATCTTCAATGCTGCAGAACTTCTTTGGTACCCTTCCCCAGATCTGTGCCTCGACACAATCCTGTCTCCGAGCTCTACGGAGAATTCCTTCGACCTCATGGCTTGGTTTTTGCTCTGACATGCACTGTCAACTGTGGGACCTTATATTGACACGTGTGTGACTTTCCAAATCATGTCCAATCAATTGAATTTACCACAGGTGGACTCCAAGTTGTAGAAACATCTCAAGGATGATTAATAGAAACCGGATGCACCTGAGATCAATTTTCGAGTTTCATATCAAAGGGTCTGAATACTTATGTAAATAAGGTATTTCTATTTCCGCTTTGTCATCATAGGGTATTGTGTGTCGATTGCTCAGGATCCTTATTTTTTTTAAATTCATTTTAGAATAAGGCCGTAACACAACAATGTGGAAAAAGTCAAGGGGTCTGAATACTTCCCGAAGGCACTGTAAATGTATGTGGATGTTGTGTGAGTGAGCAGATGAAGTGAGTGTGTGCACCCTGTGTGTGTCCAATTAAAAAGGTCAATGAGGACACAAGATTAACTCCGATACTCCATGTAGCTATTTTGTTAGGTCTTTATTGCTTGGGGATAGAAGCTGTTCAAGAGCCTGTTGGTGCCAGAGTTGATGCACCGGAACAGCCTGTCGTGCCGAAGCAGAAAGAATAGTCTGGTTTGGGTGGCTGGATTGTTTAACAATTTTCCAGGCCTTCCTACCACACCGCCTGTAGATGTCCTGGATTGCAGGGAGCTCGGCCCCAGTGATGTACTAGGCTGTCCGATCGAGGGCGGCGCTATTGCTATACCAGACAGTGAGGCAGCCAGTCAAAATGCTCTCAAAGGTATAGCTGTAGAGCTTTTTGAGGATTTCAGGGCCCATTCCAAATCCTTTCAACCTCCTGAGGGAGACGCTGTCGCGCCTTCTTCACGACTGTGTGAGTTTGGACCATTTTAAGTCTTTAATATTTTGGACACCGAGGAACTTAAAGCTATCAACCTGCTCCACTACGGCCTGTCGATGTGGATGGGAGTGTGCTCGCCCACCCCGTTTCCTGTAGTCCACTATCAGCTCCTTGGTTTTACTGACATTGAGAGAGCGGTTGTTGTTCTGGCACCACACTGCCAGGTCACTAACCTCCATGTAGGCTGACTCGTCGTCGCCGCTGATAACCATCCGTGGTGTCAGTAACTTGATGATGGTGTTGGAGTTGAGCATGACCACACAGTTGTGGGTGAACAGGAAGTACAGGAGGGGACTAAGCACACACCCCAGAGGGGCTCCCGTGTTGAGGATCAGTGTGGCAGATGTGGAACTGACAGTGTTCACTACTTTTGCAGACATGAAACAAACAGTCAATCATAATATCAGTCAACGATCTCAAATTCCTAGTTTATGCTACAAAACCAACTTTATAAGATGTTTTTAAAATGTGTTCTATTTGACTCACATTCCATGATGTCCACTAAGGCATTGTTGGCAGAATAGATGGATGCAGTTCAATGCATGATTAATATAATTCACCAATACTTCCTTGGTAGTCCAAAAAATATTGCTATCAGGTTATAAATCACAGCTGGCCTGGTACATTGTTTGCTGCTTCCATTCGGGATGCACTGTTTCAGTTTCAATGACTTAATATTTTGGACAAAAACAGTCGAATGTAACTAAGGCTGGGAATGTCATTACAATCCAACTAGCAAGGGCAATGTCAGTCATAACGTGGCTAATATGCTAGCGTATCTATATGTAGCAAACTAAAAACACAGAGCCTAACATTAGCTAGGATGACGTCATGTCATTGGAGGAGTTGGTGAGTGACTGACTTTTTTCCCCCTTGTATCTTTTTTCGGTGGCTACACAGCTAGAGATGCACATGTCATTTGGTTAGCAAGTAAGAAATGACTGTTATCCATTTAGCATATCTCTTGCGTTTGCAAATTCACTCTGGCTAGCCATCTAGGCAAAACGTAGGCAAAATAAGTAAGTTAGTCATGAACACTCTATAAAACATGTTAACAGCCTAACCAGCTCTGCTAGACTGACTGAAATGGTCAGTGAGGTGTTTTCTCATGTGTGTCTGGAAGTAGCTAGCTACTAAGCTAGCCAACTTTAGCCAGTTAGCTTGGGTGCTTGGTTGGGACAACACGTGCATTGGCAGGCAATTTGCAGAAGGACGAGCATACTATTCCCCATTGTTTATCATTGCAATTTTGACAATCATCTAGCTTAAAAGGTTTGAGAGGGTTTATCTAATGTTTCTTTGTTAGATTTTTGCTCGTCTTGCTCTGACTAGCATTAGTTGTTCATCTTGTTGTTGAAGTGCATATAGGGAGAGATGGTCCCTTTTTATGGTTGTTTGATCGGTAGGACTGTGAAATTCCCAAATGTAAGAGGATTCTTGTGGTATTTAGCTACGTATTTGCAGAAATCCATTCAAGAGTGTTTTGTGGCTTTTGACAAATGATTCTAAGCATTCTAATGATATAAAGTCGCACTGTTGCAATTGCATGTAAACAAAGTCCAATTCTGACCAATTCTCCAAAGTCCGACTACTCTACCGCTGATTGGCTATGGCGCACTAGTCTGCATAGACTCCGGTACTCGATGAGACAGATGCTTTTATTAGGTTTGATTAACTGCAGTGTCTTAATTGTCCAAACGCATGACACTTTCCCACTCTATATTGCTATAGAATTCTCACAAATGCCTTAGAATGTTTAGGAATTATATATACTAACTAACTACTTGTGAAAATGACAATGTCTAAGTGCTTGCTTGTTAGAATTTATTTTTTATTTTTTTAAGTGTAATTCTTCCTGGGAGTGTACAGTTGAAGTCGAAAGTTTAAATACACCTTAGCCAAATACATTTAAACTCAGTTTTTCACAATTCCTGACATTTAATCCTAGTAAAAATTCCCTGTCTTAGGTAAGTTAGGATCATCACTTTATTTTAAGAATGTGAAATGTCAGAATAATAGTAGAGTGATTTTATTTCAGCTTTAATTTTTTCCATCAATTTCCCAGTGGGTCAGAAGTTTAAATACACTCAATTAGTATTTGGTAGAATTGCCTTTAATTTGTTTAACTTGAGTCAAACATTTCAGGTAGTCTTCCACAAGCTTCCCACAATAATTTAGGTGAATTTTGGCCCCTTCCTCCTGACAGAGCTGGTGTAACTGAGTCAGGTTTGTAGGCCTCTTTGCTCGCACATGCTTTTTCAGTAGGAAAAAGGATTGAGGTCAGGGCTTTGTGATGGCCACTCCAATACTTTGACTTTGTTGTCCTTAAGCCATTTTGTCACAACTTTGGAAGTATGCTTGGGGTCATTGTCCATGTGGAAGATCCATTTGCGACCAAGCTTTAACTTCCTGACTGATGTCTTGAGATGTTGCTTCAATATATCCACATAATTTTCCTTGCCTGATGATGCCATCTATTTTGTGAAGACACCAGCCCCTCCTGCTACAAAGCACCCCCACAACATGATGCTGCCACCCCCGTGCTTCACAGTTGGGATGGTGTTCTTCGGCTTGCAAGCCTCCCCCTTTTCCCTCGAAACATAATGATGGTCATTATGGCCAAACAGTTCTATTTTTGTTCCATCAGACCAGAGGACATTTCTCAAAAAAGTACGATCTTTGGCCTCATGTGCAGTTGCAAATCGTAGTCTGGCTTTTTTTTATGGCGGTTTTGGAACAGTGGCTTCTTCCTTGCTGAGTGGCCTTTCAGGTTATGTCAATATAGGACTAATTTTACTGTGGATATAGATACTTTTGTACCGGTTTCCTCAAACATTTTCACAAGGTCCTTTGCTGTTGTTCTGGGATTGATTTGCACTTTTCGCACCAAAGTACGTTCATCTCTAGGAGACAAAACGCATCTCCTTCCTGAGCGGTATGACAGCTGCGTGGTCCCATGGTGTTTATACTTGCGTATTGGTATTTGTACAGATGAAGGTGGTACCTACAGGCGTTTGGAAGTTGCTCCCAAGGATGAACCAGACTTGTGGAGGTCTCCAATTTTTTTGCTGATTTCTTGGCTGATTTCTTTTGATTTTCCCATGATGTCAAGCAAAGAGGCACTGAATTTGAAAGTAGGCCTTGAAATACATCCACAGGTACACCTCCAATTGACTCAAATAATGTAAATTCGCCTATCTGAAGCTTCTAAAGCCATGACATAATTTTCTGGAATTTTCCAAGCTGTTTAAAGGCACAGTCAACTCAGTATATGTAAACTTCTGACCCACTGGAATTATAAGTGAAAAAATCTGTCTGTGAACAATTGTTGGGAAAAATACTTGTCATGCACAAAGTAGATGTCCTGACCGACTTGCCAAAACTATGGTTTGTTAACAAGATATTTGTGGAGTGGTTGAACGAGTTTTAATGACTCCAACCTAAGTGTATGTGACCTTACGACTTCAACTGTATATGAACAGATTTGAATAAGAATTAATGTTGCTAAAATGCTGTCCATTCCACTTTAAATCCCAATGCACAGTCCAATGCATTCATTGACTCAATCACATGCTCTAACAATGAAATGTTCAGTAGTTTGTGTTCAGGGTCCCATTTCCTATTACCTGGTTCCACCTATGGCTCACTTCTTTGTCCCATGTCTCCCCAGGTGTCTGCTGCCAGAGAGGAGGTCCCTGGTCGTCGTGGTTTCCCCGGTTACATGTACACTGATCTGGCCACCATCTACGAGCGTGCTGGGAGAGTGGAGGGCAGGAACGGCTCCATCACTCAGATCCCCATCCTCACCATGCCCAACGATGGTGAGACATGCCGGTTTTCTCAGAGAAAAACAACCTAGATTTATTTAGGAAATAATGTATTTATATTCTTTTTATTTATTTACTTGTCACATTAGCAATATTGGCCCAGCGTTGTCCGGGTTTGGCCGGTGTAGGCCGTCAATGTAACTGACTTGCTTAGTTAAATAAAGGTTCAATAAAAAATGTTTTGTTTTGTCTCCGAAGAGCTGCGTTCTTTCTTTTTTTTTTTTGACAGGGAACAAATTGTTGCTTGCCGTTACTATAGTAACCTCTTGATGGGCCTCCAATCTGTATTTGAATGGGAGTCCCCCTACTTTTAACGTCAAAGAGAATTTGAGCGAGCATATTTTTGAGCACTATCCTCCCAAGATGTGGATCAAAACACTCATTGTCCTTAAACTGGGAAATGCTGGAAACTTTACATTGGATCTGCATTTCAGTATCTATAGGCATTCTACTCTTAAATTGTAGACATTTTAAAGTGTATACCTGGTTCATTGACATTTATTTTGGGAACAGTGATTTACGAGCGTGCTCAGTGCATGCTTTTATCAAACATATGCACGCTTTACTGTATATTCAAAGGCCACTTGATTTATCGTGACTTGAACCCTGGATATTATCTCTTGATGTTGACCTCCATGTTAACTGTGTTTTCCAGATATCACCCACCCCATTCCTGATCTCACAGGGTACATCACTGAGGGACAGGTCTATGTGGACAGACAGCTGCACAACAGACAGGTACAGACATACTCACTGATGATAGACATGTATTCACATTCTCACTAATATGGCTCAAACCCACCCTTTGTACCTGACTATTGAGGAGTCTATCTTGAGTACTATAGTTCTCTCTCCTGACAATTGTCCAATTGTTGCCCAATGATCATTTGTTTACTACTACTTTGTTGAACATTGAATTGACTATTATTATTCTATTATTTCATGCTTTCCTTTCAGATTTACCCACCCATCAATGTGCTGCCCTCTCTGTCTCGATTGATGAAGTCTGCCATCGGTGAAGGAATGACCCGTAAAGACCATGCTGATGTCTCCAATCAGTTGGTAGTTGTCAAGATCTTCTATAACGAAGCCTAATTTCTAATGAACTACAATACACATTAAGCGTTTGTTGCATACAGCACCTTTAATTCACTGACCTCCCTCCATGCTTCTCTCTCAATGGCTCACATCAACACCATCATCCCAGAAACCCTAGACCCACTCCAGTTGGCATACAGCCCCAACAGATCCACAGATGACGCAATCTCTATTCCACTCAACACTGCCCTTTCCTACCTGGACAAAAGGAACACCTCAATGCTGTTCATTGACTACAGCTTAGCATTCAACACCATAGTGCCCTCAAAGCTCATCACTAAGCTAAGGACCTTGAGTCTAAACACCTCCCTCTGCAACTGGATCCTGAACTTCCTGATGGGCCACCCCCAGGTCGTAAGGTTAAGCAGCAACACATCTGCCATGCTGATCCTCAACACGGGGGGCCCTCAGGGGTGTGTGCTTAGTCCCCTCCTGTACTCCCTGTTCACCCATGACTGTGTGTCCAAGCACAACTCCAACACCACTATTAAGTTTGCCGACAACACAACAGTGGTAGGCCTGATCACCAACAATGATGAGACCGCCTATAGGGAGGAGGTCAGAGACCTGGCAACAACCTCTCCCTCAACGTGACCAAGACAAAGGAGATGATCGTGGACTACAGCAAAAGGAGGGCCAAGCACGCCCCCATTCTCATCGACGGGGCTGTAGTGGAGCAGGTTGAGAGCTTCAAGTTCCTTGGTGTCCACATCACCAAGAAACTATCATGGACCAAACACACCAAGACAGTCGTGATGAGTGCACGACAACACCTATTCCCCTCAGGGGACTGAAAGGATTTGGCATGGGTCCTCAGATCCCCAAAGTTCTACAGCTGCACCATCGAGAGCATCCTGACTGGTTGCATCACCGCCTGGTATGGCAACTGCTTGGCCTCCGATCACAAGGCGCTACCGAGGGTAGTGCGTACGGCCCAGTACAGCACTGGGGCCAAGCTTCCTGCCATCCAGGACCTCTATACCAGGCGGTGTCAGAGGAAGGCCCTAAAAATGATCAGACTCAAGCCACCCTAGTCGTCATAGACTGTTCTCTCTGCTACAGCACGGCAAGAGCTACCGGAGCGCCTTGTCTAGGTCCAAGAGGCTTCTTAACAGCTTTTCTCCCAAGCCATAAGACTCCTGAACATCTAGTGAAACGGCTACCCAGACTATTTGCATTGACTCTGTTATGATCTATGCATAGTCACTTTACCCTTACCTACATGTACATATTACCTCGACTAACCTGTACCCCCGCACGTTGACTCTGTACCGGTACCCCCTGTATATAACCTCGTTATTGTTATTTTGTTTTTGTGTATTTCAGTTTATTTAGTAAATATATTTCTGAACTGCATTGTTGGTTAAGGGCTTGTTAGTAAGCATTTCACGTAAGGTCTGTTGTATTTGGCTTATGTGACAAATAGAATTTGATTTGAATCTCCATGTCTTGATCTACCTCTTTTCCCATGCCTTTGTCCACCTCAGTATGCCTGCTATGCCATTGGTAAGGATGTGCAGGCCATGAAGGCCGTGGTGGGAGAGGAGGCCCTCACCTCCGATGATCTGCTCTACCTGGAATTCCTGCAGAAGTTTGAGAAGAACTTCATCGCTCAGGGTGAGACAGATGAGACTCAACTTATGACCGTAGCACCACAACCAGAGAGCATGCCTAGTAAAAATCTAGTTGTATGGCATAATAAGGTGAAAACGGTGGCATGGCATTCTCCCGGGTTCCAGTATTTGGTAACAGAATGAATGGGTGTTTTGGCAGGCTTTTCACACCATTAAGTGAGAGGCATTATGCTTGGCCAGGTCATTGACACACTTGTTCAGAGATCTTGTCTGGAGATACATGTTGCATACATATTATACATTTGCCACCATGGCTTCTCCTGTATCTTATGTTTGTCTTACCTTTATTCCACAAATTCCTTTAAAGCATTGACTGATCATGTGTTGCCTGAGGTCTTTGACCTTATTACCCCAAAATTCTGCCTGCATAGCGGCATCATTCAAGTGTGATATTAAAATGGAGATTGATTTTGCCCAATGACTGAAAAATATTGTAGTATTATTGTAATACAATAATACAATATTTTGTTTGCATGTTGAATCACATTTCAGCTATTTAAGGTTTGTTAGATGTTTCTTAATAAACCATTTTGTTTTGCATGTCATTAATTGCCGATATTATCATAAAATGTTGCATCGCTGGGTTTTGAAATATATTTGACTGAGATCTGCCAGCTCTTGGCTCTAGCAAAGGACCTATGAATGCTGCATGTTGTTTATTCTTCTTTCCTTCAGGTCTTTGTTAGTAAAGGTACATTTTCAATGCCTTCAGGCATGATCATTTGTATCAGCAGAGGGAAACAAAAACCAATGGCAAACTTCATGTCAGATATATAGATGTATTTTTTTCCCTCAGCACCTTGGTGACATTCATAATGTGTGCATGTCGTCAAAGCATTATGCCAAACCTATTCTCACACTTGGCCTTGGATTGATGAGATTGCTAAAGGAAGGATTTGTGAGCAAATCTATCCAGCCTAGTGTATAGTGAGCCTGAATTCCTTTTTTTAACATGAGTCAAAGCCTAATGCGATCCATTAAAATGAGAATGTCATTAGTATTGAGTCTACTGACGTGAATTGAAACCTCAAATGGAAAACCTCGCTCCATAGTAGTAATATGAAATGCAAGTATCATGTCAGACTTTTGCGTCTTCTCTCTCAGCTGAAACAGACATGGGGCCGTCTTTTGGCCGAAAAACAAGTGCCTGCTGTTTAGTCTTGTCCTTCAGATAATGAGATTACAAAGAAGGGATTGCACAATTGTAGGCTATGTTTCACAGGGACCTAATGCTTGTAATCCTGTTGTGACACGATATGATTATTGACTTAATATCTAGCCTATAAATGATCTCTTTCCGACAGAGTAAGCTGTGATGTATTGTTGGGGGGGGGGCGGCGGCATTTAAGACATATTAAGCTCGATGAGCTGACGTTGACCATGGCACCGACAAGTGTTCTGAAAAATATCACTGAATCATTGGGGAATATTGTTGTATTCATACTCTTAATAAAACCTCTGAGTAAAATATTAAATTTGCAATTGGTCATCACATGGAATATTGTCAAATGTCATAGCATTCAATATCTAAAACGATGTAACCTCACCCCTCAGGCCCTTACGACAACAGGACTGTGTATGAGACCCTGGACATTGGCTGGCAGCTGCTCCGAATCTTTCCCAAAGAAATGCTGAAGCGGATTCCCCAGAGCACCCTGGCTGAGTTCTACCCCAGGGAGTCTGCAGCTCGTCACTGAGCGCCCCTCAACTCAGAGATCAGAGCAGTAATCTCAGCTCCCTCTGTAATGTATTGTACTGTATCTGTGTCCAGAACCCCGTATGGATTGTGTCTCATTATCTCATTTTATTTAGAGATTTAAGCTTACCCTTAAATCAAAGAATGATCCTGTTATTTATTGGGATATGTTACTGTTGGATTTTGTTCATTGAATGTTGTCCCTACCTAAAGTAAATGAAACTTTCCAAGAAGGTAAAACATCCTATACATTTAGATCTCAAAGGAAGTTGTGTGTTCTCTTTCACATTTCAATGGTTTAAATTTGTCCAATATGTTTGTTACTGTCACCCTGAAGATAGCACTTCAATCACTTATTTCAGATGGTGGGCAATTACTGTCAAATTGTAGGACTTCATCAAACACCCAGGAGGTCTGAAAGTGACATGACATAGTTTAATTTATTACACTGAACCTCATTGGTACTTAAATGTTTACTTGTATAGGCTTCAGGTAAGGGTTTCGATAATGGACAAACTTTTGGGCTACTTGAAATTGATTTATATTGTAGATGTCGAACTTTGTAGACTAATTGCTTATTTATTGGCCTCTAATTACTATTGAAAGATAATTGTTTACATGGTTTGTTATTGCTATATGTATGCGCTGTAAAAAATAATACTAAACATTCCCCTGTTTCGTTGTTAATTCTCTTGTTCGTTTGCCGAAATCATCTCTGTTATGGCTCTTCTGTTTTCCTGTCCATAAATAAATTATATTAGAACTATGAAGGATATGACATGTTTATAATCCCACCTGACATTGCATACAAAATCAATGTTATTTAAAGGGGCAATCTGCAGCTCAAATAGCCACTACCCTGCCACTGATTTGGTAAATAGCTTAGACCACTGTCAAATTCATAGATGGAGCTATGGTTGCAAGGGCGGGCTGTCCATCCATCATAATGCAATTATAGTCTAAACCACGTTGAGGCTATACGGTGTTTGTTTACACATATGATGGGTTAAGACCAATTAACGAAGCTCGTGAGACATTTATAAGTCATACCTTTCAAGAATCAATGGGTATATATGAATTTAAGAATCCCAACATGGATATAGCAACAGCAGATTGACCCTTTTAAGGTTGATGGGTCTCGCACACTTGTAGTAGGGCTTAGTAGTGACTGTCAGCAAAAAAGCCAAATTGAAATCCAAACTCGAATAATATTTTTTTATATTAAGTGTCTGAGTCATAGACTGTAATATAGTCCCAAATTAACTTGTATCCTAGATCAGACCTGAGGTTGTAAAATATGACCAAAGGTGAGTCGTGTACGTAGGCAGAAAGGAAGAGGCATAGCAAGAGGGTCCACTCCCATTAAAATCTGTCCCCGTGGAAATACAGCTATAAGCAGAACACCTGCCTTACTGTGTTTGGGACAATGACTCCCATTGCGGAGATGAGACCATCTCAACATTATATACAGTATCTCTGGCACAGGTGTCTCAAGGTATCAATTTCCTGTTGCACGTGCCAGTAATGTGTAGCCTACTCACTACTGTAATTTTAGAATTTCTTGCAATAGTGACCCCAGAGGAACTAAATCAAATAAAACTATACTGAACAAAAATATAAACGCAATATGTAAAGCGTTAGTCTAATGTTCATAGAGCTGAAATAAAAGATCCCCCAAAATTTTGGCGCACAAAAAGCATATCTCAAATTTTGTTTTTCCATGGCCTGCATACTCAGCAGACCCATTGAGCATGTTTGGGATGCTCTGGATTGATGTGTACAACAGCGTGTTCCAGTTCCCACCAATATCTGGCAACTTCGCACAGCCATTGAAGAGGAGTGGGACAACATTCCACATCTTTCAGAACTAACCTGCTCCGGGGTAGGCTAACTCCACTTACCCTGAATGAAATTACTGAGCCTTGCGTTGAGGACCAATGAAATAATATTCCCTCATCTTGCAAAGATTGCGTCATCATCCCCTTAATTTGAGGAAGGCGACTGGTTAAATATTTTATTAATTATATTGTATATATACACATACATACTAGCTACTACTTTGAAATATTTTTACCCCAACTGAACGTATGATGTCAATGAAGTCTGTCTGAGGTGCCCTCTGAATCACCTATTTGGAACACGGTGAATGCACATTATTCACCCCATTATTCACCCACTCAACCCCAAATTCCAGCTCATCCTCTCTGGCTGTAGGTACAAACTACCTAAGGTAAAAACAAAAATTCGGAATAATTTTATTCCGAATGCAATTCTGCACTTTAACACTTCTACTTTAACTATGAAATTGCACTTACACAGCCTACTGCTTATTTTATTATTATTTTTTATTGTATGTTTTATGAGTGTGAAATCCCAGCAAAAATGAATCACTGCATTCAGAGAGAGGATGAGTTTGGGGGGTAGGGTGCTAGCCAGCATGATGTGTTAGAGCAGCAGTGTTGAGTAAGTACATGTGACCTGAATGTTGTACCCTAAAGGAAATAGTACTTAAAGGAAATAGTACTTGACCTGGTGTGTAGATTGAAATATGACTGCACAGTGCCTCACAGTAGGGTACCTACTAAGCAACCAATGCTGATTATGTTACTTGTAAGTCAGAGTTATCCTCAATTTAAAAAATAAATACATTTGAAATACTTCCACAAGGGTTCTTCGGCTGTTCCCATAGGCGATTCCTTTTTGCTTCCAGGTAGAGTCCTTTTTGCTTCCAGGTAGAGTCCTTTTTGCTTCCAGGTAGAGCCCTTTTTGCCTCCAGTTAGAACCCTTTTGGATTCCATGTGGAACCCTCTATCGAAAGGGTTATACCTGGAACCAAAAGGGTTCTTTCTACCTGCAGCCAAAAAGGGTTATTCAAAGGGTTCTCCTATGGGGACATCTGACGAACCCATAAGTTTCTAGAAAGCACCTTTTTTTTCTAAGAGCGTATGCATTGTGCCTTAGGACCATCAATGTAGTCTGTCTTTGGATGATATTGTTTTTCTCATTTCACTTTAAAGCCATACGGCAGCGGTTTATATAGCACTTGTTAAGGTTCACATAAGGTTCATTCATATTGGGAAGCTTTATTACATAGCCCATCATCCTCATGACCTCAGCTTCTCTCCCTCTGAATATCTAACTCAGGTTGAGTTTAAGTGGAGTCTGATCTTGCATTGACTGGCTCAGTGAAAGTAGGTCACTAATGAAAATGAAAAAGAGATATTGTCAGTGTTTTTTGTTCTCTTTTGTGCTTTTGGTCGTATCAGTGTCGACAGATGCTGGCAGCAAGAGACGAGGCAGTCTTAAAAAATGATTGACAAAGATGATTGAGCTAGTATTAACATGATATTCTTACATATCAGACTGATATTGTTTTCCCCCCTGGCAACATTTGCATCATATTGAAAACTAGTCCGTGATTGTATAGGAGGGAATGTTGTGACTGTTAACACATTCAGTTCTGTTGTGTAGTGTTTACTGATAGCATTCTCTGCCAACTATGCCAACTATCAACCACACAATCTCTGCTGCTGTGTTCTTTGAAACCTGGACTCGCTATGAACTGTGTATGTTTGACGTTTACCTTTGGTAAAAAGCACACCCTTAGCACAGAGTTATTTACTCTTACTGACCCTTTTGTCAATGCAAAATGTATTCATCTTTAGTTTAATAGAGAAACATATACTAACTGGATTCTCTTTTGTAGATGTTAGTGTTCAGAATGCAAAATGACACTTAAAGCATCTCTACCACTTCTCCTTGTGGCTTTTCCTTTTCCTTTTTCACATACACATACAAATGTGCTCTAAATACAATGTGTTTCTGTGTTATTTTGCAGGGACAGTTTTTCTTAAAACCAAATAATGCATCACTCAAGCCAGTGATTTTGATCTCTGGAATTTGAGAAAAATATCGAAGATATTTGAAATAGTTCTTTGTAATCGTTACAGTCGAGGGATTTTTATCTGAATAAATGTGGCCTTTGCTCATACATCCAGTGTTTCCCCAGTCAAAAAACACATATTGTGTTTGACTTCCACTTTAAGAGGCTGCCTTGCTATGCCAAGCAGCTGCATATTAGGACCTATTACGTGATTTCATAGCTCTTAGAAAATTGCTCCTATTCACGACGAAACACCGGGGCTACAGAGGGAGAGAAAAAAAAGCCCCCAACACACAATCATGTCTTTTCAATTGACGATGGCAAGGTTGATGACAACATGACCATTGTACTATAATGATAACACCACAAAGGCATCTGCCCCCTCATCAAGGCTTCCGTACGGCTGCAGATACAATTTAATTCACTTCTCTGTCTGCGCTGATACCATTATGCAGCGCGTCGGCACAGGGGTAATCACTGTCTTCCCCGATAGGAGGGAAAAGAGGGGAGAAAAAAAAGACGGGACTGTTGATGGTGAGGCCGAAACTTACAATTAAGACTGCCAAATCTGACGTGTCAGAACCCCTGTCACCCCGCACTTGTACACTTCCAGGCCTGTTTATTTACCATGTCTACCAGCAATTGTAATTAACGTGTAATTTAGTTCAAGACGTCCTTTTCTGGAGTTGAGTGAGTTGGGCATTATGGAATCTGTGAAAGAGAAGAGCAAGAGAGAGGCTGGGATGAAACTGGCAGCTAAGTGCTGTTGAATGAATGACGTGGAGAGGTTGCAGGAGGAACTTTGATATCGCAGGCACAGACCTTCATCAAGTTTTAATTAGGTGTCATTGGGAAGGGAACGGCCCGTGTTAACGGCCTTAATTCCTATTTTTCCCCTTCGACCACAATGTTTAATTAGTTAAGTGGCAGTAAGACTCTTTCACTGGGGTTTGTGATTACGCCTGTCAATGTTTATAGTATTAAGTGTGTCTCTGAATGTTTCTGTTTTTACAACAACTCTAACTGGCTAAAGTGAGATTTTATACTTCAATGTTTAAAAAGTCTAACATCAGGGGCAAAAAAATGTTCCCTAAATAACTTGAATAATTCATCATAGATTCAATCTCATGTCCTTTGTTTTCCATCAACAATTTATAACCATTCTGGTGATAAGATCCATTATGTTTCTATAATAATTTGCCTTTCTGACCTTGATCACACAATGACATTAATTACGTTGTAATAAAATGCACCCATTGTTGCAGGGAGGTTGTTTTCTTTGACCTTTGTATAGTGGTCTCAAGTAGTCTCAAACATGTTCAAGTAGTTCCGCTGATGTTGTGGCTTTCACAGAAAGCAGAATAGTTAACACCTCAGTCGCAGTGGTAATATTAGTTCACCTTTTCAATTGAAAAGAGAACATATGTGGTTCACGGCAAAGCTTTGACATAACAGAAAAATGCAAACATACATACTTATATTGTCAAGTTTGTCAAGTACATTTCTTAGTAAAGTTTCAGATTTCACAGTAAGCAGAAATGCTCGTGTTTCTGCTTGTTTTGTAAAGAGCTCATAAGAAGTGCACAAAGTGTCAAAGTCCTAGTCGTCTCATCCTTCAGCGTTACCTCTGTCCTTGAGATGTAAAGCTAATTGTGAAAGCAACTGAACATGACCAATGAAAGACATGTACAACATTTTTACAAAATTGTATCTGTATGATATTCAAGATTGAAACATAAAGAGATGAGTTCCAATAAGGTGAACATTAGGATCAGACAACATGGCAACATTTGTGTTGTCTACAGTATGCCAACAACAAAGCTACTGTAGGCCTACCGCTGTAGTGTAACTCTGCTATTGATCAAAATAAAAAAATAGATGAAGAACTTGGGCTTCAATTCAATCAAATTGTTCTCGTCACATTAACAGTGAAATGCTTACTTACAGGCACTTCCCAACAATGCATAGAGCTAGAAAATAGAGAAATAATAGATAATTAAAACTATTAACAATAGAAGAAATAATAAATACATAATGAGTAACGATAACTTGGCTATATACAGTACCAGTGAAAAGTTTGGACACACCTTCAAGGGTTTTTCTTTATTTTTACTATTTTCTACATTGTAGAATAATAGTGAAGACATCAAAACGATGAAATAACACATATGGAATCATGTAGTAACCAAAAAAGTGTTAAAAATCTCTAAACATATTTGATATTGTTCAAAGTACTATTCATCACTGGTATAAAGGTCCTGAATGGCAGGGAGCTCGGCCCCAGTGATGTACTGGGCCGTAGCACTACCCTCTGTAGCGCCTTGCGGTCAGATGGCAAGCAGTTGCCATAGCAATCGGTGATGCAGCCAGTCAAGATGCTCTCAAAGGTGTAGCTGTAGAATGTTTTGAGGATATGAGGTCTCATGACAAATCCTTTCAACCTCCTGAGGGGGAAGAGGTGTTGTCGTGCCCTCATCATGACTGTGTTGGTGTGTGTGGACCATGATAGATCCTTGGTGATGTGGACACCGCAGAACTTGAAGCTCTCGACCCTCTCCACTAGAGCTCCGTCGGGCCACCATGCGGTCTTGTGAAAGTTAACCTGTTTAAAGGTTTTACTCACACCTGCTCGTCAAACATCTCATTCCAAAATCATGGGCATTAATTTGGAGTTGTTCCCCCCTTTGCTGCTATAACAGCCTTCACACTTCTGGGAAGGTTTTCCACTACATTGCTGTACCGACTTGCTTCCATTCATTAGTGAGGTCAGGCCATGATGTTGGGCGATTAGGCCTGGCTCGCAGTCAGCGTTCCAGTTCATCCCAAATGTGTTTCATGGGGTTGAGGTCAAGGTTCTGTGCAGGCCAGTCAAGTTCTTCCAAGCCGATCTTGACAAACCATTTTTGTATGGACCTCGATTTGTGCACGGGGGCATTGTCATGCTGAAACAGGAAAGGGCCTTCCCCACAAAGTTAGAAGCACAGAATCATCTAGAATGCCATTGTATGCTGTAGCATTAAACTTTCCATTCACTGGAACTAAGGGGCCTAGCCAGAACCATGAAAAACAGACCATTATTCCTTCTCCACCAAGCTATACAGTTGGCCCTATTCATTTGGGGCATTCTCCTTGTACTGCCAGATGGTGAAGCGTGATTCATCACTCCAGAGAACGTGTTTCCACTTGCTCCAGAGTCCAATGGCGGCTAGCTTTGCACCACTCCAGTCGACGCTTGGCATACATATGGTGATCTTAGGCTTAAGTGCGTCTGTTCAGCCATGGAAACCCATTTCATGAAGCTCCCAACGAGCAGTTCTTGTGCTGACGTTGCTTACAGAGGCAATTTGGAATCGGTAGTATGTGTTGCAAACGAGGACAGACTATTTTTACGCGCTACACGCTTCAGCACTCAGCTCAACAGGACACCTGTTGTGAGCTTGTGTGGCCTATCACTTCGTAGCTGAGCCGTTGTTGCTCCTATGCATTTCCACGTCAAAATAACAGCACTTACAGTTGACCAGGGCAGCTCTAGCAGGGCAGAAATTTGACAAACTGACTTGCTGGATAGGTGGCATCCTATGATGGTGGCACATTGAAAGTCACTGAGCTCCTTAGTAAAGCCATTCTACAGCAAATGTTTGTCGATGGAGATTGCATGGCAGTGTGCTCTATTTTATACAACTGTCAGCAACAGGTGTAGCTGAAATAGCCAAATCCACTAATTTGAAAGGGTGTCCACATACCTATGTATATATAGTGTACTGTACGTACGTATAGTCTCAAATAAAACTGTGGACCCTGATCTCTCTTTTGACAGCTTTTTTCCATCTAGGTAACATTGCAAAAATCAGAAACATTATGTCCAAAAATGATGCAGAAAAATATATCCATGCTTTTGTTACTTCAATGTTAGACTACTGCAATGCTCTACTTTCCACTACCCGGATAAAGCACTAAATAAACTTCAGTTAGTGCTAAATACGGCTGCTAGAACCCCAAAAATGTATCATATTACTCCAGTGCTAACCTCCCTACACTGGCTTCCTGTTAAGGCAAGGGCTGATTTCAAGGTTTTACTGCTAACCTACAAAGCATTATATGGGCTTGCTCCTACCTATCTTTCCGATTTGGTCCTGCCGTACATACCTACACGTACGATACGGTCACAAGACGCAGCTCTCCTAATTGTCCCTAACATTTCTAAGCAAACAGCTAGAGGCAGGGCTTTCTCTTATAGAGCTCCATTTGTATGGAATGGTCTGCCTACCCATGTGAGAGACGCAGACTCGGTCTCAACCTTTAAGTCTTTACTGAAGACTCATCTCTTCAGTAGGTCCTATGATTGAGTGTAGTCTGGCCCAGGAGTGTGAAGGTGAACAGAAAGACTCTGGTGCAACAAACCGCCCTTGCTGTCTCTGCCTGGCCGGTTCCCCTCTCTCCACTGGGATTCTCTGCCTCTAACCCTATTACAGGGACTGAGTCACTGGCTTACTGGTGCTCTTTCATGCCGTCCCTAGGAGGGGTGCGTCACTTGAGTGGGTTGAGTCACTGACGTGATCTTCCTGTCTGGGTTGGTGCTCCCCTTGGGTTGTGCCGTGGCGGAGATCTTTGTGGGCTATACTCGGCCTTGTCTCAGGATGGTAAGTTGGCGGTATAAGATATCCCTCTAGTGGTATGGGGGCTGTGCTTTGGCAAAGTGGGTGGGGTTATATCCTTCCTGTTTGGCCCTGTCCGGGGGTATCATCTGATGGGGCCACAGTGTCTCCTGACCCTTCCTGTCTCAGCCTCCAGTATTTATGCTGCAGTAGTTTGTGTCGGGGGGCTAGGGTCAGTTTGTTATATCTGGAGTCTTATCCGGTGTCCTGTGTGAATTTAAGTATGCTCTCTCTAATTCTCTCTTTCTCTCTTTCTTTCTCTCTCTCTCTCGGAGGACCTGAGCCCCAGGACCATGCCTCAGGACTACCTGGCATGGTGACTCCTTGCTGTCCCCAGTCCACCTGGCCGTGCTGCTGCTCCAGTTTCAACTGTTCTACCTGCGGCTATGGAACCCTGACCTGTTCACTGGACGTGCTACCTGTCCCAGACCTGCTGTTTTCAACTCTCTAGAGACAGCAGGAGAGGTAGAGATACTCTTAATGATCGGCTATGAAAAGCCACCTGACATTTACACCGGAGGTGCTGACTTGCTGCACCCTCGACAACTACTGTGATTATTATTATTTGACCATGCTTGTCATTTATAAACATTTGAACATCTTGCCCATGTTCTGTTATAATCTCCACCCTGCACAGCCAGAAGAGGACTGGCCACCACTCATAGCCTGGTTCCTCTCTAGGTTTCTTCCTAGGTTTTGGACTTTGTCCCTAAAACCCTTTTTCCTAGGGTTTTAGGCTGGGTTTCTGTACAGCACTTTGAGATATCAGCTGACGTAAGAAGGGCTATATAAATACATTTGATTTGATTTTGATTTGATAGTCACTGTGGGGATGACGTCGTTGATGCACTTATTAATGAAGCCGGGGACTGATGTGGGAAACGTAATGCCATCGGATGAATCCCAGAACCTATTCCAGTCTGTGCTATGGAAACAGTCCCGTAGCTTAGCATCTGCTTCATCGGACCACTTCCATATTGAGCATGTCACTGGTACTTCCTGTTTGAGTTTTTGTTTGTAATCAGGAATCAGTAGGATAGAGTTATGGTCACATTTGCCAAATGGAGGGCGAGGGATAGCTTTTTATATGTTTCTGTGTGGAGTAAAAAATTATCTGGAGTTTTTTCGCCTCTAATTGCATGCTGGTAGGAATTAGGTACAACGGATTTCCGTTTCCCTGTATTAAAATCACCGACCACTAGGAGCGTCGCCTCTGGATGAACATTTTCATGTTTGCATTTGGCCAGCTCGTTGAGTGCGGTCTTAGTGCCAACATCTGTTTGTGGGGGTAAATAAACAGCCCACGAAAAATATAGATGAAAACTCTCTTGATAGGATAGTCTCGAACGGCGCTCGTACTGTTTGTTTTGCAGTGATTGTACGTCCGCCAATAGACTGGAGGGTTGCAGCGGTTTATGTACTAGCGGACATACTGTAGTTTCATCAGGGTTCCCCCCTGCTGATCTGATGTCCAGAAGCTATTTTCGGCCATAGGAAACGATGGCGGAAACATTATGTACTAAAACAGTTAAGATCAGCTAAAAAAACAACCCAAAATAGCAGAATTGGTCAGGAACCCGTAAAACGGCTGCTAGCCATTGCAACGCCATCCCCTGTGTCAATTAATCGCAGATAAAGGAAAACTGCGATGCGCGATGTTTATGCTGGTTTGGAGACGATTAACAGTGTTGTTTCTGTCGCTCTCCAACAGTGTCCCACATGGTCATTGAAGAGGTCAACAGCATTCAAGAGAACCTGGACATAGAGAGGACATGCAGACAGAGTGTGGAAGCCATGGCCTCCAAGGTAGATCAGCCTAATGAGCATTGCCCTTTGTTTTCTTCCAATTCTAACTTTTGTATGCTCACAATTCTTCCCTTAAACCAAATATTGGTCCTAATTTACTAACACTTTCTGTGGTAAAATTGGTCCTGTAATCCAGTGCACAGTTATTGTTGTGAAATGCTTGCCAAACTTCTATGTCTAATCATTACCCACACTTTTTTTTGGACAGAAGCCTTCTGTGTCCACCTGGCAGTTCTGTACAATACCTCATCCTTCTCCTCCTCCTTCTCCTCCTCCTAACAGTCCAGTCCAATTTGAGCTTTACCAAAGAAATATCAATCTATATAAGTTGCAAACATTTAACCTTGTAGCAGCATGTTGTACAATGTGTGAGTTCTTTGTAGATTTACACGTGTGTGTGTGTGTGTGTGTGTGTGTGTGTGTGTGTGTGTGTGTGTGTGTGTGTGTGTGTGTGTGTATGAGCGCTCACGTGTTTTTATATGATTAATTAATTGGCTTACCATTTGAATCTGTTTGTTGTGGTCTTACAGGTTTGGATAACCACATAGGAAGACAGAAAGAGGGAGAGAAGGATAAGAGAAGGTCTAGCAGATGAATCAAAGCCCTTCTTCAATTTAAAAAAAAGGGGAGAGAAAAAGATGTTGCTTACAACAACCATGGAGAGAACAACGTTATAAAAGCGCTCCAATATGGGTCAGACCAGCCTTGTAAAGGGGTCTTTGTTCTCTTCTCTCTCTGGTGAAAACAATGCAAGAGAAAAATGAAGACATCTCTTTTCTTACTGTGATAAATGGGCTTTACTGGAACATCATAAAATGAATCTTCCAGAATGAACTAAAATATCAGAGAACCTTGAATGCTGTGTCACTGTATAATCCTCTATTGTTCACGCAGGGGACATACAAGTCTAAAGGACGGCCTAAACACAGAGTAAAGAATTTAGAACACATGATTACAAATGCATTGTTGTCAATTACAACCACCTGGAAATATTGTACTGTTTTCCCGTGAAATGTATTTTCATGTCAAATGATGAGCTTCCCTTATATTTAGGCTACCTTTGTAGTGCCTCTCAAACCCTTCCTCGGGTATCCCCAGATGTTTCACCATTTTGTTGTAGCCTTGAACTAGCTCACCTGATTCACTAATCAAGAGCTTGATGATTAAATCAGGCATAGCCTACCTTCTATGGTTTTGTCATAGTGCTCTGCACACCACTTTAGTCTGACAAACAGTTTTTCCCAATACAAGGAGTATGTGTGAGGTGGTAGACATCTTAATGGGATACTATGAGATCCAACTAATTCATTATTTTTTCCAATATGGAAGGTATTAGGATATAATGTGAAAAATAAATAATAGAAAATGAATTAAATGTGTTTGAATCCAAAGAAAGTGCCATTTTGAAGATGACAGCATTGTCAGCTCATTTACATTTAAATTGAACACAACATATTTTGGTAGGTCTCATGTAAAAAGACAGCCAAACTGACTTCTGTGAGTCATTTGTTTAATTTTCTTGAGCCCAACGCTGGTAATTCTGACTGCTAACAGCACCCAAGAAAAAAAAAGTTATATCAAAATCTTAAACTCTCCAACATTTTAAATGAAAAATCAATAATAGCGGGTACTTGCAATTTACCACCAGTCAAATCGCAACAGCGTTTAGTGTTGATGTTTGATCAAAGAAGATGAGGGGGCCATGATTTTGTAATGGTGACCTCTGAAGCGCCTTGGATAGCCTGCCTGCAAGCAGACTGATTTCTCTGAGTATGTAATTTCATAATAATCTGCTATTGATGAGAACTAATTTATCAAAGACTGTGATTCTGTGTTATGTATTGTTGATTGCATTTTTTTAAAGATGCACTTCGAAGAGCACCATCGGAAAATGGAATTGCTGCAATCTGCCCTGACTGGGATGTCATTAATAAATGCTTCTATTATAGCTCTGCTTTTTTCTCTCTCACCACACTCTCCGTCTGAAATGACATCAAGAAATGTGCATCGTCTGCACCCCCTTTCTTTCCTTAGGCTTCATTAGTCTTTACTTAGTAGTAGTATCCATAATTGACACATATGGCCATCTTGATGATAGAACTTTAGAATTTGAACGTCTCATACTGGTAGTTCAATATGGGTGACTTAGGTTGAATTGATGAAATTGTTTGGAATTTGAAAAGAAAAAGGACACAAAGTCCAAAGTGCCATAGGAATGGGGGATGTAAATAAATGTGTTTCATAAATTAATGTGAGAAAGGCCTTTTCCCCTGGCTCTTTCTAATGCCATGGCTGTTATTTCACACCTGAATATTGCTTGTGCGTCCTTCCGCGATGCCACTTACAGGTACAGTGTGATTGATGATGATGAATGAGGAAATCGGACCAACATTTTATCTGGCATCTTGTGCCACATTGTCTATTATCTGCTTTCCTTCCCATCTGTTTCCTATGAAATGTTCTTGCGATGCTATCTAAAAAATATAAACAAATACTTACATTTGTGTAATATAAATTACTCCTTTCGTTTTGCCTTATCTAAGTGAATTGCTTGCTTATGGAATATGCCATGAGCTGCAAGCCACTAACAATTGAGATTCAATCAGTGTTTAAACCTACTTCTTGTGGTTCTGAGCCAGACCCCGGCAGCAGGATAAAGTGACTAATTATATTGAATTCTGCTTATATCATTTTATTTTACCAGGTAAGTTGACTGAGAACACATTCTCATTTACAACAAATCATTGAGTGCACTGTATCAGGACAATTGACAGTGCCCTACAGTAAGGGCTTTTTAGTAATGAATATAGGCTACAAGATAGACAGGGCAGTTCAACTATTACAAACAGCCTATGTGAATGCAGCCATACACACAGCTGTCTTAACAAAATTATGCAAACTACATGCTGAAAGTAGTAGCATAGTTATTCATGCATGCAAAAATAAAATACTGAATAGCAGTTTAGCTTAGAATACCGACACAACTGCGAAAGCAAATGAATGAATGTGAACAAAATCGATAAAGGCATGACAATCTATATTTAGGCTAGTTACATTAACAGTAAGCAAACGACGTAAACAAAAGCAGAATGGAGATCAAAATAACCAAAACATAGCCTACAGCCAACTAGAGTGAGATGCAGCCATGCATAGCTGTCTTGTCAAATAAATAGGCCTATACAGCCCCCCTTCAAACATGGAAAATCATGCTGCTCGGTCATGAGATAAGCAACATTGTATGATATGGCACAATACACTTCTGTGAATCAAATTCGAGCCACGTAATCAATTAAGCAATGCCAGCCTATCATAAATGCGTACAGTTCCATTTACAGCAACGATAACCAATAGGCTACCAAGAAAACCATAATAGAATGTATCTATTTCTATGATGAAAAATACCGATTTGTAGTTATACACAGGGGTGTCATTTGGGTTATTGCATTGGAATATATAGAATTTTGCTTATATCACACTATACCACTATAAACATAAAAGTTCAAATGTTTTTTGTCCAAGAAGTGACAGGTTCAATGGCACAAAATCTCAGCTGTGCATTATCATAACCGTGGACAGCGCCCTACACAATAAAGCAAGATTTTGATAAAAACCAACCAGCTAGATTGTTTCAATCTTACCTTTTCAATGCAGCCTCCTTGATGCTCTGTGGACCTTCCTGAGTAATCGATCATTCCATTCTCCCCAAAATCTTCTTGTAAGATCCCCCTCAAATGTCAGTTGGATTAGGTGAGCTTCCTTGGGTGTAGCATGCTTCTTCTGTGATGACTGAACACGTTTCTGAAAATGGAAAATATGTTATTCCATGTAGATGTGAACACCCCAAAAGTCAGTCCATGTATCAGTGCAGTAAGCACAATCTGCAAAGCGGAGAGAGGCTCCAAAAATTGTATCAGGATATCAAGTGGGGTCCATTTCTCCTCAAGTTGGGTCCATTTGTCCAAGAGCAGGTGATTTCAGTCTGCAAAAACTGGCGAGCAACTCTAAACTCAGCTTCCACCAAATCTATTTTGCTTAGATCCAGCAGTGATTTCACCTTGTTCACATCTAGAAAGTAATGTCTCTCTGGGTCAAGGGCACACAGGGCCTCCAACCAGTTGGTTCTTGGGTTCGCAGAATCGTTCTGACATTTCACCAATGACGCATCCAACGTGCCGAAGAACACTCAGTCTCTTTTCCTATGTCCTGCTGGCCTACTGTACTGTCCACCACGTATTGCTGGAGATTTGTTACTTACATAACGTTGTCATTTGCTTGGAGCTGTTGGTGGTGCATCAAATCTTTTGGTACTATCAATAGCATTCTTCCAGGTAGAATACCTATCTTGGGTCAAGGCCTTGTCTGTGTTAGCATTGGACCCAACACAGACTTTTCAACATGGGAAACATGCCACATCTGCAGTAACCGAGTATTCCAGCCACTCTCTTCCTATGAACCAGTTGCTATTAAATTAAAGTTTTTGGAGAGAAAAAAGAACTGGAAAACCTGCGGCTATGGTAGGATTCTAGGTTAACTTGGGTTCGCTCCCCTGTTTCAGGAACAGTCGGAGGTGGAGGTGGCTGTGGAGCCATTATACTGACAGCACTTGTGGGGGTGGGTATGCTCTGCACACGGAACTAGCTGAACTCGGCAGCATCATCACTGCTGTGTTAGGCGGTGGTTTGATGCTGCTTCTGCTGCTCATTGCTGTCCTTCTTCTCCTTTGTTTGGGCACTCTGGCGAAGCCGATTTCTGATATCTATCGTGACAGATTAGCTGGTTCGAGCTAGCTAAATAGGCTACGGCTAATAACACTAACGCTTTTTACAGTTTGCTAAAAAGCTAAACTACACTCGGTAGTGGTGGGGCGCCGGGACAGAATTGAGTGAAGCAGCTTCAAAGGTAAACTTGACCGCTCCCTTATAAATGAAGACCAAACCAGGCGTATCATGTTGTTCACTTAGCCTATCACAGCGATAAGAGCTGAAAGCTGACACAGCACATTGAAAAATGCAGATATTTTTTTTGCCAACCTGTCGCTCAATCATTTAAACTATTTGCTATTTTGATATAGGGACAATAAAATTAAACTGAGGGGGCTCAAGTTTGAACTGAGGGGGCTAAGCCCCCTTTAGCCCCCTCGTGGAGCCGGGCCCGTTCTGTGCAATATGAGCTTTAGGAACCAGAACATCATGACAGTTTACTATAATATAACTATAATAGTTTGGCCATAATTGAATACTATTGACATACCATCAGAAAGATGAGAAAGGCCAAAGACAGTAAATCCAAAGCACCAGGTTCTTTCTATGTGAAAGAGTTCAGTCAGCCTCCTCTGCATCTATTTCTCTCTCTCTCTCTCTCTCTCTCTCTCTCTCTCTCTCTCTCTCGGTTAAAAAGGCCATCACAGACCACAATTTAGTCCTCCAATTACCTTGCTGGTGTCTGCCTACTGGGTATGGCTTATCTGATAAAGAGGAGGAAATGGACACATGGAAGCAGAGCTATTGACAAAGTAGTGTTTGCTATGGTACTGTGTGTTGATACAACATGTAAGTAGCCACATTTATTTATTTTATAAATTTTTTGGGAAGATTTTATTTGATATTTTATACACAATACAAAACATACACATACAAACATCAACTTGATTACACCTGCCCAGAAGCATGAGTACACACCTCCATCTCCAATGCCCGCATCACTTTTTGCCACATGGCCTCAAACTGCAGCATTTTGTTTCTCTCCGTAGACTGCACACTTAACATTTTTAGATAAGCATTTGAATTTTCCACGTGCTGAATACAACAGGTGTAGACCTTACTGTGAAAGTCTAACTTACAAGTCCTTAACCAACAATGCAGTTTAAGAAATAGAGTTAAGAAAATATTTACGAAATAAACGACTAGGGGGCGATATTTTAATTTTTGGATGAAAAACGTTCCCGTTTTAAACAAGATATTTTGTCATGAAAAGATGCTCGAATATGCATATAATTGACCGCTTTGGATAGAAAACACTCAGTCTGTTGCACTCAGTCTGTGAGTGCAACAGTCTGTGAGTGCAACAGAACTGATGCTACAGGCGAAACCCAG
Source organism: Oncorhynchus kisutch (assembly GCF_002021735.2). NCBI lineage: Eukaryota > Metazoa > Chordata > Actinopteri > Salmoniformes > Salmonidae > Oncorhynchus > Oncorhynchus kisutch. The sequence goes on from NC_034184.2 coordinate 40,377,588, forward strand.
ATAAAAATCCAATCAGGAAGTGCCACATTTTTTAAACCGCCTCATGCCAATGACTCCTTATATGGCTATGAATGAGCTACGAATGAGCTTACGATTTCTACGTATTCTCCAAGGTGTCTACAGCATTGTGACGTCTTTTTACGCATTTCTGTTGAAGAATAGCCATAAGGGACCACATTTAGCAAGTGGTCACCTGATGTCTCCCGCAGAAAATCTTAAAATACTGAGGTAGCCATTTTTCCAATCGCTTCTTATGAGAAACCAATTGCCTCGACGGATATATTATCGAATATATATGTTAAAAACACATTGAGGATGGATTCTAAACAGCGTTTGCCATGTTTCTGTCGATATTATGGAGCTAATTTGGAAAAAAGTTCGGCGTTGTAGTGATAGCATTTTCCGGTCGATTTCTCAGCCAAGCATGATGAACAAACGGGAGCTATTTCGCCTACAAAAATAATATTTTGGGAAAAAAGGAACATTTGAGATGACAATGTGATTAACAAAAGGCTAAGCTGTGTCTCAATATATTTCATTTGCGATTTTCATGAATAGGACAATTTTATAGGGATATTTATGTCCGCTGCGTTATGCTAATTCGTTTGAGGCTATGATTACGCTCCCGGATCCGGGATTGCTAGTCACAAGAAGTAAACATTTTTTTGTATCAATCAAAAAGTAACACAAGACATATAGATAACAATAACGAGGCTATATACAGGGGGTACCGGTACAGAGTCCATGTCAATGTTCCGGGGGTACAGGTTAATCGAGGTCATTTGTAAAGTGACTATGCATAGATAATATACAGCGAGTAGCAGCAGTGTAAAAAAGGGGGGTAGGGGGGGTCAATGTAAATATTCCGGGTGGCCATTTGATTTAGTTTAGTTGTTCAGCAGTCTTATGGCTTGGGGGTAGATGCTGTTAGACTTGGCCCTGCGGTCCTGCTTGTCGTGCGGTAGCAGAGAGAACAGTCTATGACTTGGGTGACTGGAGTCTTTGATAATTTTTGGGCCTTCCTCTGACACCGCCTAGTATATAGGTCCTAGATGTCAGGAAGCTTGGTCCGAGGGATGTACTGGGCCGTACTCACTACCCTCTGTAGCGCCTTATGGTCAGATGCAGAACAGTTGCCATACCAGGCGATAATGCAACCGGTCAGGAATCTCTCAATGGTGCAGAACTTTTTGAGGATCTGGGGACCCATGCCAATTCTTTTCAGTCTCCTGAGGGGGAAAAGGCATTGTCGTGCCCTCTTCACAACTGTCTTGGTGTGTTTGGACCATGATAGTTCGTTGGTGATGTGGACACCAAGGAACTTGAAACTCTTGACCCACTCCACCAGTCCCATTGATGTTAAACTCCTGGGTTTTCTGCACGTTAACACTATAAGCTTATTAACTAAAATGAATACTGATGTTAACCTTTCTGGTTATAACCTTTTTCGGCAAGACAGATCTTCCAAAGGTGGGGGATTGGCATTCTTACCAAGGATCACCTTCAGTGCTCTGTTGTCTCCACCAAGTCTGTCCCCAAACAATTTTATTTGCTGGTTTTAAGCATTAAACTTTCAAATAGCTCTTTGTTGACTGTTGCTGGGTGCTATCGTCCTCCATCAGCACCGGCCTGTACCATACAGTACCTGCCCTAAGCTCTCTCCTGGCCCCTTAAATTGAGTCTAAATTTGTCCTGCTACGTGATCTAAACTGGGACATGCTTAAACCACCTGACCAAGCCCTAAAGCAATGGGACTCCCTAAATCTTTCTCAGATTATTACCAATCCCACAAGGTATGACTCCAAACCAGAAAAGGCTACTCTCCTCGATGTTATCCTCACAAATACTCCTGATAGTTATCAGTCTGGTGTTTTTTGTAATGACCTTAGTGATCACTGTTTTACAGCTTGTGTTTGTAATGGCTGCTTAGTGAAACGACCTGTCCTAATTTGTCATAGATGCTTGCTAAAAAACCTTAATGAGCAAGCATTCCTTCATCAACTTGCTTCTGTAAAATGGCTATAATCAGATCAATCCCCTCTGTAGAAGACGTTGGACCTTCTTTTTTTATATTTAGAATTAATAACAGGTTCAGCTGGTGGTTCGACTGGGATCTTGCAGAGTTACTCCACCTCAAGAATTGCATTTGGCAAAAATGCTCGGCACACGCATACTCAGGCTGACTGGCTATCGATCAGGCAAACGAGAAATTTTCTCATCTCCCACCCCTTCTAATGTGACTATGCCCAATTCTTCTCCCACTTTTCCCCCTGCCCCGCTACAAAGTTTCTCCCTGCAGGCAGTCACTGAGTCCAAGGTGCAAAATGAGCTCCTTAAACTTGACCCCCAAAAAACATCTGGGTCAGATAGTTTAGACACCTTCCTCTAAGTTTGCTGCCCCTATCATCGCCAAGCCTGTCTCTCCTTTCTGGGGAGGTTCACATTGCTTGGTAGGCAGCCACGGTTCATCCTTTGTTTGAAGGGGGAGATCAAGCTGATCCTAACTGTTATAGGCCAATTTCTATTTTGCCCTGTTTATCAAAGTGTTAGAAAAACTTATCAATAATCAACTGACTGGCTTCCTTGATGTCTATAGTTGTCACGACTTCTGCCGAAGTCGACGCCTCTCCTTGTTCGGGCGGTGGTCGACATCACCAGGCTTCTAGCCATCATTGATCTATGTTTCATTTTCCATTGGTTTTGTCTGGTCTTCTTACACACCTGGTTCCAATCCCATTCATTATATGTTGTGTATTTAACCCTGTGTTTCCCCTCATGTCCTTGTCAGAGATTGTTTATTGTTATGTTCATGTTTTATGGATTGGTGTGCAGCAGGTTTCTTGTACCCACATTTATTTTATCATCTACTTTGGTTTTGGAGTTTGTGTTTTGAGTTATTAAATACTCCAGTTCTACCATGTTTGATTCTCCTGCACTTGACTTCCCTTCCACCTACATACACGACGTGACAATAGTATTCTCTCGGGTATGCAATGTGGTTTCCACTCAGTTTATGGAAGTGTCATTGCAACCTTAAAGGTCCTTCATGATGTCACCATTGCCCTTGATTCCAAGCAATATTGTGCTGCTATTTTTATTGACTTGGCCAAAGCTTTTGATACGGTAGACCATTCCGTTCTTGTGGGCCAGCTAAGGAGTATTGGTGTCTCTGAGGGGTCTTTGGGCTGGTTTGCTAACTACCTCTCTCAAAGAGTGCAGTGTATAAAGTCAGAAAATCTGCTGTCTCAGCCACTGCCTGTCACCAAGGGAGTACCCCAAGGCTCGATCCTAGGCCCCACGTTCTTCTCAATTTACATCAACAACATTACTCAGGCAGTAAGAAGCTCTCTCCCCTATTTATATGCCGATGATACAATCATATACTCAGCTGGCCCCTCCCCGGATATTGTGTTAAATGCTCTACATCAAAGCTTTCTTAGTGTCTAACAAGCTTTCTCCACCGTTAACCTTGTTCTGAACACCTCCAAAACAAAGGTCATGTGGTTTGGTAAGAAGAATGCCACTCCTCTCACAGGTGTTATTACTACCTCTGAGGGTTTAGAGCTTGAGGGAGTTACAAGTACTTGGGAGTATGGCTAGATGGGACACTGTCCTTCTCTCAGCACATATCAAAAATGCAGGCCAAAGTTAAATCTAGACTTGGTTTACTCTATCGTAATCGCTCCTCTTTCACCCCAGCTGACAAACTAACACTGATTCAGATGACCATCCTACCCATGCTAGATTACAGACACATAATTTATAATTCGGCAGGTAAGGGTACTCTCGAGCGGCTAGATGTTCTTCGGCCATTCGGCCATCAGATTTGCCACCAATACTCCTTATAGGACACATCACTGCACTCTATACTCCTCTGTAATTTGGTCATCCCTGTATACCTGTCGCAAGACCCACTGGTTGATGCTTATTTATAAAACCCTCTTAGGCCTCACTCCCCCCTATCTGAGATATCTACTGCAGCCCTTATCCTCCACACACACAACACCTGTCCTGCCAGTCACATTCTGTTAAAGGTCCACAAAGCATAAACATCCCTGGGTCCTCTTTTCAGTTCGATGCAGCTAGCGACTAGAACAAGCTGCAACAAACACTCAAACTGGACAGTTTTATCTTAAGCTCTTCATTCAAAGACTCAGTCATGGACACTCTTACTGACAGTTATGGCTGTTTTGCATGATGTATTGTTGTCTCTACCTTCTTGCCCTTTGTGCTGTTGTCTGGGCCATATAATGTTTGTCCCATGTGTTGTGCTGCTACCACGTTGTGTTGCTATCATGTTGTTGTTATGTTGTGTTGCTACCATGCTGTGTTGTCATGTGTTGCTGCCTTGCTATGTTGTCGTCTTAGGTCTCTCTTTATGTAGTGTTGTGTTGTCTCTTGTTGTGATGTGTGTTTTGTCCTATATTTACTGTTGAAGTCGGAAGTTTACATACACTTAAGGTGGAGTCAACAAAACTTGTTTTTCAACCACTCCACAAATTTCTTGTTAACAAACTATAGTTTTGTCAAGTTGGTTAGGACATCTACTTTGTGCATGACACAAGTCATTTTTCCAACAATTGTTTACAGACAGATTACTTCACTTATAATTCACTGTATCACAATTCCAGTGGTTCAGAAGTTTACATACACTAAGTTTACTGTGCCTTTAAACAGCTTGGAAAATTCCAGAAAATTATGTCATGGCTTTAGAAGGTTATGATAGGGTAATTGACATCATTTGAGTCAATTGGAGGTGTACATGTGGATATATTTCAAGGCCTACTTTCAAACTCGGTGCCTCTTTGCTTGACATCTTGGGAAAATCCAAAGAAATCAGACAAGACCTCAGAAAATAATTGTAGACCTCCTCAAGTCTGGTTCATCCTTGGGGGCAATTTCCAAATGCCTGAAGGTACCACGTTCATCTGTACAAACAATAGTACGCAAGTATAAACACCATGGGACCACGCAGCCATCATACCACTCAGGAAGGAGACGCGTTCTGTCTCCTAGAGATGAACGTACTTTGGTGCGAAAAGTGCAAATCAATCCCAGAACAACAGCAAAGCAGCAACCTTGTAAAAATGTTGGAGGAAACAGGTACAAAAGTATCTATATCCATAGTAAAACGAGTCCTATATCAAGATAACCTGAAAGGCCGCTCAGCAATGAAGAAGCCACTGCTCCAAAACCGCCATAAAAAAAGCAAGACTACGGTTTGCAACTGCACATGGGGACAAAGATTGTACTTTTTGGAGAAATGTCTTCTGGTCTGATGGAACAAAAATAGAACTGTTTGGCCATAATGGCCATCGTTATGTTTGGAGGAAAAAGGGGGAGGCTTGCAAGCCGAATAACACCATCCCAACCGTGAAGCATGGGTTGGCAGCATCATATTGTGAGGGTGCTTTGCTGCAGGAGGGACTGGTACACTTCACAAAATAGATGGCTTCATGAGGCAGGAAAATGATGTGGATATATTGAAGCAACATCTCAAGACATCAGTCAGGATTTTAAAGCTTGGTTGCAAATGGGTCTTCCAAATGGATAATGACCCCAAGCATACTTCCAAAGTTGTGGCAAAATGTATTTTTTAATTAATTTTTTATTTCACCTTTATTTAACCAGGTAGGCTAGTTGAGAACAAGTTCTCATTTGCATCTGCGACCTGGCCAAGATAAAGCCTAGCAATTCGACACATACAACAACACAGAGTTACACATGGAATAAACAAAACATACAGTCAATAATACAGTAGAACAAAAGAAAACAAAAAGTCTGTATACAGTGAGTGCAAATGAGGTAAGTTAAGGAAATAAATATGCCATGGTGGCGAAGTAATTACAATATAGCAATTAAACACTGGAATGGTAGATCGGCAGAAGATGAATGTGCAAGTAGAGATACTGGGGTGCAAAGGAGAAAGATAAATAAATAAATACAGTGTACAGCTGCAGTGATCTGTGAGCTGCTCTGACAGCTGGTGCTTAAAGCTAGTGAGGGAGATGTGAGTCTTCAGATTCAGAGATTTTTGCAGTTCTTTCCAGTCATGGACAGCAGAGAACTGGAAGGAAAGACGACCAAACGAGGAATTGGCTTTGGGGGTGACCAGTGAGATATACCTGCTGGAGTGCTTGCTACGAGTGGGTGCTGCTATGGTGACCAGTGAGCTGAGATAAGGCGGGGATTTACCTAGCAGAGACTTGTAGATAACCTGTGGGTTTGGCGACGAGCTTAAGGACAACTAAGTCAAGGTATTGAAGTGGCCATCACAAAGCCCTGACCTCAACCTCATAGAACATTTGTGGGCAGAACTGAAAAAGCGTGTGAGCAAGGAGGCCTAAAAACCTGACTCAGTTACACCAGCTCTGTCAGGAGGAATGGGACAAAATTCACCTAACTTGTTTTGGGAAGCTTGTGGAAGGCTACCTGAAATGTTTGACCCAAGTTAAACAATTTAAGAGCAATGCTACCAAATACTAACTGAGTGTATGTAAACGTTGACCCACTGGGAGTGTGATGAAAGAAATAAAAACTGAAATATATAATTCTCTATACTATTATTCTGACATTTCACATTCTAAAAATAAAGTGGTTATCCTAACTGACCTAAGACAGGGAATTTTTACTAGGATTATATGTCAGGAACTGTGAAAAACTGAGTTGAAATGTATTTGGCTAAGTTGTATATAAACTTCTGACTTCAACAGTATATTGTATTTTTTCTTTTCTTTTAATCCCAGGCCCCTGTCCCCACTGAAGGCCGTCATTGTAAATAAGAATTTGTTCTTAACTGACTTGACAAGTTAAATAAAGGTTAAAGAAAAGAAAATTAAAATAATGGGTGCCTGTCCACGATCAGCTCCTTTGTCTTGCTCACATTGAGAGAGAGGTTGTTGTCCTGGCACCACACTGCCAGATCTCTGACCTCCTCCCTATAGGCCGTCTCATCGTTGTCGGTGATCAAGCCTACCACTGTTGTGTCGTCAGCAATCTTAATGATGGCTTTGGAGTTGTGCTTAGCCACACAGTCGTGGGTGAACAGGGGGTACAGGAGTGGACTAAGCACGCATCCCTGAGATTTCCCAGTATTGAGGATCAGCGTGGCAGATGTGTTGTTGCCTACCTTTACCACCTGGGGGCGGCCTTCCAGGAAGTCCAGGATCTTGTTTCAGAGGGAGGTGTTTAGTCCCGGGGTCCTTAGCTTAGTGATGAGCTTTGTGGGCACCATGGTGTTGAACGCTGAGGTGTAGTCAATGAACAGCATTCTCACATAGGTGTTCCATTTGTCCAGGTGGGAAAGCGCAGTATGGAGTGCGATTGAGATTGCGTAATTTGTGGATCTGTTGGAGCGGTATGCGAATTGGAGTGGGTCTACGGTTTCTGGCATGATGGTGTTGAGGTGAGCCATGACCAGCCTTTCAAAGCACTTCATTGCTACTGACATGAGTGCCACAGGACGGTAATCATTTAGGCAGGTTACCTTACCTTGACTATGGTGGTCTGTTTGAAACATGTAGGTATTTCAGACTCTTGCTATTTGCACTTCTTTACTTGAAGTTTACCAAAGTAACCCTATCTCTGACTGGCCTAAATTCTTCCTTCAGCGTTCCCTCCGAGGAGTGTCCGGTCCAAGCTGCTCCTCTTTGCTCTCAGCCTGGCTGTCAGAGGCAGCTCAACAATCCCCAACCCGTTTTCTCAATCGACCCCCACACCCAATCTACTCACATGCGCACACACTCACATACAGACTCATACATACACACTGTCCCTCTCTCCCCTTATCTTTCCTTGGCCTCTATTTCTTACATCTCTCAGAGAAAAGGACAATTTTCGTGGTATTGCTTTGTGCCTGACTTTACTAAACTCTGGAGAAAACGAACATTGTCGCTCGGTAAGTACATCTGACAATGTGCTCTCCCGTCCATCAGACATTTTGTCTGCGGGAACTTGCACTTTTTCACCCCGTCCCACTTGTCTAAGTGCCGATGCATTTGTGGCATGATGTGAACCGTATGAACTTGTCACTACCAAAGTCTAATGGTTTTAAATGACTGTTTTGTATTGTCTGGAAACTCACTTGTAGAATTCACTTGCAGTAGGTCTCTTAAAAAAGAGAAGCCGTGCAAGGTTATTAAACAGAGGTGCCTAGTTATTCTTCTTTTGTTGATATCAAGTAACGTGCAACCTAACCCTGGCCCTGATAAGTAATGTCTCCAAACCCCCTCACATTTTAAATCTAGATCTTGTTTTGGTATTTTTCAAATAAATGTAGGCAGCCTGTTGTCAAAAATGGATGGGGTTTGTATTTTGGCAAAATCAACTGATTCTGATGTAATTGTGTGTTCTGAAACCTGGCTCAGCAAGCCTGTTCTTGATGAGGATATTTGTATCAATGGTTACAATGTGTATCGCACTGATCGAGTTAAGAAAGGTGGGGGTGTGGCTATATATGTAAAGACTAAATAAATAAGTGTAGCAAAGTCTGAAACTATTTGTAAACAGTTGGAATGTCTTGCTTTGAATATTGAGGTTTCAAAGAGTCTCTCTATAACTGTGATTGGCAGTTATAGACCCCCCTCTGCTCTCAGTGATGCATTTTCTTCTCTGATGCACCTTATGTCTAAACTTCTTTACAGTGAAATGATCTTGATTGGTGATCTCAAGTGGTGTTGATTAAAGCCGGTGTCTGATGATTTAAAAATGTTTCGTAATTCTATGAATCTTACCCCGTTGATTAACTCACCCACTCGCCCAGATCTCAAATGTCCAGAAAAATCTACCCTGATTAATTTGACATATGTTCCACATAAATATTCTGCGGTTGGTGTCATTTTGTAATCATTTTGTAATGATTTAAGTGACCCTTGTGCTGTTGTTGCTGTTAGAAATACTAAGGTTCCTAAGACAAACCCACGCTTTATTCGTAAGTGGCAAGAGTTTTAATGAGCAGGCTTTCTTTCACGATTTGTTTTATTTTGACTGGAGCAAGATTGAGCTTTTTCCTGATGTGGAAACTGCCTGGAAATTCTTTCATTATGTTTTTTTCCAAATAGTAAACAAACATGCCCCATTCCGCAGGTTCAGGGTTAAAGGGCGGGATAATCCATGGTTTTCTTCTGAGCTGTCTTGTATTATTCTCGAATGTAATCTAGCCTGGGCTAAAGGAAATCATGTTCTGATGCTGATTGGCTTATTTTTTGGCAGTTATGAAACAAGTGTTCTTTCTTCTCAGGAATGCCAAGTCTGAATATTTTATGTCTGTTACCACTGATAACCTGAATGACCCAAGAAAGTTTTGGAAGAGTTTTGGAAGTCTATGTCTGGAAACGGTAATGTTAATGAATTACCGTCATGTGTATTGAACGACTTTGTTGCTGTGTATGACAAAACTGAAATGCTGAATTGTTTTAATGAGCACTTTGTATCATCTGGTGTCCAGTGTCCTCTGTCTCCGTACAACCCTGTGTGGATGAACCAGTGAGAGCTGGTCAAACTTTTAGCTTTTTGCCATTCTCAGTGCAGGAGGTACTGTACATAAAGCCCTGAAATCCTTAGATCAGAGAAAGCCTGCAGGTCCTGATTTTCTTGATCCCCTCTTTTTAAATCCGGCAGCTTATTTCATAGCTGAACCACTTACATATATGTTCAATCTAACCCTGGAATGTAATGAAATTCCAAAGATCTGGAAATCAGCATTTGTCATACCACTTTTAAAAAGGTGAGATCCAACTCTTTTAAATAATTATAGGCCACTCCCAAAGCTGTCACCCCTGGCGGAAATACTTGAAACCCTTGTGAGGGAACAGCTAAAATATTTTTTATATTTTATCAATGTACCAATCGGGCTTCAGGAAGAAGCTTAGCACATTTAAAGCAGCCATGAAGGTTTTAAATGATATCACTGAAGCCATTGACAAAAAAACAGCACTGTGTCTCACTTTTTATTGATCTCTTTAAGGCTTTTGATACAGTTGATCAATCTATATTAAGGCAGTGATCGTCAAGTGTAGGTCTTTCGGAGCATGCAGTTAGCAGGTTTGCTAACTATCTGTCTGATAGAACTCAGTGCACTCAATTTGATGGTCTCATGTTGGTTCAATTGTCTGTCTGTAATGGTGTGCCCCAGGGCTCTGTACTTGGTCTCCTCTTATTCACTACTTATATAAATAATTTAGACAAAAATTAGCAAAATATGCAACTTCACTTTAATGCTGATGATACTGTTATTTATTGTTGTGCCTCATCTCTCACAAAAGCTTTCCAGAACTTGCAAACTGCTTCTTATACTGTTCAATATCCCCTGTGTCAATTGAAGCTTATCCTCAATACTGACAAAACTAAGCTAATGGTGTTTTCTAAAGCAAGAAATAGACCTTTGAACCTTTCACCTATTACTACCTGTCAGAGAAATGAGATTGAGACTGTAACCTCATATAAATATCTTGGAATTTTAATTGATGACGGCCTCTCTTTTAAATTAAATATTCAACAACTTACAAAAAAAACTAGGCTGAAGATTTTATTTTAGGAATAAGGCATGTTTTCTTTTGTAGCCAGAAGGAGGCTAGTATCAGCTACATTTATGCCTTTACTAGACTATGGGGATATTTTATATATGAATGCTTCCGCTCAGTGTTTGAGATCAATTGACACCCTTTACCATGGAGCATTGAGATTTATTTTAAACTGTAAAACCCTTACGCACCACTCCACTTTATATACCAGGGTTGGCTGGCCTTCTCTAGTCACTAGTACGCTCAGTCCCCTGTCGTGTCTTTGGCTATGCCGGATTAAGTGATATGACATGCTATTCTATAAAATCTTGGCTATCTTCACGAACCCTGGCTAACAAGTTGAATCAGCAATACAAAATTGGGTTTATTTATTTATTTACTAAATACCTAACTAATCACACAGAGTTACATATACAAAAAATTAATCATACCTTGATTACAAATTACGTCATAAAGGAAACGTCCCTAGCGGGAGAAACAGATATGACAGCTGGTTACACAAAAGAAAGGGGGCTGGGTTTGAGTGAAAGAGCGGGAAGACTGAGGGACAAAGGGAGAAGCTGTGCTATCGTAAACACAGTATCTTATGAATTCTAAATTACCACCCATTTGGAAAAGGAAAATGCAATAAATATTTACTCTGAGCTGTGCTTCGGTAGGTTGGTGGTAGATTGAAGGCCATGTTGCCAAACCGAGTCCTATGTCCTTTGAAGAATGTCTCTGGTGGTCAATTGGATACGTTGTAGTAACGTCGTTGCGTGGTAGACGGGATACTCTGTCTGTTCTTTCCTAGCCCACGTTTGCAGCTGCTGTTGCTAACTCAACGGCTAGGAGGTATCATTTCTGTAGTGAATAAGAGTTCAAAGTTCATACCATTCGCAACCGAAGCTCACGCTGAAGTTGGCTTAGTTCTGTTGTTGACATGTTAGTCCTTTTAACGCAGAGGCTGCAGACCTCACGTACTTGGAACAGAGGTTATATTGTCGTCAAGGGCTTATATAGTGGAGGGAGAAGGGCGTGTTTCACAGTCTACAGCCCATGTCTCTTCACAGGGGCGGGTCAATAATTGAGCAGAGCCCTAACCTTATGAAAACCCAAATCTCTCATTTGGAAGCTAAAATTACATTTAATCTTTTCACCAATAATTTTATATTCAAACATTTAAATTGAACAACAATTCCATGTGAATCCGATAACTGTGATGTGTAGACTTTCCACTGTAGAGTTTATGTCATCCTATCATTGATGAGAATGTCTCAGATGACAACCAAACTGACATCATATTCATTAAGTACCACCGCATATGTTCAATTGGTCAGATTACCAGAATATAGTTCATTTCCCCCACCTTCTGATGTTCCCAGAATCTCTATGTTAACCAAGGGGTGTTCAAATGTCACATCAGTAGGGTAGAGAGAGGAAAAAGGGAGGAAGAAGTATTTATGACTGTCATAGAGGTATTTTATGACTGCCTATCCCCAGGCCAACGTCATGACACACTGGTATACTTCTATTTACAAAGCCATTTTGGGTTTACTACCATTTTATTTAGACATTTTTATTGTTCAGAAATGTGGTTGGTACTCTCTTTATTCACAGGACTTTATCCTGCTAACTGTTCCAAATGTCCGAACTGAATTTGGTAAAAGGGCTTTAATGTACTCTGCGCCATCGGCTTGGAGTGCCTTGTCCCGATTGGTGTTTTTAAATCACTGATGAAGGACTTTGAGGCTGGTTCCCTGACCTGTCAATGTTTTAAATTAGCTGTTTTATGATGTTGTTATACCCCTTGAATTATATAGTTTTTACTAGATTACTTGTAGTTCTTCATGTTGTCTATCTGTAAATGTGTAATGACTTGGTGCTGCCTATCTTAGCCAGGACGCTCTTGAAAAGAGATTTCAAATCTCAATGAGCCTATCCTGGTTAAATAAAATAAATAAATAAACTCTGCATCTCACAAAGACACGGCGGTTGGAATCAGACCAAATGACAGACCAAATAACAGATTTCCACCAGTTTGATGTCCATTGCTCGTGTTTCTTGGCCCAAGTAAATCTCTTCTTATTGTTGGTGTCCTTTAGTATTGGTTTCTTTGCAGTAATTCGACCATGAAGGCCTGTTTCAAGCAGTCTCCTCTGAACAGTTAATGTTGAGATGTGTCTGTTACTTGAACTCTGTGAAACATTTATTTGGGCTGCAATCTGAGGTGCAGTTAACTCTAAGGAACTTATCCTCTGCAGCAGAGGTAACTCTGGGTCTTCCTTTCCTGTGGCGGTCCTCATGAGAGCCAGTTCCGTCATCATGGTTTTTGCGACTGAACTTGAAGAAATGTTCAAAGTTCTTGAAATGTTCTGGATTGACTGACCTTCATGTCTTAAAGTAATGATGGGCTGTCATTTCTCTTTCTTATTTTAGCTGTTCTTGCGATAATATTGACTTGGTCTTTTACCAAATAGGGCTATCTTCTGTATACCACCCCTACCTTGTCACAACACAACTGATTGGCTCAAACGCATAAACTTCTTCGGGATCGGTGTCCCTTCCAAAGGACGGTTGTGCTAACGTAGGCTCATACAATTAGCATGAGGTTGTAAGTAACAGGAACGTTTCCCAGGACATAGAAATATCTGATGATGGCAGAAAGCTTAAAAACTTCTTGATATACCCATCACGTTAGCGGGATCATTTTCGTCAACCACCGCTGAATTGCAGAGCGCCAAATTTTAATTAAATCACTAAAAATATTTAATTTTCATGAAATCACAAGTGTAATATAGCAAAACACAGCTTAGCTTGTTGTTAATCCACCTGGCATGTCAGAAAAGAAAAGCTTTTCGGCGAAAGCATACCAAGCGTTTATGTAAGCACATCTCTCTCAGTTGGCAAAATATTACAAACAGCTAGCAGCTAAGTAGATTGGTCACGAAAGTCAGAAAAGCAATAAATTAAATCGCTTACCTTTGATGATATTTGGATGTTTGCAGTCACGAGACTCCCAGTTACACAATAAATGTTCCTTTTGTTCCATCAATTATTTTTTATGTCCAAAATACCTCCATTTGGTTGGCGCGTTATGTTCAGAAATCAACAGGCTCGAGTGGTCACGACATCACAGACGAAAATTCCAAATAGTATCCGTAATGTTCGTAGAAACATGTCAAACGTTTTTTATAGTCAATCCTCAGGTTGTTTTTACAATATATAATTGATAATGTATCAACCGGGAATGTAGCTTCTTCAGAGAGAGAGAAAATGGATGCTCCAGGATGTTGAGCATACAAAACGCTACTGGCACCCAGCCATGCAATGACGTGATGTGATCTTTCTCGCTCATTTTTGAAAATAATAGCCTGAAACTATGTTTAAAGACTGTTCATACCATGGGGAAGCCATAGGAAAGGGAATCTGGTTTATATCCCTTTAAATGGAGCGAAGACAGTCTATGGAACATGGAGCTTTCAAAATAGAAGCCACTTCCAGGTTTGATTTCCTCAGGTTTTCGCCTGCAATATCAGTTCTGTTATACTCCCAGACAATATTTTGACAGTTTTGGAAACTTTAGAGTGTTTTCTATCTGACAATCATATGCATATTCTAGATTCTGGGCCTGAGAAATAGGCAGTTTAATATGGGTACGTTATTCATCCAAACATCAAAATACTGTCCCCTACACTCAAGAGGTTAAATGATTGTTAATCTAACTATTACAGTGAATTAATACCATGCTATTGTTTGAGGAGAGTGCACAATTTTGAACATAAAAAGTTATTAATAACAAATTAGGCATATTTGGGCAGAAATGCAATGGTTCGTTGGATCAGCCTAAAACGTTGCACACACACTGATGCGGCCAAAATGTATATTGCACCTGGGTTGGAATAATACATTATGGAATTTCTCTTGCATTTCCAAGAAGATGGTACAAAAAAAATACAAAATAACGTTTTTTCTTTCTTTGTATTATCTTTTACCAAATCTATTGTGCAATATTCTACTGCATTCCTTTCACATTTTCACAAACTTCAAAGTGCTTCATTTCAATTGGTACCAAGAATATGCATATCCTTGCTTCAGGGCCTGAGCTACAGGCAGTTAGATTTGAGTATGTCATTTCAGGTGAAAATTGAAAAAAGGGGTGGATCCTTAATTAAGAATGAAAGAAATTGCACAAATTAACTTTTAATAAGGCACACCTGTTAATTGAAATGCATTCCAGGTGACTACCTCATGAAGCTGGTTGAGAGAATTTCAAGAGTGCACAAAGCTGTCACCAAGTGCACAAAGCTGTCATCAAGGCAAATGGTGGCAACTTTGAAGAATCTCAAATATAAAATATGTTTTAATTTGTTTAACACTTTTTTGGGTACTACATGATTCCATATGTGGTATTTCATAGTTTTGATGTCTTCACTATTATTCTACAGTAGAAAATAGTAAAAATAAAGAAAATCACTTGAATGAGTAGGTCTGTCCAATCTTTTAACTGGTACTGTACATGGACATTGAAAATATAATATAAAAGAGGAAATATAGCATGTATGTTGATAGTTATTCTATGGACGTGTGTGTGTGTTTGTGTGTGTGTGTGTGTGTGTGTACTGTATGTGTGGCTGTGCATATGAATGGTTGAGTGAAGGAGGATAAATATATGAATATGTGTAGGAGGGTGGGAGAGAATGGGTGAATGGTTGAGTGAAGGAGGCATATGGTATATGTTGTGTGTGAATGAAGGAGAATGGATGAGTAAGTAGATGTATAGAGGGGTGTAAATGTGTCTGAGAAGAAGGGAGGGGGGAAAGACGGGAGGTTGCGATAAACTTGGCCTGGGTGGGTAAGAGAGGACAAGGATGGGAGGTGGTGTTAAGCTCGGTTTGGGGGGCCAAGGGTGGGTAAGGAAGGGAGGGTGCGATAAGCTTGTGTCTTGGAAACCCATTGTACAATTAATATGAGTTCTGGACAGATTAGGAAAGGATGTTGAATCATTATTATTCCTTGTTTGTCATAATTAATTAGATTCAATGGTGATTATTGGTGAGAATGGCGAGGGGCTTTAGCCGTGGGATTGGGATGGGGTGACTGGATGTTGTGGTCATGGATGTTGTGGTCATCCTGTCTGGGTTGGCGCCCCCCCCCCTTGGGTTGTGCCGTGGCGGAGATCTTTGTGGGCTATACTCAGCCTTGTCTCAGGATAGTAAGTTGGTGGTTGAAGATATCCCTCTAGTGGTGTGGGGGCTGTGCTTTGGCAAAGTGGGTGGGGTTATATCCTTCCTGTTTGGCCCTGTCCGGGGGTGTCCTCGGATGGGGCCACAGTGTCTCCTGACCCCTCCTGTCTCAGCCTCCAGTATTTATGCTGCAGTAGTTTATGTGTCGGGGGGCTGGGGTCAGTTTGTTATATCTGGAGTACTTCTCCTGTCCTATTCGGTGTCCTGTGTGAATCTAAGTGTGCGTTCTCTAATTCTCTCCTTCTCTCTTTCTTTCTCTCTCTCGGAGGACCTGAGCCCTAGGACCATGCCCCAGGACTACCTGACATGATGACTCCTTGCTGTCCCCAGTCCACCTGGCCATGCTGCTGCTCCAGTTTCAACTTCCACCTGACTGTGCTGCTGCTCTAGTTTCAACTGTTCTGCCTTATTATTATTCGACCATGCTGGTCATTTATGAACATTTGAACATCTTGGCCATGTTCTGTTATAATCTCCACCCGGCACAGCCAGAAGAGGACTGGCCACCCCACATAGCCTGGTTCCTCTCTAGGTTTCTTCCTAGGTATTGGCCTTTCTAGGGAGTTTTTCCTAGCCACCGTGCTTCTACACCTGCATTGCTTGCTGTTTGGGGTTTTAGGCTGGGTTTCTGTACAGCACTTTGAGATATCAGCTGATGTACGAAGGGCTATATAAATAAATTTGATTTGATTTGATTTGATTTGATTTGACTGGGAGGGCATCAGTCACTTTTATGAGATGTGCCCTGACATTCTTTGGCTCTGTTCTTGCTGGACATCCGTATGGTCATTCACACATCCCTGAATCAGGTCATCCAGACCTCTTCCTCCCTCCATTTGTACCGGCAGAACCGCTCCTTAAAGAGGAAGAGTATGTTGTACTTGGCCCACCTGGGGCCAGAGACCATCGCTGCGATCAGCACAATCAAATTAACTCTTTCATTTTTCTCTTCACTGTAGTTGCTGCTCATCACTGTAGTTAATACGGTTTTGATTGCAGACAGTCCAACTAAAGAAGCTCTTGGCGAAGTACAACAGAGGTCAGAGACTCTTCTGCAAAGCAATTAAGACGGCCTTCTCTCTGTAGCTTTTTTATTTGCGAAGCAACCTTGAGTACGGTTACATTTGACTGAAAGAAGAAGAGTCAAGTGAAGCCTGAACCCCCTCACTGTGCTGTGAGTGCTGGGTGATCCTTAATGACTGGAGGCATATTTCGTACAGAAAATTATCAAAAAACAAAATCACAATTAATTTGGTAATTTGGCAGGCTTGAGTTTCACGACTTTCCATAACCTTTTATACTGCATGCAAATTGCAGAATGTATATTTAAGGTTACCAGTTTGCAGTTAATCTTTGTTTGAAGATGTGGGCTAAGGTTAAGGGTAAAGACTAAGGTTAAGGTTGTGATTAAGGTCAGATTTAAGGTTAGGGTCAGAGATAATATTAGGGCCAACCACAAAACCAGACTAAATGTGTAAAGAAAACAATGTAAGTGAAACGGGTGCGCTTTCAACAGAAACACGTGCAGATTTGATAAGTTCTGATTAGATCTTTTCTGCATTCAGTGTTGAGAAGTACGAGGTCCTGCAGGAGAACCTGGATCTAGAGAGACACCTGAGGGAGACACCTGAGGGCAAAGGCTTTTTTGCACTTCCGGCGCCGACAGAGATGGCCGCCTCGCTTCGCGTTCCTAGGAAACTATGCAGTTTTTTGTGTTATTTCTTACATTAGTACCCCAGGTCATCCTAGGTTTCATTACATACAGTCGAGAAGAACTACTGAACATAAGATCAGCGTCAACTCACCATCAGTACGACCAAGAATATGTTTTTCGCGACGGGGATCCTGTGTTCTGCCTCTCAAACAGGACAACGGAATGGATCCCATGCAGCGACCCAAAAAAACGACTCAGAAAAAGAGGGAAACGAGGCGGTCTTCTGGTCAGACTCCGGAGGCACATCGTGCACCACTCCCTAGCATTCTTCTCGCCAATGTCCAGTCTCTTGACAACAAGGTTGATGAAATCCGAGCAAGGGTAGCATTCCAGAGGGACATCAGAGACTGTAACGTTCTTTGCTTCACGGAAACATGGCTCACTGGAGAGACGCTATCGGAGGCGGTGCAGGTTTCTCCACGCATCGCGCCGACAGAAACAAACATCTTTCTGGTAAGAAGAGGGGCGGGGGCGTATGCCTTATGGCTAACCAGACATGGTGTGATGAAAGAAACATACAGGAACTCAAATCCTTCTGTTCACCTGATTTAGAATTCCTCACAATCAAATGTAGACCACATTATCTACCAAGAGAATTCTCTTCGATTATAATCACAGCTGTATATATCCCCCCCAAGCAGACACATCGATGGCTCTGAACGAACTTTATTTGACTCTTTGCAAACTGGAATCCATTTATCCGGAGGCTGCATTCATTTTAACAAGGCTAATCTGAAAACAAGACTCCCTACATTTTATCAGCATATCGATTGCGCAACAAGGGGTGGAGAAACCTTGGATCATTGTCACTCTAACTTCCGCGACGCATATAAGGCCCTGCCCCGCCCTCCTTTCGGAAAAGCTGACCACGACTCCATTTTGTTGATCCCTGCCTACAGACAGAAACTAAAACAAGAGGCTCCCACGCTGAGGTCTGTCCAACGCTGGTCCGACCAAGCTGACTCCACACTCCAAGACTGCTTCCATCACGTGGACTGATGCATGTTTCGTATTCCGTCAGATAACAATATTGACGAATACGCTGATTCGGTGTGCGAGTTCATTAGAACGTGCGTTGAAGATGTCGTTCCCATAGCAACGATTAAAACATTCCCTAACCAGAAACCGTGGATTGATGGCAGCATTCGCTTGAAACTGAAAGCGCGAACTACTGCTTTTAATCAGGGCAAGGTGACTGGTAACATGACCGAATACAAACAGTGCAGATATTCCCTCCGCAAGGCTATCAAACAAGCTAAGCGTCAGTACAGAGACAAAGTAGAATCTCAATTCAACGGCTCAGACACAAGAGGCATGTGGCAGGGTCTACAGTCAATCACGGACTACAAGAAGAAATCCAGCCCAGTCACGGACCAGGATGTCTTGCTCCCAGGCAGACTAAATAACTTTTTTGCCCGCTTTGAGGACAATACAGTGCCACTGACACGGCCTGCAACGAAAACATGCGGACTCTCCTTCACTGCAGCCGAGGTGAGGAAAACATTTAAACGTGTTAACCCTCGCAAGGCTGCAGGCCCAGACGGCATCCCCAGCCGCGCGGACATATTCAATCAATCCCTATACCAGTCTGCTGTTCCCACATGCTTCAAGAGGGCCACCATTGTTCCTGTTCCCAAGAAAGCTAAGGTAACTGAGCTAAACGACTACCGCCCTGTAGCACTCACTTCCGTCATCATGAAGTGCTTTGAGAGACTAGTCAAGGACCATATCACCTCCACCCTACCTGACACCCTAGACCCACTCCAATTTGCTTACCGCCCAAATAGGTCCACAGACGATGCAATCTCAACCACACTGCCCATCTGGACAAGAGGAATACCTATGTGAGAATGCTGCTCATCGACTACAGCTCGGCATTCAACACCATAGTACCCTCCAAGCTCGTCATCAAGCTCGAGACCCTGGGTCTCGACACCGCCCTGTGCAACTGGGTACTGGACTTCCTGACGGGCCACCCCCAGGTGGTGAGGGTAGGCAACAACATCTCCACCCCGCTGATCCTCAACACTGGGGCCCCACAAGGGTGCGTTCTGAGCCCTCTCCTGTACTCCCTGTTCACCCACGACTGCGTGGACACGCACGCCTCCAACTCAATCATCAAGTTTGCGGATGACACAACAGTGTTAGGCTTGATTACCAACAACGACGAGACGGCCTACAGGGAGGAGGTGAGGGCCCTCGGAGTGTGGTGTCAGGAAAATAACCTCACACTCAACGTCAACAAAACTAAGGAGATGATTGTGGACTTCAGGAAACAGCAGAGGGAACACCCCCCTATCCACATCGATGGAACAGTAGTGGAGAGGGTAGCAAGTTTTAAGTTCCTCGGCATACACATCACAGACAAACTGAATTGGTCCACTCACACAGACAGCATCGTGAAGAAGGCGCAGCAGCGCCTCTTCAACCTCAGGAGGCTGAAGAAATTCGGCTTGTCACCAAAAGCACTCACAAACTTCTACAGATGCACAATCGAGAGCATCCTGGCGGGCTGTATCACCGCCTGGTACGGCAACTGCTCCGCCCACAACCGTAAGGCTCTCCAGAGGGTAGTGAGGTCTGCACAACGCATCACCGGGGGCAAACTACCTGCCCTCCAGGACACCTACACCACCCGATGTTACAGGAAGGCCATAAAGATCATCAAGGACATCAACCACCCGAGCCACTGCCTGTTCACCCCGCTATCATCCAGAAGGCGAGGTCAGTACAGGTGCATCAAAGCTGGGACCGAGAGACTGAAAAACAGCTTCTATCTCAAGGCCATCAGACTGTTAAACAGCCACCACTAACATTGAGTGGCTGCTGCCAACACACTGACACTGACACTGACTCAACTCCAGCCACTTTAATAATGGGAATTTATGGGAAATTATGTAAATATATCACTAGCCACTTTAAACAATGCTACCTTATATAATGTTACTTACCCTACATTATTCATCTCATATGCATACGTATATACTGTACTCTATATCATCGACTGCATCCTTATGTAATACATGTATCACTAGCCACTTTAACTATGCCACTTTGTTTACATACTCATCTCATATGTATATACTGTACTCGATACCATCTACTGTATCTTGCCTATGCTGCTCTGTACCATCACTCATTCATATATCCTTATGTACATATTCTTTATCCCCTTACACTGTGTATAAGACAGTAGTTTTGGAATTGTTAGTTAGATTACTTGTTGGTTATTACTGCATTGTCGGAACTAGAAGCACAAGCATTTCGCTACACTCGCATTAACATCTGCTAACCATGTGTATGTGACAAATAAAATTTGATTTGATTTGATTTGATTTATTTTGAGAACTTTGAACAAGTGGTGAGCTCTCTCTAGGCACCCATAATTGGCTTAGCAGCTGTGGGTGGGTATTTCTGTCAGCTCGATATGTCTCCTCAACTGTGATTATTAATATGATGGTTCCCAATCACATTTTGCAGGCATCTGATCCTGAACCTTTTTTCCTACTGACTCATTGCTTAGACACTAATATGTGACTACTTTCGGGAAACTAGGCGTGTCGCAAGTCACGACTTCACAGGAGACGCATTTGAGCGTTATTTTACAATGTTTTTGTCAGAAATGCCTTCTTGAAATGTTTAATATCCGTGTGCCTTAATAACAAACTTGTATGCCATCTGTAAATACGAATAAAGTTGTTAAATTACGAGCCTAGTTGGTTTAGTCACAGAACAAGAGAGGAACCTTCCCGCTAGCCATGATTGGCTGAGATAATGTATGGGCTGGACATACCGAGAGATGAGTTTCGGATTGGTCTGCAAGCGTCTTCTGTCTATAAAATGAGCTGCTCGTTGTGTGTAGATAATCCTTTCTACTGCAGTTTTTTCAAAAGATATAACGTTAGCCATGAAGAACTGCAAATGTGTTGCTACTGCTCTCAATAACATTGTTTCCCTGAATTTATCAGGCGCTATCGACGAAGGTGAGTGGGAAAAAGTTGTGATGATCATACCATACTGACTCACTCTGACTCTGAAATCTAATCAGATGATGTGAACCAGAGTCACTTGACACAACGGGCCAAGCAAGCTGCACAAACAAAACGGAAACAACACGGGACGTCTTATTTAATGAAAGGTTTCAGTTTGCCGTGAAGCATTCATCCAGGTATACGGATAAGAGTCTAGCAACAGTTATCAGATATTATACATTTCTAATTTTGTCTGAAAGTTATTTTCACTGCAAGTTAAAGCTTACTATTAGCTAGCTGACGTTAGGTGGCTGGCTATCTAACATTACATCTATGATCTGTGTAGTAATATAATCTCACACAGCCATTTGCATTGCTAGTTATAGCCTAATGTTGGGTAGCTAACATTGAACTTATTTGGTTAACTTTAGCTTGCTATGAAAATCAATTTGCATTGCTAGTACTCTGAATTTGGATAATCGTTTAGGTAGCTAGCTAGCTACATGTCTAAACTATAGACCCCAAGTTAAAGATTACTGTTAGCTAGCTAGCTGATGTTAGGTGGCTGGCTTGCTAGCTAACATTACGATGATGATCTGTGAAGTAATATTATCTCAGAGCGCCATTTGCATTGCTAGTTATAGCCTAATGTTAGCTAGCTAACTAGTTAACATTGAACCTATTTGGTTAACTTTAGCTAGCTATGAGAATCGATTTCTATTGCTAGTACTCTATGGATTGGGAATATGGTTAATTGTTTAGCTTGCTGGCTAGCTACATGCCTAAAGAAAATACTCTACTTCGCCAGATGATTACATGACCTATCAAGTTAGCCGGGTGTGTGCGACGTTTATTACGACTATCTATTGTATAATAATGCAAAATCTGGAATCAGTAGAACACTCCTGACTCTCCTCCACAAGTCATAGAAGGATAATGGTCTAATGCCTCCCATCAAAAAGAGAGCTGGAAAAGCAAGCACTTGTTCAGAGTGAGCGGTCTGTCTACTAGAAGATGGTTGCTGACTGCAATACCACCTGTCAAGACCTGCAGTTGTCTCTGGGGGCCCTACTGAACCATCAAGCAAAGACATCAGGATGCATTACAGCTTTGTTTTTGCTCAACAAGTAAGCAACATTTCCTCCTTTATACTGATTAAGGACATAGATAGATAGACCCAATTAATTTAAATTTATCTTGATGTTCTTTTGTTGTTTGCAAGTGCACTATCCTTCGTACCCTATGCAGCCAGGTCCCACCTACTTTTAACAAGTGTGGCTTGTTTGGTGTCTGCTGTGAAGGAATACCACAACAAGTCAACTACTTGATTGATGAAGGCATGTCATCCAGCAAAAGCAGCAGTGCAGTCATCAAGTCATCAGCTGCATGCACTATTTCTTCACCAACTACAGAGTTGAGAAAACACATGTTGACCTGAATTGTGAAAACTGCAAGTGGCCAAAACACGAACAAGTTTGTGCTCTGATATTGTGCCTGGCGGACTATACACAAACACCGCCACAGTCAGGACCTTCACTTCCTGATCACAGGCCACACCAAGTTTGCCCCCAGACTTTTGCTTTGGCCTCATTAAGCAGCGCTTCAGATTGACCAGAGTGAAGACTTTGTCTGAGATTGCTGGTGTTGTGAAGGACATCACTGTGACAGGGGTCAACATCCCACAGCTGGTTGGACTGGAGGATGATACGGTGCTGGTGGAAAGCTATGGCTGGCACCTAACACCTGACTCCGTACTTCTGGCCGCTGCCACAGATCAAGCAGTACCAGTACTTCAGGTGAATATAATTTTCATTGCATTGTATGAGGTTATTGCATCTTATCTAAACTTGGGAGGTGAATTGATGTTATGCAAGGTTGTAACGTCTTCAATTTTTTGTTGTTATTTCCTGTTTTACAGCTTCAATGATCTGGAGCCTGGTGTTGTTGTCGCCAAGGAGCGTTTGGACTCAGTCGGGACCAAGTTTCAGCTGCTGCACAACCCTGACATCCTTCCTCACATAGATTGTCTGCCTGTACAAGCACCACCTGGACTGGACACATATCGTTTTGAGAAGATCGGGCAGTTTTGGGACAAAGAAGCTATGGACATCACATGCCCAGCACTATGGTCAAGGGCAGGACAGAAACAGGCTCCGAATATGGATTCCCTTGTTCATGCGTTGTTCGGACGGACCAGTTCAACACTGGGGGTTGAACTGTCATCAGTCATCAGCACTATCTGTAGTGGCTCTATTCACATGACTCTCTCCTAACACACACGCCATATGTTGCTGCTACTATTCATTTTTGTATCCTGCTGCTCAGCCACTTTACCCCTGATTGTATGCATATAACTGCCTCGTATATCACCAATATCACTGATGTCGTTATTAATATTGTTCTTGTAGATACTGTATATTATTTTGTTCTTTCTCTACTGGCATTGACACTTATTTTTTTCTTTATATTGACAGTGTCTATTTTTGATATTGGTACTATGCAAGGAACCATTTCGCTGTACCGTTTACACCTTCTGTAGAGACCCATCCACTTAGCAAGATGTTGCTGGGGGATATAACATTTATTTCACATGACCCATCAATTTAGAGTGTGTCTTGGTAAGTGTCATCTAATATTTATAAAATATTTTTTTATTTCTGGACACTTTCTGTTTACCTGGAATTTTTCCTTATTGTCGGCTACTACTCTTACCACTTTTAATCTTAATCTTTACTACACTACTCACTCTTTAGCACATGACCTCATATGTGAATTCTTAAAGAGATGGGTGGGGCTGGCTTAAGACAGTGTGAACAATGCTGAATGGGTGTAGACGAAGAAGAGCTCTCCAGTGGGTTTACAAAAACATTCAAGGGTCATTTTCTCAAAAGTGGGGTTACAAGTTAATCAACTTTCAAAGCGGAATTACTTCAAATTTTGCTACATAAGACCGAATCAAGGTGATCAGTCACATATGATGATGCACCATGGCTGTTTCCCAAAAAGTAAACAATGGAATCAGGCCATTTCCCTAATATCAGACGAGGTGGCTGTGTTTATCTGTAAATGAATTATGCATTTCTGTAACATTGGACACCAGTATCCAATAGTACAAGGTTTTTTAATGTTGAGAATATGTGATGCTGCTGTGTTCAAAGGTTGAATCAGTCATATGCACAGGTGCACCTTGTTCTGGGGTCAATAAAAGGGCCCTCTAAAATGTGGAGTTTTGTCACACAACACAATGCCACAGATTTCTCAAGTTTTTTAGGGAGCGTGTAAATTGGCATGCTGACTGCAGGAATGTCCACCAGTGCTGTTGCCAGAGATTTCTCCACCATAATCCGCCTCCAATGTCATTTTAGAGAATTTGGCAGTACGTCCAACCAGCCTTACAAAGGCAGACCACGTGTATGGTGTCGCGTGAGCGAGCAGTTTGCTGATGTCAACGTTGTGAACAGAGTGTCCCATGGTGGCGGTGGGGTTAAGGTATGGACAGGCATAAGCTACGGACAATGAACACAATTGAATTTTATGGATGGCAATTTGAACGCACAGAGATACTGTGATGAGACCCTGGAGCCCATTGTCATGCCATTCATCCGCGGCCATCACCTCATGTTTCAGCATGATAATACACGACTCCATGTCGCAAGGATCTGTACTCAATTCCTGGAAGCTAAAAATGTCCCAGTTCTTCCATGGCCTGCATACTCACCAGACATGTCACCCAGACATGCATTTGATCTGTAACATTGTACACCAGTATGGTTGTTTAATGTTGAGAATATGTGTTCAAAGGTTGAATCAGTCATACGCACAGGTGCACCTTGTGCTGGGGACAGAACCATTTTTAACGGGTATGTACAAAAGCACAAGAAAGAGAGAGAGCTTAACATTACATTTAAACTACTCAATCAGTTTTGAGGATTGAAGTCTCTGATGGGCATTGACTAGAGCAGTGAAGTCAGGTATAGTTTATGAAGTTGCTATGCGCAGGATTGCTGAGAGGTGAGAGCCAGTAAGAGATGATCTGTGCCTTGACTTGTTATATTTTGTCACTGAAAATGTCTGTTCACATACATAGGTTGACACAAACAGTACAAATCTTCTGAGCATGACACCTAATCTTTGGAAAGTTTTGTTCATCGAGAGATGCATAGAACCTTGTCAGTGTCATTGTTTTGAATAGTTCACCAATCACTGCATTAGACTGAAGAACGATAAGCTGAAGTTAGGGGTCAGTGGGAGCGTAATCCACATGGAAGGTGAAAGGAGAGGAAACCAACAGCATGTCATTTTCCAACACTTTGAAATCCTCAAAACAACGAGAAAATTCACCGTTCAAAGCACACAGCAGCGATGTATACTTCCCCCGCTGTTCATCTGATAGGGTACAAATGAGTAATGTCGGAAACTGGGTGAGATTGTTGGCTTCTACTTAACGGGTCAGGAGGAGTCATTTTCCCTTGAAGGCTTTGACAAGGATGTACAAAAATGATGTGTACAAATTATGTTGTGCAAAAAGGCCCTTCCCTTGTAGTTCAGAATTCAGTTCCTTCATTAGGGCCGTGATGTCCACGGTGAAGGCAAGATCAGCCAACCATTCTTTATCTTGCAGTTGAGGGAAATCCACATGTTTTCCTTTCATTTGAAAACACTCAGCAATCTCAGACTTCAGGTCCCACACCCTTTTAAGCACCTTCCCCAAACTCAGCCATCTCACGTTTGTGTGGTAGGGGAGATCTGCATGACCCGACTCTGTCTCTTCCAACAGTGAGACAAACTGTCTGTGGTTTAAAGATTTTGCTCTTATGAAGTTTACCACTTTAGAGACTGTATCCCCAACATGGCTCATTTTCAGAACACATTTACAGAGCACCTCCTGATGAATAATGCAACGCAGAAAAAAGAAATTCTGATCTGGTTTCAGCTCAGCTACTAGGTCCCACGCTCTTCTCAATTTACATCAACAATATTGCTCAGGCAGTAGGAAGCTCTCTCATCCATTTATATGCAGATACAGTCTAATACTCAGCTGGCCCCTCCCCAGATTCTGTGTTAAATGTTCTACAACAAAGCTTTCTTCATGTCCAACAAGCTTTCTCCACTGTTAAACATTTTTTGAACACCAAAACAAAGGTCATCTGGTTTGGTAAGAAGAATTACTGCCTCTGAGGGTTTAGAGCCGTAGTCACCTCATACAAGTACTTGGGAGTATGACTAAACGTCACACTGTCCTTCTCTCAGCACATATCAAAGCTGCAGGCTAAAGTTAAATCTAGACATGGTTTCCTCTATCGTAATCGCTCCTCTTTCACCCCAGCTGACAAGCTAACCCTGATTCAGATGACCATCCTACCCATGCTAGACGTCATTTATAGATCGACAGGTAAGGGTGCTCTCGAGCGGCTAGATGTTCTTTACCATTCGGCCATCAGATTTGCCACCAATGCTCCTTATAGGACACATCACTTCACTCTATACTCCTCTTTAAACTGGCCATCTCTGTATACCTGTTGCAAAACCCACTGGTTGATGCTTATTTTTAAAACCCTCTTAGCCTCACTCCCCCCTATCTGAGATATCTACTGCAGCCCTCATCCTCCACATACAACACCCGTTCTGCCAGTCACATTCTGTTAAAAGTCGCCAAAGCACACACATCCCTGGGTCGCTCCTCTTTTCAGTCCGCTGCAGCTAGTGACTGGAACGAACTGCAACAAACACTCAAACTGGACAGTTTTATCTCAATCTCTTCATTCAAAGACTCAATCATGGACACTCTTACTGACAGATGTGGCTGCTTTGTGTGATGTATTGTTGTCTCTACCTTCTTGTCCTTTGTGCTGTTGACTGTGACCAATAATGTTTGTACCATGTTGTGTTGCTACCATGTTGTTGTCATGTTGTGTTGCTACCATGGTGTGTTGTCATGTGTCGCTGCCTTGCTATGTTGTTGTCTTAGATCTCTCTTTATGTAGTGTAGTGTTGTCTCTCTTGTCGTGATGTGTGTTTTGTCCTATATCTATATATTTTTTTATTATTTTTAATCCCAGCCCCAGTACCCGCAGGAGGCCTTTTGCCTTTTGGTAGGCCGTCATTGTAAATAAGAATTTGTTCTTAACTGACTTGGTTAGTTTGATAAAGGTTAAATAAATAAAATCTTGTATCCTTTTCAAAAGGCCAACGTTTCTTCTCGTCAAGTTTGGGCACCCATCAGTGGCCACACTGGATAACTTTCCAAAACTCAGTCCCAGCTTTGCCACACACTTATGAAACCTCCTCCAAAAAAGATTTCCCTGTGGTTGTGCTCTTCATTGACTGCACTGAAGCAAGCTTCTCTGTAATTTAAAAGTCTTGTGTTATGCCTTGTAGGAATATCAGCAACTGCGCTGTGTCACGTGCATTACTGCTCTCATCTAGGGCCAAGGATTAGCAATTTTGTGGGACAGTACAAAGCTAGCTCTCGCAATTCTGTTGTTTGCTGAATTGCAGTCCTTGCTGCTTTGGCAACTGAGAAAGCAGCTCTTTCGATGCATTTGCCCTCTGCTCAGAAGACATATTCCTATATTTCTCTGCATGCTTCGTCTGGAAGTTTCGGGACAAGTTGTAGTCTTTCAAGACATCGATGCTCTCTTTGCACACTAAGCACACAGCTTTCCCTGATACCTCAATAAATAAATATTTTGATCTCCGCTCTTGCTTTTGCTCGTGCAGTTGTTATTTATACGTGCCTTCAAAATAAATGTCCCACAAGCGATGAGAGTTAAATCATTATACAAAGGCAAGTATTAACCATTGTATAATGTGTAAATTCAGACCGTTTCGCTCTTGGAGCATTCATAGCACATACTGGACGCTATGGACGAGGCGTAGGGTTGATCTGAGCGTTCTGACCTCGTAACTGCAGTAAAGCACCCAAGCTAATTGGCTAAAATGAACAAGCTTACTAGCTACTTCCAGACCCAAATGAGAGACCTCCCTCTGACCATTTTCCTCACCTTAGCAGAGCTGGTTAAGCTGTTTTCATGTGAACTAGAGCGGCAATGACTGTAACTGTGCTGCTGGCAACAATTTTAATTACTTTTTACTGACACCGGTCATATTCAGTGGGTGTTGCGCGTTCATGAATTCAGTTATTCTGTGCTCTGGCACACTCAGACGAAAGTGCTCTGAAATCAGAGTAGATAGCCAGAGTGAATTTAGGAACGCACCCTTAACCTCCGGAGGACCTATCATCCTTCCACTCCCTCCTCTCTACCTTCTCTTCCTCTGTATCCGCTGCTAACGCCACTTTATATCACTCTAAATTTCTATTTAAACCTTGGAAGCTCTTTCCACCACTCCCTCCTCCCTCTCTCGACGTTGTCAACCACTTTGAAAAGAAGGTTGACAACAACGCTCCTCATTTACTCAGCCTATTGAGTCCACTGGTCCCACTCACACAGAACTACTCTACGCCTTGACCTCTTTCTCCCCTCCAGATGAAATCCTGTGACTAGTGAGGTCCGGCCGGCCGACAACCTCCCTTCTCCATACCATCTCTGGAGACCTTCTGTCTTTCCTCACTTCCCTTATAAACTCATCCCTGACCATTGGTTGCATCCCCTCTGACTTCAAAACGGCCCGAGTTTCTCCACTCCTCAAGAAACCAACACAAGACTACTCTGACGTCAAACTACAGACCGGTATCCCTTATTTATTTTGTTTCCAAAACACTTGAGCATGCTGTCTCTGACCAGCTTTTTCGCCATCTCTTTCAGGTTAGAAGCTATCGTGAGCTTCGATTGGTCTCAATATAGTGGAGGATGTGAATAAATGTAAGCTTTTCCCTCCCTGTTCAGCTGCCTTGCCCATGCTTGCATCGCTCAGAGGTCCGTTGCTCAACGATCCACTTTAGAATGTTCCTGCCTGTCTCTGGCTGTCTGACCGTGGTGAAGCAGGAAAGAATATCGAAATATTTCTGGGTCACAGATTTTTTGCAATCCTTCAGATTTTGTAAATTAATAATTAGGTGAGAAGATTTGGGAAAATGTGTACAATTATCAGTATATTTTAAACTAGTTATCATTCTACTCAGCCCTTCAGTTTCAAAATCCAGTTTACACCCCCAGCATTGTCGCTGCTCATTTTGTTGCCCTTAAAGATTGGCCAAGTGTGGCATGCTGCATTATGAGACCTTTACATATGACCTCTTTGCAAACACAAATTTTTATAGCCTCACTGGATTCTATACAAGCTAAGGTGCTTTAATCTGCATACACAAATATTTGTTTTATTATACTGAAACTACCAACACACTATCACAGATTATTTCCCTTGTCAAATATCACCTTTTATAGATTACAGAAATATTATCTGAAAGAAATGGAATTCAGTTTTGTGTGGGGAACCAATATGAATGTGTATCTGAACAAGACTGATTGTCAATAAGCATGTCAATTAAACAGTGAAATTCCCTTTTGAATGATAATGGCCAAAGGGAGCACTATGGGCAGCGACTTGCTGTATCCATCATAATAATAATAATAATAAGGAGCTTCAGCATCACCATTTACTTGCAGCACTATGGATGAAAACAATTCTAAAACAGTGGGATCACTGATCTCTCCTAGTCTAGGTCTAGGTGAAGGTGAAGGGTGAAGGTGAGCCATACCCTCCATTCAAAGAACAATTAACACATGATTTGAGGAGCAGAGAAAAAAATGTTGACTGGCACCAACCCAAAGCTACTGATCAGCAATTATCACCACAGGAGCTGTTTGTTGTGCAGGCTCTGAGCAGCTTACGTTGTGTTCTATTGTTTTGTGTGCACTGCTTTAGCAGTACCACTATTCACAATTTTTGCCACAAAAAAAAATCTGTCAGTAGTGAAGAACCATTGCATGCCATTTAGAACCACCATAGCACTCTTTATTTCCTTATTCACATCAAATTTAGTAAGAATGACACAGGAAAACAGAATTTCTTGGAGGATTGTCACTAATGCTCTTTAGAGCCACCGTAGCTCAAACAGTGGCTCTCTCAATGATGTGTTCTTATATTCTGTGAGTGAATGTGAAAATGTTTTGCGGTTACAGATGAAGGTGATTGACACCAGCTCAAGGGTTTAGAGCTACAGAAGGTGGTGGCATTACAGCGCAAGCTAGAGCTCCTGGAGGAGAGGAGGGAGCATGAGGAGAGGTGTACCAAGGTTTAGGGGGAGGCCATGGATCTCAAGTTTACTATTGAGTGGCAAAGCAGAATTGGAGGACTGACATACTAATGGTACACAAAGTTGCTATACATGATCCCAGCAGGGAATGAGTGGGCTTTGTCAAAAGATTCATATTATTTTCATGGTTTGACAATGGGATTCCAACATGTATAGACCTATCCAACCTTTGGTTTTAACTGTAGTGAAATGCACAGTACATCCTTCATTTGTTAGCAGCAATGAACTCCACAGAAAATAGTATCTTAGTGCACTTCATGGCATTTGTGGGTTCATCTTTTCATGTCAAAGTTCTCCCAAAAAGCCTCCCGAGTGGTCTAAGGCACTGCATCGCAATTCTGGGTTTGAGTCCAGGCACTGTCTCAGCTGGCTGCAACCGGGAGAACCATGGGGGAGGATTTGGCCAGCAGGGATATCCTTGTCCCTCGCGTACTAGTGAATGCTTTGGCGGGCCGAGCGCAGTGCACGCTGACACGGTCGCCAGGTATACAGTGTTTCCTCCAACACATTGGTACGGCTGGCTTCCCGGTTAAGTGGGCATTGTGTCAAGAAGCAGCAACTCCTATACAGACTCGGGAGAGGTGAAGGTCGACCTTCACCTCTCCCGAGTCTGTATAGGAGTTGCAGCGATGAGACAAGATTGTAACTACCAATTGGATACCAAATTTGGGAATATAAGGATATCCCTGCCGGCCAAACCATCCCCTAACCTGGACGACACTGGGCTAATTGTGCACTGCCCCATAGGTCTCCCGGTCACGGCCGGCTGGGACAGAGCCTGGTCTCGAATCCAGAATCTCTAGTGGCACAGCTAGCCCTGTGATGCAGTGCTTTAGACCACTGCGCCACTATTATAATGCATCTGATGCCTCTCTTAATAAGTGGATAATGATGTTACTCCTCCATTTGTTCCATTGACCAGTTGAGGAGCTGCAGAAGAAGCTCCAGGCTCCAGCTCCAAGCCTCTCACAGAAGCTCTGATCTTTGGGTTGCACTTTATTTGGATAGTGCCCATTAAATTATTAACTAACATGGGTCTTATTGATACATTGCCTACATGTCCACATTGACTTTGGACAACCTGTCATTTCCACAATATTATAATTGTCTCAGTCCATCCACAAAGTTTCACTGTTTATAGTTTTCTCTCTCTCTTGTTTCATGTTTCACTCAGATTGAATCACCTTACCAAGTTCTAATCTTGAATTTTGTTGATATACCATGTTATTTGTCCTTGGGTTTCTTGCACTATCCATAATTGCATTCTAATTTATAACTGCTTACAATACATTTTTCTTTAATTTATTTTCCCCACCTCAATACGATTTCAAAAACTTCCTTGGTGGGAGTGAATGGCAGCTCGACTTAATTGAGGACCATTATTTAACCTATAATTAATGTTGTTCTATAAGTAATTTATATTTTCCAGAATCAATTTGGGTCAGTTGTGTCACTTTTGTATGAGGAACCTTGACATTAATAATTGAATAGTCGAAGGACGCACGTGGCTGTGTTTTATGAGAATGTATTTGGGATGCATTGGGCATTCACGGGCCATGTGAGTTAAAGTTACATTCTACCATTTACACAAACAAAAACAAACCTTGAATAGCTAGTGGGTGGTACATTTCTATTTTATTAACATAAAAAATACACTTATTTTGTTACCAGTCCTTTATTTTCTGTGTTTTTCTGTTATTGTGCACTCAATACTGCATTTGGTTGCCTCTAGAAGTAGAGAAGTTCGTCTTGAATACCGTCATCAATTATCTTTTTGAGTTGAATAAGAACATTTAATAAGAAAATATATTTCTTTAATACCTTGGATATTTCTGTCAATACTTTGAAGGACCACATTTTCATAGCTGAGTTATGTGCTAGCTAACAATGGCTTTATTGTATTATCTTAATCGAATGTCACAAGGGTTTACCCATTCAATTGTTGGCATTCTCTCAACCACCTTCACCTGGAATGCATTTCCAAAAGTCTTGAAGGAGTTCCCACATATGCTGAGCACTTGTTGGCTGCTTTTCCTTCACTCTGCGGTCCAACCAATCCCAAACCATCTCAATTGGGTTGAGGTCAGGTGATTGTGGAGGCCAGGTCATCTGATGCAGCACTCTCTCACTCTCCTTCTTGGTCAAATTTCCCTTACACAGCCTGGAGGTGTGTTTTGGGTCATTGTCCTGTTGAAAAACAAATGATAGTCCCACTAAGTGCAAACCAGATGGGATGGCGTATTGCTGCAGAATGCTGTGGTAGCCATACTGGTTAAGTGTGCCTTGAATTCTAAATAAATCACGGACAGTGTCACCATCAAAGCACTCCCACACCATCACACCTCCTCTTCCAAGCATCATGGTGGGAACCACACATGCGGAGATCATCTGTTCACCTACTCTGCGTCTTTCAAATAGATATTGTGGTTGGAACCAAATATCTCAAATTTGGACTCATCAGACTAAAGGACAGATTTCCACCAGTCTAATGTCCATTGCTCGTGTTTCTTGGCTCTCGCAAATCTCTTCTTCTTATTGGTGTCCATTTAGTAGTGGTTTCTGTGCAATTTGACCATGAAGGCCTGATTCTCCTGTGAACAGTTTATGTTGAGATATGTCTGCTACTTGAACTCTGTGAAGCATTTATTTGGGCTGCAATTCCTGAGGCTGGTAACTCTAATGAACTGTTCCTCTGCAGCAGAGGTTACTCTGGGTCTTCCTTTCCTGTGACAGTCCTCATAAGAGACAGTTTCATCATAGTGCTTGATGGTTTTTGCAACTGCACTTGAAGAAACGTTCAAAGTTCTTGAAATGTTCAGCATTGGCTGACCTTCATGTCTTAAAGTAATGATGGACTGTCATTTCTCTTTGCTTATTTGAGCTGTTCTT
The DNA here is from genome assembly GCF_002021735.2 of Oncorhynchus kisutch. Lineage (NCBI taxonomy): Eukaryota > Metazoa > Chordata > Actinopteri > Salmoniformes > Salmonidae > Oncorhynchus > Oncorhynchus kisutch. The sequence continues at coordinate 40,411,124 of NC_034184.2, forward strand.
GCCATAACATGGACTTGGTCTTTTACCAAATAGGGCTATCTTCTGTATACCAATCCTACCTTGTCACAACACAACTGATTGACTCAACCGCATTAAGAAGGAAAACATTTCACATATTAACATTTAACAAGGCACACCTGTTAATTGAAATGCATTCCGGGTGACTACCTCATGAAGCTGGTTGAGAGAATGCCAAGAGTGTGCAAAGCTGTCATCAAGGCAAAGGGTGGCTACTTTGAAGAATCTCAAATATTTTCTCGTCCTCCTGGCTTTGACCCTTGCCTGTCCTGACTATGAGCCCGCCTGCAGTCCTGTTCCATTTTGGACTCTGCCATGGCTATGAACTCTTGACTGTCCTCGACCTGCATTTTGTCTATCCCTTGGACTATAATACATATCAGAGCTCAAACCATCTGCCTCCTGTGTCTGAATCTGGGTCTCGACTTGTGTCCTTATAGTGCAACACTGTAATCAAGACAATGGGTGGCTACTTTGAAGAATCTCAAATGTAACATATTTTGATTTGTTTAACACTTTTTTGGTTACTACACGATTCCATACGTGTTATTTCCATAGTTTTGATGTCTTCACTATTATTCTACAATGTAGAAAAAAGTACAAATAAAGAAAAACCCTGGAATGGATAGATATGTCCAAACTTTTGACTGGTACTGTATAGTGTGCAAAACAAAAATCTACAAGCTGTTAAATCAAATAACTCCAATCTTTGTAAGCTGCATATAACTTTTATTTCTTACTGAATTTTCTCAACTTCTGAATGAACATAATGGCTGTTGATTTTGAAGGAGCAGCCTACCGAAGCCATTTGTAAAGACCACTGTATGAATTGTTGCCTACAATGTTTACCCTCAATACTCACCTTTATGGAACGTAAAAACTGGAGTAAGGGAGGATGGAGGTAATGCTTCTTATAAAATCTCCTCCTGAAGTGGTACTGTATAGTTATTATTGATCAAAATCCAGACAGTAGCTTTTGACTGATATCAGGCAACATGCTGTGGCTGAGATGATACAGAGTCAAGAGAGGGGTTCACCTCCGACACGTGGGCCAGGCCCTCAACAGAACCAAAGCCATACATACCTCACAAAGGATCACCAACATTGTACCACTTCACCTCAGAGAAAAGCTGTGTTTAAACATAAATGCACTCTTTCATCTTTGCTGGTGAAATGGCTTCATGACTTGTGCAATCATATTCATGGGCGTGTCTCCCTGTTCCTGTACTCCCTGTTCACCCACGCACGACTCCAAAACCAAGTTTGCTGATGACACAACGGTGGTAGGCCTGATCACTGGCGACAATGAGGTCAGTGACCTGGCAGTGTGGTGCCTGGACAACCACCTTTGCCTCAACGTCAGTAAGACCAAGTAGCTGATAGTGGACTACAGGATATGGTGGAGGCGGGCACTCCCCGATTCACATCGACGGGGCTGCAGTGGAGCGGGTCGAGAGCTTCAAGTTCCTCTGGGTTCAAATCCCTAGGGACTTAAAATGGTCCGCACACGCGCACACAGTCGTGAAGAAGCTTGAAAGCTCCTCTTTCCCCTTCAGGAGGTTGAAAATGTTTGGCATGAGCCCTCAAGTTCTACAGCTGCACCTTTGAGAGCATATTGATTGGCTGCATCACTGCCTGGTATGGCAACCGCACCGCCCTCGATCACAAGGCTCTACAGAAGGTGGTGCGTTAAAGTCTCCAGCCACCCAAGCCATAGACTGTTCTGTCTGCTTCCGCATGGCAAGCGGTACCGGTGCATAAAGTCTGACACCAACAGGGTCCTAAACAGCTTCTATCCCCAAGTCATAGGACTGCTAAATAGCTAACAAAATGTCTATCTGAGTTGACCCATGCATTTATTTTTATTTTTGCACTGTCTCTATGCACACTCACAGGACTCATGCTCATGCACGCTGACACTCCAACACACACAACATGCACATACATTTATACTGACTCTACACACACACACATGCACACACCCTCACATAAAATCTTAATTTACACTTACACTACTCTGTTTGTCATACATCCTGATGCCTAGTCACCTTTCCCCTATACATGTCTACCTCTGTCACTCCAGTATCCCTGCACATTGTAAATATGGTACTGGAATTGACCCTGTATATAGTTTCTTACTTCAAATGGAATCCTGTGTATTTTAGTTATAATTTTATTTGTTGTGTGTTTTTGATCTACCTTGTTATTTTAGTGCTACAGTACATTGATATTGATTACTGCATTGTTGGGTTTAGAGCTTGCAAGTAAAGCATTTCACTGTACTTGTGCACGTGACATTCAAACTTGAACTTGAGACTGGAAGCAAACTTAAAATAGAAAAACCTAATCCTGCATTATTTATTCACAACTGGTAAATGTTAGTCAACTGATAATCAAGGTTTAAATAGCATGTCAATGTCAGTATCACAAATAATTAAAGTATCAAAATGGCATGTCAATATCTATATCACATTCATCAGCATCAATATATACATTTTTTTCAACCTTAATTTAACTAGGCAAGTCAGTTAAAACTTTTTAGGGCTAGGGTCCTTTTTTCAGAATTTCCACCTGACTGACATGCCCAAAGTAAACTGCCTGTTACTCAGGCCCAGAAGCCAGGATATGCATACAATTGGTATCATTGGATAGAAAACACTTTGAAGTTTGTAGAAATGTTAAAATAATGTATGAGACTATAACACAATTTATATGGTAGCCGAAATAAACAACCAGAATATTATTTTGAGATCCCATGCGCTTTCAATGGAAAGCTATGGGTCCTATGCAGTTCCAGCTCCCAGATTGCAATTCCTATGGCTTCCACTAGATGTCAACAGTCTTTGTTCAAGGTTTAAGGCTTGTTTCTTCCAAAACGAGGAAGAATTTTGAGTCTGTGGGCATGCAACTAAGAGGACGCACACTTGCTAATTTTACTTTTCTATTGAACATACTTCTTTCTGCATGAAATAGTATAGTTTATTTACATTTTAGAGCAGCTGAGGCTTAAATAGAAAAGTAGTTTGACTTATTTTAACAAAGTTTAGTGGTAGCATGTTGAACGAGTGGATTACTGAAATCGATGGTGCCAACTAAACTGACTTTTTGGGATATAAAGAAGGATTTTATCTAACAAAACGAATATGCATGTTGTAGCTTGGACCCTTGGGATTGCGAACAGAGGAAGATTTTCAAAACGTATGTGATTATTTATTCGCTTTTTGTGATTTCATGAAGCATGTGCTTGTTGAAAAATATGTTGATGTGGAGCACCGTCCTAAAACAATTGCATGACATGCTTTCGCTGTAAAGCCTATTGTAAATCAGACAATACAGTTAGATTAACAAGAATTTAAGCTTTTAACCGATATGAGACACTTGTATGTTCATAAATGTTTAATATTCTGATTATTTATTTGAATTGCGCACCCTCCAATTTCACCGGATGTTGTCAACAGGTGTCCGCTGTCGGGACGTTTACCGCCAACACATTATTATTTACAATGAAGGACAGAGACCTGGGCCAACACTTTCACATCCATCCTTCTACAGTAAGTAGGTCATCGTCAGGGTGGTGGTGGTGCTTGGAATCATTGTTCTTCCTCTGTCAACCATGGTTTCCTGCAAGGAAACGTGCCGTCATCATTGCTTTGCACAAAAAGGGCTTCACAGGCAAGGATATTGCTGTCAGTAAGATTGCACCTAAATCAACCATTTATCGGATCATCAAGAACTTCAAGGAAAGCGGTTCAGTTGTTGTGAAGAAGGCTTCAGGGCGCCCTAGAAAGTCCAGCAAGCGCCAGGACCATGTCCTAAAGTTGATTTAGCTGTGGGATCGGGGCATCCCCAGTACAGAGCTTGCTCAGGAATGGCAGCAGGCAGGCGTGAGTGCATCTGCACACACAGTGAGACGAAGACTTTTGGAGGATGGCCTGGTGTCAAGAAGGGCCGCAAAGGGCTCTCTCACAATTTTGCTTAAGAACACCGCCATGAATAAAGAATGATACCAACACATCCTCTGAGAGCAACTTCTCCCAAACATCCAGGAACAGTTTAGTGACAAACAATGCCTTTTCCAGCATGATGGAGCACCTTGCCATAAGGCAAAAGTGATAACTGGCTTGGGGAACAAAACATCGATATTTTGGGTCCATGGCCAGGAAACTCCCCAGACCTTAATCCCATTGAGACCTTGTGGTCAATCCTCAAGAGGTGGGTGGACAAACAAAAACCCACAAATTCTGACAAACTCCAAGCATTGATTATGCAAGAATGGGCTGCCATCAGTCAGGATGTGGCACAGAAGTAAATTGACAGCATGCCAGGGCAGATTGCAGAGGTCTTGAAAAAGAAGGGTCAACACCGCAAATATTGACTATTTGCATCAACTTCATGTAATTGTCTATAAAAGCCTTTGACACTAATGAAATGTTTGTAATAATACTTCAGTATTCCATAGTAACATCTGACAAAAATATCTAAAGACACTGAGGCAGCAGACTTTGTGAAAATTAATATTTGTGTCATTCTCAAAACTTTTGGCCATGTCTGTACACTTGGGTGCGACACTCACATGCCATCTCAGCAACACTATGGGGGACTTGACGAAGGGACTGGAGTCGTTTAGCGGCATCCTTTCCACAGACCGACCGGGTGGTTTATCTCCTCCGTGAATCTGGAGTAGAAGAAGCAGATTGGGGACTGTCTCTCCCACACCGCCGTAGCCCAGGAAAGCGTTGCGCCATGGAGGCAGCCAATCAGGAAGGAAATATTGGCCCTATCGCTATCATAAGATTAGGGCTGTTGCTCAAGTGACTAGTGAACATTGTACTAAAAAGGTTCTGCAATCTCCGAGGTTTCCATCGTAGTGCTCAGGATTTGGAACAAACGGCTCCCAGGGCGTAAAATAAGTATTTGGGACTGGTTGTAAGCTCTGGATGAAGGTTCGGTCCTGTAGGTCAGACAGATTCCGTGAAAACTCCTTGATGTGTTCCAGAAGGGCTTTCAGGGCCTGATCATGTTGCTTGAGCAGGGCGCCTTGGCCAGCGAGGGTTTGGTGGAGAGGATCTGAGTCTGCTGGTTCATCTCGTTGGCCAGATCGTACTGTTAGGCAGAGTGGAACAGGGAAACCCAAGAGCAGTCTCAGATGAGGAGACTGGGATGAAGTAACCAAGGTATTTATTGAAATACAGGGGTAAGATGGAGTGCAGGCCAGGGGAAGCTCGGTCAGGTTGCAGGAAACCAGTTGCGGAGGCTGAGGCTGGAGCGAGAGGGGTTGGGACAGGGTAAGCAGGTCCATAGGGGAATCCAAGGGAGCAGTAGAGTGGGGAATCCAGGGTAGAGTAGCAGGATGAGGAGACGTGGGACTGGAGACAGGAACCAGTCAGAGCTGGCAGAACTGTAGCGGAGAGGAAAGCCATGTCAGGCAAGGAAAACAGGCACAACAGGATAACAGGAGCTAAATAGTAACAAATGGCTAGAAACGTAGACTGACTGAGCATAGATTACGATCTGGCAGTGTATAAGTGGCAGGACTGAATATTTGTAAAGGTCTTGGTTATGGAAGAGGTTGCAGCTGGTGGGGATCTGCTCGGACTCTAGCACACCTGTCTCTGCCCACACAATCACACACACACACACACAGAGAGGGAGAGGGAGAGAGCACTGGGGGAGTGGCGTCAGGTCAAGGAGACACAGGATGAGCAGTAGAGGGCGTGGCAGGAATAGATGTAACATGTTCGTTCCTGACGCCGTCCACTCCGCGGTCCTGGAGTGGGCCCAATCCTTCAGGCTTGCCTGCCATCTGGGCTCCCATCGGACCCTGGCTTTTGTGCAACAATGCTTTTGGTGGCCTACCATGGTCCCTGACGTGTCCAGATTCGTTGCCGCTTGCATGGTTTGTGCACAGAACAAGACTCCTTGGCAAGCTCCGTCTGGTATCCTCCAACCTCTGCCTGTCCCTCATCTCCCTGGACTTTGTCACGGGTCTTCCCACGTTTGATAGCAACACCATCCTGACCACGGTGGATCGGTTTTCCAAAGCCGCCCACTTCTTTCCTCTCCCCAAACTACCCTCTGCACCCAGCTTATGGTGCAGCACATCTTCTGGATACATGGTCTAACAGTAGACATGGTCTCCGACCAGGGTCCTCAGTTCTTGTCCCAGTTCTGGAAGGCGTCCTGCACCCTCATTGGGTCATCGACCAGCCTGTCCTGATGGTTCCACCCCCAGTCCAATGGCCAATCAGAGCGAGCCAACCAGGACCTAGAGACTACTCTGCACTGCCTGGTCTCTGATAAACCCCACCACCTGGAGCCAGCAGCTTGTGTGGGTCAAATATGCTCGCAACACCTTTCCCTGCTCCGCCCAGCCCACCCTCCTCAAGACCACCTCCAGGTATCGACGACAAGCAGATTGCCACAGGAACCCGGCTCCCCGGTATCGGCTAGGGCAGAAGGTATGGCTGTCCACCCGGGATATGCCTCTCCAGGTTTAATCACACAAACTGGATTCCGTGAAGTTTATCTTCCACCAGTTTATCAGCCCATTTCCTATCTCAAAAGTCCTTAACCCCTCTGCTGTTCATCTTCTGTTGCCCCATACCTTTCATATACATCCTACCTTTCATGTGTCCAGAGTCAAACCCATGTCTCACAGCCCTTTGTCTCCTGTTTCCAGGCCCACACCTGTCCCCATCTCAACGACGGGCAACCGGCGTACACTGTGAGGCGTCTCCTGAGGGTTCAATCTCGGGGCAGGGGGTTCCAGTATCTGGTTGACTGGGAGGGTTACGACGGGAAACTGGCGTACACTGTGAGGCTTCTCCTGAGAGTTCAACCTCGGGGCAGGGGGTTCCGGTACCTGGTTGACTGGGAGGGTTAGAGGTGGTGGGTCCCCGCCAGGGAATTCTGGACCCAGGCCTCATCGTGGATTTCCAATGCCGGCACCCTAGTCAACCAGTTAGGACGCCAGGTGGCGCTTCTAGGGAGGGGGGGGGGGGGGGTGTACTGTCACACCCTGATCTGTTTCACCTGTCCTTGTGCTTGTCTCCACCACGGTGTTGCCCATCTTCCCCATTCACCCCTGTGTATTTATATCTGTGTTCTCTGTTCGTCTGTTGCCAATTCGTTTTGTTTTGTCAAGCCTACCAGTATTTTCCCCTCTGCTTCTGTCTCTCAATTGTTTCTGTTTCCTAGTTTTCCCGGTGTTGACCATTCTGCCTGCCCTGACCCTGAGCCAGCCTGCCGTCCTGTACCTTTGCCCCACCTATCTGGATTACTGACCTCTGCCTGCCCTCGACCTGCCTTTTGCCTGCCCCTGTTCGATTAATAAACTGTTGTTAATTTGACGTTGTCCTGAAACGTGATAGCGGGGGAACTGTGTATAATTTTGAGTCATTATACATAGCGGAGAGTGGCTCCTTGCCTAGTTAAATAAAAAATAATAATAATAAAAGAAGCAGGGGTTGGAACCATTACAGGGAACAGAACCGAAAATCAAAAAATAACTGACGAAAGTGATCTCTAGTGTTCTGGAACAGAACCGTTATTTTAAAATCTAGAGAACCGGTTCATCGTGCTATTTTTCATTCCAAAAATATTCCTAATGTCTAGTATATAATTCTGTAATGCGGTGAAGTTATAATGCTAGCAAAAACTCTTTCCAGTTCACGTCATGTCATGATGTTCAGTGCTTCAAACAAAGCCCCTTCCATGTCCACCGGTGTCACGACTCCCACCGAAGGTGGCTCATCTTCATATTCGGGCGGCGCTTGGCGGTCGTCGTCACCGGTCCACTAGCTGCCATTGATCCCCTTTTCCTTTTCTGTTAGTTTTGTCTTATTGGTTACACCTGTTTCATGTTTGGGTTTTGGTTAGGGCTATTTAAGCCGGTTATGCCCACCTGCTTTTGTGCGGACTTGTTCCTCTGTTAGTTTGTGGATGTGCATTTGTATTTTATTTTCTCCGGACTGTTTCGGTCCTGTTTTTGGGGCAGTCAGTTTTATGCTCCTAGTATTTTGGGCGTGGCCGTTTTGCGTCAGAATAAATACGATTGTCCTAACCCTCTGCTCTCTGCGCCTGACTCCAAACCCACTACTCCTAGAAGACCTGACAACCGGGGAAATTTCAGTTGCATCTCACACTTGCACATATCTCACCAATCCATAGCAAGCTCTATCTGTGCTAATTAAAAACTATGTTGATTTCACAAGTTAAAAAAATAACGAAAATTAACTATGGACCGTTACTTTTTTGGGTTCAAACCGGTTCTGACCTAGGGGTTCTGTTTGGAATGGAATAATAATAATAATTTTCGTTAATTTTCGTTCCAAACCCTGATTAGAAGTTATTCTCAAGTTATTCTCAAGACCATAATAATAATTTTCGTTAATTTTCGTTCCAAACCCTGATTAGAAGTTATTCTCAAGACCATACCAGAATCTGATTCACTTTTTGTTCTAACTGTACAGGACACTTTCAAAGGCCCTCCCCCCACATCAAAGTTGTATCTCCGATAACAAACCCTGAGTGTGTGCTGGAGAGCATTCTAAAGACACTGAGTCTGAGCTTTCGAGACCTCATTTGTGACCTCACATGAAAGTTGTGAGTTTTGTATCCTTTAAACTAAATAAAATTAAAGAATGACAAGCCCATACTTACTCTGAGGGTGGACTCTGGAGGGGGTTTCAGTAGTTGTAAACATGAGGAACAATATTTTATCACTTTTTGTCAATTAAGACAGACCACTAATAGTTAAAATAAGAACAGCTTATTTTATTGTGAATGTTAAATTTAACAAGTGACATGACATTACATTTTAGAAAACTTTGAGGCATTTAGATTTTCAAATGTATTTCTAGTAATTCACGCAATAATAAGGTTATTGCCTTACTCCCTTCACCTGTTGTGAAATTCATATAAATATGAATCATTTCCAGACACATTCTTATTATAGAATAGTAATTTAGTGAAACAAAATATTGTAACAAAAAAAATACATTATGACATTCCATCTTCCACACAGCCCACCCAAGTTTTGTAGTATGGGCACAGCTATTGAGGAGGTGGTTGCTGTCTGCTGGTTGTTGATTTTGTTAAATGTTAAAAACCTTTTTTATGTGTGATTATTTGATGCTCCTCTGCAATAAATATAACATATAAGAAGCTAAGTTGTGCCCTGTTGCAAACATAACTACAAATAGTTTCAGTTCTCTGCCACTGCAAATCTTTCCATCAGACAAATGGCATAGTCGCGCAAAGTAGGAGTGCTGCAGCTCATCAAATATATATAACTGTCTGTGAAGGTTCGCCATCCTCACAGTATCCCTTCCCCAGCAGTGTGCTGGATGTCACCAGTGTGAGAGGGGAACAGCCCCAGACCAAGCAGAACTCCCAGGACTCTGTACAGTTCTAGGCCCACTCAGCTGGCCTGAGACCTGTTCACTAGCACCCCAGGGCCCTGGGTAAGTATGCCTCACTGCATTACTCAACACCTCAAATATACCATCACTGCATGACTTACACTGAAGTTCAAGTCCCAAGACCCAACTGGTTGAAAATTTAAAACCTACTTCTTTCTGTAGGAAAAAGCTCATATAGTGTAAGAACCAGTCTTGATGTAGTTGTTTCTGATGATCACATGAATTATTACAGCAGGTCTGAGGCCCAGTGGCTTCATATTGTATTAAGCTGTGATGTCCTGATACTGCTGCTTGTTTTGTTTTGGGGAGGGAGTGCCCTACAGTATGAAGGATTACCATGGTGCAATTGATTTAAGTGAAATGAAATACTTTGTTCCCACAACCTGAGGCTTTGTTCAAATTTCCTTAATGGTGAAGGTGAAGCCCAAATTATTGACAGTCTTTGTTTGCACTGAGAGGATCCGCCAGCCAGTTTTTGTAGCCTTGAGCATTTGCCAGAGCAAGTATGTCTTTTAAATTGGTCTGTCTAGACCAGTATTAACCTTGTAGCCTCCCAGTGAGCAATTACAGGGCACTGTGGCAGATTTTGTTTCCACTACTCCCCTCGCTCGTTGCTTCCCCAGACCTTCATGGACCAGGATTTTTTTGGGCAATGGGACCTCTTGTGTTAGGCTGTGCAGGTGTTATATGAAGGTGTTATTGTAAAGTTTTTTTATGCAGAATCAATTGGTCACTATTGGCCATTTCAAACTAAAGAATTTCAAGCATGTAATTCAGCATCGCAGCTGGCAGTGCTGGAGCTTTAGAATTGAGTCAAATGTGAGAACTCAAGATGGCACCGATAGAGATGGCAGCTTCGCTTTAAGTCGTTAGGAAACTGTGCAGTATTTGTTTTTTTTAATGTATTATTTCTTACATTGTTAGCCCAGAAAACCTTAAGTGTTATTACATACAGCCGGGAAGAACTATTGGATATCAGAGAGACGTCAACTTCCCAGCACAACCAGAACTACGATCAGGAATACGACTTTGTCTGCACCTCCCAGAGCATTTGAACTGATTCCAGAGGCCGACCCAAAACAACACCACCGGAGCGGTCCTCTAGTGAGGCTTCGGATGCGCGCACACCACCCACCGCTTCAGAGTATATTACTCGCTAATGTCCGGTCCCTAGTTAACAAAGTCGATGAAATTAGGGGAAGAGTTGCTTTCTAAAGAGATAGCCAGGATTGTGACATACTCTGTTTCACGGAGACATGGCTAGCTGGGGACATGCTGTCAGAGTCTGTTCAGCGAACGGGATTTTCAGTGCATTGCAACGACGTGAACAAACATCTCTCTGGTAAGAAGAAGGGCGGGTGTGTGTATTTCATGATTAACAACTCATGGTGTAATTGTGACAACATACACTAACTCAAGTCCTTTTGTTCACCTAGAATTCCTCACAATCAAATGCCGACCGTGTTATCTCCCAAGAGAACTCTCCTCGGTTATCGGCACAGCCGTGTATATCCCCCCGCAAGCGGTTACCAAGACGGCTGGGCCGAACTTCATTTGAATTTATGCAAACTGGAAACCGTATATCCTGAGGCTGTATTTATTGTAGTTGGGGTTTTAACAAAGCTTATCTGAGAACAAGGTACCTAAATTCTATCAGCATATCGATTGCAGTACACGAGCGAGTAACACACTCAACCACTGCTACTCTAACTACCGCGATGCATACAAGGCCCTCCCCTGCCCTCCTTTTGGCAAATCTGACCATGACTCCATATTGCTGCTATAGGCAGAAACTTAAACAGGAAGCACCCATCCTTAGGTCTATCCAATGCTGGTCTGACCAATCGGATTCCACGCTTAAAAATGGCTTCGATCACGTGGACTGGGATATGTTCCGGGTAGCCTCAGACAATGACATTGACGTAAGTTTATAAGAAAGTGTATAGGAGATGTTGTACCCACTGTGACTATTAAAACCTTTCCTAACCAGAAACCGTGGATTGATGGCAGTATTCGAGCAAAACTGAAAGCAGTTACCACCGCATTTAATCATGGCAAGGTGACTGGAAACATGACCGAATGCAAACAGTGAGTTATTCCCTCAAAACAAGCAAAGCGTCAGTATAGAGACAAAGTGGAGTCGCAATTCAACGGCTCAAACATGAGACGTATGTGGCAGGGTCTACAGACAATCACGGATTACAAAAAGAAAACCAGCCCCGTTGCGGACAACGATGTCTTGCTCCCAGAAAAATTAAATAACATATTTTCACGCTTTGAGGACAATATGGTGCCACCGACACGACACGCTACCAAAGACTGTGGGCTATCCTTCTTTGTGGCCGACATGAATAAAACGTTTAAACGTATTAACCCTCGCAAGGCTGCCGGCCCAGATGACATCCCTAGCCGTGTCCTCAGAGCATGTGCAGACCAGCTGGCTGGTGTGTTTACAGACACATTCAATCAATCCCTATCCCAGTCTGCTGTCCCCACATGCTTCAAGATGGCCACCATTGTTCCTGTTCCCAGGAAAGCAAAGGTAACTGAACTAAATGACTATCGCCCCGTAGCACTCACATTTCTCATCATGAAGTGCATTAAGAGGCTAGTCAAGGATCATATCACCTCCACCCTACCTGTTACCCTAGACCCACTCAATTTGCTTACCGCCCCAATAGGTCCACAGACGATGCAATCGCCATCACACTGCACACTGCCCTATCCCATCGGAACAAGAGGAATACCTATGTAAGAATGCTGTTCATTGACTACAGCTCAGCATTCAACACCATATAGTGCCCTCCAAACTCATCATTAAGCTTGAGACCCTTGGTCTCGATCCCACCCTGTGCAACTGGGTCCAGGACTTCCTGATGGGCCGCCCCCAGGTGGTGAAGGTAGGAAACAACATCTCCCCTCCGCTGATCAACAACACTGGGGCTCCACAAGGGTCCGTTCTCAGCCCTCTCCTGTACTCCCTGTTCACCCATGACTGCGTGGCCATGCACGCCTCCAACTCAATCATCAAGTTTGCAGATTACACTACAATGGTAGATTTGATTATCAACAACGACGAGACAGCCTACAGGAAGGAGGTGAGGACCCTCGGAGTGGGGTGTCCGGAAAACAACCTCTCACTCAATGTCACCAAAACAAAAGAGATGATCGTGGACTTCAGGAAACAGAAAAGGTAGTACCCAACTATCCACATCAACCGGACAGCAGTGGAGAAGGTGGAAAGTTCCTTGGTGTATACATCACCAACAAACTGAAAAGGTCCACGTACACAGTGCCTCTTCAACCTCAGGAGGCTGAAAAAAATGTGGCTTGTCACGAAATCGCTCACTAACATTTACAGGTGCACAATCGAGAGCATCCTGTCGGGCTGTATCACCGCGTGCTATGGCAATTGCACCGCCCACAACCGCAGGGCTCTCCAGAGGGTGGTGCGGTTTGCACAATGGATCACCAGGGGCAAACTACCTGCCCTCCAGGACACCTACACCACCCGTTAGCACAGGAAGGCAAAAAAGATAACCAAGGACAATAACCACCCGAGTCACTACCTATTCACCCTGCTTCCATCCAGAAGGCGAGGTCAGTACAGGTGCATCAGAGCTGGGACAGAGAGATTGAAAAACAGCTTCTATCTTAAGGCTAATAAATGGAACTCTTGTCACTTTAATAATTTAATAATGTTTACATATCTCGCATTGCTTATCTCATATGTATATACTGTATACTGTATCCTTCACTATCTATTCTTTACTATCTATTGCATCTTAGCCGCTCTGTCACTGCTCATCCATATATTTTATACTTATATATTCTCATCCCATTCCTTTACTAGATCGTGTGTATTCGGTTTGTTGTGGAATTTGTAATTTTTAGGTTTTGTTGTGGAATTGTTAGATATTACCTGTTAGATACTACTGCACTGTCAGATCTAGAAGGATAAGCATTTCACTACACTCACAATAACAACTGCTAACCATGTGTATGTGACCAATAAAATTTGATTTGATTTGATGTTTGGCACATCAGCTAGAGGTTAAGCTGTTATGCTAGGTGTTTCTTACGGACCAATTGGATTGGGATCAACCTGCCCTCAGAACGCCACAATGACCCTCATGCTTAGTTGACCATGAGAATGTGGCTTTTTTGTTTTCCCTCACCTGTACACATTTGTTGGACTATTTTTGATGTGAGGGGGAAATTTGAGAGCTAGGGTGACGTCCCGTAACCATTGTGTGGGGCATTAATTGAGGATTTGGGCCTCATTTGCCGCTAAGGCACAATTTCCACTTGGAGCACAGCTGAAAGAAAGGTGAAATCTCCTAGGATTGTGTAGGAAATTCATTGTAAGTGACTTTTCTTTCTGCCATATTGTTTACATGCATGCAACTTACCCCCAAAAGCCTATATGAGGATAAAGTGTCCTGTGTTACTTTCAACCGGTTTTCCCCATTAAGCAGCGGGTCGGAGTCAGAGGCCGATTCTTCTCTGGTCTCTACTCCTCCCGTTACGGGGTCTGAGACGCCGAAGCTTCCCACCATTAGCTCTGACAAATTGAAAACTCTAGTCATTGGCGACTCCATTACCCGCAGTATTAGACTTAAAGCGAATCATCCAGCGATCATACACTGTTTACCCGGGGGCAGGGCTACCGACGTTAAGGCTAATCTGAAGATGGTGCTGGCTAAAGCTAAAACTGGCGAGTGTAGAGAGTATAGAGATATTGTTATCCACGTCGGCACCAACGATGTTAGGATGAAACAGTCAGAAATCACCAAGCGCAACATAGCTTCTGCGTGCATATCAGCTAGAAAGATGTGTCGGCATCGAGTAATTGTCTCTGGCCCCCTCCCAGTTAGGGGGAGTGATGAGCTCTACAGCAGAGTCTCACAACTCAATCGCTTATGAAAACTGTTTTCTGCCCCTCCCAAAAGTTAGAATTTGTAGATAATTGGCCCTCTTTCTGGGACTCACCCACAAACAGGACCAAGCCTGACCTGCTGAGGAGTGACGGACTCCATCCTAGCTGGAGGGGTGCTCTCATCTTATCTACCAACATAGACAGGGCTCTAACTCCTCTAGCTCCACAATGAAATAGGGTGCAGGCCAGGCAGCAGGCTGTTAGCCAGCCTGCCAGCATAGTGGAGTCTGCCATTAGCACAGTCAGTGTAGTCAGCTCAGCTATCACCATTGAGACCGTGTCTGTGCCTCGACCTAGGTTGGGCAAAACTAAACATGGCGGTGTTCGCCTTAGCAATCTCACTAGGATAAAGACCACCCCCATTCCTGTCATTACTGAAAGAGATCATGATACCTCACATCTCAAAATAGGGCTACTTAATGTTAGATCCCTTACTTCAAAGGCAATTATAGTCAATGAACTAATCACTGATCATAATCTTGATGTGATTGGCCTGACTGAAACATGGCTTAAGCCTGATGAATTTACTGTTTTAAATGAGGCCTCACCTCCTGGCTACACTAGTGACCATATCCCCCGTGCATCCCGCAAAGGTGGAGGTGTTGCTAACATTTACGATAGCAAATTTCAATTTACAAAAAAAAAATGACATTTTCGTCTTTTGAGCTTCTAGTCATGAAATCTATGCAGCCTACTCAATCACTTTTTATAACTACTGTTTACAGGCCTCCTGGGCCATATACAGCATTTCTCACTGAGTTCCCTGAATTCCTATCGGACCTTGTAGTCATAGCAGATAATATTCTAATCTTTGGTGACTTTAATATTCACATGGAAAAGTCCACAGACCCACTCCAAAAGGCTTTCGGAGCCATCATCGACTCAGTGGGTTTTGTCCAACATGTCTCTGGACCCACACACTGTCACAGTCATACGCTGGACCTAGTTTTGTCCCATGGAATAAATGTGGTGGATCTTAATGTTTTTCCTCATAATCCTGGACTATCGGACCACCATTTTATTACATTTGCAATTGCAACAAATAATCTGCTTAGACCCCAACCAAGGAACATCAAAAGTCGTGCTATAAATTCACAGACAACACAAAGATTCCTTGATGCCCTTCCAGACTCCCTCTGCCTACCCAAGGACGCCAGAGGACAAAAATCAGTTAACCACCTAACTGAGGATCTCAATTTAACCTTGCGCAATACCCTAGATGCAGTTGCACCCCTAAAAACAAAAAAAATGTCTCATAAGAAACTAGCTCCCTGGTACACAGAAAATACCCGAGCTCTGAAGCAAGCTTCCAGAAAATTGGAACGGAAATGGCGCCACACCAAACTGGAAGTCTTCCGACTAGCTTGGAAGGACGGTACCGTGCAGTACCGTAGAGCCCTTTCTGCTGCTCGATCATCCTATTTTTCAAACTTAATTGAGGAAAATAAGAACAATCCGAAATTCCTTTTTAATACTGTTGCAAAGCTAACTAAAAAGCAGCATTCCCCAAGAGAGGATGACTTTCACTTTAGCAGTGATAAATTCATGAACTTCTTTGAGGAAAAGATTATGATTATTAGAAAGCAAATTACGGACTCCTCTTTAAACCTGCGTATTCCTCCAAACCTCAGTTGTCCTGAGTCTGCACAACTCTGCCAGGACCTAGGATCAAGAGAGACGCTCAAGTGTTTTAGTACTATATCTCTTGACACAATGATGAAAAGAATCATGGCCTCTAAAACTTCAAGCTGCATACTGGACCCTATTCCAACTAAACTACTGAAAGAGCTGCTTCCTGTGCTTGGCCCTCCTATGTTGAACATAATAAACGGCTCTCTATCCACTGGATGTGTACCAAACTCACTAAAAGTGGCAGTAATAAAGCCTCTCTTGAAAAAGCCAAACCTTGACCCAGAAAATATAAAAAACTATCGGCCTATATCGAATCTTCCATTCCTCTCAAAAATTTTAGAGAAGGCTGTTGCGCAGCAACTCACTGCCTTCCTGAAGACAAACAATGTATACTAAATGCTTCAGTCTGGTTTTAGACCCCATCATAGCACTGAGACGGCACTTGTGAAGGTGGTAAATGACATTATAATGGCATCGGACCGAGGCTCTGCATCTGTCCTCGTGCTCCTAGACCTTAGTGCTGCTTTTGATACCATCGATCACCACATTCTTTTGGAGAGATTGGAAACCCAAATTGGTCTACACGGACATGTTCTGGCCTGGTTTAGATCTTATCTGTCGGAAAGATATCAGTTTGTCTCTGTGAATGGTTTGTCCTCTGACAAATCAACTGTAAATTTCGGTGTTCCTCAAGGTTCCGTTTTAGGACCACTATTGTTTTCACTATATATTTTACCTCTTGGGGATGTTATTCGAAAACATAATGTAAACTTTCACTGCTATGCGGATGACACACAGCTGTACATTTCAATGAAACATGGTGAAGCCCCAAAATTGCCCTCGCTAGAAGCATGTGTTTCAGACATAAGGAAGTGGATGGCTGCAAACTTTCTACTATTAAACTCGGACAAAACAGAGATGCTTGTTCTAGGTCCCAAGAAACAAAGAGATCTTCTGTTGAATCTGACAATTAATCTTAATGGTTGTACAGTCGTCTCAAATAAAACTGTGAAGGACCTCGGCGTTACTCTGGACCCTGATCTCTCTTTTGAAGAACATATCAAGACCATTTCAAGGACAGCTTTTTTCCATCTACGTAACATTGCAAAAATCAGAAACTTTCTGTCCAAAAATGATGCAGAAAAATGTATCCATGCTTTTGTCACTTCTAGGTTAGACTACTGCAATGCTCTATTTTCCGGCTACCCGGATAAAGCACTAAATAAACTTCAGTTAGTGCTAAATACGGCTGCTAGAATCCTGACTAGAACCAAAAAATTTGATCATATTACTCCAGTGCTAGCCTCTCTACACTGGCTTCCTGTCAAAGCAAGGGCTGATTTCAAGGTTTTACTGCTAACCTACAAAGCATTACATGGGCTTGCTCCTACCTATCTCTCTGATTTGGTCCTGCCGTACATACCTACACGTACGCTACGGTCACAAGACGCAGGCCTCCTAATTGTCCCTAGAATTTCTAAGCAAACAGCTGGAGGCAGGGCTTTCTCCTATAGAGCTCCATTTTTATGGAACGGTCTGCCTACCCATGTCAGAGACGCAAACTCGGTCTCAACCTTTAAGTCTTTACTGAAGACTCATCTCCTCAGTGGGTCATATGATTGAGTGTAGTCTGGCCCAGGAGTGGGAAGGTGAACGGAAAGGCTCTGGAGCAACGAACCGCCCTTGCTGTCTCTGCCTGGCCGGTTCCCCTCTTTCCACTGGGATTCTCTGCCTCTAACCCTATTACAGGGGCTGAGTCACTGGCTTGCTGGGGCTCTCTCATGCCGTCCCTGGAGGGGGTGCGTCACCTGAGTGGGTTGATTCACTGTTGTGGTCATCCTGTCTGGGTTGGCGCCCCCCCCTTGGGTTGTGCCGTGGCGGAGATCTTTGTGGGCTATACTCAGCCTTGTCTCAGGATGGTAAGTTGGTGGTTGAAGATATCCCTCTAGTGGTGTGGGGGCTGTGCTTTGGCAAAGTGGGTGGGGTTATATCCTTCCTGTTTGGCCCTGTCCGGGGGTGTCCTCGGATGGGGCCACAGTGTCTCCTGACCCCTCCTGTCTCAGCCTCCAGTATTTATGCTGCAGTAGTTTATGTGTCGGGGGGCTGGGGTCAGTTTGTTATATCTGGAGTACTTCTCCTGTCCTATTCGGTGTCCTGTGTGAATCTAAGTGTGCGTTCTCTAATTCTCTCCTTCTCTCTTTCTTTCTCTCTCTCGGAGGACCTGAGCCCTAGGACCATGCCCCAGGACTACCTGACATGATGACTCCTTGCTGTCCCCAGTCCACCTGGCCATGCTGCTGTTCCAGTTTCAACTGACCTGAGCCCTAGGACCATGCCCCAGGACTACCTGACATGATGACTCCTTGCTGTCCCCAGTCCACCTGGCCATGCTGCTGCTCCAGTTTCAACTTCCACCTGACTGTGCTGCTGCTCTAGTTTCAACTGTTCTGCCTTATTATTATTCGACCATGCTGGTCATTTATGAACATTTGAACATCTTGGCCATGTTCTGTTATAATCTCCACCCGGCACAGCCAGAAGAGGACTGGCCACCCCACATAGCCTGGTTCCTCTCTAGGATTCTTCCTAGGTATTGGCCTTTCTAGGGAGTTTTTCCTAGCCACCGTGCTTCTACACCTGCATTGCTTGCTGTTTGGGGTTTTAGGCTGGGTTTCTGTACAGCACTTTGAGATATCAGCTGATGTACGAAGGGCTATATAAATACATTTGATTTGATTTGTTAGATTTATCTTGCGGGGTCCTCAAGGGGCTCAGACTTCATCTTAAGACCGATTGGCTCTGCACATTCATTCCTCAGCTGACTGCCCCTAAACACAGACGAGGCTACAACATTGTTGGAAGAGGAAGTCACTTTGTAATTTTATTTAACTGCAGACTTCCCCTCAACAACGGCCTAGCAGACAGAGGGAGCCGTGGAAAGGGGGACTTTGCATGGACCAAGGACTCGGAATTGTGCAAACTGACATGTTTTCCTATGGCCCTCCATTTTTTTGTCATGTTGAAGGAAGATTAGGTTAACTAAGACTTAACTCAGATAACGCCCAATGAGATGAGTGTCATTGAGCAGCAGACCTTGCTTGAGTAAGCAGCTCTACGTGCAGGATAGACACAAAGCGAGACAAAGAGAGAGTAAAGGGATGGAAAGAGAGGGATGGAAAGAGAGAGAGAAAAGGAGAATTCTTTAGTAATAACAGATATTATAGCAGAAAATGGTGCCACAGGCTGAGATTCAAACAATCTTTGCACTGTGATCCTGATTCAAAAGTGTAAAATATTTCCTTGTTTCCATGTGTGTCAACTGTCAAAATGCCTATAGAATATGTGTACAACCACTTGATTCATTTATACATAGGGTTTTTCTTTGTTTGTACAATTTTCTACATTGTAGAATAATAGTGAAGACATCAACACTGTGAAATAACACATATGGTATCATGTAGTAACAAAAAAGTGTTAAACATAATAAAATATATTTTATTTTGGAGATTCTCCAAAGTAGCCACTAAGGAGGTGTGGGAAGCCCAGCCGACACCTATTTGCAGCGTGGTGGAACACAGAGACGACGAGGGAGCGGATAACAGCCATATGGCTAGTAGTAAGGGAACATATGGAGAAGGCCCAGCGCGCCCAAGCCAAGGTCTACAATTGGGGTACCCTGCCCCGAGAGTTCCATGTGGGTGGAACTGGACACACTCAGGCAAGCCGGGTTGACAACGAATGCCAAGAAATGCAAGCTGGGGTTCGAGGATGTGGAGTACCTAGGGTACGGCAAGCCCCAGGAGAGGAAGGTCCAGTTGGTTTGTGACTGGCCCGTTCCCCGCACCAAGACATGCCGATTCCTTCCGAAAACAGTGAAGTGGTCGTGAGGCCGAAGCTGTGTTCAGGCACCTGAAGGAAGCCTTGTGCTCCCATCTAATTCTCGGGACACACCATTTCCAGGTACTGATGCTGGTGCAGACGGATGCCTGCAACACGGGACTAGGGGCCATCCTGTCCCAGGTATACGATGGGGAGGAACACCCCATCATGTACGAAAGCCGGAAGTTGATACCTGAGCAAATAAGTACTTGATTGTCAAGAGAGTGTCTAGCGGTGAAGTGGGCGCTAGATACTCTTAAGTATTACCTGTTGGGCACCCACTCACCCTGGTCACAGACCATGCTCCTCTGGCCAGGACTAATTGAGGCTGATTGAGACTGGTGAGTAATCAAGGGGCTGAATGCTCACCAGCCATACGGGGCCCATAAAGGTGCCAGGAGTGCAGCACACGGGGGTTGGAGGTAGCGAGAGGTTGCTACCAGATAGACGTCCTCACAGTCTGCTAGAACCGAGGGGCTAGGTGTTCTACCCCAGGGGAGACGGCATTCCCCAGAGCCCAGAAGGCGTTAACCCAGAAGTGGTCTCCTTGAGGAGACAGGTTTCTTTTCTTTTTCTTTATCGTTTTAAATAAACACCCTTGAAACTGAGGTATCGCACTTGTGTCTGTGCCTGATCTGTGTAAACATCTAGATTAAACCCCCTGGTCTGCCACACCAGTCATATGAAATCCATAGATTAGGTCCTAATCAATTTATTTAAAATGACTGATTTCCTTATATGAACTATAACTCAGTAAAATCTTTGAAATTGTTGCATGTTGCGTTTTTGTTGTTGTTTTTGTTAATTGTAGAAGTTACCGACAGTATCACCGACTATGGCCAGCTGGTACTTGCTCTCCTTGGAGCTGTTGTTTTCAGCCCGTGGACAGCTCAGCAGTTCAGTGTTGAAACCGAGTCGATGACCTGGTCAATACCTTTCCCTGCTTCCTTTTCAGTGACCTGCAGTCTGACATTGATTGACAAGCAGTAAATATTCTACCGATTAGGCCATGTAATTAACCGGAGCCATGCTGTGTCCCTTTTTTCTATTTTGGTGAGAGACATCTTTTACCGCTCTCAATTTCTGTTGCCATCCGCCATTACAATGCAACGTTTTGTTGTTTTTCCCCCCCAGAGGGATTGGCATTTAGGAATCCCCTTTTTTAGTGTGTTTAGGAAACACTTAATTTAGCCTATTTTGTCAGTCATTTCATTTATTTTCCAAACAGAGTAATTGCCTGGTAGGGAGCCATGGCTGCTCAGGGCCAATGTACAGGACTGCTTTGTCTGGCTAACCACACTCATTGATTAGAGGATGTCTGTAAATATCCCGTGTGCTCCCTATCTCTTTCTTTCTCTCCTTCCTTGGTTTGTTTGGAGGTTCAGTAGATGGCTGTATGAACACACAGAATATTCCCAAATGTTTAGCAACAATTTCTACTACATACATACCAAAGTATATGAAGCAATGCTGAGCTAAGCACTTTGAGACCAAGTGAAATCCAGTCTTATGATACTTAATCTTTTTTTAAAGTTGATATTTCAATTTAAATGCAATTTTACTCACGCTAAACTGTTGTAATTACACAGGTATGCTTGATAATAGGAGTAATTGTGCTTTGTGCCATGTGCAGCTACAGATAGCTTATGTAGGCCTATCGTTCTAAGTTATTATATTATTATTATTAAATTATGAATTGAATTATGGAAAAATATCCCTAAATCATAAATCAAGTAAGTTGATAGGTGAAATACAGTAATTCATGGATCATGTCGCTAAATCAACGTTGTCTTTCGAGTTGAAAAGAGGCATGAATGAAGGAAAACTCCTTTGACAGGCTCATTGATGCAGGCCATAAGTGCTCCAACAGTTGTGTGCTGGTTCTCCCTGTCTATTGGTGCCCAAAGCAGCTTTGAACTGTACTTCCCACTGGAACAACTGCCCCGTCTGTTACACTGGCGCAGGGGATGCCACAACTGTTTAGACCGATGTTTCTATCTTTATAAAGGACTTAATTTCCTCTAGAAACTGTATTGTGGGGTCAGATGAGAATATGACAAATTATGAAGGGGCCCTTTCTCAGTGTGTTGGCTTTACTTGGTAGTCAGCATCCTCTCAACATTGCTTAAAAATATGTTTCCTCTATAACAGCATATATCAGCACTAACATGTTACATAAAGACATTGAGTAATAGTGACTACAACTAATGTAAAATATTTTTCTGTCAGTATCAAACTATTCCAGTACTCCTACTTCCAGGATTTCTACTCGGGGTCCACCTGCTTTACGCTTAAATGCCCAATACAGCTAATTTAAATCTCAATATTAAATCATTCCTCGGTAACAATTGGGTAACCTTATTGTAATAGATTTCCATTCAAATGTGCAAAAGTATCTTTTTAGCAAAAAAACTATTTCTCAAGCAAGACTTTAGCTAGGACTGTCTGGGAGTGGACTGAAACTGAAAATTAGCTGTTTGGAACTCTCTTTATGGGTCTATTAACCAACCACAATGTCCACCTGTGCAATGATCATGCTGTTTAGTCAGCTTCTGATATGCCACACCTGTCAGGTGGATGGATTATCTCGGCAAATGAGAAATGCTCACGAACAGGGATGTAAAAAAAGGTGTACACAAAATCTGAGAGAAATAAGGTTTTTGTGCATATGGAAAATGTCTGGGATCTTTTATTTCAGTTCATGAAACATGGGACAAACCCTTGTTGTGTTTATATTTGTGTTTGTATATGCCTTTCTATCTATGTATCTTCATACAACAGACCTGCATCTGTCAATGCTACAGTCCGTTCTCTGCTTGAAGGAAAGAAGACCTCAGAATACAAAGCCCGTCTGTTGTCCACACTGCATTATATCAATAATGGAAAAATATTCATAAACCACACCAAAAAGTATGGTTATTATATGGACAGGTTTATTCAATATAATGATCACCACAGCACAGTGCCTTACATTGAATTAGATTAAACATATATATATTCTTTGGAATGTGAAAATATGTTTAAATATCATTTTCAGTTCATTTCAGAGTTTGCAATGCAAAAGTATTTTGATCAATTCAGTTTTGTTGCTAGGGTAAAATACTATTTAATACAGTGAAACCTATTTGCACTATGTGAAGACTGGAAAATCCATTCAGAAATGTAATGGTGTATCATTTAAATAGATTGTATGAGCTATTCATTTTAAGTCCTGTATTTACATTATATTGATGTGAACATAAATAGAAAATGTAATTTGGAATAAAAACATTATGGTTTTTGTTCAATCCTTGTCCCCGAGAATATTATGTAGATGACTGCTCCTCCGTTTCTCCAACAAAGAGAGGGGATGTGTGTTGTTTTCTTGAATCTGCAGACAGGGGGAAAAAAAGTGGAATAAGTTGAATGGACAACAAAGACTTTAAAAAGGCCAAAGAGAAACTAGCCCCGGTATGACAGCCTATTGAACGAGTTCTGTAGAGGTCTGTGTACATTGAACATGCCCCTCCTTGCTCCAGGCCCCTCTATTCTAGGTCTGTGATGTTTTCTACTGCTTTGACAGTACTAAAAATATATATTCCCACAGAGCCAGAACCAAACAGTATACAAGAGTCCTGTATATGCAACTGGTGCACAAGTTAATTCTTTATTTTATACAAAGATGAACTCGCTTTTCAGCAATTGTCCAATGTCCATGTCCCTTGGGGGGGAGGGGGACATAATTATGTAGCCAATTAACAGAACCAAGGTAGATTTTTTTTGCCAGCTCCTTTACCCCCCCCCCCCTTCATGATTCCTGACACACAGTTCCCTTTCACGGGCAGTTAGAGATGTGTTCTCACCAGCCTTCCCATTACTGCCTCTCCTCCCCATAGCTTTGTCTAGCCTCCTCTTTCTACCGGCTGAAAAGACAAGAGAAGAAAAAGCCATACCCAGTATTCCCTGCTGGGCCAATTCTTCCTCTATAGAAATCAGACGGTTGTATTTAGTCAGCCGCTCTCCACGATTCAGACCTCCCAGTTTGACATACCCAACTCCCAGGCCTACAACCTGAGGGAGAGAGCGAAACGCACAATGACAACAGTTTACAGGCATAGAGCTCCAACATGCAACTGCTCATCAGCAAGGGAAGGACAAGACGCTGTCAGTTAGCTTTGTTGTAGTGTGAGTACACAATGACAGGCAAACTGTTTATGATATCTCTTCAACAGAGGTTATTGGGCCTTGTAAATACACACACGTGTATTGTCAAACTCGTGCAGAACAGAATACATTCATAATTGCTGAGTTACTGCAATTGATTGTGGGTCGTTCCACGAAATGAGTGCCTTTTGCGTCCCTTGGATATTTTAAGAAGAAATTGTGTGCAAATATTTTATAAAAACATCCTGTTATATAAAATTAAATGCCCTTTATATAGACCACATTGAATATTCAATAAATCTGATTTTTTATATAATTAGACTTTACTAAAGAGCCCATATTCTGCATTTTGACATCTCTCTGTGACTTCTATGAAGATTTTAACCCAAATAACCCAAACACTTCTCCAAGTTTTCACCATCATTCTAAAGCCCTAGTTATTTAGATGGGATAAAAATGTTTCAACAACTTTTTTTGCGAAACTTGGATTAAAAAGTTCCTCCCGGTTGCACACAACAAGCTTCCATTCCCCATGTTACAAGGGGATTTATGGCTGATTTAAGATAAAGTTGTCAATCCTGTTATGGTCAACCCCGTTATACTTATTAGGCACTTACTATAGTTATTTTTTTATTTAACCTCTTGTGATGGAAAAATGTGTTTTTCAAGAAGTTGAACATGTGCTTTTTATGACAGAAAGTAAAACATTTGGTCAAATAAAATAAATCATCAAGTTCCACTACGTAGCCCTTTACACTCGTACAGGTTGAAAATGGAAGATTTGGGAACTGGTAAGCTCCTAAATTGGAACGCAGTGGCTGTACAGTAACATGCTATACATGACGTCAGAGCTCAGGCTCTACGCTTCATTCACAGTATTCTTAGGTTTTGACTGACAGCCGTTCTGAACTTGGGCACAGCACGCGACAAGATGTTGCCCCAATCCCTCCGACTAATTGGTCAACGTTTGCCATTTTTTTGTAGTCTGAATCAGGGAACTGCTGTCAATTAAGAGGACTCTATGTATTTTGAAAGATGAGACGTTGAAGATTATAATAAACATCCCTTTGAAGTTATACAAGCAAGCCAAACACCCATGAGTCCAAATGTGCACTTCACATTTCCATATCATAAAAATCTGGTCATATACAGTGTCAACATTTATGATCACTATGTTACATGTACAGTTACAAGATGACATAGTGTCATAATCTGAATGCACTCATGACTCCTTTCTAAACGCACCAAAATAACAATCTGTTTTTTTATTTGCCCCGTATCATCCTATTTTATAACTTAGCTAGTCATGTAGGCAATAGAACAAGCTTTCAAATTATGCCCACCTGACCCAGATTGCGATTTATAATGGGCCGTTTTTGGATTGCGTAAACAACAGTAACTGTGTGATGGCGGGGACGCAGGGTTGTGTTCCAAACAAAACAACTACAAGTGTGCTTCCTCGAGTTCCTCAACAGCACAGCTCGAGGAGCCCAAAAGCAACTTATAGTTGAAGACTATTCTTTAAGTCATAAAAGTGCATTGAAATGATTTAGGAACTGTGCACACTTTGGAGAGGTGTGTGTGGCCACTTGGAGACACCAGTTAGTCCTCTCACTCAAACCCGTGTAACTTTTTTGGTCTTATGTCGCACCTACCCCACATTTTCCAGGAATATTCATATCATGTTACTGAATGTATCCAGAGTATTTTCTGATTTTGTTATTAGCTAATGCGGTGAAAAGTACAGTAAATGTCAAATGCACATAAAATTAACAGTGTAATTTTGTGTCCCAGGTGAAATGTTGTGTCCTCAACTTTGGTTTAAAACCGTTCCCATTCAAATGCTACCATGCTTATGCATATTATCATATTTCTTCTGTCAGAAACATTTCAATTGAGCCCTATCCATATATGCCAATTCCCACGAGTGTAAAAAGTTAAAAAGGCACCTAATTGGTGGAACGACCCTTGTCAGACTTTCCGTCAAACAGATTGATAGATAAAGACACAGAGAGAGATACACATGTAAACATATAGATGTAAAGAGACACACAAATCCAGGGAGTAGATGACTAAACCTCACCACATCTGAGAGGGCGTCATCACTGCAGGGTTCACCGCACGTTGTTCCAATTATCACTGCACCTGACATACAAAAAGTGACACACACACACTCAAGTCATTTACTGTACATGACCAGGTTAATTAATCAACTCTTTACACTATCTGTCATTACAGGGGTTCGTTCCCTCTTGAAATACACTGCATTCCCCAAAATAAACATGAACAAACTAACAAACCTTAGTTTCATATAAACATTCATTTGAGTGAGATCGTAAGAACAATCTCCGAAACCCAGAACTAGAATCTTGCGAAATTGTGTCAGATGCTCGGTTAAATCCTGAGGGGAGACATGTTAGAAAATATACTAACGAGACAAACGAAGCCTCAACCCCTCTAAGTGGAAACTATCGCGATGAATCCCAAACAAGCCCCTCGGCCCTACCATACTCGATATGAAGGTTGCGTTCCTCTGCTCAGACATTGCATGCATCAACCAATGGTTGCATGCCACGTCATTCGACTGTACCGTTCGGCACCAGATTGCTATAACATATGATGTGGTTAGCTGATACTTAAAATACCTATCCAGACTAGGGTTGAAAGGCGGGACACCGGTTACGGAGATTTACCAAGAATTACCGCCCAAACCACCCCCTTTTCCTGGGTAAAATCACTTAGAGAAACCGGTAAATTATAATAAATTATTTATATGAACAGCATGACGTGAAATGGAACTGTTAAATTATATGCAATGTCTCAATCTGGATTCTCTAAGGCTTTCTCTCTGCTCTCTGCATGATCAATCATCAATGCTCAGGGTGGGAACAGACAGCCCATCTCAGTATGGACGGCAGTTGACAATGCATGTCGACCTATCATCTCATCATGGGAGCTTTTTTTCTTGTGACAGGTGGGACTACATTTTCTGCAGCATAGCTTATGCTACAGTAATATAAGGACCGAATGCGCCTCTAATTTACACATCTCCATCTGGCTTTTGGGGGTCACATTATTTGTTTAATTTTAGTTTTTAAAAAATTTAACAGCCTATCACTCAAATATCGTTGCTTTAAAGCAGTGCATGTGCGAGCACTCTTGCAGCATTTCTCTATCCATCAGGTAATAGACAATCCTGTTCAATATATATATACAGTGCCTTGCGAAAGTATTCGGCCCCCTTGAACTTTGCGACCTTTTGCCACATTTCAGGCTTCAAACATAAAGATATAAAACTGTATTTTTTTGTGAAGAATCAACAACAAGTGGGACACAATCATGAAGTGGAACGACATTTATTGGATATTTCAAACTTTTTTAACAAATCAAAAACTGAAAAATTGGGCGTGCAAAATTATTCAGCCCCCTTAAGTTAATACTTTGTAGCGCCACCTTTTGCTGCGATTACAGCTGTAAGTCGCTTGGGGGTATGTCTCTATCAGTTTTGCACATCGAGAGACTGAAATTTTTTCCCATTCCTCCTTGCAAAACAGCTTGAGCTCAGTGAGGTTGGATGGAGAGCATTTGTGAACAGCAGTTTTCAGTTCTTTCCACAGATTCTCGATTGGATTCAGGTCTGGACTTTGACTTGGCCATTCTAACACCTGGATATGTTTATTTTTGAACCATTCCATTGTAGATTTAGCTTTATGTTTTGGATCATTGTCTTGTTGGAAGACAAATCTCCGTCCCAGTCTCAGGTCTTTTGCAGACTCCATCAGGTTTTCTTCCAGAATGGTCCTGTATTTGGCTCCATCCATCTTCCCATCAATTTTAACCATCTTCCCTGTCCCTGCTGAAGAAAAGCAGGCCCAAACCATGATGCTGCCACCACCATGTTTGACAGTGGGGATGGTGTGTTCAAGGTGATGAGCTGTGTTGCTTTTACGCCAAACATAACGTTTTGCATTGTTGCCAAAAAGTTCAATTTTGGTTTCATCTGACCAGAGCACCTTCTTCCACATGTTTGGTGTGTCTCCCAGGTGGCTTGTGGCAAACTTTAAACAACACTTTTTATGGATATCTTTAAGAAATGTCTTTCTTCTTGCCACTCTTCCATAAAGGCCAGATTTGTGCAATATACGACTG
The DNA here is from genome assembly GCF_002021735.2 of Oncorhynchus kisutch. Lineage (NCBI taxonomy): Eukaryota > Metazoa > Chordata > Actinopteri > Salmoniformes > Salmonidae > Oncorhynchus > Oncorhynchus kisutch. Next base: position 40,439,306 of record NC_034184.2, read on the forward strand.
ATTGTTGTCCTATGGACAGAGTCTCCCACATCAGCTGTAGATCTCTGCAGTTCATCCAGAGTGATCATGGGCCTCTTGGCTGCATCTCTGATCAGTCTTCTCCTTGTATGAGCTGAAAGGTTAGAGGGACGGCCAGGTCTTGGTAGATTTGCAGTGGTCTGATACTCCTTCCATTTCAATATTATCGCTTGCACCAGTGCTCCTTGGGATGTTTAAAGCTTTTTGTATCCAAATCCGGCTTTAAACTTCTTCACAACAGTATCTCGGACCTGCCTGGTGTGTTCCTTGTTCTTCATGATGCTCTCTGCGCTTTTAACGGACCTCTGAGACTATCACAGTGCAGGTGCATTTATACGGAGACTTGATTACACACAGGTGGATTGTATTTATCATCATTAGTCATTCAGGTCAACATTGGATCATTCAGAGATCCTCACTGAACTACTGGAGAGAGTTTGCTGCACTGAAAGTAAAGGGGCTAAATAATTTTGCACGCCCAATTTTTCAGTTTTTGATTTGTTACAAAAGTTTGAAATATCCAATAAATGTCGTTCCACTTCATGATTGTGTCCCACTTGTTGTTGATTCTTCACAAAAAAATACAGTTTTATATCTTTATGTTTGAAGCCTGAAATGTGGCAAAAGGTCGCAAATTTCAAGGGGGCCGAATACTTTCGCAAGGCACTGTATATAAATATATATAATATATATATAAATAGAAATATATATACAGTGGGGAGAACAAGTATTTGATACACTGCCGATTTTGCAGGTTTTCCTACTTACAAAGCACGTAGAGGTCTGTAATTTTTATCATTGGTACACTTCAAATGTGAGAGACGGAATCTAAAACAAAAATCCAGAAAATCCCATTGTATGATTTTTAAGTAATTCATTGCATTTTATTGCATGACATAAGTATTTGATACATCAGAAAAGCAGAACTTAATTTTTGTTTTAGATTCCGTCTCTCACAGTTGAAGTGTACCTATGATAAAAATGACAGACCTCTACATGCTTTGTAAGTAGGAAAACCTGCAAAAATCGGCAGTGTATCAAATACTTGTTCTCCCCACTATATATATATATATATATATATATTGAACAGGATTGTCTATTACTGTCTATTACTGTCTATTACTGTCTATTACTGATGGATAGAGAAATGCTGTACCAGTCAAAATATACAGTACCAGTCAAAAGTTTGGACACACCCACTCACTCCAGGTTTTTCTAGATTTTTACTATTTTCTACATTCAAATCAAATCAAATCACATTTATTTATATAGCCCTTCGTACATCAGCTGATATCTCAAAGTGCTGTACAGAAACCCAGCCTAAAACCCCAAACAGCAAGCAATGCAGGTGTAGAAGCACCCTACATTCTACATGTAGAATAATAGTGAAGACATCAAAACTATGAAATAACACATATGGAATCATCTAGTAAGCCAAAAAGTGTTATACAAGTCAAAATATATATTATATTTGAGATTCTTCAAAGATTCTTCCCTTTGCCTTGATGACAGCTTTGCACACTCTTGGCATTCTCTCAACCAGCTTCAATTAACAGGTGTACCTTGTTAAAAGTTCATTTGTGGAATTTATTTCCTTCTTAATGTGTTTTAGCCAATCAGTTGTGCTGTGAATGTAGGGGTGGTATACAGAATATAGCCCTATTTGGTAAAATACCAAGTCCATATTCTGGAAAGAACAGCTCAAATAAGCAAAGAGAAACAACAGTCCATCATTACTTTACGACATGAAAGTCAGTAAATCCAGAACATTTCAGGAGGATAAGTTCATTACCAGCCTCAGAAATTGAAGGCCAAATAAATGCTTCACAGAGTTCAAGTAGCAGACACATCTCAACATCAACTGTTCAGAGGAGACTGCATGAATCAGGCCTTCATGGTCGAATTGCTGCAAAGAAACCACTACTAAAGGACACCAACAAGAAGAAGAGACTGGCTTGGGCTAAGAGACACACGAGCAATGGACATTAGACTGGTGGAAATCTGTCCTTTGGTCTGATGAGTCCAAATTTGAGATTTTTGGTTCCAACGGCCGTGTCTTTGTGAGAAGCAGAGTAGGTAAACGGATGATCTCCGCATGTATGGTTCCCACCGTGAAGCATGGAGGAGGAGGTGTGATGGTGTGGGGGTGCTTTTCTGGTGACACTGTCAGTGATTTATTTAGAATTCAAGGCACATTTAACCAGCATGGCTACTACAGCATTCTGCAGCGATACGCCATCCCATCTGGTGTGGGCTCATTTGTTTTTCAACAGGACAATGACCCAACACTTCTCCAGGCTGTGTAGGGGCTATTTGACCAAGAAGAAGAGTGATGGAATGCTGCATCAGATGACCTGGCCTCCACTAACCCCCGACCTCAACCCAAACGAGATGATTTGGGATGAGTTTCACCGCGGAGTGAAGGAAAAGCAGCCAACAAGTGCTCAGCAGATGTGGGAACTCGTAGAAAGAGGAGGAAGGGAGGCGCTACTAAGGTACACAATAGTAAATATTGGTAGATAGAAGGTGCTCTTTGGTAAAAGGGGTAAATTGGTCATCAAAAAGAAAGGAGGACCAAGGCACCCTTCATATAATTAATTAAAATGTCTTTATTAGTATGGCATGTTCAATAGAAACAAAGTTTTTTTTAAAGCGACGCATTTCGGCTGCATGTGGCTGTGTCCATGCAGCCCGAAACGCGGCTGAAAGAAAGAGCTGCAAAATCTGGACCCCTACAAATCAGCCGGGCTAAACAATCTGGACAATCTTTCTAAAAATGATCTGCCGAAATTGTTGCAACCCCTATTACTAGCCTGTTCAACCTCTCTTTCGTATTGTCTGAGATTCCCAAAGATTGGAAAGCTGCCGCGGTCATCCCCCTCTTCAAAGGGGGTGACACTTTGAAGAGGGGGATGACCCAAACTGCTACAGACCTATATCTATCCTACCCTGTCTTTCTAAGGTCTTCGAAAGCCAAGTTAACAAACAGATTACTGACCATTTCGAATCCCACCATACCTTCTCCGCTATGCAATCTGGTTTCAGAGCTGGTCATGGGTGCACCTCAGCCACGCTCAAGGTTCTAAACGACATCATAACCGCCATAAGAGACATTACTGTGCAGCCGTATTCATCGACCTGGCCAAGGCTTTCGACTCTGTCAATCACAAAATGCTTATTGGCAGACTCGGCAGCCTTGGTTTCTCAAATGATTGCCTCGCCTGGTTTACCAACTACTTCTCTGATAGAGTTCAGTGTGTCAAATCGGAGGGCCTGTTGTCTGGACCTCTGACAGTCTCTATGGGTGTGCCACAGGGTTCAATTCTCGGGTGGACTCTCTTTTCTGTATACATCAATGATGTTGCTCTTGCTGCTGGTGATTCTCTGATCCACCTCTACGCAGACGACACAATTCTGTATACTTCTGGCCCCTCCTTGGACACTGTGTTAACTAACCTCCAGACGAGCTTCAATGCCATATAACTCTCCTTCCGTGGCCTCCAACTGCTCTTAAACGCAAGTAAAATTAATGCATGCTTTTCAATCGATCGCTGCCCGCACCTGCTCGCTCGTCCAGCATCGCTACTCTGGACGGCTCTGACTTAGAATACGTGGACAACTACAAATACCTGGGTGTCTGGTTAGACTGTAAACTCTCCTTCCAGACTCACATTAAGCATCTCCAATCAAAAATTAAATTTAGAATCGGATTCCTATATCGCAACAAAGCATCCTTCACTCATGCTGCCAAACATACCCTCGTAAAAGTGACCATCCTACCGATCCTCGACTTCGGTGATGTCATCTATAAAATAGCCTCCAACACTCCACTCAACAAACTGGATGCAGTCTATCACAGTGCCATCCGTTTTGTCATCAAAGCCCCATACACTACCCACCATTGCGACCTGTACGCTCTCGTTGGTTGGCCCTCGCTTCATACTCGCCGCCAAACCCACTGCCTACAGGTTATCTACAAGTCTCTGCTAGGTAAAGCCCCGCTTTATCTCAGCTCACTGGTCACCATAGCAGCACCCACTCGTAGCACGCACTCCAGCAGGTATATCTCACTGGTCACCCCCAAAGCCAATTCCTCCTTTGGTCGTCTTTCTTTCCAGTTTTCTGCTGCCCATAACTGGAACGAATTGCAAAAATTTCTGAAGCTGGAGTCTCACATCTCCCTCACTAGCTTTAAGCACCAGCTGTCAGAGCATTTTACAGATCACTGCACATGTACTTAGCCTATCTGTAAACAGCCCATCTATCTACCTACCTCATCCCCATACTGGTATGTATTCATTTATTTTGCTCCTTTGCACCCCAGTATCTCTACCTGCACATTCATCTTATGCCGATCTACCATTCCAGTGTTTAATTGCTATATTGTAATTACTTCGCCACCATGACCTATTTATTTCCTTAACTTACCTCATTTGCACTCACTGTATATAGACTTTTTGTTTTATTTTGTTCTACTGTATTATTGACTGTATGTTTTCTTTATTCCATGTGTAACTCTGTGTTGTTGTATGTGTCGAATTGCTACGCGTTTATCTTGGCCAGGTTGCAGTTGCAAATGAGAACTCAACTAGTCTACCTGGTTAAATAAAGGTTAAATAAAATAAATAAATAAACATGTTTAATCAAAATGAAACTCACAAAAACAACAAAGAAGAATAAACGATACGTGAAACTCAAGCAGTGCTCAACAGGCAAGAAAACAAGATCCCACAAAGCACAATGGGGAAATGGCTGCCTAGATATGATCCCCAATCAGAGACTAAGATAAACAGCTGCCTCTGATTGGGAACCATACCAGGCCAACATAGATATACCCACCCCAGACACACCCCGACCTAACCAAAATAGAGAATAAAAAGGCTCTCTTTGGTCAGGGCATGACAGGTGCGGGTGGGCGTCTAGCGTCGGCTCCAGTGCGGGTCTTTGGCCCCGCCCAGACCCCGGGTCCAGCCATGGAGCCGGGTAGAACGCCATACCCGGACTGGGCACCAGCGCTGAGGAAGGCTCCTGCCATGGAGTGGGACTGGTTGCCGTGCCTGGACTGGGCATCGGCACAGAGAAGGGCTCCTGCCATGGAGCTGGACTGGACGTCGTGCTCGGACTGGGAATCGGCGCAGGGGATGGCTCCGGCCATGGAGCTGGAGGTTTCGGACCGTTGCAGGAGGTTCCGGACTGTGGACCGTCCCAGGAAGTTCCAGACTGGGGACCGTCTCAGGAGGTTCCGAACTGGGGACCATCTCAGGAGGTTCCGGACTGGGGTCCGTCTCAGGAGGTTCCGGACTGGGGACCGTCTCTGGAAGTTCCAGACTGGGGACCGTCGCTGGAGGTTCCGTTCTCGGGACCGTCTCAGGAGGTTCCGGGCTATGGACCGTCGTTGGAGGTTCTGGACTGGGAACCGTCGCTGGAAGCTCTGGACTAGGAACTGTCGCCGGAAGCTCTGGACTGGGAACTGTCGCCGGAGGCTCTGGACTGGGAACTGTCGCCGGAAGCTCTGGACTGGGGATCGTCGCAGGAAGCCTGGTGCGTGGGGCCGGCACTGGTGGTACCAGACTGGTGACACGCACCTCAAGGCGAGCGCGAGGAGCAGGCACAGGATGTACCAGACTGGGAAGGCGCACTGGAGACCTGGTGCGTAGAGTTGGCACAGATGGTGCCAGAACGATGACACACTTCGCACGGCGAATGCGGGGAGCTGGCGCAGGACGTACTGGGCTGTGGAGGCGCACTGGGAGACCTGATGCGTAGGACCGGCACAAATTGTACCGGAACGGTGACACACACTTCAGGGTGAGTACGTGGAGGAAACACAGGCAAAAGCAAAGCAGGCAAAAGCAGTCCCCATGTTTTATGTACTACGTCATTCAATGGTGTACTACGTCATCAATTTTGTATGCTATGTTACATCCTGCAAAAATTACAATGATTATTTATAGTTTTTATTCGTATATGTTATGAATCCATTTCGTACTATATGTTCCGAATTTGTTGCGTTTAAATTCCTGGAGTGCATCTCTAACATGGACAGATTTTGGCTTTGTGGCTGCCCAAACAAGCAAGTGAAATGTGGTCCCTATTCTGTGTCTGGAGCTCTATTGGAAGGATGTGACACCATTCTTCCACAATAAATTCCATAATTTGGTTTTATTGATGGAAAACGTGTGCCTCTCAAGAATCTCAAGTGTTCAATTGGGTTGAGATCTGGTGATTGAGATGGCATATGGTTTACATCATTTTCATGCTTATCAAACCATTCAGTGACCACTCGTGCCCTGTGGATGGAGCATTGTCATTCTATGGGGGCATAGCCATGGTAGCAAAAATAATGGCCTGTTCAGCATTTTTATACATGATCCTAAGCATGATGGGATGTTAATTGCTTAATTAACTCAGGAACCACACCTGTGTGAAGAACCTGCTTGCAATATGCTTTGTATTCCTCATTTACTCAAGTTTTTCCATTATTTTGGCAGTTACCCGTATGTTTCACAAGTTGACAGCACAGTACAGTACTGTACAGTAAAAGAAAGTACAGTACAGTACAATACAATACACCAGAAGACATTAGAGTACAGTAAATAAAATAAAAGTCAAATATAGTGTACTATTGTACCCTACTATACTCTAATGTATACTCTGCTGAACTAAACTATACTATACTGAGTAAAACCCTACTGTCCTATACCGTACCATGCCGTACTGTACTATACTGAATAAAACTCTACTGTCCTATACTCTACTATACCATACTGTACTTCACTGAATAAAACTCTATTGTCCTATACCGTACCGTACCATACCGTACTGCATTGTACTCCACTCTCCTAAACTGTCAGGCACTGTACTGTGATGTTCAAATGTGTGAAACATAGCGTAGACGTCTATCATTAGTTCAGATTTGGATCTGATCTGCACCGACCAAATTTTGTTGGGGCGGAGCTCATTGGAATAATAGTGTTCGTTTCCATTCATAGGCTTGTGTGCGGCTGCCCGGCCATGGAAACCCATTTCAATAAGCTCCCGACAAACAGTTCTTGTGCTGACGTGGCTTCCAGAGGCAGTTTGGAGTGTTGCAACCGAGGACAGACGATTTTTACCTGCTAGGCTCTTCAGTACTCGGCGGTCCTGTGTGGCCTACCACTTGTTGCTCCTAAACATTTCCACTTCACAATAACAGCACTTATAGTTGACTAGGGCAGCTCTAGCAGGGCAGACATTTGACAAACTGACTTGTTGTTTGTGGCATCCTATGATGGCGCCCCTTTAAGTCACGGAGCTCTTAGTAAGGCCATTCTACAGCCCATGTTCGTGTATGGAGATTGCATGACTGTGTGCTCAATTCTATACACCTAAAACTGACTCCATCAGTGGCTCCCTTACCGTTGTTCTCTGTGGTGACGTGGATCAGGTCGGTGACTGTGGTCTCATTGCACTGATTGAGGATATACCCTCTGACGCCTGGAAGAGATGGGGCGTCTTCCCGTGAGCTGTGACACTGGGGCTTGGAGGAGATGTCAGAGAGCAGGCTACACGAGGCTCCAACCACACTGCTCAGTCTCTCCCACTGCTCCACATCCTTACACAGGGGTCACATACCATGAGCTTCTACAAGCACATTTGTACTCACCAACGCATGTCTTTCGTTTACTGCAGTATTGTGTTCAGAGCTGTGTTCCCGTCTTACCTCTTTTCGCAGAGGATCGATCAGAGCTACGACTGCTGGGTATTTACTAATCAAAGCCTCATACATGTCCACTAGTTCATCAGGAGACTTGGGTGTTCCTGTAATAACTTCATACTTTCCTTTTGGCTATAGAGGAGCAAAGACAGAATGAATACATAGAATTGTACTCCTTGTGCAAGGGCACACTGCATGTTTTAACATTCTGTTTACATACATAGTCCATTAGGTTGTGAGCAGCACAGTTTACTGCTAAATGGATCCCCTTTCCAAGTGCCAATCCAAGATTGTTAGAAGCTTCAGTAATTAGATCGAGAGGCTGCTCAGGACGCTCATACCCAACAACTAAGGCTCCAGAGTCAGACACTGTTGGCAGTACAGGCTGGAAAGAGAGAAGGAATGTTTAGTCAGCCACCTGGAAAGGAACACAAAGTGTCATTGTTAATAATATACCTATATATGTGGAGAGAAGTGCTGGATCATCTATTTGCAGTTTGATAGTGCAACTAGTACTTAACCATAAACAGACGGCATTGAATTGATTCAAGCCTTGAAAAATGTACGCTTTCATGTAAGGTATACAGTGCCTTCAGAAAGTATTCACACCCCTGGACTTTTTCCAAATTTTGGGATTCAAGTGGATTTAATTGTAATTTTTTTTCAAGGATTACACAAAACAGTATGTAATGTCAAAGTGGAATGAAAAATCTAACATTTGTAAAAAGAAAAAAAGAAAAAGAAAACACTTAATTTATCTTGATTAGATAAGTAGTCAACCCCGAGTCAATACATGTTAGAATCACCTTTGGAAGTGATTACAAATTAGTCTTTCTGGATAAGTCTCTTTTTCCCAAATTCTTCAAGATTTGTCAAATTGGTTGTTGATCATTGCTAGACAAGCATTTTCAGGTTTTGTAATAGATTTTCAAGCAGATTTAAGACAAAACTGTAACTCGGCCACTCAGGAACATTCACTGTCTTCTTGGTAAGCAACTCCAGTGTAACGGCGTTCTTTGTTTGTAGATGAAGGAGAGTCGGACCGAAATGCAGCGTGGTGGTTAATCATGATTATTTAATGAAAATAATGACGATACATGAAATAACTATTAAATACAAAAAAACTACAAACGGAACGTGAAACCTATTACAGCCTATCTGGTGAACACTACACAGAGACAGGAACAATCACCCACGAAATACAAAGCGAAACCCAGGCTACCTAAATACGGTTCCCAATCAGAGACAACGAGAATCACCTGACTCTGATTGAGAAACGCCTCAGGCAGCCAAACCTATGCAACACCCCTACTCAGCCGTAATCCCAATAATACAAAAACCCCAATACGAACCACAACATATAAACCCATGTCACACCCTGGCCTGACCAAACATATAACGAAAACACAAAATACAATGACCAAGGCGTGACATCCAGTGTAGATTTGGCCTTGTGTTTTATGTTATTGTCCTGTTGAAAGGAGAATTAATCTCCCATGTCTGGTAGATAGCAGACAACCAGGTTTTCCTCTAGGATTTTGCCTGTGCTTAGCTCCATTCCTTTTTTTTCACCCTGAAAAACTCCCAGTCCTTAACAATTACAAGCATAACATGATGCAGCCACCACTATGCTTGAACATATGGAGTGGTACTCAGTAATGTGTTGTATTGGATTTGTCCCAAACATAACATTTTGTATTCAGGACAAAAAGTGAATTGCTTTGTCACATTTTTTGCAGTATAACTTTAGTGCCTTGTTGCAAACAGGATGCATGTTTTGGAATATGTGTATTCTGTACCGACGTCCTTCTTTCACTCTGTCAATTAGGTTAGTATTGTGGAGTAACTACATGTTGTTGATCCATCCTCAGTTTTCTCCTATCTGTACCTTTGTAGTGACTGGGTGCACACTATCCAAAGTGTAATTAATAACCTCACTATGCTCAAAAAAAAATATATATATATCTACCAATAGGTGCCCTTCTTTGTGAGGCATTGTAAAACCTCCCTGGTCTTTGTGTTGAATCTGTGTTTGAAATTCACTGTTCGACTGATGGACCTCACAGATAATTGTATGTGTGGGGTACAGAGATGAAGAAGTAATTCAAAAAATTTAAAAACTATTATTGCACATAGACTGAGTCCATGCAACTTATGTGACTTGTTAAGCAGTTTTACTCCTGAACTTATTTACAGTAGTCTTGCTAAGGCGTTGACATATCAGGTTTTCATTATTAATTAATTAGTAAAAAAGGTTAAAATCATAATTCCACTTTGATATTATGGGGTATTGTGTGTAAGCCAGTGACATAAAATCTCAATTTAATCCATTTTCAATTCAGGATGCAACACAACAAAAGTTGGAAAAAGTAACATTCAGTCTTAGAAATAAATCAAAAGATAACATATCTAAACTCAGCAAAAAAAGAAACGTCCTGTCACTGTCAACTGTGTTAATTTTCAGCATACTTAACATGTGTAAATATTTGTATGAACATAACAAGATTCAACAACTGAGACATAAACTGAACAAGTTCTACAGACGTGACTAACAGATATGGAATAATGGGTCCCTGAACAAAGGGGGTCAAAATCAAAGTAACAGTATCTGGTGTGGCCACCAGCTGAAATAAGTACCGCAGTGCATCTCCTCCTCATGGACAGCACCAGATTTGCCAGTTCTTGCTGTGAGATGTTACCCCACTCTTCCACCAAGGCACCTGCAAGTTCCCCGACATTTCTGGGGGGAATGGCCCTAGCCCTCACCCTCCGATCCAACAGGTTCCAGACGTGCTCAATGGGATTGAGATCCGGGCTCTTCGCTGGCCATGGCAGAACATTGACATTCCTGTCTTGCAGGAAATCAAGCACAGAACGAGCAGTATGGCTGGTGGCATTGTCATGCTGGAGGGTCATGTCAGGATGAGCCTGCAGGAAGGGTAACACATGAGGGAGGAGGATGTCTTCCCTGTAAAGCACAGCGTTGAGATGGCCTGCAATGACAATAATCTCAGTCCGATGATGCTGTGACACACCGCACCAGACCATGACGGACCCTCCACCTCCAAATCGATCCCGCTCCAGAGTACAGGCCCCGGTGTAACGCTCATTCCTTCGACGATAAACGCGAATCCGACCATCACCCCTGGTGAGACAAAACCGCGACTCGTCAGTGAAGAGCACTTTTTGCCAGTCCTGTCTGGTCCAGCGACGGTGGGTTGGTGCCTATAGGCAACGTTGTTGCCGGTGATGTCTGGTGAGGACCTGCCTTACAACAGGCCTACAAGCTCTCAGTCCAGCCTCTCTCAGCCTATTGCGGACAGTCTGAGCACTGATGCAGGGATTGTGCGTTCCTGGTGTAACTTGGGCAGTTGTTGTTGCCATCCTGTACCTGTCCCGCAGGTGTGATGTTCGGATGTACCGTCCCAGTGCAGTTGTTGTTACACGTGGTCTGCCACTGCGAGGATGATCAGCTGTCTTTCCTGTCTCCCTGTAGCGCTGTCTTAGGAGTTTCACAGTACGGACATTGCAATTTATTGCCCTGGCCACATCCGCAGTCCTGATGCCTCCTTGCAGCATGCCTAAGGCATGTTCCCGCAGATGAGCAGGGACCCTGGGCATCTTTCTTTTGGTGTTTTTCAGAGTCAGTAGAAAGGCCTCCTTAGTGTCCTTGACATTAATTGACCTTAATTGCCTATCGTCTGTAAGCTGTTAGTGTCTTAACGACCGTTCCACAGGTGCATGTTCATTCATTGTTTATGGTTCATGGGAAACCGTGTTTAAATCCCTTACAATGAAGATCTGTGAAGTTATTTGGATTTTTACTAATTATCTTTGAAAGACAGGGTCCTGAAAAAGGGATGTTTCTTTTTTTGCTGAGTTTATGTCCACCAAAATGTATTTGCTTTCTTTTCTAGAAGGTAGAGTAAGAAAGACAACATGTACTGTAGACCCTGACTCAACTGTGAGTCATAAGACACAAATAGAGCCCTATACTGTACAGTAGAGCCAATATACAAATATCTGCCGCAATGTTCCTTACCCCTGTTTTTGAAGCAGCGTTCATTATTTTCATCATCTCCTTTTGAAGCTCAAGTACCATTGTAATGATCTGTTGGGGGAGTTCACAGGTTGTCTTCGATACAGGTTTCTTTAAACTATGTAATACCAACGCTTGGCAGAGAAAATGTGCTATGTTGGAAAACAATCAGGAACATTGGTTGACTTAACCTCGACACTCTCAAGACTAGTATTCAGTAAGTCCTGTATGGTCGTGTGCGGCGTAGTTGGTAGAGCCTGGGGCTTGCACCACCAGGGTTGTGGGTTCGATTCAAGCGTGGGACCAGAATGAATGTATGCACTCACTACTGTAAGTCGCTCTGGATAAGAGGGTCTGCTAAATTACTTACATGTGTAAGTGTCCAGATAGAACACAAAGAATAAACTCTCCCAGTAATACTGGGCAGATGGAGAACAAAATGTGTAACTTGAAATTGGAGAATAAAGGCTGAAAATATGTTGTGGTTGTGAGTGTCAGTACTTGTTTCAGTCTTTGTCCAGCTTTAGGGATGACAATGACTTCCTCCAGTAAATTGAGTTTTCCTGGGGACATCTTGCCACAGCTCAACAAAGTTACCAAGGGCACAGGGATGTGCATCTCTTTTGGACACGGCTGTTAAAATAAAGAAAAAGCATAGTAAAGCATTTGGTGTTTTACAAATGTGACCCGTTTCAAGAAGCGAGGTGTATGTCGCACGCCACTACTTCACAGGAGAGGCATTTTAACGTTTTAATTTTTTATTTTAAATGTATTCGTTTTTTGCCAGAAATGCCTTCTGGGACATAAAAGACTTGATGAGGTATTATTGAACACTTTAATTACAGTAGCAGATTTTGGACATTATATACCCAAGTCAAGAGAAGATGGTCAATATTATTACTCAGCACTTCTTTAAAAACTACTGGCTACATGTTTTGTATGACAACTAGATGAAATAGCCTCCCTACACCCACATATACTGTATAGTATCTGGTATTGCCCTTAGGCCTATCATTCCTGATCAATGACCTATTTCACATTGCATGGTGTGTTTGTGTGTGTGCAGGTATGTGTGTTGAAGGGAGGGCTCACTGACTTGTTGGTTTCTCAGAGCTTTGATGTACTTGTACAGGGGGAGGCATTGCAGTAGAGCCCCAGTCTTGGCCACAGCCAAGGACACTGAACCAATGGCCATGCTGCCAGGCAGGACGAGCTCTAAGGGCTCTGGAGGTGGAATGGGCTTCTCTGTGCTGTTGCCTTTTTTGCCTGGAAAACCAGAAACAAACTTCATCTGCCTCAATGTTGTTACACAACTTGAGAGGAAGAACATTTTCCCCCAGTGACTGACTGAGAGGCCAGGCCTCCCACAGGGACTCTCTTGCAACACTAGAGAGAGGGGAGGAGACGGTTTACCACAGGGGGACCACTAGGGAAATAAGAAAGAGAGCATTGCATTGGACCATTGGACCAGCGCTTCAACTAAGACTTCTCTATGGAGCCGGGACCTAATACTGGCAGAGCTCTTAAAATAACACCTCTCAATGTGTCTCCCAGGTGCAAACTTCAGCGTAACATTGAACCTGCACATAACCTCTGAGCACCAGTCCGTTTCTTTATGCATACTTAAAACATACACAGGGTCCCGCTGCTGTATTTGATTGAGAACAAGCTAATGTTTTGAAAGAAAAGCATCCAGTGGTAATATGATGTGTGATGTCAGATTATCTGGCAGGCTGGCCCAGGGGAGAGGTTTGTTACCTTTGTCTCCACCCTTCTTGTCTTTGGGGGATGCGGTGGGAGGGGATGGCTCAGGCACAGGCACACTCGGTGGCGGGTTCTCCTTCTCTCTGTTCCGAATGTCCTGGTCCTCCAGGTAGCGGGCCATGAAGAAATCACTGCCACACAAAACAAATACCATTTGGCCTTCATCCACAGGAGCAGCATAGAGTTATCAAAAGCAGCATGCATGACACTATGGGGTGGATCAGGACAAGGGTTTATTTTACCCTTGGATGAGCCATTGTATAATAGGAGAAATGTCAGATATTGACCAAATAGGTACTGATGGAGAATGGAACACACTCCTTGTGTGACACCAGAGTTACCGGAGCATTGTATTTGAGAGAGCACAGCAAACTATGTTCTGTCTCTGCTATTACAAAGCCATCATACATTTCTTAAATGATTTCTGAATTAGGTACAGAGTAAACAAGCTTGCGTGATTGGCTATGTAAAAACAAAGCACAGGGTCTTATTTTCAGTTTATACATTTTAAACGTGTAGGCTAATATTTTTGGAGGCTGTCATGTAAAGCTGGGAAGAACAACTGAAAATTATCGACACCGACAAAACCAACCACCTATCGTGAACATTTTTCTGATAGTGTTCATTACGAAAAATAGCCTATTCTGCCAGACACCTGGTTGACACAGCTCTTATTTGCTCCACCTTCACAGTAGAAGCCTGAAACAAGATTCTAAAGACTGTTGACATCTAGTGGGAACCTTAGGAAGTGCAATATGACCCCATAGACACTGTAAAAAAAATAAAAATTGGATAGGCAATGACTTGAAAAACTACAAACCTCAGATTTCCCACTTCCTGGTTGGATTTTTTCTCAGGTTTTTGCGTGCCATATGAGTTCTGTTATACTCACAGACATCATTCAAACAGTTTTAGAAACTTGTGTTTTCTATCCGAATATAATAATTATATGCATTTTCTAGCATTTGGGCCTGAGTAGCAGGCAGTTTACTCTGGGAACCTTATTCATCCAAGCTACTCAATACTGCCCCCCAGTCCCAAAGAAGATTAAGAGGGTGTGAACGACTCTGAATAGGTGTAGATCAAATCAATCAAATCAAATCAAACTTTATTAGTCACATGCGCCGAATACAACATGTGTAGACCTTACCGTGTACATGTAGGTAGCGGTGAAGTGACTATGCATAGATAATAAACAGCAAGTAGCATCAGTGTAAAAAACAATGTAAATTGTCCGGTAGCCATTTGATTAATTGTTCAGCACTCTTATGGCTTGGGGGAAGAAGCTGTTAAGGAGCCTCTTGGACCTAGACTTGGTGCTCCGACACCGCTTGCCGTGTGGTAGCAGAGAAAACAGTCTTTGACTTGGGTGACTGGAGTCTTTGACAATTTTGGGGTTCTTTCCTCTGACACCGCCTAGTATATAGGTCCTGGATGGCAGGAAACTTGGCCCCAGTGATGTACTGGGCCATACGCACTGCCCTATGTAGTGCCTTATGGTCAGTTGCGGAGCTGTTACCATACCAGTCGGTGATGCAACCGGTCAGGATGCTATTGATGGTGCAGCTGTAGAACTTTTTGATGATCTGGGGACCCATGCCAAAATGTTTCAGTCTCCTGAGGGGGAAATGTTGTTGCTGTGCCCTCTTCACGACTGTCTTGGTGTGTTTGGACAATGATAGTTCGTTGGTGATGTAGACACCAAGGAACATGAAACTCTTAACCAGCTACACTACAGCCCCGTCGATATTAATGGGGGCATGTTTGGCCCGCCTTTTCCTGTAGTCCACGATCAGCTCCTTTGACTTGTTCACATTTAGGGAGAGGTTGTTGTCTCTGACCTCCTCCCTATAGGCTGCCTCATCGTTGTTGATGATTAGGCCTACCACTGTTGTATTGTCAGCAAACCTAATGATGATGTTGAAGTCGTATTTGGCCATGCAGTCGTGGGTGAACAGGGAGCACAGGAGGGGACTAGTGTTGAGGATCATCATGGCAGATGTTTTGTTGCCTACCCTTACCACCTGATGGCGGCCCGTCAGGAAGTCCAGGATCCAGTTGCAGAGGGAGGTGTTTAGTCCCAGAGTCCTTAGCATAGTGATGAGCTTTGTGGACACTATGGTGCTGTACGCTGAGCTGTAGTCAATGAACAGCATTCTCACATAACGTGTTCCTTTTGTCCAGGTGGGAAAGGGCAGTGTGGAGTGCGATTGATATTGCGTCATCTGTAGATCTATTGGGGCAGTAGGTGAATTGGAGTGGGTATCTAAATTATCCTGGAGGATGCTGTTGATGTGAGCCATGACCAAACTTTCAAAGCACTTCATGGCTACCGACGTGAGTGCTACGGGATAATCATTTAGGCAGGTTACCTTCGCTTCCTTGGGCACAGGGACAATGGTGGTCTGCTTGAAACATGTAGGTATTACAGACTCGGTCAGGGAGAGGTTGAAAATGTCAGTGAAGACACTTGCCAGTTGGCCCACGCCTGCTTTATGTACACGTCCTGGTAGTCCATCTGGCCCTGCGGCTTTGTGAATGTTGACCTGTTTAAAGGTCTTGCTCACATCGGCTACCGAGAGTGTTATCACACAGTTGTCCAGAACAGCTTGTTGCTTGCCTCAAAGTGAGCATAAAAGGCATTTAGCTCGTCTGGTAGGCTCGCGTCACTGGGCAACTTGCGGCTGGGTTCTCTTTGTAGTCCGTAATAGTTTTCAAACCCTGCCACATCCAATGAGCGTCAGAGCCAGTGTTGTAGGATTCAATCTTAATCCTGTATTAACGCTTTGCTTGTTTGATGGTTCGTCTGAGGGCTTACTGGGATTTCTTATAAGCGTCCGGATTAGTGTCCCGCTCCTTGAAAGCGGCAGCTCTAGCCTTTAGCTCGGTGCAGATGTTACCTGTTATCCATTGCTTCGGGTTGGGATATGTACGTACGGTCACTATGGGGACGACATCGTCAATGCACTTAGTGATGAAGCCGACGGCTGAGGTGGTATACTCCTCAATGCCATTTGATGAATCTCGGGAACATATTCCAGTCTGTGCTAGCAAAACAGTCCTGTAGCGTAGCATCCGCGTCATCTGACCACTTCCATATTGAGCGACTCACTGGTACTTCCTGCTTTAGTTTTTGCTTGTAAACAGGAATCAGGATTATTGTCAGATTTGCCAAATGGAGGGCGTGGTCTAAAGTTTTTTCCCTCTGGTTGCACATGTGACATGCTGGTAAACATTTGGTAAAACTGATTTAAGTTTGCCTGTATTGAAGTCCCTGGCCACTAGAAGCGCTGCTTCTGGATGAGAATTTTCTTGTTTGCTTACGACCAGCATCGGTTTGTGGTGGTAAATAGGCGGCTACGAATAATATAGATAGTGTGGTCTACAGCTTATCACAAGGTACTCTACCACAGGCGAGCAATACCTCGAGACTTATATTAGCCATCGCGCACCAGCTGTTATTGACAAATAGATACACACCCCCGCCCCTCGTCTTACCAGAAGTAGCATCTCTGTCCTGCCAGTACATGTAAGATCCCGACAGCTCTATATACTATGTGTCGTCATTCAGCCACGACTTCGTGAAACATAAGATATTACCGTTTTTAATGTTCCGTTGGTAGTATAATCTTAGGTCATCCATTTTATTTTTCAATCATCGCATGTTGGCCAATAGAATGGATGGCAGTGGGAATTTACTCACTCGCCTACAAATTCTCAGAAGGTAGGCCAACCTCCGCCTCCTTATTCTCAGTCTTTTCTTCAAGCAAATGACAGGGATTTGGGCCCGTTCCCGAGAAAGCAGTATATCCTTCACGTCGGACTCGTTAAAGTAAACATCTTTTTCCAGTTTGAGGTGAGTGATCGCTGTTCTGATGTCCAGAAGTTATTTTCAGTCATATGAGATGGTAGAAACAACATTATGTACAAAATAAGTATAAAAAATAAGTTACAAACAATGTAATTTTTTTTTTACATAAAAGCAGTTGGTTGGGAGCACGTAAAAAGTCAACCATCCCCTCCGGCTCTGCAATAGGTGTACCAAAACATTCAAGGGCCATTTTCTCAAAAGTGGGGTGACAAGTTTATCAACGTTCAAAGCAGAATTACTTTCCCATTGTTCCTCAACTGCATTGTATGATATACCGGCCCTGATTTCCACATCCACGGACGTTGGTTTTTGATTCGGGCCAGACCAAATCTGAATCAATCATAGACTTCTAGCCTTGATTTAGAGCACACATAGACGTCTATAAATGACATATTTTCAACATTCATTCAGAACCAAAAATGAACATGATTTTAACATCTGGAAAAATACGGATTTTAGACGTCTTTTCAACATAATTTTGCTTACTGGGACTATTGGCAATTATTTGGGTCAGACCAAGGGATGTAATGGCCAGGACCGGCCCTGCCAGACGTAATGTTTGACTAAAAACATAATAATTTCAAGCGCTGTTTACATTCAGGGCAGCAGGTAGCCTAGTGGTTAGAGCATTGTGCCAGTAACCAAAAGGTTGCTATATTGAATACCGAAAGGTTGCTATAACCGAAAGGTTGCTAGATTGAAAAGGTATAAATCTGTCATTCTGCCCCTGAACAAGGCAGTTCTTAGGCCGTTATTGTAAATGAGTATTTGTTCTTAACTGACTTGCCTAGTTAAATAAAAAAACATTTGTATACAATAACATATGCAGTATTTCTCTATTATGCGTGGCAATACTTTGGAACAGCTGATTTCCTGGTGTTTTTAGTCTTTTATGTCCAACAATGAAAATTCAGAAGATGTTCCCCCACAAAAAACAGATATGGGGAAGGGTACCAAAACATTTCTGCAGCATTGAAGGTCACCAAGAACACAGTGGCCTCCATCATGCTTAAATGGAAGAAGTTTGGTACCACCAAGACTCTTCCTAGAGCTGGCCACCCGGTCAAACTGAGCAATCGGGGGAGAAGGGCTTGAACCTGATGGTCACTCTGACAGAGCTCCAGAGTTCCTCTGTGGAGATGGGAGAACCTTCCAGAAGGACAACCATATCTGCAGCATTCCACCAATCAGGCCTTTATGGTAGAGTGTCCAAACTGAAGCCACTCTTCAGTAAAAGACACATGACAGCCAGCTTGGAATTTGCCAAGATTGACCAGAGAAACAAGATTCTCTGCTTTGATGAAACCAAGATTGAAATCTTTGGCCTGAATGCCAAGTGTCACGTCTGGAGGAAACCTGAAAAGCCAGAGCCCAGACTTGAACAATAGATCTAACATCTCTGGAGACCTGAAAAATAGCTGTTCAGCGACGCTCCCCATCAAAACTGAGAGTTTGAGAGGATCTGCAGAGGAGAATGGGAGAAACTCCCAAAATCAGGTGTGCCAAGCTTGTAGCGTCATACCCAAGAATACTTGAGGTTGTAATCACTGCCAAAGGTGCTTCAACAAAGTACTGAGTAAGTGGTCTGAATAGTTATGTAAATGTGATATTTCATTTTTTATTTAAAAAAAATACTTTTGCAAACATTGCTGAAAACCTGTTTTTGCTTTGTCATTATGGGTTATTGTGTATTGATTGATGAGGGTAAACAATGATTTAATCCACTTTAGAATAAGGCTGTAACGTAACAAAATGTGGAAAAAGTCTAGGGTTCTGAATGCTTTCCAAATGCACTGTATACACTGAGTATACAAAACATTACGGACACCTGCTCTTTCCATGACATAGACTAACCTGTTGAATCCAGGTTAAAGCTATGATCCCTTATTGATGTCACCTGTGTAGATGAAGGGGAGGAGACAGGTTAAAGAAGGATTTTTAAGCCTTGAGACAATTGAGACATGGATTGTTTATTTGTGCCATTCAGTGAATGAAGAACATTTATTTTAAGTGCCTTTGAACGGGGTATGGTAGTTGGTAGCAGGCGCACCGGTTTGAGTGTGTCAAGAACTGCAATGTTGCTGGGTTTTTCACACTCAACATTTTGCAGTGTGTATCAAGAATGGTCACCACCCAAAGGACATCCAGCCAACATGACACAACTGTGGGAAGCCTTAGAGTCAACATGAACCAGCATCCCTGTGGAATGCTTTTGACACCTTGTAGAACATACCCCGACAAATTTAGGCTGTTCTGAGGCCAAAAGGGGTTGCAACTCAATATTAGGAAGGTGTTTCTAATGTTTTGTACACTCAGTGTATACCAAATCAAGACTTTTTCAGAAACAACCCAGCTGAAATTTGTATGATTTCATGTTTGTGTCACTAACGCAATACCCTTTAGGCAAGGGTATCTAATTTGATATTGCAGCTCTGCCAAGAGGAGAGAACGACAGCAGTTCAGCAGAGGACAATAGCATGCTAGGCTTTGGCATCTTGGCACAGTATGCGCCAGGGGCAGGGGTAAAGCTAAACACTGACCCCTCCTCCCTCTAACCTAGTGCCCTTGTGACTCCCCAGGGATGCCAATCTCTGTGAGATCATATTATGTGATCATTACAGCTAATGCTGCCACTTGGAGAAGTGCCATGCCTTTCAAATAATATAATATGCATGGACTATTAGACAAGTATTGGCATTACAAGCTATGCCATCCAACTTGAGGAGAAAAATATGAAAAATATTCCTCTAAGACAACTGGAATTTGCCTTTTTTTCAGTTAAGAACAAATTCTTATTTACAATGACAGCCTACACCAGCGAAACCCAGACGACGCAGGGCCAATTGTGCGCCGCCCTATGGGATCACAGCTGGTTGTGATACAGCCTGGAATCGAACCAGGGTGTCTGTAGTGACACCTCTAGCACTGATGCAGTGCCTTAGACAGTTGCGTGACTTGGGATGCATCAGGATTTGCTGGATGGAGATTCAAGTTCTTTATCATTTAATACATTTGTCTGGGAACATTTATCAGACATTTAATATATTTCACTAGGATTTCACTAGGATTTAGCACAAGCTACAGTCCCTGGTTCTAGAACAGGCAAACCGGTTTAATGAATTTATTTCATTTATTTATTTTGATTGTTATTAATCTAGTTTTGTCTTTTGGGGCATTCTATAAAATAACTAGAATAATATAGTTAATTAACTAGAAGATACTCTTAAAATGTTGCAGCTGTGATACTAATTACATTAGATACAGGCCTCCCGGGTGGCGCAGTGGTTAAGGGCGCTGTACTGCAGCGCCAGCTGTGCCATCAGAGACTCTGGGTTCGCGCCCAGGCTCTGTCGTAACCGGCTGTGACCGGGAGGTCCATGGGGCGACGCACAATTGGTCTAGCGTCGTCCGGGTTAGGGAGGGCTTGGTCGGTAGGGATGTCTTTGTCTCATCGTGCACCAGTGACTCCTGTGGCGGGCTGGGCGCAGTGCACGCTAACCAAGGTTGCCAGGTGCACGGTGTTTCCTCCGGTGCGGCTGGCTTCCGGGTTGGATGCGTGCTGTGTTAAGAAGCAGTGCGGCTAGGTTGGGTTGTGTATCGGAGGATGCATGACTTTCAACCTTTGTCTCTCCCGAGCCCGTACGGGAGTTGTAGCGATGAGACAAGATAGTAGCTACTACAACAATTGGACACCACGAAAAAGGGGTAAAAAATAAATAAAAATGACATTACTGTAATTGCTGGACTATTAAGCGCACCTGAATATAAACCGCGCCCACTGAATTATTAAAAAATATGTATTTTGTACATAAATACGCCGCACATAAGGTGCCTACCGGTACATTGAAACAAATGAAATTTTATACACTAATTGTAGCACCTCCTGTGCACTGAAACCACTGAAGTCATCTCCTTCGGTGTCGGAGATGAATAGCCTCAGAATTGCTTCATCCGATGTTGGATCGTTTTCATTGTCGCTCTCGTCGCTTTCATCCGGAGGCAAATACCCCGCTGAGCTCATGCTGCCCCTTCAACACGCAGCAGTCCAGCCTTTCGAAACCCGTTGATGATAGTGGATTTTTTGACAATGCTCCACGCTGTCAGGACCCACTGGCAGACTTGACCATAAGTTGCTCTTCGCATGCAGCCCGTTTTAGTGAAGGATTTCTCCCCACTTGTCATCCAAGACTCCCACTGAACAAGGAGCGCCACCTTAAATGCACGATTTACACTGATGTCGAGTGGCTGCAAATACTTTGGGCCATCTGCTTTTCTTCCCTCTGAAAGCCTTTGTTGTCTTTTTGCACTGAGTCAGTTCCTCACGCTGCTGTTTCCAACGCCTTATCATCGATTCATTAAGGCCAAGCTCCCGTGCAGCAGCTCTCTTTCCTTTTCCAACAGCCAGATCGATCGCCTTCAACTTGAAAGCTGCATCATATGCATTTCTCCGTGTCTTTGCCATGATGAATGATAGGAAGTTTGAGCGCGCTCGATTTTACGTCACGTGACGGTGCTCAGTTTTTTGGCGGCATGAAAGCGGGAAAAATCCATAAATTAGCCGTGTCATTGTATAAACCGCGAGGTTCAAAGCGTGGGAATAAAGTAGCGGCTTATAGTCCAGCAATTACGGTAGATACTTTGTGGACACCAAATAGTTTAGGCTCCATTGAATCAATGCATTTCCTTAAGTCTAGACCACATGTCAAACACAAGGCCGGGCAGAATCCAGCCCCTGACACATCTTTCCGTTGACACGTGCAATGATTTGTGTTGTCAAATAATTTTGGACCGCTTCCATATCGCCCCTGATGCTCTACACTACAAGTCACAGCAAGTACTGCTAAAGTACTGCCAATGCACTGTCTACACACACACCCCACTCCTCCTTAGACCCACACAATAATTATTCTACCGGACCGAAACTTTAAACATGTAGGCTAAATGTTCATGCCAAGTTTCAATTCTAACAGGTCATTGCTGAAAATGTAATCTTTGTTGTCAAAAAGTTATAAAATAAAGGATTCGCACGCGGACCATAGGACACACAGCGAGTATAAATAAGTAAACAGCTGAGTCATCTACTTTATGGAATTACAGCCCGATGCACTTGCATTGGGTGAATGCAATGTCAATTGCGCTGCTTTCGTGTGTCCTGTTTACAGCGTACAGCTGAGGGAAAGTGTACAGACAGCTTGGATTTTGGCATCTAGGCTACTAAAATGTTGCAGTCTGGCTTCATTCTTTTAAAGCTTGACAACGAATAACCAATAACCAATAACCAACCCAGGCCTATTACAGGAACATTTGAGCAGTGGCCTAGGCTGGCTACTCAACTACAAGACATATTGAGCGCACTATACAGCAATGCTGCATTCAACCTATGATTGCTATGATTCATTCAACACTGACCATGACTTAACTTTAACCCTCCTGTTGTGTTCGTTTCATGTTAATTAATGATGTGTTCCCGTTCCAAAATGAACGCCCCATTATAGTTGATTATAAATCCATAGTAATACATATATTATCACAATGTTGTGTTAGATCTTTTTATCAACAATCAAAGTTTTGAACTTCTATTAGCTATTTATAGCATGTAGGCCTCATTGGCCTGAGCTCATACAACTCGTTTTTGAGTTTTAAAAAAAGCATCATGTATGGATTATTTTGACTACAACAGATGCTCAGATGAAACATATTGTGCTATTTGTCACAGACTATTTTGTGTCAAAGTTTAACAAGGACTCTCTCCCCTCACCCGTGTCATGATCAAAGATATGATCAAGAGCCTACAGTATATCGTTTGGTGATTGTGCTGCCACAGAATGAATTGTGAGCAAGGCCTCAAAAAAGCTTTATATACCAGAGTTGCAAGAAAAGTTGTATATATCATTGAAACGATGTTGCGATGTTTGTAAGAATGCCAACAGGTGTGGTTCCTGTGGGGGAAAGATTATATTGGGGAAAGGTTCCCGTGGAGGTTGCCATGAAAGAGTGAGGTGTGTGCATGTGGGGGTCTGGGAGAGGAAGTGTGTCCTTCTAATGAATGGGCATGTGCCTGAACTAAATTTTATACACTAATTGTAGTCTCACTCATTAATTTCTAATGACCGGTCCGGGAACACCGCTGGTGTACAAGAGTTAAATAAAACACCCAAAATGTTATGAAAATCACCCAAATGTATTTTGTGTGTTCAGGTTCCCTGAGTGGACAAAGTAATGGAACCTTAGGACAATCAATTTTCAAAACTTGTGTAAATCTACAGCAGGAGGGTTATTATTAGACCTGGGGGTATTTCAGCAAGGTTGTTTTTATAGTTATTAGTTACATATCCAACCATGTAAAAAAATATATATATATTTCTGCACATTCATCACCAATATCTTGACTTTCAGTATTGACAACTACTGGTTTCGCAAACATATCTGTGCACAGAGCTCTAGAGAGGATGCGCACCTAAGTATTTTATCCACTCCTGTCTGGTCGCAGGGATCAGAGCCCTTTAGGATTGTGTTCAGTGATTCATGGATCCAGTGGAGAGCGGCCATCACAGAATCCCTCCTCTTATCATTGTTGATATTGGTCACACCACTTGGGTCCTGGAAACTGTTGTCGAGGACCTCCCTGTGGCTTGATATCACCGCAGAACATGTTGTCTAAACACAAAGACAAGGGGGAGGAGGGTTTTAGCAAGAAAAAGCAGTGGGTGGACAATGTGAGGCAAAACCTACTATGATGCCTTTTAGAAGAATGATGATGCTGTCTGCTACATAATCTACTATAGTCCTAGGAATACCATGATACAGTGCCTTGAAAAAGTATTCATCCCCCTTGGCGTTTTTCCTATGTTGTTGCATTACAACCTGTAATTAAAATACATTTTATTTGGATTTCATGTAATGGGCATACAAAAAATAGTCCAAATTGGTGAAATTCATAAAAATTACTTGTTTCAAAAAATAAAAAAAATAAAATAAATTAAAGTGGTGCATGCATATGTATTCACCCCTTTTGCTACAAAGCCCCTAAATAAGATCTGATGTAACCAATTACCATCAGAAGACACATAATTAGTTAAATAAAGTCCACCTGTGTGCAATCTAAGTGTCTCATGATCTGTCAAATGATCTCAGTATATATATACACCTGTTCTGAAAGGCCCCAGAGTCTGCAACATCACTAAGCAAGGGGCACCACCAATCAAGCGGCACCACGAAGACCAAGGAGCTCTCCAAACAGGTCAGGGACAAAGTTGTGGAGAAGTACAGATCAGGGTCGGGTTGTAAAAAAATATCATAAACTTTGAACATCCCACGGGGCACCATTAAATCCATTATTAAAAAATGGAAAGAATATGGCATCACAACAAACCTTCCAAGACGTCCACCAAAACTCATGGACCAGGCAAGGAGGGCATTAATCATAGAGGCAACAAAGAGACCAAAGATAACCCTGAAGGAGCTGCAAAGCTCCACAGCGGAGATTGGAGTATCTGTCCATAGGCCCAATTTAAGCCGGACACTCCACAGAGTGGCCAGAAAAAAAGCCATTACTTATAGACAAAATAAGCAAACACGTTTGACGCATGGTGGTGGCAGCATCATGCTGTTGTGATGTTTTTCCATCGGCAGGGACTGGGAAACTGGTCAGAATTGAAGGAATGATGGATGATGCTAAATACAGGGAAATTCTTGAGGGAAACCTGTTTCAGTCTTCCAGAGATTTGAGACTGGGACGGAGGTTCACCTTCCAGCAGGACATTGACCCTAAGCATACTGCTAAAGCAACACTTGAGTGGTTTAAGGGGAGACATTTAAATGTCTTGGAATGGCCTAGTCAAAGCCCAGACCTCAATCCAATTGAGAATCTGTGGTATGACTTAAAGATTGCTGTACACCAGCAGAACCCATTCAACTTGAAGGAGCTGGAGCAGTTTTGCCCTGAAGAATGGGCAAAAATACCAATGGCTAGATGTGCCAAGCTTATAGACATTTTTTAAATTTCACCTTTATTTAAACAGGTAGGCCAGTTGAGAACAAGTTATCATTTACAACTGCGACCTGGCCAAGATAAAGCATAGCAGTGCGACAAAAACATCAACACAGAGTTACACATAAACAAACGTACAGTCAATAACACAAAAGAAAAGAAAAATAGAAAAATCTATGTACAGTGTGTGCAAATGAAGATGAGTAGGGAGGTAGGCAATAAATAGGCTATAGAGGCGGAATAATTACAATTTAGCATTAATACTGGAGTGAAATATGTGCAGATGATGATGTGCAAGAAGAGATACCGGGGTGCAAAAGAGCAAGAGGGTAAGTAATAATATGGGGATGAGGTAGTCGGGTGTGCTATTTACAGATTGGCTGTGTACAGGTACAGTGATCGATAAGCTGCTCTGACAGCTTATGCTTAAAGTGATGCTGATGCTTAAAGATCGATAACATCCCAACATATAAGACTCCAGTTTCAGAGATTTTTGCAATTCGTCCCAGTCATTGGCAGCAGAGAACTGGAAGGAAAGGCGACCAAAGTAAGTGTTGGCTTTGGGGATGACCAGTGCAATATACCTTCTAGAGTTGGTGCTACGGGTGGGTGTTGCTATGGTGACCAGTGAGCTGAGATAAGGCGGGCTTTACCTATCAAATACTTATAGATTACCTGGAGCCAGTGGGTTTGGCAACGGATATGTAGTGAGGGCAGCCAACGAGAGAAGAGAGGTCACAGTGGTGGGTAGTATATGGGGCTTTGGTGACAAAATGGATGGCACTGTGATAGACTACATCCAGTTTTCTGAGTAGAGTGTGGGGGGCTATTTTGTAAATGACATCGCCGAAGTCGAGGATCGGTAGGATAGTCAGTTTTATGAGTGTATGTTTGGCAGCATGAGTGAAGAAGGTTTTGTTGCGAAATAAGAAGACGATTCTAGATTTCATTTGGGATTGGAGATGCTTAATGTGAGTCTGGAAGGAGAGTTTACAGTCTAACCAGACACCTAGGTATTTGCAGTTGTCCACATATTCTAGGTCTAAAGAAGGGCCAGATGTATACAGAATGGTGTCGTCTGCGTAGAGGTGGATCAGAGAATCACCCGCAGAGAGAGCGACATCATTGATATATACAGAGAAAAGAGTCAGCCCGAGAATTGAGCTCTGTGGCACCCCCATAGAAACTGCCAGAGGTCCGGACAACAGGCCCTCCGATTTGACACACTGAACTCTATCTGAGAAGTAGTTGGTGAACCAGGCGAGGCAGTCTTTTGACAACCAAGGCTATTGAGTCTGCCGATAAGAATGAGGTGATTGACAGAGTCAAAAGCCTTGGCCAGATCGATGAAGACGGCTGCACAGTACTGTCTTTTATCAATGGCGGTTAGGATATAGTTTAGGACCTTGAGCGT
Source organism: Oncorhynchus kisutch (assembly GCF_002021735.2). Taxonomy (NCBI): domain Eukaryota; kingdom Metazoa; phylum Chordata; class Actinopteri; order Salmoniformes; family Salmonidae; genus Oncorhynchus; species Oncorhynchus kisutch. Next base: position 40,466,098 of record NC_034184.2, read on the forward strand.
GGCTGAGGAGCATCCATGACCAGCTCGGAAACCAGATTGCATAGTGGAGAAGGTACGGTGGGATTCGAAATGGTCGGTGATCTGTTTATTAACTTGGCTTTCGAAGATTTTAGAAAGGCAAGGCAGGATGGATATATGTCTATCAAAGTTTGGGTCTAAGGTGTCTCCCCCTTTGAAGCTGCAGCTTTCCAATCTTTGGGGATCCCAGATGATACGAAAGAGAGGTTGAATAGGCTAATAATATGGGTTGCAACAATTTTGGCGGATAATTTTAGAAAGAGAGGGTCCAGATTGTCTAGCCCAGCTGATTTGTAGGGATCCAGATTTTGCAGCTATTTCAGAACATCAGCTGTTTGGATTTGGGTCAAGGAGAAAGGGGGGGGGCAAGTTGCTGCAAGGGGTGCTGAGGTGTTGGTCGGGGTAGGTGGAAAGCATGGCCAGCCGTGGAAAAATGCTTATTAAAATTATTGATTATTGTAGATTTATCGGTGGTGACAGTGTTTGCTATCATCAGTGCAGTGGGCAGCTGGGAGGAGGTGCTCTTATTCTCCATGGACTTTACAGTATCCCAAAACCTTTTGGAATTAGTTCTGTTTGAAAAAGCGTAGCCTTAGCTTTCCTAACTGACTGAGTATATTGGTTCCTGACTTCCCTGAAGAGTTGCATATCGCGGGGGCTATTCGATGCTAATGCAGAACCCCACAGGATGTTTTTGTGCTGGTCAAGGGCAGTCAAGTCTGAGGTGAACCAAGGGCTATATATGTTCTTAGTTCTAAATTTTTTGAATGAGGAATGCTTATTTAAGATGGAGAGGAAAGCACTTTTGAAGAGCAACCAGGCATCCTCTTCTGATGGGATGAGGTCAATATCCTTCCAAGATACCCGGGCCAGGTTGGTTAGAAAGACCTGCTCGCTGAAGTGTTTTAGGGAGTGTTTGACAGTGATGAGGGGTGATCGTTTGACCGCGGGACCCATTACGCACGCAGGCAATGGGGCAGTGATCGCTGAGATCCTGGAGACAGCAGAGGTGTATTTAGAGGGCAGGTTGGTCAGGATGATACCTAAGAGGGTGCCCATGGTTACGGATTTTGGGTTGAACCTGGTATGTTCCTTGATCATTTGTGTGAGATGAGGGCATCTAGCTTAGATTGTAGGACGGCCGGGGTGTTAAGAAAGACCCAGTTTAGGTCACCTAACAGTACGAACTCTGAAGATAGATGGGGGGTGATCAATTCACATATGGTGTCCAGGGCACAGCTAGGGGCTGAAGGGGGTCTATAACAAGCGGCAATGGTGAGAGACTTGTTTCTGGAAAGGTGGATTTTTAAAAGAAGAAGCTAGAATTGCTTGGGCACAGACCTGGGTAGTAGGACAGAACTATGCAGGCTATCTCTGCAGTAGATTGCAACTCCACCCCCTTTGGCAGTTCTATCTTGTCTGAAAATGTTATAGTTATGGATGGAAATTTCAGGATTTTTGGTGGCCTTCCTAAGCCAGGTTTCAGACACAGCTAGGACATCCAGGTTGGCGGAGTGTGCTAAACAGGGAGGAGGGAGGAGTCTTCTAATGTTAACATGCATGAAACCAATGCTTTTACAGTTATAGAAGTCAACAAATGAGAGAGTCTGGAGAATTTGAGTGATGCTGAGGGCTGGAAGGCCTGGGTTAACCTGGCATCACCAGAAGAACAGAAAAGGAGTAGGATAAGAGTATGGCTAAAGGCTAAAAGAACTGGTCATCTAGTGCGTTCGGAACAGAGAGTGCCGCTAGCAGACAGGGGCTAGCAGCAGGCTGGCAGATGGGCCTCAGGGGGATGTCGCAACGGGGGATCCTGTTGAAACCCCCTCGGATGGTTACGTCGGCAGACCAGTCATGATGAATCGACGGGGCTCCGTGTCGGCAGAAAAGGGTCCAGGCCAATTGGCAAAAGAGGTAATTGAAGCCCAGGAATTGCTTGATAGATCTCTTCGGCTAGCCGGGAGATGGGCCTAGTTTCGAGGCTAGCTCCAGGCTAACTGGTGCTTGCTTCGGGACAGAGACATTAGCCAGGAGTAGCCACTCGGATAGCAGCTAGCTAACTGCGATGATTCGGGGGAGTAAAGGTTCAGAGCTTGCGGTAGGAATCTGGCGATATGGTGGAGAAAAGCAGTCTGATATGCTCTGGGTTGATATCGTACTGTGCAGGCTGGCAGGAGTTTTCCGGGCTGAAGCTGGCAGATGTCCCAGTTAACGGTGATGGCAAACTAGCAGTGGCTAAATGACAATTAGCTAGTAGCTAGTCAGCTGGCTAGCTTCTGAAGGGGGTTACGGTTCTAAAGTATAAAAAAATTGCAGATCTATACCGCATTGGGTGAGGCGGGTTGCAGTCCGTAGAAGGAAAATTTTGAAGAAAAATATATACGAAATATATACGAAGAAAGAAACAATATATACAAGGGACGGGACAAGACATACCCCAATAGACTTGCAGCTGTAATTGCTGAAAAAGGTGGCTCTACAAAGTATTGACTTTGGGGGGGTGAATAGTTATGCACTCTCAAGTTCTTCGTTTTTTTGTCTTATTTCTTGTTTGTTTCACAATAAAACATATTTTGCATCTTCAAAGTGGTAGGCATGTTGTGTAAATCAAATGATACCAGCCCCCCAAAAATCTATTTTAATTCCAGGTTGTAAGGCAACAAAATAGGTTGAATGCCAAGAAGGGTGAATACTCCTCGCAAGCCACCGTATACAGTAACGGTCTGTAACAAGTTTTACCATAATAAACAGAGACTTTACTCAATCCTTGTGCGAACATCACATGGAAACCATAAAGTTCTGAATGTCACTTCCATAGAGATATCCTCCCAAAATGTGACTATGGTCACACCTCCAATACCAACAAATTATATCATACGTCTATTCATGTGGGGGGGAATTCCGACCCGAGTTAAGTGTGCATAAATGGAACATAATTCACCTTTTATGCACTTTTATCTCTATGCATATTCTGACCTTGAGTTTAAGCATGAGAAAAGCATGCTATCACCATCATATATAATTCATTTGGGGTGGAGAGCAAAGAAATGTGTGGTGGAGGTGTCTACAGATACGCCATAATCTGACCTTGACTTAAGTCCCTCATAATACCTCCACCTTTACACAATGAATAAGGTCGAGCAACCTGTCAGTTCCAAGTGGAACAACATCTACTTCATTTTTTTATTTAGAAAGAACACCATTCTCCATGAACTGTAATTTACAAATTGATAACAGCTCTTGATAAGAACTAGGTAAATGAGTAAGCCATTTGGATAATGGGATTGTAAATATAAATGACAATTGTTTTAGATCTATTTTAGGCCTATCTTATGATAACTGGAAACAAATGTGAAACCAGTCATATAGGAGCCAACCGAAGCATATCAACATATTACCTTTTGCACAGTGAATTTTATGAAATGCTGGCCTTATAACTTGCAAAGATTCAATTTGGAGACACAAGCTATAGGCTTCTGTAGCCATGCGCAAATGACCATATAGCGCCAAACCTACCGAGTTTATTTATAATTTCTAGAATCTTTAAATTATATGCCCAGACTTTTTACTGTATGCTTTACAATTTGTATAGTGTTAAATATGAACCACTATCGGTAGCCACCGTCAGTTCTACCCAAATACATTTATAACTGTCACTTTAGTGTTAGTTTCCTTACATTTTGCATCATTCCATTACATCGTTAGTTTACCTTTCTTTCCTCTGTTACGTTTGTGTGGTAGTTCCTGAGGATCGCTAGCAACAGTGGGTCATATTAGACTAACATATTACAAATTGTGCAATAATTTGGGACATGTAGCCTATTCGAATTATTATAAAACGCAGACCATACATAGCAGTTTAAACCTGGAGCCTGGGGTACTCAATTCACGTCGACTGGACCATTATCATCACAGTTCCGTGATCAGGGAGGATTATTAGGGTAGATTTATAGGACTACTGTTCAAGCTCTCTTGTACACTTTTATCACCGTCCAATATTTCATGGATTTAACTGTTTAAAATATGGCAACTTTCAGGATGAAACACCGTTTTTTGATTCACCAATTTATGTTTGTGCATAAAGGCTGTCCAAACCTGTTTTTTATTATTATTCATAAATACTTTCCTAACCCTAAAATAATATAGATCAGAGTATTTTTAAATCTACCAGTTGGTGCTAAAAATGAGATGAATATGAGTGTATTTAGGGATTCATGGCTTTTCCTAATATGATCCCTAAAATTCTGAACTGTTCTCTCCATATATTCTAGTGAATCTTTTGAGAAAAAAAGTTATAATTAAAAGCTACACCAAATTTAAAGGGACGGCTTTAGATAAATGTACTGAAAACTCTATTGGATGAAAACTCCATGAGAACATCTGTTGTCCGGTAAGCGGGAAATAGTTTTCAGCAGTTCAATTACATTTATACAGCATGTGCAAGGGAACCACACCTGCAAAGCCCTTTACACACCTACACAGGGGTAAGTCTGAATACCAACTACTAAGAAGTATGAAGGAAAGGCCCATGAAAGGCATGCATTTCCTAAGTCTGAATCGGGCCCAATGTCAACAAACAGATTTGTTTTGGTTCGATTAGGGGGAAAATATTTAGAAATTTAACCAGAGTTCCACCGTGTAAACAAAAACAAATTCAAACAAAAACAGCATCCGTCAAAAGCATTGCAGACTGACTGACTGAGTTAAAATGGCTCAAGGTGTGAAACAATTCAAATGTTGCACTGAGGGAGAACAGTGAAATAAAGGTTTGTTTGGATTTGTGCCTCCCTCTGCTTCGGCTGCCATCTTAGAGTGGTCCCAGACTGTGATGAGCACTGAGGCAGGCAGCGCGAACACAGGCACCTCCCACTGACCTGAAGCCAGCAGCGTAGTTAGAAGGTGGAATATCTGAGTTAATTATCCACTTTCTTCTTTCTCTATCTCTCTCCCTTTAGGTTCAACCACTAGCCTCGCTGTTCCCTGTCATGGCAGATTACCATCAGCCATCTCATGGTATCTGCCAAGTAGGGGATGGTAATAATCCAAGAGCATCACTCTAAAGGCTGCTAAATCCACTACTCTGTCCCTTGGGCCGAAATGTTTCTCTGTCGACTGTGAGAGAGGTTTCCTGTGTCGAATCTATACTGAACAAAAATATAAACACAACATGTAAAGTGTTGGTCCCATGAGCTGAAATAAAAGATCATAGAAATGTTCCATACACACACAAAGCCTATTTCTCTCAAATTTTGCACACAAATTTTGTGCTTGGGACAATAAAAGTTTGCTCTAAAATGTGGAGTTGTGTCACACAACACAATGCCACAGATGTCTCAAGTTTTGAGGGAGTGTGCCAAACATACCCTCGTAAAACTGACTATCCTACCGATCCTTGACTTCGGTGATGTCATTTACAAAATAGCCTCCAACACTCTACTCAGCAAATTGGATGTAGTCTATCACAGTGTCATCCATTTTGTCACCAAAGCCCCATATACTACCTACCACTGCAACCTGTATGCTCTCGTTGGCTGGCCCTCACTTCATATTTGTTCGTCACCAAAACCACTGGCTCCAGATCATCTATAAGTCTTTGCGAGGTAAAGCCCCACCTTATCTCAGCTCACTGGTCACCATAGCAGCACCCACCCGTAGCAAGCGCTCCAGCAGGTATATTTCACTGGTCAACCCTAAAGCCAATTTCTCCTTTGGCCGCCCTTCCTTCCAGTTTTCTGCTGCCAATGACTGGAACGAACTGCAAAAATTACTGAAGCTGGAGACTTACTCCCTCACAAACTTTAAGCACCAGCTGTCAGAGCAGCTCACAGATCACTGCACCTGTACATTGCCCATCTGTAAATAGCCCATCTGTAAATAGCCCATCCAACTACCTCATCCCCATACTGTTATTTATTTTGCTCCTTTGCACCCCAGTATCTCTACTTGCACATCCATCTTCTGCACATCTATCATTCCAGTGTTTAATTGCTATATTGTAATTATTTCACCACTATGGCCTATTTATTACCTACCGCCCTTATCCTACCTCATTTGCACACACTGTATATAGACCTTTTCTATTGTATTATTGACTGTATGTTTGTTTATTCCATGTGTAACTCTGTGTTGTTGTTTGTGTCGCTTTGCTTTATCTTGGCCAGGTCGCAGTTGTAAATGAGAACTTGTTCTCAACTAGCCTACCTGGTTAAATAAAGGTTAAATAAAAATAATATTTTAAAAAGTGTGCAATTGGCATGCTGACTGCAGGAATGTCCAACAGAGCTGTTTCCAGGTAATTGAATGTTAATTTCTCTACCATAAGCCGCATCCAACATTGTTTTAGAGAATTTGTCAGTACATCAAACTGGCCTCACAATCGCAGACCACGTGTAACCACGCCAGCCCAAGACCTGCAGGATCGTCTGAGGGGGAAGGGGGTGCTGAGGAGTATTTCTGTCTGTAATAAAGCCCTTTTGTGGGGAATAACTACTTTTGAATGGCCGAGGCTGGCTCCCCAGTGGGTGGGCCTATTCCCTCCCAGGCCCACCCATGGCTGCACCCCCTGCCCAGTCATGTGAAATCAATAGATTAGGGCCTCATTTGTTTATTTAAATTGACTGATTTCCTTCTATGAACTGTAACTCAGTAAAATCTTTGATATTGTTGCATGTTGCATTTATATTTTTGTTCAGTGTAGAACTGCTGGCCTCAGCACAGTCGGATGTAAACGAATGCCCAGGCGTTGTAGAGGCGACTGTTTAGTAAAAACTGATAGTTCATGATTATGTTTCTTTGACTAGAATAAAATACTGAAAAACTGAAATGGCAAAGGGCATGGGGTCAGTGGTTGTCCTCTGATGACTACCCTCCAAGCCTGCTCGTTTCCCCAGCTGCATCTTCACAATAGATCTCCCTGAATAGCTGAAGAGCCCAGATACTGTCATGTCAAATATTACCATACTGGTAATTCCAATTGAAAACCTTAGGAGTCTTTTTTTTTTGTCAACAATGCCCCACTTGATAGCAACAAATACATTTGATTGAATATCCATAATATGACAGATGAAAACACTTTCTGGAATTGTACTAGAAATTAGGTTACATTACGAACCTACTGCCAGTGGTGTAAAGTACTTAAGTCAAAATACTTGGAACTACTACTTGGGAGGGTATCTGTACTTTACTATTTATATTTTTGACAACTTTTACTTTTACTTCACTACATTCCTAATGCCAATGATGTCATTTTTACTCCATACATTTTCCCTGACACCCAAAAGTACTCGTTACATTTTGAATGCTTAGCAGGTCATAAAATTATCTGGCTGACTGACTAAACACATGCAACATTTGTCAATTATGTCTGAGTGTTGGAGCATGCCTAGAAACTAAAAACTAGAAAATGGTGCCATCTGGTTTGCTTAATATAAGGAATTGGAAATGATTTATACTTTTACTTTTTACTTAAGTACATTACTTTTGAAACTTAAAGTATATTTAAAACCAAATACTTTTAGACTTTTACCCAAGTAGGATTTTACTGGGTTACTTTCACTTTTACCCGAGTCATTTTCTATTAGGTATCTTTACTTTTACTCATGTATGATGATTGGGTACTTTTTCCCCCACTGCCTATTGCAACCTCTACAGATATTGATCACAGATTTGGCTATATGAATTGAACATTTGGGAAGTGAGTGGGCTACTTCAATTTCCAACAAGGAGAAGATGCACAAAACTGAAAAGAACCTGGTACAAGGAAAAAGGAGCTCGCTAGCTAGCTTGCTCATGAACTTACCTTTTCTTCGTTTTTGATGATGCAGAGGACCTGTGCCTGGAGGGATAGTTGACCCTTTCCATCATAAATTTCTTTCCCCAATAGTCTGCTTATCACAGGTGGCGATGATAATTTTGAGAAGTAATTTGCCTAGAACATTTCATAAAACTTTTAATAATCACAGCAGAAAGAAACAACAACCTGGATATTGGGACCACACCAGCCGGTGCACTGCAGTGCCACAGCCCAGCAGGATTACTGATTCAATTAGGCCTAAACAAGGGCATGATTTGGTCATCAGTGTTCAGTAACACTAGTGCTCGACTTGAGCCAAAACTAGCTAACGTTTAGATAGCTGTTTTTTGTTTACATGGTAAGCTAAGACTAAATAACGTTCCCCTTGAGTCAGCTACAGAAGCTAACTAAACTCAACTCCACGATTTACGATGAAGTTGTGCAGCCACTACTAGGGAGGACTGGAGCTTAGACATTACATACAATTATTTTTTTATTAAAAAAACAAAAACATTTAAAAAACCAATTTCAGCACCCAAACACTTGCCCGAATTTACACATGACTTCTGGCTCCAGTAAGTTAGCTGATTAACTTAACTTTGGCTTAGCAAACTAGCTAGATAGAAAGCATGATAATATGATGGTCAGCAGTTCAGAAATCAATGAATCATTGTCAATCATACCAGGTAACCATAAATATCCTCGGGCTTATCAAAGAACATGTCGTTCAGGACACCCTCCATCTTCTGTGGGACGCCGTTTGCCCTATAATATTCTGCAGCTTTAATTTTTAAATCATAAAACTCCTGCTCTTCTTTGGAGACACGACTGTTACAATTTATAAAGCCTTTATAAGACATAGCTATAACGTTCTGTCGGAGTGTTGTAGAGAAAATAAGGCTTGTATTCGCAGTCGCCACATCCAGAGAAACGAGCTACCGACAGTACTGCAGCTACTGCTACTGTTCCCTTACATAGCTACTACACCAAGCAAACTGTCAACAGAGCCGTGTCTTTGTGTATAATACTGGTCGCTTAGCAACTTAAATGTGACATAACTTCCTACATTGAATTATATCATTTACATGTTTCATCAGAGAGAAAAGAACGTAACACGATCGTTAGGAAACATATCTGGTTACATTTTCATCTATAACCTGAACTATGGATATGTGGAGAGAAATCGCTGGTGGGCATTTAAGCCCGGAACAGCGCCTGACAGGCAGCCTTGTATTCCAGGCTGCGTGCTGCCCAAAGACCAGCGGAGGAATAACGAGTCAAGGAACAATGCTCTATCAAGCCACATTCAAACAGCCAGAATCCTGAAGCCTCGAGGGGGAAAAAATAGTTAGCAAACATCTTTCTAAATTGAGGCAACTTTATACTGATATGTCACAGATATTATATCAGACTGATTTGTTGTAGATGAACCATATTTGTGTGCTTTTCGGTAGCTTGCTTGCTAGCAGGGCTGCTAGTCTTGTGAGCCAGGGTTTCCCAAAATTGGTCCTGCCTCCTGCCTTAGCAGTGCTAAGTTAGCACTGCACAGTTGATTCAAATAACCAAAGCTTGATGATGAGTTGGTTCTTTGAATCATCTGTCTACTGCTAGGGACAATAACAAAATGTGCACCCACGGGGGGCCCTAGGACCCAGTTTTTGGAACTAGCTTGTGGTAGTCTTGTGAGCTATCTAGGTAGTCTTGCTAGCTAGTTAGCTACCTAGTTATCTATGCTGGTTGTTAGCTTGCATAACTGATCTGTATAATTATAACAGACACTTCGTGTTTTGTGGTTAATATTTACATATACAGTGCTCCATTCCTGATAGGCTGATCAGATTAGCTTTTAGCCTCAGAGCTTGATCAGATTGTAGGCTGTTTCATGAGCAAAGCTCCTTGCAGGCATATAAGCAGTCAACGCGCCTTATAGGCTAATGCATATGATCCAGTGGGTGAGCGCTATTCCTGGCAGGCTGATCAGATTCAATAGCAGCCTCGGAGTCTGATAAATCAAGATGCTGCAGGCTGTTTCATGAGCAAAACTCATTGCAGGTATATTAGCAGTCAAAGTGCCTTTTAGGCCTACTGAAATTAATGATACTTTTAAGAAATACTACGAAGGCCTCTACACTTCCCAATCAAGCGATGATCTATCAGAGATCGACTCCTTTCTCTCCACTCTCAACCTCCCATGCCTGTCAGAGGATGACAGAGAGCGCCTGAGTGAACAGTTCTCAGTTCCTGAATTGTTGGAGGCAATTAAATCCTTACCTTCTAATAAGTCTCCCGGGGAGGATGGCTTCACTCCAGAGTTCTATAAAGAATTTAGGGAGCTGTTGGTCCCCTACCTTATGTATGTACTTAAAAAAGCCGGGGAAGACAACTGCTTTCCGGAATCTTTCTCTCAAGCAGTGATTACTGTAATCCACAAGAAAGGGAAAAACCCGCTAAATTGCGCCTCCTGTAGACCAATCTAATTCACCTTGCTAACAAAAACAAAATACCTAGTGTCCCTCGACACTGAAAAGGTCTTTGATAGGGTTGAATGGCCATACCTCTTTCGCGTCATGGAAAAGTTTGGTTTAGGTACCGTGTTTGTAAATTTGATGAAATCACTCTACAAATCTCCTAAAGCTAGGATTGCTACCAATGGGATTACTTCCTCCTCTTTCCCTCTCTATAGGATGAACAGGCAAGGTTGTCCAATTAGCCTCCACCTCTTTGCCCTCGCCATCGAACCGCTGGCTGAAGCTATTAGAACGTGCCCTGTCATACATGGCTTTGAGGTGGGCCCCCATACCCATAAGTTATCACTCTTTGCGGACGACCTTATCTTATTTCTAACAAACCCAGAACACTCCCTCTCTCACTTGCAGATCCTATTACAGTGTTATAATTTTGATCAAAGCGAAATCTTACCGTTGTCTATCTTTGACCACCATACCATCAAGCACAAGTTTCCTTTTAGATGGTCGCCTATGGGCTTCACATATTTGGGCATAATGGTGGTTGGTAACCTGAACAACCTATATAAACTCAATCTGGCCAGCTGTTGCAAAAGGTGGAGGGTGACCTTTGTAAATGGATGGACTTGCCTCTCACTCTACTGGGTAGAATACATTTAATTAAAATGAATGTCCTGCCCAGATTTCTATATTTGTTTCAATCTCTCCCTATCCCTGTGCCCGCAGCATTCTTTTCCTCTCTCGACAAGCTGACCAGACAGTTTATCTGGCACGGCAAAACCCCTAGGGTTGGCCCGGATAAACTGACCCTTGATTACGGTCAAGGGGGCTTAAACCTCCCCAATTTTAGAATGTACTACTGGGCTGCACAGTCTAGGTTTCTGGCTCAGAGGTTTGACAATGGTCCCTCTCCCTCATGGTTGAACATTGAAAGGTTTGAGGTGAATGATGACACTGGGGCAGAATTGTTTTAAAAATGGGACAAAAATCTATAAAAACCATCACAGACAACCCTTTAATCATACATTCTGTCCTGGCATGGTGCAAACTGCATGAGCTGTTCAGACGAGGGGGATTCCTTTCCCCTAAAACCCCTTTATGGAACAATAGATTGATCCCTATGTTTTTCCAGAATAGTAACTTTAGACCATGGTCTGATAAGGGTATCACTCTTCTGGAACATTGTTATGAGGAGGGAGTTCTTATGCCTTTTGAACAGCTGAAACAGAAATACCACTTGCCTAACAGGGACTTCTTTAGCTACCTACAACTACGAAACATTATTAGGGTGACTCTCAAGGGAAAATGGAACCTACCTAAGATGTCACCTATTGAACAACTCTGCCACGCAGACCAACCACTGTTCAAGACCATTTCCCGTGTTTACGATGCTCTTATGTCAGGACTAACACTGCCTGAGCTAGATAAACCCCGACTTAGATGGGAAAAAGATCTGGGTTTTAATCTTGATGAGGGTCTATGGAGTGACCTATGCAGGGAGGGTGTTACATCCACATTGAACTCCAGTTACAGACTGATCCAGTTTAATTTCCTCCATTAGCTCTATATCACCCCATCTAGACTGCACGTTCAACCATGATATCTCCTCCCTATGTTTTAGATGTGGCTCAGATGAAGGAACATTCCTCCATTCCATTTGGCAGTGTTCAAAACTACACGGTTTCTGGCAGGGGGTATGCGATACCATATCCTCAATTCACAGGGTTGCATTCCCTTTAGACCCGGAGGTCTGTCTACTGGGTAACTTTACTAACTCCAATCTTAGGCAAAGCCATACTATAAAGCTAACAGAAATTTTGTTAGCAATTGCCAAGAAATGTATTGCCTTGAAATGGAAATCGGATTCCCCCCTGCCAGTTGCAATGTGGCTATTGAACGTTAATAGTTGTATCCCACTGGAGAAAATCACTTTCTGCTTGAGGAATAAGTTAGAGACATTTTACAGAATTTGGCAACCTTTTATTGACTATATGGAGAACCTCCCCTCACATGACATTGATTGAACCTCTATTTAACCCTTATATAATGTTTCACACGTAATGTATAATATGTAGCTAACGGCAGGTGATCATATGATCCAATGTCTCATTATTATTATTTGACTCCTTATTTTGACTTATTTATTGTATGTTTGTATATACAATTGTTTGTTATATTCTTTTTTTACGCTTGTCTGTTACTGTCACTTTGTCCTATTGCTGTCTAATATCTTTTCACTTTTGTTTTGAATGTTCTTAATTGGAAAATGCAAAAATAAAATATATATCTTTTTTAAAGTGCCTTTAAGGCTGATGCATATGTTCCAGTGGGTGAGCTCTATTCCTGCCAGGATGATCAGATTCAATAACAGCCTCAGAGGCACATAAGTCAGTACGCTGCCATTCATGCTCCTTGTTGACTCAACCTTCCGTCCTCTCTGTCTGTACCACTCCAGACTAGCCAGGTCTCTCAACCTGGTCTCAGAACATTTTGTATTATTCTGTACGTAAATCAGTGACACTCCATTTAGTATGATGTGTGACATTTCGTATGGTTAAAATAAGACCGATGATTACTTAGGACTTAAGACAAAAATTAAAGTAGGATGGTTGGTCAAGGTGAATGGGTATAACGCGAACATCTAGCATCCTAAAGGTTGTGAGTTCAAGTCTCATCACGGACAACGTCAGCATTTTAGATAATTAGCAACTTTTTAACTACTTACTACTTTTTAGCTACTTTGTAACTACTTAGCATGCTAGCTAATCCTAACCTTAAAACCTTTCACTAACCCTAATGCCTCGATCACACCGACAGCTTCATTGCGTTTTGGTACACCAGAAGTACATTAATTTCCAATGGAGCGATGCTTTTGCCTTGCAGCATTGCGTTAAATATAAATATATTGCATTTATCGAAGGTATGCATCAAACTATGCGTAGATGGCTTGACAGAAATGGTAGCAGGCATCCTGAGTGGTGCAGCAGTCTAAGACACTGCAGTGCTTGAGGCGTCATTACAGATCCGGATTAAATCACGGGCTGTGTCGCAGCCGGCTGCGATCGGGAGAACCCATGAGGCGACATACAATTGGCCCAGAGTCGTCCGGGTTAGGGCGAGTGTTTCCCATCGCGCTCTAGAGACTCCTGTGGTGGGCCGGAGCACATGCACGATGACACGGTGGTCAGTTGTACGGTGTTTCATCCGACACATTGGTGTGGCTGGCTTCCTGTCACGACTTCCACCGAAGTCGGTTCCTCTCCCTGTTCGGGCGGCGTTCGGCGGTCGGCATCACCAGTCTTCTAGCCATTGTCGATCCACTTTTCATTTTCCATTTGTTTTGTCTTGTTTTCCTACACACCTGGTTTTCATTTCCCTCATTAATTGTTGTGTTTTTAACCCTCTGTTCCACCCCATGTCTTTGTGTGGAATTGTTTGTTGTAAGTGCTTGTGCACATGTTTACTGGTGCGTGTCGGGTTTTGTACCCATGGTGGTTATTTCTTTATGCCGTTGGTTTTGCAATTAAACTGCTCCGGCTATTATCTAGTTCTGCTTCTGCTCTCCTGCCACCAGTTACGCACCCCTTACACTTCCGAGTGAAGCAAGCAGTGTGTAAACAAGCAGTTCGGCTTGGCAGGGTCATGTTTCGGAGGATGCATAGCTCTCAACCTTCGTCTTTCCCAAGTCCATACAGGAGTTGCAGCGATGGGACAAGACTGTAACTACCAATTGGGGAGAAAAGGGGGTTAAACAAATGGCAGCAGAAGGTGAATGTTGAACTTTTGTTGCACACATATCCAGTTGACACTGTCGTTGTGATTGAGGCGTAACCCTAACCTTAACCCTTTTACTTAACTCCTTAACTCTAACTCCTAGCGTAGCTAATGTTAGCCAGCTAGCTAACGTTAGCCACCTAGCTAGAATTCGTAACATATCATACGTTTCTTTGCACAAATTTGTTTACATCCCTGTTAGTGGGATTTTCTCCTTTGCCAAGATAATCCATCCAACTGACAGGTGTTGCATATCATGAAGCTGATTAAACAGCATGATCATTACACAGGTGTGCCTTGTGCTGGGGACAAAAACAGGCCACTCTGAAATGTGCAGTTTTGTCACACAACACAATGCCACAGATGTCTCGAGTTTTGAGGGAGAGTGCAATTGGCATGCTGACTGCAGGAATGTCCACCAGAGCTGTTGCCAGATAATTTTATGTTAATTGTTGTTTTAGAGCAGGTATTCCCAAACTGGAGGGTAAGCGCAATTTAGGGTACACCAAATAAAAATGTGAGTCACTTTTCTTTTCACATTTTCAAACAGTGCATTTATATTTTCCAACAGGGCTATACAGTTGTGAGAGTTCATTTCACTGCCAGAAATACAATTTTACCATCTAGTGTTCAGCGAAATAACAACACATGGTCAAATACAGGTAGCCTAGTCAAATAATTAACATCCAATCACATTAACAGTTACTCTCTCGCGGGAAACCTTCACTCTTGCACAGACATTTAGAAACTAAACATGACAATTTAAAAAATATGGCCCCTGAACTCTTGTGTATTTTCTGCATTATGCAATGACATGGGTAGCGACCATGTAACGCTTTTACAACATAGAGAAGCTGGTTATCAAGGGGCAAAGTATTGACAATTTTTATTAAATTGAGAGACAAGTTTAAAGTTTTCTTTACTGACCATCATTTTCACTTGTCTGACCGCTTGCATGATGACGAGTTTGTCACACGACTGGCCTATCTGGGTGATGTTTGTTCGTGCACAGATTATCTGAATCTAGAATTACAGGGACTCTCCGCAACTATATTAAAATTGAGCCTATGATTAAAAAGTAGGAGCTCTTTTCTGTCTGCATTAACAAGGACAACACACAGGTCTTTCCATCGTTGTATGATTTTTTGGGTGCAAATGAACTCAAACTTACGGACAATGTCAAAAGTGATATAGTGAAGCACCTGAGTGAGCTGAGTGCGCAATTACACAGATACTTTCCCGAAACGGATGAAACAACTGGATTCGTTATCCCTGTCATGACCTGCCTCCAGTCCACTTACCGATATCTGAACAAGAGAGCCTCATCGAAATTGCAACAAGCGGTACTGTGAAAATGTAATCAGAAGCCACTGCCAGATTTCTGGATAGGGTTGCGCTCAGAGTTTCTTGTCTTGGCAAATTGCGCTGTTAAGACATTGATGCACTTCGCAACCACGTACCTATGTGAGAGTGGATTCTCGGCCCTCACTAGCATGAAAACTAAATACAGGCACAGACTGTGTGTGGAAAATGATTTAAGACTGACACCGACGTCTTGCTCCCAGACAAACTAAACAACTCCGTTGCTCGCTTTGAGGACAATACAGTGCCACTGACACGGCCCCCCACCAAAACCTGCGGGCTCTCCTTCACCGCAGCCAACGAGAGTAAAACATTTAAGCGTGTTAACCCTCACAAGGCTGCCGGCCCAGACGGCGTCCTCAGAGCATGCACAGACCAGCTGGCTGGTGTGCTCACGGACATATTCAATCAATCTCTATCCCAGTCTGCCGTTCCCACATGCTTCAAGAGGGCCACCATTGTTCCTGTTCCCAAGAAACCTGAGGTAACTGAGCTAAACGACGATCGCCCATTCGCACTCACTTCAGTCATCATGAAGTACTTTGAGAGACTAGTCAAGGCTCATGTCACCTCCACCCTACCTGACACCCTAGACCCACTCAAATTTGCTTACCGCCCCAATAGGTCCACAGACGACTCAATCGCAATCACACTGCCCTAACCCATCTGGACAAGAGGAATACCTATATAAGAAATGCTGTTAATTGATTACAGCTCAGCATCTAACATCATAGTACCTTCCAAACTCGTCATTAAGCTCGAAATTTGGCTTGTCACCGAAAACACTCACAAACTTTTACAGGTTCACAATCGAGAGCATCCTTTCAGGCTGTATTTATAATGTTTACATACCCTACATTATTCATCTCACTCATCTGTACTCATACCATCTACTGTATCTTGCCTATGCCGCACGGCCATCACTCATCCATATATTTATATGTACATATTCTTATTAATTCCTTTACACTTGTGTGTTTAAGGTAGTCGTTGTGAAATTGTTAGATTACTTGTTAGATATTACTGCACGGTCGGAGCTAGAAGCACAAGCATTTCGCTACACTCGCATTAACATCTGCGAACCATGTGTATGTGACAAATAAAATTTGATTTGACTCTCTACACTACATCCCAACATTGCACAGTTATGTGCATCCTTTCAAGCACACCCTTCTCATTAACCTGTGGTGAGTTATTCACAATATTTGATTAACAAATAAGCTTTTATATGTAAGATGGCTAACTAAAGAGCAAAATTATAGATTATTATTATATTTTTATTTGTGCCCTGGTCCTATGAGAGATCTTTGTCACTTCCCACGAGCCGGGTTGTGACAAAAACTCACACTCATTCTTATGTTTAATAAATATATTGTCACGTCCTGACCTTAGTTCCTTTTTTATGTCTCTATTTTAGTTGTTTGGTCAGGGCGTGAGTTGGGGTGGGCATTCTATGTTTTGTTCTATGTTTGTATTTCTATGTGTTTGGCCTGGTATGGTTCCCAATCAGAGGCAGCTGTCAATCGTTGTCTCTGATTGAGAAACATACTTAGGCAGCCTGGTTTCGCCCTTGAGTTGTGGGTAGTTATTTTCTGTTTAGTGTGTTGTTTCCCCTGACAGGACTGTTTCGTTTCTTTCATTCACTTTGTTATTTTGTTTTGTGTGTTCAGTTCTAATAAATGAACATGGACACTTACCAGGCTGCATATTGGTCCGATCCTTCTTATTCCTCATCAGAAGAGGAAGAGGTTCGTTACAGAACTACCCACCACAATCGGACCAAGCAGCGTGGTGACCAGGAGCAGAGGGTTCCGGACTCCTGGACATGGGTGGAGATTTTGGACGGTAAGGGACCCTGGGCACGGGCTGAGGAATATCGCCGCCCCAGGGAAGAGCTGGAGGCAGCTAAAGCCGAGCGGCGGCGTTATGAGGAGTTAGCACGGCAGCGCAACAGGGACGAGAGGCAGCCCCAAAAATGTATTGGGTAAGGAGACCTGAGCCAACTCCCCGTGCTTACCGTGGAGAGAGGTTGACCGGGCAGGCACCTTGTTATGCGGTGAGGCGCACGGTGTCCCCAGTGCACACGCATAGCCAGGTGCGCTTCATCGCAGCTCCTCGTATCGGCCGGGCTAGAGTGGGCATCGAGCCAGGAGGAATGAAGCCGGCTCAGCGCATCTGGTCTCCAGTGCGTCTCCTCGGCCCGGGTTATATGGCACCAGCACAACGCACAGTGTCCCGGTTCGCCAGCACAGCCCAGTGCGGTCTGTTCCACCCCGCCGCACTTACCGGGCTACAGGTGGTATCCAGCCAGGACAGGTTGTGCAGGCTCGGTGCTCGAGACCTCCAGTGCGCCTCCACGGTCCGGTACATCCGGTGCCTCCTCCATGCACCAGGCCTCCTGTGGCAGCCCCACGCACCAGGCTGTCTCTCCGTCTCCTTCCTCCAGGTGCTCCCTCCTGTCCAGCGTTTCCAGAGCCTCCCTCCTGTCAAGAGCTGCCAGAGCAGCCCGTCAGTCAGGAGCTGCCAGAGCTGCCCGTCAGTCAGGACCTGCCAGAGCCGCCCGTCAGTCAGGAGCTGCCAGAGCCGCCCGTCAGTCAGGAGCTGCCAGAGCCGCCCGTCAGTCCGGAGCTGCCAGAACCGCTCGTCAGTCCGGAGCTGCCAGAGCCGCCCGTCAGTCCGGAGCTGCCAGAGCCGCCCGTCAGTCCGGAGCTGCCAGAGCCGCCCGTCAGTCCAGAGCTGCAGCCCCTCAGTCCAGAGCGGCAGCTCCTCAGTCCAGAGCCGCAGCCCCTCAGTCCAGAGCGGCAGCCCCTCAGTCCAGAGCGGCAGCCCCTCAGTCCAGAGCGGCAGCCCCTCAGTCCAGAGGCACCCCTCTGTCCAGAGGCGCCACTCTATCCAGAGGCGCCCCTCAGTCCAGTGGCGCCCTCTACGAGGGTCTTCAGTTCGGGGCCTGCCGTCGCCGTAAAGAAGGCCCACCCGGACCCTCCCCTTTAGAGTCAGGTTTTGCGGCCGGAGTCCGCACATTTGGGGGGGGGGGTACTGTCACGCCCTGGCCATAGAGGCTTTTTATTCTCTATTTTGGTTAGGCCAGGGTGTTACTAGGGTGGGCATTCTATGTTATTTTTTCTATGTTTTGTATTTCTTTGTTTTTGGCCGGGTATGGTTCTCAATCAGGGACAGCTGTCTGTCATTGTCTCTGATTGAGAACCATACTAGCCTTTTCCCACCTGTGTTTTGTGGGTAATTCTTTTTCTGTGTGTTTGTGTGCACCTCGATTGCGTCACGTTCTTTGCTGTTTACCTGTTTGTTTTTCGGTTGTTTCGGTTTCACTTTCATTAAAAGATGTGGACCTACATGCACCCTGCGCCTTGGTCGATTTATGACAGGGAGTTTCATGATAGCGAGCGTGACATGTATCTTGTGTGTGTGTGGCAGGCATATAATGATGGCAAAAAACAACATTTGAGAGTGCGCTGAACCTGGTGCTAGAGGCGGTACGCAGCTTGAGGTTGAATGTTTGTGGGAGTACGGGACTATAAAATTTTGGGATCCACTGTTTTAGAGAATTTCAACTGGTCTCACAACCACAGTATGGTGTTGTGTGGGTGACCGGTTTCTGATGTCAACGTTGTGAACAGAGTTTTCCATGGTAGCGGTGGGATTATGGTATGGGCAGGCATAAGCTAAGGACAACGAACACAATTGCATTTTATCAATGGCAATTTTAATGCACAGAGATACCTTGACTAGATCCTGAGTCGCATTGTCGTGCCGTTCATTCGCTTCCATCACCTCATATTTCAGCATGATAATGCATGGCCCCATGTTGCAAGGACCTGTACACAATTCCTGGAAGCTGAAAATGTCCCAGTTCTTTCATGGCCTGCATACTCACCAGACATGTTACCCCTTGAGCTTGATTGGGATGCTATATCCAGCAACTTTGCACTGCCATTGAAGAGTGAGAATACATTCCACAGGCCACAATCAACTCTATGCAAAGGAGATAAGTTGCGCTGTATGAGGCAAATGGTGGACACACCAGATACTGACTGGTTTTCTGATCCACGCCTCTACCTTAATTTCCCTCCTAACAGACGGAAAACTCTGTTCTTTACAATCGATGCGCTTTATGAGACTATGGTATCTATTTCCCTTCTCTCTCCTCTTTCATTGTACGTCTCACTGCTCTGTTCTATGCTGTTGTGTTTGTGTGCGAGATTTGTCTCTAGTCAACCTCTTCTCTTAGTTGCCCACATGTCCTTTATTAGGATAGGAATGGACAGACTGTATGCATAGTGAACTCTTGCCTATGGTGTCATTCTTAATTGTTAATGGAATGAAGACCATGTACTATTATTGAGGTTTTGTATGATCTGTATGTCCCTTTTCTCTCTGCCTGGGAGTAACTGTGTGTCCCTTAAGTCAATCCATAACCATAGCTAGATCTCCTCAATTGTGCTGAGCCTGGTGTTCCGGAATCCTAAAGGAGTTCTACATGGAGTCCAATCTACCTACAGCTCCTGCAAATTGAGATTTTGCTTTAATTTCTTAAGAGTGGTCTGGGTTTATTTTTACTTCAACCAGTCCAGTCATTGATTATTAAGGGATGATGTTGAGGAAATCTGATGTCTCTAATTGGGAATAGGAAGAACGAGTTATCAGATATGATGAAGATGTCAACCGTGTTTGGTTAGTTTGCAATTAATTTGCCAAACATTTTTTAACAGGGCACTGATTTTTTAGATTTCACTGTTTATATAATGAAACAAAAGTATAACATGAAGGGTGTGTGTGTCTTAAAACACTTGATTCCCTGTATAGTGCACTACTAGTCCTGGCCATAAGTAGTGGGAATAGTGTCATTTCAGATGAACATACTCGTTGCCTGCTTGTTTAAGTACAAGTAGAAAGATGCCATGGCAACCCAGATTGACATGTTAGTTAGTTCAGGATCAATCTACTTGTTGATGAAGGTCCTTCTGAGCTAGGCACTGCTCAGATATCTTCTTAACCTTTGTATGATATGAGTTCATGATCAGTTGTTTGGGAGTTGAGGTGTTTTGTAGATTAAATCATTTGAGAAAAGCTCAAGTGGGCCCTCTAGAACAAGCACAGTGTTTACTCAGGGTATGCTCTTCTGAGACCATCTTTCAGAATGTTGCAGATGGAAATGTAAATGCAAAGAAGAACTTCTACGATTCCACTCTCTGGAATAATCGATGGCATTCTGCACGGTTGTGTTTCACTTAAAATGCCCCAGATTTCTTTCATTCTCCAGTGAAGCTTCCAGTCAGTTGTCTTTTTTTGCTGAGCTGCTGTACTTAAAAGTACTAATTCATTGTTTTCAGTATATCAAATGACTTATTTACAGTTTAAATATTTTTGTACTTCTTTGTGATCCTTAGTAATCAGTATAACATACAAGATGTTCCTAAAGGGGCCTCATCTCATTCATGATTATCATGCAATAAATATCTGCTCAGAGAACATGAAATATACCAGCCTTTTTAAATAAAATACCACCACTTATACTCACCGTTGTACTTGACAGTTATTTACTTTGAACCAGATTCTGACGTGTCAATTATTAAAGCATGGTGACATCTTGTACAAAAACAACTATGTTTTCTGTTCATGGGCACCCCTCAGTTTTCACTGCTCACAATTTCCCAAGCTTTGTGCATTTAATCTTGAATACTGTACATATATTGTATACTTCACAGCTGGATAGTGGTTGCTGATCACAGGAGAGTATGTTTTTCCTGTTCTTAAGCTGTGTTTACACAGGCAGCCGAACAGATTTTTTGCAACAATCTGATTGGTCAAAAGATCAGAATTGTAAACACAGCCCTAGTGTTTCCTGTGATGACTGATCTGAATGTTCAGTCTGTAGCTGTACATCTATGAAATCACCACTGAGGGACATCATGTAGAACACCCCTAACTGTAACTGGCAAGACTCAAGTGTGTAAAGGACAAAACAGACCAACTCAAACAGTCAGCCGTGTGCAGCACTAATTTGTGTCGACGAATGGTGGTCATTCATAGAATCATTGGGAAATTATCAGAAAATGACTGCCAATATTCTATGGTCTGAGGCTGCGCAACTGCTGGGCAAGGCCGACGTTAGTGTATTTTGTATTTTTATTTGTATTTATTATGGATCCCCATTAGGTGCTGCCAAGGCAGCAGCTACTCTTCCTGGGGTCCAGCAAAATTAAGGCAGTTATACATTTTAAAAACATTACAATATATTCATAACAATAAATTAAGTGTATACCCTCAAGCCTATACTCTACTACCACATATCTACAACACAAAATCCATTTGTACGTGTGTGTATAGTGCATATGTTAGCGTGTGTTTGTATGCATGTGTCTATGTTTATGTTGCTTCACAGTCCCCGATGTTCAATAAGGGGTATTTTTATCTGTTTTTTAAATCAAATTTTACTGCTGGCATGAGTTGCTTGATGTGGAATTGAGTTCCATGTAGTCATGGCTCTATGTAGCACTGTGCGCCCCCCATAGTCTGTTCTGGACTTGGTGGCATGTCTTGTGGTGTATGCATGGGTGTCCGAACTGGGTGCCAGTAGTTCAAACAGACAACTCATGCATTCAACATGTCAATTCCTCTCACAAATACAAGTATTGATGAAATCAATCTCGCCTCCACTTTGAGCCAGGAGAGATTGACATATTCAAGCTCTCTGTGTACATCCAAGGGCCAGCCATGCTGCCCTGTTCTGAGCCAATTTCAATTTTCCTAAGTCCCTCTTTGTGGCATCTGACCACACGACTGAACAGTAGTCCAGGTGCGACACAACTAGGGCCTGTAGGACCTGCCTTATTGATAGTGCTGTTAAGAATGCAGAGTAGCGCTTTATTATAGACAGACTTCTCCCCATCCTACAGTAGCTACTGTTGTGTCAATATGTTTTGACTATGACAGTTTACAATCCAGGGTTACTCCAAGCAGTTTAGTCTCCTCAACTTGCTCAATTTCCACATTATTCATTGCAGGATTTAGTTTAGGTTTAGTGTTTAGTGAATGATTTGTCTCAAATATAATGCTTTAAGTTTTTTAATACTTAGGACAAACTTCTTCCTTGCCACCTATTCTGAAACTAACTGCAGTTCTTTGTTTAGTGTTGCTGTCATTTCAGTCACTGTGGTAGCTGACGTGCATAGTGCCGAGTCATCAGCATACATAGACACACTGGCTTTACACAAAGCATGTCGTTAGTTAATATTGAAAAAAGTAAGGGGCCTAGACAGCTGCCCTTCCTGATTCTACCTGGATTTTGTTGGAGGCTTCCATTAAAGAACACCCTCTGTGTTATGATAGACAGGTAACTCCTTATCCTCAATATACCAGTGGAAGAAGCATGATGAGACAAGCCATCAACATTACCAGCGCATTTCTTGTCACAGGCCTAATTGAACATTTCCTTCGTAGTGCTTCTATCAGAAAACAAGCCAGGAGGAGAAATGACACCAAAATGTACAAAATAACCAGTGTGTTGGAATAGAAAAATTCCAAACAGTGCTTAAATAAGAGTTAAAGTGCAACCCATTTCACCAGGAGGCAAATGTCAACCAGGAGAATTGTCGTCTTGGTAAGCTAAGCCACTTGGCACAGACGCCATGTAATTTCATTGAAATGACGTGGAAACAACTTTGAATCAACTCGTGTGTGCCCAGTGGGAAGGCAGAGAAGTCCTCAGCGTGGTCTGTGTTTGGAGCTAGGACATACGCCTGGAGAGAAGCACAACAAGACATATGAACTTAGGATAGGATTCTAATACAAAGAAAATCTCGAAGAAAATGGTCAAATATGTATTTAGCACTATCAACACTTTTATTCAGCACTTTAAAAAATCATAAAACGCACTTCTTCCTACATCCACTTGTGCGGCAATGAAAGAGTAGCCAAGTGTGCCCTGTGTTTTTGTTATTATTAGCAGCTCGTTGTGTCTATTTTAATATCTATGAATATCTCAATTTCTCTGGTCATAGGAACAACATGAATTAATGCATGACATGCGGTGTGACTCGAGTTTCTCCATCAGGTCGAAGACGGTGCCCACTCTCTGGTCAGTCTCACTGGAGAAAAGAAAGGAGATAGCAGGAACCGGGAGAGGCCCTCAACCGCTCACTCTCACTCCACTGAGACTGCCATGTTCAAAACAACTGGGATCTCAGAAATCTCTGACTTCCAAGTGTTCAAGACATATGGGACATCACGCTGCTTGCTTAGAGAGTACCACTTCCTACCTATTCAACCCATACCTGGCCCGAACTTGGAACCTCGGACTCACAAACACATCGCGCCACCTCAAAAGCTAGCTAACGAGGCTGAGGAGTAAGTTTCACACATCCCAAAGTGCTACGTTCACCCCTCAAACTTACTCAACCAAATGTTTTTAATTTATATATTTTTAACTTTTTCTGGTAGGTACATTCTTGTCCCATCGCTGCAACTCCCGTACGGACTCAGGAGAGGCAGAGGTCAAGAGCCATGCGTCCTCCGAAACACAACCCTGCCAAGTCACACAGCTCACTTAACCTGCCAATGTGTCAGAGGAAACACTGTATAACTGGCAAACAAAGTCAGCGTGCATGCGCCCGGACCGCCACAAGGAGTCGCTAGAGCTCGATGGGACAAGATGATACTGGGCCAATTGTGCACCGCCTCATGTTTCTCCTGGTCGCGGTGCAGCCTGGGATCAAACCTGGGTCTGTAGTTCTGTGCTTTAGACCACTGCACAACTCAGGAGGCAACCAGGGATTTTCTCTTGATAAGTCTGTGAATTTGACCATTTTTCTGTCCTTCTAAGCATTCAAAATTAACTGAGTACTTTTCGGTGCCAAGGAAAACGTATGGAGTAAAACGTAAATCTTTGGGAAGGTAGTGGATTCCAGGCTGGTTTGATTCCAGGCTGTATCACAACCGTCCCATAGGGCGGCGCACAATTGGCCCAGTGTCGTCCGGGTTAGTGTTTGTCCAGATACCCCAAAAAACTACTTAAGTAGTACTTCAAAGTATTTTTTACTTAGTTACTTTATACCACTGTCCAAAACCTAATTCAATATGACTATCCCCTATGGATAAATACATGTGGCAGTAACAACAAAAAAGTTCAAACCTAGGAAATAATAAATGATTTCAGCTAACTGTGGTTAAACATGGGACCCCCAAATAGAACAGTATGACCATAATACAACTGTAATGAATTACATAATAATAAGAAGCTACTTAAGCACAAGCAAACACATTTCCTTTCATTAATGATTTATTATTATTATTATTTGTTATTACTATTATTACTTGTATTATTATTATTAATAGCCTACTATTATTAAAATGATTAATGTATTAATATTAGTATTATTAATATTAGAAACAGCATTAGGAGCTGAGGCTTATATGTCTTGAAGGGTCAGAAAACGATGGTTACAGTGTTCATTAGCCATGCAGCTGAGACAGTTATCACTGCCATACAGAAACCAAATCCAAAAATGTTACAGTATAGGCTCCCATTGTTGGGAGAAATGTCCATTCAAAGAATATGAGGGAAATTATGGATGGTACTTCTGATTAAAGGAGTGCACAGAGCTGGAGACAAATGATTGAATAAAGAACAACTATTCCCCATCCCAACTCCTAGCTTTAACCACAAAAAAAAAAAATCTATTGTGGAATTTTTTTTGGGGGGGGGGGCATTGGTATTTAACTCAAACCTCCACAACAAATGCTTTCGATAATAAATTCAAGTTAGTTGACGAAGGCCTGATTTGGAGTAGGCTAGGTCTAAACCATTGAACGCGTTGACTCTGTCATGTATAGTTTAGCAAAGACCCTGAGGTTGTGTTAGGATAACTTTAAATAACAACAAAGGAACATTTCAAGATGATCAGTAGATGATCTTTGGATTTCCCATTCTCACTTCTGCTCTTTGACCTTTGGGCTACTACTATCACATAGCATAGCACAGCACATCGGCATAATGTCCAATAATCTTTAACCTCATTCTGTTTGCCACATCTTTATTTTAGACTGCACTACATCCCACCTTACCCAAATCTGGCTTTAAGTTTGTCTAGAAATATGGCAATATCTTTTGCATTATCCACATTTTGGCTATAATTTTTTATAATAACTCGTGTCAGGGAAGAAGGCTGTATACACAATTAGCTGAGGTAAATCTGGTGATTAATTGAAGTTATCCATTAGATTATCCATAGACAATAGGTTAGATTATCCAACAGTCAACAGTAGGCAACCGTCTACTATTCAATGGGTTTCCAAACCAAAATGAATTTAATGCAACAACAAAAAATATATAACAAACCAGAAAACAATGCCTTACAGAAATGGTCATGCTATGCAGTTGAACACTGCTATTCATTCTCAACCAACACTAATTTTGTTTAGACTATAGGAGCAACCGTTCATGGTCACATGGCTTGAGTCACTGGTGATAACAATACATTGATTAGTTTAAAAACAGAGGTTGATGGCTGTTTGATTACAATTCATAGCCAAATCAATGTGTCTATATGCCCAAAAATAAACATTTCTAACGAGTAGGCCTACAGACATCAATAGACCTGTAATAATAGCCTTCAACAACTAGGCACATCTTTAAACATCACTGTGAAATAAATTATTACTATTTGCATCTTTGCCATATGAAATAGGTTTCACTTCATGATGTAAGGATGACAGCATTCCATTCTCTTTCCTTAAAAAAAAATATATAGGCTAATCCCGAGTTTGTGACTTCACTTGGGGTATTCCATGGTGAACTTCTACTCTATTTTAAACCCTGTTTGAGGATTATGGGTGATCCTATCTAGCACGTAATTAAATTGCAGTCTCGTGTTTAAGTCAGAAATACTATTACACTATCATAAGTGAGAACAGGACTTGCATATGGGTGTATCGGAGTGTGAGGAGCGCAATAAGCACAATTCAGGGATGCTCTTGTAATTGGTAATCACTTTCCCCGGTTTGGTGCTCATGGAGAATGTCCGGTGAATTAGAATATCCCCGCAAATGTGAGTCTGATTGTTTAATCTGCATCTTTATATTTACCACGTCCACTTCTAATAATAACACCCGGGCATTCAATTTTGACAGACAACCAGGGTTAAATCCGGCATACCTGGAAAAGATTGAGACCAATGTGGCCATGTCTCGTTTTTTGAATTAAGACCAGTCTCGTAAATTGACAGCCGTTGGTTGCCAAAGAGGTCACAGATGTTAGAAGAGACAATGTTTGACATCAAAATGCGCACTTGCTGGAAGAAAACACTGCAGTAGTTCACATTTGGCATGCTGAAATAGTTTTTTGAAGGAAAGGAACAAATTGCATTAGGCTAATGTATAGAAAATGCACACTGTTCCAGTCAGATTCTTTTTTTGTAAACATATTTATATCATGGCGAAACCTTTATTCGAGTTAGGCTGTATTTGGCCAAAATTTATGTTCAATAGGCTAGAAACACCTACATAGTAGCCTACAAGTTTGGTTGAGGTGGTTTAATATCTGACATAATTTACATATATTATTTCCATGTTTTAGTCAGGCCTATGTTTTATAAATCTTTAAAGAGCATCAATACAACGTAAATCGTAGGTGGAAGAAATAAAAATAGCCTACATGGAAAATATAGGCTAGTAGTGCGTCGTGTGTTTGTGTGTAAAATCAGCGCATCTGCTAAAACATCTATGCGTTCATTATTTCGACGTTGAAACCAACAAGCAACGTTGCTTAGAATGTGACTCTACTTAAAAACTATGCAGCAAATTGTTCACCCCTATCTCTACCCAAATGTATACTGTGGCCTACACTAAGCAATCCTAAAACCGCATTGAATGAACACCCACACCGGCGAGGAGGCTCGTGTATCAGCTCAAGCCTGTAATCAGGGTTCACTCAAAAGGGCAGTTTGCACCAGGACAGGAAATCAACGAGAGGGCCCCAGCGTCGGCGACACTACGGAATCGAGCGCATTCATTAGCTAGCTAGACACAAATCATATCTGACACAAAAAAAGACAAGCTCATCTCCATCACATTCACATAGTAGAGTATGCGTATTTGGTTGTTTTATATAATGAAAACACAAATTATTAATCTAACAAAGTCCTGCTTCCCTGATGTGAGTCCAATGAAACAGGACTAATTCTAGAGTTGAGTTGACTATCTGGTGACTAATTAACCTACTAGTCAATAATGATCCATCACTGTTTTCAAGATAAGACAAATCTGTTTAGTCCCTTTCCTTCAGAAATTAATGTAATTCATTTGGGGAAACGTCTTATTTGGATAACCGGCAGTGATTACAATATTGGTCCAAAACCAAGCAGTCAGTGCAATACATTGTTATGCACATTTATACATGTGTATTGTTAATTATATATGCATGATTATTAGGTCATGTGGAGAGTCATACAAATAGTATGATTGCTTGTTACTGCCACCATTAACTGGACATAGCTGAAGTAATCACACTACAGCCTTTTCATCTATATTAAAAATTATATTCCACCCTCCATGTGTCATCATCACTCTAAAAAATGACAACTTCCTGGTGGATACAAGCATTTTGCTACACCTGCAATAACATCTGCTAAACACGTGTGTGTGTGACCAATACATTTTAATTTGATTTGGATCCTTAAGATCATTTAAGGTTAAAAAAGGAAACTTAAGGTTATTTCATGAACCAGTAGGTTAATTGAAGAACCCATACTCTGCCATCAGATCGTTCTTTAAACTTTGCAGATGTGACGGGTGGTTTGAGAAACCTTTTTCAAAGAAGGGTTCATTTTGGAACCAGTAGGATGCTTGTGCATATAATTCTAATTTGGTCAAAGAAACACTAGGGAAGTGCGGATTGTTGGAAATTACCGACGTGTTCGGTTTGCTTCTAGCAGAACTTGTCTAGGCAAAGCAACATCTGTGCCTTGCATAGTCCCTTAAAATACCTTAGCTTGAAAAATGAGAAAAAAGCTGCAATATTACTGTTTGTCCCTTTTGAGATGCAGTAGCAACAACATAGCCAGTATCAAAGATTATGGCTATACTTGTCTCTCCTCCCTAACAATGGGAGTCCTCGTCCACAAAGCGGCATCGTAGTCTAGCTCTTGCCTATCCTTTCTTTGGATTGGTGGATACAATTCATTATTTTAATACTTGTTTTAATATTTGATGAGAGTTGTTGATGTCAACTGCCTGTATTCAATGGAGAGAGATGCTATGCCACTAGTCTCTTGCCATCAATATGAATAGCCATCTGTTTTTTCTCCAAATTTCAGGGATGTAACTTATCCTACTTATATCAGTACATTCTTAACACCCTAAGCATTACACAACTTCTATTCAATCAAATAAACCTCCATGTAGCAAATAAACCATAATTTTTTTGTTGTTGACCAAATTCCACACACTCTCATTGACCTCCATACAAAAACTCCTTGCTTGGTGGGTAGAAAAACAAAGAAACAAAGAAAACGCCACCTGCTGGAGGGAGACAGCTTTTCTGCTGAGTTGGGCCTCTCTTTACACTTCTTCAAAATAGTCTCAATTAATCTAAAAACAGGAGTCTCCAACCCTGTTCCTGGATAACTACCCTCCTGTAGGTTTCCGCTCCAACCCCAGTTGTAACTAACCCAATTCAGTTCATCAACCAGCTAATTATTAGAATCTAGGTGTGCTAGTTTAGGGTTGAACTGTGAACCTACAGGACGATATCTCTCCAGGAACAGGGTTGGAGAGCCCTGATCTAAGATAAATGAAGAAATATAAAATGAATTGTAACGTTTTTGACAAGGAGGTCTTAGTCACGCAATTTTACACTTAACTAAGATGTCTGGTGCAGTATTTCTCAAGTGAAGAAATTTGCATGGAAAGTAGTTGCTTCTCTTTAAATGACAACAAACACTTAATTGAAGAATCCCATCCATAGTTTACATTCCTACTAGGAGTAGTACTGTTGACCAATCACAGATGAAGGGGCATAGACTTCGGCTACCGAAATTTGACTTGCCTCAAGAAAAAAAAATATATGACCCCACTGTTTCAACTGTGAAGCATGCGATAGGTTTAACCAGAGCCATATCTTTAAATAGGCTACATGGCTCTGGGGTAAATGTTAGCTATTTGCTAGCTAAGATAATTAATTAAACTACTATGAAAAAACAATTCATAATGTTATGTAGGCTACTCTTCGTTTTTTTCTTCAGCTAGCCAAACAACATAGCCTGTAATGTTAGCTGGTAATTGTTGGCTAACTAGTTTTAGCTAGCGAGCTATTTACTGTAGCTAATGTTAGCGAGCTAGATTCACTATTGAGAAATGTTAGTCACTATTTAAACCCACGATACTCTTTCACCATTTTCCATCCTCCGTCCATTTGTCCCTGTCTTGCCCTGCCCCTGTCCACTTGTGGAGAGTTTGGGTGCTATGAAAGACAAACTCAACCTCCACAAACAGGTAAAACACAAACACACAGGACCCAAAGTATAGGTTATGTTAAACTTGAGAAAAAGAAAAACAAATAAAACAGATTAGATATTAGATGCATTATCAAGGACTCATGTTTATGTAGTGTTTGTGTTTATGAGCAATTTATTATCTAGCAAAATTTGATTGGCAGCTCCGGTTTTGGATTGCGCTGTTGGCCATTCCTGTCTCATATAAATATACTGAACAAAATATAAATGCAACATGCAACAATTTCAAAGATTTTACTGAGATACAGTTCATATAAGGAAATCAGTCAATTTAAATAAATAAATTAGGCCCTAATCCATGGATGACTGGGACTGGGAATAAAGATATGCATATGTTTGTCACAGACACCTTTTTTAAAGCCTCCCAAGTGGCACAGGTCTGTAATTTTCATCATAGGTACACTTCAACTATGACAGACAAAATTAGAAAGAGGATTTTCTATGAATTTATTTGCAAATTATGGTGGAAAATAAGGATTTGGTCACTTACAAACATGCAAGATTTCTGGCTCTCACAGACCTGTAACTTCTTCTTTAAGAGGCTCCTCTGTGTTCCACTCGTTACCTGTATTAATGGAACCTGTTTGAACTTGTTATCAGTATAAAAGACACCTGTCCACAACCTCAAACAGTCACACTCCAAACTCCACTATGGCCAAGACCAAAGAGCTGTCAAAGGACACCAGAAACAAAATTGTTGACCTGCACCAGGCTGGGAAGACTGAACTTGCAATAGGTAAGCAGCTTGGTTTGAAGAAATCAACTGTGGGAGCAATTGTTAGGAAATGGAAGACATACAAGACCACTGATAATCTCCCTCGATCTGGGGCTCCACGCAAGATCTCACCCCATGGGGTCAAAATGATCACAACAACGGTGAGCAAAAATCCCAGAACCACACGGGGGGACCTAGTGAATAACCTGCAGAGAGCTGGGACCAAAGTAAAAAAGCCTACCATCAGTAACACACTACGCCGCCAGGGACTCAAATCCTGCAGTGCCAGACGTGTCCCCCTGCTTAAGCCAGTACATGTCCAGGCCCGTCTGAAGTTTGCTAGAGAGCACTTGGATGATCTAGAAGAAGATTGGGAGAATGTCATATGGTCAGATGAAACCAAAATATAACTTTTTGGTAAAAACTCATCTTGTCGTGTTTGGAGGACAAAGAATGCTGAGTTGCATCCAAAGAACACCATACCTACTGTGAAGCATGGGGGTGGAAACATCATGCTTTGGGGCTGTTTTTCTGCAAAGGGACCAGGACGACTGATCCGTGTAAAGGAAAGAATGAATGGGGCCATGTATCGTGAGATTTTGAGTGAAAACCTCCTTCCATCAGCAAGGGCATTGAAGATGAAACGTGGCTGGGTCTTTCAGCATGACAATGATCCCAAACACACCCCCCGGGCAATGAAGGAGTGCAAATAAATTCATTAAAAATGCTACAATGTGATTTTCGGGATTTCTTTTTCTCATTTTGTCTGTCATAGTTGAAGTGTACCTATGATGAAAATTACAGGCCTCTCTCATCTTTTTAAGTGGGAGAACTTGCACAATTGGTGGCTGACTAAATACTTTTTTGCCCCACTGTAATTACAAAAACGTAGGGGTGTGGGTCAGAAAACCAGTCACTATCTGGTGTGACCACCATTCCCCTCATACAGCGCAACACATCTCGTTAGCATAGAGTTGATCAGGCTGTTGATTGTGGCCTGTGGAATGTTGTCCCACTCCTCTTCAATGGATGTGCCAAGTTGCTGGATATTGGAACACGCTGTCGCACACGTCGATCCAGAACATTCCAAACTCAATGGGCGACATGTCTGGTGAGTATGCAGGCCATGAAAGAACTGGGACGTTTTCAGCTTCCAGGAATTGTGTACAAATCCTCGCGACATAGGGCTGTGCATTATCATGCTGAAACATGAGGTGATGGCGGCGAATTAATGACACAACAATGGGCCTCAGGATTTTGTTTACACAGTTTCTCTCTGTGCATTCAAATTTCCATTGATAAAATTGTGCAATTGTACAATTGTGTTCGTTGTCCATAGCTTATGCCTGCCCATACCATTACCCCACCGCCACCACGGGGCACTCTGTTCACAACGTTAATATCGGCAAACCACTCGCCCACATGATGCAATACACATGGCCTGCGGTTGTGAGGCCAGTTGGACGTACTGCCAAATTCTCAAAAATGATGTTGGAGGCGGCTTATGGTAGAGAAATTAACATGACATTATCTAGAAACCGCTCTGGTGGACATTCTTGCAGTCAGCATGCCAATTGCAAGCTCCCTCAACTTGAGACATCTGTGGCATTATGTTGTGTGACAAAACTGCACATTTTAGAGTGGCCTTTTAATGTCCCAACTCAAGGTGCACCTGTGTAATGATCATGCTGTTTAATCAGTGTCATGGTATGTCACACCTTTCAGGATAAATGCTTACTAACAGGGATGTAAACTATTTTGTGCACAACATTTGAGAGAAATAAGCTTTGTTTGTGTATGGAACATTTCTGGGATCATTTATTTCAGCTCATGAAACATGGGACTAACACTTAACATGTTATGTTTGTATTTTTGTTCAGTATAAGACTGAAGTACTCAGACAACTGAACGATCAGACGTTCTATAAGACACTCGCTACAAACCCCACAAAACAGCTTTTGGTATATATATCAAACAAATTGTCACTGAGAACCTACACTAAGGTGAATTCCCCCAAAGAGAACAGATTTCTGGTGAGCAAAAACTGGTCCATGCGGGTAATCTACACAGTCCCTAAGATACACAAAAAAAACTGTCCCAGTCCCCGGACAACCAATTGTGTCAGGCAATAACTCCCCTTTGGAACCCCTGTCACAATTCGTAGACTACTACATTAAACCAAATGTACAATGTTTTCCCTCATTATGTGAGAGACTCGTCTGACCTTATCCTTAAGTTACAACAACTCTGCCCGATAAGCACAACATCACTTTGATCCTTTTTGTGGGAGCTTTTATTTCAGCTCATGAAACATGGGACCAAAAATGTACATGTTGCAATGATATTTTTGTTAATTGTTGTTCATTTTTTGTTTATTGTACAACATATGTTAATAAATAGCCCTCATACTGTTTTCAGTTTGTCATGTTCAACTGCAAAAAATATCCACTGTGTGCATGCTACTTGACTATCATGGTAATCGAAGTCCATGTTAAGTCAATGGGACAAAATGCCTTTGTTGGCTAACTAGCAAGACACAAATAATATTAGCTAGCTAGCTAGCCATTTACAGTTAGGCCAACATTTTGTTTTTCATTTTAGATAGCTTTGTGTGTGTTTAACTAGCTGGCTAGCAGACACATACCATCTTTGTGGTGAGAGGGGAGGGTCGGGGGATTGTCGGTGAAGAATTACATGTTGTTTCCTTTTCTATCTTCTGTATTATACACTACATGACCAAAAGTATGTGGACACCTGCTCGTGGAACATCTCCTTACAAAATCATGGGCATTAATATGTAGTTGGTCCCCCCTTTGCTGCTAAAAGTCTCCACTCTTCTGGGAAGGCTTTTCATTAGATGTTGGAACATTGCTGCCAGGATTGCTTCCATTCAGCCAAAATTGCATTAGTGAGGTCGGACACTGATATTGGGTGATTAGGCCTGGCACGCAGTTGGCGTTCCAATTCATCCCAAAGGTGTTCGATGGGGTTGAGAACAGGGCTCTGTGCAGGCCAGTCAAGTTCTTCCACACAGATCTCGACAAACCATTTCTGTATGGACCTCACTTTGTGCACGGGGGCATTGTTATGCTGAAACACGAAAGGGCCTTCCCCAAACTGTTGCGACAAAGTTGGAAGCACAGAATCGTCTAGAATGTCCTTGTATTCTGTAACGTTAACATTTCCCTTCACTGGAACTAAGAGGCCTAGCCGGACCATGAAAAACAGCCTCAGACTATTATTCCTCTTCCACCAAACATTACAGTTGGCACTATGCATTTGGGCATGTGCCAAACCCAGATTTGTCCGTCGGACTGCCAGATGGTGAAGTGTGATTCATCACTCCAGAGAACATGTTTCCAATGGTCCAGAGTCCAATGGCGGTGAGCTTTACACCACTCCAGCCGATGCGTGGCATTGTGCATGGTGATTTTAGGCTGCCATGGAAACCCATTTCATGAAGCTCCAGACAAACAATTATTGTGCTGACGTTGCTTCCAGGGGCAGTTTGGAACTCAGTAGTGAGTGTTGCAACCAAGGACAGACAATTTTTACGAGCTAAGCTCTTCAACACTCTCCAGTCCTGTTCTGTGTGCTTGTGTGGCCTACCACTTCGTGGTTGAGCCATTGTTGCTCCTGGACTTTTCCACTTCACAACAACAGCACTTACAGTTGACCGGGGCAACTCTAGCAGGGCAGAAATTTGATGAACTGACTTGTTGGAAAGGTGGTATCCTATGATGATGCCACATTGAAAGTCACTGAGCTCTTCAGTAAGGCCATTCTACTCCCAATGTTTGTCTATGGAGATTGCATGGCCGTGTGCTCAATTTGTATACACCAGTCAGCAACGGTGGCTGAAATTGTGTGTGGTGTGGCTGAAATTGCCGACAAGACTCATTTGAAGGGGTGTCCACATATGTATTTATAGTGGACATCTCAATGCTTGTCAATTAGTGTCAAATGTAATTCAACTGTATTGTTATGTTGCAAAGGGAAACAATAACTACAATTGGGGGAAAAAAGTTGTTTCTGAAGACTTCTAAATGCTCAGAGGCACAAATACATTATGACCTCCCGATGATTGGTAATAGCTGGTAGCAAGAAGGTACATGTTCAATAAGATGCAGGCAGAGTGCCAAAACAAAGTGAACATCATAAGCTCCATACAAGACAAAATGAAGAGGACTTTCATGAAACAACACAGCACCAACAAAGTGCACTCCGTTTGTCCGCCATTGTAAGAACCAAAAAAATCTAATAGAAATAAATGATTAAAAAAGCATTTCATGGTCCCATGAAATCAAGTGCCACAACATGTATGAAATTCCTAATCTTCTATTCCAAACAAAAATGAATTCAATAAACAGGTTACAATAATGGGTTGCCATTTAAATAAATAAAAACTTACAGATTGTGGATATCCCTTTGCTTGCTGCCTCCCTGTGAAAATAGCAAGAAAATAGCAACCTGTGGGGGGCGTGGGGGGAGAAAGATTAGTGGCATTTAAAACCAAGCATGTTCTGTTTGCTCAAATTGCTGACCATATTTTGTTTATATAGGTAATGACAGAACATGACAGCACAACCAGTAACGGCGTCACCTGAAATAGCCTTACTTGAGAAGCAGATGTTTTTAAAGTATACATGTTTCAATTGCAGAAATCGACCAGTGAAGCTAAAAAAAATACTAGCTCCAAAAAAGACCAGCCCCGTTTTCCCAACCCCTCGAATTTGTGGCTGCATTTGGGGCCGGCGCAATTATTTTATTGAGGTGGCCTGGTGGGGTGCCTATAGGCTTCTAAAAACCTACACCATTGCAACGTAGGCCCTAGGCTTTTGAAATAGTATTTTGCTTGTCTTTCTGAGGTCTATTTATTATGCAGTCCTCAATATTAATTTGGTGGCGCACATAGGCCACTTGGTATTTAAAAAAAATGAACATGACCTGTTTTTGGAATCGGACAATATAGACTACATTATGAATCCTTGAGAATTAAAAACATTATAGGAAAGGCCTTTAAATATATTTTGCAGAGGGTGGCGAAAGCAAGAGTGTAATCTATAGTTATACAATGGTAGTCTATAAATCACCTGTTGCTGAGTTATACGCCACATTACAAATGCAATACCCGTCTGTGATTGTCAGGCCAACCCAAGATGGGTGGTTAATTTGCATTCACAAGTTTTAATTGTTTAACTAATAATGTTAAACAGCTTACCAGGGGTGTTGGTGGGGTCACATGAAAAAGGTCCGTTTCTACCTAATTAGTGCGTCTTTTTCCATGAGCCTTACGCCGCCAAATACACACCCGAGGAGAGGTTGTCATCTCTAACTGAAATACCCGCCTAGTCATGTTTTCAATCTTGAACAGGTGTTTGCTGAATGGGGTATTGATGGTCTTTTAAACATATATTTATATATCTAACCCAATATTTCGCTCTTCAGTGAGAATAATACATTCTTAAAGCTGTATAGTGGATAAAAGTTCCTCAATGTCTTTCCACCTTGGACTTACTATTTTTTTAAGTGAAATTATATTAGTATAGAACATGTAGTCTAGGGCCAACAAATGCTGCTAAACAAAATGTCCAATGTAACACAAAGTGGATGGTTACTTGTGATTATTGAATCAGATAATACAATATTTCAATTAAGTAAATAGGTTGATTCTTCAATGGAACTTGAAGAGAACATTTTAATAAGGGCACTTCAAAATGATTTGGCTGCACACATCATGCTAATGTGAGTTGTCAAAATGTTAATTGAATCCGTAAGATT
Source organism: Oncorhynchus kisutch (assembly GCF_002021735.2). Taxonomy (NCBI): domain Eukaryota; kingdom Metazoa; phylum Chordata; class Actinopteri; order Salmoniformes; family Salmonidae; genus Oncorhynchus; species Oncorhynchus kisutch. The sequence goes on from NC_034184.2 coordinate 40,502,530, forward strand.
ATCAAACCTTTTTGTAATTGGATGGTCACCCTAACTCCATTAGCTGAACTTATTTTCTTTCCGTTGAACTCTTAAAATACAAGTAAAACCTCAATGACGAGGATGTGATATATTCAAGGACTTTGCATTTAAAGGAGTATTCCTCTACAAAATTGTATTTTGGTATTTTATGTTAGCTATCAAGTTTTCATAGTACTTTCAAAAAGCTAATTGTAACTTGCCACATCATCATCATCATGCAAAATGCATCAAATGATGTTAAAGGCATCATCATGATGATGTGTCAAGTTACAGGACTTTTAAAAAGCAAATTGTATCTTGAAAACGTGATTGCTGACATGCAAAACATTTTGGGACTGTACCAACAGTGGACTAATGAAAGAAATACCTAAATATAGTTTTTGAGTGGATTATTCCTTTAATAGGCTGTTTGACTAGTCTGTTACTGATTTGATATGCCATCACATGGGATTTGTCACAAAATTGCAGAATCCTTCAACTGATCAAACCTTTTATATAGGATGGTCCTTTAACTGACCAAAAATGTTTCTTGATCATTTTCAAAAGGTGAACTATTTCAAGTCCCTGAAAAAGCCTCTGAACCCATTTACCCGAAACTCATATGTTTATAGGCTATCAAATGTTCAGTTAGGTCAAAAGTACCTAGTTGTGTATCATAAGATATTCACCTGCTAATTGTCCTCGCCCCTTTTCCTATGCATTATATTACGTTTGACAGCTATTTTGGTTCTATGGTGGAAAAATGCATACTCATGAATTGTTGGCATTTTCGTTAGCTCCAGATGGTGACGAGGGTAGAAAAGTACAAATAGTTTAACATATAATTCTCAGGCGTGTTCAGGTAACCCAAGCAGAGCAGTTTCTGTGTACCATGTCCCTTTTCACAATGCAAAAAAAATACCTGTCTGTGAACTCTCTCAGCGGGCTTAGGAGAGTGAATTAAGCAAGATCTAGCTAGTGCATTTATTAAGCCAAGTCTTAAGAGTGTACTTTACACAAAACCACTAATCTCCCTGTTTTATACGTGCCAACAACAATTGTATTCTGAAATGGGCACTTGAATGCACCACTGAACGATGTTTCTAACAACCGTTGCGTATATGTAGGCCGGCTATGTATCAATCAGACAGCCTACACTTTCAAGAAGATATAACCTTTTTTTTCTAAGAGTGTAGAGTAGACTGCACACATCGATCAGTTCCTACATGAGTAGATTACATTAAGATAAAATACATGGGTATAGATATGGAGCACCATTAATAGAGGGTATTGTATAAAACCAGGTGTCATTAGCGCCCAAGGACAACTTTGCTAAGGCTTTAGGCTATGTCCATACTGCAATCTGTTGTTGAAAAGAATCAAACAACAGAAGGAGTAGAGTTGAATATTGTATTACTTCTGATATCTCGTATAAGGATTTCAAGTGGAAAATAATTGTCTAAACATTATAGGACCAATACCTCTGTTAAAAAAACGCAAGCTTAGAAAAAAGCATAGGAATCCCACATAGATTGTTTACTTGGAAAAAATACATAATAGTTCCATAATATCCATGAATGAAAACTTTGTTTAGCCACGTCAACACTTTAAACCTATCTGACTAATAGTCCATCGCAAAGCAAACTGCAGATGAGTGCGGTAGAAATTAAAGCAGGCCTTATACAGCAAGTAGGCCTAAATGTACATTATTTGTACAACATTTTGGACAAATTTATAACTTTTCGAATATAGAGTTTTTTTCATTTAGGCAATAGCATGCTTACTATTCTGAAAACATCACTTTGAAGAGCATTTAATTCCTCTTTTTGAAGAACGCATAATTCATTCCTCTTTCAAACATATATTTCTATGATATTTAGAGAACATTCTCATCATACCTGTCATACACAATAACACATGATTTACGAACATATATAAAGTAGTTAATGTGGTTGTTTATTAATTATGAATGGTTAAAGATAAGGTTGGCACACACATCAAATTGTAATAATTGAAATAAAATTTTGGCCTAAAAGGTTACATATGCCCAACGCTGTGTGCTGTGTGAAAATGGTATAATGGACAGAGCCTGTTTGAATAATTGAACATGCACTGAAATCATCTTGTTCATTATTTTTTGTTTGTTCCTATAGCTAAGGTCTTGTCTCAAAACGGTAGCCTAATTCAAGGCCTGTATATACAACAGAGAATGATTATGAAGCAAACAACAAAACAATTAATCCAAACGTCTTTTCTCTTGTGTTACATTTTATGTAGAGTGATTGCGTTTGTAGCCTAGTCACTGAATGTAGATAACAATTCAAACGGTTGAGTTGGTTTTGAAAATGCAGGCTACAAATAACATGCACATTATTTTTATTATACTTATATTAATGATTTGTAATGATTATTTTAATTATATTTTCCCATCTTCACGCACTTTTTGGAGGGGGGATATAGGCTAGTAGCCGCGCTTGTAGCCTGCAAGTTGATCTTATCAGATCTTTCGGAATGAATTAAGTAGCGTTTAAAATGGTGCGGCAGGTAGCCTAGCGTCGGACTAGTAACCGTAAGGTTGCAAGATCAAATCCCCGAGCTGAAAAGGTACAAATCAGTCGTTCTGCCCCTGAATAAGGCAGTTAACCCACTGTTCCTAGGCCTTCATTGAAAATAAGAATTTGTTCTTAATTGACTTGCCTAGTTAAATAAAGGTTAATAATAAATAAGTAATACATTTTGAGGTATGGGTTTAAAATAATTATTACAAGACACCCCCATGTAAAGAATGAAACGTAACCTCCCCTCCGTAGGCTAATTCAGGTATGAATTATATTATGCTTGTTAGAGAATGTGTTTCATGAATTTGTTGACCCTCCTGCAGGTGCTTCTCTTCTTTCTGCACCGACACCCCCCTCTTGTGGATAGGGAAGTGGTGGTTTGGATCAGTGTATCATGACAACGTTTCTGTATGAAAACTAGAACTTTTATGGCTATTTTTTCAGTTTCCATGTGCTTCTGCGCGGTACTTTCTTTTTTTCCCATTGATGTTCTTTTTTCTCTCTCCATTTTAACCAAACAAAGTTGTTGTTGTCAATGGTATGCATAATCACTATAACCTACTGTTGATGTTGTAAAGATCAAGCATAGCATACCTCTGAAATGCGTTTGTTGTTCATTTATCCGTTGGAAAAAGAGGGGTCCATCGTTGTCGCTTATTCACACAACACATAAATAGTGAAATACACTGGTCTTTACAGTTATCATTTATAGTACATTAACTAATCCCAATTCAAGATGGTAATTGATTGACGTAAATGGAAACAAATAGGCAACCAACAAAACATGTCACCATGTCATTGGATTTAGGTTAGAAGTTGGGTGAAATAAAATATGAAATTCCCTCATGTTGATGACTTTTTACAAATTCAATCAGTTTCCCACTTTGATTCAACATCATCACATAGTTTTTTGTTGTTGCAATGACGTGAAAACAACGTTGATTGAACCCGTTTTTGCCCAGTGGGAAGCGAATGGCAAAGAACAGGCATAAATGCGGTGCTTCTGCAATCCGAGAAACAGAATCCTTTTTCCCAGTTGGATAATTCGTTTTGTGTGTTTAGCATCCTTGAATATGTCTTGCACTCCAGGATTATGCGAGCATTTTCCAATTAGGCGGATATAAATTCATCATAATAATGCTGCAAGACTACAACAAGAAACAACGCTTGTAACATCATTAGTGGTGGAACATGAATCCAGCTATACTTAAAATGTTGCCTGATTCATCCAAGCCTTCGTGCGCTTTGTGATAGGAGAGAAGGGTCCTTGTCCTCACAACCAATATACATTTTTTAAGGCACTTAAGCACCATCACCATTTCTTCTCGTGTCCTAGCATCATTAATGGATGTTTTTTCCCTTTATTTTCCTTTAAAAAAGATGATTACCAGGGTTTCAGAGATGCTCCACTGCACTTTATGGCCACTTGCACTGTTTGTGCATGCCAGACCTGGGTTTAAATTGGCATACTATTTATTGTATTCAATTACTTTCACATACGTCTTGAAGATTGCATGTGTTTGGAAATACACTTGGAAAGGTTTTTTTCAAATACAAATAATGAAATAGTCCATGCATTAAAACCCAGGTATGTTTGATCCTAGGAGTATTTGACATAATGTATTTGGAAACAAGTTTGTAAATAGTGTGAAATAGTAGCCTATTTATCTGAAAATATTTCAAAGTACTTTCAAATACTTCATATAGAAGTAGCTGATTTGGCCACATTATTTGAAAATACTCAAATACACAGGACATATGTATTTAAAATACAAAATATTCATGTATTTGACCCCAGGTCTGGTGCACGCACAATGTATAGCTTTCCTTGGAAAAGAAATGCAAGACAAATCAAATCCAAACTTTTTGAAAAATCTTAAGCTATGTTGGCTGTTTTCTGTTATTGTAATATACCATGTATTTTCAATAAATTTTCTGTTAGACTTATGGATCAATCTGGGTGTGTTATATGTGTTTATTATATTGTCATTTGAAAGCTTGAGAAAGAACCAATAGTGGATGTCTTGGCAATTTTTTATTTGAAGTGAATGAATGTATGGCAAGGAGTTGCCTTGCTGCATATGAGGATGTCATATTGCTGAGTCTACCTTTAGAAATAATTAGTGATGATAAGTTAGTATCAGTTAAAAATACATATTGATACAATCGGAGTAAACAGATTACTTCTGATGCAATAACTTGGGACTGTGGTATGGTGTGTTTACACTAAACCAGGCATATATCTGAAGAAATATATTTTTTTATTTAAAAAATTGTGAACTATACCACATTGTTCACACTTACACAATGTGCACTTATCAGTCCACTGAATCAACATGTAGTACTACCATAATTAACTACCATCATTGTTAGTTGACAGTGAGAAAGTCACATAGCAGAAGACCACTAGATGGGGTAAGGAGCTGGTCGTTTGTGCACCACGGGCTAGGATGCTTAAGTGACCTTGATAGGTTATTTTCTCTTTTCTTCACCAGTTGCTACAGTAACTGAATATATTTGGATCCTCTCAATGAGACAATAGTGGAGGAAAATGTTTTCGATTTTTTTTCTGGCTAGTCATCTCTCAAATGACTCCATCTTTTCTGTTTGAAATAGGGTCGAGAGGAAGATTCCCCATTGTGAAGTATGTGCTGCTTTGGCTGTCTGGCTCTGCTCTGTCTGACTTTTTTGGAAACTTCTTCTGCATGTGTAGCATCCCTTCTCAGTGTAGCTCTTTTCCTTCCCTGGAAGATGGCACCTACTCACTCTATCATGTGGGGGAAGTGAGTTGAGTGTTTGATACATGATGGTACTGCTATAGCAACACTCCACTGGAAGGCCGTGGCTATAGGAGAGAATGATGGATCCCATTTCATGTACTACACCCCACAATCCTCAAGCTAAGCCATTTTTACAATATAAGCTTTAGATCATATGGGCGTGGGGAGGTGTGCCCATTGCTGTCCAATGAGGTAATTTATAGACACTATTTCTGGCCATTTAGGGGACCCTCTTTTTTCAAGAGCACCCCCAGAGGCAAATTGTTAAGCATGTAACTTTAATATTCCACACTGGCTACCACAGGGTTGTTTCAAGAATATGTATATTACCCTTTAGCAAGACAGAATGTCGGTTTCAAATATTGTTTTTGCCAACTGCTTAAAATATATTTTTCACCAACTGCTTGTTTACAGACTTTTTAATCAATTAACCTTGGCATTTCTTTATTCACTGATAGTTAGTTGTTTGTGTTCTGGTCAATGTTCATTGTTGTGTCAGTATTGGTTGGTGCAATCCAATTTCCCCTTTGGGATCAATAAAGTAGTCCTTGCTAACTAGCAAGTGGGTGATTATTGGAGTGGTATTTGCGTCCCTCACCTTTGCAACCATGAAAAATACTTTAAAATTAGAAATAGAAGCAGGTTTCCTCTGTGATTTTGCCTGTGCTTACCTCCATTCCATTTATTTTTTATCCTGAAAAACTCCTCAGTCCTTAATGATTAGAAGCATACCCATAACCTAATGTAGCCACCTCCAAAATATGGAGTGGTAATGTGTTATATTGGATTTCCCCCAAAGATAGCACTTTGTATTCAGGGCAAAAAGTGAATTGCTATGCCACATTTTTTTGAAGTATTACTTATTCTGTACAGGTTTTCTTCTTTTCACTCTGTCAATTAGATTAGTATTGTGGAGTAACCACAACGTTGTTTATCCATCCTCAGTTTTCTCTTATCACAGCCAATAAACGGTGTAACTGTTTTAAAGTCACCATTGGCCTCATGGTGAAATGTCCTTCCTCTCTGGCAACTGAGTTAGAAAGGACGCCTGTATCTTTGTAGTGACTGGGTGTATTGATACAGAATCCAAAGTATAATTAGTAACTTCACCATGCTCAAAGAGATATTCAATGTGTGCTTTTTTTTATTAATACCCATTTACCAATAGGTGCCCTTCTTTGCGAGGCATTGGAAAACCTCCCTGGTCTGCTTGACTGAGGGACATTACACATAATTGTATGTGTGGGGTACAGAGATGAGGTAGTCATTAATAAATCATGTTAAAAACACTATTATTTGACACAGAGTGAGTCCATGTAACTTATCATGTGACTTGTTAAGCACATTTACTCCTGAACTTATTTAGGCTTGCCATAACAAGCCTTAACATACTTATTGACTCAAGACATTTCAGGTTTTAATTTATTAGTAATTTATACAAATTTAGAGAGAAAAAATAATTCCACCTTGACATCATGGGGTATTGTGTGTAGGCCAGTGACAGAAAATCTCAATTGAAACAATTTTACATTCGGGCTGTAACACAACAAAATTTGGAAAAGTCCAGAGATGTGAATATTTTTTGAAGGCACTGTATGATAGGTGTCTCTAAGTTTTATGTCATTGGTGTTGCCACCTTAAAAATCCCTCATTACAAAGATATACAAGGACCTTGAGCATTCCCTTCAGTGGCAAACTGTTCTGGGGGAGGGGTCTAGATTTTTTTTGAATGATTAGCTAATCACACCCTTTTAGTATGTCATAAATTGGAGGGTTCCATTGATATTCGGTGTGTGTCTAAATAAAAATTGTAATTGGAAAATTACATTGTGAACAAAATGACTAATCATGTATTTTTAAAGAGTTAATAACCTTAGATTTAAGCATCTGTGGCCTCCATTTATGAAAATCCTCAATTAACTGGTGCGCTGAACGAAATGAGTCCCTTTTGGGTAGTGTGGTTTATACCTATTTTTTTCACATTATGTCATGAAGAACACATGCTCAACTAAAAAAACATGTTTTCCCATCTCAAGAGGTAAAAAAAAAATTACTGTAGTAAGTGCTGATTAAGTGCCAAATAAAGTATAAAGTAACGGGGTTGCCCTTAACATGTTAGCTAATTTAATCTTAAATCAGCCATAAATGGAAGCCATAAATGGAAGCTTGGTGTGTGCAAAGGGGTGGGGCAATTGCATGTAAGCTTCCCCAAAAATATGTAATTGTTAAAACATTTCAATGTTTCTTTTAAAATATATATTTAATAGGAATAGTTGGACAATATTAAAACAAGAGTTCAGTTCATGTAACAGGTTTGACCTTAAAATGAATCACATAATAATGTTTTGCAATGACAACAAAAAGCAACAAAAATAACTATGGCTTGATGATAATGATGTTGAAAACTTGGAGAAATGTTGGGGTTAAGTGCTGTTAAACTCTGATGCCCTCTTGTGGCACTTTCTAAGTGACATTTAACCCACTGTTCCATGGTAGGCCGTCATTGTAAATAAGAATTTGTTCTTAACTGACTTGCCTTGCTAAATAATGGTTACATTTGAAAAAATAAATCAATTTAAGTGACACATTGTAAACTACCTTCAGTTTTGGGAAATATACAGGTAACGAGTGGAGGACAGAGGAGCCTCTTAAAGAAGAAGTTACAGGTCTGTGAGAGCCAGAAATCTTGCTTGTTTGTAGGTGATCAAATACTTATTTTCCACCATAATTTGCAAATAAATTCATAAAAAATCATACAATGTGATTTTCTGGATTTGTTTTCTCATTTTGTCTGTCATAGCTGAAGTGTACCTATGATGAAAATTACAGGCCTCTCTCATCTTTTTAAGTGGGAGAACTTGCACAATTGGTGGCTGACTAAATACTTTTTTGCCCCACTGTACCTCTTGTGTCTGAGCCGTTGAATTGCGACTCTACTTTGCCTCTCTACTGACGCTTAGCTTGTTTGATTGCCTTGCGAAGGGAATAGCTTCACTGTTTGTATTCGGTCATGTTTCCGGTCACTGTGCCCTGGTTAAAAGCAGTGGTTCGCGCTTTCAGTTTCGCGAGAATGCTACCATCAATCCACGGGTTCTGGTTTGGTAATGCTTTAACAGTTGCTGTGGGTACGACATCGCCGATGCACTTGCTAATGAACTGGCTCACCAAATCAGCATATTCGTCAATGTTGTTGTTGGACGCAATGCGGAACATATCCCAATCCACGTGATTGAAGCAGTCTTGAAGCATGGAATCCGATTGGTCGGACCAGCGTTGAACAGACCTGAGAGCGGGAGCTTCCTGTTTTAGACTCTGTCTGTAGGCTGGGAGCAACAAAATGGGGTCGTGGTCAGCTTTTCCAAAAGGAGGGCGGTGGAGGGCCTTATATGCGTCGCGGAAGTTAGAATAACAATGATCCAGTGTTTTACCAGCTCTGGTTGCACAATCGATATGTTGATAGAATTTAGGGAGACTAGTCTTATCTTCAGATTAGCTAATCTTCAGATTAGCCTTGTTAAAATCCCCAGCTACAATGAATGCAGCCTCAGGATATGTGGTTTCCAGTTTACATAGTCAAATAAAGTTAGTTCAGGGCCATCAATGTGTCTGCTTGGGGGAGGAATATATGCGGCTGTGATTATAATTGAAGAGAATTCTCTTGGTAGATAATGCGGTCAACATTTGATTGTGAGGAATTCTAAGTCAGGTGAACAGAAGGACTTGAGTTCCTGTATGTTCTTATGATCACACCACATCTCGTTAATCATAAGGCATACCACCCCCACCCCTCTTCTTACCAGAAAGATGCTTGTTTCTGTCAAAGTTGACATCAGCAAAACGCTCTCCCACATGACGCCATACATGCCATCTGCCCGGTAAAGTAGAAATGGTACAGTTGAAACCAGGATTCATCTGTGAAGAGCACACTGTTCCAGCGATCGAAGGTGAGCATTTTCCCACTGAAGTCGGTTACGACACCAAACTGCAGGCAGGTCAAGACCCTGGTGAGGACAATGAACACGCAGATGAGCTACCCTGAAACAGTTTCTGACAGTTGGTGGAGAAATTCTTCTGTTCTGCAAACCCACAATTTTATCAGCTGCCCGGGTGGCTGGTCTCACACGATCCCACAGGTGAAGAAGCCAGATGTAGAGATCCTGGGCTGGCATGGTTACACGTGGTCTGCAGTTGTAAGGCTGGTTGGATGTACTGCTAGATTCTCTAAAATGACATTGGTGGTGGCTTATAGTAGAGAAATTAACATTAAATTCTCTAGCAACAGCTCTGGTGGACATTGAATGTTAATTTCTCTACCATAAGCCGCCTCCAACATCCCAATATTGTTCACATTTCATGTAAATGTTGAAACTACATAACAATACTAAATAAACAATTGATCTAGGAAAGTTTTAAGGTAAATCCACTCATAACCACTCATGCCTTTCATTTACAGTGTGAAATTACACTAATATGTGAGAACAATAGTTTTGGTGAACAAATGTTTCATTTTGGCATTATAATAAGATTGGTAGCAACATGGAAAATTGTTGTGGGAATCTGTTGCAGCTCCAGTCAACTACAAAATATGCAATGCTCTCTCAATGGGCTAGCTGGCTAGCTATGTCAATGGCGTGCGTACTGGGAGCGGAGTCAGGTGCGGGAGAGCAGAGAGTTGTGAACAGGCACACACTTTATTTAGGCAGGAGAAACCAACAGACGGACGCCACTGCGTCAAAACCTCTAGCCAATGCAAATGTGCAAACGCGCAAAGTCACAATAATATTGTATAAACACAATAACATACCTTGTGAAATAAAACACGGAAATTAACGCATACCAGCAAAGCATGTCAACATAGACACGTAACACAAAACAATCTCACACAAAGACATGAGGGTGAACAGAGGAATAAATACATGTAGTGTGATTGGAGAATGAAAACCAGGTGTGCAGGGAACAAGATAAAACAAATGGAAAAATGAAAAATGGAGCAGCAATGGCTAGAAAGCCGGTGACGCCGAACGCTGCACGAACAAGGAGGGGCCTACTTCGGTGGAAGTTGTGACAGTAGGAAGCTCTAACCTGTAACATACCTCGTTCACTCTCCTCAGGACTTTAAATGGCCCCACAAACCGCGGGCCCACAAACCGCAGGCAAAGGGGCAGGTTTCGGGTCGAGAGCCAGACCCGGTCCCCTGGTGCGAACACCAGGGCCTCACTACGGGGACAGGCCGTTCTGGTCTTTTGGTGCAGTGCGGCCTGCAGGAGGTGACCATGGGCGGCTTCACATGTCTCCTCCGCACGCCTGAACCAATCATCCACCGCAGGAGCATTGGTCTGACTCTGATGCCACGGTGGCAGAACCGGCCGGTACCCCTATACACACTGAAAGGGGGAGAGGTTGGTGGAGGAGTGGCGGAGCGACTTCTGCGCCATCTCTGCCCAGAGCACGAACGCCACCCACTCCCCCGGCCGGTCCTGGCAATAGGACCACAGAAACCTGCCCACATCCTGGTTCACTCTTTCCACCTGCCCATTACTCTCGGGGTGGAAACCCGAGGTGAGGCTGATCGAGACCCCCAGACGTTCCGTGAACACCCTCCAGACTCTCGAAGTGAACTGGGGACATCGATCTGACACTATATCCTCAGACACCCAGTAGTGCCGGAAGAAGTGTGTAAACAGGGCCTCCACAGTCTGTAGGGCCATAGGGAGACCGGGCAGAGGGAGGAGATGACAGGACTTAGAGAAACGATCCACAACGACCAGGATCGTGGTGTTGCCCGGTGAGATAGGAAGATCCGTCAGAAAATCTACCGACAGGTGTGACCAAGGCCGTTGTGGAACAGGTAAGGGATGTGGCTTATCTCTGGGCAGGTGCCTAGGAGCCTTACACTGGGCGCACACCGAGAAGGAGGAAACATAAACCCTCACGTCTTTAGCCAAGGTGGGCCACCAGTACTTCCCAGTCAGACAGGGCACCGTCTGACCGATCCTCGGATGACCAGAGGAGGGTGATGTGTGGGCCCAATAGATCAACTGGTCACGGCCAGCAGACGGAACGTACTGACATCCGACGGGACACTGGAGTGGAGCGGGCTCTGTATGTAACGCATGCTCAATGTCCGCGTCCAGCTCCCACACGATCGGCACTACCAGGCAGGAGGCCAGGAGAATGGGAGTCTGATCCATGGACCTCTCCTCTGTGTCATACAGCCGGGACAGTGCGTCTGCCTTCACATTCTGGGAACATGGTCTGTAGGACAGGGTAAACACAAAACGGGTATAGAACATGGCCCACCTTGCCTGACGAGGATTCAGTCTCCTAGCTGCCCAGATGTACTTCAGGTTGCGCTGGTCAGTCCAGATGAGAAAAGGGTGTTTATCCCCCTCAAGCCAATGTCTCCACGCCTTCAAAGCCTTAACCACAGTCAACAGCTCCCGGTCTCCTGGGAGGAGGAGTGCGTACAAGAGAGCATGGCTCCTATCCCAGCCTCGGACACGTCAACCTCCACTATGAACGCCAAAGAGGGATCCGGGATCCGGGCTGAGCTTCTTTGAGAAGTAAGCACAGGGGCGGAGCTTCGGTGGCGTGCCCGAGGGCTGAGAGAGCATGGCTCTTATCCCAGCCTCGGACACGTCAACCTCCACTATGAACGCCAAAGAGGGATCCGGATGGGCCAGCACGGGAGCTGAGGTAAACAGAGCTCTTAGGTGCCCAAAATCCCTGTCCGCCTCAACTGACCACTGCAGACGTACAGGACCCCCCTTCAGCAGTGAGGTAATGGGAGCAGCCACCTGACCAAAACCCTGCATAAATCTCCGGTAGTAATTGGAAAACCCCCAAAAATTGCTGCAGCTCCTTTACCGTGGTGGGAGTCGGACAATTACGCACGGCTGCAATGCGGTCACTCTCCATCTCCACCCCTGCGATACCCCAGGAAGGATACTGACTGCTGAAAGATCAGGTATTTCTCAGCCTTGACTTACAGGTCATGCTCCAACAGTCCTCCAAGTACCTTGCACACCAAGGACACATGCTCGGCGCATGTAGCGGAGTATGTCAGAATGTCATCGATATACACCACTACACTCTGCCCGTGCAGGTCCCTGAAAATCTTGTCTACTAAGGATTGGAAGACTGATGGAGCATTCATCAACCCGTACGGCATGACGAAGTACTCATAATGCCCTGAGGTGGTACTAAACGCCGTCTTCCACTCGTCTCCCTCCTGGATACGCACCAGGTTGTACGCACTCCTGAGATCCAGTTTAGTGAAGAAGTGCATTGACTCAATCGCCGTGGCAATAAGAGGTATCGGGTAACTGTACCTCACCGTGATTTGATTGAGACCTCGATAGTCAATGCACGGGCGCAGACCTCCATGCTTCTTCTTCACAAAAAAAATAATTTGAGGAGGCGAGTGAAGTGGAGGACCGAATGTACCCCTGACACAGGGATTTTGCGACATAGCCATAGCTGCCGTCTCCGCTTGTGACAGGGGATACACGTGACTTCTGGGAAGTGCAGCGTCTACCAGGAGATTTATCGCACAATCCCCCCATACAGTGTTTGACCACTCCAGAGCTCTCCCCGGGAGGCATGCGACGAGGGCAGACACTCCCTCCCTTCCCGAAGGAGCTGGGTGAACGGTGGCCGGGTATAGGTCCAGTTGTAAGAGGAAGCCCTGGCACTGTGCTGCCGTCCCATCATACTCCCTGGGAAGGAAGAGACAAATCCCACTGGAACTGGATCCGGACGGGACAGGTAGAGGTATCCCCGGTTGAGCTGGTCAAGGCGCTGGAGAGACTTCCTGTCTCTCCCAGCGGTCCATAGTCTGGACAACGTGATCCACCATGGCATCGAGATGATGCAGCATTGCCGTGTGTTTCTGGACACGCTCCTCGACTCCTCTGACCAGGGTACCTGCTCCTGCTGACTCCATGGTTAGGTGTGAGATTCTGTCAATGGCGTGCGTACTGGGAGCGGAGTCAGGTGCAGGAGAGGAGAGAGTTGTGAACAGGCGCACACTTTATTTAGGCAGGAGAAACCAACAGACGGACGCCACTGCGTCGAAACCTCTAGCCAATGCAAAAGTGCAAACGCGTAAACAGTCACAATAATATTGTTTAAACACAATGAAAATAACACGTGAAATAAAACACGGAAAAAACACGGAAATAAATAAAAAACACGGAAAAAACACGGAAATAAACGCATACCAGCAAAGCGCGTTAACATAGACACGTAACACAAAACAATCTCACAGAAAGACATGAGGGGAAACAGAGGAATAAATACATGTAGTGTGATTGGGGAATGAAACCCAGGTGTGCAGGGAACAAGATAAAACAAATGGAAAAATGCTCAAACAAGGAGAGGGGCCGACTTCGGCGGAAGTCATGACAAGCTAGGTAGCAAATGTAGCTACACGCATTAATAACAAAGTAAATATCTGCATGTAAAATAGCTGGTTAGCTGTAAAATCGCCAAAACAAACTAGACTATCAATTTAGGAGCCTACAATCTCACCATGTTCAATCTGCTGATCGATGTGCCTCACGGATTGGAGTCTGACATTCACAATGGCAGATATACTTTTGAGGAGATGGGAAATGTTGCCCATGCTACGCCAATGGGCCGCGCGGTGCATTCTGGGCGATTCTGGGAAGAGGAGCGCTCTCCTTCAAGGAGCGAATGGTAGTCTATTGGGCGCCAGCTCAAAAACCCAACGTTAGCACGAATTTCGTACAACATTACAAATATTTTCCGAGATGTAAGTGTAACAGTACTCTTCTTGCGTTGTGTACAATCAGTCATCGACACGGAACTCCAACATGTAGCACCAGTCATGTAGATTTATTCTGATAGGAACGGCACAAAATTGCACGTCATGCAATGCACGTCTCACCATCCAACTCTGCACTCACGCACTGTACAAAATATATGAACCCCCCCCCCCACCAGACACAGTAAGTTGCTAGCTAGTACTGGCGGGAATTCTTTACAACAAAATGCACAACAAATATTCTCCAAAAACCGCTGCATCTTATGTGTGATGTTCGAATAACATTTACAAACAATTTGATATAAATTGTACATTTAAATCATCACTTGAGAGTATAAAAATCACTTTTGATGTACAGTGCTTTGCAACCAACAACTTACCGCTGGTTTGGTGCTTGTTCACTGGGACGATTCTAACTGGAACATCCCCCCCCCCACCTCGTAAGCAAGCTACACAAACCAGCCAATAAGATGCCATGTTGAGTAGGTGAAGGCAAGACAAACTCAAACCAAAAACCCATTGGCTTAACAATAAAGTGGCAAGGGGAATCACCAATATAACCCTGTTACATAAGATAACTAATTGCTCTCTATAATATCGTATAACTTTGGAATCGACATTACATACTTTCGAGGAAATAGGCACGTTTCTTGACATATACACTGACTTTGAGAAGGGATTGCGTGACCATTAGCTTAGCAACCGCGTGAAGCCTCATGACAATGTGAACGCGATTGGTCGACAGTTGGCTGGGTGGGGTATTATACGTTCCTTCATTCATTGGATTACTATCTCCTTTCTATAATATCTCTGGCAAGGGCACCATGCAATGCATCCTGGACTAAAGAGGCAGACAAATAGGAAAAAGTGGTAGACACTCCTGTATATTACAAAAATATTATCAATGGCTGATTCGAGAGAAGACATTCTCCCGAGTTATTATATCGGCCAGTATTGAAATCTGACGTGTGATTGGCGTTTTCGCAATCTAAAAGTCATGCTCCTATTCACTTCCAGTGTAGTGAGAGTGATTCTATCACAGTGCTATGTCATACCGGACGGATTTCTGCCTGCTTGAATGACAATAACTCAGATACACATGAAAACATGAAATGACCCAGGGAATCGATAGAACATCACTCGGAGATGCACAAAAAACAATATAACATTCAAAATGGGTGAACCTTTCCTTTACGTAGCTGCTCTTTTCTTCATTAGCATGCTGATGATTTTGAGGCTGTTAATATTGTGGCACTTGGCATAATGTTTTCATTGTGTGATAGATAGCAAAGTTATATTGGGTTTATTTTCATCTGCTAAGACATTGAATACATGTTGTTTACTATATTTAGTAAATTGAGTATGTTTAGTTTGGTTTCTCTGTGGGCTATATCAGTCCTCTAATACAATACTATTAAAGGCCGAGTGCACTACTTTTGTGAAACATTCTTCAAAAAATGATATATTTGTATTAATATATATATTTGTATTATTTTCAGAACCCCTACTTCCCGCAGGCTCACTGGCATGAAAGGTGAACACCCTATGCTTTGCACCAATAGGGTTAACCCACTTGACGGGAATTGTAATGTGGCTCATAAAGCAACAAAAAAAAAACGCTACAATGTTTTTTTTTAACATATACCTGATTGCTAGAGAGCCCAGCCTTGACTGTCTAATCATGTATTGAACTCAGTGTTCATCATCAAGTGTCATCATGAATGTACAACAATTCCAGAAGCATAGTGCATTTTACCGTGCCTAAAATTGTTATGCAATACTGCAGTACAAGTGTATTGATGTAGGCCTAATAGTCAAAAAGTAAAACATGACAGGTAACCTGAAAACTACTGTACAGATTTTTTTGTGTGTGTGGTGGTGGTGGGGTGTGTGTGGGGGGGGGGGGGGGGGGGGTTCTTATTTGCATAGGAGATGACTAATGAAAATGTGCCAGTGCAGGAAAGCTAAGACCCTGATGATTTAAACCTAGTGCTGCATCCTAGAAGCCCTTACTGTAGACTTTTAGGTCTGGATTTGGAGACATTCCTTGCCAGAACAGCCGTGCGAGCTGACGGGAGGGGCGGGACAGAGGGCTACCTAACAATCGGAAAGTAGCAGCCTGAGGTACTACCAGACTTCTTTGCTTTGGAGGTGTAGATCGGCCAAACTCGACTACAAGCTTTCAGTTGAATGGGTCAACCTCGCTGTGCATCATTTAAATGCTCTTTTTAGCGCGCCATCCATAGCAAATCCTATTTTCCAGTTTAAATCTAATGCTTCAGACTGGCAAGTAAACAAGGACAAACTGAATGTGTAACTGTTTAGGGGAGACTCAAGGAAAGATAAAACAGCGGGACATGATGACTGAGAAAGAATCGGCAACAGACAAGATAATAGCAGGTAAAACGCTTTCATTTTTAAGGCTATCCTTCAAAGGGCCCTCTCTCTACCTATTATTTCAGTCTCAAAGCTACACAGTAGGTGCGCTCATTATATCCGTGGCGGTGCGCATTAGAGCCTTTGAGATCTTGCCAGGAGACTCCTTTTCCGTTTTCACGTTTGATGTTGGGTTATAGTCGTCCAGGCAATGTGATGGCAATGATATATAGAGGCATTCGCTCCTTTTAAATGTATTTAGCTATACAAGGTTTATAATGAAGCTATTATTGTAACGCGTATAGGCTACAGTCGTGTGGCCATACAGTTTCAAAATAGCTCTGCCGCAACATGGAGGAAATATGATAATCCACCTGGACAGAAACACATTTCATTATTAGAATCATTATTTTACTCTGAAGAATATTTCCACTACAGCCCCAGAAAATCGCCACCAGTCGCGTTTAGACGCCCCTTTTCCTTGGGCAGAAAAGGTACGCTCAGGCAGTAGGGTTTGGTCCTCCATAACCGTGCAGAGTATGGTCACATGGTCAGTCCCACGGGAGGTTTGACTCAATGCAGCAAAAGTATGCTTGCCCTACTATCATCCTAGGTATAGCAGCAATGTCGTTAAAACGTCGGATTGTAAATAAGAATCGCTATATAATCTGAATTGATTAAAAGCAGCGATTCCTCTATTATGGGACAAATTATATTATTACAATCTCAACCAGTGCTCTTATTTTCATGTTGTTTTACTTATTTGACGTTTTCTTCTAAGTTTTCATGTCCCAACATGTTATTTAGGAATAGGAATATTGACTTTTATTTCCATCACCCACAAGCTTCACAGAGGTGTCATATCTGCTCCACAGCAGGACAGTAAATCACGTGACACCTCTCCTATGATGTAATATGGGGGTGTAGATTAATCGTGCACAGTACAGTAGGCCCTACAGTGCATTCGTAAAGTATTCAGACCCTTTCCCTTTTTTGACGATTTCCCAAAATGCTATAAAGGCCTAAATAGTATCATTGATGACTTTAGAGTATGGTTACATTTCACCTGCTCTGTTAAAACCTTTAGAGGGTGTTTTTTTCCACTGTGTGATGAATTTACTATGTATTATGTTATGGTGTTCATTGTTGATCCAGACAACATATCAACAAACATGCAAGCATTTGACTGGGAATCATTTACTGGGTTGTGACAGGGTGCTTCAAAAGCTTTAAACAGGCTATGCATTTTACAAGCACGACACTATTTGGGCAGTGCTGCCCATCCTAATCTCTCCTGCCAGGCACTCCTGACATTGTGAAATGATGGGTGGGGTTGTGCATTAACTGCACTTCAGTGAGCTCAGCTGCACATAGGGATGAGGCAGACGCAGTGGGACATTGCCAGATCTGTCCCCCCTAACCCCAAAACACATGTAAATATTTGCCTATAAATTGTGCCTATCTGTATTATACTAATGATATATTTTTTAAGTATTATATTCTAATGAGCCGTTTACTTTATGTTTGTATTCATATCTTTTATTATTTCATTTTGTTGTTGCATTGTCGAAAAGGAACCTGCAACTAAGGATTTTCTTGATGTTGTATACCATGTGTCTCCCGTGCATACAACTAATACAACTTGAAACTTTATCTGAAGAGAGACTGCCGCTCAGTCTGCACAGCACCAACCAATCATATTTTGGAATGGGAAGTGCGGACGGCTACCTCAGCCTCACTGATATAGAGGTTGCCAGCACAGTCACTGTGGAATCGATCAATATGTACACTTGAGCTTTGCAGCAGAACGATTGCCTGGTTACCCAAACTCCTTGCTGCGGCCAAATTCTATGCCACGCCCACCGACATTAGTTAGTACTCCGCAATGATTCTGGATCTGAGAATCTCCTCGGCGATTTCTAGAATGCATACACATTCTAACTATTCTGATTGGTCCCAGAAATCGATTGGTTTGGCCAGAGCCAGAACATACGTAGGTAAATTGGCATTTTTTTAAACATTTCATTGGCTTTGATACTCTGATTAGTTTGAGATTATCCCATCACTGATGACTTTGTTTGGTACAAGACCCCTCATTCTGATGTCACCACAAATTACTTCAACGATGGCAGTCTCAGACTGAGGTATGTAGCGAATATAGAGCAGCGGAGGAATTCAGTTTGAGTCGTCAGGCAAGCAGAACGGGACAATGGAGTCCCCATACTATTCAGGGTGTGGTCACAGTCAGTGGAGCAGCACATGTTCGTATAGTAATGTTGAACCTTTTCAGATTATTGATATGCAGTGTTTGGCTAATATTAGGCACTGTAATTGTGTGCAGTAAAATGTGTGAATCTGACAAATGGACATAAATTAATATTGCACTCAGCTGATTACCTGAGCTACAAGTACTCAAGTACCTATTAGTGTGCTGATACAAATCCCAAAGATGACAAATAGCATCTAAACCCTCTGATACTGCTTGTAGACACAACCAAAACTGCAATGATCTGTTTCAAATTATCAGTACTTCTAATTGCTGTTGTCACTATCATAACTTGCTAAGCACATTTTCTGTTCTACGCTTTTGCTCAAGTAATTTATTTTAAAGAGCAAAATCCCAAACTATTTTGGACTGGCTTTAGCTAAGTGAGAACACCCAGTGACCACACTAACAGAGAGCTTTGTGTTCCCTTAGGGATAGCCACACATGTTCTACACATTTAAGGTGGAGAGAGAAAGGGAGAGATCAGAGAGGGATGGGGGAGTCATACTCAGACATTTATTTGGTTGGATTGTGATATTAATGTGATCACAGATTCCAAAATGCACAGATTCATCTTGTGTTGCCTTTGTAGATAGCATTGGTGACAGCTAGATGCAATGAGGCGTTAACCTAAAAGGTGACAAATACAAAAGTCATCTATAACCAACTAGTTCATGCAACAGTCAGTCATACATTCGTGTCTAATCAATGCTCTAAACATCTGAAAGCGTTTCAGTCAGCCCCAGTGTTTTTCTGTGGGTGGATTCTCCAGATCGACTTGTACTATGATCTAGGAATTCAATCAGCTTCACTGTGATCGCCAACTTTTAGCCCAGTCGTAAAGCCCAGTTTTCCTCTGGTCTGCTGAGCTGCACAAAGTGGACCTCATCACTGGGCTATTTTCTGTGTGCTCTGTCCAGCTGTTCTACAGAATATCCAAGTACTTACGGACACTCCCACACATGTGGCTCCGGCCAACCAATGTGTGATGCCTTCTCATCAATTTCACTGAGAGGAGAGAACCGTTGGAGAGTATTTTTAAAGACTAGGGTCAGCGTTGCACATTCCATGCATTCAAGGAACCAATCTTGAGTATCAATTAACAAAAGAGTGTAAATGTGATGAGGTCAGACGACATTTCGGAGAAGACATTGAAATGCATTGAGTTTATTGAGAAATGCATTGAGACCTTTTATCATAAGATAGCATTGTATGAATCACTACACGGTCATTCAGGTCATAAATCAGCTGGGTGACTAATAGGTGAACAGCAACAAGCATCGAAAAGGACTATACAATATAATACCTCAATGTGGCTCAGCACATCATGAGCAGTCAAAAACAAATTGATCCACAGGTGTGCTGTCATCATTGCACTCACAAATTCTGTAAACGAAAGATGGCGCTGCAATGGATAGTAGCTGTCATGTGTTTTTTTATATACTGATCTTAACTTTTTTTGCACATAATGTCTCAGCCATCATTTCCTATGATCTCATACCCCTGCACATCGACTCGGTACTGGTACTCCCTGTATATAACCATGTTATTTTTACTCATTATTTTTATTCGATATTCACTGTGCATTTATACCTCATGTCACTAGTTCAATTTTATTTGTATCTTTAACTCTGCATTGTTGGAAAAGGACCCATAAGTAAGCATTTCACTGTTAGTCTACACCTATTGTTTACGAAGTATGTGACAAATAACATTTGATTTGATTTAGTGACACACAACATTTTATGTTCCCATAGAAACCAACACATTATTGTCTTCTTGCAGAAGTAAGCTAGGCATTTATACAGCACAACACATGTAGTTTTACAACTCAAGGGCAGCTGCATGCTACAGCAGTGATAAAGCTGTTATCATTTTAAACATGTACAGCCTCTGTACGAGACTTTGAGCTCTAGTATACAATTGCCCTTTTTCACTTGAAGCCATTGTTGGCATCCAAGTACATGGGGGTTTTGGGGGTTGGTGGCTGGGCAAGGGGTTGAGGCCAGGGGAGGGGGTTAGGATGCAGTCAGAGGTGGTTTAAGACCTCAGGCATTAACGACTCTGTTTGAGGTCAACCCAATGACTTAGAGTCCCTGAGACAAGAGTGGGAGGGGGGCTGAATCTGATGGGCCAGGGCCAGACAGGAAGTTGTCTTTCAGCTCCACAGAGGCCCTAAGGTCAAACAGATCCAGTAGCTACTCCAAGACGAGACACACACCAGAGGGCCCACCATGACACAGGTGTGTTCTCTCAATCAAAGATATCTTTCATGTTGTGACTAGGTGGTAATGGGTGACATTAATCACATCACAGGGTCACATTTTTGTTATAGGTATTCCGTGTGGGTAACAGTTCACATTAGTTGGTTTTATACCAATAATGTTGTTATTACTACAGTAATAACATGGTTGCTACATTTGATGGAGGTTGAAAATAATTACAATTGGAAGGCAAATAAACTCGGAGGGGACAAGAAGTCCAATGCTCGGCACTATGTCATGACTAAGATATTGGCTTTGTTTACCCTCCAGAGGAGGCACCCATTCTGTTTTGGAGTAGGCGGTGCAGGGGGAGGGAGGCGCTTTGCACATGCCATTGGATTGTCGATGTGAAAATAAGACCTAAACAGCTGTTAGACATCAGCAGTCTGACATCATTTTTTTCGATTACCCAAGAGGCCTTTCATGAAAATACTGTAATCTCCGTCTGTATGTGTCTCTCTCTCCTCCATCAAACACAGTGTACTCCACAGAAAGCTGTACTCTGTACTCTCACCACGGTACTCTTTGTACTCTCACTAGTTCAATGTTAGAAACCAAAGCCTACTGAAGCACAAGCCTGTTTGATGTCCAATGTAGCCTAATTGGTTGCATGTGTTTCAGTGGTATTCCAAGAATGTAAACACGGAATGGGTTACTGTTTCTTCACATCTCTCACTCCCATCCTGATGCTGTCAGATACAAGCTCTTCCTCATACCACAGCAATGTTTACATCCCATTGCAATGTCTACTGTACATCCACCTTTCAAAGTGTTTGGGACCTGTGTTCCCTTTGACAGATTTACGTAAGAACCTTTACTGAATGATTCAGTTGCTCTTAACTACCTCAGTTCAAACACAAAAAACAGCAACAATTCAGGACAACTTAAAAACTCACAAAAGTTGAATATATGGTGTGCTGGTTGATGACTAGTTTAGACTTGATGGGATTACTTTCATAGGGCCGTTCCACCAATTCGGTGCTTTTTGAGAAGCATAAGTTGGTAAAAAATATATATGTATTGGATTTCACCTAATTTTAACATTGTGATAAAGAGCACATGTTCAGCAACATGAAAAACATGATTTCCCATTTCAAGAGGTTAAATTTAAAAAATACTATAGAAAGTGCCTATTAAGTGCTAAATAAAATAACAGGGTTGATGATTTCATCGTAGTCAGCCATAAATCATCTTGTGATAGGGGGAATGGATGCTTGTTGTGTTCAACAGGGAATGGTAATTGAATGCAAGCTACACCCCACCCCCCGAAAAATCTAGCTTGTCTATTTACTGGTTGACCTGTTATGCTCGACCCATTCAGTTTTTCACCACAAAACACTAGAAAATGGCCAAAAATAGTTGAACCAGCTCACCTGCTTTAATACTATGATTTGACTATGTTTCTTTTGAAATAAGAGTTCAGTTCACTTAATAGTTTGACCTTAAAATGAGGGACAGATGTACAGTTGAAGTCGGAAATTTACATACGCTTAGGTTGGCGTCATTAAAACTCGTTTTTCAACCACTACAAAAATGTATTGTTAACAAACTATAGTTTTGGCAAGTGAGTTAGGACATCTACTTTGTGCATGACACAAGTAATTTTTCCAACAATTGTTTATAGACAGATTAGTTCACTGTATCACAATTCCAATGGGTCAGAAGTTTACATACACTTAGTTGACTGTGCCTTTAAACAGCTTGGAAAATTCTAGAAAATGATGTCATGGCTTTAGAAGCTTCTATTAGGCTAATTTACATCATTTGAGTCAATTGGAGGTGTAATGTGGATGTATTTCAAGGCCTACCTTCAAACTCAGTGCCTCTTTGCTTGACATCATGGCAAAATCAAAAGAAATCAGCCATGACCTCAGATTTTTTTTTTTTACCTCCACAAGTCTGGTTCGTCCTTGGGAGCAATTTCCAAACGCCTGAAGGTACCACGTTCATCTGTACAAACAATAGTACGCAAGTATAAACACGATGGGACCATGCAGCTGTCATACCACTCAGGAAAGAGACACGTTCTGTCTCCTAGAGACGAACGTACTTTGGTGCGAAAAGTGCAAATCAATCCCAGAACAACAGCAAAGGACCTTGTGAAGATGCTGGAGGAAACAGGTATCAAAGTATCTATATCCACAGCAAAAGAAGTCCTATATCGACATAACCTGAAAGGCCGCTCAGCAAGGAAGCAGCCACTGCTCCAAAACCACCATAAAAAGCCAGAGTACGGTTTGCAACTGCACATGGGGACAAATGTCCTCTGGTCTGATGAAACCAAAATAGAACTGTTTGGCCATAATGACCATCGTTATGTTTGGAGGAAAAAGTGGGAGGCTTGCAAGCCGAAGAATACCATCCCAACCGTGAAGCACTATCCTGTTGAAGCAGTATCCTGTTGTGGGGGTGCTTTGCTGCAGGAGGGACTGGTGCACTTCACAAAATAGATGGCATCATGAGGAGGGATAATTATGTAGATATATTGAAGCAACATCTCAAGACATCAGTCAGGAAGTTAAAGCTTGGTCGCAAATGGGTCTTCCAAATGGACAATGACCCCAAGCATACTTCCAAAGTTGTGGCAAAATGGCTTAAGGACAACAAAGTCAAGGTATTGGAGTGGCCATCACAAAGCCCTGACCTTAATCTCCTAGAAAATGTGTGGGCAGAAATGAAAAAGCTTGTGCGAGCAAGGAGGTCTACAAACCTGACTCAGTTACACCAACTCTGTCAGGAGGAATGGGCCAAAATTCACCCAACTTCTTGTGGGAAGCTTGTGGAAGGCTACCCGAAACGTTTGACCCAAGTTAAACAATTTATAGGCAATGCTACCAAAAACTAATTGAGTGTATGTAAACATCTGACCCACTGGGAATGTGATGAAAGAAAGAAATGCTGAAATCAATCATTCTCTCTACTATTATTCTGACATTTCACATTCTTAAAATAAAGTGGTGATCCTAACTGACCTAAGACAGGGACTTTTTACTAGGATTAATTGTCAGGAATTGTGAAAAACTGAGTTTAAATGGCTAAGGTCAAATCAAATTTTATTTGTCACATACACATGGTTAGCAGATGTTAATGCGAGTGTAACGAATTGCTTGTGCTTCTAGGTCCGACAATGCAGTAATAACCAACGAGTAATCTAACCTAACAATTCCACAACAACTACCTTATGGGTTAGGGCAGTGTGCAGTGTGGTTGCAATTACCTCGTCTGTGGACCTATTGGAGCGGTAGCATAAGATTACCAGGGGTACCAATGTAAGACATAACACGTAAAAAAATAAAAAATACTGCATAGTTTCCTAGGAACGCGAAGAGAGGCGGACATCTCTGTCGGCGCCGGAAGTAGGAAAGAAGTGTATGTAAACTTCCGACTTCAACTGTAAATTATTCACTAATCACATTAAATAAATAATTATCTTCAGAAATGACTTTGTCAAAGCAACATAATAACTAGGTATTTACAGTGATGGTGAAAACTTGGAGAAAGGTTGGGGTTGAATGTGTTAAAATCTTCCTAGAAGGGTTTACAGAGGGACATGTCAAAATGCAGAATTGTGGCACTTAGGAAGTTTGTTTTCATATAAAAAAAATCGGATTTATTGAATTGTTGATGTGGTCTATATTAAAGGGTTCTTCATTTGTTAATACTTATATATCAAAGGGATGCAAAAGGCACTCTTTTCGTGGAAAGACCCAATAAACAACTTGGCAGATTGTCAGACAACTAAACTCAAAGCACCATCGCTATGTGTAACCCATGTGTTCAGTTTAACACTGAAATGGATGATAGCACGAAAGCACTGATAACAAGGGTCATTGCCGAGCAGATGTTGCTGTTAGAGGATGCTTTTGAGCGTGCAGTGTTAACTTGTCTGCAATACGTAAACAATGGGCAGCTATTTTTATCTGTTGTGTATCAAATTTAATTGTCTTATTATCAGACATTGTCTTATTATTTCGTTTTGGCTTTGTTGTTATCCGGGTTTCCAACATAGAGAGAGGAAGGAAGTAAGGCCATTGTTCTTTGGAGAGGTTTTATCAATTTCCTCAGTATGACCTAAACGCTGTGCCCTTGTAGGAAACCAGGCTCACTCCTTTCTTTCAAATTCCTCTTACCATTGTTCCATATTCTTGTTTTAGTAGTAAGGCCACAGACTAAGGACTTTTACATCATTCTCATGTTTGATCTAGGTTATCTATCCAATGTGTGCCGTTGAAGCTTGGCTTACATGTAATTTTGAAGCGCTACATGAATTGGAAATTGGAATAATGGACTAAAAAGAGAACCAAGGGAGGCTATAGGGCAGGGTTACTCAAATGCTATTTGATAATGTCCGCTCACACCAATTTCCTAGGTGGCAAGGGTCCGGATAGATATTATAATTTGTCAGCATAGTACCACCCCCCACCTCACAACCCATGCAACCACAAACTGTTGACACCGCTCTTGTTGGCGGAGAGAACATTTAGCAGTTTTAAAACACATTTCCTGCAATTCTACACATTTTGCCATGGGGTGAAGATAATGTTTTTGTTGTTATTATTGTTGTTTTACCCCCCCAATTTCGTGATATCCAATTGCTGTAACAGAATTCGTCCTCCTCTGACAAGAGGAGTATGAGAGATCGGACCAATATGCAGCGTGGTAAGTGTTTGTCATGTTTTAATGAACAAAATCACTGAACATGAAAATACAAAATAACAAATAGACAGAAAGACAGAAACGAAAACCGAAACAGTTCCATGTGGAACATACAGACACAGAAAACAATCACCCACCAAACACTGGTGGGAAAAGGCTACCTAAGTATGATTCTCAATCAGAGACAACTAACGACACCTGCCTCTGATTGAGAACCATACCAGGCCAAACGCAAAATACAACATAGAAAAACAAACAAAGACTGCCCACCCCAACTCACGCCCTAACCATACTAAAACAAAGACAAAACAAAGGAACTAAGGTCAGAACGTGACAATTGCGATCCAATTACTGTCTTGTCTCATCACTGCAACTCCCCAACGGACTCGGGAGAGGCGACGGTCCTCCGAAACATGTCCCGCCAAACTGCTATTCGTAAAACCTGCCCGCTTAACCCGGAAGCACCAATGTGTCGGAGGAAACACTGTTCAACTGACGACCAAAGTCAGCCTGTGGGCACCCGGCCCACGCTTGAGCCAAGTAAAGCCCGCCCACAGCCAAACCCACCCCTAACCCGGACGACACTGGGCCAATTGTGCACCACCCTATGGGACTCCCGGTTACGGCCGGTTGTGACACAGCCAGGGATCGAACCCAGGTCTGTAGTGACTCGACACAGTGCCTTAGACCACTGCACCACTCGGGAGGCCCCCTCATTTTGCAGTTTTAAAGCTAATTTCCTACAATTCTACTACACATTTTGCCATGTCTTATGTGCATTCGTATGATACCTGAGTGACTCAACAAATCATTGCGGGCCCTCTGAGGGACGAGGGCCCCATCGGCACATTATCTGGCCATGGTTACTACAAGATTTAGATAGCTGTTTGTCTAACTTAGACTACCTACCTACATACAGTACCACTCCAATGTTTGGACACGCCTACTCATTCCAGGGTTTTTAATTATTTTTACTTGTAGAATAATAGTGAAGACATCAAAACTATGAAATAACACATATGAAATAACACATATGGAATCATGTAGTAGCCAAAAAAGTGTTAAACAAATCAAAATATATTTTATATTTGAGATTCTTCAAAGTAGCCACCATTTGCCTTGATGACTGCTTTGCACGGTCTTGGCATTCTCTCAACCAGCGTCACCTGGAATGCTTTTCCAACAGCCTTGAAGGATTTCCTACATATGCTGAGCACTTGTTGGCTGCTTTTCCTTCACTCTGCTGTCCAACTCATCCCAAACCATCTCAATTGGATTGGGTCAGGTGATTGTGGAGGCCAGGTCAGAAAATGTACATTGACATTGAGCGAGCCTTGACAAACTGACAAATCTGTGTATGTTTATTGTTGCGCCACTGTTCCCACCATTTCCTAGCCGCTCCCCTGCTCAGTGGGCCAGTCAAAAGCACAAGATGTGTAGCCACTGAGCTGTGTACTTTGAGGCTCCTCAGACAACTGATGTGCTGCTGTCAAAGTGTCACACTGATTTACCTCCAGACCGATCTAGAACAAGGACTTCTTTCTCTAAAAGGTCCGGCGGGGAGCCGCTAGCTGGACATGTTTATTTTACTATGCAACAGTTAAGCAGATGTCCCTACCTCCCCGTCTCCTCCGCTCTGTTTGGAGGATACCCTGAGAGGGCATTCATGGGTACTTTCTCAGAGAAACCATGTGGTTTCTGTGTTGCACATTGACCATTGGAAATATGCAATACAATACAATGGTTGGAAGTCCCTCAATTTCTCACCAGTTATATTAGCTAATTTTTATCCCTCTCATGCCATAGAGTTTATATTCCTTGACATATAGGCCTACACCATTTTTTCTCTGCAGATAATGTAGGGGAAAGGTAGAGCTATGCATACAGTATCTATAGCACCATAGCAGGTGAGGATATGCTGATCAAGATAAACCTAGTTGTGTTCTATGGTAATCAGTTTACGCTTCACTCAGTGGAGCGGAGGTTTATTTCTGTCTTATCTGCAGATTCTCCACTGCTGGGATACCGTTTGACCTTGAGCTGCAGTAGACGCATATCTAAAGATTGATTTCTGAGTCCAAGGCAGTTTTATATCAGTACCTTTCTCAGTGCTTCCTGCTACAGTAGAAGGACATGGAGGGAGAATCTTTAACTTTTCATAATATGCAGGATTTATCACACAGGGATTGCATTTGTATATGGAAATATACTTTTTAGTGTGTAAATTATGATGTGATTTTATATATTTTTTCTAACAAGTTGCATGTTTCACTAAATATTCAGAGTAATGTTGACATATTCTCTGAAGCATCATGCCAAATGACCGTCCACCGTTCTCCCTACAATAGTCATTATCTGTAACTATTACACAATACATTCCACTCATCTGTGGAGGAGTATCTCAGTTTTAACACATTTATTTTAAACAGGCCTATAGTAGTCGTAGCAGGACACCTGAAAAGCAGGTCTGGAAACAGTTAGCTATGAGTGTGTGTATACTGTATGCATGCATGAGTGTGTGCGGACTATCAAGGGTGCTAGAAACTCTCTTAGCCACAGCTGTTGTCAGGCTGCTGCTTCTCTGCACTGTGTGTCTGGGCACATGGCCAGCTGGATGCAGTTGATAAAGAGGGAGAATGATGGCGGCCCCTCTCTCTCTCTCTCTCAGCTTCCCTCTGACTGCTAGCTGTGCTGCCGCATGGCATGAATGGGACCTCAGATGAGGGAAGAAGTAGGACATTCTCTCAAAAGGAGAGCCGCCCAATCTAAGTTTCCCTTCATCCACATGAATGTAGCCTTTTGATAGGGATTTTTTTTGTGGCACTGAATGTTTGTGGCAGTAAATGTAATGGGGCATCTCTTTGCCTTTGTAGACGTTGTTGATTACGCCACAAATTGCGTCTGCTGTCCCAATCAGTGTCCACTCTCTGGAGAAATGGTTGATCTTCACATTCTCTGATGTTTACAGTATCTATACATGTCAGTTGTACCATATAATACATAAAAGTACAGAATGTCTTGAATTGATTACATGCACAATACACATGCACTTGTCCTTTGTAGAATATCATTGTTGTCATTTAAGGCTGAAGTTATCCGTCTGTGTGCCTATGAGGCCTACAGTACCTTGTGAACTACTCTGGAACGGATTTCAAATAGATCTAATCAGACTTGCAAAGAGACAAGAATCTCACTTGTCTATGATTTTTAAATGATCCTTTGAATGGGCTGTGGACTGTGGTACGGCATTTAACATGCACTCGCTCGCCAGATGTTAGTTATTTAACAAAAATGTTATGTTTATTTTTGCGCTAAACGTAAAGAATGTTTTAAAAATGTGGTTTATTGCTCCAAGGACCTATTTCTTCTAGCTTAACATGCTTGGCCAGTTTGGCAGATTCCAAATACAACGATCTGTAGATTAGGTCTATTGGACAAGACACACAGGTTAAATCTAACCTAAGCAAGACATGAGAAGGAGCATGTTGAAGTTAATCAGGCCTTGCACTATGAGATATTGAGTCTTCTGCTTCTGTCTTTAATGAAGGTAAAGTACAGTATATGCTTGCATATAGGTCATACATTTTGGGAGTAAAGGATGGGTTTCAACACTGTCGTTGATAATGCACTGATCGTGAACTCGCTTCTTGATAAATTAGCAGATGGTCCAAGATGGAGAAGTCCTTACCCTTGTTCCTTTTTAATCAAATGTTAGTGCTAGCCATAATGAAAGACTAGCCTCTTTTTTGGTAATTGTATGCATCTCTGAACAACAACAGCAATACAAGGAATGTGTTTGCTCATCGTGTTTATGCATCTTTTGCCTTTTTCTCGCTCTCATCTTCCCGTACGGGCAGCAATGAAATTTACTGGTCCTTCAATCTTATAGTATGAAAATATGAGAAAATCAGAGACTACGTGAAGGTCATTTCATGTGCGGCCATTTCTTTCCTTCCCCTTACACTTGAAGTTGTATTGAAGAGGTGGTGTGAGCCTAGCTATCTGGGCAGAGATGACAAGAGGAAGCTCTGACATCATTTCCCAGGGGAGTGGCACAAGGCCAGAGGTTAAAAGCTTGGATTGGATTGGCTTCTTTTTTCTTCATCACACAGTCACTCACTGAGAGTGGGCTATGATGATCACACGAGAAGAATCATCAATGTCATTCGACAGACGAAGAGCTTGTCAATGTACCCAGGCTTCTAGAGGTAGAAATAACCAGTTTTTCACGGTCTATTTGAAGCTATCCAAACCATTTGTGTCTTAAGGATTCAAATGAGTAGTGTAGTGAGGTATAGAGGCACAGGCATGAATTTTAAGCCTGAGTCCTACCCATGCCCGCGACGGTTAGGCCAAAACCTGAAATCAGAATTTACTTCCTCCGTTAGTAAATCCATTAGCTGCTCCTTTCTATGTGTCACTCGCTCCCTAAGCACTGCTCGCTCTGCATGCGCACTGCTCATGGCGGCTCTGGGTCTGAGAGTATCCATAGCAATGGCTCCGCTTGGGCTGCTCTGCTCAATGCAGTTAGCTGTTAGCTACTTTTTCATCACTCACAAGGAGCATTATTATTTTCGGTGAAATAATCTCTCCTGTCTTATATTTGATGAGGTTGAAGCACTTCTGACACCATGTTATGATTTTAGTCAGATATGACTGTACTGTGCTGCAGAGCACAAGCAAATGGCTCAGCTTACATTTTTTTACTGATCAATTGTATGATACCCGAGCCCTGCCCGTACCCTAGTTACAGATTAAAAAACAGGCCCTACCCGGCCCAAACCCGATGTATAATGTCGGGGCCCATCAGGGCTCAGGTCGGTTAGAAAAGCTCTAGTGTGGTCGATGTATCTGACATATCCTAACTCTGCCTTTGCCTATACAATACCAAATATGCACACAGGAAAATGCAGTAGTAGCTTGCTACTTCCCCCCTTTTTTTATTTCTTTAAACTTGTAATTAACTTTGACACCAGTTTTACATTCCTGTTCTTGCTGCTCATTTGTGGTATCAGAAAAACCTCCACTGTGCATTTATAGATTGGGGCCT
This sequence comes from Oncorhynchus kisutch, assembly GCF_002021735.2. NCBI lineage: Eukaryota > Metazoa > Chordata > Actinopteri > Salmoniformes > Salmonidae > Oncorhynchus > Oncorhynchus kisutch. The sequence continues at coordinate 40,533,268 of NC_034184.2, forward strand.
AGTTCTCCTGTATAAACTCATTCTGAGATCTGTACTGAGGGCCTGAAAAATGCAAAGAGTTGTCTGGGGAAACAGAGGAATGTGACGAGAACAGGAAGAAAAGGCTCCTCCTGCCGAGAGGAGAAAAAAAGTCCAGGCACAAAAATCGAGAGCCTCCCTGAAAAAGTTTTCAACTTTATAGATGCAGCACACATATCTGGCTGGAGGCCTGTCAGTCGCTTATGGAGGAGGAATGGCTCTGTTTCCTGTCAGAATGTGTGTAGAACATTCCAGGCAGCAGGACCACTCTGCTAGGATGTAGAAAGGGAGGGGAAACAGGATACTCTATCTATGGCTTCATCTAGCAGCTCTTTTTGTGGTGGCTCAATGTTTATTTTTTCACTCTGATGATTAGAAGAAAATGATGTCGTGCTGTTGGGACTTGATTGTATTTTGACTATTAGAATTCAGGATTGTAGGCTATTCTAGGGCTTCTCCACTTCACTATTCAATACAATCTCTCTGAAGTGAGCTACCTTCATTGAAACATTGATTCTTTAGCACTCATTCTGAGGAAACTTTGTTGGCAGTTGATAGGTTGAGCAAGAGCATTGTTTGCTTATTTCGGATGAGTTATAAGCACTTTTTCAGAGCCCGACATTAACAATAGTGGGGGATGTTGAATAAAATCATGATATTGTTATATAACATTACAGTTATGTAAGTGTGAAGGCACCACACTATTAAATGAATAATGTATTTGCTGTTGCCAGTTATGTAAATTTACTTACGTTTATATTGCCATCTCCACAATGTGATTGTCAGTGATTGATCGACTTCGACACCGCTTTCTAGTTTCTGGTAGACTTGTGTAAATGATTTAATGGATTATTCAATCAAATTGAAAATAAATAAATATAACATTCTCAACCAGATGCCCAAATCCACTTGCACTCAATTGTCTGAAAAAAGGTCTGCATTGATATTTTCAACCACTTGTATGGAACTCAATACACATTTTTATACAATTTCTCATGAAGACTTTTATTCTGCCAGGTAAACAAACTACACAAACACACACACACACACAAACTCAGACTCCTTGATTTGATTTTTCTTGCTCTCTTTTAAAGGGGAAATCTGCATTTCAAACAATAACCAACGGCTCCCCACCAGTGTTTTTGGTAACAGCTGAGGGACGCGGCTGGAGAAATGTATCCACTCTCAAATTCATAGACAGAGCTATGGTTACAAGGACCATGATATCAAAATGAAGTTTTAACCATATTTTGAGTTGTTTGTTAACCAGTGTTTGTTTACAATTCTTATTTAATTTTTCTATATTATATTTGGGGTTATGATGGGGTACGCAGCCTGGCCTCAAAAACTAGACGTAACATAGTAAATGTAAATCTGTGACACTCAAATTAGTATGATATGTTACGTTTCAGGCACGTGCACAGATAGGGCTCCCTTCCACTCTCCAAAGTGCCCTTTTAGGTGGTGGTATAATTTCCCCCAAAATTATTATTTTTTGTATACATTTTTGTCATTGCTGTTCGGAAACCCACTGCCCACAAGTCGTCAAGTTCGCCACCCCCCCGCCCCGTCCGTTTGTTGCGCCTGTTGATCTGCCCTGTACGGAGCTTGTGGATACGGTTGCGCCTTTTTCACAGTAGTCTGTACAGAAATTGCACACACCCGGTATCCAAACATGCATGGCTTGAGAAATAGAGTGTGTGTAGCTAGCTAGCTAGTTTAAATGTCAACAGTACTGCCACAGCAGCATGACATTTGATTAACACTTGATAACAATTGATTTAGCCTACATTGTCATCAATATTCGGTGCAGCAGAGAGAGGCAGAAAGACATAGAGAGGTAAATCACAATCAGTCAAATAAATCAAGCTAGCTAACAAGTAGATTTACAGCAATCATCAATATCAATGATCAGCTGATAGCCCAGCCTCTTTTCCCAATGCACTGTAACTAGCATGCTTACAATTTGTGATGATGAGTGAGTGTGTTGGTCCAGATATAAATAGGCAAATGCTCAAAAAATAAATACTTTTTGCTACAGAGGTATTTGGTATGTTACTGTATGAATTTTGAGATATGAATGGTGGGGGGGGCTGCCCCCTGAAAGGTCTGTGCATGGCCCTGTTACGTTTGGTATGGTTACTTAAACCCAAAGGTTGCGTGTTCAAATCACATTATGGACAGCTTTAGCTAATTAGCAACTTTGCAACTGCTTACTACTTTTTAGCTATTGCAACTGCTTAGCATTTTAGCTAATCCTTCCCCTAACCTTATCCCTATCCATAACTCATAACCTTAACTCTAACCTTAACCCCTAACCCCTAGCCTAGCTAGCATTCGCCACCTAGCCACCTAGCTAACATTAGCCACAACAAATCATAATTCATAACATACTGTATCATATGTATTGCAAATTTGTAACATATTGTACAAATTGCAATTCGTAACATTTCATAACATATCATACATGAAGGACATCCACAAATTAATAAATATAACATATCATACTAAATGGAGGGAGACAGATTTACATTTACTATGTTATGTCTACATCCAGTTTGCAGCACAACAGTAAGAGCTAAGCTCATGCAGCCTTTATAAATGATGTTCTCCAAGAATCAATGTGTATCATTCATTTAAATTAAAAGGATGGATGTAGGAAATGCAGATTGCACTTTAAAGTAAGACTCAAGGTTATGATTTTAGGATGGGGGCATGGGGAAGGGGGTGGAGAAAGTGGAGTCTATCCACAGGTGGTCCATAATTCCATACAGTAATTACCAAGCGAAGTGCATTGTGGGGATTTGGACCACTCAGCCACTCTGTAAGGGCGAGAAAAGGATGTGCCATGTGGAAAAAAGGACAGATAACATGATGTCCCATTGAGAGACCATCCCCAGACACTTAAAACTGTAGAGGAAGCACTGTTATTGTGCATTGTCAAAGGGCCTTTTCATAAGTGCTGCAGTATTAAGTGAATCTAATGAAAGTGGTGGCAAATGGACAAATACAATCTTTAATTCATTTCAAATGGCGTTTTGTTTAAAAGGCAGGTGCATCAGCCGTTTTCTCTTAAATGAAGAGTTGTTATATAGTTAGGAGTTTCGAATAAAATTAGAATGGCAATATTCTTTGTAGTGTATTATCAGAGGATGACTGAATAATCAAAACTAAGATCACAGCTGCACAATTTAAATGAATGGTTGAGAAATAGTGAGTGACAATATACTAATAGACATACAGTATGTACTAATTCTCATTATTTTGATTGAGCTACAGTGGCTTGCAAAAGTATTCACCCCCCTTGACATTTTTATTTATTTTGTTGCCTTGCAACCTGGAATTAAAATAGATTTTTGGGGGGTTGTATCATTTGATATCCACAACATGCATACCACTTTGAAGATACAAAATATTTTTTATTGTGAAACAAACAAGAAATAAGCCAAAAAAACTGAGAACTTCACCCCCCCCCCCCCCCCCCCCCCAAAGTCAATACTTTGTAGAGTCACCTTTTGCAGCAATTACAGCTGTCTCTATAAGCTTGGCACATCTAACCACTGGGATCTTTGCCCATTCTTCAAGGCAAAACTGCTCCAGCTCCTTCAAGTTGGATGGGTTCCACTGATGTACAGCAATCTTTAAATCATACCACAGATTCTCAATTGGATTGAGGTCTGGGCTTTGACTGAGCCATTCCAAGACATTTAAATGTTTCCCCTTATTAAACCACATGGTGTTGCTTTTGCAGTATGCTTAGGGTCATTGTCCTGCTGGAAGGTGTACCTCCGCCCCAGTCTCAAATCTCTGGAAGACTGAAACAGGTTTCCCTCAAGAATATCCCTGTATTTAGCACTATCCATCATTCCTTCAATTCTGACCAGTTTCCCAGTCCCTGCCGATGAAAAAGATCCCAACAGCATGATGCTGCCACCCCCATGCTTCACTGTGGGGATGGTGCTGGGTTTGCGCCAGACATAGCGTTTTCCTTGATGGCCAAAAAGCTCAATTTTAGTCTCATCTGACCAGAGTATTTTCTTCCATATGTTTGGTGAGTCTCCCACATGCATTTTTGCAGATTCTGGGGCCTTTCAGAACAGGTGTATATATACTAATATCATGTGACAGTTCAGGTGACACTTAGATTGCACACAGGTTGACTTTATTTAACTAATTATGTGAATTCTGAAGGTAATTGGTTGCACCAGATCTTATTTTGGGGCTTCATAGTAAAGGGGGTGAATACATATGCACTTTTTCGTTTACATTATTATTTTTTTTGGCGCAGTGGTCTAGGGCCTGGGTCCGCGCCCAGGCTCTGTCGCAGCCGGCCGTGACCGGGAGGTCCGTGGGGCAACGCACAATTGGCGTAGCGTCGTCCGGGTTAGGGAGGGTTTGGCCGGTAGGGATATCCTTGTCTCATCGCGCACCAGCGACTCCTGTGGTGGGCCGGGCGCAGCGCACGCTAACCAAGGTCGCCAGGTGCACGGTGTTTCCTCTGACATTGGTGTGGCTGGCTTCCGGGTTGGATGCGCGCTGTGTTAAGAAGCAGTACGGCTTGGTTGGGTTGTGTTTCGGAGGACGCATGGCTTTCGACCTTTGTCTCTCCCAAGCCCGTACGGGAGTTGTAGCGATGAGACAAGATAGTAATTACTAACAATTGGATACCACGAAATTGGGGAGAAAAAGGGGGTAAAATTTAAAATATGTATATTTTTTAAATTACAGTTTGTAATGCAACAAAATAGGAAAAACGCCAAGTGGGATGAATACTTTTGCAAGGCACAGTATCTGTTGTTTGTTATTGTTTTACCACTCGTTGTATCTACTTCTCTCTGTCTCCTCAGATGCAATGGCAACTCCCTCTCCAGCAAAGAGCATGGGTGACCCTGGCATCACCCCACTGTCACCCTCCCACATTCAGGTAAGAAACATTCCATGGAATATTCTGTGTGGAGATAGATCCATAAGAGCTGAATGAAGTCAAACAACTCCATTATTTTGGTATGAGAGATTGGTAGGGAGATAGGTACGCTAGATTGGTATGAGATTCACCACACAGTCTTTTTTAACTCATCTGCTTTTCCATCCAGAATAAATCACACATCTCCTTAAACATTCTCCATTTATTGACTCTGATTTTCTGTCCTCTCCACCTCAGCAAAATGACACGGACTCGAATGCCCACACGGGACCTTCGTTCATCGTGGTGGTTGCTATCGACTTTGGCACCACTTCCAGCGGCTATGCTTACGCCTTCACTAAGGAGCCAGAATGCATTCACACCATGAGGTGAGCCAAGCCAACGCTGCAATGCAGTCCCTGGTAGCAGGAGGAGAGAGCGAGATTGAAGGAGTCATAGGGAGGTTCACTCAGGTCAGGCTGTTCTTTTCCGTAGCAGTCTTATTAAATATTATCTGGCAGGTGATGCAAGAGAGATAGCTAATAATGATAAGAATGAATAGTTCAACTTTCTGGTCTTAGCACTTGTCTAGGCGTAATCATACCAGAAGGGTTGCTGATAGCCAGGTTAAACGTGTTGATCAAAGTATTGCTCCTCAAATTCATTGTCATCAAATGGAGATGTAACTGGATTCCCAATGACTGTCTTTAGAAGGCAAATGAAACAGTGTTTGCTCCCTCTCTCACCACTTATATGCCTCATTGGCGGTCGTCATGGTCCCAGTCAGTGTAATGGTCCTGTTAGAGCTGGGAGGAGGAGCCGGTTCACTGAGCTGAGGAACAAGCTGGACTACAGTCCTGAGATCCTCTGACCCATAAAACACACAGGCCAACTCTCTCCCCTGTGTGTGCCAGGCACCAGGGCCAACCTCCATACACTGCATTGCAGTCTCTCACAAAACCGACAGGTGTTTATATGGTTTCATGCGCTAGTTTTAATGGGCCCTATTTGAACTATTTGAGTACATGGCATATCTCAGAGCAGGGTTGGCCAATCTTATCTGTAAAAGGCCATTGTGGTTGCAGGTTTTTGTTGATTTTAATAATTTTTGAATTCATAGTTAAACTTGTTGATTTAACTGGCAATCACAAATAGTTCTAATGAGTTTTCCATAGAGAAAGCATGTCTGGGAACTCTATTTACAGCTTGTTAAAGTTTTATGCATGACTCTTGATCAAAATCAGCACTTTCCCACATGCAATATATTAACAGACAACAGGTAACACTTTCTAGCACCAGAAAATCAATTCTGTAGCAGTTTAAAAACGTTTGTTGGTTAGATTACTAGGTAGAACAGCATCACAAGCCCCTACACAGAGATGTAGAAATTCTGTGCTGAATAAACTTCCAACTCTTTCTATGTCTTTGTTCTAGATAAAAAATGGAGTATCGTTAATGTAATATCCTTAGGGTGATGAAACACAAAGACACACAGAGACCCAGACTAAGAGAAGCATCTATTGCGGAATCCTCTCCTGTCATTAACTCCAAACATCAGATAACAGTTGAGCAATATATTTTTACTAGTACTACTAGACCTTGCAGTGAAAACACCCAGAGCTCTAAGATGATTTAGTTTGGATGGAACCATCTTCTCCATAACCTTATATAAACAATGGTTTCACTGGATAAGCCCTCAGACTGGATCTGTAAAGTTTGCCCATACCTCAAATGAACTATTTTGGGGTGCTGTAACATTTACATTTTCACATGATAGAGATTTCAGGGTAGAACTGCTCTTTGAATAGAGGAGGAATGCATTGGTGTATTGATAGTGAGCATCAGCTATTTGCGTCTCTATGACATAGACATTAGTATTCATCCCCTGTCCTCACTGTCGCTGGCCCTCACAATGGAGCAGGAATCCAATTCAGTCGTGGAAAACTACCCAATTGTCATACTTGAGTAAAAGTAAAGATACCTTGATAGAAAATAGGCTCAAGTAAAAGTGAAAGTCACCCAGTAAAATACTACTTGAATAAAAGTCTCCAAGTATTTGGTTTTGAATATACTTAAGTATCAAAGTAAATGTAATTGCTAAAATATGCTTAAAAATTAAAACATTTAACAATATATATATAATTTCTAATTCCTTATATTAAGCAAACCAGACGGCACCAATTTCTTGTTATTTTAATTTACGGATAGCCAGTGGCACACTCCAACACTCAGAAGTCATTTTCAAATGAAGCATGTTTGATTAGTGATTCCGCCAGATCAGAGGCTGTAGGATGACATGGGGGGTTCTCTTGATACATGTGTGAATTGGCATTCAAAATATATACTATTTTCTTTAGGAATGTCGTGAAGTAAAAGTTGTATAATAGAAATAGTAAAGTAAAGATTCCCCGAACAACAACTTAAGTACTATATACAGATTGTTACAGTTTTATACATGATTCTTGATCAAAATCAGCACTTTCCCAAAATATTAACAGACAACAGGTAACACTTTCTAGCACCAGAAAATCAATTCTGTAGCAGTTTAAAAACGTTTGTTGGTTAGACTACTAGGTAGAACAGCATCACAAGCCCCTACACAGAGATGTAGAAATTCTGTGCTGAATAAACTTCCAACTCTTTCTATGTCTTTGTTCTAGATAAAAATGGAGTATCGTTAATGTAATATCCCTAGGGTGATGAAACACATTTAGTAATATGTACTGTACGTGCACTAACACGGAACCCAAACCATCGTGTGCTATCGTGCATAAATGTATTTTGCCCCCCCACACCAAACGCGATCACGACACGCAGGTTAAAATATCAAAACAAACTCTGAACCAATGACATTAATTTGGGGACAGGTCGAAAATCATTAAACATGTATGGCAATTTAGCTAGTTAGCTTGCACTTGCTAGCTAGGATTAATTTGTCCGATTTAGCTAGCTTGCTGTTGCTAGCTAATTTATCCTGGGATATAAACATTGAGTTGTTATTTTACCTGAAATGCACAAGGACCTCTACTCCGACAATTGATCCACACATTAAACGGCCAACCGAATCGTTTATAGTCATCTCTCCTCCTTCCAGGCTTTTTCATCGTTTAATTTATATGGTGATCGCATCTAAACTTTCGTTGTATTACCACGACTACCGGCAAAACAGTTAGTCTTTCAGTCACCCACCGGGGTATAACCAATGAGGAGATGGCACGTGGGCACCTGCTTCTATAAACCAATGAGGAGATGGGAGAGGCAGGACTTTCAGCGCGATCTGCTCGTTGGCGCAGGCGAGCAGTGTGGGTGCAATAATTGAATAACATGGATTTCTACATTTATTTAGCGACGCTCGCTCACGCGACGTGTCCCGTCTGGTCAGCATGTAAGGCTTTTAAATTGTGTTTATCAAGAGGTCTGACCTCTGGCCTCCCACTGCTCTAAATCCCAGTTTTACATACTGTACGCACAGTGAAAATAAATGCATAATTTAAATACTCTCACTCCTTAATGCATTATTCAGTGAGCTGTTAATGCAGTAAGGCATATTCCAGTCCTTACTATCTAAGGTTATGTTATACAGAAAGCTATTCTTCACCTGTCATGTTCCTACATGTAGATCAGTTTAGCTATACTGTGAAACAATTTGCATTCATTGATAGTTTAAATTACAACCATGTTTTAATTTCTGTTACAATGACTAATACGCTGATGCAGTCACATTGAGGCTATGTTGTTGTTGCAATGTTTGAATCATGTGACAGAATGAGTTTTGAATAAATAGGCTTGAAGTCAGGATTATTGGATTGTATCAAATGACCATGTTAATTAGTAACCAAGCATAGATTAGGGCTTCATAGAGCATGATCATGAAACACTGTGATGTGATTTGGAGTGGAGCAGAATTCTCTAGGTCTTTTCAAAAAGGATCACGATTCCCATATGGCTGTGGACATACCATCTAGCATGATGATGAATATGGTCATGACGATGGCAATGATCATAATGATGATGATGAAGAACATCTGAACTATCAATGATAAACTTGGATTGTGCGCAGAAGAGCCCAAGATAATCTCCATCATGATTTAGATTAGCAGTGAGCATCTAGTGGTTTCCCCCAAATTTTCCAATTTAGTCCATCACAGCAGGCTTCTCCCCCAGTAAAACAGACCCATAATCTCATCAGGGCACTTAGCAAACATACACTAATCTCCAAGGGAAGCAAATTAATTATAGTTTGTCTTGATTTGCCCAGAACTAGTGTAGCTCAATTAACGTGTAGGTCAGGTTCAGAAAGCCATTAGACTGACAACGAGGGACTGATGAGGACACACTACTTGAATTTGTGTGATTGACCTTGGTCGTGTCTTTAGTCTGCAGACATTTTAGTTCAGGTTGGAATATTGACAGGATACACGAATGTTCTTATGCATTCCACCTTATTGAGCCATATTGAGCCCTTTGACACAAATAGAGAAAATGCACTGCAGGGAACTGTCTGGGCCCTTAATAATTTACCAGTATCATTTGCAAGTAGGCCTACGTAGTTTTCAACCAGTTGTTTCAACAGATGAAAGATAGAATCCACTGGGCACACACTGGTTGAATCAATGTTGTTTCAACGTAAATTGTCAACGTATTGTAACATGGAATAAACGTGGAAAATACATTGGATCTGAAAAAAAGTAATCACCCAGTGCTGTTGTCATCTCATTTGAACCTGCGTTGTAAACATTGAAATTAGAGTAAAACTTCAACTGAACTACGTTGACTTAACCAAGTTGCTCATTGGTTTAAATGTTTTGTGTTCATTCCCAGACGCTGGGAGGGTGGCGACCCCGGAGTGTCCAATCAGAAGACGCCTACCACCATCCTCCTGACCCCGGACAGGAAGTTCCATAGTTTTGGCTATGCAGCACGTGACTTCTACCACGACCTGGACCCTACCGAGTCCAAGCACTGGCTCTACCTGGAGAAGTTCAAAATGAAACTCCATACAACAGCGGTAAAGACACACACTCGCGCAAACACACACTTCCCTTATTACTCTGTGTCTGCCCTTGTGCAGGGCTGGCAGCTTGGTAGCCCTTGATCAAGACTCTCAGTTCCATTACATTACACATAAGAGTCATTGGACGAAGGTGTCTTCTATATGGGGGAGTGTTGTTAAGAGCCCTGATGCTCGGCCTGTACATTAACACGCACCGCTTGCGGTACAGTTTTGGAAGCATAAGGACCTTTCATATCAGCGAGAAATAATTTAAAAAAGACATAAAATGTTCAATTTAAACACAGGGTTAGTGTTAGTGTTCTCACACGGCCATTTCTCCATGTTAGTGTTTATGGAAAACGGACGGAAAATAGAGTCGACTACCTGTGCTAATTAGCTTTCTGCATCTCCTAACACCTGTGTGTGAACGAAAGGCTGAAAAATACTGTCGGCTGCAACTGTGTTAAAGCCGGTAAAAACAGTGTACAGCAGTTCCTCAGAGGAGGAAGTGGAGGACCATGCCTCAGTAAATTTCATATATATAAAAATGTGAAAAAGTTTTTGATAAAACTATACTAAATATATTCACGTCACCAAATAATTGATTAAAACACACTGTTTTTCAATGAAGGTCTACAGTAGCCTCAACAGCACTCTGCACTATGGTGTAGCCGGAGGACAGCTAGCTTCCGTTCTCTTCTTGGTACATTGACTTCAATACAAAACCTAGGAGGCTCTTGGTTCTCACCCCCTTCCATAGACTTACACAGTAATTATGACAACTTCCAGAGGACATCCTCCAACCTATCAGAGCTCTTGCAGCATGAACTGATATGTTGTCCACATGACCAAAGGATCAGAGAATGAATCTAGTACTGAAAGCATAAGCTTGCTAGCACTGCAGTGCATAACATGTGGTGGGTAGTTGACTCAAAGAGAGAGAAAGACAATAGTTGAACAGTTTTCAACAAATTAATTTCTTCCAAAATGAAGGAGGAGAGAGAGATTTCGTTATTTTTTTTCAGTTTCACTTATAGTTAGCTTTCGCACTTTTGTACATCACGCAGTAACGTACAATTATTTTTGCGCACAAAAAACGTAATACTTCCAGGTCAACTGTAATATGAATACCATTGTAAAGCACAATTTCTCCCCTTTCCAGCAAAATCAATGACGAGCCCTTCATGATGCCCATCTCTGCATGACTGAAGAAGGCAATGAGCTCCGTCTGGTCTTTTTTTAAATGACGGGTGGGGAAGCGAAACCTACTACATGATAGGGAAAGGGGGAGATAAGCCGTGTTGGCTTATCAGCTTTTTTCACCCGATCTGTCCAACTTATCACCTCTAAAATGTAAATAAAACACAATTAAGAGTTTATATAATGTTTCATTACATACCTATTTGAAAGTTCGTGTCGAATTTGAAATGGGTTTTTAGGGTGGTGCTAAAGTTATCTTCAGAAGTAAACAGCAGCTGTCGTGGCTTTTGAGAGTCATGTTGGCTTGCAGCAACGACGCAAAAAATGTATGCATTCAGTTGCACAATTGACTACGTATCCCCCTTACCCTGTCCCTTTCTTGTTTTTAATCTGCGAGAGAAGCGCGTCACCTGGTGGAGAGAGGCAGTACGACACAGAATGAGTTGCATTATGCGTGCTGTACGTTAGGTCATGGCACGTCACAATTTAACGGACAGTGTCAGGGGTTAGTCAACAGCACTTAGCTAGCAAATGCAGCTGGCTGATTTAGTTAGTCAAACACCCGGCTCAAACAGAGGGATGCTATGTTAGCTAGCTGGCTATGACTATCCAACACGACACTGGAACTCAGGTTAAGCTTTTGGTTTTATGAATTTATTGCCACTGGGGACCGCCGGTGTAACTGCTTACTGACTATATACTGTAACGTTACTGCATGATTGTAGCGAGATTACTAACGCGTTAGTTCTATTAGCTAACGTTATGTTGACTAGGACGTTACTTTAGCTAATATGGGGACAACGATGTAGGCTGTGTGTCGCGGTTATGACATGGTTTGGCTTGGAAAGGTTTTTTCGCCTGGTCCCACAGCTGATGTGTTGTTCATTGAAGTCCACAATGAAGAAAAAAGGTGAGAGGAGTAGAGTGCATAGAGGATAGAAGGAATACTATGGCTACTATGAAGGTGAACTGTGTTTATGCATGATCAGGGGTGTATTAATTTACAACCTAGATAAGATGATGTAGGCAAGAGTGTGCAAGGTGGTGAGTGTGTCACTGTCTGTCCATGTGTCACTGTCTGTCATCTAAAAAAAAAATCTCGACTTGTTGTGAACTTTCATTCATAGGCTTGGTTGTAGCCACCTCATGATGAGTATAGGGACAATTTGAGTATCATGTAGTAGCTTAAACCTATCGATGTTACATTGAACTGGGCGAATGGAATGTGAATGACAGTCATCCAACATGCTGTAATAGAAAGGCCATGCTCATGAAAAAAATGTGTCCTCCCTCATCATAAACGGCACTGACCGCCACTGGTGTACAGTAAGTGTATGTCTTGCATTTGTGAAATTATTTTGATGTGATATGAAAGTAAAGGGATTTATGTTTCCAGAACCATACCGCAATTGAGAATCGATTCACGTTTAGAAGGTGTATTTGGCTGTTTTGTCTTCCAGAGCCAATTTACCCTTTAAGCAGAACATGTAAGGTCCTTGGAGTAACGTTAGGCTCCTCTAGTCCATTATTGGGCTAGCAGCTTGGCTGCCCTGAGCTGATATTGCAGCAAGCTCTTGAAGTTCTGTGTTCTGTGCCAAGTAAGAGGTAACACCGCCAGTAACTGTGAGCTCAGGCTACTGTTATTGCACATATTTCACCATAGAGGTGAAGTGGACACGATTTGGATAAGGCTGAGTATGTTGACTGGGGTCTGTCTTAGTATTTATCAGTAGATGTCTGTAGGGTGTTTAAATGAAAAGATTACGATAAGGTGGAGCTTTAGTTTTCTCTGTCGTCCCTTCTTTCCCCCAATCAGAATCTCTCCATCGACACAGAACTCCATGCAGCCAATGGGAAGAGAGTAAAAGCTATTGATATTTTTGCATATGCTCTGGCGTTCTTCAAGGAGCAAGCACTAAAGGTAAAGTATTACCAGGTTCTACTGCATGGTATAGTACATGCAAAAAAATAAATACATTAGTTTCATATATTGAATACATGTATCTTATATGAATTAGATGTCGCATTTAATGCTCAGCGATAGTGCTGATGTTATGGTGGGTCAGGGAACATAGATGCCATGCTTGATGTGATCCCGTGCAGGAGTTGAGTGACCAGGCGGGTGCAGAGTTTGACAATGCAGACATCAGATGGGTCATCACAGTGCCAGCCATCTGGAAAATGCCAGCCAAGCAGTTCATGAGGGAGGCAGCCTACAAGGTGGGTTGGCCCCTGTCAATCGACACACGTCCATGTGCACACGCATGCAATCACACAGAGAGGCACATACGCTCATGCATGCATAAACACACGCACAGACACACATTGTAAGGTTGAAAGTCAAATATTCCTTGTTTCAAATTACTCTCTGTCTGCTGTAGTCTGCTTTCAACAGCTCAAATGACAAACGTTTGCCGCTCAAACCATCTATCTCCCTCAGAGTAAATGATGCGTCCGTACAGTCTCGCCATTAGCTCTCGTTTGGCAGAGGCACTGCAGGTACTTGGGAGAGAAAGTGATGACGGTGCATGATTAGCTTTACCACCCTGGCTGCTGCTGTGATTTATTACCGATAGGAGAGAGGTTGGTTGCTGCTCTGGAGCTGCAGTGCCAGACAGTGACGACTACTCTCCTCCCCCTCTTTCTCTTGCTCTCTCTCCTGTATGGGGGTAGAGAGAGAAAGACTGATCCACCACGATTGCAGTAGAGGAGAGGACAGAGAGTAGAGGGAGGGCAGCTGGAGGGAGCCACCAGGGAGAGGGATAATTTCATCACTAGTCGTCCCAAGAGAGAGAATTTGAGGATAGGACAGTGAGACAAGGGATAGCAGGGAGGGGATGCATACTGAGGATGAGAATGAAGGGGCTATTGTGATCATTCTCAATAGGCTGTGAGGGAGAGGAAAATAAATAAGGCAAATACCTTGGTTCGACTCTAACTCCAATGTATGCTATTCCACAATACACACATGCCAGCTTACAGCATAGTAAGAAAGGCATGGTTGTTTGTTTTCCCCCAGAGGAGCACAGTGGTGGGAGGGAGCTGCAGAGAGCTGTGCGATGGGCACATGGTAATACGTTGTGGTACTCTGTGTAGAGGAATTTCAGGGGAGAGGGCTAGAGGAGTTTGTGTGTGGGGAGGGAGGGGTGTGTGGGGAGGGGTGGATGGGTGTGTGAGGAGGGAGGGGTGGAGGGGTGTGTGAGGAGGGAGGGGTGGAGGTACAGTACATTAGTATGTGTGAGAGAGTGTCACATGGGTGTGGCAGTCTGTCTGAGGCTGCAGCCGCCGGATAGAGACACCACCCTCCCCTCTGCAGTGAACAAAGAGGATGGGCTGGAGAGAGAGGAGGAGGAGAGAGGGAAGAGAGCAATAGAAGGAGAGAGATATGAGAGGAGGAGAGAAGAAGAGGAGAGAGGCTCTTTAGACAGCTTGATCACCTGATATCTGCAGTGGAGGTTGAGGCACAGTAAGAGGGGGAGGATGTTTGGTTAGGGGCTGGGGGAGTGGCTGCGTATCTGCAGTGACTCAGCATCCTCTGGCTGGATCTTTTATTACTGGTACTGGGGGAAACGAAACACCCCTACCTTACCCACGTCTCCCTCTCCTCCTTTCCTCCTCACTCTCCTTGATCCCTTCACCGCAACATGCAGAATCTCACAAAGCACAGAGATGTGATGCAATGTTCAGCTTTTATACTTTGCCTGTCTTTTTCTGTGTATATTGTGGACAGAAACACAAACCAGCCAGAACAGCATGTTGATTGATAACCTTCAAGTTAAGACGTTGTTCGAATGCTGCAAAAGCAGTTGTTGCTTGTGGATGTTTCGAGAAATGGAATAGCTTTTGGGAATTGCTTTTATGCTAGGGTTGCATGATTTATCCCTTGAGTATTTTCCTATTCAAATCTGTGGCCTGCCCATGAGCCCAACACTTTTCCAAAAGCCATTTATGGTTTAGTAGTGGACTAGATTATGTTTTAGATGAATGGCGGTTGTGTTAAATTGTTCCATTTCAGCTGTATATGGTATAGTGTTGTATTACTGAGTAAGGGTATGTAGACATTGTAACTTTGATGTTCCTAAATTAATTCAGGAAAAAGTTTGGTGCTGACGGCCATATTGTCTTACTTTCTATTGTGAGGTATCTTGAATCCTTAACATACACTGAATATTTACCAATGAGGGATGTTTATAGTAACTTACTAGGACAGTTATTCACATTGCTGGTTTTATTGAGGTCATCTTTCTGAGACCTGTTAAGGAAAAAGCTGATGTCCAGTATTTCCTGTTTGTGCTCTGCCGTTCTCTAGGCTGGTCTGGTTCCCCGTGACAACCCAGAGCAGCTGATCATTGCCCTTGAGCCCGAGGCAGCCTCTATCTACTGCCGCAAGCTCCGCCTCCACCAGATGATTGACATTGGCACCAAGACCAACCAGAACGGTTTCAGCCCCACTGAGAATGTAGGGGCAGGGATGACCCAGGGTAAATCCCACCCCCCGTCACCCCACAGGCCAATCAGAACATGAGCATCACATTGAACGTCACAATAATGTACCATGGTAGCATTTTGCATCCCCCATGTAACGATTTCATACAATATGTGCCTCTGAAACTAATCTTGGACTATAGATTGGTTATTGGTCGACAAGCATGTTTATCATTCCAAAAAGAGTCAAATCTGTGTTTTTGTCTGTAGAATTCATTCTGGATAACTGTATTCACGATGGAGAGGTAGTGGTGGCCGGGGAAAACCGTCTTCCCACTCAAGTCAGGTCACAGGTCACGCAAACAACCAGTGCCTTCAATGAATCTTAAACATACATTTCCTCTCAATGGATAATGTGTATGGGACAATATCCTCAACCCTAACATAACTTTTATTTTCATATTCAGATACAAAAAAATGCATGGACAAATACATCACATTCTCCATGTCTATTTGCTTTTACTTATTTTTCCTAAAATGTGCACGAGCCCTTAAATACTATGGGAAAATTAGCCAACAACTACTCGTATTCAGGATGTAGCACGGAAAATGTACTGATATCTGAATGCACAAAAGGTCATTCAAATACTAAATAATGCCACCTTAGAACTGGGCCGTATTATCCAATGAAATCCAATCTCATATTTGACACCCACGTGAATCCGCAATAGCAAATGACCATAAACTCCCTCAAGCCTTTCCTCTCTCTCACTCATCGATCTTTTGTTTCGGTAAAAAGTTTTGGTTCTCCATATATCATCTCGACAAGATATTTAGAAGCTTAGTGCCCTTCAGTCATATCTCGCTATGCTTTTGACTAGGGATAGGACTAAACCACACTCACACTAGCCTTCACTTGCTTGAATGCATTTATTTTATGTTCAACAGCTTACCTTATGCGTATTAAGGAGGTTAAACCTCTGTACAGAAGCTGAAGGCTATATTATGGTTATATAGTAGTACTGTAGCTTTAGTTGGAATCTGATTCGCCCACACATACAGAAGACGAAACCCTTTAGGACTACAGTAGATATGGTATACTGTCTTTAATAAGAACTGAGGTGAGAGATGATGTACTGTACTGTATACATCAGTATTTTTGATGCTTATTACTCACTGCAACAATATGAAAACAGTATTTGCTCTGTAACTAGACACATGTTACCTTAAGGTTCTTGGATGGAGATAATTGATTTGATTTAATGTTCATTGCCTCCATCCATACAATGCTAACCTCATGCTATTATAGAGCGGAAGAGCGGTGGCTCTTTGGAGCAGATGTTTTTCTTTAAAGACTCTCCAATGACCTGCTTTAAGCTGTGTCTGGTCGGCTTAGGTCCGGGGCTAAAGCTATGATTATGAGCACATACTGTAAGACTTGCAGAGTTTATACAGTACCAGTTAAAAGTTTGGACTCACCTACTCATTTCAAGGGTTTTTCTTTATTTTTACTATTTTCTACATTGTGGAATAATAGTGAAGACATTAACACTATGAAATAACACATATAGAATCATGTAGTAACCAAAAAAAGTGTTAAACAAATCGAAATATATAAGTAGCCACCGTTTACCTTGATGACAGCTTTGCACACTCTAGGCATTCTCTCAACCAGCTTCATGAGGTAGTCACCTGGAATGCATTTCAATTAACAGGTGTGCCTTGTTAAAAGTTCATTTGTGGAATTTCTTTCCTTCTTAATGTGTTTGAGCCAATCAGTTGTGTTGTGACAACGTATGGGTGGTATACAGAAGATAGCTCTATTTGGTAAAAGACCAAGTCCATATTATGGCAAGAACAGCACAAATAAGCAAAGAGAAACGACAGTCCATCATTACTTTAAGACATGAAGGTCAGTCAATCCGGAAAATTTCAAGAACTTTGAAACTTTCTTCAAGTGCAGTCACAAAAACCAACAAGTGCTATGATGAAACTGGCTCTCATGAGGCCTGCTACAAGAATGGAAGACCCAAAGTTACTTCTGCTGCAGAGGATAAATTCATTAGAGTTAACTGCACCTCGGATTGCAACCCAAATACATGCTTCACAGAGTTCAAGTAACAGACACATCTTAACATCAACTGTTCAGAGGAGACTGTGTGAATTAGGCCTTCATGGTTGAATTGCTGCAAAGAACCCACTACTAAAGGACACCAATAAGAAGAAGAGACTTACTTGGGCCAAGAAACGCGAGCAATGGACATTAGACTGATGAGTCCAAATTTGACATTTTTGGTTCCAACTGCTGTGTCTTTGTGAGACGCAGAGTAGGTGAACAGAGGATCTTCACATGTGTGGTTCCCACTGTGAAGCATGTAGGAGGAGGTGTGGTGCTTTGCTGGTGACACTGTCTGTGATTTACTTAGAATTCAAGGCACACTTAACCAGCATGGCTACCACAGCATTCTGCAGTGATACGCCATCCCATCTGCAGTGACACGCCTCCAGGCTGTGTAAGGGCTATTTGACCAAGAAGGAGAGTGATGGAGTGCTGCATCAGATGACCTGGCCTCCACAATCACCCGACCTCAACCCAATTGAGATGGTTTGGGATGAGTTGGACGGCAGAGTGAAAGAAAAGCAATCAACAAGTGCTCAGCATATGTGGAAACTCCTTCAAGACTGTTGGAAAGCGTTCCAGGTGAAGCTGGTTGAGAGAATGCCAAGAGTGTGCAAAGCTGTAATCAAGACAAAGGGGGGCTACTTGGAAGAATCTCAAATCTAAACTATATTTTTATTTGTTTAACACTTTTTGGTTACTACATGATTCCATATGTGTTATTTCATAGATTTGATGTCTTCACTATTGTTCTACAATGTAGAAAATAGTATAAATATAGAAAAACCCTTGAATGAGTAGGTGTGTCCAAACATTTGACTGGTACTGTATTTCTCGTTTATCTTTACATTCTTATAAAATGCTGAGTTTGTTTTCCAAAATGGTGCTCGTAGTATCCCAAGTCTGTATACTGGATTTTAGAACCGGCGACGACAATGTAGCGCCATCCAACGGAAATATCTTCTACTCTATCATCTGTCTTTCCATAATAATTATGGGAAATGTAGTTGGTTTGAAATGAACCCTTTGATATATGGTCAGTTTGTGTTTGAATTACCTTCAGCATCAATGCAGAGGTCAGAGAGGTTGGACCAAAAGAAGGGGGCACAAGTCAATGTCCCCTCCCTAATGATGGTGTTTCCAACAGGATGCTACAACTCTTTTCCAACTGAGGTGTTTTTATGTTGGAAGGAAGCCTACGGGAAGGGAAAGTGTACTCTCTGTCCAGCTGCTGCTGTTTCCTCCTTACATTAACTTTCCCATAATCCTCTATTCGAGCAGCTTCCACCATAGCTAACTCATAATGTTCTAACAGCATTCCCGGAAAGTTATTTCTTCATTGTGTTTTGACATGTTGACGGAATAGTTCATGGTGACATAGATAGACCCCACTCTCACACCCTCCTGAGGACTAATGGGAGAATGAAAGTCCTCCTTTCCCTTCATATTGTTTCCGCTCTATTGGAGAAAATGTCCTTCTGACATCTGGGTCGATGTGGTCATGCTACTACTATTGCTGTCCTCTTTTCAACCAGTGATTACAAGGTCCATATGCAATTAATGTAATCATTAGCCTGTAAGTACTGATCATAAGTGCATTCTCCAGTTCTGAACATTTAGAGTAGAATGTCCTTTCCTTGGCCAGCGTTCTCTCGTCCCTCTGCAGCTAACACATTTTTTCCCCTATAGGAAGACCATTTCATCAGCATCCAGTTGAAGTCGGAAGTTTACATACACTTAGGTTGGAGTCATTAAAACTTGTTTTTTCAACCACTCCTTAAATATCTTGTTAACAAACTCTAGTTTTGGCAAGTCGGTTAGGACATCTACTATGTGCATGACACAAGTAATTTTCCTAACAATTGTTTACAGACAGGTAATTTAAATTTAAAGTCACTGTATCACAATTCCAGTGGGTCAGAAGTTTACATACACTAAGTGTACTGTGCCTTTAAACAGCTTGGAAAATTCCAGAAAATGATGTCATGGCTTTAGAAGCTTCTGTTAGACTAATTGACATCATTTGAGTCAATTGGAGGTGTACCTGTGGATGTATTTCAAGGCCTACCTTCAAACTCAGTGCCTCTTTGCTTGACATCATTGGAAAATCAAAAGGAATCAGCCAAGACCTCAGAAAAAAAATTGCAGACCTCCACAAGTCTGGTTCATTCTTGGGAGCAATTTCCAAATGCCCAAAGATACCACGTTCATCTGTACAAACAATAGTAAACAAGTATAAACACCATGGGACCACACAGCCGTCATACTGCTTAGGACGGAGATCTCCCATCTCCTGCTTAGGAAGGATCTCTATCAATTCTATCTCCTAGAGATGAACGTACTTTGGTGCAAAAAGTGCAAATCAACCCCAGAACAACAGCAAAGTACCTTGTGAAGATGCTGGAGGAAACCGGTAATAAGGTATCTATATCCACAGTAAAACAAGTCCTATATTGACTTAAACTTAAAGGCCGTTCAGCAAGGAAGAAGCCACTGCTCCAAAACCGCCATAAAAAAAGCCAGACTACAGTTTGCAACTGGACAATGAGCTCACCATACTTCCAAAGTTGTGGCAAAATGGCTTAAGGACAACAAAGTCAAGGTATTGGAGTGGCCATCTCAAAGACCTGACCTCAATCCTGTAGAAAATGTGTGGGCAGAACTGAAAAGGCGTGTGCGAGCAAGTAGGCCTACAAACCTGACTCCGTTACACCAGCTCTGTCAGGAGGAATGGCCCAAAAATCACCCAATTTATTGTGGGAAGCTTGTGGAAGGTTACCTGAAGCATTTGACCCAAGTTAAACAATTTAAAGGCAATGCTACCAAATACTAATTGAGTGTATGTAAACTTCTGACCCACTGGGAATGTGATGAAATAAATCAAAGCTGAAATAAATTATTCTCTCTACTGTTATTCTGACATTTTACATTCTTAAAATAAAGTGGTTATCCTAACTGACCTAAGACAGGGAATTTTTACTAGGATTGAATGTCAGGAATTGTGAAAAACAGTTTAAGGTGTATATAAACTTCCGACTTCAACTGTATATGCTAATAAAATACAGTTTGAACATAAAAAACGGAAAATGAAACACTAGATCCAAACAGTCTCACATTGGATTTGCTCATTCCTGCAAGTCAACACAGTTTCTGGGATGGGTACCTGCAGTTAGGCTATATGAACAGTTCTGGAGTTCTGCTGCTGACTTCACACATCCATCCTAGACATCATATAGCCCCATCATCCTGTCGCTTGACTTACATTGTATGACCCACACAGCTTCACCAAAGCGCTTCCACCCTTCTCACGCTCGGTCATTCTCTCTCTGTCAATAACCAGCCAAGGAGCATGTCCGGAGCAAACGACAGAGCCGCACCTTTTTGGTGGAAAATGTCATAGGGGAGCTTTGGTCGGAGCTGGAAGAAGGTAGAGTCTCATTCTCTCTTTTACGCTTCTTTTTTCTCTCTCCCTCCTCCCTCTCTATACAGTAATTGCTCCTGCTGTTTCTTATGCTGCAGATCATGCATCGTGTTTGTTATTCGGTGCCCTGAAAAACAACAGCCGTATGTTTATTGAGTAGGAGGATCTACTCTACTTATTATCTTTCTAGTTTTTGCTAATAACCTCATGCTTTTACAGTCTAATCGATTACATTTCTCTACTAATCAAATGCTTCCTGTAGGTTTGGCTGGATGTTGACATGTCAGTGATCGTATGGTTGATTACATGATCACATGGTGATTACTGACCACTGTGACAGTGTGGGCATGGTGATAGTAGGTTATCTACTGTATAAAAAGACTGAAATCCAGTATAGCAATTGGCTTATCCTCTATCCGATACACTGTATCTAGTTCTCCAGCACCCACTTGGGGTTTTAGGGCGCGATAGCATCATGACTACTCATGTTGAACATCCACTGAGTGTGTCCCAAAAACAGAAGCCGCTTTTAGAGGAAATGATCAGAAGTCATGCTTCAGAGGCGTTATTGGCTACTACTATAGTCTTCTGCTCCTTCGCCTCCAATGACGTTTCTCTCTCTCCCCAGGTGACCGCTATGTTGTGGTTGACTGTGGTGGCGGAACGGTTGACCTCACGGTCCATCAGATTCGGCTCCCTGAGGGACATCTCAAGGAGCTCTATAAGGCCTCAGGTAAAGAGAGTGCTCAATGCTCAGATAGCAGCTCTCACTGAATTCATGTTACACTGAGATGGACCTAGGTAGTATCCTCGATTCAAAATAATCACATTCTTCTGGCTGTTCTATCACATTCTGGGGTGGCTGCATGTGTAAAGGACGTCACACTGCTAGCTTAGTAAGTACCACTTCCTCCTAATTCGTCCCATTCCTGGCACAAACTTGGGACCTCTGCCTTGCTAGCACATGTGACCACCCTCCTGGAGTGTCTTACCAGTCTGCACCACGCGAAGAAATAGCTGTTCGCTGGCGCAAGTGGGGAAACTTCAGGCTGAGCAGTAAATTTCACACATCCCCATGAGCTACACATGGACTCCTAGTCTAAAAAAACTCTTTCAAAGGCTTTAATCAGGGTCCATGCATCCCCTCTGTTCTGTGGACTCGGTGTCATTTGAGCTCTAATTGACCGACACTCATTTTCACTTCCTTAGGCGGTCCTTATGGCTCCATTGGTATTGACTATGAGTTTGAGAAACTCCTGTGTAAGATCTTCGGGCCCGACTTCATCGACCAGTTTAAGGTCAAGCGGCCGGCTGCCTGGGTGGATCTGATGATCGCGTTTGAGTCCCGGAAACGGGCAGCGGCCCCGGACAGGACCAACCCCCTGAATATCAACCTGCCCTTCTCTTTCATCGACTACTACAAGAAGTTCAGAGGTCACAGTGTGGAGCACGCCCTGCGCAAGAGCAAGTGAGTGTGTGTGTGTGCATATGTGAGTGTGTGTATGATTGCAGAGGAGGGTTAGAGGATCGGTATAGGATACAGAATACACTGAAAGTCTAGAGCTCACCTCAACTCCCTATTGAGTGATTACCTGATTACCCAAGCATGTGTCTGAATAAGCATGTGTCTGAATAAGCATAATAAGCATGTGTCTGAATAAGCATGTGCTAGCTGTCGGATGTAATATACCTTTACTTGGTGCATGTATCCAGGGGAATACACACACGTCTCCTCTGCAACAGATCTCAATTCCATTACCCAAACATTAAACAACCAACATATGACCATCACTATCCATTTGTTTGTGATACGGGTACATGTGCTTAAAAACATAGGACATAATACCAAAACACACAATGCAATACGATACAGTAAAATGCATAGAAAATAGTGCAATACAAAATCTATTCAATGAGGATTACTTCGATCAATCTATCAGTTGTCCAGGCACTGGCAATGATTATCCATTATACAGTCTGAAACTGCCCAGTAAGCCAACCAGCGAATTCAGAATTCACCACGTTTCCCCCTCCACCACATTACAGTCAGCTCATTAAGAGACTTGTCTATTGTACAATGTAGTAGACTAGTGTCATTAGCTGACTAAGTATTCCCACTCTGGTTCATTCAGTTCAAATTACCTTAGATAAGTCTAAAATGCTTTCTTCCTGCTTATACACGGTAGTATGTGCAGTAGTAGTGTTACTCTAATAAATGTTTGGATCAGTATGTGCACTTGAATTCACTAAAGATGACTGAATAACTTGAAATAAACCTTGCGTATATAAGACCTTGTCTCACTTTGATACTATCCTGTAGTCTGTCTGTTAAAAGTACTGTCTTACATTAGTATAGATTTTCATCCTGTATTAAACTCATGGGACCCTTAAAGACATTCAGACGCCAGAAACCTGAGCCTCCAGGGGCCCTGCGGGTCCTCTGACTCATAGTCATAACTGTAAATCATTTAGGATGTCTCACTGTGCCGCAATAGCCTTTCTGTGAAATAGAGAGATCACTGGCAAGCACACACTCACATCTAGGAGAATTCTCAAAAGATACCAGATGGATTCTATACACTCCTATAAGATCTGTTACAATACAAACACTGAGGGGGTGAGTATACAGTACATGTAGAAAAACAGTGGTCTCATGAGAGCTATTGCATGGAGGCAGGCACTACTTATCTATTGTTCTCCTACAGTACATGTATTCCTATGTACATGTGTTAAATCTCCATACATATAATTTACCAAGAAACACAATGGGTAAACATTCGTGAAAGATACAGGGATTTCATTATATTCATTCAGACTGTAAATCTTTTTGTTTCGTTTTTTACATGTCCTAAAGTCATTATAGGCCACCTACTGACGAAGGAGGAAGTCTGGTTCGGAGTGTATTGTAACAGTGCTTATACGGTAGCCTACAAAATCTACTGGTAATCAGAGCAGCGTCAATAATGGCATGCTTATCTGTCCTCTCTTCTCTCTGCAGTGTGGACTTTGTGAAGTGGTCCTCCCAGGGCATGCTGAGAATGAACCCTGATGCCATGAACGCCCTCTTCAAGCCCACCATAGATCACATCATTCAGCACCTCAGTAAGTAGCCACTATTACTAATTTTAAAAACTATTTTCTTAAAGGGACTTCTTAGTACGGACACACATATACAGTGTACTGGTAGTATCTGAAAGATATTGCCTGTTGTCATTCTATATTAGGAAGCCAAACCTTAGGTGTAGCAATACTGCATCCTATATAATGTTCAGCTGTTGGCCCTGCTGCTGTCTTGACAAAGTGACAAAGCTCAACTGACCAAGATGAATAAAGCATCAGCATGATTATGTTTTCAGATTGGATTGTATTCATCACCATACTGTATGTGAGCATGCCCAGCCTGGTCTCAGACTAGACGTTACATAGTAAATTCGTATGATATGTTACATTTGGTATGGTTACATATAAAATAATGTTACTTAAGGCAAAAATGAAAGTAGGGTGGTTGGTCGGGGTAGATGGGTTGATGTATAATGTGAACTAGCAACCCAAAGGTTGTGTGTTCGAATCTCATCACAGAAATCCTAACCTTAACCCCTAGACTAGCTAACGTTAGCCACAACAAATATGAGTTTGTATCTAATATATATTTCAAATTTGTAACATATTATACAAATTGCAATTCATAATATATTGTACAAATTCCAATTCATGATATATCAAACAATTTGTAATTCGTAACATATACAAATTGTAATTCGTGACATATTATACATAATGGATGATGGACATTCACAAATGTATACATACCATATGAAACATAACATATCATACTAATTGCAGTGTCCCAGATTTACATTTATTATGTTACGTCTACCACTGAGTCCAGGTTGGCACTCCACCCAGGCTGAATTGAAAGCATTCCCATCCCATTCTCAACTCAAGGATTTGAGATCCCAGAAGAGATTTCTGGGGAGTGCACACTGCATCCCAAGGTTTCCTCTCACTGTACAGTGAGCAGTCTTCCCAGTAGTCCCACCCAAAATAAACCAACCTACTTAAATTATGCATGAAGTGTTTTTGGACAGAGAGTAAGAAGTGGGTCACATTACTTTAGCATGGTCTGCTTGGAGTCTAATGAACTGTCTGATAACACTGGGGCTCAAACAGGAAATGTTGTCCTCTGGCATAACACATGCTATGCTATTGCCTGCAGAAAACTGAAATTGTATTAATGCTTCACATACTATAGAGTAAAACTCTAGTTGAATAACAACTCTTTCCATCTCAGCTGATCTCTTTGAGAAGCCGGAGGTGTCTGATATCAAGTTCCTGTTCCTAGTGGGCGGCTTCGCTGAGTCGCCCCTGCTGCAGCAGGCGGTACAGAACATGCTGCAAGGACGCAGCCGCATCATCATCCCCCACGATGTGGGCCTCACCATCCTCAAGGGGGCCGTTCTCTTCGGCCTGGACCCCAGCATCATCAAGGTGCGCCGCTCGCCCCTCACCTACGGCGTGGGCGTCCTCAACCGCTACGTGGAGGGCAAGCACCCGCCCGACAAGATGCTGGTGAAGGACGGCACGCGCTGGTGCACAGACGTCTTCGACACCTTCATCACCTGCGATCAGTCCGTGGCCCTGGGAGAGACGGTGAAGCGTAGCTACACGCCCGCCAAGCCCAGCCAGCAGGTCATCGTTATCCACATCTACTGCTCGGAGAAGGAAGGCGTGGGCTTCATCAGCGAGCTGGGCGTGAGGAAGTGCGGCACGCTGCGGCTGGATGTGACCGGTACGGAGAGCACCGTCCTGCGCCGTGAGATCCAGACGCTCATGCAGTTTGGGGACACGGAGATCCGGGCCATGGCGGTGGATGTAGCCACTTCGCGTACCGTCAAGGCTAGCATCGACTTCCTCAGTCAGTAAATAGGGTGAAATGGAGCAATAAGGTCAAAGGGTCATAGGATGTGAAACCTCCAGCAGCACACACACAATGAGCCAAGGGACAGTGGCTAGAATGTAGCAGTATATTGATCTTTGGGCCTGTTCAGATTAGCATGAGTGCTAGTTTGTTTCTGCTTTAGCTGACTCCTTGGTCAGAAACAAACTAGCACTCAGGTTTTATCCCTGTGTACCATCTGTGTATCTAGTCTTAAGTGCAGGCTATATTGATGTGCTCTGCTCTAGAGATGTTTAGATTGGAGTATGTACAGAGATGCAACACAGCTTTGTACTATTGGCATATATTGCTATTGATACGTACAGCCTTGTTTCAGGTCCATTGTGTGTTATCTGTGGTTGTGTGCTGTAGCTGTGTTAGGTCATGGTAGGTTGATACTGTAGTACCCCCTATCTTGCAGCTCTTACAGCTACAACACTATGCTATGACACAATGCTCCACAAACCTATGTCCTCTCCAACCCTCGCTCATGGGACCAAATTTTCATAACTGCTATGACCATTAGGCATTTAAACCGAACTCCTGGGGTTTCCTTGAACAACATTTAGAAAGTATCATTCAGATGCTTATTCTACTCATCAGACCAGAGTTTTATTGAGTCAGGGTTGGAGAGCACCTGAGATGAGGGAAGGCAGTGGTTCTCCAACAAAAACACTTCACTTGATCAGTTAAACTTCACAGGATAGCTTTCAAATCTGTATTTATCTCTACCGTCTCCTGTGGTTAGGCATGAGATGCCATAGAAAGGAGTTATATTACCTTATGAAAACAAACTTGGTGCATTAGCTTTTAAAATACATTTGAAGTCATGGAAACTCAGTTCATTTTTGGTCAAATGTAAGCAGATGGTCTCCTATCCTGTCAACAATATCTGTTTAAGGCAAAGGTTGGCTTCTAAATGTGGCTTATTCAGCACTGCAAACAAATCTATGTGTTAGAAATATAGAGAGACTAACAACTAGCTGTTTAGACGTCAGGCTTGATTGTCAAGACGTTCTATCATTTCTTACAAACAATGTAAAAATCCACCTCACTGTTTTAACATGTTGCGCTGATCCACAACAAAATATAAATCCGAGAATGTGAAAAGTGGCAGAGTTGACAATGCTGCTAGCTGAACCGGCAAACTGATTTGAATATAGCCATTGCGATGTGCTTTGTGGTTGCCTTCATTTGTTATGCTTATGAGACGACAGAGGACAAAAATACCCTGATTTTCCTTCTTGAATATCTGAAATCCAGGAGATTGTGTCGGCCGTTGAAAAGGAAAGATGAAATTGAAAATATGTTTATTTCTGTAAATACAGTATTTAAATATTGTACAGATTTTTAGCGTTATGATTTTAGCAGCTTTAGAACCGAGAGTATGTATGCTTTCGCAAAGACACCTTTTTCCCATTATTCTCACCAGCCATAGCATGTGAGTCGAGGCAGAATTTGAATGCCGCGTTCATCGACAATGAGTGAAAGTGAGCATTGAAAGAGACCTTGAATACCTTTCCTTAAAACATGAGTGGTTCTTGTTATGGAACATGGAGTTTCTTTGGGTTGGGCAAATATTTGTGTTTGCTTTGTAGCTATTCTATTTGTATTTAGGTAAATGTTTACAATAAAAATAACTGTCCCAATTCGGCTTTTGAAAAACCTGTATTCAAAATATCAATAGCAAATATTTGTTGGGGTCTTTCTAACTACAGTAATTGGCAAATCATACTGACAGACACCAGGTCAACTGAAACTATACCTCAACCACCCTGCAAATAATATAAAATGACAGTTTCAAATCATTATCTTTCTTCCCCAACAAATGTAATACAAGAGCAATAAAACCTTACAATTGCAAGGTATTGTTCCTTACCACAATTTAACTCAACAATTTACATTTTTGTGCCGTGCTTCCATTTTAAATTTGTTTCAAGGATGCTGCTGTTGAAAGTATTATCCCCTAAATCAAGTATTGATGGAAGGAAACAACGCAATAAAAAACAACTTCATATTTAAACATATATAGCTACAATAAATAGCTTTACACTGGAGAAGAAAACAAGTTTATGGCCCAACATACAATCATTTACCCAAATGAATGCCTAACATAAGATGTGATGTCAAAACTATTCAGCATATAGACACAATTCATGTTCCTAGTCTTGATTCAAGACAGAGGTAGTATATTACTCACTAGTTTGGATTTAAATTGATTTTGTTTCCTACAATAGCTGTTGTTTGCAGATGCACTCAATTTGAGTGGTTGGTAACACGGTATAACGCAGGCGATGCATGATAACCTTAAAATAATGTTTATGGTCTTCCAGCAGTGTTCCTCTCTGAGAACCCTACACTGAGGATTTAAAACTAATGTAAGGTAGATTCTCACAGAAAAACTCTGTGAATTTAAGTTGGTCTCCCTTGACTTGTTGACGTGGAAAAAGTGCACAAGCTTTGATCCCTGATGCTGCCTTTGGCACTCTCCTGCAATGCACGTTTTGCATGATTAAATCTTTACGAATGAGGAGAAAACAATATGTAACCACACTTTTTTTTTTTAGGTTTGAGGGTTAGGTATGGTGATAATGTTACACCACCACGTGTGGAGAAAAAGCGTGGCCTTTTCAACTCTAGATGTAATGACAAATGAATAATTAACTGCAAAGGAAATGTTTTGACATGTTCATGGCATGTCCCAAGTCAATCATCTCGCACACTGTTATCACAGCAGATCTGCTCAATCTCCATCCTAACAACTAGTAACAGGTTAATCTATCAACCCTTTCCTCATCCTCACGGAGGTCGATGGATGACTATTGAGTTGAAGGAAAGAAAAACACAGCATTTGTTTCTTTAATGTATTGCTACTTTGATAAATACCATGTATTTCGTGCCACCTTCAGTATTATGTAATGCACAATATACTGTATGTAGCGGGTTTATATTCAAAGCTGAGTCCGAATTGTATGAAGACATGTTTAGCTGAAGTTTGCATCGTATTGAGTTTATAACGCAGCAGAATATGACACTTGGCACCTTAAAGAGAGTAAATTTTTCAAATTCTATGAAGTGTCATTTATTAACCTGTAATTGAATGGGTGGGTGGAGACAGTTAAGGAGCATCAGTTTAGCTAGCTTCTGCATACTACGACAGAAAGTGCTTAACTCTTTATCTAGAACTTACAATATTACAGGACATGAAAGTTCACTGCTACTTGATTCTATGCTCGCTGTAGAACAAATTACTTCACTATTCAACCAAAATTGCCACTCTTAAATGTTTCACAAATCATACCTTTTTCAGTTTATCCTTGGGTTTACGCACATGTGATTTTTCTACTGTTGAGTTACAAGTTTCCTGCTCTTACTATTTTCACTCAAATGAGTTGTATTTCAATGCCAAGTATTCACAGCCAAACTGTCATCCAATAAAATGTGTATTTCAAAGAATATCTGACTACCTGTCGTTGTTCTTTGCTGGTTTCATGACATGCTACACACGCATCATCAAAAAGATCACATCAATAAAAGTAACTGGGGAAGAAGGAAACAGACTATATCATACTTTTTAATTACCTTATTTATAATTTGCATGTTTTATTTAGGCCAAGATGGCAAGGTGCCAGTGCAGTGGCTATAAACAGTCACTGCTGTTTTATCACTAATATTGGAAACAACAGCTACAATGTATTGTGCAATAAAATCAAAGTTTGGAAACCCAATTCAAGCTAATTCATATTTTTCCATGTGTTCTATTCAGTGTTAGCACAATTTGATGAGGTATATCCAAAGCAGCCACAGATTTGTATATGGGTGTGACCAATTTGGGTCTGTGCCCTCGGGCTCAGTAGGAGCCGAGAATAAGAATATCAGAAAAGCAACACTGCTCTCCAGTGGATATTTTGGTCACACTTTATCTGGGTACTCCGGATACTCCATCTGTAGATGCTCTACATGGTCATAGCATCAAC
Organism: Oncorhynchus kisutch; assembly: GCF_002021735.2. Taxonomy (NCBI): domain Eukaryota; kingdom Metazoa; phylum Chordata; class Actinopteri; order Salmoniformes; family Salmonidae; genus Oncorhynchus; species Oncorhynchus kisutch. The sequence continues at coordinate 40,563,260 of NC_034184.2, forward strand.
AAACTATCTGTTGATAAGCAACTGCATGAAACGGTTATGGTTAGGGTTAGGTTTAGAATAAGGGTTAGGGTAAGGGTTAAGTTCAGGGTTAGGATAAGGGTAAATGTTAGGGCTAGGGTTAAGGTTAATAGATGGAATATCCAAATAAAGTCTTACCAACATGTGTTGAAACTACAGTACCTGAGACTACGTAACACAGCATTGAAATGATGGGATAACTAGTACAGTGCTATGCAGTAGTGATACCCTGCTTCACCACCTGTGACTTGTTTTTGGTGTTTTCGCAACGGACGATTCCAACTCAGTGCACAGGAGGTTGGTGGCACCTTAATTGGGAAGAACAGGGCTCGTGGTAATGACTGGAGCGGAATCAGTGGAATGGTATCAAATACATCAAACACATGGTTTCTATGTGTTTGATGCCATTCCATTTGCTCCTTTCTGGTCATTATCATGAGCCGTTCTCCCCTCAGCAGCCTCCACTAACTCAGTGGTCTATATCTCTATGATAACGACAGCTCTAAATTATTTCAAACTTTGCTGCTCGTCTGTTTCTGATCTCTCCACCCGGGCCAGAACAGTGTATTAGGAGAAAGAACAGTAGATCCAAAGTAAGCTCCAGCTGTTTTTTGTTGTTGCTGAAATTCAAGACTCATTGATGTGTGCTGTGTCGAGTTGTGACGTTATGGAGACATGGGTTCATAACTGCCGGTACCTATTAGGCCTAATGGCTTTGGAGTGCCTTGTGTTCAGTTGTACTCATATAGTACAGCGAGGATTTTTCTTTTTAAAAATCCCAGGTTTAATAACAGAGGTTGCGAAATAAGCACATGCTTCAAACCAACCTCAATGTGCTATTCTCTACTCCAGGGGTTCTCAAAGTGGGGTCTGCAGAAGTACTGCATTTCATTTTTTTTATATGAATATTACCAACAACAGATGAAAGGAATTTTGGCCAATGGATCCGTGGAATAAATTGTGGGTGTAATTTATCAACACAATAAAACTGCAAAGTTCTCTCTGCCTTATGGCAAAATGTGTAGAATTGCAGGATATTAGCTTTAAAGCTGCAACAACAAAAAATATCTCTGCCCCATTAAACAAATTGTAGAATTGCAGTAAATGTGCTTGAAAATTGCTAAATTTTCTCTCCAATGCCATGGGCCTTTAAAATGTTTCTTCCCAGGGCCCAAGACATGGTTCGTCAGGCTATGCACTGCCAAAGTCATAGCAAAACTCATTGTATGCCATTTTGTTGTGTTCTGATTATGTGGGTTTCCCTGATGAATTTTCTATCACAAAAGGGGTCCCCGGGCCCAAAATGTTTGGGAACCCTTGCTCTACTCAGCTTGCAGATTAAAAAGTCCACTGCTAAATTGTAGTTAGCCTCAAGCGCCCTCGCTAATGATCCAACAAGCTGAATATGAAACTAAACACTTCTTATTCAACCACTGTGTGCATTTAGGAGCGAGTGTGTTATTCTAACAGGAGTGTTTGTGGAGAGGCTCTCAACCCCACACAGGGCAAGGTTGTTTTTAGTTGTTGGATGTGTGAGAGGGGGATGGGTAGGGTGAAGGATAGGATAGGTGCACTGGTTATCTCCAAAATGGCTGGAAAGTAGGGCAGTTGCTACGGCAATTTCAAGGGGAAACTCTCAAAGTAGGCCCTTGAGTTGCTGGTTTGATCCCTCCCACACATTCACACACTCATATATTCTGTCAGGAAAGCAGTGAGATTTGGAGCTTGGAGCTCAACATGTTTTCATTCCAGCGTGATGTTGCGGTTGATGTTCATGCCTGAAGTCTCACAGTTCTTCACACGTTTTCATTCCATTCCATTCCAGTTTGTGCTGCTGGGCCGTTCCCCCCTCTGTCAGGTTACCTAGCCATCATTTGATTTAATTAGTATTTGTTTGCTCAGCAGACACCCTTATCTATGAGATGAGTGTCACTGCATGTTGATGAGAGGTCTGTTTGGGTAACATCCCTCCACACACAAACGTACCTGCACACCATAGGAGACTGCATGTGTTTGATACCATCTCATTAATAATTAATTCCATTAATTAAATTTAGCCAGTCCTCCCCAATGAAGGTGCCACCAGCCACCTGTGCTGCACACACACATATACACAGGCACATACATACAAACAAATTGTGTACATGAGAGGAATGGCACTCCTTACTGTAATATATTCCAACAACAGAATCCAGTGTTGGAAAGAGTCAAGACAGTTTTATTGGACTGGATGGCTGACTGAACATGCGACTGCACGTGTGTATTTTTTGAGTGCGGGTTTTATATAAATAACTGTTAGATGTTCTAGTAAAGTCATGGCATAGTAAAGTCAGACCAGCAACCCTTTGTTCCTAATGTGGGGGAACCAACTTCAGTTTGAGGAGGCCTTACCCACTACGGAGTAGTCCTAGTATGTTTAGAACAGGTACAGCTACAAAATGATTCTGGTGAGCTTTTTCCATTTGCCAGGAAACATCCTAATCTCTTTATCAGTCTATGATAATCTAGATAAACCACATCCCAACCATATAAAGGAAACACAAATACAATCAGGTTTTTGCTAAGCAATGATTTTGAAGATTGGTATTCAAGGAGTCCAACCAAGCCATTATCTCATCCAACCATTACCTAATTCAAAGTTACCAAAACCTCTCTCTGTCATTCATATGGTAGCATCCTTTTGTATACACATCCAATTATATAACTGCAGACACATGGAAAAATCTGTTCTCTGTCATCTGTCGTGTTTTCCCCTGTTTTAAGTATACCTTGCTAATGCTTGACCTGTGTGTGCTTTGTTAGCTACAAAGCCACCCCCAGAGCCCTGGGAGCACTGATCAAAATGAAACACTGTCATCCACAAATTCCCTCAGGCAAACAGACATAATTACTGGAATTAGCTAGCTATTTTGTCATTAGCCTCTGCATTCAATGAGCCTATTAAAAAGAAATCGAAAAGATAGACAGTGACGGATGTCTAGGGCGGATTTGAAGACACAAGCATTCCCCCCCCCCCCCCCCCCCCACGCCTTAGCCCCATATTCAATGCTATGTTTAATACCATAATGTAGTCATTCTCGGGGCTGTGGCTCTACGGATTGTTCTGATTGGTATTGTGTGAGTGCTGATGGCTCGACTCTGTTTAGTCACCGCATACAAATGCACTTTGTTAGCGTTCTGATGAAAATGGCAGCTTGCCTTTTAATGCTGTATTTTCCCCAGCCGTAATCACAGGGTGGGTATTCAAATAAATGAAGACAAAACAATGAGACCCAATCAGGATTTGCTAAGCTGGTGAAAGGCCAGGGACACGTTAATGAGAGCTGTGAAGACACTAGGCCTCTTGGAAATACACGTATGACACATTAGGCAGACTTTCTGGCTGGCTGCACTTTTTGTCTAAATGGGAAAAGGAGCGACATGATACTAACGTGTAATTTAGTGTAGATTTTTGTTTGCACAAATGCAGCCCCCAGTCTTTCAACATTTAGACAAATAAAGAGACGCAGAACTTTCTTCCTGTAGGCATGATGCGAACACACAAAGTCAGGATTTCAACCTGACTCTGCATATTCTTTCCTATGATAGCTTATACATTTTTTTTTTTTGCCATTCTAAGGATTACTTTGTCCTTGAACAGGTCGAGATATATGTCTGTCCTTTTTCTTCCACTCATGTTGCTGCAATGCTTCATTGTGTAGATGTATTTCACTGCAGCTGCCGTACCCAACTGTAGAAACAACTAAAGATGCTGTAACTTCATTGAAAAGTACAGGATGTCATGTTGTGCTTCACTCAGGTCCGCATGGTTTAAGGGTCTGAAGCACCATCTCACGCACCATCTCGTTTCCACAGAACAAAAAACTGCAACAGAGAGATATGGTGAGCCAGTGGAACATGAATGGACGAATGTTTATCACAGATGACGGTCCTACACTGCCCTCTAGGGTTTTACAGAGCATACATCTTTCAGAGAGCTGCTTTTTTTCTCAAAATTATAACTTGTTATATATTAGGAGGCTACCGTCCATGTTAGCTGGTGCACAATAAATACATTACAAACAGCGTGTTATTTAATGTGTTCATCCCATCATAGGTTTACACTCCAAACAAAGTTAACACAAACGTTGGTAAAGTGGCGCAAAGGCAGTAAATCCTATCGCAGTACTAGTTTTGTTAGGGCTGAGTCTGAAGCCTCAGGAGCCCATATTTGGCACTAGGGGCATACGGCTAGCATTAACAGAACGCCCTCATTTGTCCCGAGGCGCAGACTGCTGCCACACAAGTGGGACTGGCAGGGCAGACGGATTTACGATTTCCCATTCTTCCCTCGCAGCAGCTCAATCTTGTGGGCACCAAACTTGGGAAGCATGAGGTTGATGTGGTTGTTCCAGAGGAACTTCACCTGAGTCACCTCGCCAATGTAAGTCTCAGCATGGATGAAGAGCTCGTAGGGTTTTACCAGGACTCAGGAGGCCACTTTAGGAAAGAACAGAAAATGTTCATTCCTTGAGTAAGTTTAGTTTAGGGCAGGATCAGTCAGTTGTCCTGTCAATTGATCTGTGATTCAAGTTCAGCCTTCAGAGGTTCAAATTATTTTATGGACTATGATGTGACAATTACAAGTAGAACAATGTAACATTTTTAAATGTGTGTGACATTACATGATCTCAACTCATCTATAAACTACTTCATTTTTAAATTTTATTTTACCTTTATTTAACTAGGCAAGTCAGTTAAGAACAAATTGCAACCTTCCGGTTACTAGTCCAATGCTCTAACCACTAGGCTACCCTGCTGCCCCACATCAGAAGTGTGCCTGATACTGGCATGTGTGTTGCCATGCTCTCCATACAGCGCTATGTTCATTATCCCCGGCAGGGATCTGTGGATACATTTGCTTTGTAGCGATACCGTGGAATTTGAATACATGGGGAAAAAACTAAAACTTAGTACAGTATATAGTAAATCATTGTTCATGCATTATTTGAGCCACTGGAACATGTGCTAAATAGTGTAAATAACCATGCCTATTTAATAGAGGTGTGAGAAGGTATTTTCACAGAGTAAAGCGGAGGGTTATCTGATGCCCAAGTAAAGCCAGGGAAAGGCCACTTACTTGGCAAAAGGCACCGCATCTCCAGTGTTCAGGTAGAACTTAATCTTGGATTGGCCACTGGGAACGGGGAATTTGTCAGCATAGTGACCCATAGTGGGCCATGCATATTGTCTGCACATGGTAAACTCAAACCATTAAAATAAATACAAATTACAGAATCAGGTGAAAACACTGATGTTAGACAGTGGATTTGATAGGGCCGAGGGACCCGAATATAGAATATGACCATATATGTATGGCAAGGTATAGAAACAAGAATGTGTAGATTTTTGTACTGGGAGACATTCAATTGAGGCATTTTAGTTTGAAAGTAAAGATTAAAGCTTAGTACGTATTTATCCACAATTGCCATTTTTTTGGCCATTCACGAAAATGCAAAAGGACAGGCTATAAAATAATTGGTTAGCTCATTTTGCACGTTTGATTATGAGTCAGTCCGCTACAGTTAATATTCTGCTCAAGGTGAAATGTTAAGGGATCTTGTAATTTATGACCCAACGCTTTCCTCCTCTTTTACGCCAAAGCAATCTGTGAGTACTCATCGTTTCTCAGCCATGGCTTTGAGTACCCGAAGTATGGGGAACACACGCATAGCTCCTCCCAACTTTTAATGCGTCTTAGATCGCCACCCTATAAATATGTAGTTCAGGATGACACCAGTTTATAGTTGTGGGAACAGCAGAGTTTGGCTGTCAACAGGGCAAAGGAATAACACCCAAGGGCTTTTACGACGTGAACAACGAGGCGTCGGTCGGCATCTATTGGGACATACTCATACAGTGCCTTCAGAAAGTATTCAGACTCCTTGACTTTTTCCACATTGTTACTTTACAGCCTTATTCGAAAATGGATTAAAAATTGTCCTCCCCCCATCAATCTGCCACAATACCCCATAATGACAAAGCAGTAACAGGTTTAGAAATGTTTGCACATTTATTAAAACAAAAACAGAAATATCACATTTACAGGTATTAAGACCCTTTACTCAGTACTTTGTTGAAGAACCTTTGGCAGCGATTACAGCCTCAAGTCTTTTTGGGTATGATGCTTCAAGCTTGGCACACCTGTATTTGGAGAGTTTCTCCCATTCTTCTCTGCAGATCCCTGCAAGCTCTGTCAGTTTGGATAGGGAGCGTCGCTGCACAACTATTTTCAGGTCTCTCCAGGGATGTTTGATCAGGTTCAAGTCCAAGCTCTGGCAGGGCCACTCAAGGAAATTGAGAGACTTTTCCCGAAGCTAATCCTGCGTTGTCTTGGCTGTGTGCTTAGGGTCATTGTCCTGTTGGAAGGTGAACCTTCACCCCAGTCTGAGGTCCTGAGCGCTCAACATGATGCTGCCACGACGCTTCATTGTAGGGATGGTGCCAGGTTTCCTCCAGACGTGACGCTTGACATTCAGGGCAAAGAGTTCAATCTTGATTTCATCAGACCATAGAATCTTTTTTCTCATAGTCTGAGAGCCCATGAGGTCTGTCATGTCCCTTTTACTGAGGAGTGACTTCCATCTGGCCACTCTACCATAAAAGCCTGATTGGTGAAGTGCTGCAGAGATGGTTGTCCTTCTGGAAGGTTCTCCAATCTCCACAGAGGAACTCTGGAGCTCTGTCAGAGTGACAATCAGGTTCTTGGTCACCTCCCTGACCAAGGTCCTTCTCCCCTGATTGCTCAGTTTGGCCAGGCGGCCAGCTCTAGGAAGAGTCTTGGTGGTTCCAAACTTCTTCCATTTAAGAATGATGGAGGCCACTGTGTTCTTGGGGACCTTCAATGCAGAAGATCTGTGCCTGGACACAATCCTGTCTCAGAGCTCTACGGACAATTCCTTCGACCTCAAGGCTTGGTTTTTGCTCTGACATGCACTGTCAACTGTGGGACCTTATATAGACAGGTTTGTGCCATTCCAAATAATGTCCAATCAATTGAATTTACCAAAGTAGGACTACAATCAAGTTGTAGAAACATCTCAAGGATGATAGATGGAAACAGGATGCACCGGAGCTCAATTTCGAGTCACATAACTAAGGGTCTAAATACTTATGTAAAAAAGGTATTTATGTTTTTTAAATTTTTAATACATTTGTAAAAATGTCTAAAAACCTGTTATCGCAAGGTCTTTATGGGGTATTGCGTAGCTTAATGATTTTTAATTTTTTATCCATTTTAAAATGAGGCAGTAACGTAACAAAATGTGGAAAAAGTCAAGGGATCTGAATATTTCCGAATGAATACTCCCGGGGATGTTCGATTGGGATGCGATCCAAAGCAGGGATAAACTGCCATTAACATGGACAGCTGCATTCCCTCCCATAGAAATCATGGGGGACGCCCGTCTGCTACAGTCTTCGCTGAACCCAATCCCGGCAAATCAACTTCTAAAACCATAGAAACAGTTCACAGCCATATCAATGTCATGTACAACAGGTGCGTGCACCCCCCCCCCCCCCCCCCCCCAGGACAGTCTTTGCAGCCAGCGATGCGCCTCCCCATCCCATGCAATAGCCTAGGGTAGTTTGTTAATGGAGGACAGCCACCCAGCCTTGGCCCCCTAACAACTCAGTGCAACCCCAGTAAGTCGGGGAAGACTTTCAAACCCAAATAAAGAAAACAGTTACGGAGTCTAAACCTGTATCCTGTAAAGCCTTCGGGGTTTACGAGTCTGTCATTGTAGTACTTGTGGGATCAGAGATGGTTGCAGGCAACAACATTGCACGTGTCGTTCACAATAACAAAGGGAGCAAAGCAGAGAGAGGTATGGGTGAAGGTCATGGGCTATGTTGTAGTCTCCCAGCATAGAGCAAGCACCAGGCGCTTTCAGATCAAAAGCTGTGGTGCCATCTTCCACTCTTCTCTACAATCAAAAGTGAAAGATTCAGCTGTGCTGGCCTCCAAGGCAGCAGCACATATCTGACAGAGCTTGCCACCATTTTAGAAAATATTTGTCCAGACCGGTTCAATTGAAAAAAACTGGTGTTCTTTATGGTTTTACCATTGGTACCATTCCAATATTCCAGGGGATACATTTTAAGATGGCCAGACAAGAAAATGTGTGAGTCATTGTGACATGGAGTGCCTATGATGCTAGTTCTGACCTTGGTGGGTAATCTTACACTACATAGGAAGTTACATTACGTCAACTTGTAACGGCTGGTTAATAGATTGGGGTCTCTATTCACTGACGGGCTTTGGCCATTCATACATGGATCAAGTGACACCATTCATTCCTATATGAGGACTCAATAGCGCATTCAAGCCAAATGAAGTCTTAAGATAGCGTCTCATGGAAGCATAACATGTGCAGTTTGAGCTAATCCATGAAGTGATGTTGCTGGCTAACTCAGTGATGCCACCTCTCATTGAGTAGCTCAAGTTGAAGGCCAACTGGGGTACTGCAGGTTGCCATTAGCAACTCAATGATCCGTATAACTTATTCTGTGTGCAATTATGAAGTTATCAGTTCAATGACATTAATCTGGTTTATTAGAAGCAAATATTTGTATCATTTTATTTAGTTTTTTTAAGAAGATTGTCATTTTTCCATTCGCTGTAAAGGGGCGGGATCCTGTTTTCCGCTAACAATGCCTGCAGTACTGCAGTTGGCATTCAACTTCTGTAGCTTCAATGAGGGGGCAGTCTTTCTCCCCTGGCTCTATTCAATCTGTATCACAGAAGTTCAGCATTAGTGTTTTTGAAATTTAAAAGCAATGTTCCGGCATTAGCGGAGACTGCATTCACGTTGCCGCATGTCAGTTGCATTTACAGTGGGGCAAAAAAGTATTTAGTCAGCCACCAATTGTGCAAGTTTCCCCGCTTAAAAATATGAGAGAGGCCTGTCATTTTCATCATAGGTACAAGTAAAATCCAGAAAATCACATTGTAGGATTTTTAATGAATTTATTTGCAAATTATGGTGGAAAATAAGTATTTAGTCAATAACAAAAGTTTATCTCAATACTTTGTTATATCCCCTTTGTTGGCAATGACAGAGGTTAAACGTTTTCTGTAAGTCTTCACAAGGTTTTCACACACTGTTGCTGGTATTTTGGCCCATTCCTCCATGCAGATCTCCTCTAGAGCAGTGATGTTTTGGGGCTGTTGCTGGGCAACACAGACTTTCAACTCCCTCCAAAGATTTTCTATGGAGTTGAGATCTGGAGACTGGCTAGGCCACTCCAGGACCTTGAAATGCTTCTTAAGAAGCCACTCCTTCGTTGCCTGGGCAGTGTGTTTGGGATCATTGTCATGCTGAAAGACCCAGCCACGTTTCATCTTCAATGCCCTTGCTGATGGAAGGAGGTTTTCACTCAAAACCTCACAATATATGGCCCCATTCATTCTTTCCTTTACACGGATCAGTCGTCCTGGTCCCTTTGCAGAAAAACAGCCCCAAAGCATGATGTTTCCACCCCCATGCTTCACAGTACGTATGGTGTTCTTTGGATGCAACTCAGCATTCTTTGTCCTCCAAACACGGCGAGTTGAGTTTTTACCAAAAAGTTATATTTTGGTTTTATCTGACCATATGACATTCTCCCAATCTTCTTCTGGATCATCCAAATGCTCTCTAACAAACTTCAGATAGGCCTGGACATGTACTAGCTTAAGCAGGGGGACACGTCTGACACTACAGGATTTGAGTCCCTGGCGGCGTAGTGTGTTACTGATGGTAGGCTTTGTTACTTTGGTCCCAGCTCTTTGCAGGTCATTCACCAGGTCCCCCCGTGAGGTTCTGGGATTTTTGCGAACCGTTCTTGTGATCATTTTGACCCCACGGGGTGAGATCTTGCGTGGAGCCCCAGATCGAGGGAGATTATCAGTGGTCTTGTATGTCTTCCATTTCCTAATAATTGCTCCCACAGTTGATTTCTCCAAACCAAGCTGCTTACCTATTGCAGATTCCGTCTTCCCAGCCTGGTGCAGGTCTACAATTTTGTTTCTGGTGTCCTTTGACAGTTCTTTGGTCTTGGCCATATTGGAGTTTAGAGTGTGACTGTTTGAGGTTGTGGACAGGTGTCTTTTATACTGATAACAAGTTCAAACAGGTGCCATTAATACAGGTAACGAGTGGAGGACAGAGGAGCCTCTTAAAGAAGAAGTTACAGGTCTGTGAGAGCCAGAAATCTTGCTTGTTTGTAGGTGACCAAATACTTATTTTCCACCATAATTTGCAAGTAAATTAATTCAAAATCCTACAATATGATTTTCAGGATTTTTTTTCCTCATTTTGTCTGTCATAGTTGAAGTGTACCTATGATGAAAATGACAGGCCTCTCTCATCTTTTTAAGTGGGAGAACTTGCACAATTGGTGGCTGACTAAATACTTTTTTGCCCCACTGTACATTTCTATCACGCAATCGGGAGTTATTTTCCCTTGCGGTTGATCCTCATCTATCTTCGCCTTTTAAGCATTTTTCCCCAATTCTACAGATTTCAGGACACAGTACAAATATGTGTCAGTTCTCCCCTTCCCAAAGGCAGTCAATGTCCATAATGGTAGAGACAATGTTCTTGTCACAGCCAGGCATGTGCTCTCCTCCGTTAGGGTAGAAGTCAATGTGGCCAACAGCCCTTGTCTGAAATAAAAAGGATGATTTAGTCTTATGCTGTATTCCGCTCGTATGAACAGAAATATTTTGTATAAAATCAATTACATTGTCGCATCAAGACTGTATAAAGCCTTATGCTCTTGTTTTACAGTGAGCTGGGTTCTTGAACATAAGTCATAGCTACAAATGTAAGCCAGGGTATTCGTCACACTCAAACAGTGCACTTTATTTTGATATTTAAAAACAGCCATTGTGTCCCATACCAACATAAGGGATGAAGGGCAGCGTGTCAGTGTGAATGACATCTACAAATGTGGCATCGGAGGGGTCCAGGCGCACCGTGGCAATGAGGCCCTGGAAGCAGGGCTGTGCTGGGTCCAGCCCTGAGAGAGGAGGACCCACAAACATACAACCTCTAACTCAGAATATCAGTCAATCACTTTACATCTATACGTTTTCAACAAGGGTTATATGGCTCAGAATAGGAGTTGGGGCTTGGGACCTGGGTTTCAACGCATTACGTAGCTCCATGACGATGTATACATGTGCTTAGCTAAGATCTGACCTGTGATGCGTCCTAGCCTGCTGATCCCGCGGCCCACCTCCCCAGCAGCGTGTGCTCCAAGACTGTCCGATAACGTGGACCATGCTAGCCTTCTGCCAGTAGACATCATGTGACAGAAAGTGTTAGGGTGAGCGTTGGAGTGATAATGCTGTCTTTCAACCGAGAACGCTCTGTTTGCTGTGTGTGACAATTCCCCTTTATTCTGCAGTTGTGCGTCCATGCTGCCGCAACAGAAATAGATATGTTTTTAGGTTTAAACATTCTTGAGCTGTGAAACAACATATGGCATGTGCACGTGTAGACAGTCAGGGTCAATTTCAATATAATTTCACATTTTATTCACTTATGAAGTGGAGAATTTGTTGAATTCAATTAGAACTACAACAATCTGAAAGTTATAGAATTAGACTACATTAGAATGGTGGAAAATGTCACTTCGGAATTGAAATTCTGTATTTTTCCATTTCCCAGCTAAACTAATGCAAAGAAATATAATGGAAATAATGCAATTATAGAAGGTTTGCTGCAGGATTTGAACGCTTAAAGTGGATTGACGCAGCCTTGTGTCAATCGAATTTAAATAATTACTTCCCCATCAAATTCCATCAGTTTAAGCTAGATATGTCAATTTTTGTATGGGTTGTGTATCATTCCACCGCATCCGCCCATGTCAGCCTTCCACAGCTGCGATGGAAAGTGGGAGAGCTACAGAACTGTTTGTCAGACCAGGAGACATCGCGAAAATCGGTCTCATGAAAACGTCTGTGGCATCCCGAAAGGTTTGACCTAAAAACTAATATGACAACTATGGAAAACATGACTCACGATGGTGTTCTCAGTTTTGTCACGGTACTCGTCTGAAGTTAACCCAGTACCAAAAACTTAATAGAAGTGATTTCGTGCCCCCCACCCTTAAAGGGGTCAAATACATGTCAATTTTTTTTATATAATTCGTGAGCCTTCTTATTTCTCCTAGATATAGGACAGAGACTTCAAAACCTTATGACTTCCTTTGATTGTCTTTTGCCGTTTAGGAACGTGTTACTCAATGCCTTTCAATGGGCTATAGCAGCAAAGGACAAATTCTATATTAGATGAAATTGTAAATATATATCTACACAAGTGAATTTAAACAGCTAAAATATCCACAGTATATCTTAAAACAATTCCATACGATAACTTAGTGGAATTTGAATGGAATAAAATGTACAGGGAAAGGGAATTGAATTAGAATTTGTGGAATTAACACCAACCCTGTGTATACAGTACCTATGGTCCAGACAGTACTTACCCAGAAGACGTCAATCATGTGGGCCACCTGGGCGCCAACGACTCAGATGTTATTGGCTGCCTGTGTGCAGAGGGTCAGCCCCCCCCCCCTTCTTTCAGTCCACACAGATGCAGTTGACCTCTTCCTCTGTCAGTATGGTCTGAGAACACAAACATGACATCAACCCCACAATGGGAACGGCTGTTCCCGGTGTTAACTATCGCTTACTTCCTTGATGTTATCCAGAGAACCACCCTCTCACCCAAAAATAAAATATCAAGCATAGTACACAAGTCACGTTGGGAGGGACTCAACGTGTAGTCCACTCAGACTAGAACTGAACACTGCCTACTTTGCACATGTCAATAAGCCAGTTCTCGTCACCCTTGTCCCCCCCAAAAATTCATTCACTAACACTTAAAAACAGTAGAAGTTGTTTGTTTCCACCAGTCTCACAAAATCCCACAGTAAAAAAAGCTGAAATTCACTACTTTTCATCCATCTGCTTGCGCTGCATATTTAGTCTCACATTGAAGTGTTTTACCATTGTCTTCTCAGGGCAACCAGGGCCACAAACAGAAAACAAAACAATGACAAACAACTGCATTCATGTTTTCTTGACAAATGTAGATAAAAAAACTTGATAAAAATGTATTTATATGAATCCTGTAAGTACAGAAAGTTAACCCACTGTTCCTTGGCCGTCATTGTAAATAAGAATTTGTTCTTAACTGACTTGCCTAGTAAAATAAAGGTAAAATAAAATAATAAATATGTACCTTCCAACGACTCTGGTATCAGCGGCTGCAGAAGAAATATAGGAATCCAACACAACAGCCCAGCAGTCAAAAGGGGTTAACAACGCTTTGATCACACCGACAGCTTCATTGGATTTTGGTACACCAGAATTACATTCATTTCCAATGAAACTTTCCCCTGGTCCCCTGATTTCCAATGAAATTTGCCCTAGTTGAAATCAGTTGTGTCAATTAAGCCTCCTTCATACCTGGTGCTAACATTGTTCCTGTGTCCTGATCTTAACCACATTCTGATCGTGCCCATGTTGTTTGCGGTTTTTATCTCTTGTTCTTTTGACCAATCAGATCAGATCTTTTGCCAATAAATGGTCTGGTTGTGTAAACGTAGCCATTGCAGCCGTTGCATCTACACATGGTAGTAAAATGTGTCTCTTATCCGTCCACTATGTCCACATTGTGACCAATATATTCTGGTCCCTCCCTGTATGCAAATTTTTTGACTGATATACTTTCGAAATAATATGAATTTATTTATTTAAAGACGCATATTTATGCCAAGTCAATGGCGTCACCTGTCAATGATTTTATAGGGTGGGATAATGATGATTTAAATGGTTTCACTGTCCAGATCCGTCTACACTTATAAGATACAGTATATAGCCCCATTTATACCAATGCTAACATGGCTGCGTTTAACACAGACTGCCTAATTGTGATCTTATTGATATTTTGACCAATGATGAGCTCTTTTCCTCAGGTCTGTCCTCAGCCCTTTGTCCTCAGATCTTTTCACACATTCTGATTGCGCCATATTTTTAGACAGGTGTAGATGATTAAAAGACACATTGTTATCTGATTGTGATCAGATCTTCCAGACCACCTCCTGAGGAAGTCAGGGACTCGTTGTGTCCGGATATCAATCAAGTGTAAACAAATCTGGATGGTCAAACCATTTAAATCAGCATTATACTGGCCTCTAAAATCATTGGCATCAGTAATTGTCTTAAAATAAATTCATATAATCTTGAAAGAATATCTGTCAAATAATTTGCTGACAGGGAGGCACTAGCTGATCTGGTCACAATGCAGAAACAGTGAACGGATAAGAGACACATTTTAATACAATGTGAAGACACGAGTCAAAACAAACCTTCATCAGATAGTGATTGGATCATATTAATCAGATCACAAAATGCACATGTTAGCGCAAGGTGTAAACAAGGCCTCTGACTACCTCCAGAGGTGGTTGGGAAGATCTGATCACAATCAGACCACAAGGCGACTTTCAATCGTCTACACCTGTCCAAAATCTGGGCACAATCAAAATGTGGACAAGATCAGAACAAAATATGCATGTTACAACCAGGTATAAACAGGCTTTAGAAAGCAAGAAACAACTAATTGCTGTTGTGTAGCAGTTGAGATTGTGGAAAAGTATGCTAGAACTGTTCAAGGTTTGTAAGTGACTGAGTGAAGAAGAAAACTCAACTTGCTCAATAAATCACTTTTGAATTATATGTTGAATGAATATGATAAAACTGTAATGTTTACTCCTTCCCAGTCATCTATTTCATGTGTATGTTACAGGTATACTATTGTGTCTTCTAGAAATTGGTTAGACCTGGTTCATTCTGACAAGAATATGTTTTTGTCAGTAATGTATAGCGTTTATAAGTCATACTGTTTGTTATCACCAAACTGATATCACAGCCAGCTCAGACATGTACACTGTGCACGTACCGTGTGTGTGCACCATATACCATGTTGTACTGTGGTGATGGCACTGCTGTTCCTAAGGTGTGTAGGTGTGTATTCATGGGAGGTGGATAGCAGCCGGAAGACCCTAACCGCAAACTTAACCGCAAATTCTCAATTAACCCTAACCTTTAACTGTTAGATCACCCAGCAGAATATCCACTTCCTATTTTGTGTTGTTGCACCGATACTGAACAAGAGAGACAGTAAATTGGCTTGAAGGTTTCTTCTTCTTTTTGTTACATGTAGATCCATTTTTGTATCATACCAATATACTATGCTTCAAAAGCAAATTATCCACTTGTACGTTAAAAGTAAAAGCTATCAGTACAATTTCAATGACATGTTTTTCTCATTTAATTTTCTGTCAACTACTGTACATTTCCAAGAGATGGCACTGGAGAGTAAGCAGTGGCAAGTTTCTCTTTAGCCTCGATAACTATCCCTTTTAATACTGAACAAAAATATAAACGCGACATGCAACAATTTCATATAGTTTACACTTCAAATAAGGAATCAGTTAATTTAAATAATTTCATTAGGCCCTAATCTATGGATTTCACATGACTGGGCAGGTGTGTAGTAATGGGGAGCCAGGCCAACCCACTGGGGAGCCAGGCCCAACCAATCAGAATATTTTTTCCCCACAAAAGGGCTTTATTACAGACAGAAATACTCCTCTGCACCCCCCTCCCCTGATCCCACAGGTAAAGTAGCTGGATGTGGAGGTCCTGGGCTGTCGTGGTTACATGTGGCCTGCGTTTGTGAAGCCAATTCGATGTACTGCCAAATGCTCTAAAATGACGTTGGAGGCGGCATATGGTACTGAATTAACATTCAAATCTCTGGTGGACATTCCTGCAGTCAGCATGCCAATTGCACACAAAACTTGAGACATCTGTGGCATTGTGTTTTGTGACAAAACTGCACATTCTAGGGGCCTTTTATTGTCCTCAGCAAAAGGTGCACCTTTGAAAATGATCATTCTGTTTAATCAGCTTCTTGAAATGCCACACCAGTCAGGTGGATGGATTATCTTGGCAAAGACTAACAGGGATGTAAACAAATTTGTGCACAAAATGTTTGAGAAGTAAGCTTTTTGTGTGTAAGGAACATTTCTGGGAAATTTTATTTCAGCTCATTGAACATGGGACCAGCACTTTACATGTTGCATTTATATTTTTGTTAAGTGAGCACACTGTGTATACCAAACATTAGGAACACATTCCTAATATTGAGTTGCACACCCTCCCCCCTGTCTAAGGCACTGCATCTCAGTGCAAGAGGCATCATTACAATCCCTGGTTCAAATCCAGGCTGTATCACATCCGGCCGTGATTTGGAGTCCCATAGGGCAGCGCACAATTGGCCCAGCGTCGTCCGAGTTTGGCCGGGGTAGGCTGTCATTGTAAATAAGAATTTGTTCTTAACTGACTTGCCTAGTTAAATAAAATGCACATTAAAAAAAGTTAGCTGGATGCCCTTTGGGTGGTGGGCCATTCTTGATACACACAGGAAACTTTTGAGCATGAAAAACCCAGCAGCGAAGCAGTTCTTGACACAAACCGGTGCGCCTGGCATCGACTACCATATCCTGTTCAAAGGCACTTCAATCGTTTGTCTTGGCCATTCACCCTCTGAATGGCACACATACACAATCCAAGCTTAAAAATCGTTCTTTAACACGTCTCCATCCGCTTCATCTACCCTGATTGACATCAATAAGGGATCATAGCTTTCACCTGGTCAGTCTATGACATAGAAAGAGCAGGTGTTCTGAATGTTTTGTATGCTCAATGTATATCCTAGGAGATCCACCGATTGTATGTAACCAGGGGTTCGTATGCTTTATATGAAGTGCAGAATATGTATATTAGCAAGCTTCTTCAATAACTACCAAATTGAGACTAACAAAACATGAATGACACGTGCGTATGTCTAAGGAAAATCAAATACTAAAATACAAATTCAGAATAATTGTTTGGTAATTTACCTATTTATGATATTCCTCCCTTGCAATTCTATTATCATCAAAAAGGAATATAGCAGACACCTGACCTATCCAAAGCTCTAGAATTTTTTTTGACATATTCTGCACAGAAATAGTAGAGAAATAAAAGAAAACTCGACAACATAGTAAATGTGAAACAGGGAAGGAGGGGTAATCTTTGCCAGATGATCCTGTCAAAGCATTTAGATGAGATGAGATGATCATTGTGGAGTTTCCACCCAGGAGGATAATCCCATGAGAAAACAGTCCTAAGGTGCTCTCTCTCCCCTGGGGCTACTGGATAAATAATGTGGAATAGGAGGTGTCTGGGATTGGTTTAGTGAAGCACCCCATGGGTCAAATACAGTATGTGTGTTTATCATTTTGATTATTTCAAGATCAATGTGTGTTTGTGGCTGTTTAGTCTTAGTTTACTTGCTGCATTTGTTTATTTGCTCGATTTGTCTTTGCTTTGGCTATTAGGTTTCCACAAACACGTGGAGACAAAACCCAAATTCAAACATAATGATTAAGAATACAGCAGGAACAAATCAGCCCCAGCTCTAAACATGTTTTTATAAAATTGCATGCACTCTGACTCGTCAATGTCATTGAATTGTCTTATTCATTTCCACATTTCTACAGTATAACAGCTCACCGCAAACCTGTCAAAACTAGCCCTACAACACATGTAGGTAACACTGGGAAAAGGAACCAAGGAATATTGTTTGATTCGAGAGATAAACCTTTGATGCACCATTGCACCCTGACATGTGTGTGAGGGGGGCAAAGCAAGGCAGCAGAAGGGAAATAACGTGCAAGATGGAGCAGGCTGCAGGGCGGGGGAAAGAGGACAGAAAAGCCGGCAGGTTCGTCTGCGGGGCTTACCATTGGAATGTTAATCCTGCTAATGTATTACAGTTGGAGAGGAGAACCACAGTCTGGAGGAGGAAGAGGAAGAGGAAGGCGGAAGGAGGGAGGAGGAGGAGGGAGGCAGACACAGCAAGGCTCTTATTACTGGAGAATTACACACAGGACCAGGCTGAAGCATCCAGGGGCCGCACCAAACTAACACAGCATGTGGTTTCTGTTGTTTTGTGTGTGTGACTGAGAAAGCAGTTGGTTTAACTGGGGGTATAGTTAGACTAAATCCTTAAAATAGTGTTGAGCGGTACAGTAGGATAAAGTAGCACCCCAAAACCTGTTTCTATGGCTTGCTCGTACGTTTGTTCCACAGATTCCCTGCTCCCCCAGGGTACAGCTTGTCAGACATAACATAATATTGTCCCTATTGTGAGTATTCAGATAGAGCCGAGTCTCTCCCATTGAAAAGGAAGGGTTTCACTGGATTAAACACAAACAAGGCATGCTCTACGTCCTGTATACAGTGTCATCCTTCATGAGGTTGGAAGTTGCAGCAGACAAAACGTGCAGTCTCCTCATGTAGTTGTATAATCAATGTCTTGTGATGATTAGTAAAATGACAAACTATAGCAATTTAAACACTTAAGGGCACGAATTTGGGCAGAACACCATCCCTAGCCATATTATAAAAGATACACTGAACAAAAATATAAACACAACAAAGTGTTGGTCCCATGTTTCATGAGCTGAAATAACAATCCCAGAAATGTTCCATACGCACAAGAAGCTTTTTTTTCTCTGAAATTGTGCACACACATTTGTTTACATCCATGTTAGTGAGCATTTCTCCTTTGCCAAGATAATCCATCCACCTGATAAGTGTGGCCTATCAAGAAGCTGAACATCATGCTCATTACATAGGTGCACCTTGTAAAAGAAGGACAGTTAAAGGCCAATCTTAATATGCAGTTTTGTCACACACCACTATGCCACAGATGTCTCATGTTTTGAGGGAGTGTGCAGTTGGCATGCTAACTTCAGGAATGTCCACCATAGCTGTTGCCAGAGAATTGAACGTTAATTTCTCTACCACAAGCCTCCAATGTTGTTTTAGAGAATTTTGAAGTACCAACCTGGCCTCACAACCGCAAATCATGTTTAACCATTTCAGCCCAGGACCTCCACATCTGACTTCTTCACCTGCAGGATTGTCTGAGACTAACCTCCCGGACACCTGATAAAATTGTGGATTTCCACAACCGAAGAATTTCTGCACAAACTGTCAGAAATTGTGTCAGGGAAGCTCATCTGCGTGCTCTTCGTCCTCACCAGGGTCTTGACCTGACTGCAGTTCGGCGTCATTACCGACTTCAGTGGGCAAATGCTCACCTTCAATGGCCACTGGCACGTTGGAGCAGCGTGCTCTTCACAGTTGAATCCCGGGTTCAACTGTACTGGGCAGATGCCAGACAGCATGTATGGCATCATGTGGGCAAGAGGGTGGCTGATGTCAACATTGTGGCAGTGGAGTTGTGGTATGGGCAGGCATAAGCTACGGACAATGAAGACAATTGCATTTTAACTATGGGTAATTTGAATGCACAGAGATACCGTGACTAGATCCTGAGGCCTATTGTTGTACCACTCATCCGCCGTCATCACCTCATGTTTCAACATGATAACGCACTGCCCCATGTCACAAGGATCTGTACACAATTGCTGGAAGCTGAGAATTTCCCAAATCTTTCATGGCCTGCATACTCACCAGATACGTGGTTTCAGAGCTGGTCATGGGTACACCTCAGCCATGCTCAAGGTCCTAAACGATATCTTAACCGCCATCGATAAGAAACATTACTGTGAAGCCGTATTCATTGATCTGGCCAAGGCTTTCGACTCTGTCAATCACCACATCCTCATCGGCAGACTCGACAGCCTTGGTTTCTCAAATGATTGCCTCGCCTGGTTCACCAACTACTTCTCTGAAAGAGTTCAGTGTGTCAAATCGGAGGGTCTGCTGTCCGGACCTCTGGCAGTCTCTATGGGGGTGCCACAGGGTTAAATTCTTGGACCGACTCTCTTCTCTGTATACATCAATGAGGTCGCTCTTGCTGCTGGTGAGTCTCTGATCCACCTCTACGCAGACGACACCATTCTGTATACTTCCGGCCCTTTGGACACTGTGTTAACAACCCTCCAGGCAAGCTTCAATGCCATACAACTCTCCTTCCGTGGCCTCCAATTGCTCTTAAATACAAGTAAAACTAAATGCATGCTCTTCAACCGATCGCTACCTGCACCTACCCGCCTGTCCAACATCACTACTCTGGACGGCTCTGACTTAGAATACGTGGACAATTACAAATACTTAGGTGTCTGGTTAGACTGTAAACTCTCCTTCCAGACCCATATCAAACATCTCCAATCCAAAGTTAAATCTAGAATTGGCTTCCTATTTCGCAACAAAGCATCCTTCACTCATGCTGCCAAACATACCCTTGTAAAACTGGCCATCCTACCAATCCTCGACTTTGGCGATGTCATTTACAAAATAGCCTCCAATACCCTACTCAACAAATTGGATGCAGTCTATCACAGTGCAATCCGTTTTGTCACCAAAGCCCCATATACTACCCACCATTGCGACCTGTACGCTCTCGTTGGCTGGCTCTCGCTTCATACTCGTCGCCAAACCCACTGGCTCCATGTCATCTACAAGACCCTGCTAGGTAAAGTCCCCCCTTATCTCAGCTCGCTGGTCACCATAGCATCTCCCACCTGTAGCACACGCTCCAGCAGGTATATCTCTCTAGTCACCCCCAAAACCAATTCTTTCTTTGGCCGCCTCTCCTTCCAGTTCTCTGCTGCCAATGACTGGAACGAACTACAAAAATCTCTGAAACACTTATCTCCCTCACTAGCTTTAAGCACCAACTATCAGAGCAGCTCACAGATTACTGCACCTGTACATAGCCCACCTATAATTTAGCCCAAACAACTACCTCTTTCCCAACTGTATTTAATTTTTTTTTTTTTTTTTATTTTGCTCCTTTGCACCCCATTATTTTTATTTCTACTTTGCACATTCTTCCATTGCAAAACTACCATTCCAGTGTTTTACTTGCTATATTGTATTTACTTTGCCACCATGGCCTTTTTTGCCTTTACCTCCCTTCTCACCTCATTTGCTCACATTGTATATAGACTTGTTTATACTGTATTATTGACTGTATGTTTGTTCTACTCCATGTGTAACTCTGTGTCGTTGTATCTGTCGAACTGCTTTGCTTTATCTTGGCCAGGTCGCAATTGTAAATGAGAACTTGTTCTCAACTTGCCTACCTGGTTAAATAAAGGTTAAATAAATAAAATAAATAAATAAATAAAATACGTCACCCATTGAGAATGTTTGGGATGCTCTGGATCGACGTGGACGACAGCATGTTGCAGTTCATGGCAATATCCAGAAACTGTGTGCAGCCATTGAAGAGGAGCGGGACAACATTCCACAGGCCACAATCAACAGCCTGATCAATAATATGCCATTAATCAACTCTATGCGAAGGAGATGTGTCACGCTGCATGAGGCAAATGGTCAGACTGGTTATCTGATCCACGCACCTACCTTTTTTTAAGGTATCTTTGACCAACAGATGCATATCTGTATTCCCAGTCATGTGAAATCCATACTGATTTCCTTCTATGAACTGTAACTCAGTAAAATCTTTGAAATTGTTGCATGTTGCTTTTATATTTTTGTTCAGTGTACATATACATCTTAATTTCCAAAATAAACTCTCCACAATTAACTAACCTAAAACTTATTCAGTGTTGTACAGGTTGAGCAAACAGCTCATAAAGGAGAATCATTAAAACACCACCATTAAAACACCACCGGGAGCTTTCCTCCCATCTTCATCAGTTAATAAGTTTGAAAAGCCATCTCAGCAGACTTTAATTTCCCTAATCCTCTTTGGGAACATACTGTAAAAAGAGCTGAGATTCCTACCTCCTTCTGTTTGTGTTTTTAACACTAATTACTAGGATGGCACTTTCTGCTCAAGTCCAAATTACATTTATGATATTCTCCTTCTTAATTTAGTCACTCTGCCCCATACCGTTGATTCGCCATATCAAAGACAAAGGTGGAATAATGATATGTAATTAAACCATAGTTCCCAATGATGTATGCAATTAACAAATTAGTTAACACAGGGCAACCTGAATGGATCCTTATATTACATTCTACTAGTCAAAGTATATGAGATGTAATAGCTGGCTTTTTAATTATTTCTCATTATTGTACTCTAATTACAGAAATTATGTGTGAGTTATGTTAAAAAACAACGCCTCTCTATTTCATGAAAAAAAAACTAGTTTGAAATACTTTTGGATATGTTCCTTAGCGATTTTTGACACAGGCAGTCTGTCATAAGGACTTAGAGCCCACATTAGAGCTGATCATTATCATCATCTTTAATATTCTTGCCACTACCACAGTGTTCCGAAAGGCGGTTGGCTGGAGCAGAGAGACTGTAAGGGGTAAAGGGAGATGTAGATGCTTGTCTTAATGCTAAGCTGTTGTTGACTGTAATTCTAGTGATATTGGTCCCAAGGAAGTTGAAGTGACAGATCAATTATAATCTGCTGATGTTGCTTGACTTTTTGGCACTGAAATGCATGCGTGAACTAAATGTTTTCATGATGTGCGGGACCTTCAAACATTTTTTTTATGAACCATAGAATACTGTCCGAAAACTAAAACAGTTATTCTATTCCTTCCCTCTGTATTCTCAAAGGTAATCGTTAACACTTCTAGAAGTTGTTTGGATTTTTCCAAAGGTTTTGGACCATTTTGAATGCGTTCTCCTTGTGCTGGGCAGTGTGAACACAGTGGAATGGTGGGCCGTTTCCCCTCCAGTGGAATATTGATTCTATGTGTTATGTGGAGGGGGAAACCAAACACTGTGACTGCTCTACCTCGCTCCACAGACTACTGTGGTCCCATGGACAGGCTCTTTGGACTGCTGGGAGAAGAGACTTCTCTACAGAGTTGTGTGGTTGAAAAAAGTAGCATTTAATAAGAACTACGCCATGTTCAAATAATTGTTTCTTTGTCTGCCTTGTTGTTCTAAAATGTGATAACTCAGTTGCTTTAGGCCTGCAATTTTGAGAGACTGATGTCTCACATTGTAGATGTTAACTAGTATGTAATACACAGAAAGGCAAAAAGTAAAACATAAAAATTCCGTTGTAGTAAAATGCTGTTCTGTTACAAGCTGGACGGCCCAGGCTCAGCTGTCAGTCCGTTTGGTTGTACATGTAAGTCCGTAGGGACACTTACTGAAGGCTTATGTAATGTTGGCACCGGCCTCTGTGGCACAGCCCCAAGAATTCCCCCTGTTACGGGATAGCCTGGAGAGTGCGCTGTGGCTGTCGATTCAAAGAGTGTAGGTCAAATGTATCAGTGACCAGGCAGCAGGAACATCTTTATCTCACCATCTCTCTCCAGTCCCCACGTCCCCCGTTGCATTACGTTGCCATGGATGTTAGACAACGTTTCCATGGCATTGACGCTTGTTCAAGGGGAACATTGTGTGTAGGACCTGTGTGTCAGTCACTCAGTCTAATGTCATAGAACATAGATGAAGACATGCAGTACCTGTAAGGAAAAAACTGTTGACTTTCTTTCAATGGTACTCACTTTTAGCCCATGTGTTGTTCATAAAAACAGATCATTTTTATTATGTTAATGAGACAAAGCAGGCTACACCAGAAAAAAGCTTGTTTTATAACTGCACTCTTACATAAATTTTTACAGTCATGGACTCCCTTTTTATAACACCACACAAACTTTTATATTCAATGGCTTTTTTAGGCTTTTCTTTAAAACGTTTCTGATATTGGTTCTCTGACAGATGTGTAAATTGTTGTTTTGTCTCCGCTCCCGGTTATTTTTACTCTCTGAGGCTACATTCTGCTAGCTCCTCTCTCGTTTCTGATTTGACCTTTGACACCTGACCTTCTGAGGTGAGTGGAATTCATAACAAAGATTAAAATTCCTAAAGGAGGTACTCATAGTACATCAATCTAGGGTCTGCTCTTGAAGAACATGCTTTTCTCATCTCCAAAGTTCTACGTTTCATAGATAGTTTTGTCACATACAAAACAAAACAAGTCCATTATATACATCCTCTATCCCATATTGCAACCACAGGTCCCTTTCCCGTGATGGTGGCAAGCGTCACAATGATTTCATGTTTGACCACCAGTGCAGTTGGAGCATCCAGGTTTTCTTCATTTCAAATCCACTCTAGTCATGCAGTCCCAAAAAATTCTCTCAGATTCAATTTAGAAATCCTTTTTAACAGTTGGTCGGTTCAGCCTCCAAGTCTCACCATATTTGAGAGAGTTCTTTGAAGCGTGGTGGTCCATCAGGGGATTTGTTCTAACTGTTGAAGATTATTCCTGTTGTGTACCATCAGTTAGACAAACAACATTTTCTTAACCAGTCCATGTACACTCTTAGAAAAACATGGAACCTAAAAGGGTTCTTTGGTTGTCCCCATAGTAGAACCCTTTGAAGAACCCTTTTTATTTCCAAGTAGAACCCTATTGGGTCCCATGTAAAACCCTTTCCGCAGAGGGTTCTACATGTGACCCAATAGGGTTCTACCTGGAACAGAAAACGGTTATCCTATGGGGACAGCCGAAGAACCATTTTGGAACCATTTTTCTAAGAGTGTAATGGTGATGTGTGCCGTTCACTCTGATTTACTGATGGAGCATGGCAGGGACCAGGAGGAAGATGGGGGTCAGTGGATCTGAGTGGGGGGTTGGGGGCTACAGGGCAGGCTGGGTGGGTGTGGGTGTCATTCATACCGGCCGGTCCACTGCGTACTGGCAAGGGCTTAGGTTAGACACGGTGTTTTGCACGGTCGGGTAGGCGAAGTTGGCATGCTGCTTGGCCTTGAGCCGGAGGCTGGCCAGGCTGGAGTTGCAGGTGTCTCTGTACATGTAAGGGCTGGCGGTGGTGGCGTAGGGGCAGGTGCTGGCGGTGACTGCGACCGAGTTCAGTGCGGGGCTATTGAGATTGTTGAGGTTGCCCAGGTTGTTGAGGCCCGAGCCAGCCACCCCGGCCACCGCCGAGGGAACCATGGAGGAGGCCATGTTCATGGAGGGGATGGAGCTGGAGGGGGAGAACATGGGCTGGGATGACAGGGGGCTTACATTCATGGAGTTGAAGAAGGGGAAGCTCTTGGCTGACAGTGGACTGCTGGCCAGACTCTTGGTGGCCCAGTTGTTGTAAGTGTAGCCAGAGTACATGTCGTCATAGGGCTGCATTAGTCCATTGAACTGGGCACCAAAGCCGTTTTTACACAGCTCAGCCTGCTGGTTCCTCTCCCTCTTCCTCCACTTGGCACGGCGATTTTTAAACCATACCTGAGAGAGAAGAACAGAGAAGGAGAAGAAGGCAAGTAAATATGGGCTTTTCTTTTCAACATAATTTGAGGTGATAAAAAAATTTCTGAAACACAATAACATCTTGGTACGCAAAGACTGAAAATGTATATCTTTCAAATAGTTTTGGCAAGATTCCGTATGTTGTTGCTCTGTAGACTCTTTGAAAGAAAGAACAATCCAGAAAACTAAGTTTATCATCAAACAGTCATATTAGCCATGGTTTATTAAAACGAATGATTCACTTATTTGAATTATAAGCTCCCAGTGAAAGAAATGTCAAGCTAGAGCTGTCTTCACATTTTGTCATTTTAAGGTCCTATTTTTAGAGGGTATCAAATGGATTAACGTTTTAATGGCAAATCTAAAATGAAGGTACTTAATTCAGTTCCCAATTGGGGAAGTATTAATTTCTCTCTGAGCGTTCATTTTTGTGCTAGAACCTTCTCTTTATTCTCAAAAACACAAGACTTCAAAACTCCTCATTGTGTGGCAATATACCTATTATAGGAATTCAATACAGAAATGACAGAAATGGACTGTCATGTACAGTTAAAATCTAATTGTATTAATCAAATGCATATTATTCCCATGCAAATTATTCAAATGTAAATGTAAAAAGGCCACCAACACTGCTGGGGCTAACTAATCTCCCTCCCTCCCTTCATCATCTAGAACCGCTGTGCCAGGCATACAGTATCTCATCCAAATCCCCAATCTGTGTGTCTGCCAGCCAGCAGCCCAGGCATCTGTTGTGATAGTAATAGAATGCTCTGGACTATTAAATGTGTGGGTACAGTGCACATAGCAGTGAGTTTTCCATGGTACCCATTGACAGTAGGGGAAACCCCACTATTGAGGAAGACATCTTGCCTTTTAACATGACTCTTGGGCTATGTTGTTTAGGTATCATGGAAACATCTGAATGTCAAATGGTTAGTGAATGAGGTGTTTGTGGCAAACCTTACCTCACTTTCCTAAAACTGTCAAATGACTGATACAAGACACTCGCTGTGACCTAAAGTACCCAAGTCCATTGCTCACGACTCCATTTCTCTCTGAGCGTTCATTTTGTGCTGGAACTTTCTCTTTATTCTCATATAGACAAAACTTCAAACTCCTCATTAAATTGCATAAATCAAGACGACAGGAGTAGTATTCGGGATATGCAAGGGGGCATCTGCGTCCATGTGGAATTAGCAGGGAACGAGTGAGGCTCAAAAGGTCACTGCTAGACATAAGGACCAGGCCGTGTGTGGTCTGTTGTTCTTTCAAAATAACAACCACGACTGTGTGCTATGTGACCTTTTATCTGGCCAACATGAATTTGATCCATTACTTGTCAGGCAGGCAGTGATTTTATTGTCATCCGTTGGAATGTGAGCCCACCTGCTCCACACTGGGGGGTGACCAAACCACTGGGCGTGGGTCATTTTGGGTCAGGAGCAGAGCACACTTCTGACCTTTGTGTGACATGCGAAGCCTAGTTTTAGGTTGTTGTACCTAATCCCTGGTTAGGTACACTCTTTTACATTTGTACCTTCAATGGCCTTTTTACCTTCAGAATTATGTTGAAATAATATGCGTGACTCCCGCAAACGTTTTGGTGAATGACATAGCTAGAGTACAAAACATCCCATGTTTCACAACAATGACTATTAGGTAACCCAAGAGGTAAAAGAAAAAACGTTAAATCCTAAAGAAAGTGGGTTTGGATTGCATTCAGACTGATTGGCACCTTTTCCCAATGTTTTATGTCATGGGGAAATAACAACAAGACTCAACCACTGGTTCAGTATTGGCCCTGTAGTGATTATGTGCGGCACTCACTCTAACCCGTGCCTCTGTGAGGTTGGTCCACACGGCGATCTCCTCCCGTGTGCTCATGTCGGGGTAGCGGTTCCTCTGAAAGGTGGCCTCCAGCTCCTGGAGCTGCTGGCTGGTGAAGTGGGTCCTCTGCCTGCGCTGCTTCTTCTTCAGAGAGCCGTCCTCTGCATTTGACTCATCTGTTTGGTTCTGGTGGGACTTCTCTGTGTCTGGGAGGCAACAACAGGGATGGAGAGTTACAAGCCCAATCCATTACATTTTCTACTAAGCTAAAATATGGAATTGTTTTACGATAGCCATACCAAGGATCATTTAGGTATATGATTTTTAATTTTAGGATCCCTTTAGGTGTAAACAAAGATATTAACAAAAGATTTAATGAAACATTGAATTTGGCCGTACTGCTATTAGCCCATAGAAACGCATTGAATAACAGGTTGATACATGTAGAAAACAGATAGTCAAAAAATATCTCCAAATAAAGTTTGTTTTAAAGTGTCTGTCCTATATCTGAGAGATATAAGATCAGGATTTAAAAACATTTTTTTATCCATGTTTAAAAAAAAATTGGGGCACTAAACTACTTCCATCTATACCGACAGTACAGGCAAGTCTTGTGAGGTTTGTGGTTGTCCTAGAGCAAAACATGTATGTGTTCGTGAGAGTCTCAACTTTCCATAGAGGGGTCATACAGTATTTGTGTGTAGCCCAAACTGTTCGGACGCTACAGACAGAAGTTGGCACATTGGCGGTACCAACTTCAGGCGAGTCCCGTGACGCTTGTGGGGGCAGTAGCAAAACGGAGAACACCATCGCGTTCGTGAGAGTTTCATTTTCTCAGAGTGGTCATATTAGCTTTGTAGGCCAAACCGTTCTTACGCACAGACGTTTTCACGAGAAGACCGATTATCGCAATGTCTCATGGTCTGACAAACACTGTGGTGGGGGATTGAGATGCAGCCCATGCAAAAAAAACAGGTACCTCTATCTTAAACAGACTCCGATTCTGATGAGGATTTTTTTTTACACTAATTGTATTTCAGCAGGGGGCACGAACATCGACTGTAGTGGGATAAATGATTAAAGCATGGGATAAAAGTTGCGAAAGCACTTACAACTTTAACTCAATCTAAATGACAGGCATATTTCAATTCCCATTCAATTGTCAAGTATTTTGCACAAGAGCAGCAATCATCTCTACAGAGTGAAGTGTCTTTCCATTGAAAAGTGAATACACTTCTCACAGTTTTCTCCAAAGCATATTGGCAATAGTCTGTGACTAATGTAGACTGTCATGTTACCAGGTGTGCTCTTTTATTTTAAATTAATTAACTTAATGGACATACTTTCCCATGCTATTTGAAAAAAGTTTTTATTTATATTGTCTTCTAATAATATGCCAAATTGTTAACAGTTTCCACCTCAGACTTTTGCGGTTCTGTTTGCAATATTACAAGATTCATGGACTGTGTTTATGTATCCTCTTTTCAGCGTTGTCAAAAATAAATCAATAATTGAAATTGTCCGTGAAACGCGCTTGGCACTAACACCAGAACCAATCAGACATGTTATGTCTGCCCAAGATCCTTTCTCTCTTCATCTGAGTTCCGCAATTGGAGGACCCCACAGAAAGAGTGAAATTAGTTGGCTACCTAATCCCAGGGATCAGGCTTTTGTTACCGGGCAGGTTTCGGACTGTTTGGCAAGGGCTTACCTCTCTGGGAGCAGTTAGAAATAGTCTGCAGGGTTTAAAAGACTCCACAGGGCCACTGGAAAAACCAATAGAACCAGGCCTTTGCTGTTATCTACTAGTAAACTGACACTGGTTTAGCCATCATTTGGCCAAAAACCATTTCCCCTCCAATGTCACAATACAGAAAAGAGGGCAGACCTTGAAAACCTACTATAAAGCAATCTCAGTGATGAAAGTAAATAAAGTCAATTTATTTAGCCTTTTCTGATTACGGATTACGTTGTTCTTGATCTCCAAATAGAATATACAGCTTCGTAGAAAATTGTTTCTTTACTCACTGACATAATCCAAATACAATGAATATGAATAGCTGTTTTGTTTTTCATATGTAATACATTGTCACAGGTATATCAATCAATTGGCTACACTACACACACCTACAGTGCATGGGCTAATATATATTCATGGTGTACAAATGTATAGAAGAAGGCATATGTCTGGCAAATACTATACACCCTTGCAGCTTTTGTAACAGCAACTTATTTGGTCAAACTGCCAGTCAATCAGCCAGCAAACAAACAAACCAACCAAATAATAGTCAGTCCCCACCACCACTTGCACAACTAATGAGATTTCTGAGAGTCAGTTGGAGAAGCAATGTCCTGTATCCACTAACCACTGGAACAACATGTCAGTCTAACACTGACTCAATTTTAAAGCGACCCTAAACATGATGATGAAAACGAATAGAGAGTATTAGAGCAACAAGATGATAAATGCATGGGTTAAGGGCTTTACAGTAAATTAGCATTATTGAGGAGCATATATAGAAGCCCCCTTTCCACTCATCACATTTCTATGAAAGTTGTTTCAGCCTGACAGGCTGAGATATTCTCAGCACTAGAATGTCTGAAGCCCTGTTGGAGGTGGATTTATGAGTGCCAACCACACAGCAGACATAGTTGTTTGGCAATTCAATCTGAATGTATATGCTTGACCCCTTGGCCAGGCAGAAAAGCACCAATGTAGCAGCATACTGTGTCTATATATCCAAATGCATGCACACATGCTTTGAAATACATGCATAGATACCCACAAATGCTGATGTATAATATAGCCTCTCTAGCCTGCTCATAATGCACCAAGGACCCTGTAATCTGACGCATGTTCTAATCACTAGGGGTGTCCTCGTTTTGTGAAAGAAATTATACATTCCCAGGTTGTATATTAACAAAAGGGGGCTGAATAAAATAAGCATACTGTAGCCACACCTCTGTATCTACACAGCATGTGTGTCATTTATTGACGTTTCGCTCATTTTGAAACTTCAGAGATGCCACTTGAGTGTGCTATTGCCCATGTGAGATTTGTCATTTAATAAGGCCTAATTCGAAGTATGTATAACATTTCTGGGGTGGCAGGTAGCCTAGTGGTTAGAGCGTTGGGCCAGTAACAGAAATGTTTCTAGATTGAATCCCTGAGCTGACAAGGTACAAATCTGTCATTCTGCCCCTGAACAAGGCAGTTAACCCACTGTTCCCCTGTAGGCCATCATTGTAAATAAGACGTTGTTTAACTGACTTGCCTAGTTAAATAAAGGTTAAATAATGAAATGAAGTGGATATAATATTTCAGAGGTGATGCCCAGGTGTCTGCCATCATGGGGATACAGTTTGTTTAATAAATAAACATACACTGAACAAATAACCATTTAAGTGGACATTGAAAAACAAACTAATTGGTTGACATTTCTAACAATATCCAAATATCACACGAAAGAACAATGAATGAACTGCTTGTTTATTTTTCTATATATAATTTCCACTAGCTAAACCTTTTCTAGAATAAACATTCCGTAGTCAGTGAGCAAAACAAGTAGGCTACACTGGAAATATTGCCACTTGATATTTTGGCCTCTATGCCTCATTATGTTGATGCTAGGTTATAGTGCGTAATCCATGGTTCGCATTTAGGCGTTCTCCTAAATCCCTGCACTCACTCAGGGCCGTCCATTTCGGAGTAAGTTTACATTAGTCACACTTTATGGGGTCTGTTGCAGACGCTGGATCCACAGAGATGTCATCTATTAGAGCGCACCGGTATCACACATATTTGCTTTTTCTCTGGCATAGTTTGTTATAAAGTGACATGCAGACTGTTGAAATGCAGAGGCAGACATTTAGCTTTCAAGCCTGAGCAATAGTTGCTCAGGATATTCTTGTATGTCTATGACTTTAGGCTTATTTCCGTTCATTATGTGTTTTAGCTTTTAGGTTTTAATTGAGAGTGATTAAAATATCAGTGTGCAAAGACACGCACAATCCAAAATGCCAAAAAAAGCTGCTTCTCCGCCAACGCGCAAGGGGTTCGTGACAGATGTTTACAGTAGCTTCCATTAAAGTCTCGCAGTTAATAACCCTTGCTTTATAAAAGACAAGCGAGAAGAATGAACTTGCAATTTGAGTTCATGAAGGAAAATGACAAGTATCTAATGTGAATCATATAGGTTGCTATGCGCTGTACAAAATAACACATTTGGATTTGAATAATATTGGCATTCAAGTAATTACAAATGTGGCAACAGTAGTCTAAGATGCAAGCCAATTAATATGATTACATTGATATCCACATGTAATTACGCACGCTATTCGCCACAATAATAATAGGTATTGCATGCTATAAACAACTTTAGAAAAGCATCGTTATGTTGTTTTTATGATTATGATTAATCTTATTAATCATATTATTATATTAGACTATTATTAGTAGTAGGCCTATTATTATACAATTGTTTGATTGGTCGGCCTACATGCATGAACATATAGACTATGCCTATTCATCCGTAATTTCAGTCTGAGGACATCGGTCAAACACTCCTTTAATGTATATGCATGGTATACGTGGAAACTGACCGCTGTTGTCTTGGCCTTTACATCCCTGATCATGTTGTGGGGTCCCGGAGTCCGAGAGCGATAGCGCCGGGCTACGGGCTTCACTGTCCGTCAGAAGGTTAAAATCCATAACCCCGGCCTCCCGGCTCTGCAACAGCAAGGCAATACAATTCAGCATAAATAAATATGGCAACATAATACAAGCATCCTCACCTCAGTTTTGGCCTCCAACCTAATTGGCAATACAAAATAAACAACTAGAAAAATAAACAACTAGAAAGAACAAGAAATGACAACAATAATTATGTTGATAATCTTTTTTTATAATAAGCCTGAATTGTAATATAACAAATGCTTGGACAGTTAAAATGTTCTAGGCCTACGCATGTTTTACATTTCAATATCAACACAGATTAACTAGGGAATAACTATGAATATCACACCTCATAAACGTGGTAAAATCTTGACAAACTGCTAGTGCTAATCATATAGGCTACAGTATGAGCAGGATTTAGAATACTCTCACATTTTGATAACATTCACGTTGCTGATGGACTTTATTCATGTACAAAACGGTCCATCTCTGAAATAGCCGACCTATTCGATTAAGGGTGTGTTCGTAAATTCACTCTGGAGTGCCAGAGTGCCCTCATAGTGCGCTCTGGGCGTTCGTAAATTCAGAGCGATGTCAGATTGTCCGTTCGTAAATTCAGATCATTTCACTATAGGAGCGTAGGGTTGATCCGAGCGTTCTGGCCTCACAACGGCAGTCAAGCACCCAAGCTAACTGGCTAAAATTGGCTAGCTTGCCAGCTACATCCAGACACAAATGAGAGAACACCTCACTCTGAACATTTTACTCGTCCTAGCAGAGCTGGTTAGGCTGTTTTAATGTTACCTAGAGCGCTGGTAACTGTAACTGTGCTGCTGGCAACTGTTTAAAGGCGTTTTTTGTCGACGTTTACTGACATGGGTCAGATTCCACGGGTGTTGCCTGTTCGTAAATTGTCAGTTATTCTGCGCTCTGGCACAATCAGGTGCTCTGAAATCGGAGTAGATAACCAGAGTGAATTTACGAACGCACGCTAAATGTAGGCCTATATTACGTTGTAATAACTACGAATGTGTTCTGTTACTGTTAGTTCTATTTTAGTTCATTTGGAGTTATAGTGGTCAAATATATGACCCGAAGAGCATCCTCGTGAGGGAGGCTGATACGCAATGAAGCCTAAAATAACAGGTCGTTTATTTATACAAGCGCAGTTAACACCTTGAAGACATGGGGGGACACAATCGCTCCCTCAAAGCTTCTTGATATTTATGATGTCGTGTTACGTTTAACGACGGGGGTAGGTTCCAATCCACTTAGCCGCCTCTCAACCCCTTTACAGGCGCTCTCAAAATGGGAGCTAATTGGTCTTTGCCTTGTACAAAAAATATTGTAGTAACACTGCCTCAACCATGTGCCATAAGTGACTACGTATGTGTGTTTGTGTGGGTGTGTGTATGTATTTATACTGTGGTTCAGCAAAAATGAAGGCAGTTATATACAGTACAATTAACAACATTACATTACATTCCACAACAGATTTCACAACACATTAAGTGTGTACACTCAGGCCACTAATCTACTACCACACATCGACAACACAAAGTACATGTGTTGTATGTATAGTGCTTATGTTATCGTGTGTGTGTGCGTGTGTATGTGACTGTGTGTGTGTCTCATCATAGTTCCCGCTGATACATAAAGGTGTATTTTTATCCATTTAAAAATCTGATTTGACTGTTTATGTGTGTGTGTGTGTGTGTGTGTGTGTGTGTGTGTGTGTGTGTGTGTGTGTGTGTGTGTGTGTGTGTGTGTGTGTGTGTGTGTGTGCGTGTGCGTGAGTTTGTGTGTGTGTGTGTGTGTGCATGCGTGTATTTAAATCAGCCTTCTTCATGCCGGTCTCTGTCACTCTATAAGCCCCTCTTTAGCGGTGCACCCTTTGACTCCTCTGGTGTGTCTCTGTGAACTATGATGTGAACGAATCACATGGTGGCCCATAGTGGCATAACATCAAACCTCACTCACTTGAGCTGGATACTCACTGGAGAAACATGCAATTAAATTGAGCTTCAAGTTCCTTGGCGTCCACATCACTAAAGACCTATCATGGTCCAAACACACCAAGACAGTCAGGAAGAGGACACAACAATGCCTATTCCCCCTCAGGAGGGTGAAAAGATTTGTCATGGGACCTCAGAACTTCAAAAAGATCCCCAGCCACCCAAGTCATAGACTGTTCTCTGCAATACCGCACAGCAAGCGGTACCAGAGTGCCAAGTCTGGACCAAAATGCTCCTTAACAGCTTCTACCCCCAAGCTATAAGACTGCTGAATAATTATTAAAATGGATACCCAGAATATTTGCTTTGACCCCCTTATTTTATTCGGATGTATTATTATTTTTTGCACTGACTCTCTTGCACAGGCTCGATGTACACTCACTGGGCTATAACCACACACTCACACATATTACACTGACACTCCCAAACACACACACACAGACACACAGATAAAACACACACGCACATGCATATTGATGCCACACACACACACACACACACACACACACACACGCGCGCACGCACACACACACACACACACACACAGACACACACATTTGCATTTACATTCCTTCACACTCTTCACATACGCTGCTACTACTCTCTGTTTATTATCTAAGCCTACAGTAGTCATGTTACACCTACCTACATGTACATATTACCACAATTACCTTGACTAACCCCTGCACATTGACTCAATACTGGTACCCCTTGTATATAGCCTTGTTATTGTTATTTTATTTTGTTACTATATTTCCTTTAATTTCCTTTAATAAAATGTTTCCTACCTACTTTTTTAAAACTATGCATTTTTGGTTAAGGGCTCTTAAGTAAGTATTTCACAGTGCATGTGACAAATAACATTTGATTTGATATGATTTGAACACACATTTCCCAGTCATTTTCATTCAAGTACGGTACTGAGTGAGGGCTCTGATCTGATCAACCAACTTGCTGACCATCAGAATTTTCAGACTAACTTAATGGACAGCTTGTTCTCGGTTTGAATGGTAAACACAATACATCCTCAAACTGATTATTCATATCAAGCAAATGCTAGCTGTATTTCCATTTCCACGAATTCTTTCCATTTCTACAGAATATCCCTGACAGCAATCTGCTCATCTATGTGAGTGTCTCTGCCCTAGAGATCTTAGACGAAGCCCTACACTCAGAAAAACGTGCTCTCTAGAACCTAAAAGTGTTCTTCTGCTGTTCCCATAGGAGAACCCTTTGAAGAACCCTTTTTGGTTCCACATAGGACCCTTTCCACAGAGGGTTCTACATGGAACCCAAAAGGGTTCTACGTGAAACCAAAAAGGGTTCTCCCAGGAACCAAAAAGGGTTCTCCTATGGGGAAAGCCGAAGAACCCCTTTGGAACCCTTTTTTCTAAGTGTACATGATGAAGCCTCATGCTGTGTTCTTTATGCACATCTCCATACATGTACGCCTATCAAAATATTTGTATTCCACTTCAAAGAGTTGAAGAACTGCATGAATAAAACAAGTGTTTATGATATGCCATGTTGGTCGACACTTTAAGATTTTCCATGACAGAAAAAGCAACAGAAGACAGAGTCCAACTAAAAATATACACTTATGTTCAAACATTTTTTTACAAATTTTATTGAATCAAGTTTTTAGCAGTTATAAATCAGTATCTCATTATGAAATATAAAATGTTATGCTGTTTGGTACAAGTGGAAAAATATCAATACATTCTTATGCCAATGTAGTTCTCTCCTCAATGTTTTAGAATCCTTATTGTTTATTATAAATCACAGTACACCTATTACACCGTCACCCTTAGTTTATGACATTATATAGATCATCCATGACTTATAAATGTAAAAATCCATCAATGCTTTTGAAGAGAAAAGACCTTGTAAGCCCATATCCAATCACAACCGCATGGGAGACACAGGAGGCAGTGTTGTGATCATGTGCTTATCGCACGAATACAGGTTTCATTGCACATGTGAAAAGAGCCATGCCAAAGCTATCCTTCACAAAATATAAAGCATGTTTGAATTATTCTATGGTGTTAGTTTCTTTCCCAAAAGGCTTTGTTCTGGCCCATAGGTGAGAAGTGAGATTGAGGATAAGATCAAATCTCACAGAGAGATTGCTTTACAAAATATACTTATTTTGCGTTGAGGCGATAGTACTAATAAGGTTCTGGTTTTGTGGGTTATAGTTGACTTGCAGGTCAAATGGTATTTCAGTTGATTGTTTCAACACTGACATAAAATATTTATCTGAAGTCAATACAAAAGTAACATTGCTTATCATTAAGTACATTTAAGTCAGCAAATAGAATTACTGCTTATGATTCTCTATTGTGCAAGCTTGTTTAAATTCAATGTAAGGTTGTTGAAATCAAAAATCTGGTATGTGCCATATAGGCTGAAAGACATATCCGTTTGGTCTACAACCAAGACCTAAACTGAAAAACAACGCATCCAATCTCATTGCAAAAGCAACCCACAGAAAAACTCAGAGGCTACTTGCCTGAAAGAGAGCAACAGCTGCTGTCCTTTGTGTATAGGCTATGCCACCAGAGAAGTCCAGTATTTTGGTCAGAAATATGAATACGACACTGTCAGATACATATCCTTTGACAGTGATGTATGGGACCGTATCATAGCAGTGCTGAGAGAGGCGGGGCAGTTTGGCAGAGAGTGCGGATGACGCACACCCGCATTTAGTCTAGAACAAGGTGTCAGTGCCTCCTTCCGAGGCACGATATGACATATTTTGTATTCCAAATGAAGTCCCTTCGCTAGAATTAGATAAGGCCAACAACCCATCATGGCGATGGGCCTAACAAAAACACATGAATATAACTGAAAATAAGCTTTTATGAATTTCAAGAGACACTGTATGGGATGTCCCTAGTTCACCAATAATGTTGTGCTATTTAGATGCAAGTGCATACGTTTTATAAAGGTGCCTTGGTTAATTATACCAATCATTTCCGTTCATATTTGACAACATCTGTCATAATATCAATGAATTACTTCACCTAACGTCTATATAAATATTACAATTTCACCATGGTGGCTCCTTTAATTTATTATAGAAATTTGTATAAATATGTAGGCCTAGAGTTGAGGATGACTGATTATTTTGCACTCTATTTCAACTTCATCCATAAGTTTCTCGTAATTGAGACATACTGTACATAGCCTTGTTCACCCATTGAAATGAGTGAAGTCAATCCAGTGCGTAATATATTATAATTGGAATCCTTACAGCAAATTATGATACTATTCATAGTCAGGTTAGATCATTATTTTGTTATTGTTCAATGGTCTACAAATCAAGTACAGTTGTAATGACATTTGACAATATTTGACATTTATATGCCTACTATGTTGATAGAGCTGTAACAGATTCTTGATCATAACCTCATATGCTGAAATGTTACAGGCAAATTGCTCGTCTGACAAACATAACCCATAGCAATTCACTGAGTGAACTTGGTACTTTATTTGAATTACTCTGATATTTTCTAAGGGCTTGCGCTCGTGCTCGTGCACCATGCAATGTTCATTTTGGGATCACCACCACTTTTGCATCCAAATACCATCTCTGCGTTCCTCTGTTTTCTGTCTCAACGATGGCTTTAATTCAGCGTAAAACATTGATGTGACCACAGATGGAAGTGTATGTTTACTCATAGTCTTATGAACTGAATGAAGTATACTCGTGTTCCACTGAGCAAATCAACATTAGTAGGAGTCGATGCGAGATGGGGGTGTGTAGTTTGCATAAGTAGAGTGCTTTAAGCAGTACAACATCGGGCTCATTAAAATATATATCTAATAATAAAAAATAATGGAAGCAGAAATCCTCTCATTTTTCAGAAGATTGGTGAGTCCATCTGTTGGGAAGGCAGAGGCTCACTGCTTACATTTCCACGACTTGTGCATGCCTTGGAATTATTCATAAAAACGCGTTGAGAATTAATTCCCTGGATTAAGACTTGATTAAGATGTATGTCACTTTGCTGTCTGAGAATTTATTAAAGGCCTCCTCGAGGAGGCGGCAGATGGAATTTCGGCCCAATGTTTGTAGATGTTAATTTCTCCCCTCCTAACAAACATTTGCATATGACTGGGAGGGTCAAAGCCCAGTTTCTCTACATGCGCACAACAAACTCCGATTTCTCAATCTCCAAGTTAGCCAATGGATAGTAATGCATGTTAATTCGATGTTATAAAGTCCATATAATAATAATAATGATACGTTTTATTATAAGCTATTATTATCATTAATATAAATGTTTTATTACAGATTGCCAGTAATAAATTACAGCTGATTGGTCTGATAGACCTTTGTGAAAAACGTTATAGCTTTGCCAAGGCATTCATATTCACAATAAAACATTTTCAAATAAGAAACAGAAAGCAATCTGAAAGAGAAGCAATTCAAAATATCAGTTATAGCCTACAATATCTATCGCTCATAGAATCGAATCATAATTATATATATTTTGAGTGAAATGTATAGGCCTAATGCAAAATCCGGCATTTACATTTTTTTGTTGTTTTATTCCATGTTTATTTCACCTTTATTTAACCAGGTAGGCCAGTTGAGAACAAGTTCTCATTTACAACTGCGACCTGGCCGAGATAAAGAAAAGCAGTGCGATCAAGTCAGTTAACAAGTAATCTACTACGTAGGGACAATTAAACAATTTCAACAATGAATATATAGAAACTACTTTTAGGTTAACTGTCACATGGCTGAGGCCCATAGCATGACCACATTTTACAAGTGAAAATGATAATGACCGAGAATAATAGGTTATTTGGAAGGCATGATTGCACTTGCACCCTAAATTATAGGCCTATCCATTGTCGCAGTTTAATTCAACAGTATTCCATTCTTTGTCGCTGAATTAACAGAATAGTCTACGCCAAAATCGTCCGTTCAAACAGCTCAGTGGTTTTAATTTCAAAACCGGATGATTCCGTAATAGAAATATACTATTTATAATACAGTCAAATGATCTCATCTGATATGCCCTTGATCTTTCACTTCACTTGTGAGGTGGTACATGTCAGACTGAAAACCACAAGATAACATGCAATTAAAAAATTGCACGGCCTAAATAATACAATCTTGGTGCCATATCACTTGTTAAATAAATTATAATGGTTGGCCATATGACCTTGTATAAAATCGAATTAATGGAATGACACTTGTTGCAGATGTGCAAATCGGTTCAATGTTGTAGGCTATTTTTTCTTATTCCCACTCAATATATATCTGTATATATATGTATATATCTGTATAAATATATATATACCATATCTAGGCCAAGATGTTTAAGACACGTTGTTAGCAAAGGCTAAATTCATTTTAATTGTCAAGTCAATTTAATCAAATTTCTGTATGGCATCTCTCTAAATAATATATTAATTATTGTAAACATCTATATACTTAGAATGTAGGCTAAATGTAGGCTAAGTTGAATTCGTCAGGTATATCCTCTTTAGACATAGGCCGATGTGTTTTCCATTTTGTTACGCAGACAGGCAAATTTGCCACACACGGATAGACCCAACAAAGGATTTGTTAGCCTATATGAAACAATACCAGTGCGTTCTTTATAGGCCTGTTTTCTTACTTTAATATAATGTTTAATTTGCTATAAGTTCGTCATAACAAAGGCAATAAACTGAATACGTTTATGTTCAGGGGAGAGTGAGTGCGCACGCATGTTTGTACGGAGAGAGTTCCGAGGCCTAGACCGGAGGGGGCAGAGGGTAGAAACTCTGTTTTTCTTTCTTGTGGATCGGGAGCACCTGCCACCTATCAATTTCGGATATACCCTCAAATATTTTTGACCTAAGAAATATTCTCACAGAGAGCGCTCTCCCATGTAAGTCAAAACTTAACTCTGTGTTTTTACATTGTGGTGATTTAGTGGTTAGACCGTTAGGCCAGTAACCGAAAAGTTGCTGGATCGAATCCCTGAGCTGACAATGTAAAAAATGTCTTTCTGCCCCTGAACAAGGCAGGTAACCCACTGTTCCCCGATAGGCCGTCCTTGTAAATAAGAATTTGTTCTTGACTGACATGTCTAGTTAAATTAAAAAACATTTTCAGCAGAAGCACGTATCAATAATTTACAGTAGCGAGCACATACATTTTCGCACGTACTTGTACCAGTCCATCGAACCCCCAACTCTGGCGTGGCAAGCGCCAAGCGCCAAGATCCGCCGGAGCCACACCGGAATAAATGTATAGCATTTCGAAAGCACTTATAATTTGGACAAACAATGAGCAAAAGGTGTTAGCATATATATTCCGATCAATGCTGACATAGGCCTACTAACTCTACAGGGTATTTGTTCCAGAAAACCATTTTATTTAGATTCATAAGGATGGAAACTGTGACTTAATTAAAGCAAATGAACAATTCACAAGAGGAGCAGATGCAAGATTTAGAAAGTGTATCCCCTAAAATCTGCTGAAGACATGAATCAATGCCAAAATTACACTCTACTGTTAGATACATTGTGGTCTACATTTCCAGTTTTATTGTAAAAGTAAACAGGCTAGGCCTAATAGATGTTTGTTTCATTCAGCTAGGACCTGCACATTTGGCTATAGTAACATAGTAGCCAAAGTAGCCACTCTTATCACACAACTTTGAGTTTGTGAGTGCTGGACAGATGTGATGTGACAGGTCATCATCATCTTTATCTTCATCTTCATGAATAATGAGCTAAAGTAAACTGTAAATATTAATCTATTTATTTACCCTGTTCTGCTCAATACGTTTAACCACCTAAATCATGGTAAAGGTGTCCATCGTACCAGAGTAACTTGCTGGTAAAGTTTGAGTTCGTGAGGTAGCCTGGCTATGTCTAAGACTAGCAACCCACTATGTGATGTAGCTATAGGCTTCGTTATGGATTTACATGATGGTTCAAACAATGGTGATCTAGTCTAGTCTAATTTGCTTGCCTAATGCACATGCTGACATAACATTCAGTCAGACACAACCATGACGTTTGAAGTTTACTGGAAGAATGAAACTATCATACGCGCACTTACATGAAATCCTGGTCTGGTCTGGTTAAATTAATCCCCCGAAAAGACAAGCTTGATGTTTAGGTTAATGATTGTCCGAATGAGATGCTGCTGACATGAAGAAAGTTCCTCCGGCTGTAAAGTAAAAAAGTGACAGTTTCCTTCTTTCAATGTTGTCAGACATGAAGGCAGTCGAAGAGTGAAAGCCTGAACCCCATACAGCGGGGGGACTGACTTTATGCTAAATATCTTGTGCGACAAGTCCACTACAGAAAGGACTGCCCACTTCACTTCACAGCTTTTACTTGTCACCCACAACCCACACAGTGCACGCTCGTGCGCAAGGAACCCACACGCACTAAAGCACGCA
This sequence comes from Oncorhynchus kisutch, assembly GCF_002021735.2. NCBI lineage: Eukaryota > Metazoa > Chordata > Actinopteri > Salmoniformes > Salmonidae > Oncorhynchus > Oncorhynchus kisutch. Next base: position 40,604,542 of record NC_034184.2, read on the forward strand.
CGCACGCACACACACAAACTCTCTCCCTCTCGCGCTCTACATCGCTTTATCTTGCAGCCATGCATGCACTCGCACACGAATGCGCCCTCTATCCAACACATTTCTATGTAGCCTCGGCTTGCATTGCGTTTCGATTCGTCCAGCTGATATCCATCTGAGTCAAAGTAGCCAATTCACACTGGACACAAACGTCAATTCAACGTCTATTCCACGTTAGTTCAACGCAATTTCAGTGGCTCAGGGTATTTTTTTTTGTATTTTATTTTTATCGTTACAAAAAACGCATGACCACACTAGAATATTTACGTGTTTTGTTTGGATGTCTCTTCCTAGAGCTGGCCACCCCGGCAAACTCAGCAATCGGGGAGAAGGGCCTTGGTCAAGGAGGTGACCAAGAACTCGATGGTCACTCTGACAGAGCTCCAGAGTTCCTGTGGAGATGGGAGAACTTTCCAGAAGGACACCCATCTCTGCAGCACTTGAACCCGATTGAACATCTCTGGAGAGACCTGAAAATAGCTGTACCACGACTCTCCCCATCCAACCTGACAGGTCTTGAGAGGATCTGCAGAGAAGAATGGGAGAAATTCCCCAAATACAGGTGTGCCAAGCTTGTAGCACCATATTAAAGAAGCCTCGAGGCTGTAATCACTGCCAAAGTTGCTTAAACAAAGTACTGAGTAAAGGGTCTGAATACTTATGTAAATGTGATCTTTTATTTTTAATAAATGTGCAAACATTTCGAAAAACCTGTTTTTTGCTTTGTCATTAAGGAGAATTATCTGTATATTGTGTAGATTCACTTTTAAAATAAGGCTGTAACAAAAATGAAGGGGTCTTAATACTTAATGAATGCGTTGTATGTGTATAGCATGTAGCCTATAAAGTGACAGTCTTAGGTTTGGCTAATCAAGTATTGAGGGTTGTCAACAGGGCCAGCTGTAGCCTTTTGGGGGCCCTAAGCAAGATATGGTTGTGGCCCATCTCCCACCTAGCGGACAAAACATTTGAGTGGTCCTCACCCTTGACAGCGTAGAGAAATGTACTTTTGAATGCAAATTTCCTGCAATTCTACACATTTTCCCATGACTGAGGGAGAGTGACTAACTAAATCAATGGGGGCCCCCTGGAGGTTAGGGCCCCTCAGCATGTGCCCTGCGTGACCGGTCAGTATTCGGCCATGATTAACACAAGTTTGGATAGCTGGCTAGACTAATTTACCAATCTGACATGGCTAATTCAGTGACTGTCAGTGACTGACATAACAGAACTTGTTGATGCACAACCCAATTTTGAACTTGCACATTGTGTATTCTATTATTCTAACTGTCAACAGTAAGTTGAGACGCCGACTGAGTTCCAAAAAATAAAGAAATATATATAAACTCAGCATAAAAAGAAACGTCCCTTTTTCAGGACCCTGTCTTTCAAAGATAATTCGTAAAAATCAAAATAACTTTGCAGATCTTCATTGTAAAGGGTAAAGGGAACAATTAATGAACATGCAATTGGGGAACGGTCGTTAAGACACTAACCGTTTACAGATGGTAGGCAATTAAGGTCACAGTTATGAAAACTTAGGACACTAAAGAGGCCTTTCTACTGACTCTAAAAAACACTAAAAGAAAGATGCCCAGGGTCCCTGCTCATCTGCGTGAACGTGCCTTAGGCATGCTGCAAGGAGGCATGAGGACTGCAGATGTGGCCAGGGCAATACATTGCAATGTCTGTACTGTGAGATGCCTAAGACAGCGCTACAGGGAGACAGGACGGACAGCTGATCGTCCATGCAGTGGCAGACCACATGTAACAACACCTGCACAGGATCGGTACATCCGAACATCACACCTGCGGGTAAGGCACAGGATGGCAACAACAACTGCCCGAGTTACACCAGGAATGCACAATCCCTCCATCAGTGCTCAGACTGTCTGAGAGAGGCTGGACTGAGGGCTTGTCCTCACCAGACATCCACGGAAACAACGTCGCCTATGGGCACAAACCCACCGTCGCTGGACCAAACAGGACTGGCAAAAAGTGCTTTTCACTGACGAGTCAAGGTTTGATGATGGTGATGGTCGGATTCGCGTTATCGTCGAAGGAATGAGCGTTACACTGAGTGAGGCCTGTACTCTGGAGCGGGATCAATTTGGAGGTGGAGGGTCCGTCGTGGTCTAGGGTGGTGTGTTACAGTATCATCGGACTGAGCTTGTTGTCATTGAAAGCAATTTCAACGCTGTGCGTTACAGGGAAGACATCCTCCTCCCTCATGTGGTACCCTTCCTGCAGGCTCATTCTGACATGTCCCTCGAGCATGACAATGCCACCAGCCATACTGCTCGTTCTGTGCATGATTTCCTGCAAGACAGGAATGTCAGTGTTCTGCCATGGCCAGCGAAGAGCCCGGATCTCAATCCCATTGAGCACATCTGGGACCTGTTGGTTCGGAGGCTGAGGGCTAGGGCCATTCCCCCCAGAAATGTCCTGGGATTTGCAGGTGCTTTGGTGGAAGAGTGGGGTAACATCTCACAGCAAGATCTGGAAAATCTGTTGCAGTCCATGAGGAGGAGATGCACTGCGGTACTTAATGCAGCTGGTGGCCACACCAGATACTGTTACTTTGATTTTGACCCCCTTTGTTCAGGGACACATTATTCCATTTCTGTTAGTCACACGTCTGTGGAACTTGTTCAGTTTATGTCTCAGTTGTTGAATCTTGTTATGATCATACAAATATTTACACTTGTTAAGTTTGCTAAAAATAAACGCAGTTGACAGTAAGAAGACATTTATTTTTTGCTGAGTTTATATATATATATATATATATATATTATATATATATATATTATATATATATATATATATATATATATATATATATATATATATATATATATCAACTGAACAAAAATATAAACGCGACATGTAAAGTGTTGGTCCCATGTTTCATGAGCTGAAATAATTCTCTCAAGTTTTGTGCACACATTTGTTTACATCCCTGAGAGTGAGCATTTCTCATTTGCCAAGATAATTCATCCACCTGATGACGGCATGATCATTACACACCATGTACAGGGGACAAAAGGCCACACTAAAATGTGCAGTTTTGTCACACAACACTATGCCACAGATGTCTCAAGTTGAGAGAGCTTGCAATTGACATGCTGACTGCAGGAATTTCCACTAGAGCTATTGCCAGATAATTTAATGTTAATTTCTCTACCATAAGCCTCCTCCAATGTTGTTTTAGAGAATTTGGTAGTACGCCCAACCGGCCTCACAACCGCAGACCAGGTGTAACCATGCCAGCTCAGGACCTCCACATCCGTCTTCTTCACCTGTGGGATCGTCTGAGACCAGCCACCCGGACAGCTGATGAAACAGGAGTATTTCTGTCTGTAAGAAAGCCCTTTTGTGGTGAAAAACCCATTCTGATTGGTTAGACCTGGCTCCCAAGTGGGTGGGCCTATGCCCTCCCAGGCCAACACATGGCTGCAGCCCAGTACCATGATATGAAATCCATAGATTAAGGTTCTAATAAATTTATTTCAATTGACTGATTTCCTTATATGAACTGGAACTCAATAAAATTGTTGAAATTGTTGCATGTTGTGTTTATATATTTTTTCAGTATATTATTATTTTTTGGAGGGTTGGGGCCCCTTAGCGGCCTGGGGCCCTAAACGACCGATCATGTCACTTATGCCTGGTGCTGGCCCTGGTTGTCAACCTTCACACAGTGGGAGTGTGTATCAGGACGCTGAGTGCCAGAGGGAGGGGAGATAAAATGGACTAAGAGTATTTGGTACCCCTGTGCATTATAGGCCTATCAGCTACTCTTATTTAATTACACAAAATCCAGATGGGCAGCTTTCCCTAATGTGTCTGTGATTAAGTCATTGATTGATGATGCAAATGTTAAAGTTTGCCAATGCATTTTATACAAAATGCAGGATATTTTTTGCTGAATAAGATGATCAGCTTAACAACAACCATGCTCTCTCACTGTTGCTAAAGAGAATAACAATAACGTAGGCTAACCCAAATGGGTTTATACTTGATGGAGACTGGGGAACAGAAACATCACGTTGCAGACGACACCCACTTGCGAAACGGCCTATAACAGATAGATAGCGAGCTACAGTACCAGTAGCTTGCAGCCCACCTATGAGTAGCTAGGCAAGCAATTCTGAAAAGAATGCATTTAATTTAATGTGTTCCATCACAAACTGTCATAAACATAAAGCTCCCGGCTAATATCCAATCAAAGCCGCATTGCATTTATCCCACTCCTGGTTAGCCACTATTGGCAAAAAAGTCAAACGTAACACAATATCTGCCAATTATTTCCAGCAATATTGCCCATCTGTCTGTTTGGTGCACACATTTGTCCATCACTCCGTATGTAGTCAGTTAGTGATGCTAATGATAACCGTCTTGTGGGTAAACAGAAAGACTTTCCCCAAAACCTTCTCAATTAAATGTTAACTGCAAAGTAGGCTTACCTGACAAACTTTTCATGGTTATTGTACCAAATGTGTGACCATTGTTTTGCACACTCTGCCATGACATTTTTACTGGCCCTTCCAAAAAAACTCCTACTGGAATCCTGCACAAAAAATTCACACAGGAATTTTGGGGCCACTTTCCTCTAGGTCAATTCTTAAAGGAATTATGCAGATAGTCCACCAATAACATTTCATGTAGGACAATCTGCAAACACAACACAGAAAAAAATAACTATGCTACCCTATAACATGTTCATATTTGTTATAGTTTTAGTATGTTTCTCTGACTCATTACCTGTAAAAAATTATAATAATTAAGAATGAATATTAGCAGTACTTTAAACTATCTAAACTGTCTTCCAGCCATAGTGCAGGATTTTTATTTGATTTCTGCAGGAATGTACTTGGTCATGCAGGAATTACCATATCCTGCAGGATTTTGATATTCATTGGGCCACAATTCTGCAGGTTTCCTGCAGGAATTGTCATGGTCGTACAGGAATTGCCATATCTTGCAGGAAAATCCTGGAGGAATACCCTGCAGAAATTGTCATATTTGTGGAGTATTTTCATAATTTCTGTCAAACTTCTGCAGGTGTCCTGCAGGAGCATCAGGGACTTTTCCTGCAGGAGTTTGTCAATCCTACAGGATTCGTGCAGGACAACTGCACAATTCCTTCACAAAGGTTTGAATTCCTGCAGGATTACTGTATAACTTTTTTGTAAGGAGCAGCAGTAAGCCTAACAGCAAAAACATCGCTAGACCAACACATTCCTCTCTCGCTTAATGCACAATTAAAGGGGAATTACACTTAAATATATATATATATATTTTTTTTTTCCAGAACTCAAAATTGTTCTTTTGATGTGATTTAAGCATGACATGGACTCAGAACATCCATTTTCATTGTTCTCTATGAATCATTCTAATATTGAGAGTAAAACACTTTAAAAAAACTGAACCCAGGAAAAATAAAACAGAGAAAACAGAATTTTATGGGGCCCCTTTAGAGTCGTTTATTAACCATTATTGTACTAGGTATATGTACAGACAACACATCTCTTGTACACCAAGGACCCAGGGAAGAGTTGCAAGGTAGAGGACAAGAGAAGAATGTGTCTATTTGAAATCTAAATTGTAGCTTGCGATATGTTCTTTTTTTTTTTACCCACACTGCTGAACAATTATTCCTGTGTACTTTACCATTTTTCCAATGGCATTCAAAACTATATAGAAGGCCTATGTACCTTATACATATTCATAATTTTAGGTAAATTTGCCAACATTCATGAATCAATGCATCTCATCATATAGGATTTATCCGCTGCCGAAACCCACTGGGCATAGATGTAATTTCAACGTCTAGTTTTGATTTAGATTTGGTTGAGTTGTCAACTAACGTGAAATCAACTTGAAATCAACAAAAAATGTCACTATGTTATTGGATTTAGGTTAAACAAGACCAAATTCCCTTACGTTGATGACCTTTTGCAAATCCAATCAGTTTTCCACTTTGATTCAACGTCATCACATAGATTTTTTGTTGTTGAAATGACGTGGACACATTGTTGTTTCAACCAGTTTTTGCTCAGTGAGAAGCTAATTGATTTGAAGATCTGTCATCATTTTACTTTCAATTCGTTTTTTTTCTCCAGATGATCAAAAATCCAAATGTGTCTAAAGCTTGTAGCCACAAATGCCTTGATAATAGCCTAAGTTACCTATCTTATTACAGCCCTAATCATAGCCGCGGGAAGTACGGGTGCTGAGGGTGCTGCAGCACCCCCTGAAAAATCTGAATTTAGAAAAAGAATCTTCTCACAAAAGTAGTGCAGTGGGCCTTTACTAGTCTTGCATTAAGGATCGATTTAGCCTTCTGTAGCTCATGCACCCCAAAAAATTCTGCCACTAACTGAAAACCAGCTGTATTTGGCAGAGGTTTGGAGCTCTCTTTCTTATTGGTCTATTAACCAATTTACCGCTTGTTGATGTCACCAGGCAGGCCAAAACTTTTATCCCACCAAAACAGTCTGAAATTTCAGGCAGTCTTTTCAAAAGCTCATACATTAAAAGGGAATTATCATAATTTTCACAATTATACAGTATTATTCCAACCACCTAGTGTGGAAATATTTATAAAAGACAGATATATCACGTTTTTGAATGCACTAGGCCTTTAAACCTGATTTTGTCTAATTTCTTACAACTACCTGGCAAACTATGTTACTGTATGCTGAACTCCATCAAATGACGCCACAAGCACACCAGTGCCTTAAAATTAAGACTTATAAATGAATTAGATTCAATTGCCTGAGAAATAGGACATCAAAGGAATTCTTATAACCAACTCCACAATGGAAAACATCCTAAAGGTTTCATCGCCAACTGATTCCAAAATCTGGCATCAGTTTTATCAGTCTGTAATAGGGTAACTATGAATAAAGATTATAATTACTTCACAGATATCTTGAGTAAATATTTTCAGTTTTGATGAAGTCAAATAAACAAATAAAACATTTATTTGTCAATCCCCGAATACAACAGATGTAGATACTTACTTACAAGCCCTTAACCAACAATGCAGGTCAAGAAATAGTTAATAAAATATTTACTAAAGTAAAAAAGGAAATAAAAAGTAACACAATAAAATAACAATAACGAGGCTATATACAAGGGGTACTGGTACTGAGTCAATGTACGTGGGCACAGGTTAGTCGAGGTAATTTGTACATGTAGGTAGGGGTAAAGTGACTATACATAGATAATAAATAGCGAGTAGCAGCAGTGTAAAAACAAAGAAGGGGGGGGGGGGAGTGTCAATGTAACTAGTCCTGTTGGCCATTTGATTAATTGTTCAGCAGTATTATGGCTTGAGGGTAGAAGCTGTTAAGGAGCCTTTTGGACCTAGACGACTTGGTGCTCTGGTACTACTTGCTGTGCGGTAGCAGAGAGATCAGTCTATGACTTGGACAATATTTTGGGCCTTCCTCTGACACTGCCTAGTATATACAGTACCAGTCAAAAGTTTAGAGACATACTCATTCCAGGGTTTTTCTTTTTGCTATTTTCTCATTCCAGGGTTTTTCTTTATTTTTTACTATACTCTGTAAGTCCTGGATGGCAGGAAGGTTGGACCCAGTGATGTACTGGACCTTACGCACTACCCTCTGTAGCGTGTTACAGTTGGATGCCGAGCAGTTGCCATACCAGGCGGTGATGCAGCTGATCAGGATGCTCTCGATAGAGTAGCTGTAGAACTCTTTGAGGATCTGGGGACCCATGACAAATCTTTTCAGTCTCCTGAGGTGGGAAAGGTGTTGTCGTGCCTTCTTCACGACTGTCTTGGAGTGTTTAGACCATGATAGTTTGTTGGTGATGTGTACACCAAGGAACTTAAAACTATCAACTCCAACTACAGCCCGTTGATTTGAATGGGGGCATGTTCGGTCCTACTTTTCCTGTAGTCCACGATCAGCTCCTTTGTCTTGCTCACGTGGAGGGAGAGTATTGTCCTGGCACCACACTGCCAGGTCTCTGACCTCCTCCCTCTAGGCTGTCTCATCATTGTCGGTGATCAGGCTTACCACTGTTGTGTCGTCAGCAAACTTAATGATGGTGTTGGAGTCGAGCTTGGCCACGCAGTCGTGGGTGAACAGGGAGTAACAGGAGGGGACCAATCACACACCGCTGAGGGGCCCCCCTATTGAGGATCAGCATGGCAGATGTGTTGTTACCTACCCTCACCACCTAGGGGCGGCCCATCAGGAAGTGAGGTGTTTAGAGGGAGGTGTTTAGTCCCAGGGTCCTTAACTTAGTGATGAGCATTGTGGGCACCATGGTGTTGAACGCTGAGCATTCTCACATAGGTGTTCCTTTTGTCCAGGTGGGAAAGGGCAGTGTGGAGTGCAATTGAGATTGCGTCAGCTGTGGATCTGTTGGGACGGTATGCAAATTGAGTGAGTCTAGGATTTCCGGAATGCTGGTGATGATATGAGCCATGTCCAGCCTTTCAAAGTACTTAATGTCTACTGACGTGAGTGCTACAGGGCGGTAGTCATTTAGGCAGGTTAGCTTTGCTTTCTTGAGCATAGGGACTATGTTGGTCTGCTTGAAACATGCAGGTATTACAGACTCGGTCAGGGAGAGATTGAAAATGTCAGTGATGATACTTGCCAGTTGGTCCGCGCATGCTCTGAGTACACGGCCTTGTGAATGTTAAAAGGTCTTGCTCACATCGGCTACGGAGAGCGTGATCACACAGTTGTCCAGAACAGCTGGCACTCTCATGCATGCTTCAATGTTGCTTGCCTCGAAGCGAGCATAAAAGGCATTTAGCTCGTCTGGTAGGCTTGTGTCACTGGGCAGCTCGCAGCTGGGTTTCCCTTTGTAGTCCGTAATAGTTTACAAGCTCTACCTCGACGAGCGTCAGAGATGGTGTAGTAGGATTCAATCTTAGTCTTGTATTGACGCTTTGCTTGTTTGATGGTTTGTCGGAGGGCATAGTGGGATTTCTTATAAGCGTCCGGATTAGTGTCCCACTCCTTGAAAGTGACAGCTCTAGCCTTTAGCTCGGTGCGGATGTTGCATGTAATCCATGGCTTCTGGTTGTACGTACGGTCACTGTGGGGACGACGTCGTCGATGCGCTTATTGATGAAGCCGGTGACTAAGGTGGTATACTCCTCAATGCCATTGGATGAACCCCCTAACATATTCCAGTATGTGTAATCAAAAGAAATCCAGATGTTTCATGTAGTGGAGAAGAAGCCTACTTTTTTCACATCATCGTCTATAATTATGTAATAATGATTGTGCTGTTTGATGAATAAATTAACACATTGTTTCAATGTGCAAACTGTTGAACAATTTTAGTTTTGTAGATTAAATATTATCATCTAGGTTCCAGGTGTTTATTTTTACTATTTTGACATAGGTTCACAACAATTTGTACAAAATATAACCTGTTGGTTGAGCATACAACAAATGTCATGTATGTACAGGTGTATGACTGACATCCATAAAGATATCTGTCTTGTTATTGCCTCAGTAGGGTTGGTGTGTCTATGACGTTCCTTTATTTGCAGTAGAAATGTTGTAATCACAAACCCCACAGGTGATCAAACACTTTGCAAATGGGCAAATAAAGGGCTTTGATTGTAAGGAGGTACCGCTGCATGTTATAAACACAAATAGGCCACTGATATCACACAGAGCGATAAGGGCTTTGATATACAGTACATTCCATTTTGCTAAGTTATAGAAAACCCCACAAGATCTTTACATGACATGTAGAAACATAAATGCTTTTATTTTCTACAAAAATGAAAGTTTATGCTGCAATATTGGCTACATTTTAATTGAGATATTTCACATAAAGTTTTCCCTCCATATACCTTCAATAGGTCTATCTATTGATTCATCAGCCATTATGGAAATCACTATTCCAACAACAGTGCCTTAATGGTTATAATGCTAAAGAATAGCACACCCATAAATGCATAAGGAAACATTGGCTCCCGAAATACTTTTTTATTTTTTTTAATGATGATTTCATCATACCAGCCCACAAACAGGGCCGGTATTTTGTATGATTCCAAATTCAACGAAAACCTTCATACATGTGTATCAACAGGTGAAGCAAACATCTACTGGAAACATAGGCTACAATGAACAGCTTGTAATGTTGTTTACATCAGGTTGCAGAGATGTAGCCTAGTCTGCAGTCAAAGATTTTAAAAACTGACCAGTGCTGCAGTCTTTTGCAATGCCATGGATGCTGACCATCATACTTTCGTTATCGCGAACACTCAATCAACCGTGCTACTTACTGTTAGTCCTGCCCATTTTGATTCATCGATTTCAGTTCTGTTGTGACTGGGATTCGCTGAAAAAAATTAGCTTATGGATCAACATACATTTATGTAACTAATTATGGTAAACGTAAAAAAAACCTCCCATATCTTCGAGTGAATCAATATTGTTTTGCTAAAATAATTATATTTAATCGAGATTGATTGGTTTACCGAGCAGTCAAACCCGATTGGCCTAGAGAGCTGTCAAACCTTTCCAGTGGCAGTGCAGCACGTTTGGTTGTGAAGACCCAGCTTTTCCACGTAGTGTGTTTACTAAGTACAGATTGTCGGCCTGTTTATGTGTTTAATTTGTGTATATTAGGAACCATATAGCTACCTTTTGAATTAATAGTTTTTGGTTTGAATCTGTCTCACGTACTGGAATGTCAAAATATAGTCGTTTTCCTATGTCTTGTAAATGATTATTGGTCATCACTGTTGGGCAGTTAGCTTATCAATTGAAATTGCACAGGACTCCATCTTGGAACTCCTAACAGGTAGGGTATTTTCGCAGTTCTGTTTGATCCAAAAAGTTGTGTGCAATGTTAGTTTGCTAGCTGATGCTTCAAAAACCCAGTAATGGCTAATTTCACACCGACGCTATGTGTTGTCAACGATGTAAACTAGGGCATAACTAGCTAGCCGACCTGTCAAATGTATGACTGAGCCTAACTACGTTAACGTTAGTTACTTAGCTACTTTATCACGCTGTCTCACCAAGAAAAACGAGTTAATGCTAGCTAAATCGTTGGCCCTGACAGTTCGCTAGCTATTGAATTATACAGCAAGCCACTTATGTAGCTAACGTTAGCTGTCTTCTGTAGATAGCTAGCTACTTTAACTAGCTAGCTACATTGTAACGTCATTGGTGTCAATCCAATGAACGTTACTTTATCTACTTTGCCAACCTGTATGATTCATCACATGATTGGTGTTAACTTAATTCACCTGCAGTATTAGGAATATTCTTGGTTGACAATCCGCTGTCTGTTCATGTTGAAAATCAAGTGATAATCCCAACATGCAGGCCTTTATTACTTTAGCCAGCTAGTTATCTGGACTATCCTTGCTAATCATCAGATGCCAGGCCTGTACCTGACTAGCTGAGTAGCTAATTTAGCTAGCTTGCAATATTGCTGCTAGGTTATCAATTGGGCCATAGATGTGTTAAAGGGATAGTTCACCTAAATTATTAAATTACACATTGGTTTCCTTACCGTGTAATAGTCTTTGAACAAGGTATGACGGCAACTAAGTATGAATTGCCCTTGGATTGTTTCCACATGTGGACGTTTTAGCATTTGTGGCACAAATCACATTCAATTCATGGGACCAGGGTGGAAAATTAACACTCAACAAATGCGGGTGGATTTTGGCATTGACGGGTAAGACTGTCTATTTCACATGGCAGATTTATTTTTATTTTTACAAAGAGCACATATGCGCGCGCCTTAGTTGAAAAATGTAGGTGCACACAAAGAAATTTAGCAACACAATGAAACATTTGAGCTATTAGAACTAGAATCCTTAATTTTGTAGGTGCACTGTTGCTCCTAAATAAAAATTCCATGTCGCACAGCAAAACATTTAGGCGCGTATGTGAGTAAAATGGTCGCACTGTAGAGCCCTGTTTCACCAGCCACTTTGGCAGGTGGTCAGTCACAAAGAGCATTTGGAAAGCCCAAATGGAGAAGTTGGTTGAATTATCCCGAAAGGCTACTAGAGTCGTTCCATGTCATTTCAGCAAGCCATGGCACCCACCGTCTCAGATTGTTCTGGAATCCTCTACTGAAATGGTTAAGATTGGTATTCCTGAAACTTTTTATTTAGTTGAATTTTAGTTTTATCTCAGAAATGAAGGTAATTGATTGCACTCAAATTGGCCATTTTAAGTTATAGGATTTCAGATAATATTCAATAAATATTGTACCCAACATCCGATTTGGAGCAAACGTCTTCCTACTAATGAGTAAGACATGGGGTAATCCCCAAAAATTGGCAAAAGCAACCCACGGACCCCCCCACAACCCATGCCAATCCCACCCTAACGACCAGTATACAGAATCAGTTCTCTTTCAGAAAACGTGTAAGAAGTAGAGGTCGACCGATTAGGATTTTTCAACGCTGATACCGATTATTGGAGGACAAAAAAAAACGATACCAATTAATCGGACAACTTTTTAAAATGTATTTGTAATAATGACAATTACAACAATACTAAATGAACATTTATTTTAACTTAATACATCAATAAAATCGATTTAGCCTCAAATAAATATTGAAACATGTTCAATTTGGTTTAAATAATGCAAAAACAAAGTGTTGGAGAAGAAAGTAAAAGTGCAATATGTGCCATGTTAGAAAGCTAAAGTTTAAGTTCCTTGCTCAGAACATGAGAACATATGAAAGCTGGTGGTTCCTTTTAACATGAGTCTTCAATATTCCCAGGTAAAAAGTTTTAGTTTGTAGTTTATTATAGGAATTATAGGACTATTTCTCTCTATACGATTTGTATTTCATTTACCTTTGACTATTGGATGTTCTTATAGGCACTTTAGTATTGCCAGTGTAACAGTATAGCTTCCGTCCCACTCCTCGTCGCTACCTGGCCTCGAACCAGGAACACATCGAAAACAGCCACCCTCGAAGCAGTGTTACCCATGCAGAACAAGGGGAACAACTACTCCAAGTCTCAGAGCGAGTGACGTTTGAAACGCTATTAGCGCTAACTAGCTAGTCATTTCACATCAGTTACACCAGCCTAATCTCGGGAGTTGATAGGCTTGAAGTCATAAATAGCGCAATGCTTGAAGCATTACGAAGAGCTGCTGGCAAAACGCATTAAAGTGCTGTTTGAACAAATGCTTACGAGCCTGCTGGTGCCTACCATCGCTCAGTCAGACTGCTCTATCAAATCATAGACTTAATTATAACATAATAACACACAGAAATACGAGCCTTAGGTCATTAATATGGTCAAATACGGAAACTATCATTTAAAAAACAAAACGTTTATTCTTTCAGTGAAATACGGAACCGTTCCGTATTTTATCTAACGGATGGCATCCCTAAGTCTAAATATTGCTGTTACATTGCACAAACTTCAATGTCATGTCATAATTACGTAACATTCTGGCAAATTAGTTTGCAATGAGCCAGGCGGCCCAAACTGTTGCATATACCCTGACTCTGCGTGCAATGAACGCAAGAGAAGTGACACAATTTCACCTGGTTAATATTGCCTGCTAACCTTCCTTTTAGCTTAAATATGCAGGTTTAAAAAGATATACTTCTGTGTATTGATTTTAAGAAAGGCATTGACGTTTATGGTTAGGTACACGTTGGAGCAACGACAGTCCTTTTTCGCGAATGCACACTGCATCGATTATATGCAACGCAGGACACGCTAGATAAACTAGTAATATCATCAACCATGTGTAGTTATAACTAGTGATTATGATTGATTGATTGTTTTTTACAAGATAAGTTTAATGCTAGCTAGCAACTTACCTTGGCTTCTTACTGCATTCACATAACAGGCAGGCTCCTTGTGAGGCAGGTGGTTAGAGCGTTGCACTAGTTAACCGTAAATTTGCAAGATTGAATCCCTGAGCTGACAAGGTAAAAATCTGTCGTTCTGCCCCTGAACACGGCAGTTAACCCACCGTTCCTAGGCCGTCATTGAAAATAAGAATGTGTTCTTAACTGACTTGCCTCGTTAAATAAAGTTGTAAAAAAAAAATCTGCAAAATCGGCGTCCAAAAATACAGATTTCACGATTGTTATGAAAACTTGCAATCGACCCTAATTAATCGGTCATTCCGATTAATCGGTCGACCTCTAGTATGAAGTATTGTTAAAATGCTTAAAAGACAGTGATTGGAATTGTGTTGAATTGGGTTTGGGGAAATAAAGATAGACCGTAACAAGGTTTCCATGCAACCTTTTTTCTGTGAGTAAAGTACATGTTGGATAAAAAAATGTCACAACAGGCCTGATGGAAACAGCAAATTTGTTGGTAGACTTTCAACAGAACAAAATACGCTAGACAAATCAAATACAGTGGGGCAAAAAAGTATTTAGTCAGCCACCAATTGTGCAAGTTCTCCCACTTAAAAAGATGAGAGACCTGTAATTTTCATCATAGGTAGTACACTTAAACTATGACAGACAAAATGAGAAAAAAAACATTGTAGGATTTTTAATGAATTTATTTGCAAATTATGGTGGAAAATAAGTATTTGGTCAATAACAAACAAGCAAGATTTCTGGCTCTCACAGACCTGTAACTTCTTCTTTAAGAGGCTCCTCTGTCCTCCACTCGTTACCTGTATTAATGGCACCTATTTTTCCCAGAACCACACCTGGGGACCTAGTGAATGACCTGCAGAGAGCTGGGACCAAAGTTACAAAGCCTACCATCAGTAACACACAACGCCGCCAGGGACTCAAATCCTACAGTGCCAGATGTACTGGCTTAAGCAGGGGGACACATGTCCAGGTCCGTCTGAAGTTTGCTAGAGAGCATTTGGATGATCCAGAAGAAGATTGGGAGAATGTCATATGGTCAGATGAAACCAAAATATAACTTTTTGGTAAAAACTCAACTTGTCGTGTTTGGAGGACAAAGAATGCTGAGTTGCATCCAAAGAACACCATACCTACTGTGAAGCATGGGGGTGGAAACATCATGCTTTGGGGCTGTTTTTCTGCAAAGGGACCAGGACGACTGATCCGTGTAAAGGAAAGAATGAATGGGGCCATGTATCGTGAGACTTTGAGTGAAAACCTCCTTCCATCAGCAAGGGCATTGAAGATGAAACGTGGCTGGGTCTTTCAGCATGACAATGATCCCAAACACACCGCCCGGGCAACGAAGGAGTGGCTTCGTAAGAAGCATTTCAAGGTCCTGGAGTGGCCTAGCCAGTCTCCAGATCTCAACCCCATAGAAAATCTTTGGAGGGAGTTGAAAGACCGTGTTGCCCAGCAACAGCCCCAAAACATCACTGCTCTAGAGGAGATCTGCATGGAGGAATGGGCCAAAATACCAGCAACAGTGTGTGAAAACCTTGTGAAGACTTACAGAAAACCTTTGTCCTCTGTCATTGCCAACAAAGGGTATATAACAAAGTATTGAGATAAGTATTTGATCAATAACAAAAGTTTATTTTCCACCATAATTTGCAAATAAATTCATTAAAATTAAAATTTTCAGGATTTTTTTTTGTCTGTCATAGTTGAATTGTACCTGTGATGAAAATTACAGGCCTCGCTCATCTTTTTAAGTGGGAGAACTTGCACAATTGGTGGCTGACAAAATACTTTTTTGCCCCACTGTACATTTTATTTATCACATGCGGAAAATAAAACAACCTTACAGTGAAATGCTTACTTACAAGCTCTTAACCAACAATGCAGTTTAACTAAAATAAAATTGAAATATAACACAAAATTAAGGAGCAACAATAAAATAACGGTATAGCTGTAAGCTATACAAAGCTTCAATTATTGTTAATCTAACTGCACTGTCCAATTTACAGTAGCTATTACAGTGAAAGAATACCATGCTATTTTTGAGGAAAGTGCACAGTTATGAACTTAAAATGTATTAATAGATCAATTAGGCACATGTGGACAGTCTTGATACAACATTTTGAACATAAATACAATGGTTCATTGGACCAGTCTAAAACTTTGCACGTACACTGCTGCCACCTAGTGGCCAAAATCTAAATGGTGCCTAAACTGGAATAATAGTGTGACCTTAATCTTGCATTTCGAAAATGATGAAAAAACAAACACAAGAAAACACAAAGAGAAATCTTATATTTGACCAGATCTAATATTATATTCTCCTGCATTAATTTCACATTTCCACAAACTTCAGTGTGTTTCCTTTGAAATGGCATCAAGAATATGCATATCCTTGCTTCAGGGCCTGAGCTACAGGCAGTTAGATTTGGGTGTCATTTTAGACAAACATTTTAAAAAAAGTGTCCGATCCTTATTAAGAAGCCCTTTGACATAGACTTAGCGCTCCGGTACCGCTTGCCATGTGGTAGCAGAGAGAACAGTCTATGACTAGGGTGGTTGGAGTCCTTGGCAATTGTTTGGGGGCATTGGCAAGTTTTGGGGCCTTCGTCCGACACTGCCTGGTATAGAGGTCCTGGATGGCAGGAAGTTTGGCCCCAGTGTTGTACTGGGCCGTACGCACTACCCTCTGTAGTGCCTTGCGGTCAGAGGCTGAGCAGTTGCCATACCAGGCGGTGATGCCACCCGTCAGGATGCTCTCGACGGTGCAGCTGTATAATTTTTTGAGGATCTGGGGATCCATACCAAATCTTTTCAGTCTCCCGAGGGGGAATAGGCATTTTTGTGCCCTCTTCATGACTGTCTTGGTGTGTTTGGACCATGATAGTTTGTTGGTGATGTGGACACCAAGGAACTTGAAGCTCTCAACCTGCTCCATTACAGCCTGATCGATGAGAATGGGGGCGTGCTCGGTCCTCCTTTTTCTGTAGTCTACAATCATCTCCTTTGTCTTGCTCATGTTGAGGGAGAGGTTGTTACCCTGGCACCACACTTCCAGCTCTCTGACCTCCCCATAGGCTGTCTCATCGTTGTCAGTGATCAGTTGTGTCATCGGAAAACTTGATGGTGTTGGAGTCATACTTGGCTATGCAGTCGTGGGGGAACAGGGATTACAGGAGGTTAACTGGGCACGCACCTGAGGGGCCCCTGTGTTGAGGATCAGAATGGCAGATGTTGTTACCTACCCTTACCAACTGGGGGCGGCCCGTCAGGAAGTCCAGGATCCAGTTGCAGAGGGAGGTGTTTAGCTCCAGGGTCCTTAGCTCAGTAATGAGCTTTGGTGTTGAACGCTGAGCTTTAGTCAATGAATAGCATTCTTACGAAGGTGTTCCTTTTGTCCAGGTGTGAAAGGGCAGTGTGGAGTGCAATAGAGATTGGATCATCTGTGGCTCTGTTGGGGTGGTATGCAAATTGGAGTGGGTCTGGGTTTATGTGATAAGGGTGTTGTGAGCCATGACCAGACTTTCAAAGCACTAAATGGCTACGGATGTGATTGCTATGAGTCTGTAGTCATTGAAGCAGGTTACCTTGGTGTTCTTGGGCACAGGGTCTATGGTGGTCTGCTTGAAACATGTTGGTATTACAGACTCGGTAAGGGACAGGTTGAAAATGTCAGTTAAGACACTTGCCAGTTGGTCAGAGCATGCTCGGTGTACACGTCCTGGTAATCCGTCTGGCCTTGTGAATGTTAGCCTGTTTAAAGGTCTTACTCACATTGGCTATGGAGAGCGTGATTACACAGTTTTCTGGAACAGCTGATGCTCTCATGCATGCTTCAGTGTTGCTGGCATTGAAGCGAGTATAGAAGTTATTTAGCTTGTATGGTAGACTTGCATCACTGGGCAGCTCGCGGCAGTGCTTCCCTTTGTAGTCCTTAATAGTTTGCAAGCCCTGCCACATCTGAAGAGCGTCAGAGCCGGTGTAGTAGGATTCAATCTTAGTCCTGTGTTGATGCTTTGCCTGTTTAATGGTTCGTCGGAGGGCATAGTGGGATTTCTTAAAAGCTTCCGGGTTAGCGTCCCTCTCCTTGAAAGCAGCAGCTCTACCCTTTAGCTCAGTGTGGATGTTGCCTGTAATCCATGGCTTCTGGTTGGGGTATGTACGTATGGTCACTGTGGGGACGACGTCATCAGTGCACTTATTGATGAAGGCAGGGACTGATGTAGTGTACTCCTCAATGCCATCGGAAGTATCCTGGAACATATTCCAGTCTGTGCTAGCAAAACAGTCCTGTAGCTTAGCATCTGCGTCCTCTGACCACTTCCTTATTGAGCGAGTCACTGGTACTTCCTGGTTTAGTTTTTGCTTGTGAGCAGAAATCAGGAGGATAGAATTATGGTCAGATATATAGGGCGAGGGAGAGCTTTGTACGTGTCTCTGTGTGTGGAGTAAAGGTGGTCTAGACTTTTTTCCCCTTTGGTTGAACATTTAACATGCTGGTTGATATTAGGTACAACTGATTTAAATTTCCCTGCATTTTTTATTTAATTTTTTTATTTCACCTTTATTTAACCAGGTAGGCTAGTTGAGAACAAGTTCTCATTTGCAACTGCGACCTGGCCAAGATAAAAGCATAGCAGTGTGAGCAGACAACAAAGAGTTACACATGGAGTAAACAATTAACAAGTCAATAACACAGTAGAAACCAAAGGGGGAGTCTATATACAATGTGTGCAAAAGGCATGAGGAGGTAGGCAAATAATTACAATTTTGCAGATTAACACTGGAGTGATGAATGATCAGATGGTCATGTACAGGTAGAGATATTGGTGTGCAAAAGACCAGAAAAGTAAATAAATAAAAACAGTATGGGGATGAGGTAGGTGAAAAAGGGTGGGCTATTTACCAATAGACTATGTACAGCTGCAGCGATCGGTTAGCTGCTCAGATAGCTGATGTTTGAAGTTGGTGAGGGAGATAAAAGTCTCCAACTTCAGCGATTTTTGCAATTCGTTCCAGTCACAGGCAGCAGAGTACTGGAACGAAAGGCGGCCAAATGAGGTGTTGGCTTTAGGGATGATCAGTGAGATACACCTGCTGGAGCGCGTGCTACGGATGGGTGTTGCCATCGTGACCAGTGAGCTGAGATAAGGCGGAGCTTTACCTAGCATGGACTTGTAGATGACCTGGAGCCAGTGGGTCTGGCGACGAATATGTAGCGAGGGCCAGCCGACTAGAGCATACAAGTCGCAGTGGTGGGTGGTATAAGGTGCTTTAGTGACGAAACGGATGGCACTGTGATAGACTGCATCCAGTTTGCTGAGTAGAGTGTTGGAAGCCATTTTGTAGATGACATCGCCGAAGTCGAGGATCGGTAGGATAGTCAGTTTTACTAGGGTAAGCTTGGCGGCGTGAGTGAAGGAGGCTTTGTTGCGGAATAGAAAGCCGACTCTTGATTTGATTTTCGATTGGAGATGTTTGATATGAGTCTGGAAGGAGAGTTTGCAGTCTAGCCAGACACCTAGGTACTTATAGACGTCCACATATTCTAGGTCGGAACCATCCAGGGTGGTGATGCTAGTCGGGCATGCGGGTGCAGGCAGCGACCGGTTGAAAAGCATGCATTTGGTTTTACTAGCGTTTAAGAGCAGTTGGAGGCCACGGAAGGAGTGTTGTATGGCATTGAAGCTTGTTTGGAGGTTAGATAGCACAGTGTCCAAAGACGGGCCGAAGGTATATAGAATGGTGTCGTCTGCGTAGAGGTGGATCAGGGAATCGCCCGCAGCAAGAGCATCATCATTGATATACACAGAGAAAAGAGTCGGCCCGAGAATTGAACCCTGTGGCACCCCCATAGAGACTGCCAGAGGACCAGACAGCATGCCCTCCGATTTGACGCACTGAACTCTGTCTGCAAAGTAATTGGTGAACCAGGCAAGGCATTAAAGTCCCCAGACACTAGGACTGCCGCCTCTAGATTGTTTTCCTGTTTGCTTATGGCCATATACAGTCGTGGCCAAAAGTTTTGAGAATAACAAATATTAATTTCCACAAAGTTTGCTTCTTCAGGATCTTTAGATATTATTGTCAGATGTTACTATGGAACACTGAAGTATAATTACAAGAATTTCATAAGTGTCAAAGGCTTTTATTGACAATTACATGAAGTTGATGAAAATAGTCAATATTTGCAATGTTGACCCTTCTTTTTTAAGACCTCTGCAATCTGCCCTGGCATGCTGCCAATTAACTTCTGGGCCACATCCTGACTGATGGCAGCCCATTCTTGCATAATCAATGCTTGGAGTTTGTCAGAATTCTCTTGAGGATTGACCACAAGTTCTCAATGGGATTAAGGTCTGGGGAGTTTCCTTGCCATGGACCCAAAATAATGTTTTGTTCCCCAAGCCACTTAGTTATCACTTTTGTCTTATTGCAAGGTGCTCCATCATGCTGGAAAGGGCATTGTTCGTCACCAAACTGTTCCTGGATGGTTGGGAGAAGTTGTCTCAGAGAATGTGTTGGTACCATTCTTTATTCATGGCTGTGTTCTTAGGAAAGAATTGTGAGTGAGCCCACTCCCTTATTTGAGAAGCAACCCCACACATGAATGGTCTCAGGATGCTTTACTGTTGGCATGACACAGGACTGATGGTAGCGCCCACCTTGTCTTCTCTGGACAAGCTTTTTTCCGGATGCAGCAAACAATCGCAAAGGGGATTCATCAGAGAAAATGACTTTACCCCAGTCCTCAGCAGTCCTCCAAAGGTCTACGCCTCACTGCGTGCAGATGCACTCACACCTGTCTGCTGAACTCACACCTGTATGCTGCTATTCCTGAGCAAGCTCTGTACTGTGGTGCCCCGATCCCGCAGCTGAATCAACTTTAGGAGACGGTCCTGGCGCTTGCTGGACTTTCTTGGGTGCCCTGAAGCCTTTTTCACAACAATTGAACCGCTCTCCTTGAAGTTCTTGATGATCCAATAAATGGTTGATTTAGGTGCAATCTTACTGGCAGCAATAGCCTTGCATGTGAAGCCCTTTTTGTGCAAAGCAATGATGATGGCTCATAACCATGATTGACAGAGGAAGAACAATGATTCCAAGCACCACCCTCCTTTTGAAGCTTCCAGTCTGTTATTCGAACTCAATCAGCATGACAGAGTGATCTCCAGCCTTGTCCTCGTCAACACTCGCACATGTGTAACGAGAGAATCACTGTTTGATTGGGATTCAGTTCATTTGCATGGCAAAGAGAGACTTTGCAATTAATTGCAATTCATCAGATCACTCTTCATAACATTCTGCAGTATATGCAAATTGCCATTATACAAACTGAGGCAGCAGACTTTATGAAAATTAATATTTGTGTCATTGTCAAAACTTTTGGCCACGGCTGTACAGCTCATTGATTGTGGTCTTAGTGCCAGCATTGGTTTGTGATGGTATGTAGACCGCTACGAAGAATATAGATGAAAACTCTTGGTATAAATAGTGTGGTCCACAGCTTATCATGAGAGACTCTACCTCAGGCCTTTAGACTTGCTTAATATTAGATGTCATCCCTCGTCTTACTGGAGGCAGCTGTTCCTTCTTGCAGATGGACCGAGTACCCCGCCAGTGGTATGTTATCCATGTCGTTCAGCCACGACTCGATGGAACGTAAGGTATTACAGTTTCTAATGTCTCGTTTATAGGATATCCTTGATCGGCGCTCATCCATTTAGTTATCCATTGATTGCACGTTGGCTAATAGGACTTATGGTAGAGGGGGTTTACTCACTCGTCTATGAATTTTCAAAGGCAGCCTGACCTCCAGAACCCTTTTCTCCGTCTTTGCAAATGATGGGGATTTGGCCCCGTTCCCGAGAAAGCCGTTATATCCTTCTTCGGGACTCGTTAAAGAAAAAAATCTTTGTCCATTTCGGGTTGAATAATTGCTGTTCAGATGTCTAGAAGTGATTTTCGGTCATAAGTAGGATTGACCATTTTGGGGAATATTCAGAGGTGGAAACTCTCCGTGGGAATTAACGGGAATAAAAACAAATGAATATTAATAAAATTTCAATTTAGATGTTTTTTGCATTGGATATATTTACCATATCATATGGAGACAGAAACTTAAACATTTTACCTTATCATAAGTAGACATAATTGCAAATGATTAAGTCCTTCCAAAAGAAATGAAAAAAACATTTTCGTTCTGAATTTAACTTTAATTAAATGAGTTGACTCTTCACATGGGATGATTTCGCTGAACAACAAAATGGAATATTGATTGATCCCCAATGTTCCATCACATCTCCCAAAAATGTTTTCAACATAAAATGATAGTCCAGAAACTACATCTTTGGTTGTCTTCCTCTCAGGCTTCCATGTCTTCTCCCTGGACCTCCTCAATGTCCACTTCTTGAATATCTTGAACATCAGACTCTGATGCCTCATCTAAACTGTCACTTTCCAACCTTGTTGAGGATGGCTCGTTGTCATGCTCAAAAATCCTTATTGGCCACCTATTTTTCAACCCTTGTATTGGTCAGCCTGTTGTGCACTTTGGTGTGTGTGTTCCCAAACAAGGACCAGTTGCGCTCTGAGGCGTCTGATGTTGGTGGGATTTGGAGGATGATGTAAGCAACAGGGGGAAGAGCCTCAGATCCACCAAGTCCCTTCCACCAGGTGGCTGATGAGATATGTTGGCGCGACTGCCATATTGCATCTCCATCCCAAAGCCCTTGCTTGGAAATGTACTTCGCCAGACTGCCAAGAACCATGCCCTTATCCAGGCCAAAGTGGCGAGACACGGTAGTGATGACACCATAGGCCTTGTTGATATCTGCACCAGACAGGATGCTCTTGCCAGCATACTTGGGGTCCAACATGTACGCTGCCGTGTATATGGCCTTCAGGCAGAAGTCTTCATGCGTTTTGATGCATTTCAGAACTGCAATTTCCTCTGCTTGAAGCAACAGTGATGTGGCCCGGGCAGTGCGTACTTCTTTTACGTCTGCAAGCAGAGTCTGAACATCAGACAGGATGGCATTGTCTCCCTCAATCCGTGCAATGGCTACTGCTATAGGTTTCAGGCTGCTTTACCACTCTCTCCCAAAATACATGATCCAGGAGGATCCTCTTGATGGGGTTGTCCATATTGGCATAGTGTTTTGCAATTGTAGTAGTATTGGGTTTCTTAGGGTTTAATGGTAAGTGGGTTGTTCTACCTCATTAAGCACAAGATTATTTTGACACCACCATCTCTTATTATTCTGAAATTGATTGTTAGAAACAGATACAATTTTCATTACTGCAACATTATTTAGTGCCAGGCCCACCCAAAAGGGCTTTATTCCAGACTTTTGTAATGATCATGCTGTTTAATCAGCTTCTTGATATGCCACACCTGGCATGATTTAGACATGAGGAATCCAAAGATATGGTCAAAGCCACCCACGGCCCATGAGTTTATAGTATCAGATCTCTGTGTCTGACAAGTAGTATGGAGCTGCTGCTTGGAGTGTTGTTTTTTCATCCTATGTATTGCATTCTCAGTGAATTTGGTAAATGTTTTTTTTCACTCCAATACCTTGACTTTGTTGTCCTTAAGCCAACTTTGGAAGTATGCTTGGGGTAATTGTCCTTTTGGAAGACCCATTTGCGACCTAGCTTTAACTTCCAGACTGATGTCTTGAGATGTTGCTTCAATATATCCACATCATTTTATTTCCTCATGCAGCCATCTATTTTGTGAAGTGCACCAGTCCCTCCTGCAGCAGAGCACCACCACAACATGATACTTCCACCCCCGTGCTTCACGGTTGGATGATGTTCTTCGGCTTGCAAGCTTACCCCTTTTTCCTGATGGTCATTATGGCCAAATAGTTATTTTTTTTGTTTCATCAGACCAGAGGACATTTTCTCCAAAAAGTACGATCTTTGTACCCATATGCAGTTGCAAACCGTAGTCTGGCTTTTTTATTGCGATTTTGGAGCAGTGGCTTCTTCCTTGTTGTGCGGCCTTTCAGGTTATGTTGATATAGGACTCGTTTTACTCTGGATATAGATACTTTTGTACCTGCTACCTCCAGCATCTTCACAAGGTCCTTTGCTGTTCTTGGATTGATTTGCACTTTTCGCACCAAAGTACGTTCATCTCTAGGAGACAGAACACGTCTCCTTCCTGAGCTGTATGACTGCTGCGTGGTCCCATACTTGCGTATTATTGTTTGTACAGATGAACGTGTTACCTTCAGGCGTTTGGATATGCTCCCAAGGATGAACCAGACTTACAGGTCTACAATGTATTTTCTGAGGTCTTGGCTGATTTTCTTTTGATTTGTCCATGATGTCAAGCAACGAGGCACTGAGTTTGAAGGTAGGCCTTGAAATACATCCACAGGTATGTCTCCAATTGACCCAAATGATGTCAATTAGCCTATCAGAAGCTTCTAAAGCCATGACATCATTTTCTGGAATTTTCTGAAAAATGACTTGTCATGCACAAAGAAGATGTCCTAACTGACTTGTTAAAACTATAGTTTTTTAACAAGCATTTTGTGGAGTGGTTGAAAAACGAGTTTTAATGACTCCAACCTAAGTGTATGTAAACTTCCGACTTCAACTGTGTGTTAGCATTTTAAAGCTTCATGTCAAAATCATCCTAAAGTATCTAAAAATGGATTGTGTATCTCAATGTTTACTTAGATGATTTTGGACATATTTCAACTAAATGTTGCAGGAATGCTAATCTGGTGCTTCTAACAAAATAAACGATTTCAGAACAACCGGAGATTGTGGGTGTGATGGCTTGCTGAAATGACATGGAACGGCCCAAATGTCACTTATCACACAACATATAAAGCTGTTTCATGATCATTTTATTGACAAATTTGACTGCCATGCAATTAATTATTTTGTTAGGCTTGTCATATTTTAGTCCCTAGCCCATTTCTCCTAGATTTTGGGATTGTAGGAAAAGTCTTCATAGGAGAATTGCATAGGGATAGCCCCCTGAGAGCAGCCACGTATTGTCAGGGTTTTGCGTTTTTCACTCAGAAATTGAAAGAGAGAATGCAGAAAAAATATCGTTTTGTAACATATAAAGTGCTTCTTATTGTAAATTCTGCTTGGCTTCAGTCAGGATTCTAGGGCTGTCTCTGACAAAAATTACTCTGAGACTCGAAATTGAGCCCGGGTGCATCCTGTTTCCATTGATCATCCTTGAGATGTTTCTAAAACTTAATTGCACCTGTGGGTAAATTCATTTGATTGGACATGATTTGGTAGGGCACACACCTGTATTTAAGGTCCCACATTTGACCGTGCATGCCAGAGCAATAACCAAACCACGTGGTCGAAGAAATTGTCTGTAGAGCTCCGAGACAGGATTGTGTCGAGGCACAGATCTGGGGAAAGTTGCCAAAAAATGTCTGCAGGATTGAAGATCCCCAAGTAAACTGTGGCCTCCATTCTTTAACATTTAAAAAAAAAAGTAACCTTTATTTAACTTGGCCTGTTGGGGCTAGGGGGCACAAGGAGTTCCCTAAAGGGAACACCCCCTCCCATTCAGCTGAAAAAGTATTCTTTAGAAATATTTAACTTTCACACATTAACAAGTCCAATACAGCAAATGAAAGATAAACATCTTGTTATTAACCTCTTGCTCCGACCTGAGACATAAACGTCCCAACTAGACATCTGGAAATGCAAATGCGCTACGCTACATGCTAATAGCACTCGTTAAAACTCAAACGTTCATTAAAAGAATTAAAGCTACACTCGTTGTGAATCTAGCCAACAAGTCAGATTATTAAAATGCTTTTCGGCGAAAGCATGAGAAGCTATAATAAGAGAGCATGCAACACCCCGAAATACCTGAATGCTACGTAAACAAAAGATTTCGCGTAGCCGGCGCTACCCAAATAGCATAAATAAAATATAAAACTTTCATTACCTTTGAAGATCTTCTTTGTTGGCACTCCTATATGCCCCATAAACATCACTATTGGGTCTTTTTTTCGATTAAATCGGTCCATATATACCTAAAATAGCCATCTATGGAAACTGTGTGATTCAGAAAAAAACACAGTTTGAAAACGCTACGTCATTTTTTTAAATTAAAAAAGTTGACGATAAACTTTCACAAAACACTTCGAAATACTTTTCTAATCCAACTTTAGGTATCAGTAAACGTTAATAATCTATCAAAATGATCACGGGGCGATGTGTATTCAATAGCTCCACGATTTCAAATCATCTTCCAAAATCTCTCTTCCATACCTTGCAGTCGGAAACCGGATCGGATGGGAAGTGATCTTTCAGGTTGGTTTGACCAAGAAATAAACAGCCCGGAAATGACGAGACTGGCGACATCGTGTGGAAGCTGTAGGGATTGCAATCTATGCCATATGTAATTTAGTTTCCATTTAACAATCAGTGGAAGTGGCGGATTGATACTTTTTTCAGTGACCAGATTTTCTTGCGCTTTTCGCTGAAACACACGCTCTGTTCAAGTCACAGCGGTGATTTAACCAGTTTTAGAAACGTCAGTGTTTTCTATACACACATACTAATCATATGCATATACTATATTCCTGGCATGAGTAGCAGGGCGCTGAAATGTTGCGCGATTTTTAACAGAATTTTCGAAAAAGGAGGCGGTCGACTTAAGAGGTTTTTAATTAATCTACCCATCGTGTCTGATTTTTAAAATGTTTTATAGCGAAAACACAACATATATTTATGTTAGATGACCACCAAATTCAAAAACACACACAGCGATTTTTCAGTCTCAAAAACATAAATATAGATAAAATGAACCTATGAGTGTCATCAGATGACACTCATAGGACATGTTATACATGTATTGTGTGTTTTGTTTGATAATGTGCATATATATATATATATATATATATATATAAATACAAAATCTCAGTTTACATTGGCGTGTTACATGCAGTAATGTTGTGATTCAAAAACATCCGGTGATTTTGCAGAAATACTCAGAATAAACATTGATAAAAGATGCAAGTGTTATTCACAGAATTAAAGATAAACGTATCCTCTATGCAACCGCTGTGTTAGATTTTTTAATTTTTTTAAAGCTTTACGGAAAAATAATAATCTGAGAACGGTGCTCAGAACCCAAAGAAATAGCCGCCATTTTGGCGTCAACAGAAGCTACAAAAAACACTAAATATTCACTTACCTTTGAATATTTTCATCAGAAGGCAGTTCCAGGAATCCCAGTTTGACAATAAATGACTGATTTGTTCCATAAAGTTCCAAAAAGCCCATCATTTAGCCACTTGTTGTTAGCTTGTTCAGCCCAGCATTCAAACCTCAAAAAGCACGAGCAATTCCTCCAGACAAAAACTCAAAAAGTTCCGTTACAGGTCGTAGAAACAAGTCAAATGATGTATGCAATCCATATTTAGGATGTTTTAAACATTAATCAGCAATAAGGTTCCAACCGGAGAACTTCATTGTCTGAAGAAACGCATTGGAACACAAGAACACTCTCTCGTGACCGCGCGCAATGAGACCGATGCTTTCTGCCAGACCACCCACTCAAAGAGCTATTATGAGCCCCTCCTTTTATAGTAGAATCATACAACCAGAATCTAAAGACGGTGACATCTTGTGGAAGCCCTAGGAAGTGCATGCTCATCCATATCTAAGATGGACATCAAATGGCACTGTTTTCAAAATTGAGTTCTCACTTCTTGTTTGGATTTCTTCTCAGGTTTTTGTCTGCCATATGAGTTCTGTTATACTCACAGACATAATTCAAACAGTTTTAGAAACTTCAGAGTGTTTTCTATCCAACAGTAATAATAATATGCATATATTCCTATCTGGGAAAGAGTAGGAGGCAGTTTACTCTGGGCACGCCTTTCATCCAAAAGTGAAAATGTTGCCCCCTAGCCCCAACAGGTTTTAAGAACTTATTCTTATTTCAGTGACGGCCTACCAGGGAACAGTGGGTTAACTGCCTTGTTCAGGGGCAGAAGGACAGATTTTTACCTTGTCAGCTCTGGGATTCGATCCAGCAACCTTTCAGTTACTGGCCCAACGGTTACTGGCCTATCCACTAGGCTACCTTCCGCCCCATTCTTAAATGGATGAAGTTTGCGCTGGCCGCCCGGCCAAACTGAGCAATCGGGGGAGAAGGGCCTTGGTCAGGGAGGTGACCAAGAACCCGATGGTCACTGACAGAGCTCCAGAGTTCCTCTGTGGAGATGGGAGAACCTTCCGGAATACAACCTTCTCTGCAGCTTTTTTTCAGGCCTTCATGGTAGAGTTGCCAGATGGAAGCCACTCCTCAGTGAAAGGCACATGACAATCCGCTTTGAGTTTGCCAAAAGGCACCTAAATGACTTTGACCTTGAGAAACAGGATTCTCTGGTCTGATGAAACCAAGCTTGAACTCTTTGGCCTGAATGCCAAGTGTCACATCTGGAGGAAACCTGGCACCGTCCCTGCGGTGAAGCATAGTGGTGGCAGCATGATGCTGCTGGCATTTTTGTCAGCTGCAGGGACTGGGAGACTATTCAGGATCGAGGGAAAGATGAACAGAGCAAAGTACAGAGATCCTTGATGAAAACCTGCTCCAGAGCGCTCAGCTCCTCAGACTTGGGCGAAGGTTCACCTCCTCACAGGACAACGACCCTAAGCACACAGCCAAGACAACACAGGAGTGGCTTCGGGACACGTCTCAATGTCCTTGAGTAGCCCAGCCAGAGCCCGGACATGAACCCAATCGAACATTCTCTGGAGAGACTTGAAAATAGCTGTGCAGCGATGCTCTCAATCCAACCTGACAGAGCTTAAGAGGTTCTGCATAGAAGAATGGGAGAAAATCGCCAAATACAGGTGTGCCAAGCTTGTAGCGTCATACCCAAGAAGACTCGGCTGTAATCGCTGCCATGAATAGTTCAACAAAGTACTGAGTAATGGGTCTGAATAGTTTTGTTAATGTGATATTTCAGTTTTCTATTTGTTACATTTGCTAAACATTCCAAAAACCTCTTTGCTTTGTCATTATGGGGTATTTCTTTTTAACATAACTATTTGATCAAGTTTAGATTAAGGCTGTAACATAAATGTCAATGGGTCTGAATACTTTCCAAATGCACTGTTATAGACACCCTATGTCTTAATAAAATCAACTATATATGCATTGAGCTTGTCTGATGCGTTAAGCTCTCTGTTTGATGAAATAAGACACAAATGACTACGGAGCCAGAGATAATAGATTACCAGAAGAAAAACAATATTCAACTTTCCTGACCATCCTCCTACCACTCGCTCAGATTCTTCCATTACTCTTCTGAAGTGGCCCGTAATAGGCTACACGAGGAGTCGGCAAACTTTCTCATGTGGAATGCCAATTTACCGATCTGCATGCCAGTTATGGTTTTCAAATGCACATTTTTTGGAACAGTTTCACTTATTTTATATCGTCTTTGTATCACAAAATCATTGTCATATGGTTCATCAAAATTCTATCTAAATGAAAATGATAGAAATGTAAAATAATATTGCCTACAAAGCCAACAAATGATAACATTGCAGCCTACAGGTAGAAAATAACCTGATACAAAAAAAAACATAAATGTCCTTAAAATCACATTGTTGTGGACAGGCCATGTAGCCAAACTTTAAACATTGTATCAACTATTATCTTGGGTCCAGCCTGAAGCTCCTTGCTAAATTGTACAACATATTATGGGCCCTCAGTTTCCCTTGCCAGTGAGCTCGGGACAGACACCGCTTTAGTCTATTTGCGCAAGGGATAAGAAGTAATCAGGTAGGCCTATTTTATTCCACTGGATCAGAGCATTACATTTAAACTTTTCACGCTAAGTGGTTATCGTAAAGAAACAGTTGGAAAGATTGACAATAATTCCTCAACCTATTTGAACATTCTCAATGGATGTAAAAATAGACTTCGTGCTTCAGTTGCACTTCTCCACTCAGATGAAATATCTTTGCCTTCCTCATTAGATCATGAAGACAGCCTCTGACTGATGTGTGGGCTACTTTTCTCTTTTACTTTCCTCGGGTGTAGTTTTTCCAAAGTTTTTTAAAAAGATACCTTTCTCATTGTAAGCTAATTTACTTACGCCAAATAGCTTTGCTCTTCTGTTATCTGATGAAAACAATTTTCTGACAAATGTGTTGCACTGATGCAGGACTCTCCAACCCTCTTCCTGGAGAGCTACTGTCCTGTACATTTTCATCTATCTATCACACCTGATTCTAATAATTAGCTGTTGATAAGCTGATTCAGGTTAGTTACAACTGGAGTTGGAGCAAAAACCTACAATACAGGATGGTATCTCTCCAGGAACAGGGCTGGAGAACCCTGCACTAATGTATTTTGCGTGAAGAAAAATGATGGTTGCACACCCCATATCACTCTATTGAAGCAAAAACCACTGACTTTCAATATAAAACGCAGGGGAAATGGTTTAAAACTAGGCTTGGGCAGTATACTGTATATACTGTATACCGGAGTATTTGTAAATTGCCACTAGATGGGTTTTCCATACCGTTGAAACAATTTATTTGAAGTTTTTCAACACATTTGAATATTTGTAGCTACCTTTTTAAGTAAATACCTGCAGTCAACTTGTGCAATACGTTAGGAGATGAAGCAGATTGTGTTCTTCAATTCACCTATCACATTATGAAGCTTACCGTAGTTCCCCAGAACAGTTGAGCTAATCACGTGCTTGTTTGTAAAAAGCACAACGGGAGAAAGCAGGAGCAGGTGAGTCCTGCTGTATATTGATGGTGGTCACATTTTTATATTTAAGTGTTTTTTTGCCTTTCAGAAAATACATTAGTACAACACATTGATTTAAGTCAACTACCACTAGTCCATTAGGAACATTCAATGTGGTATTGGTAATCAACAACAGTTTATATTTGGCCTTGTGTTTTAGGTGAATTTGTCTCCCAGTGTCTGTTGGAAAGCAGACTAAACCAGGTTTTCCTCAAGGTTTTTGCCTGTGCTTAACTTTATTCAGTTTATTTTTATCCTTTAAATGCCGATGACAAGCATACCAATAACATGACACAGCCACCACCAAACTTGAAAATATAAAGTGGTACTCCGTGATGATGGATTTGCCCCAAACATAAAGTGAATTTCTATGCCACAAATTTAGCTGTTTTACTTTAGTGCCTTATTTGAACCAGGATGCATGTTAAGGAAACTTTGTATTATGTACAGGCTTACTTCTTTTCACTCTGTCGTTTAGGTTATTATTGTGGAGTAACTACAATGTTGTTGATCAATCCTCTGTTTTCTCACAGCAATTTAACTGTTTTAAAGTCACCAATTTCCTCATGGTGAAATCCCTGAGCTGTTTCCTTCCTCTCCGTCAACTGAGTTGGAAGGGCGCTTGTATCTTTCTAGTGACTAGGTGTATTGATACACCATCCAAATTGTAATTAGTAACTTCACTACGCTCAGGGATATTCAATGTCTGCTTTTTTATTTTTACCCAGGTGCCCTTTGTGAGGCATTGGAAAACCTTGCTGGTCTTTGTGGTTGAGTCTGTGTTTGAAATTCACTGCTCGACTGAGGGACCTTTAAAGGTAGTTGTATGTGTGGGTTACAAATTTGAGTAAGTCATTCAATAATCATGTTAAATGCCATTATTACACACACTGAGTCCATGCAACTTATTAGGCTTGCGATAACAATTACATAATACATTTCAGCATTTGATTTTTAAACATCTCTAAAAACATAATTCCACTTCGACATTATGGGCTATTTTGTGTAGGTCAGTGACACAAAATATTAATTTACATTTTAAAGTCAGGCAGTAGCACATCACAATGTGGAAATGGCCTAAGCCACAGGTGATGGCCTAAGCCACATATCAATAGCAACTGTACGCTGTATGGTATATTTTACATTTAAATTAAATAATCTAGCTACCTACATTCTTACAACTTCAGGCCCATATTTGAATTCAAGCAATGGCTCTATGTGTGAAGTCAGACCTTGGAGGACCAAAGCAAATCTTATGTTATTCTACTGAGCCACACAATCTGCTATATCCTCACTAAATGTGTTGTGACAGAGAGTTAACACTTTTGAAACAAGTGATAATACATTTCTGTTTGCATTTAAGTCACCTGAGTCTAAGCCTATCAATGCTTGCATTTCAGCACTCCAACCACCCTGTAGCATTCATCTCTTATTATTTTGAATCTGCTTATCATGAATTTGAACAGAATGCTGCCTCCGTATGACCTCCTCTCAGTCTCAATAGTCAAATAACATTTCCCTGCAGACACACAATATTATCTTTCTACAGTACCTTTCTCTGGACTGCTTAACGGTTAATCCAACCATTTTAAGGTACATGGAGAAACTGCTATTCAAATATTACCAATGTTCGGCTTGCCCGATTTGTCTGAGGCGGTGTCCAGAGAACAGCTGCTTTATGATGATTTTAGCTGTAGGATAAAATATTTCAGTTACGACAGTTCCATTGACTGGCTGGTTCTTGACTACCAAGCAATTTTACATGAATTAATTTACTTGCTTTAGTAAGAAGTAAGCCTACGAAAATGTATATCTTTTTTTTTTTTTTGTCTTTTCAGGTATCAGGATGGTGGACAAGAATATATACATTGTCCAAGGGGAGATCTGTACTGTTGTAGGTGCCATCAAGAGGAATTCAAGGTGGAATACCCATACTCCTTTGGTAAGTTGTTTTGTCTTGTTAAAGACCATTTTTGTAACACAATAGTATTTCTCAATCAAGGTTTAGTTTCATATAAGACAACAGTTTTTAGTTGAGCTTCTTTAATTGTCGAACTACCTGCTCAAGGAATGAGTGTTTCAGACTTGGTACAAGAGGAAGGAAGATTAAAAAGAAGAGATATGCAGAAATAGTTTTCATAGTGCTGCCATTGTTTTTTTGTGTAGTGTTAAGGCCTAATCGTCATAAATACTTTAATACCTTAAGTCTACATAGGCAGCTACTCTGAGTAGAAAAAAAAGTAATTGCGTTAAAAATGTAGGCAATGTGTTAATTTGGTCAAATCTACAGCATTTGAATGGAGTAGTTTCACTTTGAGCTTCAATGTCCTCTCATGCTTGAGTTTTTGTTGATGCCAGTACTGTTTGTTTTATTGTTGTACAGGATGAGGAACAAGATCCATTGCTTAACAGTTTCAGCCACCTGAAAGAGATTCTCAACAATATGAAAGGTAATAACCTAATAATGGCAAGCACAGTACATGGTGCAGTGTATATTTGGCCTTTTTTTTCTATAGAACTACAGAATATTAGTGGATATCTAAGGTAAGTCCCTATCTCTAAATTGTCATCCCACACGCAAATAGATACCTGCAAGCAGTCTCCTTTACTAATTCCTCACTAGCCCTCTTTGCAAATCTTCTCTCTCTTATTTCCTCCCCAACAGCATTTCATACTTACATTATTATGCAGGTACAGAGGAGATGATAACACAAAGTATTTTAAGTTTATAGCAATTGTTCGTTATACTAGAACAACTATCATTGCCATTGTCCATGGAAGAAGACCAGCTTAAAATGAAAGTCATATTTTCAATTTTCCCTCCGCCAATACATTACATGAATAAACCTCAGTCAGTCGGGACCATGAGGCTAAACACATTCAGATTATCACAAAGTGCCTTCTCCTGCCTGAAGAGTAAGAACATATTTAATCAGGTGTGCAGCAGATTTCCACAGAGAAATGGGCTGGCCTTTCAAGTTTGTCAATATTATCTCTCCCAATGTCTTACTGCGGGGGACTACTCAGCTTAATCATTTTTAGAAGTCCCCATTTGAAACGATATCACTGTTTGTTCGTCTTTTATCCAAGTGCCTCATTATGAACAAGACGGCGATGGTAAATGTTACGCTAAGTTGTGCAAGTGTTCTTCTCTGCTCAAGGAGGGGAAGATGCTCAACACTTCAAGACACTGGTACCTCCTGAGTTCTTCTCACAACACTCAATTCAGTAAAAAATTGAATATACTCTGTGTTGGATTTCCTTGAATTTAAGAAGAGCATTCATCCCTTCACATTAGTTATGTTTCTTTGATGGGTTTTGGTTGTGACCATACTTAATATGTATTATTACTATCAAATATATTTCCTCTACAGGGCAATTTTCTCCTTGTACTCAGACATACAAATGTTTTATACTTTAATTCTTAGTACTCTTTATTCCGGGTTGGACATAATGCCGCAACAATCTTCAACTGGAGTCTTAGGCGGCAGTTGGTGCCCTGTCCCATGAGATTCCTCTCTTCCAGCTCAGCCACCACTGTCCATTGTCACGTTCTTTGGCCTGCCTTGCTTGTGCTTTCACGTAGGTGTTCATCTGAGAGCAACTTTCTTTAGGCATCCTCAGCATGTGTTCGCTCCGTCCGATCCTGCTCATCTTGATATACTATGCTGATGGAATTAACCTTGTCCAGTGGTATAGGCCTATGGAGTTTGGCAAACTATCCTTCATGTTGGCAACAAACATTTCATGATGTCATTTTGCTTTGGCGCCAACATGATGCATATTAAAATGTTTAATCTCATACACTTTGCTGAGTAAAGGAGGTTGTTTCACATTACTAGGTTGGTTAGTCTAGTCCACTGCCTATTCCACTACAGTGACATCTGAGGTTTCTTGGCAGAATTAGAGGACATGACCTTCATCATTTTTTTTTGCTAAGTCTTTACATTTCACTTTTCTCTTGTCTACTAAGTTATCCTAATGTAAATTCAAGTCTTGGCATCCTGAATCTTAATGGAGCAATGTTTTTATTTATTTTTATTTGAATTTAAACCCCTGTTTTACCAGGTCAATTGAGTAAGAACACGTTTACACTTTCAACAATCTGTTTTTTTACAAATATGTTGAGCAATGGATAAGACACAAAATGTTGTATGAAGTCCTCTGTTCAAGGTGCCCTAGAGGGCCTACAAAGTATTGTATCTTCACAGGTGTGTTTGTAATTGAGAGTCTCATGGATAAGGTCAGCAGGTGGCAGCCATGCAAGTCTGTTCATGCACTGTGAGTGGTGTATGTGTGGCTTTACTCATCTCTCTTCATTAATTCATAAACACAGCAAAAAAAAGAAACACCCTTTTTTCAGGACACTGTCTTTCAAAGATAATTCATAAAATCCAAATAACTTCACCAAACTTATTGTAAAGGGTTTAAACACCGTTTCCCATGCTTGTTCCATGAGCCATAAACAATTAATGAACATGCACATGTGGAACGGTCATTAAGACACTAACAGCTTACAGACGGTAGGCAATTAAGGTCACAGTTAGGAACTTAGGACACTAAAGAGGCCTTTCTACTGACTCTGAAAAACACCAAAAGAAAGATGCCCAGGGTCCCTGCTCATCTGCATGAACGTGTCTTAGGCATGCTGCAAGGAGGCATGAGGACTGCAGATGTGGCCAGGGCAATACATTGCAATGTCTGTACTGTGAGATGCCTAAGACAGTGCTACAGGGAGACAGGAGGGACAGCTGATCGTCCTCGCAGTGGCAGACCACATGTAACAACACCTGCACAGGATCGGTACATCCGAACATCACACCTGCGGGACAGGCACAGGATGGCAACAACAACTGCCCGAGTTACACCAGGAATGCACAATCCCTCCATCAGTGCTCAGACTGTCCGCAAGAGGCTGAGAGAGGCTGGACTGAGGGCTTGTAGGCCTGTTGTAAGGCAGGTCCTCACCAGACATCACTGGCAAAAACGTCGCCTACGGGCACAAACCCACCGTCGCTGGACCAGACAGGACTGACAAAAAGTGCTCTTCACTGACGAGTCGCGGTTTTGTCTCACCTGGGGTGATGGTCGGATTCACGTTTATCATCGAAGGAATGAGCGTTAAACCAAGGCCTGTACTCTGGAGCAGGATCGATTTGGAGGTGGAGGGCCCGCCATGGTCTGGGCTGGTGTGTCACAGCATCATCGGACTGAGCTTGTTGTCATTGCAAGCAATCTCAACGCTGTGCGTTACAGGGAAGACGACATCCTCTCTCATGTGGTACCCTTCCTGCAGGCTCATCCTGACATGACCCTCCAGCATGACAATTCCACCAGCCATACTGCTCGTTCTGTGCATGATTTTCTGCAAGACAGGAATGTCAGTGTTCTGCCATGGCCAGTGAAGAACCCGGATCTCAATCCCATTGAGCATGTCTGGGACGTGTTGGATCAGAGGGTGAGGGATAGGGCCATTCCCCCCAGAAATGTCAGAGAACTTGCAGGTGCCTTGGTGGAAGAGTGGGGTAACATCTCACAGCAAGAACTGGCAAATCTGATGAGGAGGAGATGCACTGCAGTACTTAATGCAACTGGTGGCCACACCAGATACTGTTACTTTTGACCCCCCCCCCTTTGTTCAGGAACACATTATTCCATTTCTGTTCGTCACATGTCTGTGGAACTTGTTCAGTTTGTCTCAGTTGTTGAATCTTATGTTCATACAAATATTTACACATGTTAAGTTTGCTGAAAATAAACGCAGTTGACAGTGAGAGGACGTTTCTTTTTTTGCTGAGTTTAGTTAGGAAAGTCACATCTTTGGTTTATAGTTTGGAAATACTTGACATAGAAAATACTTGGAATCTTTTTATTCTGGCTGTCCTGAGTTCACTTGTCTAGAAGTGATTTAGTTTTCCCTACTCTAATTGACTTTTTAAGGCATGGGATGGCAAGTTGCGTTTAAAGTTATTCAAAAATGAACGTCAGCCAATTGTATCTCTAGTAAACGTTTATGGTATCTCTAGTGCCATATAGGGTTCGCATGCAACAACCCCACTAGAACCCCTGACCTCTATCACCGTCTGTTGTGATTGATCATTTGGAGTGGCTCTGTTGTGCGTTTTAATGGAGGGGTGCTAGCTGATGGTCACCGGGTGAGCTAACTCTGCGGTCAAGCCTTTGTGCTGTCATGCTTGTGCAATGGGATTCCTGGCAGCCCCATCCCCAGCCACAGTAGCAGCTAGTGGAGAGATGGAACACATGGACCCTGCAGCCATGGTCTCAGCCCCCTCCAGGCGTAGCGCATCCTCCAGGGAATGCCACTGCCTCGAGATGGACAGGCACGGCTGCGCCAGGGGCCTGGGAGGAATCTGCCACGCTTTTTCATCCCCCCCCAACCCCTCTCAGAACACCAAAGGCCTTGTTAGTACTCCACAGCTAGCATTGGGGGAACAAGTGTTATATTATGTTTATCTACTTTGATTCTGAAGAGGTAACTGATGTATTCTCTTGGTTGCCAGTTAGTTTACAGAAGGTAGTTTAGCTCAAGTTGCCTTTCTGGAATATTCTAATGGACTAAACATTATTTTTTGTTATCCCATGTTGTGACTTCCATTTGAGTTTGAGCAGACTGACTTGATTATAGTTCTTTTTTTTTGGTACTCATGAGGTTTGATATGAAATTTGCAATGGGCAAACATTAGGGGGGTTAAAAGCTGTTATTGCCTCCCTAACCCCCAATCTTGTGCATATTTGGCTCTCTGACATGGTATGTCCATGTCCTGGTGAGCGATGAAAGCCTAAATAAAAGCAGATCACATAACCAGGCCAAAGCCCAACTCTGTATTTGACAGACTGATCAATGTGTTTTTGTTTTGCGGCAACACAAACACAAGCTAAGTCCCCTGCCACCACACCCGCCCAACCAATATTTCTGTACGAATTCTTCCGGGTGGGCTGTAGTGGCCCAGCTGTCTGCTTAATGAAAGCCCAGTAATTCCATTCACACTGTGTATCTTAGCTCCTCTAACAACAAAAGCAACCAGTGAACAAAATGTGGATTAGTACTGAAAGGTTTCTCAGCCACTTTCTCCCCGTTGTTAAAGGTTCTGTTCTCCTAGCGTGATTGACAGGGCCATGTGCCATGGCACAATGCAGCTGGAAGTATATCATCTGCAATTTTAAGTTGGGTAAATATAGCAGGGAGTCTTGTCAAGCAGAGCTATAAATTGTTCTGGGAAAGGAAGTGTTGTCTCTCTTTCTCAAATTTTCCCCCCTACAACTTCTGGAAAGAGGGTTTCTTCTTTATTTCAAACAGAGGACACGGTTATGGAGCCTGGACCAGTGGTTAAGCATATGCCATGCAAATCCCCTCTGCCACTCCACCTTACCACGTCACACTTCTCTTTTCCCCAGAGGAAGTAGGCCTTGTATCTCCTTGGGAAGGGATGTTTTTTTATGCTTCATCTTCCATCACTAAGCTCATTAGACTCATATAATTGAGTGCTTTCTACAGATTTGCAATCTGCATCTACGGCTTTTAGATTTTAACTGCTTGTTTGCAAACAATGAAAGGGTAGACTTTCCCCCTTTTTTGTTTAATATATTTCATACAAACACTAATAAATCACAGCATGACTTTTATGAGATATGGCTTTTTCTTTGCAACTCTGCCTAGAAGGCCAGCATCCCAGAGTCGCTGCTTCACTGTTGACGTTGAGATTGGTGTTTTGCGGGTACTCTTTAATGAAGCTGCCAGTTGAGGACTTGTGAGGCATCTGTTTCTCAAACTAGACACTCTAATGTACTTGTCCTCTTGCTCAGTTGTGCACCGGGGCCTCCCACTCTTTCTATTCTGGTTAGATCCAGTTTGCTCTGTTCTGTGACGGGAGAAGACCACAGCGTTGCACGAGATCTTACGTTTCTTGCCAATTTCTCGCATGGAATAGCCTTCATTTCTCAGAACAACAATAGACTTGACGAGTTTTAGAAGAAAGGTCTTTGTTTCTGGTCATTTTGAGCATGTAATCAAACCCACAAATGCTGATGCTCCAGTTACTCAACGAGTCTAAAGAAGACCAGTTTTATTGCTTCTTTAATGAGCACAGCAGTTTTCAGCTATGCTAACATAATTGCAAAAAGGTTTTCTAATGCTCAATTACCCTTTTAAAATTATAAACTTGGATTAGTTAACACAACGTGCCATTGGAACACAGGAGTGATGGTTGCTGATAATGGACCTCTGTACGCCTATGTAGATATTCCTTTAAAAAATCTGCTGTTTCCAGCTACAATAGGAATTTACAACATTAACAATGTCTACGCTGTATTTATGATCAATTTGTTATTTTAATGGACAAAAAATTAGCTTTTCTTTCAAAACAAGGTACTTCCAAAGTGACCTCAAATGTTTGAATGGTAGTGTATAAAAACACAAATATTGCAGTATGTCTACCAAAGGTCATTAGTACTACTGTAACAAAAATACAATTTTGTTGCTATTAGCTGTTTTTGGGTATGACATTTTCTAAGTTTCTTCAGCTGTCATTGTAGATCATATTTACATGTTAAATTTGAATGTTCTATATTCACTCCAAAGCCTGGTTCGAAACCTTGTCTGCCTTATTGCCTCATGGTTTTCGAGTTATGGTTTGCCAGTGCTGTCCACTAGTCATTGAACATCTGGGTCAGTAAGTAGACCAGTGATGACAAGGATAACCATGTGGATATGTGTTGGGTAATCCCCGCACTACACTGGAATTACAAACAAGTAACTAATAGCGACAAATTGGCCCTGTGACAAATTTGGTAATGCCTATTACGTTGAGCTGTCCATATCTGCTCATTGAAGCCATAGGCAGTGGATGTTTTACAACATCCAAAAATGCAAAGCATTGTTTTGATGTGTAAATTCAATCAGAGCTCTCCCCTGACATTGGCAGAGAAGTGATGTATTCTATAAATGATCTATGTTTAACATCAAACAGAGAGATCTGTCTCAATCCCCTGTTGAATAATTCTGTGGATTTATTTTAACGGTGATACATTGGTCGACTATACCTCTGAGAAGTAGGAAAGAAAAGAGCAGGGTGAACACAATTCATTCAGATATGTATTTTTTTGGTCTATCTTTTCTACCTTTTTGTAATGCACAAGTCAGTCTCAGTCAGACACAGCTTTTTAAATCTTTAAATCTTTTTTTTTCTTCCTCCCCTTTCCTTTACTGCGAAGGTCAGATTTGACAGGTCTGCAGAGAAAGCAGTCAGTCTAAATCCCCTCATTTTTATTCCTACAAATACAGGTTCTGAGATTCCAACACCCACAAGATCTAAAGCCAGAGCGGCCTTTGACTGACAGCTCTTTCTCTTTTTTCCAA
Source organism: Oncorhynchus kisutch (assembly GCF_002021735.2). Classification (NCBI taxonomy): domain Eukaryota; kingdom Metazoa; phylum Chordata; class Actinopteri; order Salmoniformes; family Salmonidae; genus Oncorhynchus; species Oncorhynchus kisutch. The sequence continues at coordinate 40,644,595 of NC_034184.2, forward strand.
ACACTAACGAAATTCACAAGCACACCTCTAATTGACTGGAATCACCAGAAAGGCACCAGTGGTTGATATTAGGGGGCATGGCAGTGAAAGCGTAGAGTGAATGCCGTAGCCATGATTTGATCACTTGCAGACTGACCTTTTCAATAATTACCTCCTTGTCCCCTGAGCAAAAGACAATGCAGAGACAATTTTGGCAGGAGTGGCAAAATTAGGCAAGGGAGCACGTTTGAATCATGTTATTTTTGTCTAAAACACTTCATGTTCATGATGATTTCATCCCTTTAATGGTAATTGGGAAGTGGATGCTGAAGAAATTACATTTTTTGCAACAGAAAATAATTTTATAAAGTGTCTTAACAAGCTAAATCAGGGTCTGCTTGTTATTTTAATTTTTTAAATAAAAATTTTCTTCCTAGTTTCTTTATTAAAGTATTAACATTATTTATGTGTTACTTTATCTATGAAATGCCTACCACCCCATACGTGTACATCATTGCACAGTCTCGTCCATCAATAAGTAGAAACACACACACACTCGTAGTTCAAGGTCAAGTGTGTGTGCCGTCTTGGCCGCACAGCTGTGTTCAGGCAGCTGTGGCCGGGCCTCTGAGGGCCGTAGTCTGTGCACGTGGGAACCGACTGTGCCCTTTAGGCCCCCTGCGCTCCTCTGCCACCTGATATTCGCACATATATCATACCCAATTGAACCGCCAGAATGCAGTCGGCAAATGCCAAGTAAGAGCCATAATTCATATCGCTCAGTCACGTATACAAATATGTTTACTCATGAAGACATTTTACCCTGAGGAATAGCCACTGTGAGAACTTCATTACATGTCCCTGGTGTTTTCCCAGTACGCTGTGGGCTTGCCACTGAGATTATGATAAGGGAGGGTTATATTCTCAGTCCCAGTTTTAGTCATTTTTTTTTGCTCATTTCAAAAAGCCAGTAATTACTAATGATGGTGTTGTCAGAGCCGTTAATAGCCTGATAATTTTCCTGATGCTTGATATCATGCCTATTTATAACCCCAAATCCACTACTCTTCTTGAGTATTGAGGACAACCACCATGCCATAATGCGATAAGATTGTGTGCTATTGAAATTCATTCTGTGAAGTTGCCTATATATTTGCTTATCCCCATCCCTTTAAAGCATGTGGATTCTCATTCACCACTGTGCTCTAATTGGGACTTATAGGTAGGGGGGACTTTTTACTCTTTGACTGTGAATGTCACAGAGAAACATTGTGTGGGCCCAGACCTGAAGGACAGCAGGTGTTTGACCCTGTCAGGAATTTACAACTGCTGTCCCTTAAGGAACAAGACTTATTTTCCATTGCGCCAAAAACTCGAGACCTGGGGGTTTCCGTTAGAGAGATGGTGTCCTGTCTGCTACTTCTCCCAACCTTTTCATTTGTTCCTGTCCATGGGAAAGGTGGAACGCTTAGCACCCTCGTAGGATTAATGCCCCAGTCCGAATGGGGAAAGGGTTCAAACTTTTTTCTAGGAACAGTACTCAAGCTTTCATTATTGGGCGCTTGGGGAAGTTTAACGGTTAACTGTCAAGCCAAAGGAATGGCAAAATGTTGGACAACTTTCACAATATGAATCTTCAGTACAGTACAAACGTCATATGGGACATTTTATGTTGGACACTGTATGCAAGGTAACTTTATGACAAGCAGAGCAGTGGGTTTCGGGATGTGGCCATTGTTGGTGCAGTAGGCCTTTGTTCGTCGTTGTAAAAGCACCAAAAAAAAAAAAATGCATCAAATGCGCATGATTAATCGGGGTCCTATACCAAGACAGGCTGTCACCTAGTGCTGGTTAGTAGCTGTAAATCTGTCCAGTTAACTGTGCTTTAACCGGGAACTGACAGGCAGGGCTTAGGCCCGGTGTGAAGAGGCGATGCAACTGTTGTCCTGTTTCAGAGCCTCTCAACAATGTGCTGAGTGGATGGAGAGTCCCGGCAGAGGGCCATTAATCATATTGGCCTGGGACTGTGGGGGCAGGTGGCTTGGAGGATCCGGATGTTCTGGCAGGAACAGAGGGCAAAACGGGCTCAAAACAGCCCCTGTGAGCCCCAAAAGAGAGGGGGACAGGGGTACACCGTTTGGTTGAGCAAAAGAAGAGGATAGGCGTAGAGCATTGTTTGGTGCGACTATTCAGATCCTATGTAGGTCATTGAAGGGCAAAGACAAGGAAATGTACTTCGATGCTCAGCTTTTATTTTGAGAGGTGCTGTGCAGAGTATGATAAGCAAACATGGCCGGCTAATTCCTTTTTGCCGTCTGCATTAATGATGGCCTGACACACACGTGCTCCGGTTAGAAATAAATTTTTAACAAGATATATGATTTTCACCCTCTATGCTGTTTCTAACCACTACAGGCATTATGTCTGAGAGACAAATAGGTTGACATAACAGTCAATGATATTCTGGTAAAGATAACATTGATATTTTTGGGGGGGGAGTATAGGCCACAGACAAAGTCTAAGCAAACCTACAGGGTCCTCTATCCTCCAGGGTCCTCTATCCTCCAGTCTATAGGTGATCAGTTGAGTTCAGGTCTAGGCCCGCCTAATGTACGTTGTCAGTTGTGAACCAATGCTGAGGATTTAGTGTTTTCCAGTCTGCTGCCTGGATTGTGCTTTAATGTTCTGTTAAGCATAATCTTATGAGGTGGTAATTGGCCCATTGTGGGGCAGATCTCGAGCAGGACCTCCCCTCTGCCTTTGTTCAGCCTGGAGGTGATAGGCTTTATGTTCAATTATGCTTTAAGGACTCCACACTGGGAACTGAGAATATGAATAAAGCAGTGGGTATTAAGCTAGGGTTTGGGACATTTTCAACACCTGCTTCCTGCGCCCGTCCCCACTGGAGGTCTGGTCTAAAAACAACCTGGGCCCGCATGTGGTGCCACTTTGATGGGGCGAACAATATTTAGCAGATTGACTATGACCCGGTATTGAAAATGGAGGTGCCAAGTATTTGCTTTCAATGTTTATTTATGTGAACGCGTCGCTATTTATAGCCTGACACGAGGCTGAAACCGTTTTAGAGGAGGCCCCGAATTGTGTTTGCATGGCGGCGGTTTATGTTCTGTGTATTGTTGGCGCCTCACGGACAGCATTTTTTCACCTTTTAATTAGTCATTCTGTAGCAGATCACTTTCCAGTGTGATGTGATTTGCATTTCTGTTCTGTGTCTGGAATGTCCTTTTAGTTCATCACAGTCCCAGTAGATCTCGGGTGCCTTGGTAAAACAGGGGATCTGGGCTCTAGTGTTGACTGTTTCTGATGTATAGATTAAAATTATATAGGGCTATATAGTACATCTATTCAATCTTCCAGGTGAATGTTTACCCCCATGCAAATGCTTTGGATTATACCAGCTAGATCTTTAGGTCATTTGGTTTAGCCTCCCGCTTTCTCCAGCAAAAATAACATTGGTAGAAGTTGAATATCTCTTGTCTGCTTTCTTTTCCTCCAAAATGGCCTTCGATTGAACCACGCCTCTCTAAGTTGTGTGCATTGTTAACACGTAGGGAGAACAACAGAAAGGTACCTTGTGGTTATCAGGTCATGCCAAAATGGTTAACCGTCTGAAAAAAACAACATAAGGCTAAACATGTTGATGCCAGGGGCTGTAGTTAGGGGCTGGCTGGTCTTTTATCAGGGATTCTGTTATGTGGACAGTACATATTTCATAGTCCCTATTAGTGTTTTCCCTCTTCCTTCTGATTGAGTTGGTCTGCTATAGGGCATGCCTGTTTTGTAAAACCTTTGTCACAGTCTCAGCATGGAAAGATATTGTAGGGGCTCAACCCCGAACACCTTCGACAGACTATCATTCCATGTAGGAAGATATGTTGAGTAGAATATGTGAAATATTGCATTCAATTGATGACTGGTGGACACCAAAGTTGCTTACAGGAAGGGTAGGGTACGTTGGAAAGTCAGAAATAAAGCAGTGGACCACTGATTCACTGTCTGTAACATTAGTGGCCAGGATAATCTCCGCAGCAGGGGAGCAAAGCTGGAGAACTCAAACTGCACACCTGACTAGCTGTGGAAGTTGCCCTGCTATTGTGGGTTGGTGGAATGGGATTTTTATATATTTTTTTGTAAAAAATAAGGGCCGATATTAGTATTGTGAGGAGGCACTGTCTTGCTTGTGTGGCGCTCACTTCTTAAGCCTTGGGCGTCCCAGTACGAGTACCATACTACCTTGATGGACTGTGTTAATAAACCTCCCTACAGACCCACACACACCCACCTCACACACACATTCGCGTGCACACACACATGCAGTCTCACCACACACAGCTGCTTGTTATTTCATGCCCCATAAGGGCCCTGTGACCACGAACATTCTAAAACGCATATCCAATTAGGTAAGCATTGCTGTGTGCATCAGCTTCCAACTGTGATTCTCACACACACATTGATACATAGAATTCCTCACAAAATGTCTACATTTCTTCCCAATCCCTGAATTCTATTGTAATAATTTTAAAGTACAATTTTTGTAGTCTGGGGACCACTTGGTAAGTTCCTGTATTGATGCTTTTGGAACACCAAGTACAGTTCCCAGAAGAGACAACAATTTTATGATTATTTTTGTAATTTCCCACACCCCTTTTCTCCCCAACTTCGTGATTACGAACTTGTCTCATCGCTACAACTCCCCAACGTGCTCGGGAGAGGCGTAGGTCAAGTCATGCGTCCTACGAAATATGACCCGCCAAACCGCGCTTCTTAACACCTGCCCGCTTAATCCGGAAGCCAGCCACACCAATGTGTCAGAGGAAACACTGTTCAACTAGCGACCTGAAGTCACCCTGCAGGCGCCCGTCCCGCCACTAGGAGTTACTAGAGCGCGATGAGCAAAGTAAAGCCCCTTAGACTGCTGCGCCACTCGAGAGGCCCCTGACGACTATTTTTCAGAGTTTTTTTGGCTCAGAACAGGGCAGCACGTCTGGCCCTTAAATGTATATGGAGAGCTAACATTGATAATATGCATGTTAATCAAAGTGGGAGTGAGATTGACTTCATCACTACTTCTTTTTGTAAGAAGTGTTGACATGCTGAATGCACCGAGGTGTCTGTTTAAACTACTAGCATACAGCTCAGACCCCCATGCATACCCCACAAGACATGTCACCAGAGGTCTCTTCACAATCCCCAAGTCAAGAGCAGACTATGGGAGGAGCACAGTAGTACATAGAGCCAAGGCTACATGGGACTCTATTCCACATCAGGTAACTAATGCAAGCAGTAGAATCAGATAAATACACCTTATCGAACAGCGGGAACTGTGAGAGACCACACACACAGGCTCAGATACACATAAGACAAGAACCTTACATACATGGTGACATGGATTTTGTATTGTAGATACAGTACCTTCGTAAGGATTCAGACCCCTTAACTATTTCCACATTTTGTTACGTTACAGCCTTATTCTAAAATGGATTTTAAATAATGTCCTCAATCCACACACAATACCCCATAATGACAAAGCAAAAACAGGTTTTTAGAAATGTTTGCTAATTTATTTAAATAAAAAACTGAAGGGGCCTCCCTGAGTGGCGGAGCGGTCTAAGGCACTGCAGCGCAGTGTTTTAGGTGTCACTACAGACCTGGGTTCGATCCAAGGCTGTGTCGCAACCGGCCATGACCGAGAGTCCCATAGGGGGCGCACAATTGGCCCAGCATTGTTCATGTTAGGGGAGGATTTGGCTGGGAGAGCAACAAATGCTCATTGCATTCTAGTGACTCCTTGTCGTGGGCCGGGCGCCTGCATGTGTTTCCTCCGACACGTTGGTGTAGCTGGCTTCCTGGTTAAGCGGGCGGTTGTTAAGAAGAGCGGTTAGGCAGGTCATGTTTCGGAAGACGCATGACTCGAACTTCACCTCTCCCGAGCCCCCGATTGCTCAGTTTGGCCGTGCGGCAAGCTCTAGGAAGAATCCTGGTGGTTCCAAACTGCTTCCATTTAATAAAAATGGAGGCCTCTATGTTCTTGGGGACCTTCAATGCTGCAGAAATGTTTTGGTACCCTTCCCCAAATCTGTGCCTCAACATAATCTTGTCTCAGAGCTCTACAGACAATTACTTGGACCTCATGGCTTGGTTTTTGCTCTGACATGCACTGTTAACTGTGGGACCTTATATAGACAGATGTGTACCTTTCCAAATCATGTCCAGTCAATTGAATTTACCACAGGTGGACTCCAATCAAGATGTAGAAACATCTCAAGGATGATCAATGGAAACAGGATGCACCTGAGCTCAATTTCGAGTACTGTAAGTACTGACTACTTACAGTACAAGTGAAAAGTTTGGATACACCTACTCATTTATTTATTTTATTTATCTAACCTTTATTTAACTAGGCAAGTCAGTTAATATCACATTCTTATTTACAATGACGGCCTACCCCGGATGATGCTGGGCCAATTTATTTCTTAATATTTTCTATGTTGCAGAATAATAGTGAAGAAATCAAAACTATGAAATAACACATATGGAATCATGTGTTATTTCACTGAAAAAGTGTTAAACAAATCAAAATATATTTGATATTTTTGAAAGTAGCCACACTTTGCCTTGATGACAGCTTTGCACACTCTTGGCATTCTCTCAAACAGCTTTAACTGGAATGCTTTTCCAACAGTCTTGAAGGAGTTCCCACATATGCTGAGCACTTGTTGGCTGCTTTTCCTTCACATTGCGGTTCAACTCATCCCAAACCATCTCAATTGGGTTGAGGTTGGGGGATTGTGGAGGCCAGGTCATCTGATGCAGCACTCCATCACTCTCCTTCTTGGAAAAAAATAGATACAGCCTGGAGGTGTATTTTGGGTCTTTGTCCTGATGATAGTCCCACTAAGTGCAAACCAGATGGAATGGTGTATCGCTGCGGTAGCCATGCTGGTTAAGTGTGTCTTGAATTCCAAATAAATCACAATGTCACCAGCAAAGCACCATCACACCACCTCCTCCATGCTTCATGGTGGGAACCACACATGCAGAGATCATCTGTTCACCTACTCTGCGTCTCACAAAGGCACGGCGATTGGAACCAAAAATCTCAAATTTGAGAAAGGACAGATTTCCACCAGTCTAATGTCCATTGCTCGTGTTTCTTGGCCCAAGCAAGTCTTCTCCTTAGTGTTGTCCTTTTAGTGGTGGTGTCTTTGCAGCAATTCGACCATGAAGGCCTGATTCACGTAGTCTCCTCTGAACAGTGGATGTTGAGATGTCTTACTTGAACTCTGTGAAGCATTTATTTGGGCTGCAATCTGAGGTGCAGTTAACTCTAATGAACTTGTCCTCTGCAGCAGAGGTAACTCTGGGTCTTCCTTTCCTGTGGTGGTCCTCATTAGAGCCAGTTTCATCACAGCGCTTGATGGTTTTTGCTACTGCACTTGAAGAAACTTTTCCAGATTGACTGACCTTCATGTCCAAAAGCCACAAAATACACCTGAATGGATTTCTGCTAATATGTAAATACCACGTGAGTCCTCTTACATTCGGGAGCCGTACAGTCCTATTAACCAAACAACCATGAGAAGGTTGACTCTCTCTCTGTTATGCACATAAACAACAAGATCAACAACTAATGCTAGCCAGAACAAGATGAGCTAAAATCTCATGAAGGAACATTAGATAAACACACTAACTTTTTCACCTAGTTTGTTCAAATTGCACTGATAAATGATGGGGAATTGTAGCCGCCTCATCCTTCTGCTGCTTGCCTGCCAATTCATGCTTGTCCCAACCTAGCCAATGCATGCTTGTCCCAAACCTAGCACCCAAGCTAACTGGCTAAAGTTGGCTAGCTTGCTAGCTCACTACCTCAAGACACAAATGAGACAACACTTCACTCTGACAATTTCACTTGCTGTAGCAGAGCTTTTTAGTCTGTTAACATGTCTGTTAACATATACATATATGTATGAATATATTTATTTATATTTGGCCTGGTGAAGCGGTTTAATGCGCTGATTGAGTAGAAGCTGATTATTTATTTATTTTTTACTCTGCTGGTCTCGGGAAGAAATACCAGTCCTCACTGTCCGAGACCTAGTCAAGACTGAGTACCAATGTATCAAAGACCGAGACGCTCAATATGTGGTCTCGAGTACCACGACACTGATGAATACAAATACAAACATTTTGACAACGTGTGTGTTTGTGATGGGGGAGGTTAAAATCATCACCTTGTTCATTGAACATGCTAAGCAGATACTCAATTACGCCTTTATTTTGTTCATCCATAGTTGTCATCCCCCTTCCTGTTTTGTCACTGGCAAAATGCAATACTTTCCAATTGCACGCCCGGAATTTTAAAAAGACAGCCTAATTTGGGGTCACAGCTGGGTTTTGAGGAGTGTGCGCAGTAAAGGTGACATGGGTCAAGATAGTCTTGTCGTGGGACGACTGGGGGAATGGCTGAGAGGTGGTGGGGAGGGGTGGAACAGGCGTGGGACGATTAAACAACTGCCAGTGTTTCAGGGATCATAAATATTGAATTGAAAAGAGGTGACGTGCGGTGAGCGTTTAAAAAAAAAAACCTGTTGACGCATCCTTCTTAAATAGAATGGGGATCAGTGCCTCCGATTACAAAAGCCATCCTGCAGACGGGAGGGAGCCGGCCGGGCCGAGCGGCCCACACAGCTGACAAGGAGACCTGCTAAGAACCTGGGATAACAAGGAGGTGTTGATTGGTCTGAAAGCAAAATAGACCTGCCGAAATACTGCCAGTCTACCCCTCCCTCTCTCTGGCTCCCTTTTTTATCGACATGGCTCTTCTCTGGCTGACGGATGTGACTGTGACATGGACATAAGGGACAAGGTGGTCCTGGTTCTTTCATGTCTTGGACAAAGCTTCACCTTGATGAGAGGCCCCCCTTCACTGCTCATCTCCTTCATAAATGGCTTTTGAACTGCGGTGAAGTTTGAGACATTTTAAAGTTACCGATGAGGCGAGTTTTGCTTTGGAAACTGGACTTCCCTGATTTTGTCAAATGTTTATCGTTTTGCCTCTTAAAACACTCACAAAGGTGTTGATGCTGTAGTGAAAAGAAGCGTGAGGTAAATATATCCAGATTTGTCAGTTGTAGTCTAATCCCTGTGTGAGAGGGGTGGGTGGCTCCAGCTCTCTGTAGCCCCTCCTCTTCAGTCAGAGTAGGACCTCTATGTACAAGGCAGACTTCAGCCATCTCAGCTATGCACATAAGCCCATGTTGGTTTTAAATTGTAAAAATTCCTGCTAAACTGGCAGTAGTGCAGTAGGTTGAGTGGTGAAATGCCGTCCCTGAATTAACGACCTGGGAACACTTGCAGAGTAGTGTTGTCTTTTTTTTGGAGAAGGGGTGTGGTTGAGAAGAGACGGGGGGGTTGGTGGTGCTCTGTATCTCAGACAACGAGGTCAGGGGGAACTGAACTTGTGAACCAGTGGGGAGCACTGTTACTGTTGAGTCAAGTATTGGTCAAACTTATCCAGGGCTCAATGCACAGATTCCTCTGAACTCAATATTAGGAAGGTGTTCCTAATGTTTGGTATACCCAGTGTATATGGTACATATAAGGAGTGATCTTGAAATACAGGGTTTGTTTTCTCAAGGCTCTCGGATCACCCATAAGGTTGTCTGCCCCCCATGTCTTTTATATTTCACATTTTCTCTTCATTGCATTATTTTATATGGTCATATGGTTAAGCGGCTTGGGCAATCATATAGTAGTTTTACAGATTTGGGGATAAATAGACATTTGTTTGTGACAATGTTATGTGGTTGACTCATCATTCAAACAGTCTTTACTCTGGTGGGGTACTTGAATTAATTTCAAGAACAGTGTTGATGTATTTTTATTGGCATTATCATCAGCCGTTTTTATATGTCAAACATTTACGCCATTGTTCATCCTTGAGCACTAATGTACAGCTACATAGTAGATGATTCAACCGGTTCAGTGGTCTCAATATGCTGGGGCCGGCGAAGGGGGATCATCTCTAGGGACAATGACGTTGTGACCGGCACTTTCATAGTTAGTTTTGATAATTCACTCAGAATTATTCTTAAACAGTTTTTTATCAAGAGTTGGGAGTGACTCATCGGGCGAATGTAGTATCAGGCGCTGTCAGGGCAGGAGAGTAGAAATGGATGTAGGGCACGTCTAGCCAATGACCCATTGCAGTTGTGTAGACAGAGATGCCCCACCTCTTGTCGACCTGTCAGACCGTCTGACACACACGACACACGCATCCATTTTCTTTAAAGGTGACAAAAGGGATTGCCAATTGTTTTTCTGTTTATCAGAGGTGACATGGCCAATGGCGCAAGGGGGCGAGGAGGCCCTGTGTTGCCATAGCTAAATATACATCCCTGACAGCTCCATAATGGGTTCCAGGAAGTTCAGTCGAAAATAAAAACAAAGCAACATTTCTAGCTGATTGGTTTTGAAAGGCCGTTTTTCCTTGTTGAATGGGAAAAATGTGGACTTCAGCATTCCATGGCAGTGATGCCAGTCTGATCGGATAGGCGCAGCCTTGCGTGTGCAGAACGAGCAGGGTGCGTTTCTGCACTGCAGAAAACGCACTTCATGGGAAAGACAATTTGGCCGTTGTGAAAATAGATGATATTGTTCAACACCATTCTTTTAAAATTTGGCTTTATTTTGTCCCAGACTATTTATTCGCCAAATATTGGTCAGGGTTTAAATGCTTTTAACCTGATATAGCCTACTTTGGAAAATGTTGATGTAAAAGAACTCGCAATTTCTCACTTATTTCTACAGTTGGACAAGTGGAAGAGTGTAGAAGATTGTGGGGAGCTGCATTTAGTGGTTTGGAGCTAATCCCTGTAAAGCCTGTAATGTAAGCAACATTGTCTGTGTTTGCACTGTGATCCAAATGATGAGTTAAACTACGTTTCCAACTCAATCTGCAAGAAGATACTCTTAAAAACCTGTTTTTTTCCCTTGCCTAGTAGAAAACAACCAACAATTATGTTTTTGACTAAAGCATGTTTTCCAGATCAAGGCATTTTGTGGTATAAAACATATGGAGAGAAAAAAATTAATACTTTAAACTATTTTTATAAACTTGAAGGCTTGATCGATTCCATTTGACCATGTTGAATGCTTTGATACACTAGGCTCTGACTTGGTCCGTATTTAGAGTATTATGGATGAAAGCAAGTGCCTTGTAATGAATTCACTCAAGCGGTACTGAGGCTGACAAGGCAGAAGGTAAGCGAGGCGAGAAGAGACCACAAGTCGTATGGATGGAAGTAGTTCTCCGTTAGATCTACATAAAAATATTTGCTTCAACTTTCTCATGTGAGAGCAGCCTCAATTGTTTACGAACACCTAGCCCGCCGTCGCTTACAGAGCAGAATTTTGTCATGAATTCATAAAGATAATGCACTAGCTGGATCCCATCCCATTTGCTCAGCTGTTCGATATTACCCCACAGTATCTTGGAGGAGCCACTTAACACGGCATGGTTTAAAATTACTGCGCTCCTGGCAAACGGCCTCTGTATTAAACTCAAACACCACTTTTGTAAGTTGTTTGTATTCCTTTTTTTCCTTTGCCTCTCCGGTTTGGGTAAATGATGTGCTGAGAGATGTTTTATGACAAACAGCAAGCCCCAGGGAAGTGCACTTTATACATCACTAGAAGGGCCTGCCATGTGAACTGCGATAGTGGCTCAGTTTTTTTGCTCTACATCCCCACTGCACAAATGCTGAGGGAAACTTGAAGGATTGCATTTCCTGGTATCTGTAGAGAAGACTGGAGAGTTAAGTTTCTCTATCCTGCTGACACCCCACCTACAGAGGAAGGAGCATAGATCCTAGAACCATGCCAATAGCCTCGCTGCAGGATGGTGTCCATAAAGCTTGCCCTCTCGGGCCTTGGCCCAGCCCCTGGCCTAGCCCCTGGCCTCTCCGTTTACCGAAAGCTGGTTACAGTATCGTAGACATGCGGACCCATGGGGGAGTCATTTATGACAGTTGTCGCCTTTAGTCCGCTAAGCCAGCCAGGGCATCTCCAGTCACTGAGCGGGGTATTTCAGAGCCCCAGTGGGGATAAACCCGATAGGCTTTGTTTCCCCTGCTATGGAGCCCATGTGGCATCACTGGACAGAAATGTCCCTCCGCCCCCAAGCCTCTGTTGTATAAAGTCACCATGCGTTGCCATGGAGAGGACTGCCGCACGTGGAGGCTACGTTACACTTTGGATGGGACGCAACATACATGTATTTTGTTATAAAATCGAATGTGAACATTCTTGGTTTGATGTACGTTATGGTGTAAGAAAAACTCGTCAAATTGTTGGATTATATTAATTAAGTCAACACTGTTTAAAAAAAATCTGTTTTAGTACACACTTTTGGGAGTTTTTTTCCAGCTGTACAATGTTAACTCCACCCTTGGCTAGCAGTAATCTGCTCTACTTATTCATGTGCGCCGCAGACTGGTTAAACGGTATACTAGCCGAGTGAGAGTGTATTGGCTAGGCTGCTAACTGCAGATGGAGAGAGGCAGAGGCAGAGAGGAAGCTCTCATTAATGTGCTTTTGCTGTGTTTAGGAGCTGACTGGCTGGGGCGCGGTGGTTCGTTGTCCCCTCAACCCACCCACCCTCCAGCCCACGGTAAACTAAAAGTGCCAAGATTAGTATTAATCCCTCTTAATGCTGTGGCTCATAATATAGTCACTAGGTGACTTGAGACTAATCCGTTCCAACCTAACTGCTACGATTTATTGAACACATGGAGGATTTGCTGTCAATGCTGGGCGGGTATCAAGAACGCATCATGTCTAAATACAGTGGTATCAGACAGTTAATACTGATGAAGCGGAGGCTGATTGGTACATTCAAATGAGGGCCTTGCGCAGAGTAGGAGGCAGGGATGAGAGGATGACTGGCCTTTCCACAGAATGTTTTTCCTGGCGGTTGTCTATTACTCCTTGATCATACAGCGTTTTGGTACACCAGAACTACATTCATTTCCAATTGAACGCTGTGTTTGTCTTGCAGTATTGCGTTGCAGAGGCAGTTTCAGTGAGTCCTGTGTGGTGCATGCGTTGGATTTATCGAACATACGAAATCAAATTGTATGTGTAGAATGCTTAATGGGAATGGTAGCAGATGGTGAATGTTTTTCTGCCCACATATCTTTAAACGAACTGAAGTGAATGAGAATCAACAGCACTAGATCCTTTACCTTCTAAAATTATGACCATGTAGCCTAACAGTCATTACTTTAGGCATTGACACGCAACACCTCTTGTAGATTGTGTATTTAACTTTCTTCTTTGCAGTGATTTATCCAGCCATTCATTCATGGTTTACCCAACCCTCCATTGTGTGAGCACAGCAGCAGAAGCACAGCTGGTCCTTACAGTAATGTCAAGGTGGCTGAGGAAGCGTCCGTGCTCTGGAGGGAATTCAGCAGTAGCCCTTGGGGGAATTCTATCTGGAGAGCAGCCATAACTCTGACTGTGTAATGCACCTTGGCGGGCTCATGCTAGCAGACATGAGGTTTTGTTGTCATTTCGTGACTCCTCTACAGTGGACTTGTGTGTCCTAAACATCCAACGGGCCACTAGTTCGTTCACTTTGAGTGTTGGATAGATTTATTCCCATGCCCTAATATCTCTAGTTATGGACTGAGGAGGTGGAGGAGTGAGAAAAAGAGTATGATACGTTTATTAGCGGCTGCAATGCTTGTGTTGATCACTGGCCCATTTCCTCTAATCAGTTCATCTTGCTCAGATTTTCTTTAAACAGCTGGTAAATAATTAGTTTCCTCCAGGAGAGCTAACCGGATAAATGTAAGCAATGCATTCTAAAAAGCAATAAATATTTTGAGGACAGACCAAAAAGATTGACACTGTCTTTCGGGTTTGTGTTGTCATTGATGGTTTTATCATTTTTTAAATATCTGTTTTTGGCACAGTACAGGATATTTATTAAGATAATCAAACTCTTTGCCTGTGTGAAATGGAAAAGAAACATACAAGACTGATTCTAGAATAGAAGCATGTTCAAATATCATTTGTAAGAAGCTGTTCAACAGCACTCCTCACATAAAAAGCATTGGTCTCTGTGAGTCCACACCGCTCGGCTTAAACCGGTGTAATCTGATTTTAGTATGCTCCTGTTTGCCAGAGGGTATTGTGTCTTGCTAACACAATAGCTGAGGCCTGTTGTATATCTACAGTGTGTGGTTGCAGGATTCCTTCAGACCCTAGGGAATGCCATTAGATGGAAGCTGAAGGAATGCAGCAGGTGAAACAAATAGGAGGGAGTCCCCCCCCCCCTCGCTCTCTGTCTCGCCCACCCCACCCCTCATTCTTTCCATGCAGTTGTGGATGGTAGTACTCATGAGGAGGGGTGTGAAATCTAGTGTGATCCGGAGCATGTGTGCCGATTTATCCTGCCGAATCGACCGCCATCTACAGCTTAACCTCTTACTGTACCAAACGGAGAGCCCCGCTCCAACCCCCTCCTGACTCCCACCCCCATTCCTTCCCCCCACTTCTTTCCCAAGATGCACACCAGGATCGGCAAGGGTACATGGTCAAAGGATCAGATGGAAATTCTGTATCTTGCGCTCTGTTTATTTTCTGGAAATAGATGTGATAATACCAGGCCACCTCATCTGAAGGGCAGCGTATGACAGCGAACTTACTTTGAAATAAAATGATGGAATTGGATTCGATAATGGGGGGCCGTATTTACCGTGAGGTATGTAATTGGGAGAAAAAGGTTTATAAAGCAACTTGGTCGTGAAAACCACATTTAAGATCATCCATTTGAAATGTCGTGAGAACTTATTGTCGGAAATAAGGAATCATTTAATGTGTTTTGGTGCTTTTTTACACAATGCATTCCCCCCAAATATGGTAAAATGTTATCTTTAGTTGTTCTAACCAGGGGGGGTTGGCACAATCACAGTATTCCACGTGTGCGCTTCTGCATCTTTTGGGAGGCATCAAAACAATTAAAGGGATAGTGCGAGATTTTGTCAATTTAAAAATGTTTTTCTACTTTCTGGGAGTCATGGATACTATTTTTGTCTGTGTGCAGTTTGAAGGAAGTTGAAGGTAGTTTCGAGAGCGAATGCTAACTAGTGTTACTTGACATATGAATGCAAACTAGTCACCTTTCGTCGAAATTCGCTGTTTTGAATCTAAAATAGGTGACCTATGATTTGTGTAGATCTGATGAGAAAAGTTTGGGGGGGTTGTAAGCGAACGAGTGATGCGCATTTGGAGCAACAGAATGCAGTACGCGACTGAAGAAAGAGACAACCAATTTGCTAGTTACAGCATCAGCGGGCGCTCTGGAAAGACAGAGAGTGGAAAGGCAGTTTGCCAGTTACAGCAGCGCGTCTCCTGAACGATAACGAAGAGGTAGGTGAGAAGCCTGACCACAGAGACTGGGTTGAGGTGATGAAAGCATACTTCATGAGCTGTAACCGAAAAACAACTGGCATGTGGAAAGTTTGAGGCGAGGGAGAAAGTGTGGTGGAACAAGTATTGTTTGCATTAAGTGTCTTGCTAGCTGGATCAAATTATCTGTTAGCTAGCCAGATAAATGTTGAGCAACATTAGCCAACTTAAATAATCAAATAATTGAGGTTATGGTGTGAGAATTAGCTAGCTAATAAAGTCAGACAGCTAACGTTAGCTGGCTAAAGTTACAACATTCGATGAGCGTTAGTAACCTAACCATTTCGCCATAGTATTAAAAAACGTATGCTCTTTCTTTCTCTTTTCTTCCACCAGATCTACTGTGTTATATTCTCCTACATTCAATTAACATTTCCACAAACTTCAGAATGTTTCCATTCAAATGATACCAAGAATATGCATATCCTTGCCTCTGGGGCTGAGCTACAGGCAGTTAGATTTGGGTATGTCTTCAGGTGGAAATTGAGAACAAAGGGTTGCAGGCATAACAGGTTTTTAAGGAACAGCAAGGAGTTGTATAACAGTTAATACTATGGCGAATTGGTTAGGGTACTGACGTTAGCTCATCGAATGTTGTAAGTTATAACACGTTAGTTGCTTACTGGACCCTGTCAATCTGTGTGAAATGTTAACTAGCTAACAAACTGTTTTCCCTCTACAGTATGTGGTTCATTTTCAGAATGAGAGAATTAGGTGAAAATGGGGTGTAGCTTGTTAAACACGTGGATTCGGGGATCAAGTGTAGCTGGAGCTGGGCCTGGCTTAAGATGGATGCCACTATAGAGGTGAAAGGAACACCACATACGTTCCCTCTTTCTCCCTTTGCCAACAAAGGGTATCATGCTCTGCTGGCTCATTGTAGAACTGATGTCCACAGGCAGAAAGTGTACAATGTAATATTGTGCAGTGTAGCCCAAAGATATTGCTTTTGTTGTGTTGAACTTGACAGTAACACGTGTGTGTGTGTGTGTGTGTGTGATTATATATATTTTTACTCAGTGAACGTTATTTTTGCACACATGTAGCCTTGTGCACTTGATCGATGTCTACTTTAGTGGCCACTATAATAGAGCAAAAATAGAATGCCAGTTTGTTCAATTCTATTCCTACTTTAAGATGTTTTTTCCCCAAGTGAAATATATAGATGTGTATAGTCACAAGTGGTCTATTATAAGGGCTGTTATGGCTAGCTGCAATATTAGTGTATTGTTTATTCTCAAGAGTTGAATGTCATATGCAGTAAAGTCTAGGCAACAAATAACATTGGATTGCTTTCTTTAAATGTTTTAGCTGTTAGGTTCACATTAACCACTTTTATTTTACACACAGAGACTGATCATGTAGATCATATTCTTTGTTTAATCAGTTAAAACCTGCATTTCCCTCTAGCAGGGATTTATTTTGCATGCTTCAGTGCAAAAAAAAAAAGTGTTACCTTTTTGGGCCCTCGCCAGTTTGCATCCCTGTTTACAACCTTGCACAATCCCTTTTAACGCGCACACACACACACACGCACACACAGAGAGAGAGAGAACGGAACTGAACTCCATGTGTTTCACCCCCCTTCCCCTCTCGTTCTTTCTCTCTCTCAAATGTTTTAATTCGGCATGATAAAACATCCGTTATTTATAAGTTGATTGAGCGTAAAGTGTGTCCATCCATCATAGTGGCGACTGCAGGCTGTGAAACACATTAACTGTACGCCAGGGCCTGGCCAACCCTCGGCTGGAATAATACGGCTTCTGTGCAAAGTATGCAGCATAGAAAATACATTTTATGTACAGGATAACAGGTGCAAGGCAACATAGCGCAGCACCGGTTCCCCTGGCCGGGAAGGTTTACTAAGGAAGTCATGCTTTTTGAATGCGCTGGTTATGCTTTTTATCAACTTGCTTCCATTTTTATGTTAGGACATAAGAAGAGCTGAGTTGATCTTTTTAAGAGTGTTTTAGCTACAGGTTGTCTGAGAACATGGACATTTTAGTTGTTTAGCCTAGATGAAAGGCAATACAACTATTGATTTGAGTAAAAATATGAGGTTAGGGCTTGATTGAGATTGACAACGGAAGAGTGTGGTTGAATTTGTCGCCCACATTCCTCAAGCCTTTGTCGACTGCCTGGCTATTACCATGGCTGTATGCCCCTCCAATATTAAACGTTTAGCATGCTCGCTCTCTCTTTCTCGGTCTGTCCGGCTGTCTCGCTTTTTCTTTTTCTCATAAACAGGGGAATTTCTCCCGAGTGAGGTCCTCTCCTGTTTGTAGTCAATATAAGTCCAAAGGGCAGTTTGAACAGAGCCCCCTGGGTCAGAGGTGCTGGCCAGGCTGTGTGTGTTTGTTTGGTCTTTAGCACTGCCTTTTTTAATATCTGGCCCAAGGTGTGGCAAACAAAGCCTTGGTGGCCAGGGGCCTCCGTTTGGTTGACCTGCTGAAAGACTGATGGAGCGATTATGAAGAGAAGGCATGAAAGACTGGATTAGGAGACCAAACAGGCCTCTTGTTTATCTGTGATTTAAAGTTTATGCTGTGCTGTCACTTTCACAGCCCCCTACGCATGCATGGACGTGCACAGTGCACATGAACACACTCACACTGCGTGCCTCCACCTCTGTCCCCAGCCAACAGTGGGGGGGACAAGTACCCCTACCTTTTTGAGAAAAAAAACCTCTAAGTAATTTTAATAGTATAAAATCTGATGTTTTCCCAATTTGGCTAAGCATACAATATAGCTCAGTATTTGAATGATTTTATTCAGTCATTTTTGCTCATCTTTATCAAGGGTGTCGATAGTTTTGGACAACTGTATATACAAATGCAAACTATATTCCATTCCCCACTGGAAAACACTCCTGCGGTAGCCCTGCAAAAGCTACATAGTTACTTCTGAAGCACTTGGAAAAGTTTTAATTTCTCTGGGGCTTTTAAATTGCCTGTTTAGGTTGTGTCGAGGCATTGTTCAAAGCATCTATAAAATACCACTGTGGGTTGGACGAAACGACCATATGGAGTTCCATAACATTGTTACATCCTAATTGCCCCCTTCGACAAGTGCCAATTTCCTTCAAGAGAAGGCGGGAGAGAGGGGGGAAAAAGAGTAAAGGGGGGGGGCTCGTCGAGTTGACATGCATCAAGCTTCTCCCAACAGATGGATAAGACTGTAGTCCAGGACTTGCCAGCGCGAGATGAAAATTCTCCCTGGATTTCATTTTAGGCTTTCTGGCCTTGTTAAAACGTCCCCTTTCCCCCAGCATTAGGAGCCGGCTGCTGGAAGGGCCCCAACTCTAATTCCAGGAGTGGGGCTCCAGATCAATAACCATCAGTATTTGGTTTTGGGCTGCTGCACTGGTCAACCCCCACACCCCCCTTACCCCTGCTCCCCATTCATGCACCCAGGGTGAGGGTGTCATTTCGAGGTAATTTTCACTGTGAGCTCATGGACCGTCTCAATTGGAGTTTGTGTGTGTGGTGTAGTAGAGCCTCGTAGATAATGGGATTTGACAGGTCTGCTGTTGCACATTCATTTTGGTTATTGTGATGGCACATTAGCATCAGGTTGTGTGCAGTGCATGTACTACAGTGAGTGTGCTCATACTAGGGCTGTCCCTGACACAAAAAAAGAGTAGTCTATTCTTTCGACCAAGCGATTCGTTTGACATTTTATAAACATGCATTTTTCCATTTTGACACGTCCTATGTGTTTTAATCAGATGAACTATATTCACTGAGCTTGTATGATGCTTTAAGGACACAGTTTGATTAAATAATTAAGACACACAAATTACTAGAGTGAGTCCGACCAACAATTGATATGATTGTGCTGGGCCAGGCTCAGACTTGCACCCGTTGTCTCTCTCTCCTCCCTGCTGCATCGACCCCTTCATGACATGTTTATCGTGTTTATCGCGTTGTAGGTGTTGCTGAAGCTGCAACATACAGTACCATTCAAAAGTTTGGACACCTACTCATTCCAGGGTTTTTCTTTGTTTTGACTATTTTCTGCATTGTAGAATAATAGTGAAGACATCAAAACTTTGAAATAACACATATGGAATCATGTAGTAACCAAAACTGTTTTAAACAAATCAAAATATATTTTTATATTTGAGATTCTTCAAAGTAGCCTCCCTGTGCCTTGATGGCAGCGTGGTACACTCTTGGCGTTCTCTCAACCAGCTCCTTGAGGAATGTTTTTCCAACAGTCTTGAAGGAGTTCCCACATATGCTGAGCCCTTGTTGGCTGCTTTTCCTTCAATCCGGTCCAACTCATCCCAAACCATCTCAATTGGGTTGAGGTCGGGTGATTGTGGAGGCCAGGTCATTTGATGCAGCACTCCATCACTCTCCTTTTTGGTGAAATATCCCTTACACAGCCTGGAGGTGTGTATTGGGTCATTGTACTGTTGAAAAACAAATGATGGTCCCCTAAGTGCAAACCAGATGGGATGGCTTATCACTGCAGAATGCTGTGGTAGACATGCTGGTTAAGTGTGCCTTGAATTCTAAATAAATCAGACAATGTCATCAGCAAAGCACTATCACACCACCTCCGTCATGCTTCATGGTGAGAACCACACATGCAGAGATCATCTGTTCACCTACTCTGCGTCTCAGAAAGACACAGTGGTTGGATCCAAACATTTCAAATTTGGACTTTCCACCAGTCTAATGCTCGTGTTTCTTGGCCAGAGCAAGTCTCTTCTTATTATTGTTGTCCTTTACTAGTGGTTTCTTCGCAAGAAATTTGACCATGAAGGCCTGATTTAATGCAGTCTCCTCTGAACAGTTGATGTTGAGATGTCTGTTACTTGAACTCTGTGAAGAGTTGTGTAGGCCGTCATTGTAAATAAGAATTTAACTGTCTTGCCTAAAAATAGATATTTGGGCTGCAATTTATGAGGCTGGTAACTCTAATGAACTTATCCTATGCAGCAGAGGTCATTCTAGGTCTTCCTTTCCTGTGGCAGTCCTCATGAGAGCCAGTTTCATCATTGCGCTTGATGGTTTTTGTGACTGCACTTGAAGAAACTTTCAAAGTATTTGAAAATTTCCGAATTGACTGAACATGTCTTAAAGTAATGTTGGGCTGTCGTTTCTCTTTGCTTATTTGAGCTGTTCTTGCCATAATATGGACTTGGTCTTTAACCAAATAGGGCTATCTTCTGTACATCCAACCCTACCTTGTCACAACACAACTGATTGGCTCAAACGCATTAATTTCCACAAATTAACTTTTAACAAGGCACACCAATCTGGTTTCCGCTTGAGTTATGGATGTGTCACTGCAACCTTAAAGGTACTCAATGATGTCACCATTGCCCTTGATTCTAAGCAATATTGTGCTGATATTTTTATTGACCTGTCCAAAGCTTTTGATACAGTAGACCATTCCATTCTTGTGGGCCGTCTAAGCAGTATTGGGGTCTTTGGGCTTGTTTCCTAACTACTTCTCTCAAAGAGTGCAGTGCATAAAGTCAGAATCTGCTGTTTCAGCCACTACCTGTCACCAAGGGAGTACCCCAACGCTCAATCCTAGGCCCCACGCTCTTCTCAATTAACATCAACAACATAGCTCAGGCTGTAGGAAGCTCTCTCATCCATTAATATGCAGATGATAGTCTTATACTCAGCTGGCCCCTCCCCGGATTTTGTGTTAAGTGCTCTACAACCTAGCTTTCTTAGTGTCCAACAAGCTTTCTTTACCCTGAACCTGGTTCTGAACACCTCCAAAACAAAGGTCATGTGGTTTTATAAGAAGAATGCCCCTCTTCCTACAAGGTGTTATTACTACCTCTGAGGGTTTAGAGCAGTGGTTCTTAACCTGGGTTCGATCGAACCCCAGGGGTTCGGTGAGTCAGTCTCAGGGGTTCGGCGGAGGTTAAGACACACATCCGACTCATATGATTCGTGATGACACGCCCCGCTTGGCCATCATTGGCTGCAGGTGATCACGCTACATCGCTTGGCCTATCTGTGCTGCAGGGAATTTGGTGCGCTCAGTAGTCAACTTGTGACTGTCGTGATGGTACGTCTTGTGATTTCTTAATATTTTAATCCCTTCATACTTACTATATCGAGCAAATAAATGTACAATATGTACAATAAATGTACAATATATATGGATTCACATGTATAACGGAACGTGATGGGAGTCAGCGTCCTAACTGCATGATTTGCAATGCCAAGTTGAGCAATTCTAGTCTAGCACCGGTAAAACTAAGAGAACACTTCCTTAAGCTGCATGGAGATGGAAAATACAAGAAAACAACGCTCGCTGAATTCAAGGTGAAGAGAGCCAGATTCGATGAAAAGGCTACTCTGCCTGTTCTCGGCTTTGTACCCATCAACAAACCGATCCTCACAGCATCGTACGAAGTAGCTTACCTGATCGCAAAGCAGGGCAAACCACACACCATTGGTGAAAGACTCATAAAACCAGCTGTGTTGAAGATGGTGAATATCATGCTGGGAAAAGAGGCTGAAGTTAAGTTATCCCAAATTCCTCTTTCAAATGACACCATCAGCGACAGAATAGAGGGCATGAGCAAAGACATCTTGGCTCAAGTAGTTGCAGATCTGATTTCAAGCCCGGCAAAATTCAGCCTTCAACTCGACAAAACCACAGACGTTTCCAATATAAGCCAGCTTGCTGTATTCGTGCTCTATGTGACAGACGACATGATAAAGGAAGCCTCTTACAACAACTAAGGCAGCCGACGTGAAGAAACTTGTGGATGACTTCTTCAAAGACAACAATCTTTTGTGGGATATGGTTTCTGCAGTTTGTTCGGATGGAGCTCCAGTCATGCTGGGAAGAAAGTCTGGTTTTGGTGCGCTAGTGAAAGCCGATGCACCACACATCATTGTTACTCATTGTATTCTGCACAGGCATGCGTTGGCAACAAAAACCTTGCCTCCAAAACTGGCAGAAGTATTAAAAATTGTAGTGGAATGCGTGAACTATGTGCGAACTAGTGCTCGGAGGCACCGCATCTTCAGTGATCTGTGTAAAGAAATGGGCTCTGAATTCGAGGTACTTCTGTACCATTCTAACGTTTGGTCGTTATCCCGGGGACGTGCTGAATCGTGTTTTTGCTGTGCGTGTGGAATTAGCCCTGTTTTTGCAAGAGCACCAACATTGTCATGCAGATTCTCATTTTAGCGTACATGGCTGATATCTTCGCAGCTCTCAATCATCTCAATCAAAAGATGCAGGGCGGTGGAGTCGACATCATCGAAGCGGAGGAAAACCTGAAGGCTTTTCAAAAACAGCTACCGTTATGGAAATGACGAACAGAGAACGATAACTTCGCAAACTTTCCCCTGCTGGACGACTGTGTAAGTAAGATCGAAGATGTATCTGGAATCTGAGACATTTCTGTACCCGCAGAACTGAAGCAAGCAATTGCCACGCACTTAGATGAACTTGCAAAGTCTCTCGACGGATACTTCCCTACAAGAGAGTCATATCCAGCATGGGTGAGACAGCCGTTCACGTTTAGTGTTGAGACAACAGATGTCAATGATGAATACCTCAATGAAATCGAATTGAAATTCAGCAGAGCCAGGTTCGACAGCAACTCTTCAGAACAACAACGCTTTCAACGTTTTGGTGTCAACAAATGGTAACGTACCCTGTTATTGCTAAGAAAGCTCTGGAGATTTTCATACCGTTTGTTACAACATATCTTTGCGAGCAATCCTTTTTGAGGATGCTGGACATAAAAACGAAGAAAAGGAACAGACTTTGTTGCGAAAATGACATGAGAGTGGCACTTGCCAAGGTTGAAGCCGTGCATGAACTGGTCTCTGAAAGGCAACCGCAGAAGTCACTGATTTGCAGTAAATATTAATTTATGTTTTTGTGTGAAAATCATGTTTTGATGATTTTGTTCTTTGAACACAGTGATGATGATGCACGGTTAATTTTGTGCACCAGTAAAATATGTACCTATGTTTTGAATTTGAAAAAAATCATATTTTATTTTTCCAATTAAGAAGGGTTCGGTGAATGCGCATATGAAACTGGTGGGGTTCAGTACCTCCAACAAGGTTAAGAACCACTGGTTTAGAGCTTGAGGTAGTTACCTCATACAAGTACTTAGGAGTATGGCTAGATGGTGCACTGTCCTTCTCTCAGCACAAATCAAAGCTACAGGCTAAAGTTAAATCTAGAATTTGTTTCCTCTATCGTAATCCCTCTTTCACCCCAGCTGCCAAACTAACCCTGATTCAGATGACTATCCTACTCATGCTAGTTTACGGAGACATCATTTATAGATCGGCCTGTAAGGGTGCTCTCAAGCGGCCATATTTTCTTTACCATTCGGCCATCAGATTTGCCACCAATTATTCTTATAGGACACATCATTGCACTCTATACTACTCTGTAAACTGGTCATCTATGAGGCTTTTTGGTAGTCCGTCATTGTAAATAAGAATTTGTTCTTAACTGACTTGCCTAGTTAAATAAAGGTTAAATAAAAAATTTAAACATTTGAAATGCATTCTAGGTGACTACCTCATGAAGCTGGTTGAGATAATTCTAAGAGTTTGCAAAGCTGTCGATGCAAAGTGTGGCTACTTTGAATTATCTCAAATGTAAAATCTATTTTGTTACTACATTATTCCATATGTGTTATTTCATAGTTTTGGTGTCTTCACTATTATTCTTCAATGTAGAAAATAGTAAAAATAATGAAAAACCCTTGAATGAGTATGTGTCTCCAAACTTTTGACTGGTACTGTATACATTTCTGACTGAAAAGTTCTGTTACCCGAAATACCTCATTTGTTTAGGAAAAGCATTCCCTATTCTCTCCATCCTTGCTCTTTTTACGTGACACATGTTTGTTTCGCATGCACGTGACCAAAGACCTATTCGCACGGGACTACTATTACCAGAGAACGTTGGTTACATATATCACTAGCCACTTTAAACAATGCTACCTTATATAATGTTACTTACCCTACATTATTCATCTCATATGCATACGTAGATACTGTACTCTATATCATCGACTGCATCCTTATGTAATACATGTATCACTAGCCACTTTAACTATGCTACTTGGTTTACATACTCATCTCATATGTATATACTGTACTCGATATCATCTACTGTATCTTGCCTATGCTGCTCTGTACCATCACTCATTCATATATCCTTATGTACATATTCTTTATCCCCTTACACTGTGTATAAGACAGTAGTTTTTTGGAATTGTTAGTTAGATTACTTGTTGGTTATTACTGCATTGTCGGAACTAGAAGCACAAGCATTTTGCTACACTCGCATTAACATCTGCTAACCATGTGTATGTGACAAATAAAATTTGATTTGATTTGGTTATGTAATTATTACTCCAGAAAGTCCATTATTCCAGAGGACAATTCACAATATCTTTCCAAACTGTCCTGTGTATAATGCTTTCTTTTTCCCCAATAAATTGACAGTTTTGACGCAAGCCTGGAGGCTTTTATTCTAGGTGTGAAGATACAGTATTTCATCATGTCCAGGTGATGGGGCCACACTGATAACTCAAGCTTGGTTCCCAAGTTTCTAAACCATACCAAACCATCTTTCCTATAGTGTCGCCATAATATTTTAATTGCGGAAGTGTGATCATAATCATTAGGATTTTGAAGGGATCCGCAGTACCTCCTAAATTACCCCCGAGCCTTCCGATGTGTGTTAAATAGTGCAATTGCACTTGAGATCCATTTTAAGGCTATGGATGAGAAAGTCAATTTAGGTCAGTTGTATGCTGTTGCTTTGCTATCTATTAATAGTAAGGGTTGCATTAAATAGGCAAAACATTTTTCTGAAGCATTTGGTAATATTCAATTCAAACACACATTCACTGTGAAAGTTGATAGGCTACATGTAGGCCATTCAAGTATAGCTTATGTGCAGCACTTAGTTAAATTTATCAAATTAGTTACTTGCGCAAACCGCGAGCAACACCTGTCAAACTCAGACTTCAGAATTCTCTCAAAACACAGGAATGTCGATTCACACTGGACTAGTATTATAAGAGGACCTTGGAGTTTGACAAACTTTAGGTTATTCTAGTTGGAATTGTTACACTCCGGCCATGAAAGGTACTGACATGGCAGATCCAGACGGGACAAAAATGACAGATGTAGTGTTTTGTGCTCGTGCACATAATTACATTACCCAACCTCCACAAGTAAAACTAATCCCATCCAAATAGGGCAAAATAGGGACCAAAACTCTGTCCGTGGACGTTGAAATCAAGGCCAGTCTGGACCCCATCAAATCTGAACCAAACCTAGACGTCTATGATTGGTTAAGATTTGGTCCGGCCCGGACCAGAAACCAATGTCCGTGGATGGGGAAATGATGGCCGGTCAGGAACTGCAGCAAAAAAAAAGACATCCAAAAGGTGTAGGCGTCGGTGCATGCTTACTGAGGTGTAACCTACAGTGTTGCCTGGAATTGAATTTTATGAATGCCCATCTATGTGAGAAGCCTACTGTTTGTAAAACAACAACGAACGATTTCCG
Organism: Oncorhynchus kisutch; assembly: GCF_002021735.2. NCBI lineage: Eukaryota > Metazoa > Chordata > Actinopteri > Salmoniformes > Salmonidae > Oncorhynchus > Oncorhynchus kisutch. The sequence continues at coordinate 40,670,619 of NC_034184.2, forward strand.
GACAGGACCCAACAAATACTGCTCGTGCTTACTAGGGTGTAGCCTACCAGGGTGGTGTGCAATGGCATTTTTCACCGTTTGTAAAATAGGCCATTGCATTGGCTTTATTTGTCCTTATTCCCGTGGCTAATCAATTTAGCTATATAAGCACTGAATAGAAGCTAACTCCTGATGAAGTTTGATATTGCGAGCCTATTTGCAATGTGTTTACACAGCGGGAAATGCAGAAGTATTTTCTTTTTCGCTATGATCAGCCTGTCAAAAAAAAATTACGGACACAAACTTGAAACCAGTGATCATGACATTGAGGTGGAACTCCTTCAGTTGTGATTGTTCATTCCATAATGTCCACTTTACTTTGACCTGTCCTGTTTTTAGAATATGTTGCTTTGTTAACATGACAACTCGTTATTTTTTATGATTGAGCGCCATTTACGTTAGGCTATTTGATCGGAGAAACCTGCGATCAAATAGTGTCCGTCTCATTACATTGTCATACATTTTATGTCCAGCCTGTAGGCTTCAGAAAAGGCTGCATACTCATTCTACCATATCCTATATCTGCTTTATGATTTATGTTGGATCATTTTTTGGACTGAACGTTGGTGGATGCGTCTCTCCAACAGCACCCTGGAGATGCATGCTGGGAATGGACATGAAAAATATTTTGCGTCTCTGCCTTTGACAAAGTGGGCACTACTTATCAAAGGGCGGCATCAGTGCTCTCCTAAAAAGCCCATATGCCACTGGTTGAGGGAGATTGTCATTTTTTGGGGGGGAAGAATTATGTGAGGTTTTTACGTGTTGGTGGTGTGTCTTGGTCAGTTTAGCTCAGAAAATGCTGCCCTCGTCAGTCTTTCGCCATAGGTGGCCCCTTAATCCTGCCTAATGAGCGGACAGGCCGTGCCTATAACATATCATAATCACGTCAATAAATTGGTTCTAACAAACTCTGAACACCGTAACACGTGACAGAAAAATGGATACAGAGGACGTGAAACTCGAAATACTTTGCTCAGGAGGTATAGGGAAAGTCAGATGTGTGGAATAAATGTGACTAGTTGTGGAAAATACTGGTGAAAAACGTAAGGAGCAAGCTCTGTGTGCATATTATGATTACAATATAATTTTCCTGACCGTTTTGAACATTGCAAACACTAAATAAAGTATAAGCCTAAAGTTTTTTTACCTTGCCTTTATTACAGCAAAGATTAAAAACTGTTGCATTCCGTTGTGAATGCAATTTCCGAAATGTAACGGTTTATATAATGTTTAAGCTAAATATTCAAGGCTCGTTTTATTTTAAAACCGAAATGCTTGATTGCATTTCAAATCAGGAATGACTCATATGCTGTGTGATGACATGAACAATTTAATGATTGATTGATACAGTAGCCTCTAGAAATGTAGGCCTATGTAAGTTACGTTATTAAGACTAAACAGGATGTGCTCTTAGGCCTACAGCTGGATGGTGGTTATACAAGGCTGCTACTTTTTTAAAAAGTAACCTTTTATTTAACTAGGCAAGTCAGTTAAGAACAAATTCTTATTTACAATGACAGTCAACCCCGGCCTAACCCGGACGACGCTGGGCCAGTTGTGAGCCGCCTATGGGACTCCCAATCACGGCCGGTTGTGATACAGCCTGGAATCAAACCATGGTCTATAGTGAAGCCTCTAGCACTGAGATGCAGTGCCTTAGACCGCTGGGCCACTTGGGAGCCTACTAATGATAAAGACATTGTTATTACTATTATAATAGTAATAAGGAGATCAAGAAAAAATGGTTATTATAAATATAATTTCCCTGACAATTTGGAACAGTGTAAACACTAAATATATTATAAATAATACCAGGGGCTGTTCTAATGACAAAAATAAGGGTAAAGCCTTTATTACAGCAAAGCAAAGATTAAAAACGGACGCATTTGTAAAATTGTTTACTTTACATGTCCTTGCTTGAGGCTTTGTGCGCACGGAATCAGTAGGCTATTAAACAAACAGGCAACAGAAGCAGGATCTGTCATATTTCTGTAGATAAATTGATGCTTTATAAAGCCAGGTACATTTAATACATATGCTATTGATTTTAGACCTAATTAAGTTTGGATTTCCACTCCTCACTTTTCTTAAACAATAAGGCAAGTGCTGTTTTCTCATCTCTTCATTCTGCTGCTGCCTCTGCCTCATTGTTCTTAACCCAATATGCTGGTTAACTTTTCTGTTATGCACATAGCAACATTGTCTAAGGCGCCAATTCAACAGCGCACTGATGCTAATAGCAACCGCTATCGAATGAGGGAGGAAGAGCATTTGTTAAAAAATAATATTATTTGTATTAGTGTTGCACAATTTTTTTATGTAATATAACCATATACAATTTCAATAGCACATGTGTTAGACTGATGGACTGTGCCATCCCCACGGTCTCCACAATGGATCTGTCCACTCAGCGCGAATCAGACAGGTGTGTTGTACACCATGATATACAGTTGAAGTCAGAAGTTTACATACACTTAGGTTGTAGTCATTAAAACTCATTTTTCAACCACTCCACAAATTTCTTGTTAACCGACTTGCCCAAACTTTGTCTCCTAGAGATGGACGTACTTTGGTGCGAAAAGTGCAAATCAATCCCAGAACAACAACAAAGGACCCTGTGAAGATGCTGGAGAAAACAGGTACAAAAGTATCTATATCCACAGTAAAACAAGTCCTATATCGACAACCTGAAAGGCTGCTCAGCAAGGAAGAAGCCACTGCTTTAAAACCGCCATAAAAACAGCCAGAGTACGGTTTGCAATTGCACATGGGGACGGAGATCGTACTTTTTGGAGAAATGTCCTCTGGTCTGATGAAACAAAAATAGAACTGTTTGGCCACAATTACCATCCTTATGTTTGGAGGAAAAAGGGGTAAGCTTGCAAGTCGAAGAACGCCATCCCAACCGTGAAGCACGGGGGTGGCAGCATCATGTTGTGGGGATGCTTTGCTGCAGGAGGGACTGGTGCGCTTCACAAAATAGATGGTGTCATGAGGAAGGAAAATTATGTGGATATATTGCAGCAACATCTCAAGACATCAGTCTGGAAGTTAAAGCTTGGTCGCAAATGGGTCTTCCAAATGGACAATGACCCCAAGCATACTTCCAAAGTTGTGTCAAAATGGTTTAAGGACAACAAAGTCAAGGTATTGGAGTGGCCATCTCAAAGCACCAACCTCAATCCCATAGAAAGTTTGTGGGCAGAACTGAAAATGTGGGTGCAAGCAAGGAGGCCTACAAACCTGACTCAGTTACACCAGCTCTGTCAGGAAGAATTGGCCAAAATGCACCCGACTTATTGTGGGAAGCTTGTGGAAGGCTACCCAAAACGTTTGACCCAAGTTAAACAATTGAAAGGCAATGCTACCAAAAACTAATAGAGTCTATGTAAACTTCTGACCCACTGGGAATGTGATGAAAATCACATTAAAATCTGAAAGATCATTCTCTCTATTATTCTGACATAAAATAAAGTGGTGATCCTAACTGACCTAGGACAGGGAATTTTTACTAGGATTAAATATCAGGAATTGTGAAAAACTGAGTTTAAATGTATTTGGCTAAGGTGCATCTAAACTTCTGACTTCAACGATATATATATATCTTTTTCTCTACTGCTGGACTAAAGAAATCTCCGTCGACCAACAGCCTATCAACCAAACAATCATTCACAACGGCTCTGCTAGCTCATGAAAGGCGTTACGTTAAATGACATTTTTTAGCTGTGGAGACCAGTCTTAAAATGTCAGAACATGGAGGAGAACTGGGAAATCTAGTAGAACAGAACCAGCAGACTCCAGACCTCGTAGGGTAAGAATTGATTACTCCTGGTCTAGACTCTAGAGAGCCTACCCTTCTTACCCCTTCAAAGTAGGAGGATTCATATGCCAGACTGTTCATTGGTCAGAATAATCAGATCAGATTGTGATGTCATGCTGTTGTCCAAAAACTCATCACACCTGAACAAGCTGAGGTTCCAGGCGTCTTTTCCCCCCCAAAAGCTTTTCCGCTAAAAGTGCATTATCATAATTTTCACAATTTCAGTATTATTTCGACATCATAGTGTGGGAAGAATTTTTTATTTTTTATTTACAAATCTTGTTCTTGAAAGCACTGCCCCTTTAAAAAAAAAAAAAGAAGCTTTTTAATTGTGGAGTTGTCAGTGACTAACAGGGTCTTAATGGAGGAGGTGTAGAGGGACCTGTGTTAGACTGGGCAGAGGGCACCAGGACTGTATGACTGTGTAAAATGTGACACAGCAGTCTGACAAATTAAGTTATTCATCCTTTTGTGATTAAATTAGGCAAATACAAAGGGGCCGCCAGCCCGAGTGTCGAGAGTCAAGCAGTGTTTGTATTTCTGGTGTTGTAATCGTGCTGCTCTGAAAAGCTGTCCCCCTGCCCACCCCATCTCCCTCACACACATGCATACACATACACCGTTTGGAAAATTGGCTTTGTGTTTGTAGAGCGTAATGCATAGTTCTCATGGAATTCAGATTTCTCTCTGTTGGTTCAGTTGAATGCACAACAAGGGGGACATTTATCACAATTTAATGAAACGGGATATGATGGCCATTGGAGCTCTTAGTTGATGTTTTATACATTGAAGTTTGTCGTTAAAATCACAAAATTATTCCCAAAGTTTGCTGTGCTGTGTAGGCGTATACTGTGTAAAGCATATGTTTTATGTTATTTTCTTTTGAGTCTGTGGCTAAATCTAACTTTTAGTCTAAGTATGATATATTCGGGCTTGACGCGACAAAACCGAACTGCCCACTTCGTACAAATTCGTGCCGATGTCTTTTCCTATAAAATTACTTTCAAATAATTTTTTATTCGAGATTTAGTTTCAGGCCTGGGTATTATTTATGGAGCGAAATACCTGCCAAAAGGTTGAACGTACATATCGTTAGGATCGTAAGACAATCCATACGTAAATTGTTAGGATTGTAAGGAAAGCCATGTGTGAAACATGAAATGTAAACATGAAATTTCATCTGTGAACATGTTACGATTTCAGACTAACATTTTTAGCTCGAACAAATCTTGCAATTCTGACATACAATATTACCTTTCAGAGTTTTGGCAGTTTCACCTTACCCACGTACACTAAATGGCCTGTGAGGAGTGCTACGAGAACAAGCATAACGCAGTATAAAAAACGGAAGTCAGGGAAACCGGAAAGAAGTATCCTGCATGTTTTCAAGTTAAGTCTCCATTCTCTATTACTCCTCAGTTTACTTCACGTTTAGGTAGCTAATGTCATGGATTTGTTTGCCAGCTCAAGTCTAGATACCACTAGCTGTATTATGCCTACAACAGCATAGGCATCCACATGCATGCATTTTATCAAAATATGACTCATTGCACCATCACATTCCCTGTGCTCTGTCTGCAATCATAACCCGTCGTATCTACCAGAAATAATGAAACAATAATAGATGTTTGCTAAATCTATGTATTATTTATGACCACCTGAGTGGCCATTCCAAATATTTTGATATTTATTTCATCACTGAAAATCTTGCCAAAGCATATTCTGTAGGAGGTTATAATATAAATGTAAAATAATTTGAAAATATTTATATGAATCTGGTCATGAACAAATGGACTTTGAAATGAACAAGGGAGAGAATAAACGTAGGCTGTCTGGCATAAATTTAATCCCACACTTTAGAATAACTGTTGCAGTTGCCTGAGGTTGTCTCTGTATAGGCTATTCTCTCCATTGTGACACTGCTGCCCAGTTGATCTCCATGCACCACCACAGCACCATGCACCTTCTGAAAAACTCTTCTGGAGGCATGCATGCTCTGCATAGTCATTATACCCTAATGTAGGCCTATTTTCCTACTAGCCAAATAAAGTGCAGAGCATGCATGATGCGTACAACTCCAACATATTTGAACATTTAATTCATCCTTCATTCAGTTCAGTCAGTCAATATGTCATCCATTCAGTATTTGCAATAAGAACTATCTCAAAGAGAATAGAACAGTCGTATCCATTAGTTTATTGAAATCCATGTATGTTCAATATGAGCTAAGAACATATAGTCTTGGCCATTTGGGACCCCTTGGCTATTTCACTCAGGACAGGTTATAGCCAAGACTTAATCAATATTTTGTTTTGTCTCGTGTATTGATATGGATATAGCCTCTGCGTGGTGGGATTGTGCTTCACAAATGGTTATAACAAGGCTACGTACAGAGTGGAATTCACTAATAAAACAGTCAAAATGTCTAATATAAGGCCGACAGTCCGTGCTCCCAAATACTGGAGGTTACATGATCACCACAGTAGCCCCACACACCTATAACAATATGGCCTTTAAGTAACACACAACAGCATTTCATATTTAGATAGTGGAATAGGCTGCCTAGCCTACATCATATTTACTTTCTATTTTACAGCTTAGGCGTGTATTCTAGATAAGGCTCTTCTGTGTCATTAGCATTATTTCACAAGTAAGGCCCAAGCCTATACTACGCCTTCTGTTGGTATAACGTCGTTATTGATTACAGTTCTAAAACAAGCTCTAGACTTATTTTGGAAATGAAACCAGAAGCTGGAAAGTAACTCTAAAGTCTGGGCTAGAGTCGCTTGATTGACTAGCTAGCTTCGACTAGCTACATTCGGTTCTTGTCCTTTGCCGATGCCACATTACTGACAAAAGTTTGTATGTATAAAAATATATTTAAGATCAGTCCTTAGCCATGGTATATTCGCCATATACCATACCCCCTTGTGCTTTATTCAATCAAATGAGTTAAATCGACATCCATTGATGGAAAATGATCTGGTGAGTTTAATAGGGGTGAATTATATTTTCTCTTGTGACATATTCAAATTCCTTTATTATGTAATGTCATAGCTTGCAATAATTCTTATTTTGAGAAAAAACATCATTAATGTCATTACAAGTTACTACGATATTGCTTAATTGGCTCAATAGCATTATGGAAAAAGGGTTTATTGTATAAATATGATAACTCCTCTCTTGCTGTGAAAAAAAATGTGGCCTAAATATAGTCAACACAAATATAAACGCAACAAGTAAAGTGTTGGTCCCCAGTTTCATGAGCTGAAATCAAAGAACCCAGAAATTGTCCATATGAACCATAGGCTTATTTCTTTCACATTTTTGGAACTAAGTTTTGGGTACATCCCTGTTAGTGTGCATTTCTACTTTGCCAAGATAATCCATCCACCTGACAGGTGTGACATATCAAGAAGCTGATTTAACAGCATGAAAGTTATACAGGTTCACCTTGTGCTGGGCACAATAAAAGGCCACTCTAAAATGTGTAGTTTTATGTCTTGAAATTTTGTGGGAGCGTGCAATTGGCGTGCTGATTGCAGGAATGGCAACCAGAGCTCTTGACAGATAATTTAATGTTCTCTGCCATAAGCCGCCTCCAACGTTGTTTTAGAGAATTTGACAGGACGTCCAACTGGTCTCACCACTGTGTAACCACGCCAGCCCAGGACCTACACACCTGGCTTCTTCACCTGCGGGATCTTCTGAGACCAGCCACCCGAACAGCCGATGAAACCTTAGAAATAAATCCCCTTTGACTGTTTAATATTAAATAAAAATAAATACAAAAAAAGAAGTAAGATACACAAACTAATAGTGTAATTATAGAATGCTTGTGAAAAGCAGCATTCATCTGAACATGAAGAGTGAACGTCAAAGTACTTGTGTCTCCATGGTCAAGCAACTGCTCTCTTCTTGAGTGACAGGGGGCAGGGCTTGGTGTGGTTAGCAGCAAAAAGAAAAGGGAGAGAGACTCAAGTAGCAATTTAAGTAAACTATAAAAACTGACATAGGCACAGAAGTTGAGTATCACATTTAACAAACCAAACATTGAAATACCATTATAGAAGGTAAAGAAACTCAAACCAGTCCTTGTATCAATACCAGTATATAGTAAAATACAGTATACTGCCCGGCCCTACAATCCACCCAGTGATGCCTAGGGCTGACACACAACTCACACAAGTCAAACTACCCCTCCAGCTGTGAGAGATTGGTGCCCAGGGATGTAGACAGCCCTGGGTAGCTGGTGCGGAGGGGCTATGAATCTTCTGTTCCGGAAGCGGGGTGAAATGCTTGTCTCCCATCAGAGTCTTGTAGAGCAGTGTGAAGAGGTCCTCTTTAGCTTGATCCTCTTGCTTGCCTACTTTTAGCTTTTCTTCTTGGCATTACTTTAACTTTAAATTAACCATCCTTTGCCTCTATGGAGCAATGTACCGAGACCGAACGTCCTAGCTCATGGTCCTCCTGGCCAGCAGGTCGTGCTGGTACCTGCTTTCTTCACCATTTGTAGCAGAGCCTGGGGAGTGGCCACTGCCATGGACCAGAGCTAGGACGGGTCTCAGGGTACAGAGGGCCGAGTAAACAGTTCAAGCTTTTATTGTATAATTTTACAAACCGAAATGCTCAAGAATAAGGAACTTTAAGTATAACTTCAGTTACTAAGGTTTCTCTTAAACAAAATCTTATCTCCCAACCTGTCTGCTGCAGCAGCCTACTCAACTGTTTGGTCTAATTAAGGATTCTCAGCTAGCCTCTATTAGCCTCCTAACTGGGAAGGTGCTGGAAGGCACCCTAAGGCTTAATGCCAATGTGCTAAGAATGTACATGTTGAGTCTGAAAAGTGTGTTGAGTCTGAAAAAAACCTAGATATTGTACTGTGTACCTGTGCATGTTTTTTGCTGTTCACTTTTGAAGCAGCCCTCTCAGAAATAATGTTCTGCCTTGATCTCGTACTGATCTCTGCTGATAGTTTTTCTACTTGACTTCAGATTCTCCATACATCTGCAACAAACAAGAACAATGCTACATTAAAGTAAAAAAAATTGATATGAATGTTGATATCAGGACATTCTGAGGGTCTTGTGAATCTCTTCTACTGGTGCCTACAGTGCCAGTTTAGTAGGAGCTCAACTTTTTGTCCCTCCTAGTATTCCATGTTTTAAGCCCTTTCTGCTCCACTGCCAATGTGCATACATTAGATGGCACGGACTGAGGTGCTTTCCTGGGGGCAAAGGATCAGGCTCTCCCTGCCTCTGCTTTGGTCATTTGCAGAGGTAGGCCACACATGGCTGCTCACACCAAACAGAACAATGGGCTATGGTTCCAAGATGGCCAAATGTCCTCTAACAGCCTCAGAAAATTGTTCTGACACACACACAGACGGACAGTTGAGAGGCAATTTACATGGATGGTGAGTGACTTTCATCCACTTTTTATATAGCACAATGTCAGCCAGAGGTCAACCTGGTTATGGTGTGATCGTCTCACCGTGGTGGTGCTGCGGCCATCTTTATTTATTTCACTCTACAAGCCCTGGAGATTGAGCTGAACTACAGAGCCATATTTAGCCTTTATTTAAGAAGATTGGGCAGGCCAGCCAGACTGTCCGATGGCCTAGCCCCTGCTTACCGAGGGCCAGTCGGATCAATACAACACAATTGAGTTCTCCAATCTGAGGGTCTTTGAGACACAGCCGTGGCACTTACGGGGTGATCGCTTTTGATGAAGTCTTATCAGCCTCTATTGACAGATTCAGTTGAGCAACTTCCTCTCCCGTCCCTTGCTCCTCTCCCAACTGTAAAGTAATGGATACTAAGCCCCCTCCTTTAAAAGTTTCTAAGAGCTGATGGAATGATTGATAGGAACACAACCCCTTTAAGTTTGTTTTTGTTATTTCTGCCTTGATATCTGATGGAGGAAATTACTTTTCAGCGGAGTTCAGGTGACCCCTATGGTTCTTTGAGACCGTTCTTCAGTCCGATACTGCAGCGTTGTGGCAAGACTTACACCAAATGGACCTACCCCATCAAAGGAGCATTGAGGGAGAATACAAAGAAAACATCAGCTCCCCCAAAAAATGAAGAAAAAGCAAGCGGGAGGAGATTTACTTTTAGAAGAAAGTCTAAGAGCAACCTGGCGTCCGATGAAGGATTGTGGAAATTTCAAAATGATTACATATTTGATTTCCAAACAAGCCGCGGGGGTATTGGATATCACAAGCTAATGCGTGGCGGTCACATGTGCACTGTTGGAAATTTGGTTGAGGCTCTTCTCAGCCTTTGATGTCACGAGTTGTTTTTTCGCGTTTAGAGTAGCTGCTCCAGAGGAAGCCTAATCCATGTGATATTGCTATGGCAAGCAGTATTTCTACACAACACTCCTAACAGTGTTCGTGACTCCACTAATTTGCCGTTGTTGTTTTACCTGCTTTGTATTTTGCAGCCCCTCTAGACCCCCATCTCTCTCTCTTAGTTACCCTCAGAGGGAGCTGTTACCCAAGCCTCTGTGGATTGGCCCGAGGTGGTTTCCCAATCGCGAGAGATGCAAGGCGAACTGGATTTCTGTGAATTGATTAAGAGGAAGATTTGGTTCATGTTCTGCAGCTGTGTTTGGTTGGCTCAATGATGTAACCTGACTTGAATCTTTAATTGACACACCACAATCTGCCTCTTGTGGGTGCTTTAGAATAAGCTTGTTCATTGTTTTTCCCCTCTGTCAATTGTACACATCTTTTGTCATTGTTTTCGAATATGTAAACATACAAGCACTCTTGTCAGGCATTATGGGATTTCTTCCAGTCGCTGTGACCCTGCTGCACCACCAGCAACCCCCACCCCCACACCAAGCCCAGTCACTCTCCAGTCAATTTCATTAATGCTAAATCCCACATCCTACACAGCTGCCTTTTAAAAAGAGCTTTTGGAAATTGAGTTGTAATAAGATACCTTGCGCTGCCAAGGTGAATAAGAGGCGGTTCTTGAATGCCTCTCTCTCTCTGTGTCTCACCCTCTGTCTTTCTCTCTGACACACACACATTTTGCTCCATGTTGTTCCCATCTCTTACCGTGCTGTAGCTGCGGGAAAAGGTTACAACCTCCACAGCAGCTAATTCCCCATTGATCTGCCCTGGGGCGCCATAGCTGTTTACACAGACCTTTTTATAGAGAGCAAAGCATATTAAAGGCAGAGAAAAGTCTGCACACTGCTGTTGACCACTCTGTTCTGCATGTTTGTGCACAACAGCAGAACTGAGGGCTAAGGCCCTACTGAGACTTCCCACACTTGGTTGGGATTTGAAAATCCCACCGCCATGAGGGGAGATCTGAGAGCATTAAGATATTGGAAAATAATATTGCTCCTTTTTCAGAGTAGAGGCCATGCTAGCTAGTTAGCTGGGTGTGCGCTAATACTGTTTTAAACGTCACTCGCTTTTAGATTTGGAGTAGTTATTCCCCTTGCGCTGCAAGGGCCGCTGCATTTGTGGAGCGATGGGTAACGATGCTTCGAGTGTGGCTGTTGTCGAGGTGTTCCTGGTTCGAGCCCAGGTAGGGGCGAGGAGGGGGACGGAAGCTATACTGTTACACTGGCAATACTATAGTGCCTATAAGATTGTCCAATAGTCAAAGGTATATGAAATACAAATGGAATAGAGAGAAATAGTCCTATAAATACTATATTAACTAGAACCTAAAACCTCTTACCTTGGAATATTGAAATCTCTTGTTAAAAGGAACCACCAACTTTCATATGTTCTCATGTTCTGAGCAATGAACTTAAACTTTAGCTTTCTTACATGGCACATATTACTTTGTTTTTGCATTATTTAAACCAAATTGAACATGTTTCATTATTTATTTGAGGCTAAATTGATTTTATTGATGTTTTATATTAAGTTAAAATAAGTGTTCATTCAGTATTGTTGTAATTGTCATTATTACAAATTTAAAAAATTGTCTGATTAATTGGTATCGGCTTTTTTGGTCCTCCAATAATCGGTATCGGTATCGGCATGGAAAAATCATAATCGGTCGACCTCTACTTCATTGTGAAGGCTTTAAACACTGTTTCCCATGCTTGTTCAATGAACCATAAACAATTAAAGAACATGCACCTGTGGAGCGGTCGTTAAGACACTAACAGCTTACAGACGGTAGGCAATTAAGGTCACAGAGAACTTTGGACACTAAAGAGGCCTTTCTACGGACTCTGAAAAACACAAAAAGAAAGATGCCTGGGTCCCTGCTCATCTGCGTGAACTTGTCTTAGGCATGCTGCAAGGAGGCGTGAGGACTGCAGATGTGGCCAGGGCAATACATTTCAATGTCTGTACAGTGAGACGCCTAAGATGGCACTACAGGGAGACAGGACGGACAGCTGATCGTCCTCGCAGAGGCAGACCATGTGTAACAACATCTGCACAGGATCGGTACATCCGAACATCACACCTGCAGGACAGATACAGGATGGCAACAACAACTGCTCGAGTTACACCAGGAACGCACAATCCCTCCATCAGTGCTCAGACTGTCCGCAAGAGGCTGAGAGAGGCCGGACTGAGGGCTTGTAGGCCTGTTGTAAGGCAGGTCCTCACCAGACGTCACCGGCAACAATGTCGCCTACAAACCCACCGTCGCTGGACCAGACAGACTGGCAAAAAGTGCTTTTCGCTGACGAGTCGCGGTTTTGTCTCACCAGGGTCGGATTTGTGTGTATCATTGAAGGAATGAGCTTTACACCGAGGCCTGTACTCTGGAGCGGGATAGATTTGGAGGTGGAGGGTCTGTCATGGTCTGGGGCGGTGTGTCACAGCATCATCGGACTGAGCTTGTTGTCATTGCAGGCAGTCTCAACGCTGTGTGTTACAGGGAAGACATCCTCCTCTCTCATGTGGTACTCTTCCTGCAGGCTCATCCTGACATGACCCTCCAGCATGACAATGCCACCAGCCACACTGCTCGTTCTGTGTGTAATTTCCTGCAAGACAGGAATGTCAGTGTTCTGCCATGGACAGCGAAGAGCCCGGATCTCAATCCCATTGAGCACCTCTGGTACCAGTTGGATCAGAGGCCAGGGCCATTCCCCTCAGAAATGTCTGGGAACTTGCAGGTGCCTTGGTGGAAGAGTGGGTAGCATCTCACAGCAAGAACTGGAAAATCTGGTGCAGTCCTTGAGGAGGAGATGCACTGCAGTACTTAATGCAGCTGGTGGCCACACCAGAAACTGACTGTTACTTTTGATCGACAACAGCCACCCTCGAAGCATCGTTACCCATAGCTCCACAAAAGCTGCGGCCCTTGCCGAGCAAGTGGAACAACTACTTCAAGGTCTCCGAGCGAGTGGCGTCACCGATTTGAAACACTATTAGCGTGCACCCCGCTAACTAGCTAGCCATTTCACATCGGTTACACCAGCCCAATCTCGGGAGTTGATAGGCTTGAAGTCATTAACAGCTCAATGCTTGAAGCACAGCGAAGAGTTGCTGGCAAATGCACGAAAGTGCTGTTTGAATGAATGATTACGAGCCTGCTGCTGCCTACCACTACTCAGTCAGACTGCTCTATCAAATATCAAATCATAGACTTAATTAGAACATAACACACAGAAATACAAGCCTTAGGTCATTAATATGGTCAAATCCATTAACGATCATAAACATTAAAAAATATATATATATTTCAGTGAAATACGGAACCGTTCTGTATTTTAGCTAACGGGTGGCATCCCTATGTCTAAATATTGCTGTTACATTGCACAACCTTTAATGTTATGTCTTTGTTAGGAAGAAATGGTCTTCACACATTTCGCAACGAGCCAGGTGGCCCAAACTCCTGCATATACCCTGACTGCTTCCCTAGTTAAAATAAATTCATGTTAGCAGGCAATATTTACTAAATATGCAGGTTTAAAAATATATACTTGATTTTAAAGAAAGGCATTGATGGTTATGGTTAGTTACACATTGGTGCAACGACAGTGCTTTTTTCGCGAATGCCCTCGCGTAACAGGTAGTCAGCCTGCCACGGACGCTCCTCGTGGAGTGCAATGTAATCGGCCACAATCGGTGTCCAAATATGGCGATTACCGATTTTTATGGAAACTTGAAATCGGGCCTAATTAATCTGCCATTCCGACCTCTAGTTCATACAAATATTTACACATGTTAAGTTTGCTGAAAATAAACGCAGTTGACAGTTAGAGGACTTTTTTTTGTTGCTGAGTTTACAATTGGAGAATTTCACTAGACATGTGGACTGATGATTTTTGAAAAATAGGCACGGTGTTCTCTCCCTCTAAAACATAAATAAACCATTCTAAATAACAAACTGTCTTTATTTACAAATTTGTAAGAGTGTCTCACCCCATGTTCAAGAATGGCTTTTTCCCCTTTATTCAGATTACAATCTCTCAGTTTCGGGTATTTGAAAAAAAATAATCTCCAAAATATCGTTATTTTTTAAACAAGCCATAGAAAGTTGGTTGCAATTTCAGTTAGAAAAAGGAGGAGGAAAGAAAGCAACTTGTCTGTTGGCCCTGCATTAAAGACCCAAATTGGTTCAAATATATATAGTTTTATTTCAGGACCAAGAAATGGACAGCTGTGCCATATAGATTGCAAAATAGTTGGGAAGAGATTTTTGACATGGTTTATGAATTGACACTCAACCTATGGGGTTAACCTTCTGAATGAATTATTATATTTGAGATAGAAGCTGCCTCTTAATTAGTTCCGAGCGCCGATCTGTTTATTCAGCGATTATTAGTAATAATAATGAATGACACAGCATGGGGACTGGTCTTGATGAATCAAGCAATCTTTTTATTTGGGCATGTTAGGATTATTTTTGCAGTTGCAGTCACTTAGTAGCTTAGGCCTACAGTACTCTCGACTGGTCCAGTTGTACAGCGCCATATTTTCCTAACTGAAAACTTTTAGCCATGATTTTAAAATGAATCAGCTGATGCATTGGTCTAGAGCCAGGTGGTATTGGCGGAGAGTCACCTGTGAGCTCTGGAACTTTTTTCTGATTCATTTACAAAATTGTAATTTTAAATGTCCGGCTACTCTAGGTGTGATTTACCCCCCCCCCCCCCCCCCCCCCCCCCCAACTTGCATTGTATTAAATGTTTATTTCAACTACATTTTAGTTAAACTTCCCCCCCAGCTCCACGACCACAGGTAAAACCTTGCTGGGATGATCAATGTATTTGTTGCATTGTTGTATCGTCAATTTCTCAAGCCAAAACGTCTTGATGGCCTTCACCAGTTCATCTTTGCTTGTAGGCTTACCGAGTCCACCAAACGCATTGTTTTCTAACCACATCTGGATTGCTCCATAATGAATTACTATGGGAATAAATATAATTGAATGACAGATATATTGGAACAAAGTAGGCTAATGAAGGCAAAGATTGTTGCTTTCTGGAACACCCAAAGACATCCAATTGTTAACTTCTTGGATATAGGGGGCGCTCTTTTAATTTATGGATAAAAAAACGTGCCCGTTTTAAGCGCAATATTTTGTCACGAAAAGATGCTCGACTATGCATATAATTGGCAGCTTTGGAAAGAAAACACTCTAAGGTTTCCAGAACTGAAAAGATATTATCTGTGGGTGCCACAGAACTCATGTTACAGGCAAAACCAAGATGATACTTTACCCAGGAAATGGGCAGAATTTTCGAAGCTCTGTTTTCTATTGTCTCCTTATATGGCTGTGAATGCGCCGGGAATGAGCCTGCCCTTCCTATCGTTTCTCCAAGGTGTCTGCAGCATTGTGACGTATTTGTAGGCATATCATTGGAAGATTGGCCATAAGAGACTACATTTACCACGGGTCCGCCCAGTGTCCTTTGTGTAAATTCGTGCGTAATCTACAAGCTGCACGCAGTCATCCAGTGATTGAGAGGAGAGAGGAGGCTTTCAACGAACGATATATCATGAAGAGATATGTGAAAAACACCTTGAGGATTGGTCCTAAACAACGTTTGCCATGTTTCAGTCGATATTATGGAGTTAATTTGGAAAAAAGTTTGACGTTTTGAAGACTGACTTTTCGTTTTTTTTTGGTAGCCAAACGTGACGCACCAAACGGAGCAATTTCTCCTAAACAAATCATCTTTCAGGAAAAACTGAGCATTTGCTATCTAACTGAGAGTCTCCTCATTGAAAACATCTGAAGTTCTTCAGTGAGAATGTTGCCTGCTAATGCTAACGCTAAATGCTACGCTAGCTAGCTACTGTTACACAAATTATTGTTTTCCTATGGTTGAGAAGCATATTTTGAAAATCTGAGATGACAGTGTTGTTAACAAAATGCTATGCTTGAGAGCTAGCATATTAATTTCATTTGCGATTTTCATGAATAGTTAACGTTGTGTTATGCTAATGAGCTGCGGGGATAATTACACTCCTGGATACAGGTTTTTTTCGTAGTTAAACGTGACGCACCAAACGGAGCGATTTCTCCTAAACAAATAATCTTTCAGGAAAAACTGAGCATTTGCTATCTAACTGAGAGTCTCCTCATTGAAAACATCTGAAGTTCTTCAAAGGTAATGATTTTATTTGAATGATTTTCTGGTTTTTGTAAAAATGTTGCCTGCTAATGCTAACGCTAAATGCTATGCTAGCATGCTATGCTAAAAGCGCTAGCTGTTACACAAATGCTTATTTTGCAATGGTTGAGAAGCATATTTTGAAAATCTGAGATGACAGTGTTGTTAACAAAAGGCTAAGCTTGAGAGCTAGCATATTCATTTCATTTCATTTGTGATTTTCATGAATAGTTAACGTTGCGTTATGGTAATGAGCTTGAGGCTGTATTCACGATCCCGGATCCGGGATGGCTCGACGCAACAGGTTTTAAAGTAGGATTTGAAGCAATAGCCTACCTGTGTGTGGTCAACTATTCCAGCACCGTTTCGCTCTGCTCTGAGACAAGCAAGACTTCTTAATAAACATATACATTTTAAAACAGCTTTTTAAAATTGAATTCAATAATAAATTTGTCCTATTGTAAAGTGTAACCTAAAGGCCAAAATGGGCAAACTTGCAATGTATTCGATGCTTAAGTACTCTAAAACCAGATTTTCCCCAACAGAAAATTGCATGAACCCATACAAATATAGAAACGTATTAATAACCCTGCATTGTAATTGTATAAAAGCCCCTTAGATATTAATTTAGAATCCTCTAAATTGAATTAGATCTACTATTGTACAAGGACATTTTATTGATCTGCCAGTATGTTCATTTCAAGATTCCGGTAAACTCTTTGATGTTTCCTTTTGTGTCCTACCAATTATTGTTGGAATATTTACCATGGCAACCAATAAAATGTATTTCTTAGTTAGGCTGGCTTGTTTGCAGAATTCACATGCTGCTATGCTTATTATTGGATTATTCACTCATTAATGGCTTTGGATCAAAATAAGTACCAACATTCTTTCTGATAGTCTTTAATAAATACATGTTTTGACTGTTTTGACCAAGTTAATCTGCTCATGTTTTGTGTATTCAATTATTTGTGACATCGTGGCGTTTTAAAGCATATTGAAGATAGAAGCAGCCTCTTAATGAGTTCAGAGAGCCGATCTGTTATCCAACGATTAGTTTAACTTCTTGCGTCGAGGAATCCCGTATCCGGGAGCGTAATCATAGCCTCAAGCTCATTACCATAACGCAACGTTAACTATTCATGAAAATCGCAAATGAAATGAAATATATTCACTCACAAGCTTAGCCTTTTGTTAACAACACTGTCATCTCAGATTTTCAAAATATGCTTTTAACCATAGCTACACAAGCATTTGTGTAAGAGTATTGATAGCTAGCATAGCATTAAGCCTAGCATTCAGCAGGCAACATTTTCACAAAAACAAGAAAAACATTCAAATAAAATCATTTACCTTTGAAGAACTTCGGATGTTTTCAATGAGGAGACTGTCAGTTAGATAGCAAATGTTCATTTTTTCCAAAAATATTATTTGTGTAGGAGAAATCGCTCCGTTTTGTTCATCACGTTTGGCTAAGAAAATAAACTGAAAATTCAGTCATTACAACGCCAAACTTTTTTCCAAATTAACTCCATAATATCGACAGAAACATGGCAACCGTTGTTTAGAATCAATCCTCAAGGTGTTTTTCACATCTATTTGATGATAAATCATTCGTGGCAGTTGGGTTTCTCCTCGGAAGCAAATGGAAAAATACACGCACCTGGAGATTACGCAATAATTGCGACGGAGGACACCAAGCGAGCACCTGGTAGATGTAGTGTAAAATGGTCAATCTTCCAATGATATGCCTACAAATACGTCACAATGCTGCAGACACATTGGGGAAACGACAAAAAGTGTAAGCTCATTCCTGGCCCATTCACAGCCATATAAGGAGACATTGAAACACAGCGCCTTCAAAATCTGGGGCACTTCCTGTTTGAAATTTCATCTTGGTTTCGCCTGTAGCATCAGTTCTGTGGCACTCAGACAGTATCTTTGCAGTTTTGGAAACGTCAGTGTTTTCTTTCCAAAGCTGTCAATTATATGCATAGTCGAGCATCTTTTCGTGACAAAATATCTTGTTTAAAACGGGAATGTTTTTTATCCAAAAAGTTAATAGCCCGGCTACTGTAGGTGTGAATCCCCCCAACTTGCAGTGTATTTGATGCTTAACCTCTAGCGACGAGCAATCCCGTATCCGGGAGCGTAATCATAGCCTCAAGCGCATTACCATAACGCAACTTTTCCTATTCATGAAAATCGCTAATGAAATGAAATAAATATATTCAAACACAAGCTTAGCCTTTTGTCAACAACACTGTCATCTCAGATTTTCAAAATATGCGTTACAGCCAATGCTAGACAAGCATTTGTGTAAGTTTATCATGGCATAATGCTATGCTAGCTCTGCTGGCAGCAGGCAACATTTTCACAAAAATAAGAAAAGCAACCAAATTAAATAATTTACCTTTTGAAGAACTTCAGATGCTTTCACTCAGGAGACTCCCAGTTAGATAGCAAATGTTCCTTTTTTCCAAAATAATATTTTTGTAGGCGAAAAACGTCCCATTTGTTCATCCTGCTTGGCTGGGAAATCGACCGAAAAATACTTAAACTATAACACTGAACCTTTTTCAAAATTAACTTCATAAAATCGTCAGAAACACGGCAAACGTTGTTTAGGATCCATCCTCAAGGTGTTTTTAACATATGTATTCGATAATATATCCGTCGAGGCATTTGGTTTCTCATAAGAAACGATTGGAAAAAGGGCTACCTCAGTATTTTACGCAAGGTTTTCTCCGGGAGACACCATGCGATCAAATCAAATTTTATTTGTCACATACACATGGTTAGCAGATGTTAATGCGAGTGTAGCGAAATGCTTGTGCTTCTAGTTCCGACAATGCAGTAATAACCAACAAGTAATCTAACTAACAATTCCAAACTACTGTCTTATACACAGTGTAAGGGGATAAAGAATATGTACATAAGGATATATGAATGAGTGATGGTACAGAGCAGCATAGGCAAGATACAGTAGATGGTATCGAGTACAGTATATACATATGAGATGAGTATGTAAACAAAGTGGCATAGTTAAAGTGGCTAGTGATACATGTATTACATAAGGATGCAGTCGATGATATAGAGTACAGTATATACGTATGCATATGAGATGAATAATGTAGGGTAAGTAACATTATATAAGGTAGCATTGTTTAAAGTGGCTAGTGATATATTTACATCATTTCCCATCAATTCCCATTATTAAAGTGGCTGGAGTTGAGTCAGTGTCAGTGTCAGTGTGTTGGCAGCAGCCACTCAATGTTAGTGGTGGCTGTTTAACAGTCTGATGGCCTTGAGATAGAAGCTGTTTTTCAGTCTCTCGGTCCCAGCTTTGATGCACCTGTACTGACCTCGCCTTCTGGATGATAGCGGGGTGAACAGGCAGTGGCTCGGGTGGTTGATGTCCTTGATGATCTTTATGGCCTTCCTGTAACATCGGGTGGTGTAGGTGTCCTGGAGGGCAGGTAGTTTGCCCCCGGTGATGCGTTGTGCAGACCTCACTACCCTCTGGAGAGCCTTACGGTTGAGGGCGGAGCAGTTGCCGTACCAGGCGGTGATACAGCCCGCCAGGATGCTCTCGATTGTGCATCTGTAGAAGTTTGTGAGTGCTTTTGGTGACAAGCCAAATTTCTTCAGCCTCCTGAGGTTGAAGAGGCGCTGCTGCGCCTTCTTCACGATGCTGTCTGTGTGAGTGGACCAATTCAGTTTGTCTGTGATGTGTATGCCGAGGAACTTAAAACTGGCTACCCTCTCCACTACTGTTCCATCGATGTGGATAGGGGGGTGTTCCCTCTGCTGTTTCCTGAAGTCCACAATCATCTCCTTAGTTTTGTTGACGTTGAGTGTGAGGTTATTTTCCTGACACCACACTCCGAGGGCCCTCACCTCCTCCCTGTAGGCCGTCTCGTCTTTGTTGGTAATCAAGCCTACCACTGTTGTGTCGTCCGCAAACTTGATGATTGAGTTGGAGGCGTGCGTGGCCACGCAGTCGTGGGTGAACAGGGAGTACAGGAGAGGGCTCAGAACACACCCTTGTGGGGCCCCAGTGTTGAGGATCAGCAGGGAGGAGATGTTGTTGCCTACCCTCACCACCTGGGGGGGCCCGTCAGGAAGTCCAGTACCCAGTTGCACAGGGCGGAGTCGAGACCCAGGGTCTCGAGCTTGATGATGAGCTTGGAGGGTACTATGGTGTTGAATGCCGAGCTGTAGTCGATGAACAGCATACTCACGTAGGTATTCCTTTTGTCCAGATGGGTTAGGGCAGTGTGCAGTGTTGTTGAGATTGCATCGTCTGTGGACCTATTTGGGCGGTAAGCAAATTGGAGTGGGTCTAGGGTGTCAGGTAGGGTGGAGGTGATATGGTCCTTGACTAGTCTCTCAAAACACTTCATGATGACGGAAGTGAGTGCTACGGGGCGGTAGTCGTTTAGCTCAGTTACCTTAGCTTTCTTGGGAAAAGGAACAATGGTGGCCCTCTTGAAGCATGTGGGAACAGCAGACTGGTATAGGGATTGATTGAATATGTCCTTAAACACACTGGCCAGCTGGTCTGCGCATGCTCTGAGGGCGCGGCTGGGGATGCCGTCTGGGCCTGCAGCCTTGCGAGGGTTAACACGTTTAAATGTCTTACTCACCTCGGCTGCAGTGAAGGAGAGACCGCATGTTTTCGTTGCAGGTCAGTGGCACTGTATTGTCCTCAAAGCGGGCAAAAAAGTTATTTAGTCTGCCTGGGAGCAAGACATCCTGGTCCGTGACTGGGCTGGATTTCTTCCTGTAGTCCGTGATTGACTGTAGACCCTGCCACATGCCTCTTGTGTCTGAGCCGTTGAATTGAGATTCTACTTTGTCTCTGTACTGACGCTTAGCTTGTTTGATAGCCTTGCGGAGGGAGTAGCTGCACTGTTTGTATTCGGTCATGTTACCAGACACCTTGCCCTGATTAAAAGCAGTGGTTCGCGCTTTCAGTTTCACGCGAATGATGCCATCAATCCACGGTTTCTGGTTAGGGAATGTTTTAATCGTTGCTATGGGAACGACATCTTCAACGCACGTTCTAATGAACTCGCACACCGAATCAGCGTATTCGTCAATATTGTTATCTGACGCAATACGAAACATATCCCAGTCCACGTGATTGAAGCAGTCTTGGAGTGTGGAGTCAGCTTGGTCGGACCAGCGTTGGACAGACCTCAGTGTGGGAGCCTCTTGTTTTAGTTTCTGGGATCAACAAAATGGAGTCGTGGTCAGCTTTTCCGAAAGGGGGGCGGGGCAGGGCCTTATATGCGTCGCGGAAGTTAGAGTAACAATGATCCAAGGTCTTTCCACCCCTGGTTGCGCAATCGATATGCTGATAAAATTGGCTGTAAGAGACCTATATTGTCTCTTACAGCCATTCTCCAATGGAAATGCCTAAAAAGACGTCACAATGCTGTAGACACCTTGGGGAAAACATAAGCTGACTCCTAGCTCCTTCACAGCCATATAAGGAGTCATTGGCATGAGGCGGTTTCGAAAAATGCGGCACTTCCTGATTGGATTTTTATCTGGGTTTCGCCTGTAACATCAGTTCTGTGGCACTCACAGACAATATCTTTGCAGTTTTGGAAAGGTCAGAGTGTTTTCTTTCCAAAGCTGTCAATTATATGCATAGTCAAGCATCTTTTCGTGACAAAATTTCTTGTTTAAAACGGGAATGTTTTTCATCCAAAAATTAAGAGCGCCCCCTACATCCAACTAGTTAAGTACTTTTAAGTTTTACACAGTATCTGTTCATCAACGTCTTTATACTTTCGTTAATAAAATAACGCTAGACATTCAAAATGCAGATGTTTATTTCAACTACTGTACATCTCAGCTACATTTTAGTTTCACTCCCCCCCCCCCCCCCCCCCCCCAGCTCCATGATCATGGATAAAACCTTGCTGAGATGATCAATATATTTGTTGCATGGTCAGTTTCTCAAGCCAAAACATCTTGATGGCCTTCACCAGTTCATCTTTGCTTGTAGGCTTAGCAGAGTTACTAATTCATTTTTCAGAATAAAGTAGGCTAAGGAAGGCAACAAATTGTTGCCTACTCGAACACCCAAAGTCATCCAATTGTTATAATAGGATTTGAAGCAATAGCCTACCCTCGTTGTGGTCAACTATTTCAGCACCATTTCGCTCTGCTCTGAGACGAGCATGGGGACTGGTCTCGATAAATCAATGAGATTTTTCTCTCCGTTTTGGTGCTGGTTAGCTTATAATTAGAGTGTGGAAATGTTAGGATTATTTTGCTCTTAGTGGCCTACTCCCGACCGGTCACGTTGTACAGCGAAACCCTGAATTTTCTTGGAATGGAATCACTATAATATGAATCAAATTAATTAAGCTACATTTCTTAAAATCAATCCCATATACTATGTTCTTACAAAAAAGGTTTTAAATTCTCGAGTAGAGCCTATTAAAAACTGTCAAATGCTTTTCAAAGATGCCCTCTGGTGGTCAAACTGCATTAATGGCAACTAGAGCTGACACTTAAATAACGTGCCATAGAATTTTGCGGCAGCCCACTCGGTGGGCTGCAGTACGACACAACTTTTAAAGGAAGAACCACTGTGTATATAGTTTTTTAAATGATCACTTAAATTGATCCACCAAAACACAAACCTATCAATACATTTAAAGCTGTTTGTATTCAGTGTTGCTGTGTTGACTGACCTCTCCTCTCTGTCTCCGCAGAGCTGTCAGATGTGGAGCCCAACATATTCCTGCGGCCCTTCCTGGAGGTGGTACGATCTGAAGACACCACCGGACCAATCACAGGCATGGCCCTCACCTCTGTCAACAAGTTCCTCTCCTACGGCCTCATAGGTGAGCAACACAGCTGTCCTCATACACACACACAGACAGACCGGTCAGGGCTGTTGTCTAAGCATTTATGTTATATACAGAGAACACTGTAAGGTGGTCTGTCAGTTATTTAGCCTTGATATTGTAAGTAATGTAGCATTGACAGAGATTTCTGTGTGGGACCACTACGTTGTTGTTAAAGACAGCTTTCCATTTGGAGGGGTGACTTGTTTATATTGTCAATCTGTGAGAACACAGTCATCATGGACTCCCTCTGGCTCCAGGCATGCCAAGAAGGACGAGTTCTGATTTATCGATGCTTAAATGGACGTTGTTTACTACAGAAATGGCACAGCCCGTCCTTGCTAGCGTCATCATGGAAATATGGCAGGCGTCCGCCAGTTGTCAAAAGTGTGAAGAAAGCATGTATCTCCAGATGTTATTCTAAATGGCAGGGGTTGAATAAATGTTGCATCTCCGACCGTCAAAACAGCTGCGACGCCTCGCTGAAATAAATAAGCTCCATTGTAACATTGAATAACACCATTTATCGCATCCCTGTCCTGAACATGTTTTTATTGGGCTGTAATTTTATCATTCAGCTGTTATATTGGCCAAATATTGAGTGAATACAACATATGTTGGAAGGGTAGGCTATTTGTAATTTGATTTCAACTCTACGACCATCGCTTTTGGCATGTGTCCTGAGGTGTACCGTAGTTGTCTTTTTCGAGTCTGATCCCACAAGCACTCGGAATACCTGGCAAACTGAGTCTAGATGCACGTCCTCACACACACACACACACACACACACACACACACACACACACACACACACACACACACACACACACACACACACCACTCTCTCACAAACCACAAGCACACACCATCACAGATCAGCCTCTCACAAATCACTCCCAGAGCCCCTGTCTGTCACTCCAAACCCAACGCCTGCTTCCTAATCCTATAACCCCCCCCCCCCCCCCCCACACACACACACACACCTCATCAGTGGAGTTAAAATGGGTGGGAAACCATGGCAACATGACCCTGCAGTCCTCAAGACAATGGCCCTCCAGCGCAGAATGAAGAGAAGGATATGACACGCTCAGATATTACCCTCCGTTTGAATTCAACCCGTGTTCCTCAAATGCTGTGAGGTCTTTCCCAGCTTGTTAACACACTGAAGTCAGCGGCATCATTTTCCCCTACACCATCTGTCTGCTCACACAGCAAGCGGCTCGTCGGATGACAGTCGTTAGACGTATTGAGGAACTGAGGAAGCACTGGTTGTATTGGACTCTGATCGTACATAAATACATGCATTTTTCAACAGCATATTACTAGACAATAAATGTAGTGTCGTTAAATACTTAAACTTTCTAATAAAATGCTAAATAATGATTGAGAGTTTCAACGGAGATTCTGCATCTATGAAGTATTATGATTTCAATTGTAAAATAAATTCTCAAGCTTTGATTTTAGAACTGATTCATTCTAGACCTTCCCGAAAAGTAAATGTAATCTGTTTCGACATTAACATCGTTATTCACTAGATTCACATATTCACTTGAATAACTTATTCACTTCACTACTAGAATATGTACTTACTATAGAGTTGGCCCTGATGTCTTGTTGATTAGCTGGTAAGTAGTGCCAAATTTACAGGGCTTAGTTACCATTTAAATCCAAATAGTTCCTAAGTACTGCCTTAGTAGTATTCTGGTACTTATGACATGGTCATTTAGAGGAAATGCCAGTACCTAGTTATTTAGAATTGACTGCAGAGTCGGAGAGAAGCCTCTTACCTTAATAACCAGGTGAACTAGAGACGGTCTGTCTCATGTTCATAGAGTCATGTGAGATTGAATGAACCATCTTTCAGTGTCAAAGGGCTTTTATACTAATGAGCCTGCTCCAGCAGTTCTGATTAGGCCCTTCTCCAGTGAAAAGTCAACTTTAGTATCCCTCTGTTCAGACATTTATGAGAGCTGGCTGTCTGTATTAGCATGACATGTAGCCTACATTAGTACTGCACACGTAGTAGACCTACTCAATCTATGAAACCTTTGGAAAATGCAGTAATTGCTTTCAAAACCCAAGCCTCAAAACTCATTTTTGCTCAATTGTCCACATGCCACACCGTTGTACAAGTGGAGTAAGAGGTTTAAAATGACTTCTGTTGGTGGTGAAAGACTGATACTAAGAGACAGGCAGAGGGCCTGATCCTGTTGAACACTGCCATCTGCTGGTTGCAGTGTCAAAAATGTTCAGATTTAATGGTCATTCACTCGTTTTTGATAATTACTATTATTAATTATTTGTCCATTTTTAATAACTTCTCAAATGTTTCCCATTAGATGTATGGTAAGCCTAATGCTAATTAGAATCTCACAATAGATTTCTCAACGTCAGCTTACATTGATTAGGGATCGATTCACTTTGGCATAGTTTTTCCTCACTATAAAGTTGTCTGTTATGGAAACGATGAACAGTTTTCTTCAAGTATCACAACTGTAAAGGTCCAATTGCCAAAAGATAATAGCAGCGATAAAGCGGCCACTGGTGGCAGGCTAAATACAACTCTCTTAGTCTGTCTGCTTTGTTGTATAGACGTAGTGGAGGTTTTTCTTTGGCTTTTCTTTGTCTCCCGTGTCTGATGTGGTGGAGAGGGCTCTGCAAGTTTGCACACATTCTTAATATCCCTTCCCAAGGCTCCTCTCAGGAGAACCACAGCATGTAACTTAGCCCTGTTGCTTTTACCCTGCGTGTCACTCCGAACATGTTCCCCTTCGTGTCGTCCCTTTGTCCCCCCGTCACCCTTCCTCTGTTTGCAATGGGCCCTGCCTTACCCCCTCTGTCGCCCTGGGGGGTCCGGAAAAGACCAAGGGAAATCACACACACACTCCCACTCGCGCACACATTTCATTGAGTGAGGGCTAATTCCCCTCAATCTGTGGCCTGAGGTCTGCTGGCACGGAGGGAGTGCTGGCCTAAGCCCCTCCACTGATGGACATCCTGATCCCCTCCTCTCCAACATCCCTCAGAGCCTAGAGGCACCTCCACTCAGCCTGCTGAAAGCAGCCATGGCCACACCAGCCTCATAAGGCTCATAGAACAGCACAACTGAGCATTTGCCTTCATTACCCGCTCAAAAGAGAGGCGCAAAATATCACACTGGTTTTCTAATGAGTTGTTACATCATATAGGCATTTATATATACAACATTTTTAAACATGAAGGCCAGTTAAGTCAACTTTTAATGCAGCGAAGCTATTATTGCAACATTTGAAGTTCGGGTATTTTTACAGTAATGTTACCTGGGCCTGTCTGCAAATGGGTTGTAGTGCTATTCAATCACAATTATTTTATAAAGCCCTTTTTTACTTCAGCAGTTGTCTCAGAAGGGGAACAGGTGAACAAACTTGACTTCACTTACACTAATGAAAAGTACACACCCTTTTGTTTGGTTTGAGGAGATGTATTGGTCGTGGTACAGTATGTGCCTCTGGGGTTTTTGTGTGTGGCTTTCTGAAACCCACTCTCCGCTCTCTCTTACTCGGCAGTCTGAATGTTCTTTTTTTTAACGTCATACTACACAACAGCTGTTCCAGCCACGCATGCCCAGCCAACTGTGTTATTTTAACAATAGTCCTCCCCTTAGGCTAGACCTTGCCATGGGGGATTAGTATTTTATATCACTTCTGACATTCTGCTGGATAGCCCGTGGCTCCAGTTTCTGTGGTGGGATGAGCTGTTTTCAGCACAGCTTCCACGGTTGTTGTGACCCTCGCCTCATTGAGGGACTTTGGCAGTACACCGTTTCACTCGGCTAACCACGTTGCGCCGTTTCTCGGCATTCACTCAAGTTTTTTAAAAACTTCACCCCACTCCATTTTTGCTAATGACAGCAATTATCGATTGTCAGTGGGAAGGATGGCACCAGCCTAAACCTTTCCCCCCTCCCCGCCTAAACCCTTCCTATTTATCTGTCAATAGATGGAATTTGTGTGGCATCAGACCTCTACCTGGAAAGGCTTTCCCTTGTTATCCCTCTCCTCCCCCTAGTATGCTCTCTGCTTATTAGGCCAAGTTAATGAAATGCTCCTTTAAGAGCGATGGGAAAGAAAAACATGCTGGCTCCAGGCCGCTGCCTGGCCTTGTTGGGTTTCAAAACACTAGCTCCTGTTGCCTAGACAGCCAATTGGCCAGCACGACCCACAAAAGGCCACATTTGGTGATCAGATCTCCAGGCTTTGAAGGACCTTCTGCATGGACCATGCTAGATTGTGTGTGTGTGTGTGTGTGGTGTGTGTGACCATCAGATGTAAGACTTATTGGCTCGACAGTCCAATCATCCAATCATGCACTGCTATCACTTGTCAGAAAACCTGTCCTCTGCATTATCTGTTTGACAACAGCTGTCTGTGCATTAAACATGCATTCATGTAATGATGCACTCCTAGATAGTTTTGTTTCCCCTCTTGCGTTAGCATGGGGTCGTTCCATGTCATTTCAACAAGCCATGACACCCCCCATCTCAGATTGTTCTGAAATCATTTCTGTGGCTAGAAACAGGTCAAATTAGCATTCCACAAAAAAAAATTGAAATATATAACTTGATCTCTGAGAAATTAAGCTAATTGATTGCACGCAAATTGGCTATTTTAATGTATAGAAATTATTAAATATTCAATAAATATTGTACCTAACATCCGATTTGGACCAAACCTTTTTCAAACATTGAGAACATGAGGAATCCTAAGAAATTGTCAAAAGCCAACCACGGCTTTTGAAGTTGTTGGACATGAAGTGTGAAAATGCCAATATAGGTACCATTGATTTGCATTGGATTTGTGACACATGCTAAAAAGTTAGCATTTGAAACGATGGACAACAAAACCAACACATGGAGTGTTGTCATACCTTGTCAATAGACTGTCAAAATCCTCTTCCTTGTGCTTTTTGAGGTGGAGCGACACTAGGTCTTTTACTTGGAATTTTTACTATTTTAATTATTCAATAGCTCAGATGACAAAAATGTGTCCTCATTGATCATATTGGAACAGAATAGTGGTTTAGTTGGTCTGGAAAACAATGTCTGCCACACAGGTATGTTCGTTTCGAGGTTGAAGGCCATCATAAGGGTTTCCTTAACATCAAACGTTTCACAGATTGCCTTGTTGCACAGTATTGACATCTGGTAAGAAGATGGCGATATCAATGTGCATTCCTCTCAATAATAACCTCCTTGACCTGCCTGTTTTGAACTGGCCTCCATGCAGGGGATACTGCAACACTTGCTAGCGGCTAACAATTATTTCACTTCCTCTGTTCTATCTTGTTTTGAATGACAATGCTATCCATATTTGAACATTGTCGTGTGCCTCACACAGTTCCAAATGGAGTTGTCACTTAAATTCAGCTGAGTGAAACTTGGCAGACTTGAGGCTTGAATGAGCAGTGTAAGGTTTAAAAAGAAATGTCCGCTGATTTCTAAGGAGATTATCACATTGGCCATCTTGTTATCTGCCCTGTGCAGATGCTAACCACGAGGCGGCGGCGGAGGCTATCGAGAACATGGCGGATGCCGTCACACACGCCAGATTCGTAGGGACGGACCCCGCCAGCGATGAAGTAGTGCTCATGAAAATCCTACAGGTAAACGTGCACCAGACGATCATCAATCAAACAAGCTCAAGGCCTCCATCTCAAATGTCACCCTTTTCCCAGTTTACAGTAGTGCACATATTAGACACTGCACTATATGGGGAATGGGTTGTCATTTGAAACTTTCTACAAGTGTATTACATGCATGAATACCCTGGCTGGATTCCCTTTGAGGTTGAACATTTACTGTATGATGGCATACCTCGTAAAGAGAGGAGGCTGGTGGGAGGAGCTGTAGGAGGATGGGCTCGTTGTAATGGCTGGAATAGAATAAATGGACAGTGTCAAATGGGGTTTCCATGTGTTTGATTCCGAACATTCCATTCCAGCCATTACAATGAGCTCGTCCTCCTCTGCTCGTAAAAGCCCATGTGGAACTGAGGTGGCAACCCTGAATGTTACGCATGCACACACTCGCATGTATACACACTGTCTCTACCTTGACAGGTCCTG
Organism: Oncorhynchus kisutch; assembly: GCF_002021735.2. Taxonomy (NCBI): domain Eukaryota; kingdom Metazoa; phylum Chordata; class Actinopteri; order Salmoniformes; family Salmonidae; genus Oncorhynchus; species Oncorhynchus kisutch. The sequence continues at coordinate 40,700,016 of NC_034184.2, forward strand.
AGGACTTTGCTGCTCACGCCCGTAGGAGCCCACCTGACCAACGAGTCTGTGTGTGAGATCATGCAGTCGTGTTTCCGCATCTGCTTCGAGATGCGCCTCAGCGGTGAGTTCTCCATCTCAGTAATTCTCCCAGTGATTGATGCACCTGGAAGGAACTGCAGCTAGTCCACATGCTTTGCTAGAATGACACACAGCTGTATTTTATGAAGCTTTTCCAGGGGAAAAATTCTGGAACTCATGGATATGAACCTGATTCTCACGTTTAGCTTCCATGGCCTCCAGAATCCTCATCACTCCAGCCTAACATTTTGATGAGCTCTGCCATTCAACTACAACTCTCACCCCCTCCAGACCTTCAGGCGTTAGTAGTAGTAGTAGTACTAACCCCCCCTTACCCCCCAACCCTCCCTCAGTCCCTGAGCTGTGCTTTAATAAAATGCCCTCCTTATCCAGGCCAAACATAGACATACAAGAGGTCCCAGCCTGGCCTCTTTCCTCTTGTCCTCTGGGCTCTAATGGCACCTCCTCTGTTTGTTTTGCCCTCTCCACAGAGCTCCTGAGGAAATCAGCCGAACACACACTGGTGGACATGGTGCAGCTGCTGTTTTCCAGGTAACGGGAAGGGTGGGGAGATATATGTGTGTGTGTGAGACAAGCCCAAGCCTCCACACCGTACACTGGGACTGGAAAACTTCAGGAAATTAACTTCCAGTTTGTCTATAGAGAACCCTTTCAATTAGGATATTGGATTAGAGCGCCTACCATGAAAACCACTGGGAGGGAAAGTTGTAGGGTTAGGGCTTACCTCACTGTGCTGTGTGTAATTTACAAGTCTGTTTAATTTTACAAGTTGCTTCATAATCTATGTCTGACTTTTTAGTATGAAGGTCATTTGGTGAACTTAAACTCCAACTGAAAATCCCAGTCCTCTTCATCAGACGTGTGAGCCATTGGCTCTGTAAACGACCATGTTAAAGCGCCAATGACAATCATTCAAGCTTTTTTATGCAAAAGTCAGTTTACCATCTACTAATAATGGTATAATCCCTGTCAAGCCTCAATTGGAATTATCATTAAATACAATGCCTTCAGAATGTTTTCATACCCCTTGACTTTTTCCACATTTTGTTGTTACAGCCTGAATTTAAAATGTATTAAATTTAGATTTTGTCACTGGCCTACACACAATACCCCATAATGTTAGTGGAATAATGTTTGTTTTCTTTACATTTTTATAAATTCATAAAAAATGAAAAGCTGAATTGTCTTGAGTCTATGTATTTAACCCCTTTTTTATTGCAAGCCTAAATACACTACATGACCAAAAGTATCTGGACACCTGCTCGTCGAACATCTCATTCCAAAATGATGGGCATTAAAATGGAGTTGGTCCCTCTTTTGCTGCTATAACCGCCTCCACTCTTCTGGGAAGGCTTTCCACTAGACGTTGGAACATTAGTGCAGGGACTTCACATTCAGCCACTAGCCTTAGTGAGGTCGGGCACTGATGTTGGGCGATTAGGTGTGGCTCACAGTCGCCGTTCCAATTCACCCCAAAGGTGTTTGATGGGGTTGAGGTCAGGGCTCTGTGCAGGCTAGTCAAGTTCTTCCAGACCGATCTCGACAAACCATTTCTGTTAGGACCTCGCTTTGTGCACGGGGGCATTGTCATGCCGAAACAGGAAAGGGCCTTACCCAAACTGTTGCCCCAAAGTTGGAAGCACAGAATTGTCTAGAATGTCATTGTATGCTGTAGCGTTAAGATTTCCATTCAGCGGAACTAAGGGGCTTATCCCGAACCATGAAAAACAGCCACAGACCATTATTCCTCCTCCACCAAACCTTACAGTTGGCACTAGGTAGTGTTCTCCTGGAATCCGCCAAACCCAGATTTGTCAGTCGAACTGCCAGAGAGCACGTTTCCACTGCTCCAGAGTCTAATGGCGGTGAGCTTTACACCACTCCAGCTGACGCTTGGCATTGCACATGATGATCTTAAGCTTATGTGTGGCTGCTCGGCCATGGAAACCCATTTCATGAATCTCCCGATGAACCGCTCTTGTGCTGTGTTGCAACCGAGGACAGGGGATTTTAACGCACTACGCACTTCAGCACATGGCGGTCATATTCTGTGAGCTTGTGTGAGCTACCACTTCACAGCTGAGCTGTTGTTACTTCTAGAAGTTTCCACTTCAAAATAACAGCACTTAAAGTTGACCGGAGCAGCTCTAGCAGGGCAGAAATTTGATTAACTGATTTGTTGGAAAGGTGGCATCCTATTATGGTGCCATGTTGAAAGTCACGAAGCTCTTCAGTAATGCCCTTCTACTGTCAATGTTTGTCTTTGGAGATTGCATGGCTGTGTGCTCGATTTTATACACCCGTCAGCAACGGGGGTTGCTGAAATGGACGAATCCACTAATTTGAAGGGGTGTCCACATACTTTTGTATATATTGCATTCGGAGAGTATTCAGCCCCCTTGACTTTTTCCACAGCCTTATTCGAAAGTGGATTAAATAAACATTTTCCCTCATCAATCTACAAACAATATCCGATAATGATAAAGCAAAACAGGTTTTTTAGAAATGTTTGCACATTTATAAAAAAAAAAAAAAACATATGTACATAAGTATTCAGACCCTTTGCTATGAGACTTGAAATTGAGCTCAGGTGCATCCTGTTTCCATTGATCACCCATGAGGTTGAAGGAATTGTCTGTAGAGCTCCGAGATGACAGGATTGGGTCAAATCACAGATTTTCGTTAACAGAAAATGACAATTAAAACCATTTTAATCCCACTTTGTAACACAACAAAATGTGTGAATACTTTCTGAAGGCATTGTACATTAACATATTCGGCGACACTTAGCGTCTTAATTTCCCTCTGCATTCAGAGGTCAACAGGGCTCCGGTCCACTAATGCAATAACATGATTCTCTACCGACTTCAGCATAGTGGGGAAGCATGCCACATCGCTCCCCCCACCCCCTGTCCCAGAGGCCCGTACATTAGACTTCCAGTCACATCGTCTCACAGACGAGTGGATGAGCCTGCAGTGCGCCAGACTGTATGATCTGCATATAGATGAAGAAGAGCGTCTCCCCCATAAACACACACAGAATTAGCATGGCCAGTAATCCTGCCAGAAATGATCATAAAACCAGCCGGAATAGAGTCGTCTCATTCTCTAAATGTATTACGCCCCCCCCCCCCCCCCTCGCCACCTCAAGAATAAACAGAGCTCAAAACAAAGTCACGACGTAATTCTCTCTTGGAGGCGCATGGATCTCAGATGAGGCTATTTGATGCAGGATTTGTTAAGAAACGTGGTGTCTTTCACAGTAGAGCCCGTTGATATCGCTAAGTCACCATCAGGACATTCTTTGTGTATTTGTGTCGTCGTTGGGAGTTGTGTGTCATGCACTGCAGCAGCTTGTTATCATATCTCTTACAACACTGTTTACTAGTTGTCGGATATGCAAATAGAAATGAATGACAGCCATCGTAGCGGCAGGTAGCCTAGTCGTTAGGACTAGTAACCAACAGTTTGCAAGATCGAGTCCCCGAGCTGACAAGGTAAAGAATCAGTCGTTCTGCCCCTGAACAAGACAGTTAACCCACTGTTCCTAGGCCGTCATTGAAAATGATAATTTGTTCTTAACTGACTTGCCTCGTTAAATAAAGGTAAAATAAAAGGTGCGTCCATGGTGAAAAAATGAAGGCCTGTTGTTACAACTCTCCTTCCCACAACAACGTGCGAGTACGTTAAGGATGGCTATTACGTAGACTCACTCACCCAGCCCCCCCCCTCTTGTCCGCAGCTCATCCATAATAAAGACGTAAGAGCCTTGGGCAGCCTGGACATAATGAGCAGTGGATCTCATTGAGTGCTCAGGAGGAGGCTTAGATTGCCTACTGAAAGTATTATGAATGTTAATCTGTTGGACTCACAGATCATCCAATAATCGAGCTTGCAAGACAACACTCTATTAACGCAGAGTTAACGTCGGGGGGGGGGCCCCGTCTCCGTGTGTGTGTGTGGTAGCCGGTGACATCTCATTCGCCGCAAAGCCCAAGAGTCCACAAAGCACAGGGCTCTCGGACAGTGTGTGCGGAGTAGAAACATTACGCTGGACAGCTCATCTCGTCAAGCCACTGATGGAAATGCAGGGCCCTCAGACAGATTGCTTCTGTCAGCCTTGTGCCTTATAAGCATTATTCTCTCTGTGTTTTATTGTTATTTTCATGGAGCTTTGGTTAGTTTAACAAGCTTTGTTTAGCAGTTGTCAACTTCTACACCAGCTGTTTTGATTTTACTGTCTGCAAGCCTTTGGGGGATTTAATTGAATTGCATCTAAGATGACAAACAATTTTCCGTTCTTTGTCCCTGCTTGGATATTGACATGCATGTGGTTACACAATACTGATTTTATTTTCAGTGTGGCGTTAATGACATTGAGTCTCCATGTTAGTCTAAACTGCGATATTCAAGTACTGCCCTTTGGTATCATACAGTTTGCAAGGGCTTTACGCCTTCTGTGCTCTTAATGGCCATGTACTCTTATAATTGCCACCGGGCCAGAAGAGGACTGGCCACCCCTTAGAGCCTGGTTTCTTCCTGGGTTCAAGTCTTTCTAGGGAGTTTTTCCTGGCCTCTGTGCTTCTGCATTGCTTACTCTCTGGGGTTTTAGGATCAGTTTCTTTATAAGCACTTTGTGACGACTGCTGATGTAAAAAGGGTTTTATAACTGCATTTCATTTGATTGATCGCTCTAGTTCTACATATAAAAGTGACTCAACTTCAAATATCCGCTGCAAACGGAAACTGCTTTGTTGGTGTGGATAGCAGGTTTCCTGTCGACTCACGGTGGCTGATGAATGAATGACCTTGAATTGACGGTTGAGTTTGAGAAGGCACAGGAACTCAACGTAGAGGGAGGAGAGGACAGGGCAATGTATCACATAGCTACATTAATGAATGTATAAGTCTGATAATTGACACCCCCCCCCCCTCTCTTTTTTTTATAGACTACCCCAGTTTAAAGAGGAGGCCAAAAGTTTTGTGGGCGCCAACATGAAGAAGGTAAAATCAAATTAGGCTTAATGTTGAATGTGCCAGTACTGTCTGGCTATGACTGATTTTCTTGAATCACCCCCTCCCCTCCTGGTTCCTGTCATCCCCATGGTGCTATGAATAATCATTGTACTCTACAGGGATGTCCACCGCAACAACACCTCTTTTTGCTAGGACTTTGCTCCCCCACGGCCAAAAAGAAAACTGTCAAAACAATCATAATAATATCTTGTCTTGACGATGTAGAATTGCAACTGCATACCCAATATGCCTTTCCCTCCCTCTGCTTCCACCCATCGTGTTGGCGTGCTTTTCCCAATATCACCGCCATCTCATTAAATGCTGCATTTTTTATTTTTTTTTACATTTGAGTTCCTCTTTACAAAATGCATATTTGCCTGTGTTCCCTCCCACAGATCCCATCCTGTATCCTGAACACACAGGATCTTATTTGTACAGAGCAGCCTAAAAACACCAATCAGAGGGGCTTAGAGAGGGTACTTGTTAAAAACACCTTTCGATTGGCTCTCGACAAGTGCATTGAAATAGGCCAGAGTAGCATGGCTATCTGGAGTGAATGCATGAGAGTGCATTTTAGGGATATTTTAGCATTTTCTTGTAACCTGGGTTTAAAGGAATTTCATATTTCTACAACATAAATTTCACATAAATTATTAACAACTTAAGAAGCCATTTCATTATTTTGTGGTTAGATTATTTATTTTTATCCCACTAAACTCAATTCGATTTCATTTAAATGAAAATAAATACAGGTTAATGGTTTCAGGCTGTACGACAAATTACGTTATTTCAGACTGTTCATGTATTCATACCCATTTCTATATACAGTGCATTTGGAAAGAATTCAGACCCCTTCTCTCTATCCACATTTTGTTACGTTGCAGCCTTATTGCAAAATCTGTTAAATGCATTTTTCTTTTCCTCATCAATCTACACACAATATCCCATAATGACAAAGCGAAAACAGGTTTTTAGAAATGTTTGCAAATCTATTACAAATAAGAAACAGATACCTTATAGGTATTCAAACCCTTTGCTATGAAACTCCAAATTGAGCTCAGGTGCATCCTGTTTCCATTGATCATCCCTGAGATGTTTCTACAACTTGATTGGAGTTCGCTGCAAACGGAAACTGCTTTGGTAAATTCAATTGATTGGACATAATTTGGAAAGGCACACACCTGTCTATATAAGATCCCACAGTTGACAGTGCATGTCAGAGCAAAAACCAAGCCATGATGTCGAAGGATGTGTCCGTAGGGCTCCGAGACAGGAGATGGTGTCCAGAAGGACAACCGTCTCCGCAGCACTCCAACAATCAGGCCTTTATGGTGGTGGTCAGACAGAAGCCACTCAGTAATAGGCACATGACAGCCCGCTTGGAGTTTGCCAAAGGCACCTAAAGGACTCTGACCATGAGAAACAAAATTCTCAGGTCTGATGAAACCAAGATCGAACTATTTGGCCTGAATGCCAGGAGGAAACATGGCACCATCCCTGAGTTGAAGCATGGGGGTGGCAGCATCATGCTATAGGGATGTTTTTCATCGGCAGGGACTGGGAGACTAGTCAGGATGAAGGGAGCTAAGTACAGAGAGATCATTGATGAAAACCTGCTCCAGAGCGCTCAGCACCTCAGACTGGGGCGAAGGTTTTACCTTCCAAATGGACAATGACCCGAAGCACATAGCCACGGCAACGCAGGACTGACTTCGGGATGTCTTTGAAAATCCTATAGTGGTCCAGCCAGAGCCCGGACTTGAACCCGATTTAAACATCTCTGTAGAGACCTGAAAATAGCTGTGCAGCGATGCTCCCCATCCAACCTGACAGAGCTTGAGAGGATCTGCAGAGAAGAATGGGAGAAACTCCCCAAATACAGATGTGCCAAGCTTGTAGCGTCATACCCGCGGAGACTCAAGGCTGTAATCGCTGCCAAAGGTGCTTCAACAAAGTACTGATTAAAGGGTCTAAATACTTACGTAAATGTGATATCTAAGTTTTTTTTTAATTTTAATAACTTTTCCAAAAATTATTAAAACCAGATTTTGCTTTGTCGTTATGGGGTATTGTGTGTAGATTGATGGGGGGAAGAAAACAATTGAATCAATTTTAGAATCAGGCTGTTATGTAACAATGTGGGGGAAAAGTCATGGGGTCTGAATACTTTCCGAATGCACTGTATGCATCGTGTGGCTTGGATTGGACATTTCCCTGGCATTTCTGATTTCTGCTTCATACCACAAACAGTAGAGAAGAACACAAGTGACACTTTTATTTCACAGTCATACCCCATCAAACCTAGACTCCACGTGTACAAATACAAATGTTGATGGGCAACAGAAATGTCAGCTTGGGGCCTCCCAGAGTGGCGCAGCGGTCTAAGGCACTGCATTACAGTGCTAGAGGCGTCACTACAGAGCCGGGTTCAATTCCGGGCTGTATCACAACCGGCCGTGATCGGGAGTCCAATAGGGCAGCGCAGAATTGGTTCAGCATCGTCCGGGTTAGGGGAGGGCTTGGCCGGGGGGCTTTACTTGGCTCATTGCGCTCTAGCGACTCCTTGGGGTATGCTGGGCACCTGCAGGCTGACGCCGGTCGTCAGTTGAACAGTGTTTCCTCCGACACATTGGTGCAGCCTGCTTCCGGTTAAGCGGCCGGTGTTAAGAAGCGCGGTTTGGCGAGTCGTGTTTTTCCAAGGACGCATGACTCGACCCTCGCCTCCCGTGCCTGTTGGGGAGTTGCAGCAATAAGACAAGATAGAAATTGGCGTGTCAAAAAAATGTCGGCTTGAGCAGTTACAATGTGAAGCTTGCCGTTCTGTCTGATTGCCTGCCCTTCACTGTGCTGTCTGGTTTGGCCTGCTCATTTGTGAATGTCTCCGTATGGAGCCTGCCTGTGTCGACCCCCCCCGTAACCCGCTACCCTCTTCCCCAAACAAGCCCATCCCGGTGGGGTTTGCATGGTACTCTGTTTGAACCCCCCCTTCACCCCATGCATCACTGAGTGAGTTCCTTGTCTGTGTGCTGCTGCTGACATGTCGTCCATCACTAATCACGGGCACCTGCCCCCTTCTCTCCTGAGGCTTACAATATGTTGTGGAAAAACAAACGAGTGCAGGTAAGGAGATGACTGGTGACTCAGTGGGAGAATGACAATCCCTCCTCCACATCTTCCCTGCCCCTCCTGTCCTCTTATTCTGAACCCACTAACCACCCACTTCTAAAGATTCATACACAATGCTAAGGGGCAATTTTTTTTAAACCAAAATACAATTTGCATATGTATTGATGTAGTTAGATTCATTATAAAGTGTTGGAGTACACTAACAAAACCATGCCATGACCTTTTTCATTGTGGCTGCTTGAATTTTTTTCTTGTGTTTAATCCTGTGGGACTTTTTGTTGAATTTTCTTATTCCACCTTCGTACAGATATTGTATCTTGCCATTGGGGTGACTGCTATGCAATCTCATCTGTTAGTAAACAGTGTAGTTTTTTCAGACGTCTGTGTATGACTTTCTGTTTTAAGACTGTGTTATACTGGGGCACTGTCCAAATACTGTATGGAAAAGGATCCTATTACCTTTAAAAGATTAACCTGATACCATCATCTGTACAATATATGATGATATTACAACACCCTCTAGCCAAGAGCACAGCCAGTGGTTTTGTGTATTTGTGTACTGACTGTGTGTGTTCTACCGGTTTTAGCTGAAGATGCGTGCTGGTGGGATGAGTGAGTCGTCAAAGTGGAAGAAGCAGAAGCGCTCGCCCCACCCCCCCCGCCACATGGTGCGAAGTGCCTCGGGCGGATTGGAGCAGGCCCCTACCACCACCCTCAGCAACAACAACCTCTCTGGTGAGACTCAATCTTGTAAACTCAGCAAAAAAAGAAACGTCCTCTCACTGTCAACTGCGTTTATTTTCAGCAATTTTAACATGTGTAAATGTTTTTATGAACATAAGATTCAACAACTGAGACATAAACTGAACAAGTTCCACAGACATGTGACTAACAGATATGGAATAATGTGTCGCTGAACAAAGGGGGGGTCAAAATCAAAAGTAACAGTCAGTATCTGGTGTGGCCACCAGCTGCATCATGTACTGCAGTGCATCTCCTCATCGACTGCACCAGATTTGCCAGTTCTTGCTGTGAGATGTTACCCCACTCTTCCACCAAGGCACCTGCAAGTTCCTGGACATTTCTGGGGGGAATGGCCCTAGCCCTCACCCACCGATCCAACAGGTCCCAGACTTGCTCAATGGGATTGAGATCTGGGCTCTTCGCTGGCCATGGCAGAACAGTGACATTCCTGTTTTGCAGGAAATCACGTACAGAACGAGCAGTATGGCTGGTGGCATTGTCATGCTGAAGGGTCATGTCAGGATGAGCCTGCAGGAAGGGTTCCACATGTGGGAGGAGGATGTCTTCCCTGTAACGCACAGCGTTGAGATTGCCTGCGATGACAACAAGCTCAGGCCGTTGATGCTGTGACACACCGCCCCAGACCATGACGGACCCTCCACCTCCAAATCGATCCCACTCCAGAGTACAGGCCTCGGTGTAACGCTCATTCCTTCGACGATAAACGCGAATCCAACCATCACCCCTGGTGAGACAAAACCGCGACTCGTCAGTGAAGAGCACTTTTTGCCAGTCCTGTCTGGTCCAGCGACGGTGGGTTTGTGCCCATAGGCGCCGATGATATCTGGTGAGGACCTGCCTTACAACAGGCCTACAAGCCCTCAGTCCAGTCTCTCTCAGCCTCTTGCGGACAGTCTGAGTACTGATGGAGGAATTGTGCTTTCCTGGTGTAACTCGGGCAGTTGTTGTAGCCATCCTGTACCTGTCCCGCAGGTGTGATGTACGGAGGTATTGATCCTTTGCAGGTGTTGTTACACGTGGTCTGCTACTGCGAGGACGATCAGCTGTCCGTCCTGTCTCCCTGTAGCGCTGTCTTAGGCGTCTCACAGTACGGACATTGCGATTTATTTCCCTGTCCACATCTGCAGTCCTCATGCCTCCTTGCAGCATGCCTAAGACATGTTCACGCAGATGAGCAGGGACCCTGGGCATCTTTCTTTTAGTGTTTTTCAGAGTCAGTAGAAAGGCCTCTTTAGTGTCCTAAGTTTTCATAATTGTGACCTTAATTGCCTACATGTTAGTGTCTTAACGACCGTTCCACAGGTGCATGTTCATTAATTGTTTATGGTTAATTTAACAAGCATGGGGGAAAGTGTTTAAACCCTTTACAATGAAGATCTGTGAAGTTATTTAGATTCTTTCAAATTATCTGTGGAAGGCAGGGCCCTGAAAAAGGGACTTTTTTTTGTTGTTGTTGAGTTTAGGAACATTTTCTTTTCACACATTTTATTGTTTTTTCAGACCGTGTTAGAAACAAGATTGGTGGGATAGACATAGAAGATAACAAAGGAAGGGCACAGACAGTCGGCCGATACTCGAACCCCTAAGTCGACCGCGTTGTAATAACCGGAAGACAGACAATTGATCAAACATTATCAATGCATGCCCCGCCCGCCACACATTAATAACAAATGCCTCTTCGGTACAGAACAGCTTAGAAAATCATATTTGGTCAAAGGGGGCTTCATTGTATGTCTCTATTAAACTTAAACCTCATAGATATATTAACATTTATACTGTCATGCATTTTAAAGTAGAGAGATGAATGGCATGGATAAGTCTAGACGATCTTCAACAAAAAATGCTTATGTAGCTAACACAGGTCTGTGTGTTTCTACCAGGTGGTGTCCCATTCATTGAGCAGGATAGTTTGTCTGTCTCAGACAGCGTGGCCTCCTCCATGTCCATCCCCACAGACAGTGGCCTGGACACCTGCTCCAAGGCCACCTCCAGAGAGGACCTGACAGACCTGGACCAGAGCAGCTCTGCCGCCACCACCCCTTCCACAGAGCCTGGACACCTGTACACTCAGGTGGGGGGGACACTGGAATCAGCTATGTTATGTCACTTTTTGCATATTCCTAGTCTTCGTTCGTGCTCATTAATGTTCATACGCTGATGTTTCTGTTTCCCCTGCCAGTCTGAGGGTAGGCAGGTGGAGCATGCCCAGTCGGTGGAATCCATCCCTGAGGTCCTGGAGGACGGAGAATCTGTGACGGAGCATTCGGACTCAGCCTCATTACATGACATGGACTATGTCAACCCCCGAGGAGTCCGCTTCACACCACAGCAAACACAGAGAGACGGTGAGGATGGTGAGCCATCCCACCACCGCCAGCATTGTTTGGATTTCACCCTGTTCCACTTCGCATTTCACCTTGTGTGTCTCCTTATGTCTCTCCTCATGTCTCATCACATCTCAACCCATGTCTCACAACTTGTCTCTGCGTGTCTCCTTTTATATCCTGTGTCTCACCCCAACCTGGCGTCTCACCAAATGATGGCTTTGAATCCTCTCCTAACTGTCATGTTGTATTTTCCTAACCTCCCAGGTGCGGCTCTCATCCCCTACTCCCTGCCCTGTCTGCGGGAGCTCTTCCGCTTCCTCATCTCACTGACGAACCCCCATGACCGCCACAACACGGATGCCATGATGCACATGGGCCTGCAGTTGCTGACCGTGGCTCTGGAGGCGGCTCACATCGCCCCCTACCAGTCACTGCTGGGCCTGGTCAAAGACGAGCTCTGCAGACACCTCTTCCAGGTACTGTACACCACAGGTTTGTTCAGGAGGGGAACCTTCTATTGCGTCTGTTCAACACAATACAAGGTAACGACCGTGTTGTTTATTTCTATTTCAGTTGCTAAGTGTGGACCGTATGAACCTGTATGCCGCCTCCATCCGAGCGTGCTTCTTGCTCTTTGAGAGCATGCGAGGACATTTGAAGTTTCAGCTCGAGGTACTTGGGAGTGTTCATCTTCTTTGCATTTGATATTGTCACAAGTGTTCACACACTAATGACTAGTTTGACACAACCACACACAAGCTGAGTCATGTTAAAAACCAGCAGCTGAACAGAGTGACCAACTTAATCACCTTCTCACATTCTGCAGATGTATCTGAAGAAGCTGATGGACATCATCACGTCAGAGAACATGAAGATGCCCTATGAGATGAAGGAGATGGCCCTGGAGGCCCTGGTGCAGCTTTCGAGGATCCCCAGCTTTGTCACCGAGCTCTACATCAATCATGACTGTGACTTCTACTGCTCAAACCTGTTTGAAGACCTCACCAAGCTTCTCTCCAAGGTGGGAACTGATGATGCCTGTTCTCTGGCCACTCACACTCACTTGATGATCACCCCGGAGAGCTTAGGGTTTTGTTTACTTTCTAAAATCTGCATTAGGAGAGTGTCCACTGTCCCGTTCAGTCAAGGCGTAATACTTCATTTGTTTCCTTTTGATGCACACTGTCACGCTCCATGCTTTTCATTTTCAGGGGAACATTGTTCTCTTTTGTTGATCTATGGTGTGTTTGTGTCATGTTGTCTTGCAGAACGCCTTCCCTGTGTCCGGACAGCTCTACACAACCCACCTCCTCTCACTAGAGGCCCTACTCACTGTGATTGACAGCACTGAGGCCCACTGCCAGGCCAAGGTGCTCAACAGCACCACTCAGCAGGACCACTCAGCAGAAATGGTGTTGGCAGAAGGGGAGTGCTCAACCAACGACCGTACAGACACAACCACGGGTACGCCGATTGCTCTCATACACTTGGTATACTTTCTGCTTTGATGGTCTTATACTATAATGGTCTTTGTCCGTCATTTACATTGACAATGGTTGTATCAGATGTGTATTGAGGGATATTCATTAATGTTTTTCTGATGTGGTTGTAGAAGCGAGCAGGCAGGTGTACAGTGCCAACGGTCAGAATGTTCCAGAGGCTGACAGTGTGCCCCTACCACCTACCAGCGGGCACCTGATGGCAGAGAAGATGAGACTGGGCAGACAAGACCAGGAGGAGACAGAACCAGGTAAGTTTGATTTTACTAACCAGTGGCCAGGTCTCCTCAAGCACTGGGTTAGCATTCAGTTTCATAGACATGAATGAAATTGATTTAAGAGTGAAAATTTTATTTTTATTTTAGCTGAAAAGAAAGAACCAAAAAAGCCACGTCGCTTCTCGTCTTGTTTACCTGATTCTCAAGAGCTGTTGGACATCAGAAATAAAAAGAAGGTATGTTTTATGATTTTGTTGTGCATCTGTTTTAAATGACTTATGCTTGGCCGTTAATGATGTTTCCACACGTCCTGTAACTCAGACTTTGACATAAACCATGCATTGACAACAATGGCGTTTGAGTCTGCTTGTGGATCTCAAGTTGTGATTCGACCCGCTTTGTGTCACTAAGATGAAGTGATCATATTTATATTGTACGATTCCAGCTGCTGAACAGCGGCACAGAGCAGTTCAACCAGAAGCCTAAGAAGGGCATCCAGTTCCTGCAGGAGAAGGGTCTCCTCAGCAGCCCCATGGACAACAACGAGGTGGCCCAATGGCTCCGGGAGAACCCCCGCCTTGACAAGAAGCAGATCGGAGAGTTCATCAGTGACCGCAAATACATGGAGCTACTGGACAGCTTCGTCAAGTAGGAGCCCCAGTCTTCTTCTTATTACCGGGCAGCATGATGTACAACCAGTTGGATCTGCTCCTTCATTGAATTGTAGTGAAGCTTGGCTCGGGTTACTAGTGCAGCAATGAATAGTGAAGCAGTGACGTTTTATTTAGTTGAACCCTAGAAATGGTCTTTAATCGCTAACAATTATAAAATGCAGTACACAAATGGATATGTATAGCTGAGTAAAAAGACCTGACAGGAAACTGAAGAATATACTTCAGAATATCCATATTAGTGAATTATACTCATTCTCACGTGCAGCACGTTCACCTTCCGAGGGCTGCGTATTGACGAGGCGCTGCGTCTGTATCTGGAGGCCTTCAGACTGCCAGGAGAGGCTCCGGTCATCCATAGACTTTTGGAAACCTTCACAGACACCTGGCATGTAAGTCAGCTGCCTTACCCCCCTTGGAAGACTCTCTCTTTTTCCTCACACACATGCACAGGGGCACAGGGAGGGACACACTTATTCCATTACAGCAAGGCAATCGTTGCCACCAACTGTCCCTATCATCATGTAATTACGTCCAGTGGAACTGTGACCCTGATCTGAATCAAGGACAGGGACATTAGTCACTCAGGTAATTGGGGGAACAGGATAAAGTTGCAACTGCAAGGCTGACATAACAGAGCCGGCCTGTCTATCAAGGGCAGGGGGACAAAACCAGCAGGGCCACTGGCTGCTCCTTAAATAACCGGAGAGGGTCGTCCTCGTGACCTGGAAAATATTTTATTGTAATGTCTTTTCGTAGTCTCCCTGTCCATACACAATCGCCTTGATTGAGTTCACAGATATTCTTACTGCACACACACGTCTCTTTCCACTATTGAGCAGTTGTGACTGCACTTTCAGCAGGACAAATATAAATTCAGCAAAAAAAGACAAGTCCTCGCACCTTAACATGTGTAAATATTTGTATGAACATAAGATTCAACAACTGAGACATAAACTGAACAAGTTCCACAGACGGGTGACTAACCGAAATGGAATAATGTGTGCCTGAACAAAGGGGGCGTCCAAATCAAAAGTTAGTCAGTATCTGGTGTGGCCACCAGATGCATTAAGTACTGCAGTGCATCTCCTCATGGATTTGCCAGTTCTTGCTGTGAGATGTTATCCCACTCTTCCACCAAGGAAATCACACACAGAACGAGCCGTATGGATGGTGGCATTATCATGCTGGAGGGCCATCCTTGTACCTGTCCCGCAGGTGTGATGATTGGATGTATTGATCCTTTGCAGGTGTTGTTACACGTGGTCTGCCACTGCGAGGACGATCAGCTGTCCGTCCTGTCTCCCTGTAGCGCCGTCTTAGGCGTCTCACGGTATGGACATTGCCATATATTTCCCTGGCCACATCTGCAGTCCTCATGCCTCCTTGCAGCTTGCCTAAGACATGATCACGCAGATGAGCAGGGACCCTGGGCATCTTTCTTTTGGTGTTTTTCAGAGTCCGTAGAAAGGCCTCTTTAGTGTCCTAAGTTTTCATAACTGTGACCTTAATTGCCTACCTTCTGTAAGCTGTTAGTGTCTTAACGACCGTTCCACAGGTGCATGTTCATTAATTGTTTATGGTTCATTGAACAAGCATGGGAAACAGTGTTTTAAACCCTTTACAGTGAAGATCTGTGAAGTTATTTGGACTTTTACGATTTATCTTTGAAAGACAGGGTCCTGAAAAAGGGACGTTTCTTTTTTTGCTGAGTTTAGATGTTTTGATATGCCCAAAGGTTGTTATATTGATGTGTGTATTTGGAACTCAGCTGTTGATGTGACAAATACAATTTGATTTGATTTCTACACATGCGCCGAATACAACAGGTACAACCTTACCGTAAAATGCTTACTTACAAGCCCTTAACCAACAATGCAGTTTTAACAAAAATTAGTTCAGAAAATATTTACTAAATAAACTTAAGTTAAAAAAAATTGTATTAAAAAAATGTAGCACAAAAATAACAATGAGGCTATACACATGGGGGACAGAGTCTGTGTGCGGGGTTACAGGTTAGTTGAGGTTATTGACGTAATATGTACTTGTAGGTAGGGGTAAAGTGACTAGACATACATAATAAACAGAGCCGGGTTGTCTGTTGAGGGCAGGGGGACACAACCAGCAGGGCCACTGGCTGCTCCTTAAATAACCAGAGAGGGTTGCCCTCGTGACCTGGAAAGTATTTCTATGGACAGAGGGTTATATTAGTGTGTCTTTCCCTGTGTGTGTAGAAAGTGAACGGTTCTCCCTTCATGACCAACGACGCAGGCTTCGCCCTGGCCTATGCTGTCATCATGCTCAACACGGACCAGCACAACAACAATGTGCGCAAGCAGAACATCCCCATGACCATTGAGGTAAACACACACACACTATTTATTTCCCATGAAATCTCGCTCACTATTTTTATATTTGAAATATATTTTATTGATATAAATGGACTAAGTTACTATTCCTACCAATTTAAGTTTTCTACTACTACAAAACAAAATCTTATCCGATCTTATTTTGTTTTAAGTTGAAATGTTCAGAAATGCACCTATAACCCACATATGTTAGATATGATATGAATCACCTCTTATGAGCGCTTTGTGCCATGCAGCGATGGGTTTCACAAGAGGCCCCTTTTAGACACCCTACATTTAGTATGTTGTGCTGGTTCTTCCAGACCCTCTGATGGTCTGAAGAAAGCCGACCTCCAGTAACAGCTGTGCCCAGTGGTGGTCTATGGGATTAGGTCATCCTACTTAGTCAGGGGTGGAAGAAGTGAGGAGGGAGAGAGGACGTGACTGGAGGGTGGGAGAAGTGAGGGGGGGAGGACTAGTGGAGGTGTCCTGGCTCCCTCTCTCTATGTGAGTGACAGCACCTGAAGACTAAACACAAGTCCCATGGGCAGCGTTCTGAAGAGGCCTATGGTGGGCCATTCTCCCACACAAGACATACCCGATCCTCGGTTGCCATTTGGAATTGTGACCTTAGATAAGACATTTTAGAGGGCAATGAAATTCCCACTGTTCATTTTACTGACTCTCAGCACAGTATATAACAACACCGTTATTACGGATGAAAGTTCTTACGATGTGACCTCTCCAATTGTCATTGGCAATTGTCAAATGCCATGATACGATACTCTGTGAGGCTCATGGCAATAGTCAAAGATGCTATTGCTCTGAATTATATTCAGCTAGTGCATAGTGCAACAATGTAGCTCTTCAACAAATATGTCAGTGTGGAAACAGCTCTGCTGTCTCTGGCTGTCAGTCCCATGATTACTTGGCAGGCATCACGACCAGCTGCTTTGTGTCTGTGGAGGCTATTGTTACCGTCGTCTGCTCCACGCTGACCCTGAGCCCTCACTTTGTTTATTTCTCTGTCTGTCCATCCCGCTGCAAAGCATCTCGAGTTTCCCCTCTGGTTTACCTGCCATTAGCCAAAGCACGCAGCCAACCAGGAGCCTTGATTCGATCAGTCAACACACGGTGGATGTGTTTATTTGCTGTGGCTCTTGGCCTCGATCCTGTTTGACTAACACCACACCTAACCGTATTAAGTGACACATACGTTGGTAAAGCTTGGACCCCTACCCCCTTAATTGTTTTATGCTCAATTAGCAAGAGCATTGCATGCCAAAGCATTGGATACCAGAGCCAGGCTAGCTGGCAGAGCTCCACAATGATTGGTGTGATGAGGGTGCCCTGATTCCCATATTATCAGTGTTAACTGTCTTTCTTCCCCCCCCTTTCATGTAGCAATTCAAGAAGAATCTGAAGGGTGTGAATGGAAATACAGACTTTGATCAGGATATGCTGGAGGACATCTACAATGCAATCAAGTAAGCCATAGTCTTATGTAGATCTTATATAGAAATGTTTGTGATGTACACACACACACAAGATGAAGGAAATCAATCTTAATTTCAAGAGGATGTACTTATTTGTTTCAGCGTTGGCACTTTGACAGTAAGTTATGTCTGGTTTTTTTTTCCATGTCAAACGACCCACCCTAGATTATCTAAGTTGCCTTAGCAATCATGGTATTCTCTGTCGTGTAGGAATGAAGAGATAGTGATGCCAGACGAGCAGTCTGGCCTGGTGAAGGAGAACTATGTATGGAACGTGCTGCTCCACCGGGGGGCCACCTCCGAGGGGGTCTTCCTCCATGTGCCTGCCGGCAGCTACGACCACGACCTGTTCACCATGACCTGGGGGCCCACCATCGCAGCCCTCTCCTACGTCTTCGACAAGAGCCTGGACGACACAATCATCCAGAAGGCCATTGCTGGCTTTAGGTACACTAGGCCTACTCAGATGTGACCGACCGGCTCGATTCGGTCTTATGTATCAACATTTTAATTTTTTAAATTTTTTACATTGAATAAAAGTAGAGACTCAGAGATAGAAAATGGTATGTCATACACTGCAGTTGGGAAAGTAATTTGCTTTGAAAGTTGATAAACTTGTAATCTCACTTTTGAGAAAATTACCCTTAAATGTTTTGTTACCTACTGGAAGAGCTCTTTGTCTACACCCATTCAGCTTCGTTCACACCCTTTTAAGCTTTAGCCCCACCCATCTCTTTAAGGATTCACATCTGAGTCTATGTACTAAACAACCAAAGATTTCTAGACTAAAGGCTGGTTTATACTACAGGTGTGTTCGTAAATTTAATCTGGAGTGCCAGAGTGTGCTCTGGGCGTTCATAAACTCAGAGCCTTGCCAGATTGGCCATTTGTAAATTCAGAGCGTTTCGCTCTCGGAGCTTCAGAGCTTTCTGACCTGACAGCAGTCAAGCACCCAAGCTACCTGGTTAACGTTGGCTATCTTGCTAGCTGCTTCCTGACACAAATGAGAGAACAGCTCACTCTGACCATTTTACTTGCCCTGGCAGAGCTGGTTAGGCTGTTTTTATGTTATCCAGAGTAGAGGTCGACCGATTAATCAGAATGGCCGATTAATTAGGGACGATTTCAAGTTTTCATAACAATCGGAAATCTGTATTTTTGGACGCCGATTTTGCCTATTATTATTATTTATTTTTTTACAAATGTATTTAACGAGGCAAGTCGGTTAACACATTCTTATTTTCAATTACGGCCTAGGAACGGTGGGTTAACTGCCTTGTTCAGGGGCAGAACGACAGATTTTTACCTTGTCAGCTTATGGATTCAATCTTGCAACCTTACGGTTAATTAGTCCAACGCTCTAACCACCTGCCTCACGAGCAGCTTGCCTGTTACGCGAATGCAGGAAGAAGCCAAGGTAATTTGCAAGCTAGCATTAAACTTATCTTATAAAAAAACAATCAATCAATCATAATCACTAGTTATAACTACACATGGTTGATGATATTACTAGTTTATCTAGCGTGTCCTGCGTTGGATATAATCGATGCGGTGCGCATTCGCGAAAAAGGACTCGTTGCTCCAACGTGTACCTAACCATAAACATCAATGCCTTTCTTAAAATCAATACACAGAAGTATATATTTTTTTACCTGCATATTTAACTAAAAGAAAGGTTAGCAGGCAATATTAACCAGGTGAAATTGTGTCACTTCTCTTCTCTCACTTCTCTTGCGTTCATTGCACACAGAGTCAGGGTATATGAAACAGTTTGGGCCGCCTGGCTCATTGCAAACTAATTTGCCAGAATTTTACGTAATTATGACATGACATTGAACGGTTCCGTATTTCACTGAAAGAATAAACATTTTGTTTTTTCGAAATGATAGTTTCCGGATTCGACCATATTAATGACCTACGGCTCGTATTTCTGTGTGTTATTATGTTATAATTAAGTCTATGATTTGATAGAGCAGTCTGACTGAGCGATGGTAGGCACCAGCAGGCTCGTAAGCATTCATTCAAACAGCACTTTCGTGCGTTTTGCCAGCAGCTCTTCCATTGTGCTGTTTATGACTTCAAGCCTATCAACTCCCGTGATTAGGCTGGTGTAACCAATGTGAAATGGCTAGCTAGTTAGCGGGGTACGCGCTAATAGCGTTTCAAACGTCACTCGCTCTGAGACTTGGAGTAGTTGTTCCCCTTGCTCTGCATGGGTAACGCTGCTTTGAGGGTGGCTGTTGTCGATGTGTTCCTGGTTCGAGCCCAGGTAGCGGCGAGGAGAGGGATGGAAGCTATACTGTTACACTGACAATACTAAAATGCCTATAAGAACATCCAATAGTCAAAGGTATATGAAATACAAATCGTATAGAGAGAAATAGTCCTATAATTCCTATAATAACTACAACCTAAAACTTCTTACCTGGGAATATTGAAGACTCATGTTAAAAGGAACCACCAGCTTTCATATGTTCTCATGTTCTGAGCAAGGAACTTAAACGTTAGCTTTCTTACATGGCACATATTGCACTTTTACTTTCTTCTCCAACACTCTGTTTTTGCATTATTTAAACCAAATTGAACATGTTTCATTATTTATTTAAGGCTAAATAGATTTTATTGACGTATTATATTAAGTTAAAATAAGTGTTCATTCAGTATTGTTGTAATTGTCATTAATACAAATACATTCTAAAAATCGGCCGATTAATCGGTATTGGCTTTTTTTGGTCCTCCAATAATTGGTATCGTCGTTGAAAAATCATAATCGGTCGACCTCTAATCCAGAGTAGAGGTCGACCGAAAGTGTTTTTTCAACGCCGATACCGATTTATTGGAGGACCAAGAAAAGCCGATGCCGAGTTTTAAGTGTGTGTGTGTGTGTGTGTATATATGTATATTTGTAATAATGACAATTACAACAATACTGAATGAACACTTTTATTTTAACTTAATGTAATACGTAAATAAAATCAATTTAGTCTCAAATAAATAGCTAGCCAGTTAGCTAACAGTACACTTTAACTTGAAAGGAAAACAATTTTCTGACAAAAATTTGAAAAACGTGTAATATCTGAAAATGTAGCTAGCTAGACTCTCTTACCCGTATAAATGGATGGACGCTTCTCCCTCTGTCACGGACGCAATGGTTGGCCTTAGTTTGAAGATGGCTCTCCTGTGAAGTAGTGACGCACGACATACGCCTAGTTTCCTGAAACGAGTCACAGATGGTCCTGGGCCCAGCGATGAGGAGATGCTGAAGAAGGGTTCCTTGGGGAAGGCAACGAATGAGAGCGAGACTTGATGATCTGTTTCTCTCTTTTTAGGAAATGTGCCATGATATCAGCTCATTATGGATTCAGTGATGTTTTTGATAATTTGATCATCTCCCTCTGCAAGTTTACAACGCTCAGCAGTGAGGTAAGTGCTTAATTTCAAATGTGGGAACCTTTGCATTTCAACTAGTGCACTAGAGTATTCTAACTTTTTCCACTGGATGGTTTCAATACAGTCGGTGGAGAACCTGCCCACAGTGTTTGGGAGTAACGGGAAGGCACAGATAGCGGCGAAAACGATGTTCCACCTGGCCCACCGGCACGGTGACATCCTGAGGGAGGGCTGGAAAAACATAATGGACTCCATGCTGCAGCTGTTCAGAGCCGAGCTGCTGCCCAAGGCCATGGTGGAGGTCAGAACTGCTTCTTTATTACTGACAATGGTCAGGGACAGGATATTTACCTGACCTTGTTGTGATGTAACCAGAAAGGGTGAGCATTTTCTTTCCTGGTCAGGTTACATGGTCAGAAAAAACTAATGGCCTCAATCATGTTTGAGTACCTTTGGAACATTCAAACCTTCCATTCATTTTGCTGGATGAAATGGTTCTCTGTTTGAATTTGGAAGACTGCGGACTCTTCTGTAAGACATTATGAATGTTATACTGCCACCTACTGATATTAATCTAGACATGACTTCCTTTTTGAATGTCTGTGGCGTTTGTGTGCTTATGTCCATTCAGGTGGAGGATTTTGTGGAGCCAAATGGAACGATTTCCCTTCAAAGAGAAGAGACACCGTCAAATCGGTAAAAGTCACCTTAAAATCATGTCACATCATATGCTTCCCTCAAATACCAGGCTGAGCTCTTTCACTAGACCTAGAGCTTTTCTGACATTTAAATCCAGTTCCATGTTGTAAAATGGGTGGCTATCATTAAACATTACATGTGTTTTTAAAGTGTTTGACATCTCTGTCTTCCTCCCTTTCTCCCAGGGGTGAGTCTGCGGTGCTGAGCTTTGTGAACTGGCTGACACTGAGTGGAGCGGAGCAGTCTGGTCAACGTGGGCCCTCTACTGAGAACCAGGAGGCCAAGCAGGCAGCCATGCTCTGTATCAAGGTACCAGAACTACAACACCCATCACACTCATCCAAATTGCTTCTGTTGATAATTTCATATAGTGCATTTAATTGTTTTATTAATAAAAAACATTTGGGGGGCTGTCACTCCCCCTCCAGCAATGTGACCCAGAGAAGCTGATCACAGAGAGTAAATTCCTGCAGCTGGAGTCTCTACAGGAGCTGATGAAGGTAATCATAACATTACAGGCAAATATTGTCTATGCATTGTCTGAATATTAATTACTAAAATGCAGGGAGTATAAAACGTTCTAGTATTGTTTTCTAAGAGATGTTTCTTGTGGACAGGCCCTGATCTCAGTCACACCTGATGAGGAGACGTATGATGAGGAGGATGCTGCGTTCTGCCTGGAGATGCTGCTACGCATAGTCATGGAGAACAGGTACAGCCAGAGGGAAGAAAGGGTAGAATGTTTGCTTTGAGTCAGGGCCAGTGTGTTTTGTCCCACGTCCATTAGGAATGACATCAGTCAAATCATCTGTTTCAACATCAGGCTTTGTTATGCTATCGAGTCCTTATCGTGTGTGTGTGTGTGTGTGTTTAGGGACCGTGTGTCGTGTGTATGGCAGACGGTGCGAGATCACCTGTGCCACCTGTGTGTCCAGGCTACAGAGAGCTGCTTCCTGGTGGAGAGGGCCGTGGTGGGCCTCATCAGACTGGCCATCCGCCTGCTGCGCAGAGAGGACATCAGCTCCCAGGTACACGCACGCGAAAGGGGAAACCAAACTATCTAGGAGTGCATCGTTGCATTAACGCAGAAATGATGCAGTGATAGCACTGAGTGATTGGATGATTGGACTGTTGATCTAATGAGTCTTACATCTGATGGGGACACACTCAGCTTTGTTAGGTCAATGTCCTTTAACCATTGCAATTGGTCTTATCTGGCCTAGTCTTAAAAGCTATTAAAAAGGAAGCTTCAATTTGTTGTATAACAAGTCACAAAGGCTGCTTCCTGTGATAGTTGTTTGCTGGTGTCAGATGTTTCTCTCAATTGTTGTATTTGCTCGGGCATCAAGGCACACAATGAACTACCTTACAGTCTGTGTTGATCAGTGGGACAGTTTGATTATCCAGGTTTTAACTGGTCTAATCTTTTTTTCCAAGAGGGACCTGGTTTCTTGATGCCCTGGCCTGTAACCTCAATAGTGTTTATTATGTGACTGTCCTATTGACCTTGAACTGCTATATCATTACAGCTTCTCTTGATTGCTTGAACACTTTTCTCAGTATTATTTAAAAAAATAATAATAATGTAATGTGATCTACTTTATAACCTATGGAAAACCAAATAACTCACCGGAAAACACTTTCACGTCTAGTTATGGACTAATTATGCAAAGGTAGTTTACAGGTTGGTGGTACAAATATAATATTATGCGAGTTATTGTTATTTAATGTGGGAAAAAGACAACCCAATTCAAATACAAATTGTGTCACTTGCTTCGTAAACGACAGGTGTAGACTAACTGTGAAATGCTTACCTATGGGCCCTTCCCAACAATGCAGAAAACAATGAAATACCTCAATAATAATAGGGGGGAGAAAAAAAATAGTAACACAAGGAGTAAATACACAATGAGCAATGATAGCATGCAGTACGAGTCAAAAGTTTAGACATCTACTCATTCAAGGGTTTTTGTTTATTTGTACTATTTTCTACGTTGTAGAATAATAGTGAAGACATCAAAACTATGAAATAATACATATGGAATCATGTACTGTTACTACACTTCAAAGTAGCCACCCTTTGCCTTGATGACAGCTTTGCACACTTTTGTCATTCTCTCAACCACCTTCATGAGTTAGTCACCAGGAATGCTATTCAATTAAACAGGTGTGCCTTGTTAAAAGTTAATTTGTGGAATTTCTTTCCTTAATGCATTTGAGCCAATCAGTTGTGTTGTGACAAGATGGGGTTGGTATACAGAAAATAGCCCTATTTGGTAAAATACCAAGTCCATATTATGGCAAGAACAGCTCAAATTAGCAAAGAGAAACGACAGTCCATCATTACTTTAAGACATGAAGGTCAGTCAATCCGAAAATTGTCAAGAACTTTGAAAGTTTCTTCAAGTGCAGTCGCAAAAACCATCAATCGCTATGATGAAACTGGCTCTTATGAGGACTAACACAGGAAAGGAAAACCCAGAGTTCATTAGAGTTAACTGCACCTCAGAAATTGCAACCCAAATAAATGTTTCACAGGGTTCAAGTAACAGACACATCTAAACATCAACTGTTCAGAGGAGACTGTGTGAATCAGGCCTTCATGGTCGAATTGCTGCAAAGAAACCACCAATAACGGACACCAATAATAAGAGGAGACTTGCTTGGGCCAAGAAACATGAGCAATGGACATTAGACCGGTGGAAATCTGTCCTTTGGTCTGATGTGTCCAAATTTGAGATTTTAGTTCCAACCGCCACATCTTTGTGAGACGCAGAGTAGTTGAACGGATGATCTCCGCATGTGTGGTTCCAACAGTGAAGCATGGAGGAGGTGTGATGGTGCTTTGCTGGTGACACTGTCTGTGACTTACTTAATAATTACTTACTTAATTCAAGGCACACTTAACCAGCATGGCTACCACAGTATTCTGCAGCGATATGCCATCCCATCTGGTTTGCGCTTAGTGGGGCTATCATTGGTTTTTCAACATACAATGACCCAACACCTCCAGGCTGTATAAGGACTATTTGACAAAGAAGGAAAGTAATGGAGTGCTGCATCAGATGACCTGGCCTCCACAATCACCCGACCTCAACCCAATTGAGATGGTTTGGGATGTGTTGGACCACAGAGTGAATGAAAAGCAGCCAACAAGTGCTCAGCATATGTGAGAACTCCTTCAAGACTGTTGGAAAAGCATTGCAGGTGAAGCTGGTTGAGAGAATGCCAAGTGTGTGCAAAGCTGTCATCAAGGCAAAGGTTGGCTTCTTTGAAGAATCAAACATTTTGATTTGACACTTTTTTTGGTTACTACATGATTCCATATGTGTTATTTCATCGTTTTGATGTCTTCACTATTATTCTACAATGCAGAAAATAGTAAAACTTAAGAAAAACTTTTGACTGGTACTGTACATGGGGTACCAGTACTGAGTCGATGTGCAGGGATATGAGGAAATTGAGGTAGATACACTGAACAAAACTATAAACGCAACATGTAAGGTGTTGGTCCCATGTTTCATGAGCTGAAATAAAATATCCTAGAAATGTTCCTTACAGCTTACAGCAACTAATGCAACAGATGTCTGAAGTTTTGAGGGAGCGTGCAATTGGCATTCTGTCTGCAGGAATGTCCAACAGAGCTGTTGCCAGAGAATTTAATGTTAATTTCTCAACCATAAGCCGTATCCAATGTCGTTTTAGAGAATTTGGCAGGATGTCCAACCGGCCTCACAACCAAAGACCACGTGTAACCACGCTAGCTCAGGACCTTCACATACAGCTCCTTCACCTGCAGTATCGATCGCCTGAGACCAGCCACCCAGACAGCTGATGAAACTCTAGGTTTGCACAACCAAAGAATTTCTGCACAAACTGTCAGAAACCATTTCCGGTTAGCTCATCTGCGTGCTTGTCATCCTCACCAAGGTTTTGACCTGACTGCAGTTCGGCTTCGTAACCGACATCAGTGGGAAAATCTTTGATGGCCACTGGAACACTGGAAAAGTGTGCTCTTCATGGATGAATCCCGGTTTTAACATTACCGGACAGATGACATGCAAGGCATCGAGTGGGCGAGCGGTTTGCTGATGTCAACGTTGTGAACAGAGTTCGAACACAATTGCATTTTATCAATGGCAATTTGAATGCACAGAGATACCGTGATGAGATCCTGAGGCCCATTGTGGTGCCATTCATCTGCCTCCATCACCTCATGTTTCAGCATGATAATGCACAGTCCCATGTCACAAGGATCTGTACACCATTCCTGGAAACTGAAAATGTCCCAGTTCTTCCATGACCTGCATCCTCACCAGATGCTCAGATGACACTCATAGGACATCATGTTACACAATACATGTATGTTTTGTTCAATAAAGTGCATATTTATATCCAGAAATCTGTTTACATTGGCGCATTGCGTTCAGAAATGTTTTGCTTCCAAAACATCCGGTGATTTTGCAGAGAGCCACATCAATTTACAGAAATGCTCATAATAAACATTGATAAAAGATACAAGTGTTATTCACATAATTAAAGATAGACTTCTACTTAATGCAACCGCTGTGTCAGATTTCAAAAAGAATTCACGGAAAAAGCAAACCATGCAATAATCTGAGTACGGCGCTCAGACGACAAACAAGCCAAAGAGATATCCGCCATGTTGGAGTCAACAGAAGTCAAAAATAGCATCATAAATATTCACTTACCTTTGATGATCTTCATCAGAATGCACTCCCAGGAATCCCAGTACCACAATAAATGTTTGATTTGTTCGATAAAGTTCATCATTTATGTCCAATTTCCTCCTTGTTGTTCGCGCGTTCAGTCCAGTAATTCAACTTCATGACGCGCGATCACTAGGTGCAGACGAAAAGTTCCGTTACAGTCCGTAGAAATATGTCAAACGATGTGTAGAATCAATCTTTAGGATGTTTTTAACATAAATCTTAATGTTCCAACCGGAGAATTCCTTTGTCTTCAGAAATGCAATGGAACGTGAGCTATCTCTCACGTGAATGAGCATCACGAGCTTGTGGCACTCTGCCAGACCACTGACTCAAAGAGCCCTTATGAGCCCCTCCTTTATAGTAGAAGCATCAAACAAGGTTCTAAAGACTGTTGACATCTAGTGGAAGCCCTGGGAAGTGCAATTTGACCCCATAGACACTGTTTTCAATAGGCCAAGCGTTGAAAAACTACAAACCTCAGATTTCCCACTTCCTGGTTGGATTTTTCTCAGGTTTTCGCCTGCCATATGAGTTCTGTTATACTCACAGACATCATTCAAACAGTTTTAGAAACTTCAGAGTGTTTTCTATCTATACTAATAACATGCATATATTAGCAACTGGGACTGAGTAGCAGGCAGTTTACTCTGGGGACGCTTTTCATCCAAACGTGAAAATGCTGCCCCCTATCCCGAACAGGTTAACTTTTTGTCCTGAATACAAAGTGTTATGTTTGGGGCAAATTCAATACAACTCATTACTGAGTACCACTCTCCAAATGTTCAAGCATAGTGGTGGCAGCATCATGTTATGAGTAGGCTTGTAATCGTTAAGGACTGGGGAGTTTTTCAGGTTAGAAAAATAAACTAGATAAGCACAAGCAATAACCTGGTCTCCCTGATACTTGGAGACGAATTCACCTTTCAGCAGGACAATAACCTAAAACACACAAGGCCAAATGTACACTGGAGTTGCTTACCAAGAAGACAGTGAATGTTCCTGAAAATCTATGGCAAGACCTGAATGTTTTTCTACCAGTGATTAACAACTCATTTTGATAGAGCTTGAAGAATTTTGTAAAGAGTAATGGCCAAATGTTGCACAATCCAGGTGTGGAAAGGGCTTAGAGACTTACCCAGAAAGACTCACCGCTGTAATCGCTGCTAAAGGTGCTTCTTCAAAGTATTGACTCAGGGGTGTGAATACTCATTTCCCTATTTGCATTTGCAAAAATGTCTACACGTGTTTTCACTTTCATTATGGGGGTATTGTGTGTAGATGAGTGAGATTTTTTTTTATGTAATCCTTTTTGAATTCAGGATGTAACACAACCAAATGTGGAATAAGTCAAGGAGTATGAATACTTTTTGAAGGCTCTGTACTGTATGTGTGGGTAGAGTCCAGTGTGTGGGTGTGCATAGTCAAAAAGTGTTAGTACAAAAATGGTCAATGCAGATAGTTTAACAAATAGTTATCCAGACTATTTAGTAGTCTTATGGCTTGTGGGTAGAAGTTGTTCAGGAGCCTTTTGGTCCCAGATTTAGTGCTCCGGTACCATTTGCCGTGCAGTAGCAGAGAGAACATTCTATGACTTGGGTGGCTGGAGTCTGACCATTTTTAGGGCCTTCCTCTGACACCACCTGGTATAGAGGTCCAATTGATTTGTGTCTTATGTAGAGCGTTGTCTACGGTTTAGCAAAAAGTGTCTTGTGATTCAGAGTTGCGTCTGTTTAGCAAAAGAAGTGTTCCGCATTTGCATTTAGTGTGAAAAGGATGAGAAATTACTAACTGTTGTGCAAAAGAGGTTATTGTTTTGGCCATGTGGATCCCAGTTTCATTCAGTGTTCAAGCAATTGAGAAACTGTAAATGGAGCACTATCTTTCGCTCCCCTTTCTCAATCTTATCTCTAACCCAGATGGACATTGTTACGGTAAACTAATAGGCTATTCTTCTTCCTTTTGCTTCCCCACAACATATTTGTCACAAATCCTACATTTGTTTGTCTAATCTTCTTGTCTCTTCAAACGTGCAGTGAGACCTAGCAGAACTGTGAGACCTAAAACTGTCATTATATAAATTGAACATTGTTTGTAAGGAACATACTTCACTTCCCTAATCGGTGAGATTGAGGTCGCAGCCAGTTCAAGCAGTCCCCTTAACCCCTCTACCACCGCATCTCTAGGTGCTGCTGTCCCTGCGTCTCCTGTTGATGATGAAACCACACGTCCTGGCCCGGGTTAGCCGGGAGGTTGCCTATGGCCTCCATGAGCTGCTTAAGACCAACGCTGCCAACATCCACTGCACAGACGACTGGTTCACCCTTTTCGCCCTAATCGAGTGCATCGGTGCCGGGATCAAACCCCCCGCCTCCTTCAAGGTCACCTCCACTACCCCAGACATCGACACAGGTCAGCCTTTAACTTACTTACACACACCATCACGTGGAATGGTAGGCTACATTGTTGGTCTTAGCTGCTGAGAAAAAAATCTACACGTTTATGGTCAATGGTATTGACTTTTATACAAACAGCTCAGCTGTTATATTACGGGGCACACATCCACGCT
Source organism: Oncorhynchus kisutch (assembly GCF_002021735.2). Lineage (NCBI taxonomy): Eukaryota > Metazoa > Chordata > Actinopteri > Salmoniformes > Salmonidae > Oncorhynchus > Oncorhynchus kisutch. The sequence goes on from NC_034184.2 coordinate 40,728,951, forward strand.
TTTAAGTGGTGAGTTTTTATGTCTGGTAAACTGTTGTTTTCGTGTCCCGTTTCCACCTTTGTTCCAGGTGCCCAGTCGGACAGTGAGCTGTCGTTCCACCACCTCAGTGAGGTGAGTCTGGACCGGGGGTACACCTCAGACTCTGAGGTCTACACAGAGCATGGAAAGTCCAGGATGCCCCGCTCTGTCACTGACGTGGACGTGACTAGCAGCGGATGGCTGGTGGTATGAGCCCCCACCCACACACACTTCCACGTCACATGCACACGCTTTTCTTTTAAGTGCTCAGACGATCAATTCCAGAGATCTTCATAGCATTGAGAGTAATAGTGAAACTTGTGTGTTATTTTGTCATATCAATGTCAGTCAATACTCTCAATGCCTCAACGTACGGCACATCTCACAGTGTGTTTATATTTGCAGGTTGGGAAAGACGACCTGGACATCAGCAAGGTAGCGGCTTCTGGGTCCAAGACCCTGCTAAACCCTCTAGTGAACCAGTACAGCCTGTCCCTGGGTCAAGACATGGGTTTCCACGACACCAAGTCTCTCATCAAGTGTGTGGAGTCCCTCTCCTTCATAGTACGAGACGCTGCACATGTCACCCCCGAGAACTTTGAGCTGTGTGTCAAGGCCATCCGGGTGTTTGTGGAGGCCAGCCTAAACGGAGGTATGGCTTTCTGTTGACTGACATGTGTACTTGTTTGAGGTTCATTTTGTATTCTGTCTTTTTCCAGTGTTTTTTGTTTTTTCATAACAACTAGAAATCTTCCAACAATTAATTCAGCATTGTATTTGCCTTTCTTTCCATCAATGCTGTTTTCCAAGCTAACACATGTCATCAAACTATGCTTGAGTAATTTAAGCTTTGACAGTTTGCCATTTTTGGTGGTTAGTCTCAAAACCCTTTGGAAGGGGATCCAAAGGCATGCCTATAGAGTGACTAACCTGCTTCCTCCACACCAACCTTCTAATTGAGGACTATCACTTGACTTCCCTTCTCCCCAGCAACAGCAGTCTGTTAGTGATCTAGATTGATTTGATTTGATCTAGAAAAGACTAAAGTCAAGCCGGGATTACAGTGGAAGGTGGTGCTGGTGCACTCTGCAGGCATGGCACCACTGATAGCCTTTTCATTTCTCCCAGCGCTCCAGGCCCTTAGATACCTGCTGTCAACACGGCTTTACACACTTAATAATAAAGTTTGGTCGATCAAGGACCTCAGTTAAGCACAGCGCTTATCTATATGGGAAGCTAATGGAAAGCGCACAGCCCTGAAACCTGCTATTACTCAAAGTTGATATAGCCTTTTGTTGCCTGGTTTAACATAAAAGGAATGCATTTTTTCCCAATCGCTAAGTCATACCCGTCAAAATATGACATCTATAGAAATATAAATTAAGATAATTATTCCGGATATATCTGTAACAATGGCTAAAACTGTCTCTCCATCTCCACTGACCTACAGGCTACAGGACCTATGAGAAGAAGAAGAACCACAAGTACGACTCCCAGAAGTCCCGTGTGAGGAGGAAGCCCCGGGACAAGGAGGGTGCGTCCCGCCGCGCCAAGGCCTCCAGCCAGAGGCCTTCCCGTTCCCATAGCGATGACGAGGAAGACGAGGGGGTCCCTGCCAGCTACCACACGGTGTCATTACAGGTTAGTCAGGACGTAAGTACCACAGCCCTCTTTCCCTTCTACCTTGGTCTCTGTGCTGCTCAGGGGCTCTGTTCAGTTGGATGAAATGTTCAGAACTATTATGACAGACAATCATGTCTGTTCTACACAATATAATTATCTCTCTGAACGTTCTGTAACGTTGTGCCCTCCTGAATAAGCCCCAGGTTTGCTCTCAGCTGTGGGGTGGAGGTGGGGTTGCGGGGAAAGGTGGGAATTTTGGGATATTTCAGCTGTCTTTTCTCTCTCTCTGCATACTCAATTGAGACTGAGACTGAGTGGCAGACTATAGTTGTCATGGCAATTAAGCGATGTTGTGGCGGTGTTTAATCCTATTCTGTGACGATACCACTATCGCAATATTTTCCCCTTGGCAAAAATTCAAAAACAAAGCAGACCAAGCTCTTTGGTCTGAAAACCTGCTGTATGTAAAATATTGTAAATGTGACTCTGGATGACAACATAATGATGTTTGTTTTCATAAATTAAATCCGCTTTGCGTTTTGTTTCCTTGCCACGGCACTAACGAATATCGCGATACTGGTATCATCCCAGCCCTATATGAGTGAGTCAAAGTTACATGATCTGTCAGCAATAATTGCCATCTCTTTTCAGAACTAATTTGGCACGAATCGGGTATTCATGCTCAGACGACTGACACTAATATTAACCTCTTGCCTTGCCTATTTTACAAATGCACTGTCTTGAAAGGGCTGAAATGTGAAATATCAATACTCGTTGATGAAGCTATTCAATTGCTTGAAAAGGTCCATTATTATTATTAATATTATTAGCTATTTAGGTCTGTATAAGGTTGCAAAGAGATGGAATATTACCACTAACTTTAGGGATTTTGGAAACGTTAAAGGCTTTTAGGGGATCTTCATAGCATGTAAAAGATGTGGAATACCGTCGCTGTTTAACATGTGGGGAAAAAAGTCAATAGTTGAAAGAGTTGCTCATTAATTATGGCGTTGTCTCCTGAACCATGAGGTGAAACTCAAGGGACCGATGGACACGGATATAAAGAAAGATGAATACATTTAACAATAAATTGCTAAAGTTTTCATTAGATTTGTTTTATCCCCCAAAAATGTATTTGGTAAATTACGGGAAGTTTTGCAACCCTAGGTCTGTGTAACATGGCTGAAATCATGTAGACATGGAAAACACTATTGCATGAAAATTATTTACCTTCCAATGCTTTTGTCTTGTCCTCTTCTCCATCAGTCTATCCAAATTACATACATATCAATACTCTATTATCACACACCCAAATATATTGCCTGGATAACAATAAAGTAATGAAAGGGGGGTACCTAGTCAGTTGTACAACTGAATGCATTCAACTGAAATGTGTCTTCCGTATTTGAATCAGAGAGGTGCGGAGGGCTGCCTAAATCGACATCCATGTCTTCGGCGCCTGGGGAACAGTGGGTTAACTGCCTTTCTCAGGGGCAGAACAGATTTTTACCGTGTCAGCTCGGGGATTCGATCCAGCAACCTTTCGATTACTGGCCCAACGCACTAACCACTTAAGCTGGTTAGCTTACCTACTTAAGCTGCATTTAGACAGGCAGCACAATTCTGATCTTTTTTTTTCCACTAATTGGTCTTTTCAACCAATCACATCAGATCTTTTCACATTATATCGTTTTCAGAACTGATCTGATTGGTCAAAGACCAATTGGTGGGGAAAAAAGATCATAATTGGGCTGCCTGTATAAACGCAGCCATAGATATGTAAATATACTGTAGTATGTGTCTTGGATCCAGCAAGACAATACAGACATTAAGTAATGCGTTCATGTTTTAGAATCAAGCTGTGATTAGATTAGCAATGACCACATTGACATGGAGTTCTGTGTTTCCCCCTGGTTCAGCTGTTAGATCTGATGCACACGCTGCATACGAGGGCCTCCAGCATCTACAGCTCCTGGGCAGAGGAGCAGCGCCGCCTGGAGCCAGTAGGGAAGAAGATTGAGGCCGACTCCCAGACACTGTGGACCAGCTGCTGGTGCCCACTGCTCCAAGGTCAGAGACTTTATCCCCATTGCTATCATTATAACCTATTTAAATAAAGGCACCTCTAAACCTTGTTTAATAAATACAATTTATCATTGTTTCTTAGTCATTAGAGGAATGTTTTCAGTGTCAATGTGTGTTATTGTGTGAAGCCAAATGCACATTTCCTGTTTTCATGGACAAGGTTTTCACATGTTTATATTTTTTGCTAATATAACTAATATTTGGAGAGTCATCTAAATATAAGCTTGAAGGTAAAAATAACTCCCTAGGTCCCCTTAATTCATTGGTGACCCCTGAGAGAAGGGACTTAGTGAACTCAGTGATCTTGTTCTCGTTCCACTTTAGCTCAAGTATCCATACATTGTGTGAACCCTATAGGGATAGCCTGGCTGTGCTGCGACGCCAGGAGGCTGGTGCGAATGCAGGCCCTGACCTACCTCCAGAGGGCACTGTTGGTCCATGACCTGCAGACACTAGATGCTGTGGAGTGGGAGTCCTGTTTTAACAAGGTGAGAGGAGGATGCTTAACATCATTTTCCACATTCTAGGAGGACCACTGGAAATTGGTGTGCGTATGGGGACTAGTGGTCACAAAAATGGCTGCTGAATGGTTCCTCTGAAAATAGATGATTCATTAGAAGAGTAGGCACTTGGGGCCAAATCCTAGCTTCTATAGCAAACAAGTATTATGGGAAATACAGTGCCTTCGGAAAGTATTCAAACTCCTTGACTTTTACCCCCAAAAAATGATGTTACAACCTTATTCTAGAATGTATTAAATATTTTTTTCCCCTCAGCAATATACACACAATGCCTAATTAAAGACAAAGCGAAAACAGGTTGTTAGACATTTTTGCAAATGTATATAAATAAATCAAAATGAAAGATTCTCTGGTCTGATGAAATCAAGATTGAGCTCTTTGGCCCGAATTCCAAGTGTTACGTCTGGAGGAAACCTGGCACCATCCCTACGGTGAAGCATGGTGCTGGCAGCATCGTGCTTTAGGGATGTTTTTCAGCGGCAGGTACTTGGAGACTAGTCAGGATCGAGGGAAAGATGAACGGAGCAAAGTACAGATCCTTGATGAAATCCTGCTCGGGACCTCAGACTGGGGAGAAGGTTCAAATTCCAACAGGACAACAACCCTAAGCACACAGCCAAGACAACGCAGGAGTTGCTTCGGGACAAGTTTCTGAATGTCCTTGAGTGGCCTAGCCAGAACCCGGACTTGAACCCAATCAAACATCTCTGGAGAGACCTGAAAATAGCTGTGCAGCAACACTCCCCATCCAACCTGACAGAGCTTGAGAGGATCTGCAGAGAAGAATGGGAGAAACTCTCCAAATAAAAGTGTGCCAAGCTTGTAGCATCATACCCACGAAGACTTGAGGCTGCAATCGCTGCCAAAGGTGCTTCCACAAAGTACTGAGTAAAGGGTCTGAATACTTAAGTAAATGTCATATTTCAGTTTTTATCTTTAATACATTTGCAAAAATTTCTACAACCTGTTTTTGCTTTGTTATTATGGGGTATTGTGTGTAAATTGATGAGGGGGAGAAAACAATTTAATACATTTTAGAATATGGCTGTAACGTAACAAAATGTGGAAAAGTAAAGTGGTCTGAATACATTCTGAATGCACTGTAAGTGGTCTGTCTGTCTAATCTGAGCGTTGTCAGTGTTTAACTGTGTACTGTGTGCTCCCAGGTGCTGTTCCCCCTGCTGACCAAGCTTCTGGACAATATTAGCCCTGCAGACGTGTGTGGCATGGAGGAGACCAGGATGAGGGCTTGCACCCTGCTGTCAAAGGTCAGTTCAGTCAACACACAACAGGCATCCATTTCAAAGTGTGAAATCTGATATTTTCAGACCACAGGTTTAGACTCTCCTACAACTGTCTGTTGCCTTTGGGGGGTTATTTTTTGTTGTTGTTGAGAAATTGCCATAATTTGCTAAATCCTTCCACTGTCTAGCACTTCTCATCTGACTGAACAGCGATAGTATAATATGCTGTGTGCCTGTCTACCCATGCCATCTCTGCATATCTCACTGTTGCTCTCCATTGCTCTGCTTTCCCCTAGGTGTTCCTGCAGCACCTCTCTCCCCTGTTGTCTCTGTCCACCTTTGCTGCCCTGTGGCTCACTATCCTGGACTTCATGGACAAGTACATGCACGCTGGCTCCAGTGACCTGCTGGTAAGCATGCCTGCTGTCACACAGCAGCACATGTCAATTTCAACTCCTATTAGCGCAGGTGCTTCTAATCTGAGTGGTCAAACTCAAAGGAGGGCACACAAAAAGAAAGGAAAACAAATATGGGTCTTTAAGTAATAGTTCATGTTTATTCCTGTACAGCTCATTTCAAGCATTTTTTCCCCCCCATCTATGTGTGTGATTGCATGGCTAATTGGCTGGTTGTTATCACCCACCCCCCAGCAGGAGGCCATCCCAGAGTCTCTGAAGAACATGCTGCTGGTGATGGACACAGCAGGAATCTTCCACAGTGCTGACTCTCGTACGGGATACTCTGACCTGTGGGAGATCACTTGGGAACGCATCGACTGCTTCCTGCCTAACCTCCGGGAGGAGCTCTTCAAACAGACAGTCATACCACAACCAGGTACGGGAACGCACACCTACTTCTATTAAGGCCCTGTTCAAACCCCCGAGCTGACATGGTACAAATCTGTCGTTCTGCCCCTGAACAGGCAGTTAACTGTCTGTTAACTGTTCCTAGGCCGTCATTGAAAATAAGAATTTGTTCTTAACTGACTTGCCTAGTTAAATAAAGGTTAAAAAATTATTTTATTTTTTAAATGGCGATGCGGTACGGAGCTTGATTTGGCCTCTACAGGCCTACGGAGGCTCCGCGTTTGCATGACACCCTCCGTACGGAGCCTCTGGACCGCATTTTCCCGGATCAAGCATAAATCGGATTTTCGAATACACAGCCTACATGTTTTTCATGATTTATACTTAGTCTTGTTTCAGTGTTCTGCTATATACATCAAGCTAGATCTCTGAAATGTAATGGCTGTATGTGCTCTGTGTCCATAGATCCTGCTCCTAGTCCCCCAGTGGAGCTTGTCCAACCGGCTGCCCCCTGCCCCCCAGCCTCGCCACCCCCAGCTCAGGCCCCATCTCCTGTGCCAGTGCCAGCTTCCCCCACAGAGCCAAAGACCTCCAGCAGACCAGTGTCGCCCCAAGATCCCCCACCACCTAGTACCAACGGTAACCATGTTAGCGTGGCCAGTCAAAGATGAAATCTGGCTAACACCAACGATCAATTTTTGTCAATGTCATTTTCACAGCCAACAATCAGTGAATTAATCAATGTCCTCTCTTCTCTTCTAGGAACAGACAGATCATCTCCAGTGCCTCCATCGACTCCCCCCATGCCCACCCCAGTGAAGATGTCCCCCCAGATCTCTAGCCCACTGATCCAGTCCCCCACGAGTCAATCCCCCCTCATCCTGCAGCCCCTGGCCTCCCATCTGCAGGTGGGGGGCGTGCCCCCTATGTCCCTCCCCATTATCCTCAACCCCGCCCTCATTGAGGCCAGTTGCCCTGTCCCGCTGCTCCCCGCCCCCCACCCTACTGAACATAGTGACACCCCGCAGGTCAAATAGAGCCACCATAGCCCTATGCCTACTCTCACGGGGGGCACTCCATCCCCCACCTGTCCCCTAAACATCATAGCTTTCTCCTTAGGCCTTGCCCCCCTTCACACAGGGGGATAAACCGTCTGTGACACAGAGACCCTTTACATCCATGGTCACCTCTCAGACGACACTAAACAACAGACACACCTAGCTTTGAAGTCTTATCTAACATCCTGGGGCCTGCTGTCCCTCAATATTCACTTATTCCTCAGACATTTTTGGGAACTCCATCGGGGTCTCAACTTTACTTTTGAGAGTTAGATTAGTAGAATACACAAGGTGCAAGTTTGAAAATTGCTTGTGCATTAGCAGTTTTTCTCTTGTTTTGTCAGTCGCTAACAGTCACTCCAATTAGCCATGTCGTCTAACAATTTTTTGATTGGTAATTTAGTCTAGCCAGTTATCTAAACTTGTAGTAATCATGGCCAAATACTGACAGGGCACTTGCCCAGGGCCCTGACTTCTAGGGGGCCCCCCATTTTTTTTGATTTTGTTAGTCACTCTCACTCAGATATTAACATGGCAAAATGTGTAGAATTGCAGGAAATTGGCTTTAAAACAGCAAAGTCAGTAGAATTGCATGAAATGTGTTATAAAATTGCAAAATGTCTATTCCCTATGGCAAAATGTATAGAACTGCAGTAAACTTGCTTTAAAACTGCTAACATTTTTCTCTACACCCCATGGCAAAATGTGTTCCAGGAAATTAAATATATTTCTCTCCACCTTCAAGAGGGGGGGCACCAAAAAAATGGCCGGCTTGGCGGGGGGCCTCCCCAACGAAATCTCACTTAAGGCCCCCAAAAGGCTAAAGTTTTTCCTGAGTATGCCTGTGCTTAACATTAATCTAGAGGTTCTGCCAGGAACAAAATCATAGTGAATAACTTATTTGGGTTTTAGGTACTGCATGTTGTTTACTGAATAGGATGTGAACAGATTCATTTACTCTAGTCAAAGTGTTCAGGGCACTGTCTTAAAACAAAAACAGACCTGTATCATAACTATTTTATTGGAGGGTCGAAATGTAAGTGTACAGTAATATAAAGCATACATAGTTTCTATATTTCCAGTATAAAATTGTGTCAGAGGTTAGAAATTAGCCTACAAGTTTTCACAATCTTGTTTGCAAATTTTTATTACAATGGCCCTAAAACGACACTTTACGTACATTAAATGCTGTTATACCCAAGAGGGACAAAGGTGTGCATGGTTTGGCTTGGAAAGATGGATTTGAGATGCTGCCATTGCTAACAAGGGCAGCACCTAGAACATTCCGAATGTGACAACTGGTCTGGCCTGGGTGTGTGTGTGGTTGGTTCGCTGTGTTCTGTGATGGTGGAACTCTGTACGTGTCAGCTTTTGTCAAACAGGTTAGGAGAGTTTAATAGTAAGGTCGTAATGAGATTATTTAATGGAGTACAATATTGCCTTTTGTCATTTGTATCCGGGTGTGTTTGTCACGTTTGTGTAATAAATGTTTTGTCACATACACCGGATAGGTGAAGTGAAATGTGTTATTTTACAGAGTCCACCATAGTACGGTGCCCCTGGAGCAAATTAGGGTTAAGTGCCTTGCTCGAGGGCATATTGACAGATTTCTCCCCTTGTCAGCTCGGGTATTCGAACCAGCGACCCTTCGGTTACTGGTCCAACACGATGCATACAGCAATTGTGGCCACTTAAGAATAGGCCGCAATCAGTAAATCTGGGACAAGCAGATCTTAAATTCAGTTTTCATTTTCAAGAGATGAGATGATTGGCCCAGATCATCTGCGCAAGTTTAATGCGGGACTATGATTACCCCATTTGACTCAGTGAAAGTATATTTGCATTTCACCGTCTGTACAGTAAGCTATGGATTGCAGAGGAGTTGGAACATTGGCATGTTGAAGTTAGAGCCTTGATCATCTTATCAAAGGATACTCGTACCAGACTTCTTACTGCATGTGATGACGGAAGAACAAACAATGGTTTTCAAAAGCCTCAACCACTTAGAACACGTCAGGTGTCTATTTTGAAAACCCAACCTTGTGATCAGAGTAAACTTCAGTGCAGCTTATTCTTTGCCGTTACCCCTGTCTAGTATTTATTCAGCTATGAATGAGGTGTTGGGGAATTAATACTCTCGTCAAAGCACAGTTGGGAGCAACTACTTCCATGTCAGGTTACATTACTCTCTGAATCCTCTGCCTTATGTCAGAAATCGCATTAGTCTGTGCACAATGAAGTGGAGCCCCTCTTTCAGGGGTGTCGTTATGTTAATTTGTTGTACTGCATTGTTAGCTATACCAGGAGCTAATTCTTGAGTGAACAAGAAATTACATGAATATAATGTATATATGAAGAAAAGGTCATGTACTTTTTACATTGTAATAAATATAATGTAATGAAACTGGATTGTTGTGTTAGTAAATGATGCATTAATCAAATCACAGCTGGATCTGTGGTGTAAAACATCTGGATTTTTATTTCAAAGCAGAATGTGAAACACTTTTTTTTCTTAGTAAACTAACTGTATCAGAAACTACAGAGTGATTCTGGCAGAAAAACAACCGTTAAAATTGTCTTTGTACATGGAATGTAAAAACAATATCAGTAAATAAGGGATACGAATGACAAGCCATGGGGATTATTCATTTAATCTAGTCTAAAAATAATGCAATCCCGTAAAAGGAAGACGGTAACATAAATGCATACATTACTTCACTCACAAAAAAAATGCTTTAACACCTTCCGAGGGCTACCCGATGTCGTCAAAAACACCTACTTACAGCATCTTCCATCACACTATACCAGCTGCAAAAACAAAGACCCATCTGAAATACAACTGCAACCGTTAAAAAACACCCCAAATCGAGCATCTCTTTAGCTCATCTTCACTTGGCATCCAGCTTGGCCATTTCCTGAAGGTATATTCCGATGCTCTCGCTGTCAAACAGTACAAAGTAAATGTTTTTCAGGGAAGAGGTCGTTGCGGAGACAAAATGGTTGGAGATTGCCTTGAGGATCAGCTGGGCGGCTGTTTGCTTTGGGAATCCATTCCTAGAACCAGGAGAGATGCACAGATGTGAGCTCAATTTCAATTAGTCTTTCTGCGATTCCTATCTCCTTGCTGCTTCCTGAACCTTATTTGAGTATAAGGTTCAAGGTCCCTCCCTGGATCTTTTTCTCAAATGTGTTTTAAGAAGGAATCGAGGAAAGAAATTGAGAGCCCTAGTTCAGACCGCCGAGGCCCCTTTTTCTATTACTGGAAACCAAATTTATGAATTGTACCTTTAAAATAACATTGTTATTGTTACTCAGCAGGTTACCATCCAACCATTTGTGTGAGTCAAGTGCCTGTCTGATAAACTCACTACAGGCCTGATGGAAACGGTCAAATTGTCGACAAAACAAAATATATGTTGTGTGGTCCTCCCACTACAACTTGAAAAAGCATGCAGATTAGGCTACAGATTAAATAAATTATGATAAACTTCACAGGTTGGTGAAAGTGCATGATAAGCTTAATGCTAGTTTTCAATAGATATCAAGGGTTCTTATTTTATGCTGGTGACATGATTGGTGCTTGCCTGCCAATCGACAAATAAATACAATCTCTCTTATCCATAATTTCATCATGTAGGCCTACCCTCTGCACTGTATCGGCGAGCTGTTGGCTAGAGCGCACGCCGAGACCAGAGTAGGCACATTTGCTGTTTAAAGCAGACTGTGTGCCCAAACCATCGACCTATTTAAAAACAAATAGAATTTCAGTTTTTTTTCAGTAAATAAAAAAGTGACGTTTGATAGAAAAACACTGCTCATGTTAGATCTTAATTTTGATAGGCTATATGTAGCGTACAGCTGCATTTCAGATACACTTGTGTGTCATAGTGGAGACCAACATCTAGCTCGTTACTAAGCTATATAAAACGACAGTTGTTGATGTGTATGGCTGCATTTTTAAACATTTTGAATGTTGGAGTACTGGGAAATATATTCTGTCTGGTGCTTTAGCGTTTGAGCAAGCGAGAGATCTGCGGGTTTTCAGTGAATGTATGTAAATCACAAGGCTCATTTGAATTTTGACAGTGATCAAATCAAGATATGGCAATCTGTATGGGCATATTATTTTGTGTGAATGAGGAATATCCGCTTGAATATCGTTCGACAAATTGATGGAAACCTAGCTACTGGTATAGATTTAAACATAATACTGGCTGTATTTCTGTATTTTGAATGTCATATCTAACAACAATGGACTAACGAAACCGAAAGGTAGTTTTTGGGTGGAATTGTCCTTTAAAGCTGTAAGTCTCACCGGCCAGCAGGAAGTGAGGGGAAGGCCACGGACTTGAGTTTCTTCTCCTCTGCAGCAGAGAGACAGGCCTTGACAGTCTTCTCCAGCTGGTCCTCACACTTCTCCGAGCCCCACTGAGGGATGTTACAGTGGATGACGAAACGAGCTGGCATCCCACTGGCCTGGCTCACCGCAACTACAGGACGAAGACGCAAACACTGACTCTTCACGTGTAGGTTTAAATGTAGCATTGACAGTGTACTTATAAGGATGGTTTTGAAGTGAGGTGAGACAATATGTTTCAATCAAGTGGATTATGCTGTATTTGGATAAGCACATTCAGTAATTGCATCCTTTTATAACCAAACAAAAGCAAAAACCCTTTCATCCAGCAGATTTGATATTAGTTTGGGTGTCCGTGTCTCTATACCTGATGCTACCTCCAGAGGTCCCTGTGCTTTCCTCAGTTCTTTCACTGCCTCCAAGAAGTCCCGCCCACCTGCCTTCTCCAGGGCATTGCCTGCAGATCACAGCACACAAAGAATGAGAATGGTAGAATGAGTCAAAAGTATAATGGGCTGTGAAGCTTTCGCGATTCTAAGATGAAAAGACGAGCAGGTCTGGCATCCTCACCCACTCCCTCTTTGAGGTCCATCTCAGCATTTGTGGGGTTGATGATTCCCTCCACCTTGATCGTTCCAATCTTGCCAATTTCACTCTCTGTTAGTGAAAGCTGTTTAAGGGGATATAGAGTTGAAGTTATGACAAAGTTACTAAGAAACTTAATGGATACGTGTCATGACCAAGGTGTATTTGGATACCTGCTGGTCAAACATCGCATTCCAAAATCATGGGCATTAATATGGAGTTGGTCCCCCCTTTGCTGCTATAACAGCCTCAACTCTTCTGGGAAGGCTTTCCGCTAGATATTGGAACATCGCTGCTAGATATTGGAACAGGGACTTGCTCCCATTGAGCCACAAGAGCGTTAATGAGGTCGGGCAGTGACGTTGGGAGATTAGGCCTGGCTCGCAGTCGGCGTTCCAATTCATACCAAAGGTGTTCGATGGGGTTGAGGTCAAGGCTCTGTGCAGGCCACTCAAATTCTTCCACACCAATCTCGACAAACCATTTCTGTATGGACCTTGCTATTCTGTATCGTTAAGATTTCCCTTCACTGGAACTAAAGGGGCCTAGCCCAAACTGTAAAAAGCAGCCCCAGAACATTATTCCACCTGCACCAAACTTTACAGTTAGCACTATGCATTCAGGCAGGTAGCGTTCTCCCGGCATCCACCAAACCCAAATTCGTCCGCCGGACTGCCAGATGGTGAAGTGTGATTGATTCATCACTCCAAAGAACACATTTCCACTGCTCCGGAGTCCAATGGCGGCAAGCTTTACAGCACTCCAGCTGACGCTTGACATTGTGCATGGTGATTTTAGGCTTGTGTGAAGCTGTTCAGCCATGGAAACCCATTTTATGAAGCTCCCGACGAACATTTATTGTGCTGACGTTGCTTCCAGAGGCAGTTTGGAACTCGGTAGTGAGCGTTGCAACCGAGGACAGACGATTTGGCCTAACACTTCGTGGCTGAGCCATTGTTGCTCCTAGACGTTTCCACTTCACAATAACAGCACTTACAGTTGACCGGGGCAGCTCTAGCAGGGCAGACATTTGATGAACTGACTTGTTGGAAAGGTAGCATCCTATGACAGTGCCACGTTGAAAGTCACTGAGCTCTTCAGTACGGGCCATTCTACTGCCAATGTTTGTCTATGTAGATTGCATGGCTGTGTGCTCGATTTTATACACCTGTCAGCAATGGATGTGGCTGAAATATCAGAATCCACTCATTTAAAGGGGTGTTCACATACATTATATACACAAGTATCTTTACAATAGGTGTCACAAAATGACAGTTTTTTCGTAACTGACATGACATGATACCTTTTGTCCAAGGAACAGGCTTTTCGCTGAGAGGATAGTGAATCCATCGCCTGGTCCATCTTCCACTGTTGAGTTGGCTACGACAGCTTCTTTGTCGTTTTCTGTGCTCTTCTTATCACGGAATCAATGAAAAACAGAACACATTCATGCTTCTTATAACACTATAACAAACACATTGACAAATATTGAGCTGTTTGCCATCATTCACGAAGCCCATTCATGTGTACTGACCCTTGGCTTGCGGCCTGGTTTGCCTTTGCCTTTTTTGGTGGTGGGTTTCTTGATGCTCTTGACGCGTTCTGCCCTCTTCTCTGGCACGGTCACCTGAGTGTCCACTTTCACTCGGCTGCCCCTCTTCTTGGACAATAGTTCCGGGTGGATACGAGGCAGGACCCCTCCGTTTGATATGGTCACCCCTCTGAGAAGCTGAGAGGCCAAAGAACAGGTGAATTAGTTTACTTACCAGTCTATCATTGGTCAATTTCTTTGCTCTGAGAAATACTTTACTAGTCAAGTGGTAAAACAAATCCTGCCGAAATGATAAAGAACATTGTCTGTTAAGTGGAATTAGTTTAAGTCCAAACCTAAACCCCAATTGAGATTTTGTGGCAGGACTTGAAACGAGCAGTTCATGCTTGAAAACCCACAAATGTCACTGAGTTAAAGCAGCTCTGCATGACTGAGTGACCCAAAACTCCTCCACAGTGATGTGAGACTGATCAACAACGACAGGAAGCATTTGGTTGCAGTCATTGCAGCTAAAGGTGGCACAACCAGTTACTGATTGTTGGATGTTTATTAAATAAATTAATAGACATTAGTATACATTTTTCCGGTTATTTGTAAACTAAGGTTCCCTTGATCTAATAATATTAGGTTTTTGTTGAAGACCTGATAACCGTATCAAAAATAGAGAAAATCAAAAAGGGGGAAAATACTTTTTCACAGCACTGTATGTCAGGATATCGGGCCTCAATAAAAAAAAATCCACTTGGTGTTAACCACGAAGCGGTGGCAGTTAATGCCCGATGCCATATGGCGTCATCTGTACCTTCCTGAACCCTTAAGACAAAGGGACAACCTTCATCATAGTTTCATGGATCCCTATTGGGAAATATACTGCAATATAATAGTGTAACGATGATGCAATGAAGTGGAGCGACAAACACTGACATTTTCTAAATGTTGGCCTATTTTAATGGGAATAATACTGTACCTGGTTGAGCTCCTCGTCGTTGGCTACAGCCAGTTTAATGTGCCGAGGAGTTATTCTGCCTTTTTTGTTGTCCCTTGCTGCATTTCCTGCCAACTCCAAAATCTCAGCTAAACAAATAAATGAATGTCATTAGAAAATCTTCAGACACAAATTATAAAGTATCAGTTATATACTGAACAAAAATACAGTGCATTCGGAAAGTATTCAGACCCCTTGACTTTTTCCACATTTTGTTACGTTACAGCCTTATTCTAACGTATTAAAAAAAAAAAAAAAGCTCAAGTGTGTAATGGTCATGCTGTTTAATCAGCTTCTTGATATGCCACACCTGTCAGGTGGTTGAATGATCTTGGCTAAAGGAGAAATACTCACAAACAGGGATGTAAACAAATTTGTGCACAAAATTTGAGAGAAATAAGCTTTTTGTGCATATGGGATATTTCTGGGATCTTTTATTTCAGCTCATGAAATCAACACTTTACATGTTGCATTTATATTTTTATTCAGTATATATTTTAGATACACAACTGAATTGAAGAAAGATGTGTGTGTATTTTCACTCAGGTGAGACAACAACCTGCCAGGTACTCTATGACGGCTGCCATGTAGACGGGTGCCCCCATGCCGATGCGGTACTTGTGGGTCCCTGTGCGTAGATACCTCATCATCCTCCCCACAGGAAAGATGACCCCTGCTCTGGCAGAGCGGGACAGTTTGGTGCTCTTCTTCTTCCCTCCTCGGGCTGACATCTTGCCTCAGCTACTTCTACCTGGGAGGACAACAGTCCATTTACCATGGTTAGTTTTAAGGATGGAGATTGAAACTATGTTAAATGGGTCACTTGTACTGTACAGGCAACGATCAACCAATTGAAATACACTACAGCAATGTGCAAAACAGTTTTTATAATTACCACCTGTTTTGTTTGCCCAAAGGAATTTTATAAAGACTCAATTTACGCCTCCAAAAGCTTGCAATATGCCACGTTGAAGCTTCCATCCATAGCATAACCAAGTCTGAGCGTGAAAAGTTGGAACTTGTCAGCAGGCTATTTGACCACTCATTATTTAAACTGATAACACATGCATTAACAAATCTGTGCAGAGCTGTAAACTTGAGAAACAAAGATTGAGGTTCCAGGTTGAGAAGGTGCCTTTCAGGAGCATCATATCGTCCTCATGTAGGCCTACAGTTTGCAAAGCTGATAAGATCAGAGACTGACTAAAACTAGCAAAGCACACTAACAGATATAATTGGAAGACAATTCCAAAATACGATATGGAATAAGAGGCCTACAATATTTAAGAATTAAATTGCGCGCCATATAGGATTATTTGATTAACGCATTAGTATTTTTTATTTATTATTTGTAAATACTTGATATTTGTATAGTATTTAGTCTGCTTTTCAAGGTAAAGATAGTAAGGGTAGCCAACGTACTTTCCCAAAGGTAACTATGTAAACAAACTCAATAATACCGTACAGAAAACGGCCGCGGTGGCCTACAGACTCCAGTTTTGGAAATGGCATTTGCAATCTGAGACCCGACATATATTCTTTCGAATGCATTGATTTGTGCATCTTGAATGCGTTTTGGATTCTGGATTGCTCACATGCACATGAAAAATAAAAGAACAAAAGATCATGCCACCTAGTATAATAGCTTACAATAGGCTACTCGACGAACAGTAATTGAATTAATGTTTTTTTTTTGTGTCAAATATGACGTCTTAAACGTAACTACAGATCCTAAACGACATAGCGATATTAAATGTACAAAAATGCATGAATATGACAAATGTTTATACATATGCGCGCCATTATGCAGGAATAAAAAATAACCCCTTGATACGTTTTTCTTCTGACCGTCTCCTCCTATCGCAACAGGATTATGCACAGCTAACTAACTATCTATTTAATCAATGGCCTTGCTTTAAGTTGGTTGCCTATCCACTAGACATCCGCGGCTGTTGTTCTCAAATAGAAATGTCTGGTACATCGGGCCATAACCTTTCTTGTAATTATGTGCCTCCCATGCTACAGCGCAACCCCCATTTTGTTTTCAATCCATTGGATGTGTAATCTCATCAGACATGGTCGGAAAGGAACGTTTTTTCGGAGACGCAGCTCGCCACAAAACGCAATAAACCGGATATGCGCGAGAGTGAATTTATCCAAGTTTGATACCTGTTTGTCCTCCTTTACACGAATCGATGCAGGCCTGATCTTCTCTTTCACAAGTCTCAGAAGAATGGCTGTATTCGCTGTCCTTATGCGGATCCTGTTAATAAAACTACAACCACCGTACGTACATAGGCTACATAGGGGGCTGGCTTACTACTACTGATGCTGCAAAGGGGAAAAATTCAGTCCGGGGAAAATAGAATGAAAACGCCCCCTTAACATGGCTTGAAGGGGAGAGAGAATGTTGGTTGAAAGTAACGCAATTTGCTTGAATATATACGACTGAATTTGGCCTTGTATGCCTATAGAGCAGTTTGGAAAACGTGTAAATTATAAATTCTGGATACATATACACAGTTTATTAGGTACACCAATCTAGTACCTGGCCTCCAGAACAGCCTGAATTCTTCAGACGTGTATTCTGCAAGATGTGGTGTTCAAACGTTGTTCAATTGGTATCAAGGGACCTAATGAGAGCCAGGGAAACATTCCCCATATCATTACACCACCAGCAGCTTGTACCGTTGACACCAGCAGGATGGGGCCATGGACTAATGCTGCTTACGCCAAATCTTGATTCTGCCATTGGCATGAAGCAACAGGAACCGGGATTTCTTCCAACCAGGTGATGTTTTTACACTCCTCAATTGTCCAGTGTTGGTGATCAGGTGCCCACTGGAGCCGCTTCTTCTTATTTTTATTTTTAGATGACAGGAGTGGAACCCGGTGTGGTCGTCTGCTGCAATAGCCCATCTGTGACAAGGACCGACATGTTGTGTGTTCCCAAGATGCCGTTCTGCACATCACTATTGTACTGCGCCATTATTTGCCTGTTTGTATCCTGAATGTTATTTTTCACGATTCTTGCAATTCTTTTTTTATTTTCTCCATTCTCTGTAAACCATAGACACTGGCGTGGGTGTATTAAAAATAGAAATAAACAGAAATGCCTTATTTGCATAAGTATTCAGACCTTTTGCTATGAGACTCGAAATTGAGCTCAGGTGTATCATGTTTCCATTGATCATCCTTGATGTTTCTACAACTTGATTTGAGTCCACCTGTGGTAAATTCAATTGATTGGACATGATTTGGAAAGTCACACACCTGTCTATATAAGGTCCCACAATTGACAGTGTTTGTCGGAGCAAAAACCACGCCATGAGGTTGAAAGAATTGTCCATAGAGCTCTGAGACAGGATTGTGTCGAGGCACAGATCTGGGGAAGGGTACCAAAAGAATTCTGCAGCATTGAAGGTCCTGAAGAACACAGTGGCCTCCATCATTCTTAAATGGAAGAAGTTTGGAACCACCGAGACTTTTCCAAAAACTGGCCGCCGATCAAACTGAGCAATCGGGGGAGAAGGGTCTTTGTCAGGGAGGAGAAACTTCCAGAAGGTAAACCATCTCTGCAGCACTCCACCAATCGGGCCTTTATGGTAGAGTGACCAGACGGAAGTCACTCCTCAGTAAAAGGTACATGACAGCCCGCTGTCATGTACAAAAGGCACCTAAAGACTCTTAGACCATGAGAAACAAGATTCTCTGGTCTTTGGCCTGCATGCCAAGCCTCACGTCTGAAGGAAACCTGGCACCATCCCTACGGTGAAGCATAGTGGTGGCAGCATCATGCTGTGGGGATGTTTTTCAGCGTCAAGGACTGGGAGACTAGTCAGGATTGAGGGAAAGATGAAGGGAGCAAAGTACAGAGATCCTTGATCAAAACCTGCTCCAGAGCACTTAGGACCTCAGACTGGGGTGAAGGTTCACCTTACAACAGGACAGCCATGACAACGCAGAAGTGGCCTTGGGACAAGTCTCTGAAAAAGATTGCGCTGAAGACCATGGCTGATATTTTACATTCTCCCAACCAGTTGTGCAATTTTTTTATTATATTTGTTGCATTTTGTGTAACTTATTTTTGTACATAATGTTGCTGCTACTGTCTCTTATGACCGAAAATAACTTCTGGACATCAGAAAAGCGATTACTCACCACAGACTGGAAGAAACTTTTACCTTTAACGAGTCTGACGAGAAGGATATCATGCTTTCACTGGAACAGGCCCAGATCCATGCCTTTTGCGTGAAGAAAAGATGCCGGAAAAGGGGACCAGATCGGGGATCCTTCTGAGAATCCGAAGGTGAGCGATTAAACTACACTAGTGACCATATCCTCCGTGCATCACGTAAAGGCGCTAACATTTACAATAGCAAATTTCGATATATTTTTTTTAAATCACGTTTTTCTCTTTTGATCTTCTAGTCATGAAATCTATGCAGCCTATTCAATCACTTTTTATAGCTACTGTTTACAGGCCTCCTGGGCCATATACAGCGTTCCTCATTGAGTTCCCTGAATTCCTATCAGACCTTGTAGTCATAGCAGATAATATTCTAATCTTTGGTGACTTTAATATTCACATGGAAAAGTCCACAGACCCACTCCAAAAGGCTTTCGGAGCCATCATCGACACAGTGGGTTTTGTCCAACATGTCTCTGGACCTACTCACTGTCACAGTCATACTCTGGACCTAGTTTTGTCCCATGGAATAAATGTTGTGGATCTTAATGTTTTTCCTCATAATCCTGGACTATCGGACCACCATTTTATTACGTTTGCAATTGCAACAAATAATCTGCTCACACCCCAACCAAGGAACATCAAAGTCATGCTATAGATTCACAGACAACACAACGATTCCTTGATGTCCTTCCAGACTCCCTCTGTCTACCCAAGGACACCAGAGGACAAAAATCAGTTAACCACCTAACTGAGGAACTCAATTTAACCTCGCGCAATACCCTAGATGCAGTTGCACCCCTAAAACTAAAAACATTTCTCATAAGAAACTAGCTCCCTGGTATACAGAAAATACCCGAGCTCTGAAGCAAGCTTCCAGAAAATTGACCCAGAAAATATAAAAAACTATCAGCCTATATCGAATCTTCCATTCCTCTCAAACATTGTAGAAAAGGCTGTTGCGCAGCAACTCACTGCCTTCCTGAAAGACAAACAATGTATACGAAATGCTTCAGTCTGGTTTTAGACCCCATCATAGCACTGAGACTGCACTTGTGAAGGTGGTAAATGACCTTTTAATGGCATCAGACCGAGGCTCTGCATCTGTCCTCGTGCTCCTAGACCTTAGTGCTTCTTTTGATACCATCGATCACCACATTCTTTTGGAGATATTGGAAACCCAAATTGGTCTACACGGACAAGTTCTGGCCTGGTTTAGATCTTATATGTCAGAAAGATATAAGTTTGTCTCTGTGAATGGTACATTTCGGTGTTCCTCAAGGTTCCGTTTTAGGACCACTATTGTTTTCACTATATAATTTACCTCTTGGGGATGTCATTTGAAAACATAATGTTAACTTTCACTGCTATGCGGATGACACACAGCTGTACATTTCAATGAAACATGGTGAAGCCCCAAAATTGCCCTCGCTAGATGCATGTGTTTCAGATATAAGGAAGTGGATGGCTGCAAACGTTTTACTTTTAAACTCGGACAAAACAGAGATGCTTGTTCTAGGTCCCAAGAAACAAAGAGATCTTCTGTTGAATCTGACAATTAATCTTAATGGTTGTACAGTCGTCTCAAATAAAACTGTGAAGGACCTCGGCGTTACTCTGGACCCCAATCTCTCTTTTGAAGAACATATCAAGACTGTTTCAAGGACAGCTTTTTTCCATCTACGTAACATTGCAAAAATTAGAAACTTTCTGTCCAAAAATGATGCAGAAAAATGTATCCATGCTTTTGTCACTTCTAGGTTAGACTACTGCAATGCTCTACTTTCTGGCTACCCGGATAAAGCACTAAATAAACTTCAGTTAATGCTAAATACGGCTGCTAGAATCCTGACTAGAACCAAAACATTTGATCATATTACTCCAGTGCTAGCCTCCCTACACTAGCTTCCTGTCAAGGCAAGTGCTGATTTCAAGGTTTTACTGCTAATCTACAAAGCATTACATGGGCTTGCTCCTACCTATCTCTCTGATTTGGTCCTGCCGTACATACCTACACGTACGCTATGGTCACAAGACGCAGGCCTCCTAATTGTCCCTAGAATTTCTAAGCAAACAGCTGGAGGCAGGGCTTTCTCCTATAGAGCTCCATTGTTATGGAATGGTCTGCCTACCCATCCATGTGAGAGACGCAAACTCTGTCTCAACCTTTAAGGCTTTACTGAAGACTCATCTCTTCAGTGGGTCATATGATTGAGTGTAGTCTGGCCCAGGAGTGTGAAGGTGAATGGAAAGGCTCTGGAGTAACGAACCGCCCTTGCTGTCTGTGCCTGGCCGGTTCCCCTCTCTCCACTGGGATTCTCTGCCTCTAACTCTATTACAGGGTCTGAGTCACTGGCTTACTAGGGCTCTTTCATACTGTCCCTAGGAGGGGTGCGTCACTTGAGTGGGTTGAATCACTGATGTGATCTTCCTGTCTGGGTTGGTGCCCCTCCTTGGGTTGTGCCGTGGCGGAGATCTTTGTGGGCTATACTCGGCCTTGTCTCAGGATGGTAAGTTGGTGGTTGAAGATATCCCTCTAGTGGTGTGGGGGGCTGTGCTTTGGCAAATGGGTGGGGTTATATCCTTCCTGTTTGGCCCTGTCCGCGGGTGTCATCGGATTGGGCAACAGTGTCTCCTGACCCCTCCTGTCTCAGCCTCCAGTATTTATGCTGCAGTAGTTTATGTGTCGGGGGGCTAGGGTCAGTTTGTTATATCTGGAGTACTTCTCCTGTCCCATCCGGTGTCCTGTGTGAATTTAAGTATACTCTCTCTAATTCTCTCTTTCTTTCTCTCTCTCGGAAGACCTGAGCCCTAGGACCATGCCACAGGACTACCTGCCATGATGACTCCTTGCTGTCCCCAGTCCACCTGGCCGTGCTGCTGCTCTAGTTTCAACTGTTCTGCCTGTAATTATTATTATTTGACCATGCTGGTCATTTATGACCATTTGAACCCCTTGGCCATGTTCTGTTATAATCTCCACCCGGCACAGCCAGAAGAGGACTGGCCACCCCACATAGCCTGGTTCCTCTCTAGGTTTCTTCCTAGGTTTTGGCCTTTCCAGGGAGTTTTTCCTAGCCACCGTGCTTCTACAGCTGCATTGCTTGCTGTTTGGGGTTTTAGCCTGGGTTTCTGTACAGCACTTTGAGATATCAGCTGATGTACGAAGGGCTATATAAATACATTTGATTTGATTTAAACTCGAATGTCTTCGTCTTCTTGCTAAGGTGCAATCATTAGAAAATAAAATTGATGCCCTAATACTAAGATTATCCTACCAACGGGACATTAAAAACTGCAATATCTTATATTTCACCGAGACGTGGTTGAACGAAGAAACCGACAATATAGAGCTGCCGGGATTTTCCATGCACCGGCAGAACAGAGGCGCGCTACCTCTGGTAAGACGAGGGGTGGGGGTATGTGTCTTTTTGTCAATAACAGCTGGTGCGCGATATCTAATATTAAAGAAGTCTTGAGGTATTGCTCGCCTGAGGTAGAGTACCTTATGATAAGCTAGACCACACTATCTACCAAGAGAGTTCTCATCTGTATTATTCATAGCCATATATTTACCACCACAGAGTAAAGCTGGCACTAAGACCGCTCTCAACCAACTCTATAAGGCCATAAGCAAAGAAGAAAATGCTTACCCAGAATCGGCTCTCCTAGTGCCCGGGGACTTTCATGCAGGCAAATTTAAATCAGTTTTACCAAATTTTTGCAACCAGGGGAAAAGAATCCTAGACCACCTTTACTCCACACACAGAGATGTATACAAAGGTCTCCCCTGCCATCCATTTGGCAAATCTGACCATATTTCTATCCTCCTGATTCCTGCTTACAAGCAAAAATTAAAGCAGGAAGTACCAGTGACTCGCTCAATACGGAAGTAGTCATATGACGCTGATGCTACACTACAGGACTGTTTTGCTAGCACAGACTGGAATGTGTTCCGGAATTCATCCAATGGCATTGAGGAATACACCACCTCAGTCATTGGCTTCATCAATAAGTGCAACGATGATGTCGTCCCCACAGTGACTGTTAGTTCATATCCCAACCAGAAGCCATGGATTACAGGTAACATCCGCATAGAGCTAAAGGCTAGAGCTGCCGCTTTCAAGGAGCGGGAGACTAATCCGTAAGCTAATAAGAAATCCCGCTATGCCCTCAGATGAACCATCAAACGAGCAAAGCGTCACTACAGGATTAAGATTGAATCCTACTACACCGGCTCTGATGCTTGTCGGATGTGGCAGGGCTTGAAAACTATTACGGACTACAAAGGGAAACCCAGATGTGAGCTGCCGAGTGACGCGAGCCTACCAGACGAGCTAAATGCCTTTTTATGCTCGCTTCGAGGCAAGCAACACTGAAGCATGCACGAGAGCACCAGCTGTTCTGGATGACTGTGTGATAACGCTCTCGGTAGTCGACGTGAACAAAACCTTTAAACAGGTCAACGTTCACAAATCCGCTGGGCCAGACGAATTACCAGGACGTGTACTCAAAGCATGCGCGGACCAACTGTCAAGTGTCTTCACTGACATTTTCAACCTCTCCCTGACCGAGTCTGTAATACCTACATGTTTCAAGCAGACCACCATAGTCCCTGTGCCCAAGGAAGTAAAGGTAAACTGCCTAAATGATTACCGCCCTGTGGCATTCACGTCGATAGCCATGAAGTGCTTTGAAAGGCTGGTCATGGCTCACATCACCAGCATCCTCCCGGACACCCTAGACCCACTCCAATTATCATACCGCCCCAACAGATTCACAATGTTGTAAATGACTATTGTAGCTGGAAACTTTCAGACTGCCTGGAAGGCCAGCATCCCAGAGTCGCCTCTTCACTGTTGATGTTGAGACGGGTGTTTTGCGGGTACTATTTAAAGAAGCTGCCAGTTGAGAACTAGTCTGTTTCACAAACTAGACACTCTAATGTAGTTGCCCTCTGGACAAAAAAAATAACTTTTCTTTCAAAACAAGGACATTTCTTTGTGACCCCAAACTTTTGAACGGTAGTGTACGTTCAAATTAACTTGAAATGACAGGCACTGGTGATTGTAATGGCTCCATTATGTGCACATTTGCTTGTTTCTGATCCCAAACAGTGCCACTTTATTCTAATGGTAACTTGTCGTCTCCTTTGATCCAAACATCAAGATTTGGCCTGTCTGTCCAAAGACCAATGCCCTGCAGCCACGTTGTCAACTCGCCATCAATGGAAAAGATGGATGGATGAAACTCATTAGCAATGTTCAATTTTTTTCTGGCACTGAGCAAATTTCAGGTCTACTGAGCGCAAACTTGAACAATGTAAAAATCCTGTGCAACTTCCACCTCACGTTTACTGTGAACACTGAGGCTTTAAGTTAGTTTTAACAGTGGCCATGTAGGCTATTTGATCATACTGTAGCCTTACCAGAGTGGCTTACCATCAAAAACAATGGAGAAAATGCATCCCATAAATTTTTTACATGGATGTAGCTGTTCTATCATTCTATCATATAAACCAACATTTTACACAGAAAAACCAAATGGATAACCAGCCTACAGTTGCTGCCAATGTGTGGTGTTCAATATAAACCAACATTTTACACAGAAAAAACAAATGGATAACCAGCCTACAGTTGCTGCCAATGTGTGGTGTTCAATATAAACCAACATTTTACACAGAAAAATCAAATGGATAACCAGCCTACAGTTGCTGCCAATGTGTGGTGTTCAATGTAGACCAACATTTTGAGACTTTTGTAAAAAAACATGCAGTGCTTGACATCAACCTGCTTATCCACATGTCCTTTAGAAAAGGAGGTGACTGAAAATGTTGCTGTGTTGTTTGATGGAAAAACCACTTTACAAAATACAATGCATTATTATTTTCATACCATTTTTACAGAGAATCAGACTAATTATGATACCCTCTGCCTATTGGCTACTTATCTTATTCAAGCCTGTCTCAAAATACAACACCGCCCCTTTAGGACTAAATAAAAGCTCTTTACCTGATTTGCTTTTCAAATGTGTCTAGAAATGTACCTGTTTTGTGCTCTTATAGGA
Source organism: Oncorhynchus kisutch (assembly GCF_002021735.2). Classification (NCBI taxonomy): domain Eukaryota; kingdom Metazoa; phylum Chordata; class Actinopteri; order Salmoniformes; family Salmonidae; genus Oncorhynchus; species Oncorhynchus kisutch. The sequence goes on from NC_034184.2 coordinate 40,754,040, forward strand.
AACAATCACTCCCCTATTGCTGACAACAAATTATCTATAACTGGGATAATAACTCACTAACTAGCAAAGGATATGAACAAAATGTGCACATGTGGCTACATGTAGCTCTCGCTTTGATCTTAACAATCGCATCTACTCATGAACGCTCATGCTGTAAACAGTCCATTTCGAAGTAAATGGCACAGATCCATACATGGCAATTGTCTATTTGCATATAGACCTACTGCAGCTCTGATTGTTTATGCCCCACCAGTCTGTGCTGAGTAGTGCAGAGTACGGGCTGAGTAGTGAGTGTCAACGCAATAGAATCCTACTCCGATGCGTTCTGCCCACAACAAAATCTCTTGTTTTCTCTCTTGTTTCAGCATATTGCATTGATTCGTTCACAGTTGCCACAGTAAAGGGAGATGTTGATAGTCCTAACAGGCAAAACACTAGAACAATGGTCTCCAACCTTTTCTGAGTCAAAATGCAAGAGAAGATCTACCGCTCAGATTTTTCTTTAACATGACTTTAAAAAACACAAGCCTATGCAACATTAACCAATTAAAAACAGTACTGTAGCAATGAGGTTTGTGCAGTAAGCTATAAGCCCAATGAGGTAGGCTATATGATCAGTTGTTGTACTACTTGTGCGCAGAGTCAGCATACATTTCTTTCTATCTATCTATCTATCTACAGTCGGATGAAAAAGTTTGGGCACCCCTCTGAGGCTGCATAATAATTTACTCTGTTGTCACAGAAAATGATCACAGTGGCATGCCATTCATTTTTAATAAAAGCTGAGTAATGGGGTATTGTCCAGACAAAGATCTTTAGTGTAGCAATATTAAGTTGTATGAAATTAAATCAAATGTGAAAAATAGGCTATGCAAAAATGTGGGCACCCTTGTCATTCTGTTGATTTGAATACCTGTAACAACTTAGCACTGATTAATTGGAACACACATTTGGTTTGGTGAGCTCATTAAGCCTTGAACTTCATAGACAAGTGCATCCAAGAAAAGGTATTTAAGGTGGCCAATTGCAAGTTGTTGTTCTCTTTGACTCTCCTCTGAAGAGTGGCAACATGGGGGCCTCAAAACAACTCTGAAATGACCTGGAAACAAAGATTGTTCAACATTATGGTTTAGAGGAAGGCTACAAAAAGCTATCGCAGAGATTTAAGCTGTCAGTGTCCACTGTGAGGAACATAGTGAGGAAATGGAAGACCACAGGCACAGTTCTTGTTAAGTCCAGAAGTGGCAGGCCAAGTAAAATATCAGAGAGGCAAAGGCGAAGGAGGGTGAGAACGGTCAAAAACAGACCACAGACCACCTCCAAAGACCTACAACATCATCTTGCTGCAGATGGTGTCACTGTGCATCGTTCAACAATTCAGCGCACTTTGCACAAGGAGAAGCGGTATGGGAGAGTGATGCGGAAGAAGCCTTTTCTGCACACACGCCACAAACAGAGTTGCTTGAGGTATGCAAACGCACATTTGGACAAGCCAGCTTCATTTTGGAGTAAGGTGCTGTGGACTGATGAAACAAAGATTGAGTTATTTGGTCATAACAAGGGACGTTATGCATGGCAGCAAAAGAACACAGTGTTCCAAGAAAAACACTTGCTACCCACAAGCTGTGTGGCCAGTGCCAGTACTGGGAATCTTGTTAAAGTTGAGGGTCGCATGGATTCCACTCAATATCAGCAGATTCTTGGGAATAATGTTGAATCAGTCACAAAGTTTAAGTTACGCCGGGGCTGGATATTTCAACAAGACAACGACCCAAAACACCCGGGCATTTATGCAGAGGAACAAGTACAATGTTCTGGAATGGCCATCCCAGTCCCCAGACCTGAATATCATTGAGAATCTGTGGGATGATTTGAAGCGGGCTGTCCATGCTCGGCAACCATAAAACCTAACTACTGGAGATGTTTTGTAAGGAGGAATGGTCCAAAATACCTTCATCCAGAATCCAGGTTGTTATTTTAGCAAAAGGAGGCTCTACTAAATATTGATGTGATTTTTCTATTGGGGTGCCCAGATTTATGCACCTGTCTAAATTTGTTTTGATGCATATTGCACATGTTCTGTTAATCCAATAAACCTCATTTCACTACTGAAATATTCCTGTGTCCATCAGTTATTTTATAGATCTAAATGAAATTGCTGATCCAAACACCCAATTATTTATAAATGGAAATCATGGAAATTGTCAGGGGTGCCCAAACTTTTTCATGCGACTGTATCTATCTATTTATCTATCTAAATAATAATAAAAAATATATATATATTTTTACTGGGCTGATGGTGCCTGCATCTGATGGTCAGTCTCAGCGGAGGGAGAGAGCAGTAGACTGAGGGTCCAGCTCTCAACATCCCTCCTCCCTTTCCTCCACTGACACTGACCAACAAGGGACGTCTTCCAGCTTATGGTGAAACTCGAGTCGCACCACATTATTTCTGCCTCATGCACAAATTCATGTTACTCCTATGAACGGAGAAAATGAAATATTCCTTTAAAAAAGACCCAAGCCGCCAGTGGCGACCCGTCATTCAGGGCAGGTGGGGCAGAGCCCTTACGTGTTTAGCCCCACCTGTTTCGTTTTTTTGGCCTGTTTTGCATGTTATTTTGGCATTAATACGTGTCACATATAAGTTTGCAAACAATGTAAAAAATAATAATTTAGTTAATAAAGCTGCATACAAACATGGTCTCTTTTTTGCTTTCTTGAGTAAGGCAGCTCCAAAATGCAGGTGTTTCAGCCTAGCTCAGTGCTTTTCGTGGTGTTGGGGCAGCCAGTGGAAAATATGAAGCGTAGGGTTGGCAAAGGACTCTAGTTGCGCCGTGATTGGCTCAGTGTCCTGTCGCTCATGGGGACACTATGTCACCCCAAAATCTACGGGTAGTGCTCTAAAATTCAAGCCCCTAGGGTGCTGCCATAGTGTTACATTAGAAGTGCCCATTCAAGAAGGCTCAAGGTCATTGGCCACAGATAAAATGTAAAATCATTGTCAGGTATTTCTGTTGGGTAAGGTCCTGTCAATCTATGTTAAATCGCCCCCCATGGTTTCCTCACACACACATTTTACTCCAAACAGTTCCCCATAAAAATCCTCGGCTACTTATTTTATTCCCTCTGTATCTGTTTTTAAAAACCCATCTTTGTTTTTTAATCCTGTCATTGTCCTACCCTTACTATTTTCTTAATAAAGTACCTCGTATACTTCTCCCCTTCCTTACTTCTTAAAATAACCCCCTTACTTTTCTGTTCTGCTAAAAAGGGCATTTCCTTTTTTACTTTTTTCATTTCATGGTTAAAATCAAAGCCCTGTTGACCTAGATTAAAATACTTTTCCAGTCGCCTCTGCAGTCCCGCCATGCATCTATCTTTTTCTTTACTTTTCTTCTTTCCTATCTCTCTAAAGAAGGTCCTCGTCCTACCCTTCACCATTTCCCACCACTGTGCACGTGTGTTAAAGAAGTCATGTAGCGTCTGCCACTGGCTGAACTGCTCCCTGTACTGACTGACTACTCTACCATCTTCTAAAAGGGAGCGGTTCCGTTTCCAGAGCCCTCTTCCCACAGTCACTCCCAAAGTCAGTGAAAGGGTGCACGTCAGCATTACATGATCTGAGAAGAAAGCCGGGGTTATTCTAGCATCAGTTGGGGGACAGTCCCGGGAAAACAGATAGTCAATGCGAGAGGCTCTGGTGCCATCCCCACTGGTCCAGGTGAAGCCCTCCTCTCTTGGATGCAGGGTTTTAAAACAGTCAATCAGTTTAAAATCCCTGCACAGCCCTTGCAATAAAACACTTGACCTATCTACCTTAAAATCCTCTCGCGCCCCTCTCCTGTCTGCTCTACTTAAAAGACAGTTGAAATCCCTCCCTAGCATGTGGGACTTGCAGGTCTTCTAAGAGTGCGCACCGGTCATGTTTATCGTTAAAACCATACACATTTAACACATTCAAATCCTTCCCCATAAAAGTGCAATTGGCTAAAAGAGCACGCCCACCAACCACCACCTTCCTCCCCGTAACCACCACCTTTGGGGTCTTGATTAAAATGGCAACACCGTCATTTTTGTTAAAATTGGAACCACTCCAAATGGAGTGGCCCGTGCTGCCACTTAATCCTCCCATTTACTGTAAGAGGATAAATAGGGTAGACCACACTCCTGTAATAAAAACACATCTGAATTGAACCTTTAGAAAAAAGATAAAACCGACTATGCCCGTGTCTCTGTTGTTACACTCCTTATGTTAACAGTGGTGATGCTAATAACCATAAAAGGGTGAGTAAAAACAGTGCTAAAAGAAAAGGCATTTGAACAGTTAAAGTGGGTTTCTTTTCAGGGAGAGGAGGTTGAAACGGGACTTAAAAAGGAGATTTGGTTGGGGGAGTTGGGGGGGGGGGGGTTCTCTTCCTTCCCCTGGGAGCTCTCCCATTCCAACTTGCCCTTTTTTTCCCCTCACCCTGTTCGGGGTCGGAGAGCTCCTCAGTATTTATTTTTTGTGGGGGAAGGTGATCCTCCAGAATCTCCCCCCCGTATCTCCTGACACCTTCTCCATGGTGCTTTTTGACTCCGTCCCCATGCTGTTTGACCCACTTGGGGAGCTCTCACTCAAAGTCTCTCTGGAGCCGTCTTTCTCGGGCCTTTCTCCTTCAGGGGTCAGTCTGGGACAGGGGGATTGGGGAGGGGAGGGTTTTTTCCTCTCCTCCCACTTCTTCCACCACTGCACCTTCTGCACCCTCCACTACAGCCACCACCTTCACTGCCACCGGCTCCACAACTGACTCCTCCACCACCTCGGCAACTGCTGTTCTTTCCACCTGGTGCTCGGAAGCCCGGTCCGCGACCGCCATCTCCCTCCTGCCAGCCCTGACCTTATTGGCCCAGGAAGAGGGGCAGCCGCGGATGCGGTGGGACCGCTCGCCACAGAGGTTGCACGACCTTCCGTTTGTGCATTCCTCGTAGCGGTGGCCCACCACCTTGTCGTAGGCATCTGCTAGGTGTACATGTTCACCACACTTCCGGCACAGCTTGGGCTGGTCCTGGTAGTGAACATGGTCCCTGTTCTCTCCGAGGGCTATGGTGGATGGGATGGCTTTCAACCCACCATAGCCCCCGGGGTCCTCCCTCTGCTGGACAGTGACCCTCCAGGTCCCTGTCCAGATCCCATCGGGATACTTCACCTGGACCAGGGGCCCCCTCACATTGCAGTACCTGCCCAGCCCTACTGCAATGTCCTCAGGTAGTACGGTTTCGTTGTACATACGAATAATAACGGTTTTAGTGCTATAATCCGTCAGCTTGGTCACCTCAAACATTGCTGTCAGGGACCTCTGGATGTTCAGGGCGTTCTGTAGTTTCCCCCAGAACTCCCTCTGAAGCTGGCACAGGCAAAACTGACATTGAAGCCTTTCCCAAAGGGGAGGGTTAAGATGCAGTTTACCTGCGCGGGTTGGAAACCGAGCTCTTTCTGGAGGAATTTTCTGGAGAAATCCAATCGGGATAACTCCATTCATTTTCCTCCCTTCTCCTTTAAGAGGAGGCGCACAGCATGGTGCCGCCTAATGCAAGCTTGTGCTGCTGACATGATGGAGGCCAATCCCTTTAAAACCCAACACCAATGAAAAGGGGGAAGGGAGAGGGGTAGTTGGGAGGAAGGGGGTATAGGCAACCAAGTAAGCTAGCAGGCTCAGCTAGGCTATGCTAACAGGGCCTACCAGCACCACGGGACACACAACAAGCACAGCACCTAACTAATCTTATCGACAATGGGAAGGGAAACTAGGAGGGGAATTTAAACTATCCACAAAGGGGAAGGGCACAAAGTGGAAAGACAAAAGTATACTACACAAACCAATAAAGGCTAGCATGCCACACTAGCAGGTCAGGCCTGCCAGCCGAGAGGCCTCACAACAAAAATAAACAAAAAAACACCAAACCAAAAGGAGAGACAAACTAGGGGGGTGAAACTAATGAAACAAGGTGATTGGGGTAAAGGGGAATGAGGGGACAACCAAAAACAATGACCAACAACACCTGCCAAACTTGAGGGACGAGAAAGCTAGCAAGCCTCACCAGCAGGCCAGGCTAGGCTAACCAGCTAGCAGGCCGGCCGGCCGGCCAGCAAAAGGTCCCTCAGTTGACAACACAAAACAACAAAAAACTGAAACAATAAGGCAGTAAATGAGGCTGAGTTAACTGTTTCGCTGCCAGACAAAGCTACAATGATAGCCAGGTGTACTGTAGCAGTGGTAAGGATTCACTCCATGGTGCTGAAAAGAAAGCTCTGCCTTTGGGACAGCTTTATGTAGGCCCTAACAGTGTGTGGTCACCGTTTGTCACCATCATAGTGCAACTTAATGTGTTATTTAGTATTGTGTTGTGGCTTAGCTTACATGCTAAAATCGCCACTGCAAGCTGCTAATAATAACAATGCAAGCCTATTGATGCACCGTCCTACTCATTCATTCGCTACAGTGCTTGTTCAGTGCTGAGCTAAGTAAGTACTTAAACATGATTTCACTCATAAAAACAGCAGCTCTTTGCTGTATTTGTTAAGTCTCTCTCTAGTCATGGTTTTAAACCTTTTGAAATCTCACAGTATCAATTTTACTGTAGCTTTCTTTTATGCCTGTTACGTTACTGCAGACTTGGTCATCTGAGCCATCTGATTGGCCAGCGGTAAGCTTATAGTACACTTGATTTGCTCTCTGGGCCCACTGGGATGCAGAATTTGTACCTTATGACATATGGAATGGGCATGGTGGCTGAATCGGGTGCACCTACCTGCAACAGCCGGAGTTGAATTAAACCATAAAGGAACACAGGACTTTATCGTTGTTGTTTATTTTTTTTATTTTTTACAAAAGTTACATCTCGTGCTTCTCTCGTGGGCTGATATTTCTCCGGGCTAGTTTAGAGGGAACATTGCTCATCAGCCCTGCTATCCTCATAGGGCCTATTATATTATAGGGTAAGTAGTATGGTGATAATGGTGATACTATGCCAATTACCTATATTACATGAATACCTTCCTTATTATAAATATGAATGGGTCCTTGTGTTGCCACTATTTCATTATTTGTACCTACATATGTTAACATCTGGCCTTGTTACTCATGGTTGATGCATCTCAATGTAAAAGTAATGAGCTGATTATATGGCAGTCGATACAGGAGTAACAGAGTATGAATAATGGTATTACCCGCACACTTTGGAGAAACGACTTCCTTTGCAGTGCCAATTACTAGGTAAATTATCCTTCCAATAGAGGGCAGTAAAATACAACTTTAGCTGTGTCAAACTGTTATTTGGCGGGAGAGGCTATTCACACTTTTGCACCTGACGTCATAAACAGGTGTGCTCACAGTCCGGTGCAATAGTGAAGCACAACTCGTTAAAAACGCTCCATTGAAAACAGAATCGTTACTAGTTTCTTCAAAACTTATATCTATATTACCGAATTGGCAAACGTGACTGTAATAATTGTGTGACAGTCGCACCGGAATGGAACGGGTTAACTTCCATCGCATCCCACGGATTGTGAACCGTCGGCAAAGGTGGCTAGCTGTAGGACAACTAAGTACGGATTGTTGATTGGACGCCCATGAAGAAGCACTCTCGATTGTGCTGTGGGCATTTAAAGTCTTGCAAATCTTGTCACAGTTTGCAACCTAGCAATGCAGTCTTTCATAAATCATTCACTTGAGTAAATTTAACTTGCTCAGCATTTATACTTTTAATCCGCAACAATTGCTTCTGATCAACTAGCTAACGGTAGAGGGAATGAAGCCTGGGAAAGATGACAGTGTCGTCACACTGGCTACATCCAAAATAAGGGGCACCCATACCTTTTTATCAACTAGATATTGCCATTTTAATCAAATAACCTACTAATCTATCTCTATTGCAAGAGTGGATATTGGAGTTGATGATTTTTTGATATAACTATTACTAGTTAGTTGGCTATATCAGTCTTGCAACTGTTATTCAAGTTAATCTAAACCGGCTGTCTCCAACAGGTCAATCGCAGCCCGCTTATGAGCAGTGGTGGAAAAAGCACTCAATTGTCATGTTTGAGTAAAAGTAAAGATATCTTAATAGAAAATAACTCAAGTAAAAGTGCCACCCTGTAAAATACTTGAGTAAAAGTCTAAGTATTGGTTTTAAATATACTTAAGTAAAATGTAAGGAGTACTTTTAGGTGTCAGGGAAAAAGTACATTATTTTCTTTATGAATGTAGTGAAGTAAAAGTTGTCAAATATAATTAGTAAGTTACAGATACCCCCAAAAACGATTTTTAAAAATAAGTATTTTTACTTAAGTATTTTACACCAATGCTTATGAGTAGCTCGCCAAACAATTCTGAAAGTACATGCAATTTTCATGTGTTCCACTGCAAACTGTTATTAAGAAATCAAATTTGATTTGTCACATGTGCCGAATACAACAGGTGAAGGAAGACCTTACCGTGAAATGCTTACTTAAAAGGCCTTAACTCTATTTTCTTAAAACTGCATTGTTAGTTAAGAAAATATTGACTAAATAAACAAAAGTAAAACATTTAAAAATAAGAAAGTAACACTAAAATAACAACAATGAGACATTAGCTAGCTGAGAAAAACTCATCAGAACGACTGACTGAACCGAATCCATTCGTCTAAACACTCGACTCTCAGCTGCGTGACATACGTCATCTATTTGGGCACCAGGCGTGTCTGTATCAGGCCTCCAGTGTCCGATCTGGAGCGTGAAGTCACGAGATCTGCTGGGCTGCTACTGCATGGCAACCTAGCGGTGCCAAAAGCCATAGTCTGACATGGAAACCCTATGTAAATTACGAGCGCCAGAACGGTCAAACCCCCAAAAGTTGTTTATTATGATCCTGTTCAATCCCCACAGTGAATTATTTTAAAGTTCGCTACAAATGTAGATATTTAATTTAATACCGACCCATTCTGACTACTACATTTGTCGTCACACACAACCACGTGACCAATCGAAGGCCGGCAGGCTACGAGGATGCTCCATAGACATTAAGGTGGTCTCCAATGATGTGTAGAAACCCTGGAAGCCACAACGCATTCATCTTGGTCCTCCATTGTAAAAAAATATATATATATATTTGGGAAGCTATAGGAATGTGTTAATTAATGTCTACATTATGTGTATAAACCCTGCGCTGTAATAAAGCCACCACGCATTCATCTTGGTACTCTGTTGTAAAAATAAATATTTGGACGCTATGGGAATGTGTTAAGGTCTACATTTGTTTTTGACACTTGTATTATATTACAGACACCATCATTGCATACTTTTACATTTATTATGTGAGATAAACATAAAAATATATACAAACATTTTCCTTAAAGTATTTTATTTTAGAGAGTGACTAATGTTTGTCCCCACTACAACAAAAACATACTTAAATACATGTAATTTCGTCCTTGAAACATGTAATTGGAATACTGTAGAATTCCATTCATTCCTACAGCATACTGCTCCAACTGGGGAGTGCCAGTATGGACGAACGGTGACTTCAAAGACTCTCAATGGCCAGTACATAGCGTCAGTAATCTATGGTTTATATACATAATTGGTTTACTCTCTCAGGCAGGATGAAAATGACTACATCGACCATGATCCTTTGCTATTTATGCCACTTTCACCACGATCCATAGCGATTTTTTTGTTGTCGATATTCAGCAATAGATAGCATTAATAGTCATGTGTTTTTTTTTGTAGGCAATGACTCCGCCATGGTTCATTGGACAAAGACTATGGGGAAAATGAACAAAGTTTTTGTAGGGTTTTTGGATAAACACAGAAAACAAGGTCTGTGGTAAACCCAGGCTTAGAAGATCTTATACATTTTGTTTTATGAAATACTCTTCATCAGCTAACATTTTTTTGTGTGAATTTGAAGCATTTATGTTGTAAAAAAAAGCACATAACTTCAGAATTCTTAAAGGTCATGTTAACTGACTGATATCATCTCATAGAACATAACATATAAGATCTCTTAAGCCTGTGTTAACATCAGACCTTATTTTTGGCATTTATCCCAAAACCCTATTCTTTACCCCTTCATTTTTTCCATAGGAATGGCTGAACGAACCAGAGGTAACTGATTTCAGCATTAGGACTCCATGCTGGCAAGCTCTGTAGCCTCTCTCTTATTTTGCCTATCATTCCTAGTTCTATGCTATAAAACAGTTGATGAAGAGAAGGTCTTGTGTACAGCTTTATGTAAAAATGATCTCTCAGGTAGTGTAAAGTGATGATATTGTGAATAAGAGCTTGCTAGTAATTCACATTCATGTGGACAGAGTGATTTGGGCTCTCATCTTGCCCTGCCCTGTTGTATCTCGCTTGCTACCCAGTAGAGGTCAGCATCTGCATGTCTACTGTGGTTCCTTCAATGTAATTGTCTCAGGCATTAAGTTGCAGCAGACGAGTTAAACACTCAAATGAACCTATTGATTACCTGAGATTGTGTTGTAGGTATTGATCTGGTAGGCACATTGCACAGGCTTTATTCATATATTTAAATGTTACATGTCTTACACACAGATAAATGCATGGGTTTATAACACGTACATGTACAATATTTTGCCATTGTACCCCGCTAGTTGTGTTACTTTGAAAACACACATGAGAGTCAATATAATAGAATACTTAAGTGATATGATTGGTTTATTTCAACAACAAAAAATTCACTATTATTTTTCAGGGGTGACCAAGAGCATTTTCACTCCCAAAACAACCAAGCCCACACAGTTGCAGGCTTATTTTGAAAAAATTCTGAATAAGCATGAAATATAGTCCAGATTGGCCTTGACTGACGCAAGCACACCACGCCCCATCAAACTGAGAAATATTGTGTCATGCCATAAAATGTGTGAATTACTCAGTGTATCTGCTGACAACCCAAGATCAGTTAATGATAAAGAAGATTATCCCTTCTATCCAGAGTTGTGAAATTAAGCAGAACCAGATGGCAGTTATATAGATAGAAGCAGAGAGGATGCAGACCCTTCTAACATTGGCCTTATTTGTTTAATGACCTAACCTATACTGTAGCCTACTCAAAGGATGGTCCTGTCTGTAATGGCCATAGGGTGCCAGATGCCGGCTTCATCCTCAGGAGGAACAGAAGAGATGGTTTCCCCAGGCCTGTCTGTGTGGGCTCTGTTAGAGGAAGCTTCAGGGGGGGGGGGGGGGGGGGGTCCAGAGTATCTGCACAAGAGGGGCATGTACAGTCTTAGTCCCCGTTCACTAACAGAATGGTGAAAACAACTTTATGCAACCGTCCAAGCAGACTCTGAGCCCGCTGATGAGACGACTGGACCTGCTCCCATAGGGGCTAGACTACGCAAATGAATACCTCTGATTGATGGGGGCAATTGATGAATATAATTTTAAGTCCAGCATTTCATTTCATTGACTGGAATTGACCCTAAAACAACACCCTTTCCCTGACTAAAATGACGTACAGTAGGCCTCCGTACCGGAAATGGCTAATTTTGTACAGTATTACAGAGTGAACAGTGATGCGTCAGTTCTTTAAAGATGTTAACCTGGGATGTATCAGAGATCTTCGGTTGCCTACCTACTCACTGTCTCAGATTGCTCAAATGGATGTATTGCTTACCTTCATATTAACGAATGGCTGGTCCAGTGGTCTTGAATTCGTGCTTTCCAAGTTGATCACGATGAGGTCATCAACCCGCATTGACACAGAACATGAACCTGAACACAGACGTGATAAATGAGTGCCTACTGAGTATACCTACTGAGTTGAAAAGAAAAAGTATCAACTAGCTTGTACAGTACGTCGGAGGTCCTTGAACTCATTTGGGTGTCTGTCCAACCAATTAGCATGAAGATGACCTTTTGACCTGTTCGATTTTCGGCTCAATTCCAAGCAATGCACAACGTCTCAGAGGCTTGTGTGGGGTGTAAGTCTCTCAGGTGTGAAGGAGGTTCTTTTATTAAAGCAAACCTGTCGGTGGTCTTGTGTCTGTGACATCCATTGGAGGACCTGAGCTGATAACAGGAGCTTTGACAAATATTTACCCAAGAGACAGTGGAGATTATGCAGTGAGACCCCAGTGACTTTCTGTCATTTCTATTTTACTGTCAGGGTCAGGTGGAGTTTGAACACAAAACCTGAAACATTTTTTGTTTGAATGAATAACTTGAATTACGGGTTTTGAACACCCAGGAAAAAGACCATGGGCAGTTTTTCTTTTACCTGTCAGAGTCTCCTGGACGACAGACTGTATGGGTTTCCAGCTTTAAATACACCATAAAGGTGAACAGGAAGCTCTGAGTTTGTGTATCACGATTCAAGACCCTCACCCTGGGAATGTGACCCTCTGTACCAAGGTGTGGTTTCCCCATCCCTTCCCCTCGCTGTAACCCCCCCACTCATACGACAAAGGGAAACCCTTTGTTAACTCAGTACACTCCTTATCTGTCAGTTAAGGGTTGCGGGAGATGTTTACTCCAATGGCTTTTTTTTTCTCATATGACCTGCTCTAAGGTGCAGGAAGAGTGGGATGGAGAGTTTGTCAGTTCCTACTTCTGCTGATGTCAGACTGCTTCAGAGACTATTTGTAAATGGATAAGTCGGATGGTTTTATCAACAACAGAAAGCTCAGGGCTTGATTAGAGTGAGTTATGAATTATGATAGCTTGACATTTGTAGCTTCCTATTGTGGTTGCTGCTGCTCCTTTCCTCTTCTAGGTGCTTGTTTCCCCTTCTGCTGACCTCCTCAAGGCTCTGCTTAGTTTGACCCCTCAGTGGTGGAAAGAGAGGCGTACATATCGTTGTCAGATACTCAGTGTTCCTTATTACCTAACTGGCCTATAACTTCTTAATCACTGAATCTGACCACAGCTGACTCCCCGTAAATCAAAGGAGCCTAAACACTGTCTGCTCTCTGCTGTCAGACAAAACCATGGAATTACTATCCTGGATCAGTTAACGGGTGGGGGGGCACAACTTATAATTACGAAGAGAGAAAAGTACATCGCCTATTGTTGTTCCTGCATTACGTGCCCCTTGGATAGGTAGCCAGCAGGATAGGTAGCCAGCAGATACATATGGTAATACAATGGTTTCGTGTTTAGTCTTTCTAACATTGTGGGGTTTTGATATGTTTTGCGATTATGAAAATCATATGGAGCGCATTTTTATAATCTAGTATCAGGTGATTCAGACCTGTCACTAACGCATCAACAGCACATGGATGGATGGGGTTCTAGTCATTTCCCAGCAACCCACCTAAAAGAGACTCCAAACCCCAAACCGCACTCAGGTGGCACCGTAAAGAGCCAGCTGGGAAAGTAGTCTACATGTGTTTACTCTATGGCTGTTTTGGATGCTTTCCCCATGCATTTATGGCTCATATTGTAATGTATTTAATAATGACCCTTGAAATAGGATTAATTTGAGATGATATTTAGTTGGTACTTTTATGCCTGTTCGGTCATGACCATCTGTGGGAAGTTGTCAAATCGGCTTTTGGCCGATTTGTTAAACTTTTTGTTAAAAAGTTTGAAATATCCAATAAATGTCGTTCCACTTCATGATTGTGTCCCACTTGTTGTTGATTCTTCACAAAAAAATACAGTTTTATATCTTTATGTTTGAAGCCTGAAATGTGGCAAAAGGTCGCAAAGTTCAAGGGGGCCGAATACTTTCGCAAGGCACTGTATTTGCTAACATTTCTAAAAGCCTGTTTTCACTTTGTTATTATGGGGTATTGTGTGTAGATTGACGAGGGGAAAATAAGAATTGAATCCATTTTAGAATAAGGCTGTAACGTAGCAAAATCTGGAAAAGGGGAAGGGCTCTGAATATTTTCCGAATGCAATGTATATTCAATATCCCTCTAATGCCACGCTATGATTCCTATAAGATTCCTATAAAACTCCATCTTCAGTAATTTGGACTTAATAGCTCTAGCTAAGCTCATTCTAGACCAGATAGTTTCTCCAGAAATGCATGCACAGGTCTTCCATTAGAGAATGAGCAACATCCTAAATGAGGCTAAAGTAAAATGGTACCTGAGGGGTGAAGGCCTGAGGAGAATTGCCTAGTAGAGAATGGGATAGAGATTGACTGTGGATGGAAACCCACCAGTGTGCTGAGGGTCTGTGAAATACGCCGCTAAATTGGAGAGGCGCAGTGCAGTATCGCAGATCCGACTTTATTTCAGTTGGAATCAGTCGACAACTGATTTGTTTTATTTGCCATTCATCATGTGTTGACACTGTTACAACTTCTCCTCTGTAAAGGGGAGGGGAACTGCTAAAGGGCATAACATTTTTGAAAGGTGCTCCGATATTTAGATGAATTTAGCCCTTTGAAAGAAAGCTATGAATTAAAGAGGGGGAGGGGGGACATTGCAATATAAGAACACATTTTCAAATCCACTCTGTAAAATGATTAATACAAATAGAGTCAATAAGAAATGCTGTAGTCCACTATCTCAAAATGGCTTTCGAAAAAGTGTAAAATCATGTTAGACGCCATTGCACGTTTGGGACGCTGGGTCACCAGAGCTGGAGGAAGCAGGGCGGGGTGAGGAAGTTCTAACCTAGAACAGGCTGTCCCACCAGAAAGGGGTCACATAATAGACCTATCATGTCGTATCAGCGTGGGCACCTATGGCAGGGATTTATAGGATCCAGACAAGAAGGCGATAGTTCCTCCCCAGAAAATCTGGGGCCCTCAAGACAGGCAAATAGTACAGGGGCCCTGGGGAATAGCACCCAAAAAAATCCTCCCTCATCTGCTCTCGGAACCCAGCAAGTCGTCCCAAAAAGAGTCTCAGAGCAGAAATAACGCTTTAAAGTGAAGGAACTGAACAGAGGAGCAGGTTTCGGGTTTCGCTCAGACGGCGCTGTCGTGTCAAAATAGGCCCTCGGAGTGGCGACAAGGCCCGGGCCACTCAGTTGACTCCACTGCCAAGCCCCGCATTCCACACGGGTATTTTTAGAGGTGGCATTTAAACTTGGCAGAGTGTCATTTCCCAGGAAATCTGCAGTATTTCCTGTTCCTGTGAAAGATGGAGGTCTGAGGACACACACAACCACCCAGGCAGCCCACGTCTAAAAAATATAAGCTTGTCATCTGCCGTACTTCAAATTAATGTATTCTTTAATGCTTTTCAACCCCCAAAAACGTTTTCCATACTGGTGGTTTGACACTCGTTCGAGGCCCGTTATTTATGTGCTACACATACACGGACACCCAAACGAACAGACATCATGATATGTCAGCCATTTCATAAATGTAATCTGACTCTGAGTTCCAAACCAAGAGTAGACAAAATAGTGCCTTGTCCAGTAGCCCCACCCTTCAGGAAGGTACACAGATCTTGAAGGGAGACGTGGGAAAACCTGTGGGTATCAATCTCTATTTGATACCTAGGCATGGTGGCAAGCCTTTGTTTCTGTGATTCTTTCACTTCATTGCCTGTGTAGTCCAAAACAAGATGAAGATGAGTGGCGGGAGGACAGGGACAGACAGCTGAGTGGATGTAATCCAGCGTGCTCTGTCTTAAAAGCAATTCATAAATCACAACATAACTGTGGAGCTACTGAATTATAGCATGAGAAGATTGCGTCTGTCATCAGCGTTTTGTCCTCGACACATCTGTCGCGAACGTCTTTATTTGCTAAGGACTGACAAATGGTTTATGAACTGTTTCTGTGCTGTAGGCTCTGTGTGCTCATTTGACTCTGGTGCTCGAATATGAGGACAAACATGCAGTTCTCCTTCTAGGATTATCATGGACAGAAAACATATTTGTTGAAGTTGGTCTAACGCTTTTTGAATAGCATCAGACACCAAATGGCCACACGGGCTAATGGTCACATTATTTATAATGATCTTCAGGACAGAAAAAAAGATCTGTGTAGAAATGTTGCACGGTAGCTTTTAATGTCCGCCTGGTTTCGGCCCTTTTCTTTCAACAGTATGTGAACCACGGAGTCCCAGCTGGGGACGGTTGGAGTTTCTGTTTCCATTCCAGGCCTCTACTCACCAGAGAGCACGGAGCAGTGGATAAATTCTGTCTACACTATCTGGTTGCTTGTCACTTATCACTCACATTAACATTGGTGCCGCTGTATTCAAAGCACTCCCTTGACTCTGAAAGATCAGCGGTGGCGGACAGCATGGACGGGCTTGAAATGCGTAAAACGCATAAGAATGCTTCCACGCTAACAAGGGAGAGTGTTACTGAGACCGTCTCCAAAATGTCACAGATTCTTGAATAGGTGCCTGATTTTCAGGCTGTGGAGTGTGCGGAGGTGTTGATAGGTTTTCCTAAAGACAGCGTTTTCCAATGAAAGGCTGAACAGGGGTTGCCACAAGCAGATCTCATTTTATGGCCCCCTGGCTCGATCCAGGGAGCTTTCTATATTTCCGCCATAAAAATAGTAGTATGATCCTCGTTTAAACCTCCATTATGAAGCCAGGATGTAAAATGGAGGTTTGAGTTGAAAGTAAAGGTGGATTTTCCATTGCTTAATACCTGAAAACAAGTGGAAATGCAAATGTGAACTTTGCCTCTTGTACAGCAAAGAAAGTAAGGAAAAGTCACCATGCTGCTTTGTATAGCAGCACATGGGGTGAATTACTGTTGACTATTTACTACTGTCCCATTGGTGAGAGACATGGTTTATGGTCATCTTTTAATCCTCTCTATTACTGTATTTATGCTTGCTGAAACATCTGCTTCTTATGAGAGATTGCATAAAACACCTACCTACTGTCTAAACCCTGTACACTAGCAAGGAGGTAAACCTGCAGGCAATTTTCCTCTGCGGGATACACTCTTGACCAACACTTGATACCTGAGTGACTCAGTAAGTGTGTGTGTGGAAGTGTGTGTATTCAGCATCTCATACAGCTAAGGCTGGGCTGGACCTACAGTAATTGTGCATCCATCTGGAAAAGGAGTCAAGCTCGTAAATCACAAAATCCAGCGCCGCGGGTTGGCAAAGGACTCTCTACCATAAATGTGTCTATTGTAAAAAAATAAAAAATGCTAATTTACTGTTCAACGACATATAGAATTGCCCTCTTACAAATACAGATGTTTCTCAAAGTACAGGAGCTCCTTTCCCAGCCGTGTTAGTGCCACCTGTAGAAACGCTTACCTTGCCTACTATATCCAGGTCAATGGCATTAACCAGTTTGTAGGAGGGCCTGCAAATGAAACATGGATTATAGGACTTAACAAGATGTTCCTAAATGAATTATGTGTTGTAAAATTTGATAGCCACAATCCTAGTATGGAGTTAAATGTAATAATCAGTCCATCCTGACTATGGTTTCCCCAACACAGTGCACCCACAGACACATGCATGCATAGGCTACACACACACACACAATATTCATCACAACCTGCTTAACAGAATTCACAGAAGTTCTCCAACCACACAGCCAGTATAATATTCCGTAATAATATATTATTTTCAATAGCAGGTGCCTCATGAGTTAGCACACATTGCTTAAAACATGTAATTGATATATACCAATCTCATTTATGGCATATGTTTATATGGGTGGGAGTGCGAACACATTTAAAAAAGGTTCACTAACTATCCCTTCACATCTCCGCATTGCCCTATTTGGGGATCCTGTTTATAGGCCCTTCACTTTGACGGAGAGTCACCCCAACAACATCACATAACAGTGTTGGATTTCAAAGGCCCGTTGGCACGCAAACCTCTCGTGTGCATCCCTTTGAAGCTCATGTCCGGGGTCGGATACAAAACAATACCAGGTAAATATAGAGGCCACCAGATCAGGTATTAGGCTGCAACCGGAGCAGGAATTACCACAGCTTGTCTTTACACACAGAGAGTTTCAAACCTATACATAACTTATTACTATATGCTTTAAAGAGGCAATCTTTAGTTGCTTCATCAATGTTTGTACTTCTGAATTAATCAAATGTACCCATTGATTCTTGGAGAATATCATTTATAAATGCCTCATCAAATTGTATTTGTCACATGCTTCGTAAAACAACAGGTGTAGACTAACAGTGAAATGTTCACTTACGGGTCCTTTTCCAACAATGCAGAGTTAAAGATATGATCCAAAAAAAAAATAGAAATAGTGACGCAAGGAATAAATACACAGTGAATAACAATATCGAGTCAAAATAACTTGGCTATATACAGGGAGTACCAGTACCGAGTCGATGTGCAGGGGTACGAGGTAATTGAGGTAGTCATTTACATACAGGTAGGGGGAAAGTAACTAGGCAACAGGGTAGATAATACAGTAGCAGCAGTGTATGTGAAAGTGTGTAAGTGTGTTTGTGGCGTCAGTATATATGTGTGCGCATGTTGTGTGTGTGTGTGGGGGTAGGGGGTGGGGGGGGGGCATATGTAGTGGGTGGGGGGGGGGGGGGGGGGGGGCATATGTAGTGTGTGGGTAGAGTCCAGTGTGTGTGAATAGTCAGTGCAAGAGAGTTAGTGAAAAAATTGTCAATGCGGGTAGTCCTGTTTGCCATTTGATGAGCTATTTAGCAGTTCATGGCTTGGGGGTAAAAGCAGTTCAGGGTCCTGTTGGTTCCAGACCTGGTGCATTGGTACCGCTTGTCATGCGGTAGCCGAGAGAACAGTCTATGGCTTGGGTGGCTGGAGTCTGTGACAATTTTTGGGCTTTCCTCTGACACCGCCTGGTATAGAGATCCTGGATGGCAGGGTGCTCGGCCCCTCCGACGTACTGGGCCTTACTCACCACCCTCTGTAGCACCATGCCAAATCTTTTCAGTCTCCCGAGGGGGAGGAGGCCCTGTCGTCCTGTCTTCACAACTGTGTGGGTGTGTGGACCATGTTAATTATTTAGTGATGTGGACACAGAGGAGCTTGAAGCTCTTGACCCACTCCACTACAGCCCCGTCGATGTGGATGGGCGCGTGCTCGCCCCTCGGTTTCCTGTAGTCCACAATCAGCTCCTTTGTGTTGCTGATGTTGAGGGAGAGGTTGTTATCCTGGCACAACACTGCGAGCTACACAGTCGTGGGTGAACAAGGGAGTACAGGAGGGGACTAAGCACACATCCCTGAGGGGTGACCGTGTTGATGGTTAGCGTGGTGCATGTGTGGTAGCCTACCCTCACCGCCTCGGGGCGGACCATCAGGAAGTCCAGGATCCAGTTGCAGAGGTCAATTGTCGTACCCAATCAGAACCCAAAATATAAGCTTGTTATACTCCAATTTTTGTAAACAAAGTAAATGTAAACAAACACTATGTAGCCTCAAAACATGGTTAAAACTAGACTTTCTGATCTCATGAATGGTCAGTCCTTCCACTCATAGCTCTACCTATGAATTTGAGAGTGGTTACATTTCTCCAGCCCTATCCCTCAGCTTTTTACCTAAACAGGTCTGGGGAGTATGTTTTATTGTTTCAACTGCTGATGGAAGCTTTAATTAGAAGTTACCAAGTAAAACCTATGCAGTCCAATAGCATGCGTGAAAATATTTACAGTTTGATATATTCACTGAATTTAGAAATGAAATAAGCTATGATGTTATGATAAGGGATTGCATTTATTTAGTACTTTTTACTGGTCTCAAATTATTTGACATTTAATAGGTGTTAAGTCACCCAATCCACCAATTGAATGAATTGTTGGAAAATATGAATTATTTACGACATTAGCATATGGGTTGATACACATTTTCCAAAGGTCACAATGTTTCCAAGATAAATAAGTATGAGTGTACGTGTCAGCCATTGTCTCTGGGCCAGTAGGTGGCATTCTTCCATCTGCATAGAGCCACTGTGACTGTATCCTGGTCCATGTGGCAAAGACCACAAATGGATCTCTCTCTGTCTCTCACTCACTCTCTGCCTTTCACTTACGCCATAACCCTCTCTTTTCCCCATATGAAGATACTCTCTCATTCCCTTATGTCTCTCTCCCCTCAATCTCTTTCTCTCTCTGCTCTTTCTCCCTCCCTTCCTGTCATTCCCTTTCTCTGTTTCTGAGTTCATCCCCGGTCTCTTTAGGCCTCTTTTGAGGCCTACTAGGTGCCTATGTAGTCACCATGGTACAGAGGCAGTGTAATATGATCATAGTCCTTGACCAGGGGGGTTAGAGGGTAGAGTTGATATACGCGTCAGGGTCGTCACTTCAACAGCCACTCCAGACACCAGTTTAGGCATCAGGTGTGTGTCACCTCTCAAGTTTAAAGGCCTGCCTGGAGGCAATGAAAGGACTTCTGCTGGGTCCTTCTCATTCAGCTCACAAAACTCTATCCATATCCATTGAAAACAGAATATTTTCAGATCACTACAACGTCAATCAATCAAATGTATTTAGAAATCCCTTCTTACATCAGCGGATGTCACAAAGTGCTGTATAGAAACCCAGCCTTAAACCCCAAACAGCAAGCAATGCAGGTGTAGAAGTACAACATACTGCTGTTTCAGCTCAAATGTTATCAGCTTTGTCTTTGAAAATCCCTGATATCATCACTACGTTTGGTAAGGAAGGAGTACCGTATAGACTGAAACAGAAAAGGGTTGATCTAATCTAGGCTGCTGCCTGCCCAAAATATACTGTAGGCCTAATGTCCTCATCATGTTTACCTGTGCTCCACTGTAATGATCGAGAGGCTGGTTTTGTATATCATGGTGCAACACGTCATAAGCTCCCATGACCTCTAAGCCCTAAAACATTCCCCCTGTAGTGTCGCGGCCTCTGACTGCTGGGCCTTAGCGCCACTGATTTATGGATACAACTGTGGATTAGAGATAAAGACACCTGTCCTGCTCTCCATCACCAGCTATTCCCACGCTAAGGAGCTCTGTGCTAACCTCAGCTGGAATGTCACCTCGCCAAACCCCGGTAGGTCAAAGGGACCATGTCCTATTGACAGTCCTCCTCACTACGGCCTTGTTCCCCCAAGCCTGCTCCCCTGAACAATGTGCCAATGTTAACAAACCTACAGCAACAACTTTTACTGAGGAATGGCAACTGGGAGGAACATTGTCGCTGGTTATTTGTGACTGGATTCAGACTTGTTGTATAACCGTATGGAGGAGATGCAGAGATGGGTACTGAGTCAAAGATGTCAAATTGTCCATTGTTTTTTCTATACTGAACAAAAATTTAAACGCAACATGCAACAATTTCAAAGATTTTACTGAGATACAGTTCATATGAGGAAATCTGTCAATTGAAATAAATTCATTAGGCTCTAATCTATTGATTTCACATGACTGGGAATTTAGATACAGATATGCATCTGTTGGTCACAGATAGCTTAAAAAAGGTAGGGGCGTGGATCAGATAACTAGTCAGAATCTGGTGTGACTACCATTTGCCTTATGCAACACGACATATCTCAATCTCAGTTGATCAGACTGTTGATTGTTGTCCCACTCCTCTTCAATGGCTGTGCGAATATGCTGGATATTGGCGGGACCTCGAACACGCTGCCGTACACATTAATCCAGAGCATCCCAAACGTGCTCAATGGGTGACATGTCTGGTGAGTATGCAGACCATGGAAGAACTGGGACATTTTCAGTTGTGTACAGATCATTGCAACATTGGGCTGTGCATTGTCATGCTGAAACATGAGCTGATGGCAGCGGATGAATGGCACGACAATGGGCCTCAGGATCTCGTCACGGTATCTCTATGCATTGAAATTGCCATTGATAAAATGCATGGTGTTCATTTTCTGTAGCTTATGCCTGCCCTTACCATAACCCTAAGCATTAAGCAAACCGCTCGCCCACACAATGCCATACGTGGTCTGTGGTTGTGAGGCTGGTTGGACATACTGACAAATTCTCTAAAATGATGTTGGAGGCAGCTTACGGAAGAGAAATTAACATTACATTTTCTGGCAACAGCTCTGGTGGACATTCCTGCAATCAGCATGCCAATTGCATGCTCCCTCAAAACCCGGTGGCATTGTGTTGTCACAAAACTGCCCATTTTAGAGTGATGTTTTATTGTCCCCTGCACAAAGTGCACCTGTGTAATGGTCATACTGTTTAATCAGCTTCCGGATATGCCACATCTGTCAGGTGGATGGATTATCTTGGCAAAGGAGAAATTCTCACTCAACATGGATTTGAAAACAATTGTTTACAAAATTTGAGAGAAATAAGCTTTTAATACATATGGAACATTTCTGGGATATTTTATTTCAGTTCATGAAACATGGGACCAACACTTTACATGTTGTGTTTATATTTTTGTTCAGAATATATTAAACCATTTCGGATTAGGGTAAGAACCAACATCCCCACAGAAGTTGAACTCCAGCCCCTGTGGAACACACGTTGCTGACGTGACTGATTTGTGGTTCTTCCAGGAAGGTAGGGTTATGGTCCTCTGCCACCGTGGAAGAGCAGCTTGTGGCACTGGCCTTCTCCAAATGCCTTGGCGGTCTAAAAGAGTGAGATGCACTGGTATACATTCTGACCATGACATGGCATGACACCACACCACCCTGGTCAGTACCACAGCTATTTCACTGAAGATCTTTGTCACTGCAAGGCCATCTTTGTTTTTAAACACTTACTGGAAGGATCAGCAGTCTAAAATAAACCAGCAAGATGTGCTGCTGACCTCACAAAAAGCACAAAGTGACCTTTGACTGGGAAATGCAAGGGTATCAAAGAATGGCATTGTGAAAACAGTAGGGTTTGGTGCACATAAGCTACAATTTTTATGGTAGAAGCATAATACAGTGATATAAGAGTGCATTACAGTCCAAAGGTAAATTAATCAATTATTGATCATTACAAATGGATCAATGTAGTATTTTTTAAAGCCTAGGCTGAGTAAAACATAGAATTACCTTTTTATTGCTATTGCTCAATAGTTGCAAACCACCGAATGACCTTTGACCTTTGCACGTGAACTAAGCTGCTAAGCCCCCCCCCCCCCCGTAGAGGAGCATCAATGAGAGATAGACAGTGGTCTGACAGCCTTGGGTAGCACACTGTGTATCATCGCCCTGTTGGACTTCACTGTGGTAAATCTAACGAGCTTGTGCAGCCTGTTCACATAGTGTGTCCCTCTTTGCTTCCGCAGGCACTGGGACCACAGCCCAACATTATCTAATGGAACAGGATTCATTAGACCGATTGAACAGATCACCATTTAACAGAAGGAGCAGTTTGTGGGGAACCTGCTATGATACGGATCTGGTTTCCATCTACTGTAGTTATACTCCGCTTGGGATGATCGTATGCTCTCCGTCAAATAGATAAACGTTTCAGAGATCTGTATTTTTAATATAACAAGCCATCTGTCTTACATGGATAGAATGTATCTACATTCTTTACAACTGAATGAATAAAAAAATATATAATTTGAGATTGTGGTCCAATGCCAATGATGCATTAGCTATACAGAACCAAATTGATAATAAGGTGTAGTGTGAGGCACAACAAGGGTATGACTACTTGCACCTGGTTCACTGACCTGGTTTCCATGACTACCGTCTTCTACTGCACACTGGTATTGTCGACAGAGTGAATTTGTCAAAAATAATGCTGAAGATAGCAGATTTTCTCTGAAATTAATTATTTTTGGAAGAAAGAGCGCTGTGGGATTCAACTGTTTTTCACATATGGCTGTACTGGCTGATCAATCTGGTTTACATTAAGTTTATTTGTTTCAATTTGTGTGTCCCTCCCCATTCTGAGATGACTCCTCCAGACACCGGGGCTTTGAAATCCATGCATCGTATGAAAAAACAGTATGCTGGTCACAGATGTTTAAAAGGTTTCTGATTCGAACCTGCGGATGACTAATTTGAGCCACTGTTTTGAAATAAGTTTGGACTGACAGTATTGAAACGGCCTGCAGCCGTGCTTATTGCTTTTTGTCATATCGCACAACTATAATAAATCTATAACCTTTACAGAAGCTTCTGCCATGGACAGATGATATCCTATGCTAAATCTACAGTTAAATAAATGGTCATTAGAGCATTCTACTTAGATTTTCATATATTTCCCCTCAAACTCCCTTGTATGGAAAAGTATGCTTGAGACTAGACCTGCCATGAAGAACGTACCCACCATATCCCCCTTTCCCAGCTGTTGTGCATTTTCCAAATCTCTGCTGATCCTCCCCAGAGCTCTGAACATCCCAACCACCACAGCGACCCACTACACAACTCAAAGCAGCCCATCTTCCCCACACTGTAATTATGGCTGGGTAACATATCAAGGAACGTACTCACTTAAAAGCTTTGGCTCTTCTTTTTGAAATGGTATACGGCCTGTCTTGTGGGTGGGAGATGAAAGGTGGATGCCAAGAATGGGCTTCTTGTCAGGGGGGAGACCTGGCTGGAGAGGCTACGTGTCGCTGTGACGTCATTCCGGGCTTTTGACCAACACGGATAGGAGATACATCTACCTGGCTGAAACCATTGGCAGTGAGGACGTTTGAAACGGGTCTAGAAAATGACATTTTGTTTTGCCACACTGTCAAATGTTATCGGTCTACCTGACCGGTGTTTACCCCAAATGTTTGTTCGTAAACATGTGTGTAGGTTACTGATGTTTCAAAGGACACATCTGGAGGTGTGTGCTTGTGGTCTCGTTAGTCCTTTTATCAACAGATGAAATCCATAATACCCCCCATTAGTGTATATCGAAAAGGACATAATAATGTGCTCAGAGAACAGGTGGCGTGCCCTGCTGCTTTTATGGGTGCAGATGTGTAAGCTAACCCCGAAGGGTAGGAGCCAGTGGCTCGCAGTGCCCCTGCAAGACGATGGTCCACAGAGGTAGGGCCGGACGTTTGGCTCCACCTAGTCACTTTGAAGACCGTGCGTGTCTCGCATGCCTCACATTGAAGACCTTTGGCGTCCTTGAAGGCATGAGAAAAGGAGCCTGGTCTGTCCAGTTCTGACTCCTTTTCTGTATAGTTACGTGCTGTAGTCTTGGTTTTGATGGTGTGAACCAGCTTCTATGCAGGGCTGCTGCAGGCCCATTTGTATTGATATACACTGTAGTCCCCTGTGACATTCCTGAAAGTGATTAGGTTAGGTTACTTTTTGGCACTGTCTCTGCAGAAGATAAATGGGTGGCAATCAGCACAGGCAGAACATTTATGATGAAGTATGTTCTTGTAAATGTTGGTCAGACTTGTGCTTCATGGCAATTTGTACCTAAAGAGGCCTGAAGACTCTGTTTTGAAAGAAAGTGACCTTACGTGAACACAAACTTACTATAAGTGTGTTCTGTCATTGCTTTGTAAAGGTAACTAATGGCAAAGCAAAGGGTTGGTCTTGGTTTATAAGAATAACCCAAAATGCGGTCAACTTTTATTCTCCACGATATAACATCAATGTATCGTTAATGTAGTCCTTTTAGTACCCTCCAGTAAAGGTATTACAATTATGTTTTCCCTTCCCCAGCTGACCAGTGACCACTAAGATGCTTTTCCATGTTTAGGTTGAATCTCCATTAAATGAAAAGGTATATTACAAGGATGGGCTGCCATTTGTTATTAGGAGTTACCCCTACAAACCTTACAACGGAATGAGTAATGTTATCTTGCCAACAGGTTCCCCTTTACTCACTCTGAAGGAAACATGCAGTTCAGCCATACTTTGAATGATGAAAATGATTAACTTCTACCAGTATCAGATATACTCTTTGAGGAGTTCTGTGGTTTTGAAAAATGTATTAAAATAATTTTGATGTATTTTAATCCCTAGTAATGGAAGTTCATTAGTTGAACTTGGCCAGTCATTGGAAGGTGAGCAAGCTTCTGGGAACTGAGGGAAAAAAAATCCATGATAAGTAACGTGGCAGATGTCCTTTAAACACTTATTTGACAGGAGGAGGTACTGTTAGGGCAGATGGTGTCTTAGCCAGTTTCCATGAATACTGTACATGCTAATTATATCAAAAGATAACCTACACATTTTGTAACATAATATTGTTACATGCATACATTGAACAGTGTTTTAATTTGACTTTGTCTCTGAGTACACTTCGAATATAGTTCATTTTTTCTCTGTGTAGCATGGGATTTCTCTTTTTGCTATATACAGGAAAACAAGACAGGTTTCCTTGGCAAAGGCATATATAAAAATAAAAAAAATCCAAATGTATCTGTCTTTTCTCTGTAATATCTACAGTAAACTGAAGATAGTGTATTCCAATAAAAATGTGTCTGACTCCAGAAGCCCTTTTACATTATACCTGTGCTGTTAAATTGAGAAAACATATTCCATGAGACACTGGCCCAAATATGATACCCAAAACATAAATAAATCATGCTCTAAAATTGTATGCATGTCAATGCTGAAATTCCATGATATGTTTTGTAAAGCAAAAAAATATAAACGGTTAAAAATCACAGACATCTTGCATTTGAAAGAGAAAAGAACCGTGAAGGAATGTCCGTTGGGCTGAGGACGCTTTGCGGTATCAGGACTGTGCTCTGGCCGTTTTGTTCTCCCTGGGTGGCACGGATGTCTATCTTGAGAGAGCCATGAGAATGGATTTCCCATTGGATGTCCTTGAGCAGAATTATTCCTTGGCAATGTAATTGTGCTTGAACTAAAGGAAATTGAAGTTGATGGTAGGACTTGGCTCCAGGGACAATGCATTATCCTAAACGCAACAGCCTGATTAATTCTGTACAGCAACCTGTCACTGACGACTAGAATTGCGTAGTTGGGTTGAGTAAACACCACTACATTTATTGACTCTGAAGTTCCCCACTATAAATGTCACCATTTTGTCATCATTTTCAAATAAACAATTTATGTTAATACCTGCACCTACACAACTGAGGGCAGTGATCCATACACACTTTAAAACACGTATTTCTCTTTACACTTTACTGTCGCCTGTACTCCACGAACAAGCTTGTATAATGGTAACTAGTGAGAGAGTGCATCATCAATTGCACAGACATTGATTTTGCATCTGGCATCAAATTACATCTTGGCTAATCTATATATGGACCCCTTAACTCACATCCAGTACATCAGCCTCCCTCCAACACCAACCTCCATGCTCCACCATCTTTCTTCCACACAGACAGTGTGTGTCCTCTCCGAGGGCCACCTCAGGCTGGCCTAGTGCTGCAGGATGGCTGCTAAAGCCATCAACCTGCCCTGGCCAGGGCCAGATAAATCACCTAGTAATAACAGACATCAGCAGATAAGGGGGGCCAAGCTACCTGCCATAAATCTCTTCTCCTGCTGTCCTCTCAACGTCCACTTTGGTGTGGGGAGCAGCGTGTAATCTCTGGAGTTGCCCCCCAACCTGGCCCCACACCACCACCTCAACCCCCTGATTTAGGGCTGTGAGAAATGTTGAGGGGTCTCTTCCCATTGCAACTCCTCTTTCCTTTTTTAAGGAGGCTGTTTGTTTAGGGTGTTCTGGTTTGTCACTATTTTTTATGTCACTAGTGCTATTGTACCCGAGACACTGTTCTCACAAAAAAAAAAAACATATGCCTACTATTTCTGTGAACTACATTTAGTTGGCTTCTTGCTAAAACTATAACAGCTATAAAAAAATATATATATTTCTAACCCACTGGGGAAAAACGTCAGATGACTTCAACAAAAGTACAGCAAATACATGTAATCATTTGCTATCCCTATTTATATAATTAGAATCAAATGTGCCTCGTCAGGGAGGAAATGGAAGACAACCAGTGGTGTACAGAAGCTGTGATGTCATCCCCAAGATGGCCTCTTGATTTCTCTTCTAGTAGCATGACTAATCGGAAGTCAAACTAGCCCCTAATATGCAGCCCTCGGTAGCGGAGGGATGACAGATGATGCAGACAGTGCTGGATCCTCCGGCTGCATCCTCAGGCAACTTTCCAGGGCCAGATTGCCTGGATTACATTCCCCTTCTGTCCAACCTGCTATGGGTCTGCGCTTGTCTTTAAGGCCATGGAGGGAAGGAGGGATACTGTGAGGTCTTTTCATGCATCCCTATGTTCTTGTATTTGGGAGTGTAGTTACTGGCCATGAGCACACTGTGTGCTAGACTGGGAGTAGTGACATCCAAGCGATAAAACCTAAAGCGTTTGGTGTTGCTCAACTCGCCGCAGCACAAATACTTCCTATCTCCCTTTAAACAATTCCCAAGACACTGCCAGGCCCCTGGTGGATTGGACACGTACACCGCTAGGTAACCCTTGCCCCTTGCTGTTATATGGCAGGTAGCCTCTGCAATACAGTGGGAGAGACTGCCCTACCGCAAACTGGATTAGCAAAACAGACAAAAAGCTGGTCACTTAAACATAACTGGTTATCCCATGTCCGTTCAATGCATGTGCGTAAAGATCGCTCCGGACACAGGGAATGTAACCTCTGTTGCTCTTCAAAAGGTGGAGGCGAAAGGGGAAATAGCTCAAAGCTAAGGACCTGTAGCACATAGCCATGACTTTCGGGTCAAAGGCTACATTTGGACGAAACGTCACCTCAAAGATGCTCGGGGCGAACTTAGTACAGGAAGGATGTACAGATAACGCGAGGAGGTGCCCAACACGTTTAGCCAAAGCCATGAGCAGGGAGGTTTTTGTTGGACAGGATCCACCGATTCCAGATATTCAAAAGGGGCCGAACACAGTGCCTCCAAAACCATCACTAAGTCCCATGTGGGCGCAATAAGTTTAGAGACCATCTGAGACACAACGTACCACTTTCAGGAACCACACAACCAGGGGGTGGGCCTCCAGTGAGGCTCCGTCAATTCCCACATGACACGCTGAGATAACGGCCACACAAACTTTTAAAGTGGAGAATGCTTGAAAATCTCCTGTAGGAAGACAAGGATGTCCCTCATAGAGCACTGAAACCAGCCCTTTATCTTGACACCAGAGCTCAAGTGCTTGCCACTTATACGAACACAGCCCTCTCGTGGAGGGCGCCCTTGCGGACTGAATGGTAGCAATAACTTTGGAGGTAAACCTCTAGCCATCAGATTGCCAGGCCCATTGGAAGCATATCTCCGGCTTCACATACCAAACATGCCTGTGCGCCTGGGACAACAGGTCCCTGCACAACGGGAGTTGCCATGGGTCCCTGCTTAAAAGTAGAATGATCTCCGCAAACCAAGGCTGCCTGGGCCAACGGGGAGTCAAAATATCAATGATAAGCCCTCCTGGCACACGCTCTCCAACGTAGGCTGAATCAGAACCACTGGCTGAAACTCATAAAGGAGCATCCGAAGCCACTGGTGCGCCAGAGCGTCCGTTCCCAACAGGGCACTTGGGTCCCTTGTCAAGAGAAATTGACGACACAATTTTTTTATTGTGATGGGTCAAGATGTACGTCGGCCCTGCCGAACCTCTCCCATATCTGGGCAACCACCCAGGGGTGTAGTCTCCACTCCTCAGGAAAAGCTCCCCCCCCCCCCCCCCCCCCCGGATAGCAGATCATACCCCAGTTTAGGAAACTGGGAGCATGCATCACCTCAAGAGAGAGAAAATTTGCACTGCACCACAGCAACAGGGAGTCAAAGCAAGGAGGGCAAGGGATCATATGTCCCCCTGCCTGTTTGTTGATATGCCACTGTCGTCATGTTCTCGGATCTAACAAGCACATGCCAGCCTGACAAACGTGTGAGGGGGTACCTGAGCGCCAAGTACATCATCAGAATTTCCAGGTAATTGATATGCTGGGCACTCTGTGACACTGTCCTTACTCCCTGAATTGAGTGGGGGGCTGCAACACCTGGCCATGAGAACCCCTTGCGACAGTAGCCGAGGATCGGGGACACTTGAATCGACTGGTTTAGATGGCGAGATGCAACCAAGCGGGTGGCTAGCACCCAGCGCTGGAACAGACGCATCAATAATCGTTCCAGGGGAAAGACTACTATCATAGAAACCATCATCACAGTAGGCACAGGAACTAGTGAAAATGTTGGGCCAAGCAGAGCTAGAACCCGGACACCCTCTCCAGGGATAGAAAAGTGTGATTTTACGCATGAGTCTAACTTGAGACGCAGGAATGGAGTTAGACTGTTCTTTTTCTGGTTTACAATGCAACCTACAGTATTGACTGAAAATGGATGTGTGTAACACTGCTTGTTCCCTTGAACAAGCAGTCTTATCAGCCAACCGTCCAGATAGGTCAACACCATCAATCCCTGGACCCTGAAACGATGTGAGGTGAGGGGGACTAGTAAGCTTCATTTGCTGGAAGTTATTCATACTAGCCGACTTTAGCCATGATGGGTCTTCTAATCTAAGCTAGGCTAGCTAGCCTTTTTAGAACAGCGGCCACCAACTGCTTTCTTCTGGAAAATGTGAAGTCCAAGATGGACAAAGGGGGTGCTGTTGGGGCTGTGCTTCTGGACCTAAGGAAGGCTTTTGATACTGTTAACCATGAGATTCTCATCACAAAATTGTCCAAGTTCAACTTTTCCCCTGATGCCTTGAGATGGATGAAATCATACCTTGAAGGCAGAACTCAGTGTGTCAGAGTGAGCAATGAGCTGTCGCCCACTCGTAGCTATGATGTGGGCGTGCCCCAAGGGTCAATACTGGGGCCCCTCCTGTTCAGCCTGTACATTAATGATCTGCCTTCTGTCTGTACTGGGTCTGAAGTTCAAATGTATGCAGATGATACAGTGATATATGTGCATGCAAAGAGCAAACAACAAGCTGCACAAGAACTCACTACTGTAATGGTCCAGGTTACAAAGTGGCTCAGTGACTCGTGTTTGCATCTCAATGTGAAAAAAACTGTTTGCATGTTCTTCACAAAGAGGGCAACAGATGCTACTGAGCCAGATGTCTATGTGTCAGGGGAGAAGCTCCAGGTGGTATCCGATTTTAAGTACCTTGGCATCATACTTGATTCCAACCTCTCTTTTAAAAAGCATGTGAAAAAGGTAATTCAAATAACCAAATTCAACCTAGCTAATTTCCGATTTAAACGAAATTGTTTGACTACAGAGGTAGCAAAACTGTACTTCAAATCTATGATACTCCCCCACTTAACATACTGCTTGACTAGTTGGGCCCAAGCTTGCTGTACAACATTAAAACCTATTCAGTCTGTCTACAAACAGGCTCTCAAAGTGCTTGATAGGAAGCCCAATAGCCATCATCATTGTCACATCCTTAGAAAGCATGAGCTCTTGAGTTGGGAAAATCTTGTGCAATACACCGACGCATGTCTTGTATTCAAGATCCTCAATGGCCTGGCTCCCCCTCCACTCAATATTTTTGTTAAACAGAAAACCCAGACATATGGCAGCAGATCCACAAGGTCTGCCATGAGAGGTGACTGTATAGTTCCCCTAAGGAAAAGCACCTTTAGTAAATCTGCATTCTCTGTGAGAGCTTCCATTGTCTGGAATACACTGCCATCAGACACACATAACTGCACCACATATCACACTTTCACAAAATGCTTGAAGACATGGCTAAAGGTCAATCAGATTTGTGAACATGGTCCCTAGCTGTGTGTTGCCACTCCATGTTGTCTGTTGTCTGTAGCTTGTGAGGTGTGGAAACACTTTGTTGCTTTTATGAATTTTTTCTTGCTGCTTTTTGTTTTATGCTGCTCTGTCTGTATGCTACGTCTTGCTTATCCTATGTTGCTCTGTCTGTATGCTATGTCTTGCTTGTTCTATGTTGCTATTGTCTATATTGTAATTGTTTTTAATAACCTGCCCAGGGACTGCGGTTGAAAATTAGCCGGTTGACTAAAACCGGCACTTTTACTGAAATGTTGATTAATGTGCACTGTCCCTGTAAAAATAAAAATAAACTCAAACTCAAACCTTTTCTGAGCCAAGATCCCTTTCTTAGTCAAAATGCAGTCCAAGATCTACCATTCAGAATTTTTGGAAAATAGGACCTAAAATACGCAAGCCTATGCAACATTAAACTATTAACAACCCAGTTCAGTCAAAAGTGATATTCCTGTGTTTTATATATGTTTTCCAGCCTATGAGGTTGGAATAATACTGTGAAAATGATAAGAGCTGTAAGAGCTCTTATAAAATACCATTTAAAATTTCAGCCTGTTTTAATTTCTGCCAATAACAGCTAGTTTTAAATTTTCTCGTCCCCACTCAGACCAGTCCCAGACAGTCCAAGCAAAATTCTTTCTTGAGAAATTGCGCTTTTCTAAGAAGCTATTTTTGATTGTTTTAAATTAAAATGGTCAAAAGTAATCAGAGTAAGGTTTGTTAATTGTTACCCAGAAATGATTTGATATTGAGATTTGAAAAACGGCTGCATTGGACCTATAAAAAACATTCTGTAGCAATGAGGTTTGTGCAGTAGGCATTATCTTTTATTTAGCTAGGCAAGTCAGTTAAGAACAAATTCTTATTTACAATGACGGCCTACTGGGGAACAGTGGGTTAACTGCCTTGTTCAGGGGCAGAAGACAGATTTTTACCTTGTCAGCTCGGCGATTCGATCCAGCCACCTTTCGGCTACTGGCCCAACGCTCTAACCACAAGGCTACCTGCTGCCTAGTGGTTATACTGCATATTTGATATATTGACTATTCTTTAATTGCCCTGCCAAAGTTTGTTCTTCTCAGACTATTTTAAAATTGTATTTCAAAACGTTAGGTATATGATCACTTGTATATGATCACTTGTATATGATCACTTGTGTATGATCACTTGTATATGATCACTTGTATATGATCACTTGTGTATGATCACTTGTGAGGCATCAATAAAAAATAATTTGCTTTTCTTTACATTTTTTGACTGGACTTCTCAGCAGATGGAGGGACAGAGAGAGTGAGAGAGAGCAGCAGTGAAGCTCGGTCTATCATCCCATCTGCTCCTCCTCCCTCCGTTGACTGACAAAGAAGGGGTCACCGTCTTCTAACTGATGGCAAAACTCGAGTCACACATCACTTTTTTGACTCATGCACCAAATCATGTTGTTACTCATGTGACCAGAGAACGTGAAATACTTGATATTAGAAAGACACAAGCCGCTAATAACGCAGTCTATCAACACACTTTGTAGCGCGAGTGTATAGGGAGAGGGCGTTTTGTGGCTTTTTAAAAGTGTTGAATGTTGAAAAAGTGTTATCAGTGATTAATGAAATCTGAAACTTGATTTCACTTGTAAAAACAGCAGCTTGTTGAGTCTTTCTCTAGTCATGGTTTTTAATGTTTTGGAATCTCACACTGTAGAGTTGACTATCAACTTTGCTGTGGGCTTGTGGAAACTGCAGAGGGCATATGTGGTGATCTGAGCTACACTAAACTCAGCAAAAAAAGAAACGTCCCTTTTTCACGACCTGTCTTTCAAAGATATTTGGATTTTTACGAATTAACTTCACAGATTGTAAAGGGTTTAAACACATTTCCCATGCTTGTTCAATGAACCATGAACAATTAATGAACATGCACCAGTGGAACGGTCGTTAAGACACTAACAGCTTACAGAAGGTAGGCAATTAAGGTCACAGTTATGACAATTTTGGACACTAAAGAGGCCTTTCTACTGACTCTGAAAAACACCAAAAGAAAGATGCCCAGGGTTCCTGCTCATCTGCGTGAACGTGTTTTAGGCATGCTGCAAGGAGGCATCAGGACTGCAGATGTGGCTAGGGCAATAAATTACAATGTCCGTACTGTGAAACTCCTAAGACAGCGCTAGAGGAAAGACAGCTGATCGTCCTTGCAGTGGCAGACCACGTGTAACAACACCTGCACAGGATTGGTACATCCAGACATCACACCTGTGGGACAGGTACCAGATGGCAACAACAACTGCTGAAGTTACACCAGGAACGCACAATGCCTCCATCAGTGCTCAGACTGTCTGCAATAGGCTGAGAGAGGCTGGACTGAGGGCTTGTAGGCCTGTTGTAAGGCAGGTCCTCACCAAACATCCCAAACCCACCTTCGCTGGACCAGACAGGACTGGCAAAAAGTGCTCTTCACTGACGACTCCCAGGTTTTGTCTCACCAGGGGTGATGGTCGGATTTGCATTTATTGTCGAAGGAATGAGCGTTACACTGAGGCCTGTACTCTGGAGTGGGATCGATTTGGACCGTCCGTCATGGTCTGGGGCGGTGTGCCACAGCATCATCGGACTGAGCTTGTTTTCATCGCAGGCAATCTCAACACTGTGCGTTACAGGGAAGACATTCTCCCTCATGTGGTACCCTTCCTGCAGGCTCATCCTGGCATGACCCTCCAGCATGACAATGCCACCAGCCGAACTGCTCGTTCTGTGCGTGGTTTCCTGCAAGACAGGAATGTCAGTGTTCTGCCATGGCCAGTGAAGAGCCCGGATCTCAATCCCATTGAGCACGTCTGGGATCTGTTGGATCGGAGGGTGAGGGCTAGGGCCATTTCCCCCAGAAATGTCCGGGGACTTGCAGGTGCCTTGGTAGAAGAGTGGGGTAACATCTCACAGCAAGAACTGGCAAATCGGTTGCAGTCCATGAGGAGGAGATGCACTGCAGTACTTAATGCAGCTGGTGGCCACACCAGATACTGACTGTTACTTTTGATTTTGACCCCCCTTTGTTCAGGGACACATTATTCCATATCTGTTAGTCACATGTCTGTGGAACTTGTTCAGTTTATGTCTCAGTTGTTTTTTTGGCGTTTTTTGTGTGAATTTTTACCCCCAATTTCGTGGTGTCCAATTGTTGTAGTAGCTACTATCTTGTCTCATCGCTACAACTCCCATACGGGCTCGGGAGAGACGAAGGTTGAAAGTCATGCGTCCTCTGCTTCTTAACACAGCGCGCATCCAACCCGGAAGCCAGCCGCACCAATGTGTCGGAGGAAACACTGTGCACCTGGCAACCTTGGTTAGCGTGCACTGCGCCCAGCCTGCCACAGGAGTCGCTGGTGTGCGATGAGACAAGGACATCCCTACCGACCAAGCCCTCCCTAACCCAGACGACGCTAGGCCAATTGTGCGTCGCCCCATGGACCTCCCGGTCGCGGCCGGTTACGACAGAGCCTTGGCGCGAACCCAGAGTCTCTGATGGCACAGCTGGCGCTCCAGTACAGTGCCCTTAACCACTGCGCCACCCGGGAGGCCATGTCTCAGTTGTTGAATCTTGTTATGTTCATACAAATATTTACACGTTAAGTTTACTGAAAATAAACGCAGTTGACAGGGAGAGGACGTTTCTTTTTTTCCCAGTTTGTATATACAAATGTATGTGGACACCCCTTCAAATTAGTGGATTCAGCTATTTCAGCCACACCCATTGCTGATAGGTGTATAAAACCAAGCAGACAGCCATGCAATCTCCATAGACAAACATTGGCAGTAGAATGGCTTTACTGAAGAGCTCAGTGACTTTCAACCTAGCACCGTCATCAAATCAAATCAAATGTATTTATATAGCCCTTCGTACATCAGCTGATATCTCAAAGTCCTGTACAGAAACCCAGCCTAAAACCCCAAACAGCAAGCAATGCAGGTGTAGAAGCACGGTGGCTAGGAAAAACTCCCTAGAAAGGCCAAAACCTAGGAAGAAACCTAGAGAGGAACCAGGCTATGTGGGGTGGCCAGTCCTCTTATGGCTGTGCCGGGTGGAGATTATAACAGAACATGGCCAAGATGTTCAAATGTTCATAAATGACCAGCATGGTCCAATAATAATAAGTCATGGGATGCCACCTTTCCAACAAATCAGTTCCTAAGATTTCTGCCCTGCTAGAGCTGCCCCAGTCAACTGTAAGTGCTGTTATTGTGAAGTGGAAACGTCTAGGAGCAACAACAGCTCAGCCGCGACGCTGTAGGTGGCCTACAGCCTACAGCTTCGCAAGCTCACAGAATGGGACTGCCGAGTGCTGAAGAATCGTCTGTCCTCGATTGCAACAAACTGCCTCTGGAAGCAATGTCAGCACAAGAACTGTTCGTTGGGAGCTTCATGAAATGGGTTTCCATGGCCAAGCAGCCGCACACAAGCCTAAGATCACCATGCGCAATACCAAGCGTCTCCTGGAGTTGTGTAAAGCTCGCTGCCATTGGATTCTGGAGCAGTGGAAAAGCGTTCTCTGGAGTGATTAATCACACTTCACCACGCTTGACCATCGGACAAATCTGGATTTGGCTGATGCCAGGGGAATGCTAGCTGCCCGACTACATAGTGCCAACATTAAAGTTTTGTGGAGGAGGAATAATGGTCTGGGGCTGTTTTTCATGGTTCGGTTTAATTCCAGTGACTGGTAATCAAAACGCTACAGCATACGACATTCTAGAAGAATCTGTGCTTCCAACTTTGTGGCAATAGTTTGGGAAGGCCCTTTCCTTTTTTCAGTATGACATTGGTCCTGTGCAGAAAGCGAGGTCCATATAGAAATGGTTTGTCGAGATCGGTGTTGAATAACTTGACTGACCTGCACAGAGCCCTGACCTCAAGCCGTTCAAACGCCTTTGGAATGAATTGGAACGCTGACTGAGAGCCAGGGGTAATCGCCCAACATTAGTGCCCAACCTCACGAATGCTTTTGTGGGTGAATGGAAGCAAGTCCCCGCAGCAATGTTCCAACATCTAGTTGAAAGCCTTCCCAGAAGAGTGGAGACTGTTATAGCAGCAAACGGGATACCAACTCCATATTAATGCCCATGATTTAGGAATAAGATGTTCGAAAAAAACAAAAACATTTAAAAGGAATGCAAGGATTTATTGTTGGGCTTTTTACAGGAATGTTTGGTTATCGACTAGAAAAGCCTTGACAATCGACCAGACCATTTTCATGACCACTGGTTTAGAATAACCAAGAGACTTAACGCTAGCTACGTACAGTGTATTATTTTTCCACATTTTGTTACTTTACAGCCTTATTCTAAAATCGATTAAAAAAAACTCATCAATCTACACACAATACCCCATAATGACAAAATGAAAACAGGTTTTTAGGAATGTTAGCAATTGTATTTAAAAAAACAGACGTTATTTACATTAACATTCAGATCCTTTGCTATGAGACTCGAAATTGAGCTCAGGCGCATCCTGTTTCTATTGATCATCCTTGAGATGTTTCTACAACTGTATTGGAGTCCACCTGTGGTAAATTCAATTGATTGGACACGATTTGGAAAGCCACACACCTGTCTATATAAGGTCCCACAGTTGGTAGTGTACAGTCATGGCCAGCAGTTTTGAGAATGACACAAATATTAATTTTCATAAAGTCTGCTGCCTCAGTTTGTAGGATGGCAATTTGCATATACTCCAGAATGTTATGAAGACGGATCAGATGGATTACAATTAATTGCAAAGTCCCTCTTTGCCATGCAAATGAACTGAATCCCAATAAAACATTTCCACTGCATTTCAGCCCTGCCACAAAAGGACCAGCTGACATCATGTCAGTGATTCTCTCGTTAACACAGGTGTGAGTGTTGACGAGGACAAGGATGGAGATCACTCTGTCATGCTAATTGAGTTTGAATAACAGACTGGAAGATTCAAAAGGAGGGTGGTGCTTGGAATCATTGTTCTTCCTCTGTCAATCATGGTTACCTGCAAGGAAACACGTGCCGTCATCACTGCTTTGCAACAAAGGGCTTCACAGGCAAGGATATTGCTGCCAGTAAGATGACACCTAAATCAACCATTGATTGGATCATCAAGAACTTCAAGAGAGAGGGAGAGCAATTAAATTGTTGTGAAGAAGGCTTCAGGGCACCCAAGAAAGTCCAGCAAGTGCCAGGACCGTCCCTAAAGTTGATTCAGCTGCGGGATCGGGGCACCACCAGTACAGAACTTGCTCAGGAATGGCAGCAGGCAGGTGTGAGTGCATCTGCATGCACAGTGAGGTGAAGACTTTTGGAGGATGGCCTGGTGTCAAGAAGGGCAGCAAAGAAGCCACTTCTCTCCAGGAAAAACTTCAGGGACAGACTGATATTCTGCAAAATGTACATGGATTGGACTACTGAAAAGACATTTTCTCTGATTTTTATTTTACTAGGCAAGTCAGTTAAGAACAAATTCTTAATTTCAATGACGGCCTAGGAACAGTGGGTTAACTGCCTGTTCAGAATGTACATGGATGTACAAGGTACAGATTTGTACCTTGTCAGCTCGGGGATATGAACTTGCAACTTTTCGGTTACTAGTCCAGCAATCGTGGGAGAAGGGCCTTGGTCAGGGAGCTGACCAAGAACCTGATGTTCACTCTGACCGAGCACCAGAGTTCCTCTGTGGAGATGGTAGAAACTTCCAGAAGGACAACCATCTCTGCAGCACTCCTCCAATCAGGCCTTTATGGTAGAGTGGCCAGACGGAAGCCACTGCTCAGTAAAAGGCACACGACAGATCATAATCTTGATGTGATTGGCCTGACTGAAACATGGCTTAAGCCTGATCAATTTACTCTGTTAAATGAGGCCTCACCTCCTGGTTACACTAGTGACCATATCCCCTGTGCATCCCCCAAAGGTGGAGGTGTTGCTAACATTTATGATAGCAAAATTCAATAAAGAATATAAAGAAAGTTTTTGTCTTTTGAGCTTCTAGTCATGAAATCTGTGCAGCCAATCTATACTCAATCACTTTTTATAGCTACTGTTTACAGGCCTCCTGGGCCATATACAGCGTTCCTCACTGATTCCCTGAATTCCTATCGGACCTTGTAGTCATAGCAGACAATATTCTAATTTTTGGTGATTTTAATATTCACATGGAAAAGTCCACAGACCCACTCCAAAAGGCTTTCTGAGCCATCATCGACTCAGGGGGTTTTGTCCAACATGTCTCTGGACCTACTCACTGTCACAGTCATACTCTGGACCTAGTTTTGTCCCATGGAATAAATGTTGTGGATCTTAATGTTTTCCTCATAATCCTGGACTATCGGACCACCATTTTATTACGTTTGCAATTGCAACAAATAATCTGCTCAGACCCCAACCAAGAAACATCAAAAGTTGTGCTATAAATTCACAGACAACACAAAGATTCCTTGATGTCCTTCCAGACTCCCTCTGTCTACCCAAGGACACCAGAGGACAAAATCAGTTAACCACCTAACTGAGGAACTCAATTTAACCTCGCGCAATACCCTAGATGCAGATGCACCCCTAAAAACTAAAAACATTTCTCATTAGAAACTAGCTCCCTGGTATACAGAAAATACCCGAGCTCTGAAGCAAGCTTCCAGAAAATTGGAACAGAAATGGCGCCACACCAAACTGGAAGTCTTCCGACTAGCTTGGAAAGACAGTGCCGTGCAATATCGAAGAGCCCACACTGCTGCTCGATCATCCTATTTTTCCAACTTAATTGAGGAAAATAAGAACAATCCTAAATTAATTTTTGATACTGTCGCAAAGCTAACTAAAAAGCAGCATTCCCCACTTCTTTGAGGAAAAGATCATGATCATTAGAAAGCAAATTATGGACTCCTCTTTAAATCTGCGTATTCCTCCAAAGCTCAGTTGTCCTGAGTCCGCACATCTCTGCCAGGACCTAGGATCAAGAAAGACACTCAAGTGTTTTAGTACTATATCTCTTGACACAATGATGAAAATAAACATGGCCTCTGAACCTTCAAGCTGCATACTGGACCCTATTCCAACTAAACTACTGAAAGAGCTGCTTCCTGTGCTTGGCCCTCCTATGTTGAACATAATAAACGGCTCTCTATCCACCAGATGTGTACCAAACTCACTAAAAGTGGCAGTAATAAAGCCTCTCTTGAAAAAGCCAAACCTTGACCCAGAAAATATAAAAAACTATCGGCCTATATCGAATCTTCCATTCCTCTCAAAAAGTTTAGAAAAAGCTGTCTTCCTGAAGACAAACAATGTATACGAAATGCTTCAGTCTGGTTTTAGACCCCATCATAGCACTGAGTCTGCACTTGTGAAGGTGGTAAATTACCTTTTAATGGCCTCAGACCGAGGCTCTGTATCTGTCCTCGTGCTCCTAGACCTTAGTGCTGCTTTTAATACCATCGATCACCACATTCTTTTGGAGAGATTAGAAACCCAAATTGGTCTACACGGACAAGTGCTGGCCTGGTTTAGATCTTATCTGTCGGAAAGATATCATTTTTTCTCTGTGAATGGTACATTTCGGTGTACCTCAAGGTGCCGTTTTAGGAACACTATTGTTTTCTCAATATATTTTACCTCTTGGGGATGTAATTCGAAAACATAATGTTAATTTTCACTGCTATGCGGATGACACACAGCTGTACATTTCAATGAAACATGGTGAAGCCCCAAAATTGGTCTCGCTAGAAGGCCTCGCTGTGTTTCAGACATAAGGTAGTGGATGGCTGCAAACTTTCTACTTTTGAACTCGGACAAAACAGAGATGCTTGTTCTAGGTCCCAAGAAACAAAGAGATCTTCTGTTGAATCTGACAATAAATCTTGGTGGTTGTACAGTCATTCAAATAAAACTGTGAAGGACCTCGGCGTTACTCTGGACCCTGATCTCTTTGCGCGCTATCCAAGGTCTCCTGCACCCGGCCCGCCACAGGAGTCGCTGGTGCGCGATGAGACAAGGATATCCCTACCGGCCAAACCCTCCCTAACCTGGATGACGCTAGGCCAACTGTGCGTCGCCCCACAGACCTCCCGGTTGAGGCCGGTTACGACAGAGCCTGGGCACAAACCCAGAGTCTCTAGTGGCACAGCTGGTGCTGCAGCACAGCACCCTTAACCACTGCGGCACACGTAACATTTCAAAAATGAGAAACTTTTTGTCCAAAAATGATGCAGAAAAATTAATCCATGCTTTTGTTACTTCTAGGTTACTACTGCAAAGCTCTACTTTCCGGCTACCCGGATAAAGCACTAAATAAACTTCAGTTAGTGCTAAATACGGCTGCTAGAATCCTGACTAGAACCAAATAATTTGATCATATTACTCCAGTGCTAGCCTCCCTACACTGGCTTCCTGTTAAGGCAAGGGCTGATTTCAAGGTTTTACTGCTAACCTACAAAGCATTACATGGGCTTGCTCCTACCTATCTTTCTGATTTGGTCCTGCCGTACATACCTACACGTACGCTACGGTCACAAGACGCAGGCCTCCTAATTGTCCCTAGAATTTCTAAGCAAACAGCTGGAGGCAGGGCTTTCTCCTATAGAGCTCCATTTTTATGGAATGGTCTGCCTACCCATGTGAGAGATGCAGACTCGGTCTCAACTTTTAAGTCTTTACTGAAGACTCATCTCTTCAGTGGGTCATATGATTGAGTGTAGTCTGGCCCAGGAGTGTGAAGGTGAACGGAAAGGCTCTGGAGCAACAATCCGCCCTTGCTGTCTCTGCCTGGCCAGTTCCCCTCCACCACTGGGAATCTCTGACTCTAACCATATTACAAGGGCTGAGTCATTGGCTTACTGGCGCTCTTCCATGCCGTCCCTAGGAGGGGTGCATCACTTGAGTGGTTTGAGTCACTGACGTGATCTGCCTGTTTGGGTTGGCACAACCCCCCCTTGGGTTGTGCCATGGCGGAGATCTTTATGGGCTATACTCGGCCTTGTCTCTGGATGGTAAGTTGGTGGTTGAAGATATCCCTCTAGTGGTGTGGGAATTGTGCTTTGGGAAAGTGGGTGGGGTTATATCCCTCCTGTTTGGCCCTGTCCGGGGGTATCATCAGATGGGGCCACAGTGTCTCCTGACCCCTCCTGCCTCAGCCTCCAGTATTTATGCTGCAGTAGTTATGTGTCGGGGGCTAGGGTCAGTCTGTTATATCTGGAGTACTTATCCTGTCTTATCTGGTGTCCTGTGTGAATTTAAGTATGCTCTCTCTAATTCTCTCTTTCTCTCTTTCTTTCTCTCTCTCGGAGGACCTGAGCCCTAGGCCCATGCGTCAGGACTACTTGGCATGATGACTCCTTGCTGTCCCCAGTCCACCTGGCCGTGCTGCTGCTCCAGTTTCAACTGTTCTGCCTGTAGCTATGGAACGCTGAC
Organism: Oncorhynchus kisutch; assembly: GCF_002021735.2. Lineage (NCBI taxonomy): Eukaryota > Metazoa > Chordata > Actinopteri > Salmoniformes > Salmonidae > Oncorhynchus > Oncorhynchus kisutch. The sequence goes on from NC_034184.2 coordinate 40,795,956, forward strand.
CTGTTCACAGGACTTTCTACCTGTCCCAGACCTGCTGTTTTCATCTCTCTAGAGACAGCAGGAGCGGTAGAGATACTCTTAATGATCGGCTATGAAAAGCCAACTGACATTTTCTCCTGAGGTGCTGTTGCACCCTCGACAACCACTGTGATTATTATTATTTGACCATTCTGGTCATTTATGAACATTTGAACATCTTGGCCATGTTCTGTTATAATCTCCACCCGGCACAGCCGGAAGAGGACTGGCCACCCCTCATAGTCTGGTTCCTCTCTAGGTTTCTTCCTAGGTTCTCCTTTCTAGGGAGTTTTTCCTAGCCACCGTGCTTCTACACCTGCATTGCTTGCTGTTTGGGGTTTTAGGCTGGGTTACTGTACAGCACTTTGAGATATCAGCTGATGTAAGAAGGGCTATATAAATAAATTGGATTTGATATGACAACCTGCTTGGCACCTAAAGGACTCTCCGTCTATATAAAAGTTCCCACAGTTGACAGTGCATGTCAGAGCAAAAACCAAGCCAAGAACACAGTGGCCTCATCATTCTTAAATGGAAGAAGTTTGGAACCAACAAGACTCTTCCTAGAGTTGGCCATCCGGCCAAACTGAGCAATCGGGGGAGAAGGGTCTTGGTCAGGGAGGTGACCAAGAACCCGATGGTCACTCTGACAGAGCTCCAGAGTTCATCTGTGGAGATGGAAAAACTTTCCAGAAGGACAATCATCTCTGCAGCACTCCACCAATCAGGCCTTTATGGTAGAGTCGACAGACAGAAGCCCCACCTCAGTAAAACGCATATTACAGCCCTCTTGGAGTTTGCCAAAAAGGCACCTAAAGACTCTTGGACCATGAGAAACAAGATTCTCTGGCCTGTTGAAACCAAGCTTGAACTCTTTGGCCTAAATGCCAAGCGTCACGTCTGGAGGAAACCTGGCACCACCCCTACGATGAATCATGGTGGTGGCAGCATCATGCTGGGGGATGTTTTTCGGGGACTAGGTGACCCGTCAGGATCGAGGGAAATATGAATGGAGCAAAGTACAACGAGTATAGCCTGCTCCAGAGCTCTCAGGCCCTCAGACAGGGGCGAAGGTTCACCTTCCAACAGGACAACAACCCTAAGCACACAGCCAAGACAAATCAGGCTTGGCTTCGGGAAAAGTCACTGAATGTCCTTGAGTGGCCCAGCCAGAGCCCGGACTTGAACCCGATTTGAACATCTCTGGAGAGACGTGAATATAGCTGTGCAGCTAAACTCCCCATCCAACTTGACAGAGCTTGAAAGAATCTGCAGAGAAGAATGTGAGAAACTCCCCAAATACAGGTGTGCAAAGCTTGTAGCGTCATATCCAAGAGGACTAGAGGCTGTAATCGCGGCCAAAGGTGCTTCAACAAAGTATTGAGTAAAGTGTCTGAATACTTATGTAAATGTGATATTTCAGTTTTATTTTATTCATTTGCAAAATGTTTTTTCTTTCTCATTATGGGGTATTGTGTGTAGATTCAATTTAATCCATTTTAAAAGAAGGTTGTAATGTTACAAAATGTGGAAAAGGTCAAGGTATCTGAATTTATTCCAAATGCGATGTATACTAAACAGGAGAGCTACCCAAGCAGTTCCAGTGTTAGGAAACCGGAATAGCTAGCAATAGCTAGCTCGCCTCAGCAAGTTAACTAATATGGCAAGCCCGTTATGCAGTGCCCGTTAGCTAGCCTGGTCTCGAAAGTCTACGTAGGTCCGAATCCCTGAGGTGGGACCAAGACCCTTCTGGGAAGAGTGGTGTGGTGGTGGCAAGTGGTGCTTAACGAAGGCAGACACAGGCGGTGGGGGGATACCCACATAACCTGGTCGCCCTATCTCTTTGAGTAGCCTCCTGTAACCGGCAACAGAGCACATAGAAGCCGGGAGACAACTCAGACTCAGCCAAGGTACGGGTACCCGGGAGAGGAAGTCACTATCGGAGACACCAAGCCCCCTAAAGAATGCTACATGATTGTCAAGAGAACCTGCGCTGCGGACTAGTAGGGGAACACTGCCAGCCATCTCCTAGTCTCACACACAAACTAATTCGAGCGAGGGCAGCCTGAGCATGCACTGAGCAGAGACACCATACATACTTCAGCACACAATGTCCAGGGGGTGAGCAACATAAGACAGTGTTGTGTCCCAATTGTTTGTTTTAGTAGAGTGAGTATCGTTCCTATTCACACCGAGGTGAAGAGCAGAATAATTTAAGGCACATATACAAGGCTAACGCTTATCACCTGTGGAAGGCGGGTCTTCAAGCAAGGCGCAGATTTCAATGGCCTTGTCGGGCGTGATTTTATATCCTTCAACCGAAGTCACAAGAGTTTGACTCCTCATAGTGTTTTTTAAAGGAAACTATAGTTCATATTATATCCACATTCTTAGTGATCAATCACAATGCAAGGAAACTTGAAATGTATCAACTTCCATCCAAACATTGATGGGAGATTTTTCAGTACTGTCCTCTGCTGCTCTCTCTGAAGCAGCTACCACGACCACCGTTGACACAACCAGCCGATTCCATGCAGGAGTGTTTGAAGTCCCAGCTGCTCCCATTTCCTCTGTCCACAGGTGCTGGCAACACCAAAGTACTGGTTGGCCAAAGAAGGTTAGGAGCTTACGGCATTGTCTCATAAAACACAGCTTTAGTACAAAGATTCTATATCTCCTATAAAAAAAGAACATGTTGAATTCCAACATCTGTCTAACAGCTGGAAGATGTGTTAACCCATAAACAAAGTAACATTAGAGTCTAATGCAGGTGTAAAATGCGGGGTCTCTTCAATGGCAAAGGTTGGAAGACTGCGTGTGCGTAATGTCCTCCTTGATTGATACACCATATTTCTTTGGGGGTGTTGAATCACGCATGAGTTTGATAATGTGGGCTTGAGTGCTTCTTGTCGTGAGAGAGCCATATGCAGCGCTGTTAATATTACATTGAGCTTCAACGTGCTGTCCATGCTTTGAATGAGGCTATATCATAAAAGATGATTATTACATTGTGAAAAGGTAAAGTGTTTATTGGGGGATAGTCGCAGATAGTAAACTGCAAGTTATTATTTTTGTATTTTTTTGTTACATTTCACTTTGTTCAGTCACCTCTACTTTATTGAATTTAGGTCAAAGTTGACGTCAGTGGGTTGTTCATGCCTAGGGTTGCAAAGGGTGGGTATATTACTGGAAACTTAAGTTTACCAGCAAACTACCAGAATTTTGGTAACTTTCAAGGAATATATGGAATTTTATCAGATGACATCTAGTGGCCTTTTTGCATACTTCAGGTTATTACAGGTGTCTGTAGTTATCTACAGGCCCTCTGTGTGGCCTTATCACATGTACAAAATATCTAAGATGATTTTAAAATAAAAAATAGAATGCCAAAGCTGTAAAACATTATCTTAAATATAAACCATCAATGTAGTGTCTTTTTTTGTAAATGTTTAGGGGCCAAACTGGTGGCAGTTTGACCATTCTCCTCAGTGAATTTCATAAAAATGTAAATTGTAAAACATTTAAAGTTATCCTTTATAGATAAAACTATACTAAATTTAATCACGTCACCAAATAACTGATACACACAATTGTGCAACGGTCTACAGTTGCCTCAACAGCACTGTGTAGGGTAGCACTATTGTGTATCCGGAGGACAGCTAACTTCCGAGCTACAAAACCTAGGAGGCTCATTGTTCTCACCCCCTTCCATAGACTTACACAGTAATTATGGCAACTTCCAGAGGACATCCTCCAACCTATTAAAGCTCTTGCAGCATGAACTGACATGTTGTCCACCCAATCAAAGGATCCGATAATTAATCTAGTACTGAAAACATAAGCTACAGCTAGCTAGCACTGCAGTGTATAAAATCTGGTGAGTAGTTGACTCAAAGAGAGAAAGACAATTAGTTGAACAGTTTTGAAAAAATTCATTCATTCCAAAATTAAGGAGAAGCAAGAGCAATAGAGAGAGAGATTTCGTTTTTTTTAAACTTTAAGTTTCACTTACTTAGCTAGCAAATACAGCTAGCTAGTTTAGCCTACTGAAACACCCTGCTCAAACAGAGGGATGCTATGTTAGCTAGCTGGTTATGACTTTCCAACACAACACTGGAACTCTTCCAATTGCCACCGGGGCCCGTCAGTGTAACTGCTTACTGACTGTACACTGTAACGTTACTGCATGATTGTAGAGGGTTTACTAACGCGCTAGTTCTATTAGCTATGCTGACTATGACGTTACTTTCGCTAATATGTAGGCTGTTTTTAGAGGTTTGGCTTGGAAATGTTTTTTCGCCTGGTCACATACAGCTGATGTGTTGTGCATTGAAGTTCACAAGCGAAGGGAAGATAAGGAATACAGCGTGGCTGTTATGAGAGTGAACTCTGTTTACGGGGGTGTATAGAGGGGTGTATTCATTCCGCCGATTCTGTTGAAAAATGTTTCTTAAACGGAAGCAAACAGGGATAAACATACCTGAATTTGTCGAATGGAAACTCTCGTTTGCAACTGTTCAATTAATAATTTCACCCTACCCTATCAGCTAGATGCAGGCAAGAGTGTACGGTATTGAATGTCACTGTCTGTCACCTTAAATTTGTCTCTTGACCTGTGTGCACCTTTATTGTAAACTTTCATTCAGAGGTTAGGTTGTAGCAACCTCATTATGGGTATACGGAAAATTTTTGTATCATGTAGTAGCCTAAACCTATCGCTGTTACATTGAACTAAGTGAATGCAATATGAATGAGAGTCATCCAATATGCTATACTAAAAATAAGGCCATGCTCATTATTTTCTTTATGAGAAAGAAAGAAAATTTCTGTGTGTCTTCCCTCATCTTAAACAGCACTGACCTGGCTGGGAATTATATAGAAGAAACCGACATACAGTATCAATAGTCTGGAGTGTACTAACACACTGTCTTAGGCTAGGATTTAGGATAAGTGTTTTGGGAGATACAGAGGGGTCTGGAATTATTGGATCCCTTGATAAAGATGAGCAAAAAAGACTATAGAATCAATAATACAAATACTGAGCTATATTGTATGCAAAACAAAATGAAATTATTTTATACTAATACAATTGCTCAGAGAAAGAGATTTTGTAATAAAATCTTTTTTTTAAATCTAAAAAAGATAGGTGTCAAAATGATTGGATCCCGTGTTTTTAACACTCCAGCACCCTCCCCTTGCGAGGATCATTATGTACAGTAGTAGGGTGTAGCCGTTTGAATCATTATCTTAATCTGTTACTCCAGCAAGTAAAGATTCCTAATTTGTAAGGTCAAAGTGTTGCCTGGAAAAAAGGACTGACCTGTTTGTACAACAGAGTGAGAACAAATTTATTCGCTGAGCTTTTGAGCGGCAGCGCCTCAGGCATCTCTTTTCATCTCTTTTCAACTCTGTTGACATCCACCACGCTTGCAAGCTGTTTTCACTTTCCCTTAAAAGGACTTTCCAAAGTCCCCCAACAGGCCTCGTTGTGAGTTACAATAGTATTTGGGCATGAAGGGCCTCAGCAGTGCACCAATGTGTTGCACAGCTGATACCAATCATAACAACACAGCTCCAGCAGCAGTCTAATGTTTACCTCAGGATAGGTGATGGTGCCTCAGCCCCTTCAAACAGACTGTTCTCTATCAAGCACAATGTTTCCCATGAATTAGCATTCAGGGCAACCCTGATAATTAGCCACCATGCAGCCAGCAATATTTCCACACACAAGGAATATATTGGCTTGGATTGCATTTAGAAACAGAGATCAGACTAGCACCACTGCATATGTAAGCATGAAATGCTTGTACGGAAGGTAAGGGTAAATGCTTGGATGTCCAGAGAAGTGTCTGTCGCAGACATGAGTTTATGTTGGTGAAATGTAATTTTAAACAAAGACTCCTGGGCCTCCCTAGTGGCACAGTGGTCTAAGGCACTGCATCACAGTGCTAGCTGAGCTACTAGAGTATCTGGGTTCGAGTCCAGGCTCTGTCGCGGCCGGCCACCACCGGGAGACCCATGGGGCTGTGCACAATTGGCCCAGTGTCGTACCGGTTAGGGGAGGGTAGGCAGGGATGTCCTTGTCCCATCACGCACTAGCGACTCCTGTGGCGGGCCGGGCGCAGTGCACACTGACACGGTCGCTAGGTGCACGGCGTTTCCTCCGACACATTGGTGCGGCTGGCTTCTGGGTTAAGTGGACATTGTGTCAAAAAGCAGTGCGGTTTGTTTGGGTTGTGTTTCGGAGGACGCACGACTGTCGACCTTTGCCTCTCCCGAGTCCGTACGGGAGTTGCAGCGATGAGACAAGACTGTAACTACCAATTAGATTCCACAAAATTGGGGAGAAAAAGGGGTAAAAGTAAGAAGGAAAAAAATACTTCTGATTAGGGCTAGAGTGTTTACAATGACTCTGGTCAGCCCAGGTCAGGAAGTACATATGATTTTGATCGTACCTGCATCTTTTCAGACCAGATCTGAGAACGTTGGACTTTTGTTTCTCACCACCTGGATGCGGTCTTATGTAGCAAAATTTGAAATTGTGGTTTTTACATGGGATAAAAGTAGAGACTCAGAGCTAGAAAATGGTATGTCATACACTACAGTTGATGAACAATTGGGAAGTATTTCTGCTTTGAAAGTTGATCAACTCGTATCCTGACTTTTGAGAAAATGGCCTATGAATTTTTTGGTATCTAGTGAAGAGCTCTTCTTTGTCTACACCCATTCAGCATCGTTCACACCCTCTTAAGCATTAGTCCCACCCATCTCGTTTCGCTCTCTGAGTGCACACTTGACACTCTGGCCGATGATTAGATAACATGATAACAGCCTAACCAGCTCTGCTGGCAACAATTTCTTTACGCTTTTTTGCAGACGTATACTGACACCGGCCATAATCAACGGGTGTTGTACACACATCACGTAATGTTAGCTAACGAGCCAGCCAGCTAACACGAGCTAGTTAAACAACAATGAACAGTGCCAACAATGCCACAGTGCTGGGAGCTAACCAACCAGGTTCAATGTTAGCTAGCTTTGAAATCAGTGGAATTAGATCACACACGTCACATAACGTCAGCTAACGAGCCTGCCAGCTAACGTTAGCTAGTTAAACAACAATGAACACAGTGCCAAATCATGTCGTTACTACCCTGCATGAATACGTCTAGCCAGCTAGATAGCTAACAGTACACTTTAGCTTGAAATGAAACCACTTTCTGTTAAAATTTGAAACGTGTAATATCTGAAAATGTAGATAGTCTAGTGTTAGCTATCTTACCTGTATACATCATCATACATGATGGACGCGTCTCCCTGTTAGGAATGCCATACCACGGTTGCCCTTAGTTTGAAGATGTAATCTGGAGACAGGTGTTTTCTCCATCTCTTTAGCTATCATACTCAAATTCCACAGATTTCCAAACTTGATCCTCCAGAAAGTGGAGAGCAACATTTAAGCAGCTCCACTTCACAATACATAAAAACATTTGTGTTCGACAGGATTACCAACACAGACTGACGAGCTAAAATAGACAGAAGCCTTCTATATGGCAGACCAATCGTAACTCATCTCTCTGCATGTCCAGCCCACTCATTATCTCAGCCAATCATGGCTAGTGGTAAGGTTGTTGACTTTTTCTGTGGCTTAACCAACAAGGCTCATAATTTAACAATTTTATTCATATTTACAGATGGCATACAAGTCTGTTATTAAGGCACATGAAAGTTCACATGCTCGAGAAGGCATTTCTGCCCCAAAACAAATGTTTATTTAAAAAAAGTTTTCATGTTCAAATGGCTCTCTGGTGAAGTCGTGACTTGCGACATATGCCTAGTTTCCTGAATCGGGTCACATATTGTTTCAGTGTATCTCAACAGTATTTCAGCCAATTCCAATTGGCTCATTCCATCCCTCTCCTCTCCCCTGCCACTCTTTTCCAGGTCATTGCTGTGAAAGTGTTCTCAGTCAACTTATTCTGTGAAGTAAGGGTTAAATAAATACATACATTTCGGAGACAGAGCCATCTAGGAGCAGACAGCTGTGAAACGCGTCAGTTTCTCTGTGTGGGTCATTCTTACTGAGAGGCCCTTAACCCAATCAGTGTGCAGGGGTCAACTTTGCCTTGCAAAATACTGAGTAGGGTTGTGACAGACAAGCTTGGCAGTAACATTTAACAGCCATTTCTGCTCTTGAAAGTTCTGTTCTCATTTCACACCCGCAGTAAGACTTTAAACCTGTGACTGACAATGTAGACCTTCACTCATTTATTGTGAACAGACTTGTTGGTTGAGGTCAAAACTGGGAGACGTAGTCTTCATATTAGGGGGGCCTCATTTTTAGTCTCTCAAAAGAAGACCAAATGGATAGGGTATTACTTCCCATTCATTGGCAGGTGGGTGGAGAGGGACACTCATTCAACGTTAGCTTGTAATATAGGCAGGAAGTCCATTCTTAAGAAACCACAGCACAGGGAGACAATATACCTTACCAGGCCTTTTTAAAGACAGCAGCTTGTGTCTAAAGATTATGTTCTCCCTCTCCTGTGCAGCTGTCTCTCCTTTGTTTAGGTAGATTATTTTCAGCGGCGGGAGCATCAGATTGAAGAATGCGGGATGTTCTCTCCCCTCTGGTCCCGATGGACTATGCAGGTTTGGGAATCAGGAGAGAAATTGGTGACTGAAAGAGAGGGACACTGCGACTGGGAAAGTTATCAGGACACTCGATAGGAAATGTAATGGAACTGTCTTCCTTTTCAGGTAGTGCATCACTCCCTCCAGGGCTGGCTCTAGTCTTATGGGGGCCCTGAAGCGAGATTCGGTTGGGGGGGCCCCCACAATGCAGCAAAATACTTTAGTGGTCCCCCTCTTGATGGTGGGGACGTTTTTATTTTAAAGCTAATTTGTTTAAATTCTACACATTTTGCAATGACTTAAGCCATGTTAATGATATCTGAGTGAGAATGACTAGCAAAATCAATGGGATGGCTGTTAGACTAACTACCAATCTAAACATTTTAGTTGACATGGCTAATTAAGTGACTGCCAGCGACCTGACATAACAAGTGAAAAACTGCTGATGCACAAACAAATTTTGAAATTGCACCTGGTGTATTCTACTATTCTTACTCTCATTGCTGCCCGGGGGTCCTAAGCAACCACGTATGTCTCTCATACCTGGAACCGGCCCTGCCTCCCTCTCTCTTTATCTCTCTCTCTCATCTTAATACTTTCCTGCTCTGTCCCTCTGCCCCTGTGTCACCCAGTCTCAGTACAAAGGCCCTGGTATGAGAAGGGATAGGAGATGGGAGATGTGAGGTGGGCGGCCAGTGTGGATTGCCTTCTCCCTTTACCGGAGGAAGTGGATCTGCGTGTCCGATCCCAACGTGCATAAAGCTGTCAAACACCAATTGATGATGATGAACAACCTCTGGTGATCAGGGAGAGTGATGACTGGTTTAAAGATATATGGGATGAATGATGATTGAGCAGTCCAGGTGTAATATCCTTAATTCAAAGACAGTGATATAGACTCAAACTGCCAATACGCACAGTTAAATGTTCACTCTTTCCACTGCCATTTGCTATTTGCCTTTGAAATAAAAATGTAAGGCACAGTAAAGACATACATTCTGGCATAAAAACATTATACATCTATAGATACATCATTTACATGGTTTATTCATTGGATGTTGACATGTTTGTGGCAGCTAGTCCTCACAAACATAATCAGAATGAGTCATAGGGGAGTTAAAAATGATTAAACCCTGCCTAAATGTCAAATCCCTCCAGCTCTGAATGTAACGTACTGTTGTAATAATGTTTATTTATGAAGCCTGGCCATGATCAAGGCTCAGTTCAGGTTGTTTATTTCACTTTCAGAATCTTTTTGTCTCTGTAATGGCTCATGGCTCATTACGGCCATATGTTGTTCCTAAACCCGAAGTTCTAGAGCATTCTTCCTTATTTTGTTTTGCGCACATTGCACCCATTATCTGTTTCCACTAATTCCTGCCGAGCGCAATGCCTCTTTGCCTTGCTCATGCTCTCAAGACAAAGGTGAGTGAGTGTGGGTGGAGGGGGTTGTTGAATGAAGGCCTTTACTCGTCCCCCTCCTGAGGGTGAAGGCGGACCCCTGGGGGCAGGAGTCCCACTACCCCTTTTAAGTGCTACTCGAGCTTCCTGCTCCGGCCGGCCTTTGTTCTGCTGTTGTGAGAACAGGGGCTGCACACAGAGCCTGGGCGCTCAAAGCATGTGTTCTTCTAATTTGCCTTGATAACTGCCAGATGATGAGGCCAGGGCCAAGCAGCACACAGGGGGCCCCTACTGGCTCTTCTACAGCTGCTGTGCTGGTGGTTGTGGTGGAGGGGACAGGAAGGGGTCCGTCTGCTAGAGTGGGACAGGGAGAAGCCGGGGCTTCTAGAGAGCAGTTCCTGGCGAGACAACTCCACTTCCTGTGTCATGGGAGCTATCTGAGTCACCTACTCCTCTACATCTCAGTCCTCCATCGGCCTTAATCATGGGGTGCCCGCAATAGGCTGCTTTGTCAAGCGGCAACCATGCACAAGCCATATTCCTCACACAGCCCACCCCCCCTTCTCCCGACCGGCGACATTACAGCTACCAGTCGATGGCAAGGCGGTTTTTCCAGCGTCAAGCCAGTGGCATGCCTACTCCCTGTCGCCACTTATTTTTATATATTTATATATTTTTATTATTTAAGAAAACGTTTTGTGGAAGTTTTGTGTGTGCAAAAAGTTTTGTGTGTGCAAAATATATCAGCTAACGAGAGGAAGTGCTGCATTTTTTGTCCTCATGCTAGTTAGCAGTAGCCACCGCAGTCATTTTGGAATGGCAGTGTCAGCCAATCAGCTCCTTTCTTGTTCGACGCGACATGCCATTCCATAATGGCTGCTGTGACTACTGCTAGCTAGCATGAGGACAAAAATGGCAATTTTCCAGGAAAACTAGCAGTATTTAAATCTTCTCGATGTATCAGTGTGGATAAAGGCAACACTTAAGAGTACAGTGGCATATCCCATGCCCGCATTGAAGTACGTTTCTGACCCATATCTCATAACTTCCTGTTGAAGGCTTTTCGGCTTCATCTGTGGGATTTGAGGTGCCGCCACCTACTGTACGTTATAAAAGTATTAAATCAATCTACTTAATCTGTAAATTATTAGCTGTGTCACTTTTTGTGTAATGCTGAATGATTTTAAATGCATTATGTCCACGTGTGGTTGTATTGTGTTTTTAAATTGGCAATTTAAATCAAATCAAGTTAAAATTGCAACAAATGTAAGGTATTTCTACAAACAACAAAAACAGCTTGCAGCTTCTGGTTGGATATCCCTCTAGTAGTGTGGGGGCTGTGCTTTGGCAAAGTGGGTGGGGTTATATCCTTCCTGTTTGGCCCTGTCCGGGGGTGTCCTCAGATGGGGCCACAGTGTCTCCTGACCCCTCCTGTCTCAGCCTCCAGTATTTATGCTGCAGTAGTTTATGTGTCGGGGGGCTAGGGTCAGTTTGTTATATCTGGAGTACTTCTCCTGTCCTATTCGGTGTCCTGTGTGAATTCTCTAATTCTCTCCTTCTCTCTTTCTTTCTCTCTCTCGGAGGACCTGAGCCCTAGGACCATGCCCCAGGACTACCTGACATGATGACTCCTTGCTGTCCCCAGTCCACCTGGCCGTGCTGCTGCTCCAGTTTCAACTGTTCTGCCTTATTATTATTCGACCATGCTGGTCATTTATGAACATTTGAACATCTTGGCCATGTTCTGTTAAAATCTCCACCGGCACAGCCAGAAGAGGACTGGCCACCCCACATATGCTCTCTCTAATTCTCCCTTTCTTTCTTTCTCTCTCTCGGAGGACCTGAGCCCTAGGACCATGCCCCAGGACTACCTGACATGATGACTCCTTGCTGTCCCCAGTCCATCTGACCGTGCTGCTGCTCCAGTTTCAACTGTTCTGCCTTATTATTATACGACCATGCTGGTAATTTATGAACATTTGAACATCTTGGCCATGTTCTGTTATAATCTCCACCCGGCACAGCCAGAAGAGGACTGGCCACCCCACATAGCCTGGTTCCTCTCTAGGTTTCTTCCTAGGTTTTGGCCTTTCTAGGGAGTTTTTCCTAGCCACCGTGCTTCTACACCTGCATTGCTTGCTGTTTGGGGTTTTAGGCTGGGTTTCTGTACAGCACTTTGAGATATCAGCTGATGTATGAAGGGCTATATAGCTGGAAGGTGACAGGCCGAATTTGAGATTAGAGAAATTCCTTGCTATTGTCTTTAAAATGAACTCATGGCTAGATGGCCTGCCTAGGGCTTATAGCTGTCCTCTAAGTGGAGGCTCAAAGCCAGAGATGGAAAACTGGCCTGCCAAGGTCTGATGATTGAGGAATACTCACCAGAGATGCAAATCACGTCTTGAGCGGCAAACTCCGCTTGCCTGCTGGCGGTAGAAATGTACACCCTTGGAGGTAGGGAAAGTGGAAAACAACAAGCGGGCGGACCTTTTTTGTCTATTTGATGAAAGTAACCTAATTAAATACAATTTCAGGCAAATTACCTCAGCCGTAGTTAAGCAGCACCCTTGCCCATGAGCCCAAAATTTGCCCACAGATATTGAAGTACAGTGAAAACAGCTTCCTTTAATTTGGCTACTAAAATGTACTAGTCATTTTGATAGTGTATGTGCCTTCTATGTCAAAGCCTTTGTCGTTTTTTATTTCCTCTTGGTTAAGTAGACACTCAGTTTCTGTCTGTAATGATCCATTCAGAGAGAATCACCTTATTGAAATCCAGGATGCCCGGCTGTCTGTCAAGGCCCATCTGCTGTCTAATGAGCTTTCAAGTAGCCTATGCTACTGGTATTGAGCACGCTGTAATGTCAACATGCGCTTGATAATTTGGCCTATCCTTTACGCTCTATGGCTATTAAATCTATTTATGTTAGATCAGCCCACAGTCTGATGCAGTCTTAATTTATATTCCTGCTCGTTAGGCGTCATAGCAGAGCTCTGTGTGTGATGGAGAGGCTGTGAGTGTACATTAGTCATGAAGGTGCCGGGTCTTTCCATGTATGTCCTCCAGCTGGACAGACAATTAGACGCCTCTCCTCTCTGTCTGAGATGCATGGAGCAGGAGACGCAGCGCGGCCATTTTGTAATCAGCGATGTGCCTCTGTTGTGTTATTTAGTGCTAATGTCGATTTCAGGGCTTTGTGACTGACGTGCACTCCCTGAGCATCAAATGACCAGACATGGACATAGATTCAGTTAGCAGTCAATATGTGTGAGTTGTTGTAATCAAACAAATGTATTCCTTTGTTTATAGTACCTTTTATTTCACCTGAATGAGAACACATTCTCACGTACTGCAATTACCTCTAGAATTGTTCAGTTGAAACACAGTCCAGGTACAGACAATGGACCAGCCGGTATGTCCAATAAACTCTATTTGTTGCCTATACCAGATTTGAGAATCTGACTCTAAAAACCTTGAACATCATTACCCCAAAGTGATTGAGTTTTGGTCATATAAACGCATATGATTTTCCACATGAATGACCCACATGCAGCTTCCACCCACTGTCTGTATGATTATGTGAAAGCATGACCAGGAAGCAATTTGTTAGGGCTGGGAAGTCTGAAGAAGACGAGAGGTCTGTATGTCAACACAGCAGCTATTTCCACTTACCCCTCTGTCAGGGGTGAAAGGCCAGTGTGTTTCGTGCAATGAAGTTTCCTTTGTCTTCTTGAAACAGGAGAGAGAGGGAGACACTATATTTAACCGCCCCATTGAAATGCACAGGCTGTATAGACAGGTATGGGGAGTTAAATGTTTCCAAGCTGTGAAAGTCAAAGGCTCTGGTATTTCCCAATGACAATTCACCATCCAGGAATTCATTGTGGCTAAAAGTATCACAGATGCACTCATGGATTAAGGTAACATATGTTATTACACATTTATACAATTATAATAACAGTGTTATCTTAATTTGCTCATAAACTCATAACCCCACCAAACTTTCTCAGCGACACATGGAGGAAGACGCTGCTCTTGTCTACCGAGTGAATTTAGCTGTCAACACTCGTGACGAAAATGTTTGATGTTTCCGTTCTGCTTTACCTCCACAGGGAGATTTTTGTCCACTGACCCAGTTGTCCGCCGTGAGGATGAGAACGCTGCATAGAGCAAGGCCATGTTACACCGGGGGCGGACACTGAAAGCCCGGAACATTAAATGCTTCATCAAAAACGTTTTACTGCACCTTGTAGGGGAAACATTGCAAGATGAACAGCCATAATAATGACAAAGCTCTCTATTGCAGAGGATATGGAATCATATTTGAGGAGCCTGTTACAGGTGGTTAAAAGTACGGCTTTGGGATCTTCAGTCGGGAAATGCTCAAGATACCCAAGAAGATGTACAAAGGAAAAGTTGATTTAAACAGCTTTAATATTTTTAATTACTGTATTTGGGATATTTAAGTCATAGTTTTATTGTTATTATAAACTGAAATGCATCTCGAAAAATTTTGTTTATCATACAACAGAAAATATGGCCTGTGGTTGGATTTCACTGGTCTCAGTCCAGTGAAATCTCAGTCTGGAAGGTTCTCAGTCTGGAAAATCTCAGTCTGAAATCTTCAAGGTTCAGGGAAGCCGTTGCTCCCCCCCCCAAAAAAAATAAAAAACATTAGAGTCCTCGTATTTGTACATCTTGTCTGTCTTAGTCCAATCTATTTTCTCTTTCAGACGTGGACTGTCCTTGGAAACTGCATGCATATCCCAGTCCTCACAGCTCTTAACAGTATTGTAGAACCTGAGATGTTTGCCCTTCTCCTTAGAGGCCAGATGTCATCGAATGATAATTGACCATTTCGTGACAGGTGATCGTAGTGTTGAGTGACATTTCCTTCCATTATTGGAGCGAAAGTATGGGCTGTCTGTGAATATAGTACATGTAAGCCAACCATTCACAACCAGCAGCTCTCCAGAGTCAACCACACCCGTGGTTAGGGGCAACAGATCCAAACACACAGGTGAATGCAGCACTAAAGTATTAGAGTTAAGGACCTAGATGTATGACCCCTGGGTTACAATGTACTGTCGGCCCAAATGCCCAGTAGGGTCACCATTACATTTCCCTTGCTGTAACCACTACGGCCTCATTATTCACTCTCTTTGACATTGTCTTGTCAAGTGGAGTCTGCTGATATAAATGTAGTCCTCAGGGTCAATACTCAAGAATCACGTTGAGTCTGTAAGGGAGGGCTAAAATACCCATTGTCCATTCGTGTTTATAATCATGACTTGAAGCCAGACGAGAAATCATATACACCACAAATCTCTGTACCTCACATCCGTAATATTGAAAGCTGATGAAAGACATAACATCAATTGTAGGTGCCTGACCACTGGGCACACATTGGTTTAATCAAACGTGGAATAGGCGTTGAATTGACGTCTGTGCCCTGTGGGCATTTACACCGTTGATGGATTATGGCTCAGACACTTTTTGATTAACTGTGCACATCTTGGATGGGAGACCTGTTCTCGAGCAGATCGATGCCGAGGTCAAAGGTCACAATAGAAGAGCCAGACAATGTGGACTCATTAGAGAATACCTGTACCTTCAGTTTGATGTCCCACCCTAAAACTGAAACCACCAATGATTAAACAGGAAGCTAGGAAGACTTGGACCTAAAACACAGGAGACTTACAAGAGCAGGAACACAGGCCTATGTAGTCATTAAAGAGTGCATTAGGAGTAATGTTTTCCCCATGTGCTTGGGCTAACTCTAAGATACATGGAAAACAATTAAGAATCATGCAGTCATACAGGCAGGATGGCGGGTTTAATCCAATCATTAAATTATAAGATTAAGAACATATGCCTACAGTATGCAAGCTGCTGTTAAGATGAAATGACTAAAAAAGTTTTTTCAAAAATAATATTTCTGAAAAACAAAAAGCCCAGACAAAAAAAGTAGATCTGAGAGTGACCCAATTCTGTGAAAATGAATCAAAGAGTGGGCAGCTTCAACTGCACTTACAATTTACAATTGTTCTGCACATTTTTCAATAGCGGTAAAAGGATTATCCATTGGTTGCTGCTGTAATTTACTACAACTGGTCACATGGCCCCTTGGAAGACTGGCAACTTTGCCAGAAGTCAAGCGAGCGTATTTTGGAAATGAGGCTACAACTTCAAAAGAGACAATTAGCCATCCTACGGTGGGCCACTCCTTAGCAGACAGTGAAACCAGCTGCTACACATTTGAGAATGACTGTGCTACTCCCACACTGTTTCCCCTTTAAAATCCACTCATGGTTTTTGTGGCATATCGATCAGAAATCAAAGTGGTATTTTATGGATACTATATACTGTGGCTATAAGTGCATAAATAATAACTATACCCCTAAATATATTGCTGCCTTCGTGCTGTTGGAAAGGTGAACATATGAGTTTCCGACTTAAATGATGCTCAAAGTCAGAATTACTAATAGTTAAAGAGGGACCGAACTGGCTGATTTCGCCTAGGTTTTCCTCTACTTCATTAAGAGTGCTTTGATGGGGGTTTCTATTGTGTGTCGTCACATGTGGGATTCAATCTGGCAACACAATAACACAGTTACAGTCACTCATCCAACACAGTCTAACCAGCTCTGCTAGGGTGAGTAAAATGATAATCGTGAGCCAACTTTAGCTTTATTAGCTTCAGTGCTTGACTGCGACGTCACAGATACCCCTAATCCCAGACTTTACTGTTTTAGAAAATACTTTAGGTCCAAAATGATAATTTTTACATATGTTATACAATTTTGGGACTATAATCAAATCAAAATTTTGAACACACACTGAATACAACAGGTGTAGTAGACCTTACTGTGAAATGCTTACTTACAAGCCTTTAACCAACAATGCAGTTTTAAGAAAATATAGTTAAGAAAATATTTACTATTTAAAAAAAGTAACACAGTAAAATAGCAATAATGAGGCTATATATAGGGGGTAACGAGTCAATGTGCAGGGGTACAGGTTATTCAAGGTCATTTCTACATGTAGGTAAGGGTATAGTGACTATGCATAGATAATAAACAGTGAGGCAGCAGCAGTGTAAAAACAAAAGGGGGGGGGGTCAATGCAAATAGTCTGGGTGGCCATTTGATTAATGGTTCAGCAGTCTTATGGCTTGGGGGTAGAAGCTTTTAAGGAGCCTTTTGGACCTAGACTTGGCACTCCAGTACCACTTGCTGTGCGGTAGCAGAGAGAACAGTCTATGACTTGGGTGACTGGAGTCTTTTACAATTTTTGGGCCTTCTAGTATATAGGTCCTGGATGGCAGGAAGCTTGGCCACAGTGATGTACTGGGCCGTACGCATTACTCTCTGTAGTGTCTTACGGTCTACATGCTAAGCCTTATGGTCGGATGCCAAGCAGTTATGTATATTACTACTACCAATGCCACAAAAAGTGTACCGTTTTTTCCCACAGTTCATCTTTAAAAAAAAGATAAAAAAACAAAGGCGTTTTTTAAAGTCGT
This sequence comes from Oncorhynchus kisutch, assembly GCF_002021735.2. Taxonomy (NCBI): domain Eukaryota; kingdom Metazoa; phylum Chordata; class Actinopteri; order Salmoniformes; family Salmonidae; genus Oncorhynchus; species Oncorhynchus kisutch. The sequence continues at coordinate 40,813,535 of NC_034184.2, forward strand.
CAAACTTTGACAATGTGAATAATGTTGCTAGTTTGACAATGTATGCAAGCTGGCTAACTTTAATATTAGCAATGTTAGCTAGCTCATCTGGCTAGCTAAACTCTCAATGGCTGAATTGTTATCTGAGTTGAAAAGCACTTGAATGCGATAATGTCTATTTTACAACTTCACCAACTGCGAAATCTGAATTCCATGGAGTATTTGAAGGCAGCATTTAACTTTATCATTAGGAAATGGTAAAAAATAGAAAAGGTCAAGGGTGTATGAAATGGGTGGATGTACAGTACCAGTCAAAAGTTTGGACACACCTACTCATTCAAGGGTTTTTCTTTATTTTTTAATATTTTCTACATTGTAGAGAAATTACAATCCATTACTTTAAGACATGAAGGTCAGTCAATTCGGTCTTTGAAAGTTTCTTCAAGTGCAGTCGCAAAAATCATCAAGCGCCATGATGAAACTAGCTCTCATGGGGAACGCACAGGAAAAGAAGACCCATAGTTACCTCTGCTGCAGAGGATACGTTCATTAGAGTTACCAGCCTCAGAAATGGCAGCCCAAATAAATGCTTCACAGAGTTCAAGTAACAGACACATCTCAACATCAACTGTTCAGAGGAGACTGCGTGAATCAGGCCTTCATGGTCAAATTGCTGCAAAGAAACCACTACTAAAGGACACCAATAATAAGAAGAGACTTGCTTGTGCCAAGAAACACGAACAATGGACATTAGACCGGTGGAAATATGTCCTTTGGTCTGATCAGTCCAAATTTGAAAATTTTAATTCCAACCTCTGTCTTTATGAGATGCAGAGTAAGTGAACGGATGATCTCTACATGTGTGGTTCCCACCATGAAGCATGGAGGAGGAGGTGGGATGGTGTGGGGGTTCTGTGCTGGTGACACTGTCAGTGAATTATTTAGAATTCAAGGCACACTTAACCAGCATGGCTATCACAGCATTCTGCAGCGATACGCCATCCCAACTGGTTTACATTTAGTGGGACTATCATTTGCTTTTCAACAGAACAATGACCCAAAACACCTCCAGACTATGTAAGGACTATTTGACCAAGAGGGTGAGTGATGGAGTGCTGCATCAGATGACGTGCTTCTACACCTGCATTGCTTGCTGTTTGGGGTTTTAGGCTGGGTTTCTGTACAGCACTTTGAGATATCAGCTGATGTACGAAGGGCTATATAAATACATTTGATTTGATTTGATTTGATTTGACCTGGCCTCCACAATCACATGACCTCAACCCAATTGAGATTGTTTGGGATGAGTTGGACCGCAGAGTGAAGGAAAAGCAGTCAACAAGTGCTCAGCATATGTGGGAACTCCTTCAAGACTGTTGGAAAAACATTCCAGGTGAAGCTGGCTGAGAGAATGCCAACCGTGTGCAAAACTGTCATCAAGGCAAAGGGTGTCTACTTTGAAGAATCTCAAGTATAAAATACATTTGGATTTATTTAACACTTTTTTTTAGTTACTACATGATTCCACATGATATTTCATAGTTTTGATGTCTTCACTATTATTCTACAATGTAGAAAATAGTCTAAATAAAGAAAAACCTTTGAATGAGTAGGTGTGTCTAAACATTTGACTGGTATTGTACTTTAGAGATGTTGACTGCGGTTTGATCTGGGTGGTTAATAGTTGCTAGATACAGACCACACAAACACTGTGGACATAAATACACGGTGATACGGTTCTTCTTTCAAACAGTTTGAAGCAACTATATCTTCAGGATATCCTCATTATCAACACAAGTGCTACAGAAATCAATATTGTTGCAATTAACCAACATCAAGCACTTTTTTCAAGCACAAAATGCAGTAACCACTTTTATATTTTGGTACAATAAGTCTGCGTTTAGACAGGCAGCCCAATTCTGATCTTTTTTCACTAATTTGTCTTTTAAACAATCAGATCTGCTCTAAAGAAAATATCTGATGAGAACATATCTGAATTGGGCTGCCTGTCTAAACACAGTTTAAGATTATTACTTGCATGGTCATTCTAAGGACCCAATTGGAGGCTACTTTCTAATTGATAAAAATACACCCCCCCTGTGTGTGCGTGCATGTGTGTGTATATGTCTGTGCCTGTGTGTTGCGAGTGTCTACCTTGTAGCCTATACAGTAAACTAGGGCAAAGAAATCTACCCTAAATCTCCTTACATTTATCTACTTTCCTGAGGCTACAACTCTTTGAAGAGGAACAAAACATACTTTGAACGTAACCTGATGAACTTGATAGATGTTCATTAGGACTACCCTTTCATCTCTTTAATGAAAACATGGTATGAAACTTGTAGCTGTCAGAACTTTAGCAATTACGGACATTGCTGTTTGCCTGACCTCAATTCTACACACGAACCCCTCTGATATTACCAGTGCCTCAACGCCTCAATTTAGAAAAGCATCACAGCGACTTTCTTTAACTGTGAACTGTCATTTGTTGTTAGTCTCTGTTGAAAATGTAAACATCATCCTACCTTTGACAAAAGTTGCTTAGGATCCCTTGAAGTTATGGTTCCCAGTGAAAAGGGAGACTGGAAAGTATAGAGAAAAAAATACAAAAACACTATACCTCAAATAAAATGACCTAGAAGTAAAATATACACTTTATTCATAAACTAAGCTGTTACAGTGCCTTCGGGAAGTATTCAGGCCCCTGGACTTTTTCCACATTTTGTTACCTTACAGAAACAAAGAGATCTTCTGTTGAATCTGACAATTAGCTTGATGGTTGTACAGTCGTCTCAAATAAAACTGTGAAGGACCTTGGCGTTACTCTGGACCCTGGTATCTGATGAACAACTCAAGACTGGTTCAAGGACAGCTTTTTTCCATCTACTTAACATTGCAAAAATCAGAAACTTTCTGTCCAAAAATGATGCAGAAAAATGTATCCATGCTTTTGTCACTTCTAGGTTAGACTACTGCAATGCTCTACTTTCCGGCTACCCGGATAAAGCATTAAATAAACTTCAGAACCAAAAAATTGATCATATTACTCCAGTGTTAGCCTCTACACTGGCTTCCTGTTAAGGCAAGGGCTGATTTCAAGGTATAACTGTTAACCTACAAGGCATTACATGGTCTTGCTCCTACCTATCTTTCCGATTTGGTCCTGCCGTACATACCTACTCAGCGGTTGTCGTCACCGGCCTACTAGCTGCCACTGATCCCTTTTCCCCTTTCTGTTTATTGGTTTCACCTGTTTTGTGTGTAGGCTGATTAGTCGGGCTATGTTAGCCAGTAGGCCCGCCTGCTCTTTGTGCCGGATTGTTTTGTGTTGCTACTGTGCACGTTTGAGGTTGACTTGTTTTTCGTTTGTGGGCTTTTCTCCGGACTGTTTGAGTCCCTGTGTTTGGGGCATTTGTTTTGTTGTGTGCCCTGTGTTTCGTGGGGTGGCTTATGTTCGCCGTATGTGCAATTAAAAGCACTACCCTGTACTCCCTGCTTCCTGCGCCTGACTTCGCACCCACTACGCCCAGAGCGTTATACCCGTACGCTACGGTCACAAGACGCAGGCCTCCTAACTGCCCCTCCTAACTGCCCTCAAATTTCTCAGCAAACAGCTGGAGGCAGGGCTTTCTCCTATAGAGCTCTATTATTATGGAATGGTCTGCCTATCCATGTGAGAGACGCAGACTCTGTCTCAACTTTTAAGTCATTATTGAAGACTCATCTCTTCAGTAGGTCCTGTGATTGAGTGTAGTCTGGCCCAGGAGTGTGAAGGTGAACGGAAAGGCACTGGAGCAACGTCTCTGGCCGGTTCCCCTCTCTCAAATCAAATGTTATTTGTCACATACACATGGTTGGCAGATGTTAATGTGAGTGTGGCGAAATGCTTGTGCTTCTAGATCCGACAATGCAGTAATAACCAACGAGTAATCTATCCTAACAATTCCACAACTACTACCTTATACACACAATTGTAAAGGGATAAAGAATATGTACATAAAGATATATGAATGAGTGATGGTACAGAACGGCATAGGCCAGATGCAGTAGATGGTACCGAGTACAGTATATACATATGAGATGACTAATCTATGGTATGTAAACATAAAAGTGGCATAGTTTAAAGTGGCTAGTGATACATGTATTACATAAAGATGGCAAGATGCAGTAGATGGTATAGAGTACAGTATATACATATGAGATGAGTAATGTAGGGTATGTATACATAAAAGTGGCATAGTTTAAAGTGGCTAGTGATACATTTTTTATATCAATTTCCATTATTAAAGTGGCTGGAGTTGAGTCAGTGTGTTGGCAGCAGCCACTCAATGTTAGTGGTGGCTGTTTAACATTCTAATGGCCTTGAGATCGAAGCTGTTTTTCAGTCTCTCGGTCCCTGCTTTGATGCACCTGTACTGACCTCGCCTTCTGGATGATAGCGGGGTGAACAGGCAGTGGCTCGGGTGGTTCTTGTCCTTGATGATCTTTATGGCCTTCCTGTGACATCGGGTGGTGTATGTGTCCTGGAGGGCAGGTAGTTTGCCCCTGGTGATGCGTTGTGCAGACCTCACTACCCTCTGGAGAGCCTTATGGTTGTGGGCGGAGCAATTGCCGTACCAGGCGGTGATACAGCCCGACAGGACGCTCTCGATTGTGCATCTGTAAAAGTTTGTGAGTGCCTTTGGTGACAAGCCGAATTTCTTCAGCCTCCTGAGGCCTTTACCTCTTCCCTGTAGGCTGTCTCGTCGTTGTTGGTAATCAAGCCCGCTACTGTTGTGTGCATCTGCAAACTTGATGAATTGGAGGCGTGCATGGCCACGCAGTCATGGGTGAACGGGGAGTACAGGAGGGGGCTGAGCACGCACCCTTGTAGGGCCCCAGTGTTGAGGATCAGCGAAGTGGAGATGTTGTTTCCTACTTTCAGATGGGAGAACCTTCCAGAAGGACAACCAACTCCACCAATCAGACCTTTATGGTAGAGGGGCCAGACAGAAGCCACTCCTTAGTAAAAGGCACATGACAGCCCACTTGGAGTTTGTCAAAAGGCATCTAAAGACTCTCAGACCATGAGAAACAAGATTCTCTTATCCAAAGATGCCAAGATTGAACTATTTGGCCGGAATGCCAAGCGTCACGTCTGGAGGAAACCTGGCACCATCCCTACGGTGAAGCATGTTGGTGGCAGCATCATGCTGTGGGGTATGTTTTTCAGTGTCAGGGACTGGGAGACTAGTCAGGATCAGTGGTGGAAAAAGTACTAAATTGTCATACTTGAGTAAAAGTAAAGATACCTTAATAGAAAATGACTCAAGTAAAAGTGAAAGTCACCCAGTAAAATACGACTTAGGTAAAAGTCTAAGTATTAAGTACAAGTATTAACCATTTCAAATTCCTTATATTAAGCAAACCAGACGGCACGATTCAATTGTATTTATTTATTTGCGGATAGTCAGTGGCACACTCCAACACTAAGACATCATTTACTAACTTATGCGTGTCAAGGAAAATGTATGGACTAAAAGTACATTATTTTCTTTAGGAATGTAGTGAAGTAAAAGTAAAGTTGGCAAAAATATAAATGGTAAAGTACAGATACCCCAAAAAGCCAAGACAACGCAGGAGTAGCTTCGGGATAAGTCTCCCAGCCAGAGCCCGGACTTGAACCCGATCGAACATCTCTGGAGAGACCTGCAAATATCTGTGCAGCAACACTCCCCATCCAACCTGACAGAGCTGACAGAGCTTGAGAGGATCTGCAGAGAAGAATGGGAGAAACTCCCCAAATACAGGTGTGCCAAGCTTGTAGCGTCATACCCAAGAAGACTTGAGGCTGTAATCACTGCCAAATGTGCTTGAACAAGGGTCTGAATACTTATTTCGAAGGCACTGTACATGTATCTGTAATTTTTAAAGAAATGCAGTGTCCCTCTGCTACTTTTACTGTAATGTACCCCAGATTTGCTGACGTGATATTATGTTGCACATTTCTTTCAAGCTTCTTGGCTCTTATGCACAACTTTCCTGTGGTATTTTCTGGGAGACAGACGGACAGCCGTTGCTGGAAATATAATTTGTTGGGTCGTCAACAAGACACCATCAGATTTTAAGAGTTGCTTGCATTTAAAATAAAAACACAGTGGAACTGATTGCGTTGAACTCACTTAAATGACCCATAGGTGCTTTGGCCTGAAGGGTATGCATGAAAGGAATTGCTCCCTATGCACCCCTCCACTAGAAGGTATGTCCAATTTCTCAGGGCTTCTGAACTAACTCTGGTTGGGAAGAGGGGGGGACCAATAATAAGGACCAATCTAAACCTATCAAATTAACATGATTATACCATGCAATTTATAGAAGTATTCAAAATCAGTGAACTGCAACTGATGAAACCCGGTATGATTCAATTGACTTGGCTCTTACCTTAAAAATGGACAAAATCAATGTACGAAGCATTTAGGCTGTCATTCTTCAAGTGCTCTGGACATAATTACCACCCACTAACTTCTGCGATGGTCATTAATGGGACGTCCTACACATGAGTCAACAGAGCAAGCCACTGGGATAATGAGAGGGGTTTAGTCCATTCAGTTTCTAGTCAACTGTGACATGGCTGCAATTACTCCTCATTGACCTTCATCTAACTCCCTCAAACTCAACCCTGGACATCTAAGCCAGTTCTACTTTGTTTTTTCATTGTTCCCCACCAATCAGGGACTGATTTAGACCAGGGACACCAGGTGGTAGAACAGAAAACCAGCAGACTCCGGACCTCGTTGGGTAAGAGTTGAATACCCCTGATCTAACGGAACAGTTTGGAACGTCTGTCTCTCCAGCCACAATAACTGCAAACTTCAGCTTATGTGATCCATTAGTACAGAAGGATTGCTCAGGCCAAGACCAGTGCTTATGTTACTCAGAGCTTCTGTTGGCAGGTCCTGAAGGGGTACTAATGGCCATTGTTTTACAGGTGGCTAATGTCATACTGTACAGTTCCAAGGCTTGCACAAAGGTGTCAAGTTAAGAGGCTCATTATTTGAAGTGCTTTGTGTGTATTACGTGTCGTATAACATGTCAAACTGAAATCTGTATAGATCTTTTGGAGACAGGCGATACTGTATTTACAGTATATCTGTAACTCAAGATATTTCAATGATGGCTTCATATTTAGGCTGCAGTATATTATTCACACTGTAATACAATCTTGATGCCAGGACTATACGATGTTGTTCAGGGTATCCCCTGTACCAGTAGAGCATCTCTATAAGCTATCCATTTCCAACCAGAGCTGCTCTCAGCCTTACAACAGTTTGACACACATTGTTTTGAAATAGCCAAAAAGCTATGAAGCGTGGTCATCTAGCAATGCTGGCCAACACTGACTCATAATCTGCCATTGTATAGGGGATCACCAGGCTTTAACCCCTGACATCGCTCCTCCCCTCCCCCTGCCCCCATACCCACCCATCCCCTCCACTATGCACTCAGTGGAGTGATTGAGGTCCATGCCAGAGGCGATAACAACAGAGCCCCATCCTGGATGAAAGGGTACATTATCAGTTTATTGCCTTGAAAACACTTAACCATCGTGCTGACCCAGAGAGGATGAAGCCCCTGTGCTGCCCCGTCCCGTCCACACAGACGTGATCCCCTGCACCCCCGTCCATACAGTAGAGCTGGCTGTGGTTCAGTGACCTGACAGGTTCTTAAGGAGGGTACCCGAGAGCCTCCATCATCTTCAGGGATGTGTCAGTAATCCCAGACCATCTCTACCTGAATGTACTGTAGAAAGATGTAACTCAAAAGCCGAGACATCTTGTTCCCAGCCATGTGTTTTTCTGAAGTCTCCATATGAAAGTTTGGTTCACTCTCAGTTTTTTGAATTGTTCTGTTGTTTTTATCTTAATTCTGTTATCTCACTGGAAACATGTTATTCTTTGAATCACTGCTCTTGGATTCAAAACATGTAAGATTTAGGTTCTAGGAAACCACAGGGTTGAGAGAGAGAGAGAGAGGTACAGTATGTTGATGTCAAGGCTGTAATACTAGTGTTGTTAGCTGTTAATTACATACAATTGTTTATAATGTTTATGATAGGCTTATTACATTAATGCATTCTTTCCATTTGAAATTGCAGTGTTGAACTATTAACCCAAAGTGTTACAATAGGCATCAATCAAGCAGTGAGAACAATTTGACATGTATGCCATGTGTCAAAGAGACGCGGACCAGTCATCTCAAAGTATTTTATTACGTAATGTTCTGATTGGTTTAATCATATGTAAATGTGGACAAGGGGTACAGTGGGGGAGGGGAATAGGGTTTGAGTGTGACTGACAGTAACCAGTGGTAGGAACCTGGAACATCTGCAGTCACCGTGGCAATGAGATGACAGACAGGGCTTGGGAATTATCACGCAGATTACTGGTGCAGACTTTACTGCTATTCAGCCACCCTGCGTTTCATGTCAGAGGGTCTCCAAATGCACCGGCGTGGGGACTGTTGAGGGCATAAGAGCTGCGAGAACCATAAAACACACAAGCCAGTTGGGATTCACTGGAAATGTACAGCACCACTCTCTTTTTTCCCCCCAACACTAAATATAAACATGGACAGCTGAGGTGGGCATGATCAAATGCTTCCTGGGGTTAGAGTTCTGATTTATGCCAAAGAAACACCAAGAACGCCTTTAATTGGGGCCAGTTCTGCCAGCACAAATTTATAGAACAGTTGCTTGGAGACTGACAATGTCCCAGCTGTGCAACACATAAAATGTTATTTCTGCAACCTGCATCCTTCATTTACGTAGTTATTGTGATCTTGCGTAGGAAATAAAAAGTGGCACATGGCACACTCCCTTTGGTTAGAAAAATACAGAACTTTTTAAACTACCAGGCCTTGCGTTTTTTGGAATACACATGTGCTTACAGATCAATATTCCTGCTGTTGGAAGGACAGAGGAGTAATGGAGTGTGTTTGGGATGGAAAGTGTGTATGAAGTGGTGGAGCGGATGGCTCCACTAAGACCAAGGGGAGCTTGGGGCTGGTATTTCAGTGATCCCTGCCAGTCTAATTGGTTTGTGCGGGCGTCTGATTAGCTCTTGAATTGCAGCAATTACCAGAGGTGCTCTCATGTTTTCTCAGCTGACAGCCGAGCCAATCTAGCTGCAGGCCAGCAATTAGGCCTGTTTGCTTCTAATAGACAAAGTATAGACTGGCATCACACAGACAGAGTTACATACATTACTGGGTTCCAGGAAAGAGTATGATTACCCACTGTCCTGAGATGATATCTGGAAATCGAGGCAACAAATACTAGTGTGTCTAGGACTTTGGTTAACTTTGACTGACTGAAATAGTTGTCGGTTGTCACTGGAACCTTCCTTTTTATGCTCTTGTGTTATTCCCAATTTGCTTCTCCCCATTTCATCAGGTTGAAGGTTTTAGTCAACCCCCAACAAGCAGCTGATAGTAGTCATAACAGGCTTTCATTGGGAACAAAGGCAGAGAGGGCGCAGGGATTTTAAAGCCTACTGAGAACAAATGTCACTGCTTTGCTCTGGACATGAAAGTTGTATTTTCACAGCAGAAGGAGAAATCCCATTTCATCTAAAACATCCCAAAACAGTCCTATAGTCTCTCAGAGTTATTAAAGTCTCAGACCTGTACGGTATGTATGTTCCACTTGTCTTTCAGGAACCTTCTCCTACTGTATATTTGTCTAAGGATACACCAAGGAGAGGACAAAAATCTAAAGTATGAAATTTCATTGGAACCAAAATGTATAATCCACTCTGTTTGTTTTGTTAAGCTGACTATATTTGGATGACCATTATTTGCATGTTCATCTGTACATAACATAACTTGTTGTCTTGCAATGCACATTGCTACTGGGCTTAGTATCGTCTTTTTTATTTTATTTAACCTTTATTTAACCAGGCAAATCAGTTAAAACGTCTTAGGGCTGAGGGCGCCAAATTCAAAACAACAGAAATCTCATAATTAAAATTCCTCAAACATAGAAGAAGTTCACACCATTTGAAAGATACACTTCTTGTTAATCCCACCACAGTGTCCGATTTCAAATAGGCTTTACGGCGAAAGCATCACAAACGATTATGTTAGGTCAGAGCCAAGTCACAGAAAAACACAGCCATTTTTCCAGCCAAAGAGAGGAGTCACAAAAAGCAGAAATAGAGATAAAATGTATCACTAACCTTTGATGATCTTCATCAGATCACACTCATATGACGTCATGTTACACAATACATGTATGTTTTGTTCGATAAAGTTCATATTTATCTAAAAAAAATCTCAGTATACATTGGCGCGTTATGTTCAATAGTTCCAATAACATCCGGGGATTTTGCAGAGAGCCACATCAATTTACAGAAATTCTCATAATAAATGTTGATGAAAATACAAGTGTTATGCATGGAACTTTAGATACACTTCTCCTTAATGCAACCGCTGTGTCAGATTTCAAAAAAGCTTTACGGAAAAAGAAAACCATGCAATAATCTGAGTACGGCACTCAGAGACCAAACAAGCCAAAAAGATATCCGCCATATTGTGCAGTCAACAGAAGTCAGAAATAACATTATAAATATTCACTTACCTTTGATGATCTTCATCAAAATGCACTCCCAGGAATCCCAGTTCCACAATACATTTTTGTTTTGTTTGTTTTGTCCATCAGTTATGTCCAAATAGCTACTCTTGCTAGCACGTTTTGTAAGCAAATCCAAACTCACGAAGCGCGTTCACTAGGAGCAGACGAAATGTCAAAAAGTTCCGTTACAGTCCGTAGAAACATGTTAAACAATGTATAGAATCAATCTTTAGGATGTTTTTAACATAAATCTTCAATAATGTTCCAACCGGAGAATTCCTTTGTCTGTAGAAAAGCAATGGAACGCGAGCTACCTCTCACGTGAACGAGCGTCACGAGCTTGTGGCACTCTGCCAGACCACTGACTCAAAGAGCCCTTATGAGCCCCTCCTTTACAGTAGAAACCTCAAACAAGTTTATAAAGACTGTTGACATCTAGTGGAAGCCTTAGAAAGTGCAACATGACCAATATCCCATTGTATTTTCAATAGGGAATGAGTTGAAAAATGACCAACCTCAGATTTCCCACTTCCTGGTTGGATTATTTCTCAGGTTTTTGCCTGCCATGTGAGTTCTGTTACACTCACAGACATCATTCAAACAGTTTTAGAAACTTCAGAGTGTTTTCTATCCAAATATACTAATTATATGCATATATTAGCAGCTGGGACTGAGTAGCAGGCAGTTTACTCTGGGCACCTTATTCATCCAAGCTACACAATACTGCCCCCAGCCATAAGAAGATATTATTAAGAACAAATTCTTATTTTACAATGACAGCATACCCCGGCCAAACCCTCCCCTAGCCCGCAGAACGCTGGGCCAAAAATAAATATAAATAAAATTGTGCACTGGCCTATGGGAGATATTATATCAATTCAATCATACCTTTAAAAAATCTTGCAAAGTCCTATCAAGTCAATCACTCTGGAAACAATGCCATGTTCACCTAACTACCACGACCTTGGAATCAGTCTGGCAGATGCAGTCTCCTCCTGCTCCATATTGCAACTCTATTGTACCCTCAGCTGCCCTAAGGGTCACTTTAGAGTCGACAGGCCTTTCATAAGACCCGTGTCAGGAGTAATGTCGTGTTCAAAACAACTGGGAGCTTGGAACTCGGAAATCTCCGACTTCAGTGTATTTAAAACAACTGGGAATTCAGAAGAAAAAAACTAGCTCCGACTGGGAAAAAAATCCATTTGAACTGTCATCCAACTCGGAATCCCAACTCGGGAACTCGGGCCTCTTTCAAGAGCTCTGACTTTCCGACCTGAAGATCACTGACGTGTTGATTTGACAGAACTCAGTTCCCAGTGGTTTTGAATGCAGCATTAGATAGAGAGAGGTTGAGAGAGAGTGATGGGGTGGAAACCACCCAGAGGAAACCACCCAGAGGGGCATCAAAGCATTTCCTTCTTTTTTTTCCTTGAGGTCGTTGCACTTGTGGACCCGAGGGAGGTAGCCATCACGCCACGGAACCCTGACAAGGCTGTTCCTGCTCAGTCCTTCCAGCTCCTGAGTGATGACTTGGGTGGAACATCGATTGCCATGCTCCACAACTTAGCCTAGTCCCTCCAGCCTAGTCCCTCTTGTAACTTTGTCAGAGACAGGATCTTCCTGAATAGTACTGATGCTACCATTCAAGTTTGGGGTAACAGGGTTACTCTGCACCCTGTAAGTATGCTTATGGATCCAATATGAATAAGACTGGCTTTCTCTCACAGCACACAAAGGCTACATGAAGGTGGACATCAACAACATGAACAGCATCAACAACATGAACAGACTGAGGAGCATTTGATGAATAGCTTGAGGGAAAGCCATATATACTTTCAGGAAACCTGGGTTAAGACACCTACCATATATTTCCAAGTAGAATTCTGTCCACAACCTACTGTGTACAGTACACGTATCACTAATGTAATCTCGTAAACATTGTTTTCCAGTTTTCATTAACCAAAAACATGGCTGTGTTGGGGAGGCATTTGTTCCACTAAGATTACTGTCTCATCCTCTCTCACAGGATGCTAAACTCTACTGGATGTCTGGTCCTAACTTGAATGTTCAGGGGCTTTAATGTAAATAAATTCCACCAAAAGGCCTCTTTGTAATTGTCATACTGTCCTGCCAAATAGCTGCTATTACTATGCTGCTAAGTTGTCTGTCCGGTACTCTTCCCCTAATGACACAATATTTAGGAGTGTTCTTCCCAGCCTTATCAGTCACTTATGGTGTTTTAATGTTGCTTTAATGTCGCTAAGGAACCAAAGTCTCATTGACTTGGCAAAAGCTAACATAGTTGTCCCCTCATTTCTGCAAATTTGCCAACTTGGAATTGTGAACATGCAATTCGATTCCAATTCCTTTGGCAAGCTGCTTCTTCGTAGGAACTCAATGGCCCGCACTTAAATTATTAGAGATCCATAAAAAATATACCTGGATTCGGTGATAGATCTTCAACGTGTTTGGAAACAGAAATTAAACAAAAACTTGGGAAAATGATGCATTGCATCATACCCAAAATGACTTTCACAGCTTGCACTAGGGCTAAGCCTACATCCAGACTGAGAGAAAAACACCAGAAAGAGCAGATTCCATTTGGGAGTATCTATATCCTTTCTGTGAACTACCGAGCTGAATGCTTGGCAAGACACAGGAGATAAGGAGTTTCAGCCTGCTTGGATTTTCTCCTGTGGTGAGGCAGTGGTACCTCTTAGAAATCAGACTGTTAAGACTACTGGCTGGTTTAGGGGCAGATGCTACAGGACCAATGCCCTGGGCTTCTCTGGTTTATGTATTTTGGCTGCACCTCAAGGGGGCATAGTGTTCCTCTCCTCTCGTATTCCCAGACAGTCTGAACTGCCTTAAGCTCACTGTTGTGATGTGCCAGCTAACCTGCAAGTATTTCTGGCTGCCTGGACCCACTGAGGGAGACCGTAGATTGTCTCACAGTCACACCTATTGTAGCAGGTCTGTGTGACCATATGAGCCAAAGGCCAGGTCAATAAAGGAGATACTTAGTCAGTTGCACAACTGAATGCATTCAACCAAAATGTGTCTTCTCTGAGTAAGAGATGTGCGGGGGCTGCCTTAATCGACACCCACGGCAGAGTTCTTGTTTGGGGGGTTAACTTTCTTGCTCAAGTGCAACAGCAGATTTTTTCCACCTTGGACGGCTCGGAGATTCGAACCAGCGACTTTTCGGTTACTGGCCCAACGCTCTTAACGGCTAGGCTACCTGCTCAAGTTCAGCTTCCTCCTCTGTTTAATTGGTATTGCCTGGCCAAAGAAACATAGCATGGGGTGGGAGGGGAAGAGATGGGGAGGGGGCGGCTGGTGTCATGGATGTTTAGTGTCAGAAGTGCCGGATGCTTCCATTTCTCCCACCTGTTTTGCCTGTCTTGACTGAACCTCAGAATCAATTAGAGCTCCGTCAGGCTGATTGGAAACAGCGCACACACACACACACTGCGTTGCACAGTGAGAGATAGTAGCCAACAGGCTGATTTACTAGAGGCAGAGATTCTCAGATGGCTCTGTTTATCGTCTCTTTTACTCTATAATGTTTCAGCTCCTTTAGTCTGATATCTTTTTCACCTGGCCTTTACCATCTGTTAACGGAGAGATGACCTGCTCATAGACAACTATTCATTGTCTGATGAGACTCAGTCACAGACTAAATTAAATGATGAAGCCGACAGCAGAAAAAAATTGCACTTATCATGCAACATTATGGTGTAATTACATGTAACTAAACGGTAAATATGTGAGTAAGTAATTTGAATAGAACATGGCAACTTTCCTTTCATTTCCAGTTACCATGTACAACTGTGTAATTATGATTCTGGTTGTCTGCTAACTATAAGGCATAAGGGTACAATGTTTAAGTGCAACCAAAAACTTATACCGGTAAACAGCAACTCTTGCAGATGGCTTTAATTTAGAAAGGCACATCTTAACCATACACAGTGTGGTGAGGCCTGGTCCATCTCATGCTCTTGGTTACGACTCAGGATCCAAGCGGCCAAACCCAAATCTAAATGAGTTAACTGGGGTCTGGGCACACAGTGCAGTCTGTAGCCAAAGGGCATGACCAAACAAAAGTGGGTCCAAACCATGAGACCAGGACTTGATGCTGAAGCAGCACTTCTCATCTGAATGCGGTTCTCAAAATAAACCTCTTCCAATGACTTCACTCACCGTGGGGTTAGTGTAATTAAACCATGTAGCTCTGTTCTTTAGATATCATTTCTTATTTTTTGTGGGAGTCCAGAAATATCATCTGACTTCTCATTAATGATGGTAATAATAAATTATAAGTTGGTGGGTATGGTTTCCTTTCATTTTCCCTCATGGCTCGTTTCATAAATCTTGATTGGCTGGGTTAGATTATTAAAGCCCGGTTTGCCTCTGGGAATGCTAGAAATGACTGAAATAGCTACAGTATCTTTAGACAATTGTTCAAACTGATTACAATGTACAGTGCGGTCTGGAATTCTTGACACCCTTGATAAAGATGAGCAATAATGACTGTATAAAATAAATAATTAAAATACTGAGCTATATTGTTAGCTAATTTTTTTAAATGATTTTATACTAATACAAATGTTCAGAAAAATATATATGGAGTATAATCTTTGACCCTCTGTACCTTTCTCACTCGTCATTAATTCATTCAGGATTATCCATAATCATGGTAACATCCACTTTAATGTAGAAGTGTATAGAAACATATTATATTCTTATTTATAATAAATGTGACTCCAAAATGACACAAATTATTTACCACAAAATAATCTAAAACACAACCAAAATGAACTGCAAATGCATCCAACAAGTTTTTATAGTCACAAGCTTGATGTAGTAATTCTGTGGTAGGAATATGGGACCAAATATTACACTTTTGACTACTTTATTTATGAGAATTTTGACCCCTACTGTTTTGACAAAATCTTTCTCTGAGCAATTGTATAAAATAATATATACACTGAACAAAAACATAAACACAACATGTAAAGTGTTGGTCTCATGTTTTATGAGCTGAAATAAAAGATCCCAGAAATGTTCCATATGCACAAAAATATTATTTATCCCAAATGTTGCGCACAAATGTGTTTACATCCCTGTTAGTGAGCATTTCTCCTTTGCCAAGATAATCCATCCACCTGACAGGTGTTACATATCAAGAATGATCATTACACAGGTGCACCTTGTGCTGGAGACAATAAAAGGACACTCTAAAATGTGCAGTTTTGTCACACATCATAATGCTACAGATGTCTCTAGTTTTGAGGGAGCGTGCAATTGGCATGCTGACTACAGTAATGTCCACCAGAGCTGTTGCCATAGAATTTAATGATAATTTCTCTACCATAAGCCAATGTCATTTTAGAGAATTTGTCAGCACATCCAACCGGCCTCACAACCGCAGACCACATCTATGGCGTCATGTGGGTGAGCTGTTTGCTGTTGTCAACGTTGTGAACAGGCTATTTGAATGCACAGAAATACTGTGACGAGATCCTGAGGCCCATTGTGAGGCCCATTTTAAATATCTTTGACCAACTGATGCATATCTGTATTCCCAGTCTTGTGAAATCTATAGATTAGGGCCTAAAGAATTAATTTCAATTGACGGATTTCCTCATTGACTGATTTCCTCATGTAACTCAGTAAAGTCTTTGAAATTGTTACATGTTCCATTTATATTTTTGTTCAATATAATTTCCCAATTTTAGTTGAGCATACAATATTGCTCAGTATTTTAATGATTTATTTTATACAGTCTTTATTGCTCATCTTTATCAAGGGTTTCAATCATTTCGGACCCCACTGTACAATCCTATAATAATAACATGGGGGAACTTAGAGTTGTCGCACTAAATGAGGCTAGATGAAGCCTAAATACAGTGATTTTCAGAGTATTCAGTATTCAGTACCCCTCACTTTTTCCACATTTTGTTATGTTACAGCCTTATTCTAAAATGGAATAAATAAAACAAATCCTTATCAATCTAAACACAATACCCCATAATGACAAAGCAAAAACAGGTTTTTAGCAATTTTTGCAAATTTATAAAATGTTTTAAACTGGATAACTCGATGTGGCGAGGGGCAGCACCTAACTAAAGAGGCTGTGTAGCTCCAACTATATTTTAACTAATTATTCAATGCCTAGTTACACATTTTGTTAACTAATTGTCCAAGATATTGGTTACATGGAAAAACGACTTAGAAACCCACAAAAGCAGACACTTCTGACAAAAAAACACAAAGATGGCGTCTCTAAATGCAGCTAGCAAGAAGAATGGCGGAGAAGAACAGCCTGATGACCCAGTACTAAATGAGATTCACAAAATGGGGAAATTGGGGAGAAAAAGGGTAAAATTCAACAAAAATTTAAAAAAAGAAAAAAAGAAAGATTCACAAAATGAACAAAAATCTCGAAGAGAAAATGGGTGCAATGAAAACAGAAGTGGACACTCAACAACCAAGTTACAAACACAGAAGAGAGGAAATCAACCCTGGAGGACAAGAACACCCGCCTAAACGACACTGTTGAAAAAACAGAGACTGTGATTGAAAAACCCAAAGAACGACTTCAATACCAGGGAAATTACAGTCAAGAAACACAATTCGGATCAGAAGGGTTCCCGAAATCCACATAAATATGAATGATTGTGTAAAATACATTTTATGCAACCTATTTGATAACACACTGGAGGATGTTAACAACATGACCATCGAGAGAACACATCGGACACTGACGACACTGCGCCCATGACCAGCCCCACGCAAACTCGGCTTATCCTGGTGAAATTCTTATGATACACCGACGGTGAGAAAGTCTTGCTCAGAGCAAAAGAGCTTAGGACTTTTCACTTGAAAGGGACAAAGGTGGAGTTTTTCCCTGACTTTTCCAAGGATGTTCAGGAGAAGAGAAATGCATTCACGGAGGTGAGACATACAAGTATGTGCATGAAATGGGGACTGAAATACTCGTTGCAATATCCTGCCATTTTCTGGGTTAATGTGAGAGGATCACTACGTCGTTTCACAGACCCAAAGGAGGCAAAGAAGTGTGTCACGGACGTCAATGAGTCCGAACAAATTGAGTAGCGTGGTAGGCTATGGAAGATCCGCATGGTGACGGTGGTTCATCACGGATGGACTACCGTTTTTCTCTAAGGTGATAGATCTTACTATATTGTGAGTAACAGTCTCATTGAGGGTTTATGCATCGAATGCTGCCTATAATTTCTCTTTCTGGTTTACAGTTGATATCATTGTAGTACTAGATTATGCAGGATTATAGTCCAAGTATATAATTTTGTTTCATGGTTATAGTGGCGATAAACATATTATTTTAAGTTTTCACTCTTATAACAGCAATAATGGGTCAATATATGCCACAACAGACATGTTTGTGCCATGTGTAATGGGCACAATTCAAAGTGTTTGGTATAGGTCATAATAATGATAAAATAACTCTCTCCCTTTTGTGTTTGTTCTCTGCTTACATTCCTGCCTTTTGGAAATAGACAGTTCATGTATCAGTCTACATGATAAAGGTAATCTCTTCTCTTTGCGAGAATAATGATCAGCCGGTCTTTATGTTTGATGTTTTTGGTTAATAATTTCAAAATGTATATGGTTATGCCTATATTTGGCATTGGTAAAACATTCTTATTCTATTTGGAGCATCAGTGCTCGGAAGAACTTGGGACATTTCACACAGATGAAGGCCTGGTTTAGGGGAAGGGAGATTTATATTTTGTATTTTCATTTTTTGTATCTTGTGGGGTTGGGATATGTTTGACATATTTGTTCTATGGGAAGTTTAGTGCTCTAGGTCATTTGGTATTTTATTAGGATCTCCGTTAGCTGTTGCAAAAGCAGCAGCTACTCTTCCAGGTTTGCTGTTTATTTGAGCAATATGAGATGGAAGGAGATTCCATGTAGTAAGGGCTCTATATAATACTGTACTATTTCACGATTTTGTTCTGGATTTGGGGACTGTGAAAAGACCCCTGGTGGCATGTCTGGTGGGATAAGTGTGTGTGTCAGAGCTGTGTGTAAGTTGACTGTGCAAACTATTTGGGATTTTCAACACATTGTTTCTTATAAAAAGAAGTAATGCAGTCAGTCTCTCCTCAACTCTTATCCAAGAGAGACTGGCATGGATAGTATGTATATCAGCCCTCTGATTACAATGAAGAGCAAAACGTGCCGCTCTGTTCTGGGCCAGCTGCAGCTGAGCTAGTTCTTTCCTTGCAGCACTGGACCACACAACAATAATCAAGTTTAGACTAAACTTAGAGCCTGCAGAACTTTCTTTTTGTAGTGTGGTGTCAAAAAAGCAGAGCATCTCTTTATTACAGCTAGACCTCTCCCCATCTGTACAACCATTGAATCTATATGTTTTGACCATGACAGTTTAAAGTCTAAGGTAACGCCAAGTAATTTAGTCTCCTCAACTTGTTCATTACCGGATTCAGCCGAGATCTAGAACTTAAGGAATGATTTGTACCAAATACAATGCTCTTAGTTTTAGAGATGTATAGCACCAGTTTATTACTGGTCACCCATTCCAAAACAGACTGCAACTCTGTGTTAAGGGTTTCAGTGACTTCATTAGCTGTGGTTGCTAATGCGTATATGGCTGAATCATCAGCATACATGGACACATATGCTTTGTTTAATGCCAGTGGCAGGTCATTGGTAAAAATAGAAAAGAGTAGAGGGCCTAGAGAACTGCCCTGCGGTACATCATACTTTACATGTTTGACATTAGAGACGATTCGAAGAAAACACTTTGAGTTCTTTTAGATCGATTTGGCAGAGGTTGAAAAGCCATAACACATATGATTTTTCAACAGGTTATGGCCAATAATATCAAAGGCTGCACTGAAATCTAACAGTACAGCTCGCACAATCTTCTTATTATCAATTTCTTTCAACCAATCATCAGTCATTTATGTCAGTGCAGTATATGTTGAGTGCCCTTCTCTATAAGCATGCTTAACATCAAAAGAGAGACTGGGAAGAGAAAAAGAGACTGGGAAAATCAGGAGCTGAGACACAAAAACTCTGGTTGACTTGACAAACAAGACGAACTGGCAACAGAGAACACAGGTATAAATACCCAGGGGATAATGGAGAAGATGGGCAACACCTGGAGGGGGGTGGAGACAATCACAAGGACAGGTGAAAGAGATCAGGGTGTGACAGATACAGCTTTAGAACAAAGTTCTACAATATTAGTATAAATATGATCGATACATGTGGATGATCTTGTTCCTGTAGTGTTTGTAAACACCCTGGTAGGTTGATTAATAACCTGAACCAGATTACAGGCAGAGCCCACCACCTAGAACACTAAACTAACGACTGGCAAAACCTGAACCCCGCTCCACCTCTGGCACACCCCGCTTTGGTGGCACCTCTGGTGTGGGGACCCTCGCCGCGAACCCCGGACTGGGGAGCCTCTCTGCAGGCCCCGGACTGGGGACCCTCGTTGCTGGCCCCGGACTGAGGACCCTCGTTGTGGGCCTCGGACTGGGGACCCTCGTTGCGGGCCTCGGACTGGGGACCCTCGTTGCGGGCCCTGGACTGGGGACCCTCGCTGCGGGCCCCGGACTGGAGACCCTCGCTGCGGGCCCCGGACTGGGCACCCTCGCTGCGGGCCCCGGACTGGAGACCATCGCTGCGGTCACCGGACTGGAGACCGTCGCTGGGGGCTCCGGACTGGAGGCCATCGCTGGAGGCTCCGGACTGGAGGCCGTAGCTGGAGGCTCCGGACTGGAGGACGTAGCTGGAGGCTCCGGACTGGAGGCCGTCTCTGAAGGCTCCGGACAGGAGGCCGTTGCTGGACGCTCCGGACTGGAGGCGTTTAACACAATCAATTGACACAGGTGAGCTACAGCCTTCTATGAGTGATGCAGTAATTACCCTAATCCTCAAAAAGGGAAAGTATCCCTATGAGGCTGGGAGCTACTGTCCGATTTCTTTGATAAATTGTGATGGAAAATTGTTTACAAAACTTCTGGCTATGAGGGGGAAACATATCATTAAGAAAATCCTCAATTCAGACCAGGTGGGATTTGTGAAAGGCAGAACTTCATCTGATAATCTTAGACGCCTATTGCATGTCACCTGGAAGGCAAAATATTTGGATTCTTTAGTGGCAGCCTTATCCCTAGATGCAGAGAAAGCCTTTGATAGGGTGGGCTGGGACTACCTGCGTTATATAATACATCAATTTGGATTTGGACAGGGCTTTCAGAATACTACTAAACGTATGTACAACAATACTAAGTCCATAGTATTCACTAACAGACTACGATCATCTCCATTTTCAGTGGGACAAGGCACGAAAGAAGGGGACTGTCTCTCGCCTCTCCTATTTATTATAGCATTAGAATCATTAGCTGAAGCCATTAGGCTGCATCAGTCAATCAAAGGGGTTTATATGAGAGGTACGTGGGGATCGCTTTAAATCCTGGTTTAGAGAACATGATTTCTGAAAACCTTGGCCCACTATTGAACAAAATTGAACTCCATTTTAAGAGCTGGGATAAACTACAAATGTCATTATGGGGTAGGATACCAGTTAGAAAGATGGTCGTAACTGAATTACGTCGTCAACATGTTACCACTATCCGTACCTGTCTATACTTTTAAATCCAAAGACAAAATGATTACTGGGTTTATTTGGGCCGGTAAAAGGGATGAATCTAGCGAGATTACAGGCAAAGCCTGAGAAGGGAGGATTAAAGCTCCCTAACATGCAATTATATCAAGAAGCCTTTGTAGCTGCCCAAAAAGGCTCTCTCTTTATTGAGAACTAGACTAGGCCAATTTAGGTGGACATGGAAGAGGAACTTAATGCCCCATTCAGAGCATCAGGTTATATGAGTCAACAAAAGGTGGGACTGCAGAATCCAATAATGTCCCATACCACAAAATATATGGAGTCAGATTCAAAAGAGAGAGAGATCTGCACCTTTCTTGACAAGCTCTGCTTCAATATGGAACAACCCTAAATTGAAAATAAGGGGACACTGGAAAATAGGGACATTAGGGTTTTCTGGAAAGATTGGTATAGTAAGGGGATAAAGAACATTGGTTGTCTATATCAAGAAAACGTATTTTGAAGATCTAAGGTCCAAGTATAATTTACAGAGATATCTCCAGCTTAGAGATTGTATGTTTAAGGTAGGACAGAAAAACAACAAATTCCCAGTACAGTCTGATAAAAGTGTTAAGATAGAAATCCTTTGCAAATGACCACATACTGCAGGACTTATACAGTGGGGCAAAAAAGTATTTAGTCAGCCACCAATTGTGCAAGTTCTCACACTTATAAAGATGAGAGAGGCCTGTCATTTTCATTATAGGTACACTACAACTATGACAGACAAAATGAGAAAAAAAATCCAGAAAATCACATTGTAGGATTTTTAATGAATTTATTTGCAAATCATAAGCAAATAAGTATTTGGTCAATAACAAAAGTTTATCTCAATACTTTGTTATATACCCTTTGTTGGCAATGACAGAGGTCAAATGTTTTCTGTAAGTCTTCACAAGGTTTTCACACACTGTTGCTGGTATTTTGGCCCATTCCTCCATGTAGATCTCCTCTAGAGCAGTGATGTTTTGGGGCTGTTGCTGGGCAACACGGACTTTCAACCCCCTCCAAAGATTTTCTATGGGGTAGAGATCTGGAGACTGGCTAGGCCACTCCAGGACCTTGAAATGCTTCTTACGAAGCCACTCCTTCGTTGCCTGGGCGGTGTGTTTGGGATCATTGTCATGCTGAAAGACCCAGCCACGTTTCATCTTCAATGCCCTTGCTGATGGAAGGAGGTTTTCATTCAAAATCTCACGATACATGGCCCCATTCATTCTTTCCTTTACACGGATCAGTAATCCTGGTCCCTTTGCAGAAAAACAGCCCCAAAGCATGATGTTTCCACCCCCATGCTTCACAGTAGGTATGGTGTTCTTTGGATGCAACTCAGCATTCTTTGTCCTCCAAACACGACGAGTTGAGTTTTTACCAAAAAAGTTTCATCTGACCATATGACATTCTCCCAATCTTCTTCTGGATCATCCAAATGCTCTCTAGCAAACTTCAGACGGGCCTGGACATGTACTGGCTTAAGCAGGGGGACACGTCTGGCACTGCAGGATTTGAGTCCCTGGCGGCGTAGTGTGTTACTGATGGTAGGTTTTGTTACTTTGGTCCCAGCTCTCTGCATGTCATTCACTAGGTTCTGGGATTTTTGCTCACCGTTCTTGTGATCATTTTGACCCCACGGGGTGAGATCTTGCGTGGAGCCCCAGATCGAGGGAGATTATCAGTGGTCTTGTATGTCTTCCATTTCCTAATAATTGCTCCCACAGTTGATTTCTTCAAACCAAGCTGCTTACCTATTGCAGATTCAGTCTTCCCAGCCTGGTGCAGGTCTACAATTTTGTTTCTGGTGTCCTTTGACAGCTCTTTGGTCTTGGCCATAGTGGAGTTTAGAGTGTGACTGTTTGAGGCTGTGGACAGGTGTCTTTTATACTGATAACAAGTTCAAACAGGTGCCATTAATACAGGTAACGAGTGGAGGATAGAGGAGCCTCTTAAAGAAGAAGTTACAGGTCTGTGAGAGCCAGAAATCTTGCATGTTTGTAGGTGACCAAATACTTATTTTCCACCATAATTTGGTAATAAATTCATTAAAAAATAAATTCTTCTAATTTTGTCTGTCATAGTTGAAGTGTACCTATGATGAAAATGACAGGCCTCTCTCATCTTTTTAAGTGGGAGAACTTGCACAATTGGTAGCTGACTAAATACTTTTTTGCCCCACTGTATATAGCCACCTTATAGGTGGACTTAATGGAACTTGTAAGGGCCTGAAGTCCGTATGGGAAAAAGACTTGGAGGTAACATTTGGTGAGGAGGAATGGATTATAATAGTAAAACAGATGCTCCTCCCTATGAGAGATGCCCGGTCCAAGTGTTCAATAGGATTTATTGGACTCTGAGGATGAACAGAATAGGTTTGAATGAATCCAACCTATGCTGGAGATGTCAGTCAAGTACAAGTGACATAAAACATATGTTCTGTAACTGTCCAAGCTTGTATACCTTTTGGCAGAAGGTAATGGAAAAGATTGGGGATATTCTGAGTACCACAATACTTGCAAGTCCTGCCTTGTTATTACTGAATATCACTAAGGATATTGATAGACTGAGAGGCTCATGTTTAAACTGGCTAAATGTTGCTCTAACCACAGTCAAGAGAGTCATATTGAGACAGAGAAGGGAGAAGGACCCTCCCTCATATAAGGAATGGTATATAGCCTTGGGAGAAATAGCTTCATATGAAAGATTGATTTATAAAATGTCTGGGGACATTTTCTCTCAGAGATAAAAAGAGAAAACAATATGTGAACTTTTTCCGCATTTTGTTGCGCGTTGCAGTCTTATTCTAGAATATATATACACTGCTCAAAAAAATAAAGGGAACACTTAAACAACACAATGTAACTCCAAGTCAATCACACTTCTTTGAAATCAAACTGTCCACTTAGGAAGCAACACCGATTGACAATAAATTTCACATGCTGTTGTGCAAATGGAATAGACAACAGGTGGAAATTATAGGCAATTAGCAAGACGGGGTCTACAACCCAAATAAGTGGCTCAGGTAGTGCAGCTCATCCAGGATGGTACATCAATGCGAGCTGTGGCAAGAAGGTTTGCTGTGTCTGTCAGCGTAGTGTCCAGAGCATGGAGGCGCTACCAGGAGACAGGCCAGTACATCAGGAGATGTGGAGGAGACCGTAGGAGGGCAACAACCCAGCAGCAGGACCGCTACCTCCACCTTTGTGCAAGGAGGAGCAGGAGGAGCACTGCCAGAGCCCTGCAAAATGACCTCCAGCAGGCCACAAATGTGCATGTGTCTGCTCAAACGGTCAGAAACAGAGTCCATGAGGGTGGTATGAGGGCCCGACGTCCACAGGTGGGGGTTGTGCTTACAGCCCAACACCGTGCAGGACGTTTGGCATTTGCCAGAGAACACCAAGATTGGCAAATTCGCCACTGGCGCCCTGTGCTCTTCACAGATGAAAGCAGGTTCACACTGAGCACATGTGACAGACGTGACAGTCTGGAGACGCCGTGGAGAACGTTCTGCTGCCTGCAACATCCTCCAGCATGACCGGTTTGGTGGTGGGTCAGTCATGGTGTGGGGTGGCATTTCTTTGGGGGGCCGCACAGCCCTCCATGTGCTTGCCAGAGGTAGCCTGACTGCCATTAGGTACCAAGATGAGATCCTCAGACCCCTTGTGAGACCATATGCTGGTGCGGTTGGCCCTGGGTCCCTCCTAATGCAATACAATGCTAGACCTCATGTGGCTGGAGTATGTCAGCAGTTCCTGCAAGAGGAAGGCATTGATGCTATGGACTGGCCCGCCCGTACCCCAGACCTGAATCCAATTGAGCACATCTGGGACATCATGTCTCGCTCCATCCACCAACGCCACGTTCCACCACAGACTGTCTAGGAGTTGGCGGATGCTTTAGTCCAGGTCTGGGAGGAGATCCCTCAGGAGACCATCCGCCACCTCATCGGGAGCATGCCCAGGCGTTGTAGGGAGGTCGTACAGGCATGTGGAGGCCACACACACTACTGAGCCTCATTTTGACTTGTTTTAAGGACATTACATCAAAGTTGGATCAGCCTGTAGTGTGGTTTTCCACTTTAATTTTGTGTGTGACTCCAAATCCCGACCTCCATGGGTTGATAAATTTGATTTCCATTTATAATTTTTGTGTGATTTTGTTGTCAGCACATTCAACTATGTAAAGAAAAAAGTATTTAATAAGAATATTTCATTCATTCAGATCTAGGATGTGCTATTTTAGTGTTCCCTTTATTTTTTTGAGCAGTGTATATTTTCTCATCAGTCTGCACACACCTGAGTTGCTGTCATTGTTGGGTGTTGTGTGTGGATTGATGAAGAAGGTTTTTTATTTGGTCCGTTTTGGAGTGGGGCTGGGGGGGGGGTCAAATGTAATTCATTTGCTTTGTTGTTAAATATTTATGTAACCGTTACTGAGAATGTTATTGTAGTTGAAGTGGTCTGTTGGTTTATTCTGTAGGTTGGACTACTTATAACATTATCCCTGCCTGATTTAAAGCTTTTGAAAAAGCTAACATAACTGAAGGTGACTGATGGGAGCAATAATAAATATTCTATGTTGCAAAAAAATTAAATACCTTATTTACATATTCCGAACCTTTGCTATGAGACTGGAAATTGAGCTCGGGTGCATCCTGTTTCCATTGATCATCCTTAAGATGACTCTACAACTTGATTAGAGTCCACCTGTAGTAAATTAAATTGATTGGACATGATTTGGAAAGCCACACACCTGTCTATATAAGGTCCCACATTTGACAGTGCATGTCAGAGGAAGAAACAAGCAATGAGGTCGAAGGAATTGGCCGTGGAGCTCTGAGACAGTATTGTGTCAAGGCACAGATTTCGGGAATGGTACCAAAAAATGTCTGCAGCATTGAAGGTCCCCAAGAACACAGTGGCCCCCACCATAGAAGTTTGGAACCACCACGACTCTTCCTAGAGTTGGGCGCCCAGCCAAACTGAGCAATCAGGGAAGAAGGGCCTTGGTCAGGGAGGTGACCAAGAACCCGATGGCCATTCTGAATGAGCTCCAGAGTTCCTCTGTGGAGAAAGGAGAACCTTCCAGAGGGACGACCATCTCTGCAGCATTCTACCAATCAGGCCTTTATGGTAGAATGGCCAGACGGAAGCTACTCCTCAGTAAAAGGTGTCATGTCTGGAGGAAACCAGGCACCATCACTACAGTGAAGCATGGTGGTGGCAGCAGCATCATACTGTGGGGATGTTTTTTAGCGGAAGGGACTGGGAGACTAGTCAGTATCGACGGAAGATTAATGGAGCAAAGTACAGAGAGATCCTTGATGAAAACCTTCTCCAGTGCGCTTAGCTCCAGTCTGAGGTCCTAAGGTTCACCTTCCAACAGGACAACAACCCTAAGCACACAGCCAAGACAATGTAGGAGTGGCTATGGGACAAGTCTTTGAATATCCTTGCGTGGCCCAGCCAGAGCCCGGACTTGAACCCGATCTAACATCTCTGGAGAGACCTGAAAATACCTGTGCAGCGACGCTCCCCATCCAACCTGACAGAGCTTGAGAGGATATGCAGAGAAGAATGAGAGAAATTCCCGAAATACAGGTGTGCCAAGCTTATAGTGTCATACCCAAGAAGACTCGAGACTGTAATCACTGCCAAATGTTCTTCAACAAAGTACTGAGTAAAGGGTCTGAATACTTATGTAAATGTGATATTTCCGGGGCGTTTTTTAATTAGAAATTTGCAAAAATAAATAAAAACCTGTTATTGCTTTGTCATTATAGGGTATTGAGTGTAGATTGATGAGGGGAAAAACAATTTAATCCATTTTAGAATAAGGCTGTAATGTAACAAAATGTGGAAAAAGTTGAGGGGTCAGAATACTTTCAAGTGCACTGTATACCATAAATCAGTTTTTTACCTTTAACTTTGCTGTCACGCCCTGGTCTTAGTATTTTGTGTTTTCTTTATTATTTTGGTCAGGCCAGGGTGTGACATGGGTTTATTATGTGGTGTGTTGTGTCTTGTTTTTTTTGTAGGTATTGGGATTGTGAATTAGTAGGGTTATCTAGAAAAGTCTATGGTTGCCTGAAGTGGTTCTCAATCAGAGGCAGGTGTTTATCGTTGTCTCTGATTGGGAACCATATTTAGGCAGCCATATTCTTTGAGTGTTTCGTGGGTGATTGTTCCTGTCCCTGTTTTAGTTTGCACCAGATAAGGCTGTTTAGGTTTTCACGTCTTGTTTTGTATTGTTCGTTTTCATCTTCATTAAAGATGTAAACAAATAACCACGCTGCATTTTGGTCCTTTTCTCCTTCACCGCAAGAAAACCGTAACAGAATCACCCACCACAACAGGACCAAGCGGCATGGTGACAGGCAGCGGCAACAGGAGCAGCGAAATCCGGATTTCTGGACATGGGAGGAGATATTGGACGGTAAAGGACCCTGGGCACAGCCTGGAGAATATCGCCGCCCCAAAGAAGAACTGGAAGCGGGGAAAGCGGAGAGGCGCTGGTATGAGGAGGCAGCACGGCGACGCGGATGGAAGCCCGAGAGTCAGCCCCAAAAATGTATTGGGGGGGGGCTCACAGGGAGTATGGCTACGCCAGGTAGGAGACCTGCGCAAACTTCCTGTGCTTAAAGGGGGGCTAGAGACACCGGGCAGGCACCGTGTTATGCTGTGGAGCGCACGGTGTCCCCAGTGCGGGTGCATAGCCCGGTGCGGTACATACCAGCTCCGCGTATCGGCCGGGCTAGAGTAAGCATCGAGCCAAGTGTCATGAAGCCGGCTCTACGCATCTGGTCACCAGTACGTCTCCTTGGGCCGGCTTACATGGCACCAGCCTTGCGCTCAGTGTCTCCGGTTCGCCTGCATAGCCCAGTGCTGGCTATTCCACCTCGCCGCACTGGCAGGGCGACCGGGAGTATTCAACCAGGTAAGGTTGGGCAGGCTTGGTGCTCAAGAGCTCCAGTGCGCCTGCACGGTCCGGTCTATCCAGTACCACCTCCACGCACCAGCCCTCCGGTGGCAGCTCCCCGCACCAGGCTTCCTGTGCGTGTCCTCGGCCCAGTACCACCAGTGCCAGTACCCCCCATCAGGCCTACAGCGCGCCTCGCCTGTCCAGCGCTGCCAGAGCCTTCCTCCTCTACAGCGCTGTCGGAGTCTCCTGCCTGTCCAGCGCAGTCGGAGCCTTCCTCCTTTACAGCGCTGCCGGAGTCTCCTGCCTGTTCTGCGCTGCCGGAGTCTCCCGCTTGTTTAGCGCTCTCAGAGCCTTCCTCCTCTACTGCGCTGCCGAAGTCTCCCGCCTGTTCAGCGCTGCCAGAGCTGCCAGTCTGCATGGAGCAGCCAGAGCTGCCAGTCTGCATGGAGCAGCCAGAGCTGCCAGTCTGCATGGAGCAGCCAGAGCTGCCAGTCTGCATGGAGCAGCCAGAGCTGCCAGTCTGCATGGAGCAGCCAGACCTGCCAGTCTGCATGGAGCAGCCAGAGCGGCCAGTCTGCATGGAGCAGCTAGAGCTGCCAGTCTGCATGGAGCAGCCAGAGCCGCCAGTCAGCATGGAGCAGCCAGAGCAGCCAGAGCCGCCAGTCAGCCAGGATCCGCCAGTCAGCCAGGATCCACCAGTCAGCCAGGATCTTCCAGATCAGCCAGTCAGCCAGGATCCGCCATTCAGCCAGGATCCGCCAGTCAGCCAGGATCTGCCGGAACCGCCAGTCAGCCAGGATCTGCCAGAACCGCCAGCCAGCCAGGATCTGCCAGAGCCAACTACCTGCCTGAGCTTCCTCTCAGTACCGAGATTCCTCTCAGTACCGAGCTTCCTCTCAGTCCCGAGCTGCCCCTCATTCCCGAGCTGCCCCTCAGTCCAGTGGGGTCCTTGGTGAGGGTTACTAGGCCAAGGTCGGCGGCGAGGGTCGCCAATCAAAGGACGCGATACAAGGGGACTAAGACTTTGTTGGAGTGGGGTCCACGTCCCGCGCCGGAGCCGCCACCGTGGACAGACGCCAACCCGGACCCTCCCCTATGGGTTTTGGTGTGCGGCCAGGAGTCCGCACCTTGGGGGGGGGGGGTTCTGTCACGCCCTGGTCTTAGTATTTTGTGTTTTCTTTATTATTTTGGTCAGGCCAGGGTGTGACATGGGTTTATTATGTGGTGTGTTTTGTCTTGTTTTTTTTGTAGGTATTGGGATTGTGAATTAGTAGGGTTATCTAGAAAAGTCTATGGTTGCCTGAAGTGGTTCTCAATCAGAGGCAGGTGTTTATCGTTGTCTCTGATTGGGAACCATATTTAGGCAGCCATATTCTTTGAGTGTTTCGTGGGTGATTGTTCCTGTCTCTGTGTTAGTTTGCACCAGATAAGGCTGTTTAGGTTGTCACGGTTCTTGTTTTGTATTGTTCGTTTTCATCTTCATTAAAGATGTATACAAATAACCACGCTGCATTTTGGTCCTTTTCTCCTTCACCGCAAGAAAACCGTAACATTTGCAAATTTGTGTCAATGTTTTTTTCAGTGAAAACTGTGAGAATCCCCTAAAACCCAGAAAGAGAAATTATACCAAACCACTTCCCCATATCTTCTGAATATGTATTTTTAAAGTGTTTTTGTGGTGAACTATTTGGCAAATTGATTTTTAATGCTCAGCAATGGGACCCAGGTGAAGCTAAGGTGAGAGCCATGGGTTCAATTATGTGGTGGGACACCGAGACACGTTTAGACTAAAAAAATAGAATGAAAAGAATTGCTGTGGAAATCGATAATGTACTGTATCAAATGCAACTAAGCTAATAAGCTGGGTAATTCAATGACACACTTTGAAAGAAAATAAATGATAAGCAGAGAGTTCAATTTAAGTACTCTGCACAATCCAAACGATTTTCCTCCACCGACTCTCTTGTTTTTCTTTCTTCATTAAAGAGACCGTCACTCCACATCTGTGCTGGAACGACTCACTGCCTTCGAAAACCTCAGCGTAGCCGTTTCTAATTTGTCATTCCTTACACGTTTTTTAAACTTCACCAGCAGGCTCAAAGAGAATAGGGGGTAAGGAGGGTGGATTGGGCGTGGGATGGAGGATGACCCAAGGCAGTAATAAGCATCCAGTGCATGTCTTCATACTTGTTGGACTCCTCAGTAAGAAGGTTGCAGAGAGACATGTCCAGATGTTTATTGGTTTATCCCTCTGCTCACTGCTATGCCTTTTCAGACACAAACAAGTGGTCTTATTGCGTATGTTAGTGTTTGAATTCACCTATATTAGTCAAACCAGGGGCGGCAGGGTAGCCTAGTGGTTAGAGCGTTGGACTAGTAACCGGAAGGTTGCAAGTTCAAACCCCCGAGCTGACAAGGTACAAATCTGTCGTTCTGCCCCTGAACAGGCAGTTAACCCACTGTTCCTAGGCCGTCATTGAAAATAAGAATTTGTTCTTAACTGACTTGCCTAGTAAAATAAAGGTTAAAAAAAAAAAAAAAAAAAAAAAAAATAAACAATGGGGCATGTGGCAATTGAATAACATTAAATGTAACATGTTTGTTAAATGTTTTAGTTGACGCTAATCACTTGCTGTTCACCCACATTTGAAGTCCTAACACACACATGTGAAGGCTACAAACAGTTATCTAAAATCCTACAAGTCCCATTCCATTACCAGTGCAATTCAAGCCCTTGCCCATTGGCAATGTAAATAAAGTACATATACTGTAGGTGATGAAAAGCCATACCCAGACTTAGGGGTGAGCTGTGTAGAGTCAGTGAAGACATGTGCCTGGGTTTAAAGTTCCTGGCTGAGATACCCAGGGTCTGGCAGGTGCCTTTCCTCATCCCTCAGAGGATGTCTAGGTTGCAAGCGCTCGCTCTCCCAAAACTAAACGTCCTGACCATAAGTATACCAAGGGCCTATAATTTATTTGACATGGATGTCAGCAATACTATAATATCCAAAAAGAAAATTACATTGAGGGTGGAGTGCTGGACTAATTCTAGAAGTGTGAGAAAACCGCATGGACCGCCAGAAGGCTTGACGTGCGGGCTACATTCACCAGGCACAGAAATCTACCTCACCTCCTGTTTTGTTAAATGTAATGTCAAAATGTAGATTGACGCCTAAACAGACATACCCAAAAGTCATTATTTATCATGAGCTGGCCATAGACATTATATATTACCTATTAAAGCTTATATTTCCACCTTTCTGGTACAAATAGTTATAGATTGCTGAGGTGTTGTCACTTTTGAGGACATAAGCTCAAGTACACAGTACAAATATGTGACCGACCAGCTTGATTCGGTCTTATGTAGCAACATTTTAAATTGTGTTTTTTACATTGGATAAAAGTAGAGACTCAGATCTAGAAAATTGTATATCATAGACTACAGTTGAAGAACAATGGGAAAGTATTTCTGCTTTGAAAGTTGATAAACTCATATCCTCACTTTTGAGAAAATGGCCTTTGAATGTTTTGGTACCTACTGGAGAGCTCTTCTTTGTCTACACTCATTCAACATTGTTCACACTCTCTTAAGCTTTATCCCCACCCATCTTTTTAAGGGTTGATCTGAGCATTCTGTCCTAACAACACCAGCTTGCTAGCTACTTCCAGACACAAATGAGAGAGCAGCTCACTGACCATTTTACTCGCTCTAGCAGAGCTGGTTAGGCTGTTTTTATGTTATCCAGAGCGTTGGTGACTGCAACTGTGCTGCTGGCAACAATTTACGCTTTTTTTAACCAACATTTACTGCCCCCGGCCATATTCAACGGGTGTTGAGCATTCGTAAATTCGTCAGTTATTCTGCACTCTGGCACACTGACGAGAGAGCTCTAAAATCAGAGTAGACAGCCAGAGTGAATTTACCAACTTTTACTAATGTTAGCTAGCTAGCTTACAGTACAGTACACTAGCTAGCTTACAGTACACTTTAACTTGAAATGAAAAATACTTTCTGTCAAAATTTGAAATGTGTAATATCTGAAAATGTAGTTAGCTAGACTATCTTATCCGTATACATCGAATGGACACTTCTCCCTCTCTCTCACGGGTGCCATGGTTGCCCTTACTTAGTTTGAAGATGTAATCCGGAGACAGGTGCTCTTTAGGTATCATACTGTAATTCCATTGATTTCAAAACTCGGTCCTCCAGAAAGTGGAGAGCAACACTTATGCAGTTCTACTAATCGCGTTAGACAGGATTACCTACACATACTGACCAGCTCAAATAGACAGAAGTGAGCTACATGGCAGACCAATCCGAACTCATCTCTCAGCATGTCCGGCCCACTCATTATCTCAGCCAATCAAAACCTCTCCTGTGATGTTGTGACACACAACATACGCTTAGTTTCCTGAAACGAGTCACATATGATATAAGTATGAGCCAGTCAGAGTCAGGCAGGTACAGAACGGCAGGCAGGCTCGGGGTCAGGGCAGGCGGAATGGTCAGAACCGGGAAAACTGGGAAACAAACACCTGAGAAACAGGAAAACGGGAAAGCACGCTGGTAAGACCTGACAAGACGAACTGGCAACAGACAAACAGAGAACACAGGTATAAATGCTCAGGGGATAATGGGGAAGATCGGCGACACCTGGAGGGGAGTGGAGACAAGCACAAAGACAGGTGAAACCGATCAGGGTGTGATGTCGGTAGCCTGACCGCACTGTATCTGCGAGCGTAGGTGCCAACCCCAGAATGGGCACAGATTCAGAATGGGGGGAGGATTTGTACAGATTTTTAAAAAAAATGTGCATGAAAATCTGTCGCCAGTTGGATGGAAACCTAGCTTGTGAAGTCAAATTCACTGTCTGTGAATTCATAGAGATATTCCACTGTGAAATTTAGATTGTTATTTACAAACTCAAAAGACAATATATAGGTACACAAATGACATACATTTATTTTAACTCTTAGTTTATGATAGCATTTACCAGTGTAGCAGGTGTACTAAACCATAAAGGCATTAAAGTTCTTAAAGAAACCATTTGCATAATGTATTAAAATGACAATTAAACAGGTAAAGAGGTATGCTTAGATAACCTATGCAGAAAAATATACATGTTCTTTTTAGGAATTGGCCTTCCATCTCAAATGTATCTTGTCCGTCAATGACAAACAAACAGTTTTTTGTTTCAAATGTACTAATTATTTTAGATTACTTTGATAAAGTTGGCTATAAATCGATAAAACCACTCTCTCCTGCTGCGCTAGAAACTAAGGATTGCAGGCATTGTCACGCCCTGACCTTAGAGAGCTTTTTATGTCTCTATTTTGGTTTGGTCTGGGTGTGATTTGGGTGGGCATTCTATGTTCAGTTTCCTTGTTTTGGCCGGGTATGGTTCTCAATCAGGGACAGCTGTCTATCGTTGTCTCTGATTGGGAACCATACTTAGGTAGCCTTTTCCCACCTGTGTTTTGTGGGTAGTTGTTTTCTGTTTAGTGTTCTGCACCTGACAGGACTGTTTCGGTTTTGTTTTCTCACGTTGTTATTTTGTTCTAGTGTTCAGTGTCAATAAAAATCATGAACACTTACCACTCTGCGCTTTGGTCCGATCCTTCTTCATCAGACTGCCGTGACAGGCATGTACTTTATCAATGGCTGTGATGTAGCATTCGGACAGGATTTGATGGACAGTTGGAAGACATCATAGCTTAAAGTGGTGTCAGATTTCACAGCCTGAATCACACAGGCTGAAAACATATACTACTGAGTCTGTGAAATCTAGGGCTATCGCTGAATGCAAGCCATTTGTAAAGAGAGAGAGAGAGAGCGAGGCCAGCTCTATCTCATTGGAGTCCATGTAGGGTCGAACAGGTCATTGAATGAGTGCAGCCCCGTGACTGTCCCACCATGTAATAATGCAGAGGTTGTTAATTCTGATATAAAAAAAGCCACAGCTGTTTGATAATGTGGTAAAACCAAATCAAATCAAATCAAATTGATTTATATAGCCCTTCGTACATCAGCTGATATCTCAAAGTGCTGTACAGAAACCCAGCCTAAAACCCCAAACAGCAAGCAATGCAGGTGTAGAAGCACGGTGGCTAGGAAAAACTCCCTAGAAAGGCCAATACCTAGGAAGAAACCTAGAGAGGAACCAGGCTATGTGGGGTGGCCAGTCCTCTTCTGGCTGTGCCGGGTGGAGATTATAACATAACATGGCCAAGATGTTCAAATGTTCATAAATGACCAGCATGGTCGAATAATAATAAGGCAGAACAGTTGAAACTGGAGCAGCAGCACAGTCAGGTGGAAGTTGAAACTGGAGCAGCAGCATGGCCAGGTGGACTGGGGACAGCAAGGAGTCATCATGTCAGGTAGTCCTGGGGCATGGTCCTAGGGCTCAGGTCAGTTGAAACTGGAACAGCAGCATGGCCAGGTGGACTGGGGACAGCAAGGAGTTATCATGTCAGGTAGTCCTGGGGCATGGTCCTATAGGGCTCAGGTCCTCCGAGAGAGAGAAAGAAAGAGAGAAGGAGAGAATTAGAGAACGCACACTTAGATTCACACAGGACACCGAATAGGACTGGAGAAGTACACCAGATATAACAAACTGACCCCAGCCCCCCGACACATAAACTACTGCAGCATAAATACTGGAGGCTGAGACAGGAGGGGTCAGGAGACACTGTGGCCCCATCCGAGGACACCCCTGGACAGGGCCAAACAGGAAGGATATAACCCCACCCACTTTGCCAAAGCACAGCCCCCACACCACTAGAGGGATATCTTCAACCACCAACTTACCATCCTGAGACAAGGCTGAGTATAGCCCACAAAGATCTCCGCCACGGCACAACCCAAGGGGAGGGCGCCAACCCAGACAGGATGACCACAACAGTGAATCAACCCACTCAGGTGACGCACCCCCTCCAGGGACGGCATGAGAGAGCCCCAGCAAGCCAGTGACTCAGTCCCTGTAATAGGGTTAGAGGCAGAGAATCCCAGTGGAAAGAGGGGAACCGGCCAGGCAGAGACAGCAAGGGCGGTTCGTTGCTCCAGAGCCTTTCCGTTCACCTTCCCACTCCTGGGCCAGACTACACTCAATCATATGACCCACTGAAGAGATGAGTCTTCAGTAAAGACTTAAAGGTTGAGACCGAGTTTGCGTCTCTGACATGGGTAGGCAGACCGTTCCATAAAAATGGAGCTCTATAGGAGAAAGCCCTGCCTCCAGCTGTTTGCTTAGAAATTCTAGGGCCAATTAGGAGGCCTGCATCTTGTGACCGTAGCGTACGTGTAGGTATGTACGGCAGGACCAAATCAGAGAGATAGGTAGGAGCAAGCCCATGTAATGCTTTGTAGGTTAGCAGTAAAACCTTGAAATCAGCCCTTGCTTTGACAGGAAGCCAGTGTAGAGAGGCTAGCACTGGAGTAATATGATCAAATTTTTGGGTTCTAGTCAGGATTCTAGCAGCCGTATTTAGCACTAACTGAAGTTTATTTAGTGCTTTATCCGGGTAGCCGGAAAATAGAGCATTGCACTAGTCTAACCTAGAAGTGACAAAAGCATGGATTAATTTTTCTGCATAATTTTTGGACAGAAAGTTTCTGATTTTTGCAATGTTACATAGATGGAAAAAAGCTGTCCTCGAAATGGTCTTGATATGTTCTTCAAAAGAGAGATCAGGGTCCAGAGTAACGCCGAGGTCCTTTACAGTTTTATTTGAGACGACTGTACAACCATTAAGATTAATTGTCAGATTCAACAGAAGATCTCTTTGTTTCTTGGGACCTAGAACAAGCATCTCTGTTTTGTCCGAGTTTAATAGTAGAAAGTTTGCAGCCATCCACTTCCTTATGTCTGAAACACATGCTTCTAGCGAGGGCAATTTTGGGGCTTCACCATGTTTCATTGAAATGTACAGCTGTGTGTCATCTGCATAGCAGTGAAAGTTTACATTATGTTTTCGAATAACATCCCCAAGAGGTAAAATATATAGTGAAAACAATAGTGGTCCTAAAACGGAACCTTGAGGAACACCGAAATTTACAGTTGATTTGTCAGAGGACAAACCATTCACAGAGACAAACTGATATCTTTCCGACAGATAAGATCTAAACCAGGCCAGAACATGTCCGTGTAGACCAATTTGGGTTTCCAATCTCTCCAAAAGAATGTGGTGATCGCTGCGCAACAGCCTTCTCTAAAATTTTTGAGAGGAATGGAAGATTCGATATAGGCCGATAGTTTTTTATATTTTCTGGGTCAAGGTTTGGCTTTTTCAAGAGAGGCTTTATTACTGCCGCTTTTAGTGAGTTTGGTACACATCCAGTGGTTAGAGAGCCGTTTATTATGTTCAACATAGGAGGGCCAAGCACAGGAAGCAGCTCTTTCAGTAGTTTAGTTGGAATAGGGTCCAGTATGCAGCTTGAAGGTTTAGAGGCCATGATTATTTTCATCATTGTGTCAAGAGATATAGTACTAAAACACTTGAGCGTCTCTCTTGATCCTAGGTCCTGGCAGAGTTGTGCAGACTCAGGACAACTGAGGTTTGGAGGAATACGCAGGTTTAAAGAGGAGTCCGTAATTTGCTTTCTAATAATCATAATCTTTTCCTCAAAGAAGTTCATGAATTTATCACTGCTAAAGTGAAAGTCATCCTCTCTTGGGGAATGCTGCTTTTTAGTTAGCTTTGCGACAGTATCAAAAAGGAATTTCGGATTGTTCTTATTTTCCTCAATTAAGTTAGAAAAATAGGATGATCGAGCAGCAGTAAGGGCTCTACGGTACTGCACGGTACCGTCCTTCCAAGCTAGTCGGAAGACTTCCAGTTTGGTGTGGCGCCATTTCCGTTCCAATTTTCTGGAAGCTTGCTATAAACCACAAGGAAATAAACTACTTTTAAGCTCTCTGGAAGGTGTACTGAGTTCAGGCAAGCTTTGAATTTGTTTTATATGATTGTATGATTTATATGATTGTCCTCCTTGCATTGTCCTCCTTGCATTAAGAGTATGCACACATTTTGTTCTCTTTTGTATTTAAGCATGCACGGTGGTCCAATCACAGATGTGGAGAAGTGATGTGTTCTCTCTCTGGTTCTTAATGGAGTTGCATGCTGCTATGGACAGGTCCTCACTAGCTAACAGGACAAGGTCCTTCTCCGGACACACCGGAAGACGATTTTTAATAATTAGCCTTACATGGAACCAAACCGGCTGCGCGGTTATTTGGTCCCCCTACACCAAACGCAATCATGACATGCAGGTTAAAATATCAAAACAAACTCTAAAACCAATGACATTAATTTGGGGACACGTCGAAAAGCATTAAACATTTATGGCAATTTAGCTAGTTAGCTTGCACTTGCTAGCTAATTTGTACTATTTAGCTAGCTTGCTGTTGCTAGCTAATTTGTCCTGGGATATAAACATTAGGTTGTTATTTGACCTGAAATGCACAAAGTCCTCTACTCTGACAATTAATCCACACATAAAAACGGTCAACCGAATCATTTCTAGTCATCTCTCCTCCTTCCAGCATCACACGAGAGGGGCAACAGTGATGGTTCAAGATGGATCACAGCAATTGTCCCCGCATCACAGGAAAGGCCTTGCCTAATTCTCAACGAGAGAACAGCGCAAGAGTGATGTCCCCTCTTTCAACCTGGCTTGGTTCTATGTTGTTCGACATCTGAACTTTTCCGCTATGAATATGTCAACGTGGTAGACTGTTAGACAGGCCATTAGGTTTTTCAGGTTGTGGATCATGAACAGACCCATGGTTTCTCCTTATAGAGTAATATACACCATGGGACATAATTCCTTAACAGTGACTTATAAAGTCCAGAGACTTTCCTCAATGTACTCACATGCCAAACAAATGTGGGTCTGTAGTCAATCTAACCCAATTAGTCTTGTCATAGGTAAGGCTTTTTAACAGCCAAACACACACAAGCATTATATAACTACATACTAACAATACCCCCTGATGTGGAAGGAAAAGAAGTTGGTCAGCTAAACAAAGCACTGCCTCAGTGCCTCCACAGCAGGACGACTGTCCCAAAATAGTGTTTTTCACTGTAAAGGCTGTCGTGGGTTGAATAAGGTGAAGAGGACCAAAGTGCAGCGTGGTACGTATTCATAATCATTTTAATAAAGATGAATACTGAACAAAAACAACAAACCGACAAACGAGCAGTTCTGTAAGGTGCAACAAAAACACTAAACAGAAAATAACTACCCACAACCCATAGTGGGAAAACAGGCTGCCTAAGTATGGTTCTCAATCAGAGACAACGATTGCCAGCTGCCTCTGATTGGGAACCATACCAGGCCAAACACATAGAAATAGAAAACATAGAACATAAAACATAGAATGCCCACCCCAACTCAAGCCCTGACCAAACTAAAATAGAGACATAAAAAAGGAACTAAGGTCAGGAAGTGACATTCACAAATGTCTACAGTTGGGCACAACGTGACTGTAATCAATGGTCTGATTTCTCTCTTTTTTAGCAAGGCTTTGACCATTTATAGTACAATATTTACACATGTATCTGCTCTGGAGATACACAGTAGAGTAGTGTGGGGGTAGATAACTGACAACAGACAACACATGGAAAACACATCCACCTCCACTCATGTCAAACCTGCAGAGCCCCTGCATAGTAATGAAGTATTAACTATAGTTAAACCTGCTTGCACTGTATCCTGCTACTGGTATGACCTCAATAACGCTTTGTGTGATCTGAAGGAGCTGTATCTTGC
Organism: Oncorhynchus kisutch; assembly: GCF_002021735.2. Lineage (NCBI taxonomy): Eukaryota > Metazoa > Chordata > Actinopteri > Salmoniformes > Salmonidae > Oncorhynchus > Oncorhynchus kisutch. Next base: position 40,852,508 of record NC_034184.2, read on the forward strand.
TACTGGTGTTAAACGGATTCCCTTCAATGTGGGTACAACGTGTGTGTGTGTGCGTGTGTGTGTGTGTGTGTGTGTGTGTGTGTGTGTGTGTGTGTGTGTGTGTGTGTGTGTGTGTGTGTGTGTGTGTGTGTGTGTGTGTGTGTGTGTGTGTGTGTGTGTGTGTGTGTGTGTGTGTGTGTTGTGTGACAGAGAGAGCGAGAGGAAGAGAGGAATAATGTAGTTGCACATTTGCTCAAGCATGCATTTACAATGCACACATATAGTATAGTACCTAACCAGTCAACAAACATGAGTGATACGTTGAAATATATATATATTACGTGGGTGCAGCAGCTCACTTCACAAATACTTGTTCATCCCACAAGAGAGGTCACCCTTGCCTCTCTCAAATATACATTAGCTAATTTCTGAAGGGAGCTGGTGCCTCCTCATGCTCCTAGGGCATTCAAGATAACATCCCTTCAGAAACGTTTCAGAGTGCTGTTGTAAACATCAGATAAGTATAGACAAGTATTTATCTGATGGCAAGCATGGCTAATTCCAGATGCCGTGTTCAGAAGACACACCAGATTAAATGATTTTCAGTTATCCCTCAAGGAGATGTCAGCTCCAGTCAGGTAACGTTCGTAACACTGGACTGACTCATGTTAAAACTACAACATTCATATAGTGATGCATCATAACGCTGCGTTTGGGATTGATCAGGTGTGAAAACATGCAATACTACTGTCCATACTTCATGGTGCACTGTGTACGCCTGAAGCAGTATCACCATTCTAGGTTAACTGAATATTTCTCTGAGGATGAGAGGCAGAGAGCAATAAATATCAAATCAAACGCTTTACTCTAATTTAGTACTGTATGTATACATCACTCCGTTAGATTTATTTTACAACCCAGTGTTTAAATTCACTCTGTCATCATTCTTAAACACTAATTGATACACTTTGTGTCACAGCTGGGATGCTGGTAGGATGTTCTGGTACCAATGTACTCATTTAATTGGATCTAATCTTATGATTGCAATAAATGTGTATTTAGGGTTTTTAGATTCCTGAATCACAAAGCCATCTGGCCATTTCAATGTTGTAATTACAAGGGTTTACAGCAGCATGGGTTCATTACATGCTCTGGATGGACCTAAGTCACTTAGTAATAAACCCTGGTATAGGGTTGTAGCACTGTCAAATGTGGTTGACAGTGGAGGGGACATCTTTTGATCCGGCTTCAAGTCAGGAAACTCTCTATTAGCTTTTATAAACTTTCTGTGGTGCCGTGGAAATCTGACCATTATCGAAACCACCCGTGTGGTTTTGTAAAAGCAATTAGACAGTCACTGGTTGGAGTCATCCATCTTGATTCAGGTGGCCGACGAGATTCATCTGTGCTCAAAGCCACAGTGATAGTTGAGTGGTAGTTGCTACAGACAGTTGCTACAGCGCAACAGCAAACAAATGCTCCCATTATTAAAACTGACGTGCCCTGCAATTGAAAGGATTAATCAATATCCAGTAGATATAATTAGAGAACGCAATATTTAGGATGATATCTTCCTAAATTTAAACCTGTATCACAAAAGAGTGGAAACATATGGTTTTACTTTTGAAAGACTGCTTACCTAGTAAACAGGCACTCTGGTGAAGCCTTCAATGTGTTGTGGCATTAATCAAGATACTCTTGCTGCAGTATGTTCGCTAAGGGCTGGATTCACATTACTCAAAGCCAGTGGAATGTCGTTAGTAAAGATTGAAAAAAAGTAAGGGACCTAGACAGCTGCCCTGGGGAATTGCTGATTCTTCATGGATTATGTTGCATAGGCTTCCATTAAATAACACCCTCTGTGTTCTGTTAGACAGGTAAGTCTTTACCACATTATAGCAGGGGGTGTAAAGCCATAACACATACATTTGTCCAGCAGCAGACTATGATCGATAATGTCAAAAGCCGCACTGAAGTCTAACAAAACCGCCCCCACAATATTTGTATAATTTGTGTATGTGCTGTGCTTGTTGAATATCCTTCCCAATAAGCGTGCTGAAAGTCTGTTGTCAATTTGTTTACTGTAAAATAGCATTGTATCTGGTCAAACACAATTTTTTCAAAAATATTACCAAGGGTTGGTAACGGGCTGATTTGTCGGGTATTTGAGCCAGTAAAGGGGGCTTTACTATTCTTAGTTTCTTCTTCTTTTTAGTCAGTTTAATCAAATGATTTCACAATTTGCAATACATTTGCCAATCAGTTGTGCAACCAGACTTATTTGCCATTCCTTTTGCCTCTTCCCTCTCAAACATAAGAATGTTCAATTCATCATCAATCCAAGGGGATTTAACAGTTTTTACAGTCATTTTCTTAATGGGTGCATGCTTCTTAGTAACTGGAATAAGCAATTTCATAAATGTGTTTAAGTGCAGCATCTGTTTGCTCCTCATTACACACCAAGGACTAACAAATATTCTTTACATCAACAACATAGGAATCACTACAAATCATATTGTATGACCTCTTATACACTATATTAGGTCCTGTCATGGGATTCCTCCTGGGAAGGAGAGGCAGACCAAAATGCAGCGTGGTTATAACTCATGGTTCTTTAATAATGAAACTATACATGAATAAACTACAAAACAAGAAACGTGAAAACTCTAAACAGTCCCGTGTGGTACAAACACTGACACAGGAGACAACCACCCACAAATCCCAACACAAAACAGGCTACCTAAATATGGTTCCCAATCAGAGACAATGACTAACACCTGCCTCTGATTGAGAAACATATCAGGCCCAAACACAGAAACAGACAAACAAGACATGCAACATAGAATGCCCACTCAGATCACACCCTGACCAAACAAAACATAGAAACATACAAAGCAAACTAAGGTCAGGGTGTGACAGTACCCCCCCCCCCCCCAAGGTGCGGACTCTGGAAAACCCGCAAAACCTGAACCTATTGGGGAGGGTCTGGGTGGGCATCTGTCCGCGGTGGCGGCTCTGGTGCTGGACGTGGCCCCCACTTCACCATAGTCTAAGTCCGCCTCATTGTCCGCTTCCGTGGCCTCCTAACCATGGCGACCCTTCTAAATGACCCCACTGGACTGAGGGGCAGCTCGGGACAGAGGGGCAGCTCGGGACAGAGGGGCAGCTCGGGACAAAGGGGCAGCTCGGGACAGAGGGGCAGCTCCGTACTGGCTGGCGACTCTGGCAGATCCTGGCTGACTGGCGGCTCTGGCAGATCCTGGCTGAATGGCGGCTCTGGCAGATCCTGGTTGACTGGCGGCTCTGGCAGATCCTGGCTGACTGGCGGCTCCTGGCAGACTGGCGGCACTGGCGTCTCCTTGCAGACTAGCGGCACTGGCGTCTCCTTGCAGACTGGCGGCTCTGGCGGCTCCTTGCAGACTGGCGGCTCTGATGGCGCTGGGCAGACGGGTAGCTCAGGCGGCGCTGGGCAGACTGGAGACTCCGGCAGCACTGGAGAGGATGGAAGCTCTGGCAGCGCTGGACAGGCGGGAGACTCCGGCAGTGCTGGACAGGCGGGAGACTCCGGGCAGCGCTGGACAGGCGGGAGACTCCAGCGGCGCTGGAGAGGAGGAAGGCTCTGGCAGCGCTGGAGAGACGAGGCGCACTGTAGGCCTGGTGCGTGGTGCCGGCACTGGTGGTACTGGGCCAAGGACACGCACCTCAGGGCGAGTGCGGGGAGCTGCCACCGGAGGGCTGATGCGTGGAGGTGGTACTGGATAGACCGGACCGTGCAGGCGCACTGGAGCTCTTGAGCACCGAGCCTGCCCAACCTTACCTGGTTGAATGCTCCCGGTCGCCCTGGCAGTGCGGCGAGGTGGAATAGCCCGCACTGGGCTATGCAGGCGAACCGGGGACACCATGCGCAAAGGCTGGTGCCATGTAAGCCGGTCCAAGGAGACGCACTGGAGACCAGATGCGTAGAGCCAGCTTCATGGCACTTGGCTCGATGCCCACTCTAGCCCGGCCGATACGCGGAGCTGGTATGTACCGCACCGGGCTATGCACCCGCACTGGGGACACCGTGCGCTCCACAGCATAACACGGTGCCTGCCCGTTCTCTCTCGTCCTCCGGTAAGCACAGGAAGTTGGCGCAGGTCTCCTACCTGGCTTCGCCATACTTCCTGTGTGCCTCCCCCAATACATTTTTGGGGTTAACTCTCGGGCTTCCATCCACGCCGCCGTGCTGCCTCCTCATACCAGCGCCTCCCCGCCTTCCCCGCCTCCAGCTCTTCTTTGGGGCGGCGATATTCTCCTGGCTGTGCCCAGGGTCCTTTTCCGTCCAACTCTTCCTCCCATGTCCAGTCCTCCTTGCGCTGCTCCTGCTGCCGTTGCCTGTCACCACGCCGCTTGGTCCTGTTTTGGTGGGTGGTTCTGTCACGTGCTTCCTCCTGGGAAGGAGAGGCAGACCAAAATGCAGCGAGTTTATAACTCATGGTTCTTTAATAGTGAAACTATACATGAATAAACTACAAAACAAGAAACGTGACAACCCGAAACAGTCCCGTGTGGTACAAACACTGACACAGGAGACAACCATCCACAAATCCCAACACAAAACAGGCTACCTAAATATGGTTCCCAATCAGAGACAATGACTAACACCTGCCTCTGATTGAGAACCATATCAGGCCCAAACACAGAAACAGACAAACAAGACATCCAACATAGAATGCCCACTCAGATCACACCCTGACCAAACAAAACATAGAAACATACAAAGCAAACTATGGTCAGGGTGTGACAGGTCCAGCCTTTGGAACTTGAGTTTTCCTAGATATGGCTACTATATTGTGATCACTACATCCGATGGACCTGGATGCTGCTTTCAAAGATGCGTTAGTAAAGATGTGATCAATAAATATTGATGATTTCCTTCCTGTGCTGTTTGTAACTACCCTGGTAGGTTGACTGATAACCTGAACCAGGTTGCAGGAACTGGTTACAGTTTGAAGCTTTTTCTTGAGTGGACAGCTTTATTGAAAGCCATATGGGCTATTTTGAGCACTTTTCTTCTGGGATGATGACTTGTTTTCATTGCTTTACTGGGAAGCTTAGCAGAAGTAGATATGCTCATGTAATTTATGTTAGTGCAGGGTGAGCTGCACACAGTTCACTTCCAACTAGGGCACACCACCTCAGTGCTAACAGCATACATCTGGTTCAAAGGCACATGATTACTGCATACAATCCCTGTAGGATAAGCAGAAGCATTCAGGGCAGTTAGAGGGACATACATTAGGTTACTTACATTGTGTCTACCAAAACCCCTGGTATAATGTACATTTGCTGAAGCATTATGACAACACAGCTTCACAATGGTAGTGATTAACTGAGCTGGGCTTGGGTCATTAAGTCGTTGTCTCAACGCAGCCTTAAGATGCTGTGAAAAGTGATTTGGGTGGATCCCATCCTCCTTATACGACATGTTTTGTTTCCAAAAGGTATCAAAATTGTCCACAAAAGTTACACCCATTGAGCTGCAATAATCACGTAGCCAGTTGTGAAGAGAAAGAATCCTGCTAAAGCGTTCAATGCCACAATTCAGAGAGGGCACAGGGCCAGATATGATGGGTCTTTTATTAGTGTCTAGCAGAGAGTCAATTAGCTCTTTGAAATCCAGTTTCAACTGTTCAGAGCTACCTTTCATAATGTCATTAAAACCCACATGGTCTACGATAGACTTGATATTCATGTCCTGACGTAGTGCATTCGGGAGCAGCTTAGTAATGCCATGTTGTACCAGGAATGGTCACATTCCTTACCATGGAGCCCCCAAAATCATGGCTGGTGAGAAGGACAAGGAAATCCACCCACTCCCACGCTTCACAGGATTCAGAGAACCTTTTATGGATGGGCGAGAGGCAGGATAACTTGAGCTCGTTGCACCTGGCGCCTTGTGAAGGCCTCTGACAGATGGAGAAGCCGGGACGAAGGTTGCCGACATCGACTTCGAAATCGTAGGAGTAGGCACTGCTGCCACAGACACAGGTACCCTCACCGACGAAGATGCAGGAAGATCAGGCTCCAGGACAGAGAAAGGATTTGTTGTTTGTATTCGCTCCGGGCCTCTCGTTATGTGTGTAGATTGCTTTGCGGGAGGCCAGTGTCTTCGCCTTCCACGGCTCGTGACATGCGACCATCATTGATTATCTTGCTCCTCTTGCTGTGCTCCTTTGACTCTGCTATCAGATGGGGAAGCTCCAGGCAACAACGGCCAGTCGGATAACGACAAACAACAATGCCGGAGATGCATCCAACAAGCGTGAACGCCGTCCAGTCACTGGCGTAGAAAAGGTAAACATTCCACTCTGCGTTTTCCAGTTTCTTCCGGACACGTCGCAAATAAAATTTAGGAATCCATGTTATTCAATTATTGCAACCACACTGCTCGCGCGCCAATGAGCGTCTGCGACACCAAGGGCTAAAATAGAACTCATTCCTATTTCTGACGCAGATCGTGCTGAAAGTCCTGCCTCTCCCATCTCCTCTTTGGTTTATAGAAGCAGGTACCCACGTGCCATCTCCTCATTGGTTATACCCACGTGGGTGACTGAAAGACAAACTGTTTTGCCGGTAGTTGTGGTAATACACTGAATGTTTAGATGCGATCACCATATAAGTTAAACAATGAAAAAGTCTGGAAGGAGGAGAGATGACTAGAAACGATTCGGTTGGCCGTTTTATGTGTGAATTAATTGTCGGAATAGAGGTCCTTGTGCATTTCAGGTAAAATAACAACTCAATGTTTATATCCCAGGACAAATTAGCTAGCAACAGAAAGCTAGCTAAATAGGACAAACTAACGTTAGCTAGCAAGGGCAAGCTAACTAGCCATACTTGTTTAATGATTTTCGACCTGTCCCCAAATTAACGTCATTGGTTCAGAGTTTGTTTTTATATTTTAACCTGGGTTGGGGGGGGGGGGGGGGGGTTATCCGTGTTACGTAGGCTGGCGACCTGCGTGATCAAGGGAGTCACCCCAAGCCTATAATCCTCTGCAAGCAAACCGTTTGGGAACTTTAAGTGATCCGGTTTGTTCCGAAACAAAGCGTAGTAGAAACAGCTCCTACAGTGCTGGAACCGTTCATTTATTTCTCCAGACAAAAAGGACTCCATTGCAAAACTCATCTGGGACTAACTTCATTAGCTTGATGGCTAGCAGCTTAGCGGCTCTGTCAAGCAGGCTTCAACCTGTCTGTTATACGGGATTCCTGGACAAGAAATAGCGGTCCTAGCGGTTAAAAGATAACATGTCAAGGAATCCACGCAAAAAAAGTTAGATATTTATATTTAATGTTTTAGTCAAAAATAACAAGCCAAGTGTTTCCAGCATACAGTGTTCAGCTGCTGATGACGTCACAAGGGAGAGCCAACTGCCAAAGCACTCTTCATGAGAGTTGGACTTAAGGTTTTAGCCCTTAGGATGAGTCTGAGTTGTATTTCACAGTTAGTTTTTCACTAAATAATTGTACATTTTCAGTTAATAAAATGGACAATTATTTATTTTAGATGATGGGTGTACTTTTGCTTGTATGCATTGTATGCGTTGTATGCTTACTGTGACCCTGATATTGGCTACACTAGCCCAGCTACTTCCCACACCTTTGCGGGACCACAATGCTTGATGAGCTGGAGCAAAGATACTGTGTTCCGGTGTTGTTGCCATTCAGATGGTTATCAATATTAGTCAATTATTGTGTAGGATGCTATCCTACTTGAAATAAAATCAAGAGAGGGAAAAATGGACCTTGTTAGCTAGCACCGGCGATACCATGAATACAGTGAAAGAGCCAAGTCGCTGTCTGGCTTCATAACGTCCAAACTCTTGTTGTGTTTCAATGGTAAATCTCGTCGCTAGCTGTATTCCAAAATAGTTTTGTATAGGCTATACTATATATGGTATAGTGTGGCCATACTATACCTTGAATAGTGTGGGTATAGCCACACCTGTAACTACAAGTATAATTGTCTAAAATGTTTTGGTTAAATCCACTTCAGCTAGTGTTGCAATCTGTAGCTTGTGTTGATGGTGTTGGAATGCCTCTTCATTTTAATCAAACATAGGGCTAGGCATAAGCTATGCATTGGTCAACAAAATCACTATTCAGTAACCATATAGGCATATTCCCTACTCTTCGATGTTATAAGAAACTGACTAGTCATCAGTGGTGTAAAGTACTTAAGTAACAATACTTTAATGTACTACTTAAGTCGTTTTTTGGGTATATTTACTTTACTTTTTAATTCCTAAAGAAAATAATGTACTTTTTACTCCATAGATTTTCCCTGACACTCAAAAGTACTCGTTACATTTTGACAGGAATATGGTTCAATTCATACATTATGAAGAGAACATCCCTGGTCGTCCCTACTGCATCTGATCTGGCAGACTCACTAAACAGAGAACATCCCTGGTCGTCCCTACTGCATCTGATCTGGCAGACTCACTAAACAGAGAACATCCCTGGTCGTCCCTACTGCATCTGATCTGGCAGACTCACTAAACAGAGAACATCCCTGGTCGTCCCTACTGCATCTGATCTGGCAGACTCACTAAACAGAGAACATCCCTGGTCGTCCCTACTGCATCTGATCTGGCAGACTCACTAAACAGAGAACATCCCTGGTCGTCCCTACTGCATCTGATCTGGCAGACTCACTAAACAGAGAACATCCCTGGTCGTCCCTACTGCATCTGATCTGGCAGACTCACTAAACAGAGAACATCCCTGGTCGTCCCTACTGCATCTGATCTGGCAGACTCACTAAACAGAGAACATCCCTGGTCGTCCCTACTGCATCTGATCTGGCAGACTCACTAAACAGAGAACATCCCTGGTCGTCCCTACTGCATCTGATCTGGCAGACTCACTAAACAGAGAACATCCCTGGTCGTCCCTACTGCATCTGATCTGGCAGACTCACTAAACAGAGAACATCCCTGGTCGTCCCTACTGCATCTGATCTGGCAGACTCACTAAACAGAGAACATCCCTGGTCGTCCCTACTGCATCTGATCTGGCAGACTCACTAAACAGAGAACATCCCTGGTCGTCCCTACTGCATCTGATCTGGCAGACTCACTAAACAGAGAACATCCCTGGTCGTCCCTACTGCATCTGATCTGGCAGACTCACTAAACAGAGAACATCCCTGGTCGTCCCTACTGCATCTGATCTGGCAGACTCACTAAACAGAGAACATCCCTGGTCGTCCCTACTGCATCTGATCTGGCAGACTCACTAAACAGAGAACATCCCTGGTCGTCCCTACTGCATCTGATCTGGCAGACTCACTAAACAGAGAACATCCCTGGTCGTCCCTACTGCATCTGATCTGGCAGACTCACTAAACAGAGAACATCCCTGGTCGTCCCTACTGCATCTGATCTGGCAGACTCACTAAACAGAGAACATCCCTGGTCGTCCCTACTGCATCTGATCTGGCAGACTCACTAAACAGAGAACATCCCTGGTCGTCCCTACTGCATCTGATCTGGCAGACTCACTAAACAGAGAACATCCCTGGTCGTCCCTACTGCATCTGATCTGGCAGACTCACTAAACACAAATGCTTTGTTTGTAAATTATGTCTGAGTGTTGGAGCGTGCCCCTGGCTATCTGTCAATAAAAATAACAAGAAAATGGTGATGTCTGGTTTGCTTAATATAAGGAATTTGAAACGATTTATACTTTTACTTTTGATACTTAAGTATATTTGAGCAATTCCATTTACTTTTGATACTTAAATGTATTTAAAACAGTATTTTACTGGGTGACTTTAACTTTTACTTGAGTCATTTTCACTTCGGTTAGCAAGGGGTTACCATGTTCCCTTTCTCATCTCAACTGTGCTCACCTAAAAATATCCTCCGCTGGTCCTGGATCAAAGGGGGCAGCAACACCGACGTGAATCCCGCCCCGCGATTTAGCCTAATAGGAGGAGCATGTAAGCAACTCTACAGTGGAGCAGAAGGCCCATGGTAACCACTTCAGCACAGAGGCGAGTGAGTGAGTGAGTGGGTAGGGTTTCAGCTGTTCAGCGAATGCTCTCTGGTGATCTCGCAGTGATAGTAGTCTAGAGCCTGTCGTCTAGGACACTGCAGGACCGCTTTGAAGAGCTCATCAAATGGCAAAGCTGAACCACACGGCAACTGAATAGAGCTCCCTTTCAAATAGGAAATTACTTGTTGATTTATCAAAATCTACAGAATGCCTCACATGACTTTGATGTAGACACTCACCTGAAGATAGTAAGGTGGTTGGAGAAGAAGACAGTTAGTTGCAACTTGCCCGAGGCAACCCCCCCCCCCCCCCTCCCCCCTGTCAAAAGTTAGGTCGTAAGGATTTCTATACCTTACGATTCGCTTTTCATCTTTCTCCCGATGAATATTGGAATTTCGTAGTGGATAAAAATCGAATAGACACTTACAACAAAAATGGAAGAAGATCAAAAGTGGGGAGTTGTTGATAAAAGTGTGCGGATGACTTGCAGTGACCACCGTTGCAAAAAGCGCTTTTGGACGAATTGGAAAGATTTGTCCGGTATAACTGTCTGCATCGCATTATCTTTATTGTCTCTTGGATTTTGCGTTCTCGTTTACCTGAGTACATCGGAGCTGAAGTCCAGGATACTAAACCTGGAAAAACAGAGAGATACGCAGCTCTCCTCGTGGATCACACTCGAGCAGGTGGAACCCGTTGTCTTTGGACGAATAGATCAGATTCTGGAAGAGGTAAGGGTTACGGACAAATTATTCCATACGAAACACGGATTTATCCATATTATCACTTTTTGTTCAAGTGATACATTGCAAGTAGGCTTACTGTGTTGTTCAAATGATAATAGGTTATGGGAATTTCTTCTTTTTAAATACACACCTGTGGGGAAACATAAGCTATTTAAAATGTATAGCCTATTTAATCATTCCGTTGGCTACGCTAATGAAAATATTGACTAGGCTACTTAAAAAATGTATAATATCTATTTGGTTTACATGTCTTATTTTAAAGGGCATGGATAGGATGTGTAGCCTACCCCGCATATCGATGTCTCTCACTCATTCCACAAGTGGTTGAAGCAGCGACAGTTCCGATTGGTATTAGACCAGCTGCTCGTGTTAACATGCACGAGAATATAATATCCAAAATTCAAATAGGTTTGTTTATAATAGCCTACGTTTCAATTAAGAATGTAGTGCAATATATATATTTTATATTTTATTTAATCACATGCACACAAGCACTCTCACCTTAATATATTTATTTTAACTTTTTGGATTGTATGTATTGTTTGGTGTTGCTTATTGCACTGTTTGAGCTAGAAACACAAGCAATTCGCTGCACCTGCGATAACATCTGCAAATCTGTGTAGGCGACCAAAAAACTTAGATTTTATTGTATTTGTAGATTCCATGGATAAAAACACGTATGGGCTGTGCGCGTCACGTCCATAGCACGCTGGCTTTAGTTCAAAGTCTATTTTTATCCCTACATGTAAACCGAATGGCAGGATAATTTTCGTCCGTCTTTGTGGCATCGTCATGGTTTAGATAACATGACTGTGAATGACCCTGGGATCAAATCTGTTGTTTTAAAATATGCTTTCCCCCCCCCTCTGTTTACTTTAGGCTGCCTTTGTTGCATAACCCCGCCAGCCCTCCACTTTTACTCGGGACATCATTGTAAATGCACTTATTGTAGGGACAGCAGTGCATCTCAAAGTGGTGCGTCAGAAGACTCCCTTTTCACTGCAATCATGGTCGCCACCCTATTTTTTTTTAGGATGCACATGAATGTGTTCTTATACAAAATGTACACAGGCTTATCTTTTGTTCATCTCAGAATTCAATAATGCAATCTGTGTTGTTTCTTGACCTGTTATTATCAGGATATTAGCAGACTTGACATTATGCATGTCTCAAATAGCTAGGAATCTTATACCTTTGATACCTTCCTTGTCCTTATTGCAGTTGTTGAATATCTGCTATTGAGCATGGAGCTAGTGGGGTCCTATAAACAAGCTTACTCCAGTCTTGCTGGAGGTATTGTGATTCACCCCTTTGTTTAGACTTGTTTTTAAATATATGTGGCCATTATTAATATGACGCAACAGCAGATGTGGCCGCTTGGAGCCGACTGCCTTCGCGTGTTTCTGTCAAGAACCTCCAACACGTTCTATTAATTTACTGCAAGTTGGAATCCTCTCTGGAAAATGTAAAGCTGCAGAGGCCTAAGTTGTTTCCCACTGTTCACATTCTGATTTTGAGGAAATATCTTATATGTTTGTTGGATAATGTTTGTGGTTCATGTTGTTGTACTCTAAACTTTGTTGACTGAATATATATTTTCTGCTCTCCATCTCTCTATTCCTCTGAAAAAGCACAGTACCTGTACACTAACTACAAAAATGTGTAAAGTATTCTCCCACCTGGATAACGACCAGAAGAAAATACAGTACAGAGTGCTGATGCCCTTGAATCTCAGCAGTCACATGTGACACGAAAAGCTGCTGAAACCACACCAAGGGTCCGGTTGACAACCACAGACACTTTAAATCTCACTGAATAAAGAAATCTGCTGGGAGGAGGAACATATGTAACGAAAGGACTTCAAACGATCAATATTAACCCAACTTGTACCATCACAGTTATTTCTTTAGTCTAGGAATGAATATAGTGGTGTCTTTACTAGCAGACTGACATGAGAGTGATACCAGGTATCATGATGTGGATGGATGGATGGTGAGGAGTCGAACTCAGTTATAGTCCATACATGGCAGCTGAGGCTCTCGCTCCTTTTTGGTTTAGGGGACAGAGAAAGGGAGGGTAAAGAGGGGGGTACATTCTCCGCCTCTCTGCCTCCCCACTTTAATGGTAACCCGACGCCAGAGTTTTTGATCTGGTTTTAACATTCTATTTTAAAAGGATGACAAAACATTTTACAGTCCCAAAGTCAGATTAATACTAAGACCCTCTGACTTTGCTGCCCAGGGGCCCTGCTACGGAGGCCCTATAGTGAGCGCTGTCCCCTTGTCCTGTCCTGTGGCTACATCTCTGTTACTGGACTGAGGGCCTTTGGGGCGTATTCTCCAAAATTCTGCTGTGAAACCTATACCCCACCTGACTCTCGCTGATTTCTCTAACAGACGTGCCACTAACACATGGGTATCATCAATCACATGGTCTTGAATCATTTAACACCAGGACATAAAATACATTGATCCCTTTGTTCTCATCAACAATCGACGTGTTATTTCCATGTGTCATTGAGAGATTCACCTCCACACTCTTGTTTGCCCTCTGTGAATTCTGATCCCCCCCCCCCTTCGGCCCCAATGGACACACCAAACACCCGCTGGCATTGATTGTTGTATCAGCTGTAAAGGAACTTGACCCTTGCCTTCTTTGCTTCCCGAGGGGCCCTAAATCAATACACATCTGCAAATCAAATCAAATTGTATTCGTCACATGCGCCGAATACAACAGGTGTAGTAGACCTTACAGTGAAATGCTTAATTACAAGCCCTTAACCAATAATGCAGTTAAGAAGAAAAAAAGTGTTAAGAAAGTGTTTACTAAATAAACTGAAGTAAACAATAAATAAATAAAAATAAATAAATAAGAAAATGGAAAAATAACAAATAATTAAAGAGCAACAATAAAATAACAGGATCTACACATCTTCTGAGGCTGTGGTTGTTTTGAAATGACTTGGTTTCCAAAATATTGAGATACAGTACAAGAGGAGAACTGTAAGGTGGTTCCATCATGCAAAAAATTCTTATCCGCTTGTGTTCTACAGACCTCTCAGCCCTGATCCTTCTTGAGAACTGAACCTCTCACTGCTAAATCACTGTGAGAGGTTGAGCTCTGGTCTTGGCCTCAGCCCTACCGTGCCTGGCTTTGACTCTACCAGATAACTCTACTCTGACAGAGCACAAAGGCGTCTCTGGCACTTCTAGAGTGTGTTGTTTTAATTTCCCTGATTTATTAGCAGATGTAGCATTTATCCCCACTAGTCCACTGGTGCTTTCTGCTCTCTTGAACGGCAGCATTAGGTAACATGCCAAGAGATGTGTGCTCAGCGATGGTCTGGCTGCCCAGAAAACCACATCTAGTGGGATGACAGACCAGCAGGGACCAGAGCGAGGAAACCGGGGCAAGTGAAACCCCAGAATCTGGACTGAAACACACACGAGCTTGAACAGGGAGAAATGTGCGCTAGGCCTCTGTCAAACCTGCGGAGACCACTTTGTGGTTAATTGTTGATGTTAAACAGGCCAGTTTTAAGGTGACATAATGATGTGTTCAGGGGAAGTCAGAGAATTTTCAAAGAATTAATGTCTTTCAAGACTTTTGATTTTGCTACATTGGATTTGACACCTGAGGTGTATTGTTGAAAGGTCAGCCTCTGGGTTTTATGAGTAGGCAGTGCTAGGCACCCCGCCTTTGTGCTGAAACTGAAGAGAAGAGTGTTTCAATCAGTGGAAGTGTCACATCTGCTCCCACTCTTCCCCCCTGTCACTCGAGGGTGCCAGGCTCCCCAGCATTGCGCACTCCTGCCACCATCATAAACACACACCTGCCTTCCCCCTGTCACACGCATCAGAGATTATTGGACTCACCTAGACTCAATCACCTCTGTCATTGCCTTCCCTATATATGTCTGGTTCCCCGTTCTGTTCCCTGCATCAGCATTAATTGTCGTTTGTCTTTGTTTAGCCGTGTGCTGACGCTGTTTCTGTTCTGTTACCTGTCTGTTCCTGATTAAATGTTGACTCCCCGTACCTGCTTCTCATCTCCGGCGTCGGTCCTTACAGGAAGACATTTTCTATTTCTACAGGAGTGGTTTAAACTGCGTAGAAATAGCAGCTCACAAGTCCTTTTTTACTGTACAGCTACTGTGATTTTTCAGAGCAGTACAGAGATACAGAGCAGGAAATATGTATTCGGCGAACAAAGCTTAGAGTACAAAAACATGAACCACAAACATTATCCAACAAATGTATGAGAGATTTCCTCAAAATCACAATTCGAATCGTGGGAAATAATTTAGGCCTCTGCAGCTTACATTTTCCTGAGAAGATTTCAACTTGCAGTAAATTAATAGAAAGTGTTGGAGGTTCTGGACAGAAACACGCGAAGGCAGTCGGCTCGAAGCGGCCACATCTGCTGGACGTTTTTAGAAAGTTCTTGGGACGTTGTGTCATGGTCCCCAGGAGGCTTTTGTCACGTGATAATCCCAGGTGTCCCGAGTAAAAATAAAGTAATAAAATGTAATGGGGGTTTTAAGGTAAGTGGTACGCTGTTCAGCTAAAATAGTGTAAAAGTCTTTAATCAATGACAGTATGATTACATTTGACATGATCAGTTAGCACTGACTTTTCAATATGACCCCACCTGGGATTTTAATTTAAAAACTCTGGATTTGGGTTACAAGGATATTTCTGCTGCACCACAAAGTCTGTAGAATGTCAGAATTCTCCTACACGTTCATTACCTATGATGCATCCACTGCACTTAGCAAAATAGTGCCATCTGCCCTGCTATTTAAGTTTTCAGTTAATCTGACTATTCCCTATATTGAGTTAATTTACTTATTTCAGTCATTTGAGTTTGGATTTTCAGTATAGTTGTCTAATGTTGGTGGAGCATATTATTCTGTTTTAATGTTACTGAATTACTCCTGAATTACTATGAAAAATATAATAGTTTTTCTTCTGTGTATTTTTAACAGAGCTGAGATTTACTTTGAACAGCAAAGTGTAGGAATAAGCCTACAGGTGAAATCAGTCATTGATACAGATATGGTGGTGTAGCAGGGTGTTTGTAATGCTGTCAACAAAGAGGTTGTGAGTTCAAATCCCAGGTGAGAACATGTCAAATGAGAAATACTGTTTAAACAAACATACACAATGTAATCATGTACAGTACCAGTCAAAAGTTTGGACACACCTACTCATTCAAGGTTTTTTCTTTATTTGACCATTTCTACATTGTAGAATTATAGTGAAGACAGCAAAACTAGGGGATAACACATGGAATCATGTAGTAACCAAAAAAGCTTTAAACAAATGTTTTATATTTGAGATTCTTCTTCTTTTTTTTCTTCTTCTTCTTCTTCTTCTTTCTCTTTTGAGGGGGAGAGCGTTTCTTTGCGACTATCAGGTGACGTCCCGGTACAGACTGGGAACTAGACAAAACTTCCAGGGGACCATGACACAACGTCCTGACGACTTTAGGCGACCATTTCGTTCTAACGACTCATTATTGTTTGGAGGGGCTATAACATATACATTCATTTTAAGTTGTTGAATTAAAAGTTGATACGAAGAATGGACTCACTTTTCCATGACCAGTTTGCTCCTTTCCCGAGTCTGTAGTGCAGTATCTTGGTTAGAGACCAGATAGGAACATTGAGCTAACGTACACAGTTCCTTTATTGTACCCGATGCTTAGAAGTACTGAACACTCATAACTATAACATGTCAACTCCAGCACCTGTTGGAGGCCTTTAAACAGCACACTGACATGCCTCTGATAGTAAGTACTATGAATTGTCTTGACTGCTATGCAGCGGGACAGTACTGGAAATTCTGTCTTGGTTCAGGTTGAAAAACAAACTATACTCTGAATTCCTCACCATCCACAGACTAATATTATCTTCGTTTTTTACCCACGTGCAGAAATTGGCGGCTCGACTTCCCAAAACACGAGAGACCAGAGAAGCGCCCCATAGCTGTGTCTGTCCACCAGGTAAGCCTCTGTCCCACCCACTTCTCACCTCTTACCCCACACCATCACTTTTGACTGATTCTAGCACACCCCTGCAGCTGTGCTCAGGTTTAATCAAGGGTTTTATCCACCGCGACTAATCTGTGCTCCTCAAATCCTGCTTTGGTTTCACCCCTCTGGGTGAGCTCAGTTTGCCCTGTTTAAATGGGTCACTACCCTGAGTACGTAAGCGTGGGAGGAGTGTAGAGTAGACAGTTGAGTACTGATAGTGAGATCCTCTCCTCAAGGCATTAGCTACCTGAGACTACCATAAAAGTAGCCAGGGTGCACATTTTTTTCTGCTTTCTTGTCAACTTCTTATGAAAATGTATTTGTATTTATTATGGATTCCCATTAGCTGCTGCCAAGGCAGCAGCTACTCTTCCTGGGGTCCGGCAAAATTAAGGCAGTTAAACAATTTTACAAACCTTACAATTACATTCCTTACAGAATTCACAACACACTAAGTGTGTGCCCTACGGCCCATACTCCACTACCACATATCTACAATGCAAAATCCATATGTACGTGTGTGTATATTGCGTATGTTATCATGTGTGTGTATGCATGTGTCTGTGCCTATGTTTGTGTTACTTCACAGTCCTGCTGTTCCATAAGGTGTATTTTTACCTGCTTATTTTTGGAATCTGATTCTGCTGCTTGCATCAATTACCTGGTGTGGAATAGAGTTCCATGTAGTCTTGGCTCTATGTAGTACTTTGCACCTCCCATAGTCTGTTCTGGACTTGGGGACTGTGAAGAGACCTCTGGTGGCATGTCTTGTGGGGTAGGCATGGGTGTCCAAGCTGTGTGCTAGTATTTTAAACAGACAGCTCGGTAACTTCAGCTTATCAACACCTCTTACAAAAACAAGTAATGAGAAAGTCAATCTCTCTTCCACTTTGAGCCATGACAGATTGACATGCATGTCATTAATGTTAGCTCTCTGTGTACTTTTAAGGGCCAGCCGTGCTGCCCTGTTCTGAGCCAACTGCAATGTTCCCAAGTTCCTCTTTGTGGCACCTGACCACACTACTGAACAGTAGTCCAGGTGCGACAAAACCAGGGCCCGTAGGACCTGCCTTGTTGATAGCGTTGTTAAGAAGGCAGAGCAGTGCTTTATTATGGACAGACTTCTCCCCATCTTAGCTACTGTTGTATCAATAGGTTTTGACCATGACATTTTACAATCCAGCATGCTCAATTTTCACATTATTCATTACGAGATGTAGTTGAGGTTTAGGGTTTAATGAATGATTTGTCCCAAATACAATGCTTTTAGTTTTGGAAATATTTAGGACTAACTTATTCCTTGCTACCCATTCCGAAACTAACTGCAGCTCTTTGTTAAGTGTTGCAGTCATTTCAGTCGCTGTAGTAGCTGACCTGTATAGTGTTGAGTCATCCGCATACAAAGACACACTGGCCTTACTCAAAGCCAGTGGCATGTTGTTAGTAAAGATTGAAAAAAGGGGCCTAAACAGCTACCCTGGGGAATTCCGGCTTCTACCTGGATTATGTTTGAGAGGCTTCCATTAAAGAACACCCTGTGTGTTCCGTTAGACAAGTAACTTTTTATCCACATTATAGCAGAAGGTGTAAAGCCATAACACATACGTTTTTCCAGCAGAAGAATATGATCGATAATGTCTAAAGCTTCACTGAAGTCTAACAAGATAGCCCCCACAATCATTTTATCATCAATTTCTCTCAGCCAATAATCAGTCATTTGTGTAAGTTCCGTTCTTGTTGAGTGTCCTTCCCCATAAGCATGCTGAAAGTCTGTTGTTCATTTGTTTACTGTGAAATAGCATTGTATCTGGTCAAACACAATTTTTTACAGAAGTTTACTCAGGGTTGATAACAGGTTGGTTGGTCGGGTATTTGTGCCAGTAAAGGGGGCTTTACTATTCTTGGGTAGCGGAATGACTTTAGCTTACCTCCAGGCCTAAGGGCACACACTTTCTAGTAGGCTTAAATTGAAGATGTGGCAGTATCGTCTGCTATTATCCTCAGTAATTTTCCATTCAGATTGTCAGACCCCGGTGGCTTGTCATTGTTGATAGATAACAATCATTTTTTCACCTCTTCCACACTGACTTTACGGAATTCTTGTCTTTCATAATTTGGTCAGATACAGTATACTTGGATGTGTAGTGTCAGCGTTTGTTGCTGGCATGTCATCTCTAAGTTTGTTTATCTTGCCAATGAAAAAGTAATGAAAGAAGTTGGCAATATCAGTGGGTTTTGTGATAAATGAGCAATCTGATTCAATGAATGATGGAGCCGAGTTGTATTTTTTCCCCAAAAATTGAATTTAAAGGTGTTTATCTTTGTTTCATAGTATAATTTATTTTTATTTAGCTTAGGCAAATGATTCCTTAATTTGCACTACGTTTGCCAATCAGTTGGGCTGCCAGACTTATTTGCCATACCTTTTGTCTCATCCCTCTCAACCATGCAATTTTTCAATTCCTCATCAATCCAAGGGGATTTTACAGTTTTTAATGGGTGCATGCTTATTAGTAACTGGAATAAGGAATTTCATAAATCTGTCAAGTGCAGCATCTGGTTGCTCCTCATTACGCACCACAGACCAGCAAATATTCTTTACAACATATGAATCACTACAAAACTTCTTGTATGACCTCTTATACACTAAGAGCATTTAGAACTTTGGTTTTCCTAGATATGGCTATTATATTGTGATCACTACATCCTATGGATTTGGATACTGCTTTAAATCAAATTTATGCAGCATTAGTAAAGGTGTGATCAGTACTTGTTGATGATTTCATTCCTGTGCTGTTTGTAAATACCCTGGTAGGTTGACTGACAACCTGAACCAGGTTTCAGCCACTGGTTATAATTAGATTTTTTTTTTTTGAGAGCCCGTGAATATTGACATCGACCCATGAAATATACTTCTCTGTTGATATCACATACATTATCAAGCATTTCACACATATTTTTCAGATACTGTTAGCACTTGGTGGTCTATAGCAGCTTCCCACAAGAATGGACTTTAGGTGAGGCAGATGAACCTGTAGCCATACTACTTCAACAGTATTTAACATTAGATTGTCTCTAATCTTAACAGGAATGTGGTTCTTTATATAGACCGCAACACCGCCCCCGTTGGCATTTCTGTCTTTTCGGTTATAACCATCTATTGCTACCAGTGTATTATCTAAGTGAGTTTCAGAGATAGTCAGAATATGAATGTCATCTGTTACAAGCAAGCTATTGACTTCATGGACCTTTTTTTTTCAGGCTGCATATGTTAATATGGTCTATTTTTAGCACTTTTCTTGGTTCAAATCAAATCAAATCAAATTTATTTATATAGCCCTTCGTACATCAGCTGATATCTCAAAGTGCTGTACAGAAACCCAGCCTAAAACCCCAAACAGCAAGCAATGCAGGTGGAGAAGCACGTGGTGCAGGTGGAGGTTGCTTGATTGGTTTTAATGGTTTACTGGGAAGCTTATCAGAAGATGACCTGATAGTGCAGGGTGAGCTGCACGAAGTGATCTTCCTACTCGGGCACGCCGCCTCAGTGCTAACAGTGTAACTCTGGTTTATAGACTAATGATTACTGAGTACAATAGCTGTAAGATTAACAAAAGTATTCAGGATATTAGGGGGACATAAATTAAGTTACTTACATTGTGTCTGCCAATGCCCCTAGGATAATGTACATTTAATGCAGCATTATGATGACTCATTCTCACAATGGTAGGGATTAGCTGAGCTGGTCTTGGGCCATTGATAAGTCATTGTTTCAACGCAGCCTTGAAATGCCAAGATGAAATCAATTTTCAGATGTTTCCGAGCTAGCTCTCCTGATGTCGTTTGACCCCCACATGGACTACGACAGTGTCAGCTCCCGGCATCTGTGGTAGAACAGTCGAAAGCAGCCTTGTGATGTCCCGTACTCGTGCTACTGGGTAGCACAGGGTTTTTGCCTTGGGGACCGAGATGTTTCTCACCATAGAGCTGCCTATGATGACAGCTGGCGATGTTGAATGGGCCGGTCTTTGGCTTGACAATGACAATGAAGTAGTCAAACGCACAAACAGATCTGGAACCAGGGTACCATATATGGATCTTTAAAGGCCCAGTGCATTTAAAGTTCTGTTTTACCTTTGTATCATATTGTGCAACAGCTGATGAGGCTAACACTGTAAACGTGTGAAAAAAAAGTAAGCAGTGTTACATCTTGATAGTTGCTGGTTGAAAATACAATCGAAAGACCTTCTAATCAGCGTGTTTCCATGGGCCGAAATTTCGACTTTCCTGGTGACATCACCAGTTAAGGTCACTTTATTGGTGAAGTCCAACTGAAATTTGACTTCTATTTTTAACTCCTCCAAAAGACACACATACATAGGTTTTGGAGAGGTGCAGGGGGCTGCCACACTGGGAGATGTTATTGTGGGGGGTTAAGTGCCTTGCTCAAGGGAACAACGGCAGGCAATGGCCTCTAGGATTTGATACCAGCAACCCTCCGGTTGCCAACTCACTTCCCGCCACTTCCCGAATTGTCAAATCTCCGGTTGCTGGCTCGCCTCTGTCCAACCTCTCAACTACAGTACCTGCCGCTTCTCTTGAATATTGGTTAATAGACTAATAACAAAGAGAGTTCCAAACCTCTCTGCCAATGAAAGCAAGTTTTCAGTTTCTCCTCTCCACTCAGACCACTCCCAGACAGTCCTAGCAAAATTATTGCTTGAGAAATAGTGTTTTGATAAAAAGCTATTTTTGTCCAGAAATGATTTGATATTGATATAAAAATGGCTGCATTGGACCTTTAAAGTTCTCTAAAAGCATAATACTGCAGTGAGGCTTTTTGTATAATGGCGTTGCTATAGCAACTTTTCATTCAACGATTTTCTTTAAAAATGTGATATTGAATTGAATTACTTTATTTTTTCCAGAAGGATGACAAGTTGGATAAGATAAAGAGAACAAGAGTAAACACATGAACAGCAACATTCACACATGACAGATGCAAATGCTTACAAGGTATAAACAAGATAATTTCATTACAGAGACGTGCTATATGAGATAAACATATATATATATATATATATATATAATAATGTATATATATAAATATGTATATGTATATATATATAATTGATTGCGGTCATTCACTGTACTTTGGTTGTCAATGGGAACAGTGTGCAACACCCATGCCATAAACGGATAATGAGAGAAGGACTTTAAATTAGGTTGCTCTCAGTTGCTTTGTAACACCCTGTGAATGTAATGACACTTTCGTGATTCACTGGGGATTGATGTTGGGTACTGATGACTTGTTTGTATGGGCTTCTATTGTTGAAATTGTGTAACCGGCAGCCATTAACGATACAAAGCAAACTAAACAAACACTAAAGATGTCACGGCAAGGTTGGAGGGGGAAAAAACAAACATGATCAAAGCCATTAAGGGAAGATTGTATTGATGCAGTAGCTGTGGCACTGCCGCACAATGCAGGATTCCTTGTCTGGGTTTTAGGAGGGGCGACAGATGCAAGGATCCAACAGGTTTCACTGGTATATACTATCTGTACACCTGATCCTGTACATGCCAAATATTGCCCTCCTTTTGCACTTGTGCCCTCAGGCTAGCTTCATAATGACGACAGGTGTTGGTGTATTTCGGGCTCAGTTGGAGGTGGTCGGCAGCGCAGGCGTTTTGTATCACATTGGGTAATGGTGCAAGCTGGTGTGACGAGGTACCATCATCAAGGCATTCCTAGGCAGGGACAACAGGGCACGACAGCCCACTGATAACTAGCCACATCCGCTACACAACTAACCATGTCGTTAAAGTATGAGTGGACTGAAATGAACAGCAATGACCTGGCAACAAATCGCGTCTGTCTTTGTTCTATTAGAAAAAGTATGAGAGAGAGCACAGAGAGCTTGTACCTATGGAGCAAGTATATTAGATTAGTACCACATATTCTGGGACATACATTATCTTAGGCTGTCGGGCAAGCATGAAGCATTGTGTCTGACAATGAAAACTTGTGTCTGAAAGGTTGTCAGTCATTAAGTAATTAGGTAGTGAAGAGTGTATCTGTGTGTTTGTGTTTGTGCGCGTGTGTGTGCCTGCGTGCGAGTGGGCCTAAGCAGGAACAGGCCTGTGAGAACCAGTGGAGGTGAGAGCGTACACACATTAGTGCTAATTTGTGTTGTCTGAAGGATGTCAGGGTCTTAACTGACCGGTAAGTGTCTTTGGAGGTCCCGTAAAAACCAGTTAAGGTGGACCCGCTATCAGAGCTTCTGAGAGGAACCTTTTCTTTTCAGGTATGAGAGCCTTCTATCTGGAGACTGTTTTGGTCGTTCCTGGTCACACACCTCAGAAACAGGCTCTTAAATGTACATCTGAGGCCTTGTTTCATATTTTTTTTGGGGGGGGGGGCGTTTTTAGGGATGTTTTCAAAATATTTCAGGCTAACCATTCCTGAATATACTTAATGAAACAATTTGCATTTGGTTTTTGGCTGTCAGGGTATGAATACGACAGTTCCAAATGCCATCTCACCGAAGCATGAAGAATGCCATCTTAGCCTGAGGATCTCAAGTTTTCCTTAGGGCAGGATCCATACTGTTCATCAATTGTTCTGTTCAACAACTGTCCCCCCAACATGCATCTCTCTATAAATGGCCCCTTAACAATGACAGAGGTCCCGGTTCGGTTCAGCATGGCAGGCTGCCCTCAGGACAATGATGTAGTGCATTGTCGGATATGTGTATGTATATATGGCTATACAGTGCTCCCAGTGTCTACCTGGCCTCAATCAAGGTGGAACACAGTGTTCGCATGGCTCCGATTCATTTGTTTATTTTCAGTTCCCGGCGATGACGAGGTATAGTAAGCCCTCCCCTGGTCCTCAAGAGTCCCTGTACAGACACAGGAACCTAGGCACCTATTGTTCAATTAAACAGAGGAGGCTTTAGATGTTGTTGAAAGGCTGGTTTAAGTCATGGTTGCTGTGATGCCTTTAGAGGAAAGCTTTAGTCCTGAAGAGCTTTTCAATTGTCCCTCAAAAAAATCAACAGATGTACTATTTGATTGATTTTGTGACCTCGTCAGCTTTGCTTGACTGAAATGAACTACGGTTGAAATATTGTAAGACTGCATAGTGTGGTGTTGAGTGGATGTTTTTAACCAGGGTCAGTGTGTGTATTTCACTTGAAGGACATTAGGTATTATTCTGAGCTTGACATGTTTCATGAGAAGCTGTGAAAATGTACCTCTCTCTAGGACATGTTAAACGGAGCTGGGTAGTTAGCTAGCGAGCTTTACACATTTCAGTTTTCCTTTACACTGTGTCATGATTCTAGATTTTTATAACAATTTGTAACACAACTCCCTCAATGTCGTTCTAACACGGATGACTCTCTAATGTTGTCTCATACCAAGTTGCCGGATATAAAAAGTCAGACATGGTCGTTGGTTGAGTTGTGCCCGTGAACCGTCTGGGTATGCAGAGATGTGTACTGTACATCCCTGAGTTTGTAATAAGCATCACATGCTGCCATAGCTAAACATGGCGAGGGGGTGAGTAAGACCCTCTATGTGTCACCATTCAATTACCTCATGTTAATGGTCACATGTTGACCAATGCCAAATACAACGACAGTTGTATTCTTAGCAGCATGGATTATAGTATTTCACAAAGCCTTGGGCTCGAGGACTGTTGTTTTGGTTGGCTGGAAATCAGACATGTTTAATGGCTTGGATGTTTGTGGTTTTTATCGAGAGGTAAATCAGTTTTGAGAGATGTGTTCTTCAAAGTCAGAGAGGGCTATTGCAAGAAACGACATACCATCCTTTTCAGTTAATATTAATTATTGCCCATTTATGTTAATAAAAAGAGAGTTTGGAATTGGGATCCTTTGCTCCGGACAAGAGCATTTCCGGGCATAGAGCCGACATGGAAATTAATAAAAATTTAGGAAAAAAAATGAAAGTTCCAAAAGCAAAACTTTCCCCTTATAAAATTCCACTAAATGTAATCTTTAAACTCAATGAATGCAACCCCCCCACAAAAAATGCCAACTATAAAAATAAAGTTTCCCTGCTGGACAAGGATTGTCCCGACTTTCAAAAGTCCCTGAAATCGGATTTTTTTTATATAAAAATAAACCATTCTCAAAGGTAGGTAAATGTCTAGGTAATTCAAGGAGAGATCCTCATAAACATGATTATACTATGAGATGATCTTGGTAACAATGAGAGGGACATCGGGAAGAAACTATAATTAACAGTGTTTACATTGATATCTATGCCATCAGAGGAGGCACGGATGGAGAAATTGTGGCTTTGTGCATATTTGTAGCAAATGAATGACATTCATATAAAGGCCTATTCATATTTTGCACCAAATTAATACAAGTAACTAATAATCTGTCAAAGTGTAGGAAAATGTATGTGACAGGGAGTTTGATCCAGGCCCATGTTGCCAGAGTTCGACTCCAGAGTTGACTTCAATTAACACATTATTGGCTGACAAGCTAAGTGGCACTTTCTTGGATCTAACGTCAGGGAAAAGAGAAAAGAGAGAGAGCGAGCCCACCGCCCTCTTGTCAATTGCATTTCCGCTTCACCAAAGAAGATAACTCCCTGGATTTAGCTGCTTTGTGGCTTGATATCACAGTAGTGACCAACATTGAGCTAGGAGGGAGGGGAAGAGTGAATGGGAGGCTAAAGGGGGATGGGGGGGGGGGTCTATCTTTGGAAGAGTATGTCACTGGCACTGTTTGGACAACTTCCTGGGGACAGTTAGGCCAGAGTGGATCTATCCTCTCCACATTACTTTGGAAAAAAGCAGGGCGCGAGCTCACATCTCATCCATCTGGGAGGATTAATCCCGGGGAATGGGGGATAGCAGGTAGGGGGCAGGGGATAAAGGCCTTTAATACCTTCTGCCCGATAGGGAGGAAGTGGGCTTTGGCAGTTTACCTGGCAGGGGTCCGAGGGGAAGCCATATCCAGAGACAGAGGAGAGTGTAATCAGAACCCCCTGCCACAGAGCTGGCAGCCTTGCATGGTTGGCAAAGCAGATCCCTACTCTACCCCCTCTCTGCCCACGCTACCCACAGAATACTGGGCAATGAAGGAGCCAGCCAGGCAGGCAGGCGCTGCCACCCACAGGCCCTCACACAGCCACCATCTGGCCTGAGGCTGAGCATGTGGACAGGCACACAGCACTGCATGACACAGGCAGAACTCTGTCCAACAACACTTGTTCTCCATACGCACAATAGCATAATGCATAATTGCAATTCTTTATTTCCCTTCGAATAATATTATTTTGTTTTACAATATTTAGAGATTGTGTATTTGAATGAATGCACAGAAAGAAAGTACAGTTTTAAATACAGATTTTAAATGCACATCTTGTGTATCAAAATGTGTCAGTGTTATGAAGACAATCCATTCCCTACATTAGCAGTGAAAGAGTTCATCCGTACTTGTCCATCAATCTAAATTGGACCTGGTTCGAGGAGACGGACCGCTTGAGGAGACTACGCTATGTGCAAACATTATGACTTTTTTATTGCCCATGGTACAAACACTTGTCAGAGTGGCTCCAGTGCCGGTTTCCCTTTGAGGATTGTGGCGCTCATTGGCCAACTGGCACGCTGGGCACTCAGAGCATAACCATAGCCTGCTTGCTGACAGATCGATGCATCACCTAGCATCGGATCAAAAGAGAGCTGGGATGTTTGTGCGTGTGTGTGTATGTGAGAGGGAGAGAGGGAGACAGAAAGCAAGCAAGAGAAAGTAGGAGAGAGAGGAGAGACAGGGAGTGAGCACACACACATACAGCAGCTAAATTAACCCAGTGCAGTAAAGCCAGTTAATCCAGAGCCTATTTTTTAAAATAAATACTCTCCCTGCAGATGATAATGTAGTTCAACAAGATCCCTGTTGCCCTTGTAAACTGGGGTGGGGGTGAAGAGGTTGTGGGGCTGGTTATTTAAGGAGTCCCCAAGTTCACCTTGACATCTCTGCTGACAGGAAGAGGGGCTGGCGGATCCCCTTTCTTCGCCCATGATTAGTTTTCAGCGCAGCTGCCAGTGTGTGGCCATGCTTCGAGAGGGCTGTTGCCTGCTGCAGACAGAGAAAGAGAGAGAGCGAGAACTAGGGAGTGATCTTATGGGCACAGAAAGAAAGAGAGGAAGAAGAGAGGTGATGACTTAATAAGGCAGATGAGGTAGAGCACAGTAAAGCTAGCTGGCCATCTGGTTTCTAACAGTCTGGTCCTGACCAAAGAGCAGCTTTGCTGCCACCTGATTCCCCTCCCACTGGTCCAGCTACAACATAATTCACATCCTAAACCTGTTAACATCTTGTTTGTAGAACATTCACAGCTAACTATTCACTTCCACATTTTTTTTTTAAAGAACAAGAATTGGCATTATGGGCATTTCCTTCCTGTTGTTACCATTTTTGAATTTGAGAAAGAGAGTATATAGAGAGTATGTTCTCTGCAATGTGTATACTGGATGTAATATCGAATGTTTTTGTTCTGATATACAGTGCCTTCAGAAACTTTTCACACCCCTTGACTTTAAGGTCCATCAATCGACTAGTCAATTCCAGTGAACAGATTCAACCACAAAGACCAGGGAGGTTTTTCAATGCCTTGCAAAGAAGCGCACCGATTGGTAGAAGATGCTGAATATCCCTTTGAGCATGGTGAAGGTAATAATTATGCTTTGGATGGTGTATCAATACACCCAGCCACTAGAAAGATACAGGCATCTTTCCTAACTCAGTTGCTGGAGAGGAAGGAAACTACTCAGGGATTTCAGCATGAGGCCAATGGTGAGTTTAAAATAGTTAGAGTTTAATTGTTGTGATAGGAGAAAACTGTAGATGGATCAACAACATTGTAGTTACTCCACAATACTAACCTAAATGACAGAGTGAAAAGAAGGAAGCCTGAACAGAAAAAACAAAACATATTCCAAAACCTGCATCCTGTTGCAGAAAGGCTCTTAAGTATATACTGAAATATTTTTGGATAAGGAATTGACTTTTGTCCTGAATACAAAGGGTTATGTGTGGGACAAATCCAACAACACGTCACTGAGTACCACTCTTCATATTTTCAAGCATGGTGGTGGCTTCATCATTATATGAGTATGCTTGCTATCGGCAAGGAGGTTTTTTTTCAAAAAAAGAAACGGAATACAGCTAACCACATGCAAAATCCTAGTGGTCTACTTTCCGTCAGATACTGGGAGACAAATTCACTCTAGCAGGACAATAACATAAAACACAAGGCCAAATCTACACTGGAGTTGCTTACCAAAACAACATTGAATGTTCCTGAGTGTCCTAGTTAAAGTTTTTACTTAAATTTGTTTGAAAATCTATGGCAAGACTTGAAAATGGCTGGGAAAATATTG
This sequence comes from Oncorhynchus kisutch, assembly GCF_002021735.2. Taxonomy (NCBI): domain Eukaryota; kingdom Metazoa; phylum Chordata; class Actinopteri; order Salmoniformes; family Salmonidae; genus Oncorhynchus; species Oncorhynchus kisutch. The sequence continues at coordinate 40,880,743 of NC_034184.2, forward strand.
TACAACCCAGGTATGCAAAGCTCTAAAAGACTTACCCCCCAAAAGACTCACAGCTGTAATCGCTCCCAAAAGACTCACAGCTGTAATCGCTGCCAAAGGTGTTTCTAATATGAGGGGGGGGGGGGGGGGGGGGGGTAGAACAACAATTACATTGATTTTAATCTCACTTTGTAACACAACAAACTGTGGAAAGATTCAAGGGGTGTGAATACTTTTTTTTGGAGGGAACTGTAAATACCAGTGAATCAGACACATACTGAATTAGTACTTGAGCTATGTACATATAGATATATACATATTACAGTATGTATCCAGGTTCACATTGTGTTTTCAGTCAGGCATGTTGCGTGAATTGGCTTTAGGAAATGCATGGTCATTCAGCTCGAGTTGGCCTCCAGTGAGCACTAATTTGTGCTTTTACAAATACAAGCATGATAGTGAATACATAGAGGTGAAATGAGATGTAATTCAAACTGGCCTCCAGGTTCCACCTATGGGCCACCAGAACAATTATAGTTAGCCTGCTTTGGATGGAATGCAGTGGAGTCTGTCTGACTGTCTTGGCATGGAGAAGTTTAATCATCGGTAGAAAACACAATACAGTACAATGCCATCCTGCTGCGGTGACCTTAGAGGATTAAGGAATTGTTTACATGAATGTATCTCTATGTTTTCTTGGAACATGCCAAGGGCTCTATACTGTAGATGTACAATTGAAGTCGGGAAGTTTACATACACTTTGTTTTTCAACCACTCCACAAATTTATTGTTAAACAAACTATAGTTTTGGCAAGTCGGTTAGGACATATTCTTTGTGCATGACACAAGTCATTTTTAAAACAATTGTTTACAGACAGATTATTTCACTGTATCACAAATCCAGTGGGTCAGAAGTTCACATACACTAAGTTGACTGTGCCTTTAAACAGCTTGGAAAATTCCAGAAAATGATGTCATGGCTTTAGAAGCTTCGGATAGGCTAATTGACATAATTTGAGTCAATTGGAGTAGTACCTGTGGATGTATTTCAAGGCCGACCTTCAAACTCAGTGCCTCTTTGCTTGACATCATGAGAAAATCAAAAGAAATCAGCCAAGACCTCAGAAAGAAAATTGTATATCAACTACCTGTATATCAACATAACCTGAAAGGCCGCTCTGCAAGGAAGAAGCCACCGCTCCAAAACCGCCATAAAAAAAGCCAGACTACGGTTTGCAACTGCACATGGGTTAAAGATCCTTATTTTTGGAGAAATGTCCTCTGGTCTGATGAAACAAAAATATAACTGTTTGGCCATAATGACCATCATTATGTTTGGAGGAAAAAGGGGAGGCTTGCAAGCCGAAGAACACCATCCCAACCGTGAAGCACGGGGTTGGCAGCATAATGTTGTGTGGGTGCTTTGCTACAGGAGGGACTGGTGCACGTCACAAAATAGATGGAATCATGAAGAAGGAATATTATGTGGATATATTGAAGCAACATCATTCAGGAAGTTGAAGCTTGGTCGCAAATGGTTCTTCCAAAGGGACAATGACCCCAAGCATACTTCCAAAGTTGTGCAAAATGGCTTAAGTACAACAAAGTCAAGGTATTGGAGTGGCCATCACAAAGCCCTGACCTCAATCCTATAGAAAATGTGTGGGCAGAACTGAAAAAGCATGTGTGCGAGCAATGAGACAAAATTCACCCACTTATTGTGGGAAGCTTGTGGAAGGCTACAAGAAAGGTATGACCCAAGTTAAACAATTTAAAGGCAGTGCTACCAAATGCTAATTGAGTGTATGTTAACTTCTCACCCACTGGGAATGTGATGAAAGAAATAAAAGCTGAAATTAATCATTCTCTCTACTATTATTCTGACATTTCACATTCTAAAAATAAGGTAGTGATCCTAACTGACCTAAGACAGGCAATTTTCACTCGGATTAAATGTCAGGAATTGTGAAAAACTGAGTTTAAATGTATTTGGCTAAGGTGTATGTAATCTTCAGACTTCAACTGTAAATGAGCTTGATAGCCAACTCTGGTGCAGTGTGCATATTTTGCATGACAAAGAAAATGAGGTGCCATTAGAAATGCAAAAACAGGTAGGGTGCCTAGCAGTAAAAAACAACGGTAATGTTTGTGGGGAATTATGCCAAAATAAATTGCTCCTTTCCCAGTATCAATTATCCTTGACAATACGTTTTTCAAACTCCTGAGTCTTGCATTCTCAGAGGATTCACTGGAATACCAGGGCTATTTTCCAGTGTTCTGGAGAACATTACAGAAGTTTGGCCTATGAACATTCATGCACTTATGTATGTGACAATCTAAAAACGTAAAACTTAGCAAGAGCAAAGAATGGATCATTTTCTTTGGATGGAGACCAACAAATACAAACATCTATGCTACAATTTCAAATTCACATGTGGGGTTTGGAGAGGGTTGAGTAGTTCTGCAGATGGCTCAGAAAATGGGAGAAACTCCTACCAATTCAATACAATGGGACCCCAGTCTAAACAGAGGGGAGATATCAGATAGAAACGCTGCAAGATTTTTTCCATTGATTGTGAAGCAGAGATCTCAGTCATGTTGGAATGCCAGTATCGCAAAATAGCTGGCACTGGTTTGAGCTGAACCCACTGGGCACAAACAGGTCGAATCAACAATGTTTCAACGTAATTTGTCTACTTATTGTGATGTGGAATCTACGTTGAAAATAAATTGGATTTTAACTAAGTCATCAACTGTTGTTTTGAGGGTGAAATTTCAACCACAGGAAAAAAAAATCATGGTAACCAAATTTCAACATAGACAAATAAAATACACAACATTAACAAAAGTATGTGGACACCAGCTTGTCAAACATCTCATTCCAAAATGGGCATTAATATGGAGTTGGTCCCCTCTTTGCTGCTATAACAGCCTCCAATCTTCTAGGAAAGCTTTCCACTAGATGTTGGAACATTGCTGTGGGGACTTGCTTCCATTCAGCCACAAGAGCATCATTGAGGTTGGGCACTGATGTTGGCCTGGCTCGCAGTCGGCTTCCAATTCATCCCAAAGGTGTTTGATGGGGTCTGTGCTGGCCAGTCAAGTTCTTCCACACTGATCTCGACAAGCCATTTCTGTATGGACCTCACTTTGTGCACTTCACGCTGAAAAAGGAAAGGGCCCAAACTGTTGCCACAAAGTTGTAAGCACAGAATCATCTTGAATCTCATTGTACACGTGTATTTGGGGAGTTTCTCCCATTCTTCTCTGCAGATCCTCTCAAGCTCTTTCAGGTTGGAAGGGTAGCTTTGCTGCACAGCTATTTTCAGGTCTCTTCAGACATGTTCAAGTCTGGGCTCTGGCTGGGCCACTCAAGGCCATTCAGGGACTTGTACCGAAGCCACTCCTGTGTTGTGTTGTCGTGTCTGTGTGCTTAGGATCGTTGTCCTGTTGGAAGGTGAACCTTTGCCCCAGTCTGAGGTCCTGAGCACTCTGGAGCAGGTTCTCATCAAGGATCTCTCTGTTCTTTGCACCGTTCATCTTTAACTCGATCCTGACTAGTCTCCCAGTCACTGCCAATTAAAAACATTCACACAGCATGATGCTGCCACCACCATGCCTCATTGTAGGAATGGTGCCAGATTTCCCCCCAGACGTGACGCTTAGCATTCAGGCCAAAGAGTTCAATCTTGGTTTGATCAGGCCAGAGAATCTTGTTTCTCATAGTCTGAGAGTCCTTTAGCTGCCTTTTGTAAAACTCCAAGCATGCTGTCATGTTCCTTTTACTGAGGAGTGGCTTGTGTCTGGCCACTCTAGCATAAAGGACTGATTGGTGGAGTGCTGCAGAGATGGTTGTCCTTCTCCGATCTCCACAGAGGAACTCTAGATCTCTGTCAGAGTGACCAACGGACCAACGGGTCCCTGACCAAAGCCATTCTCCCCCAATTGCTCAGTTTGGCCAGGCAGCTAGCTCTAGTAAGAGTCTTGGTCATTCCAAATTTCTTCCATTTAAGAATGATGAAGGCCACTATGTTTTTGGGAACCTTCAATGTTGCAGGTATGTGTTGCTACCCTTCCCCAGATCTGTGACTCGACACAATCCTGTCTCAGAGCTCTACGGACAATTCCTTCAACCTCATGACTTGGTTTTTGCTCTGACATGCACTGTCAACTGTGGGACCTTATGTAGACAGGTGTGTGCCTTTCCAAATCACGTGCAATCAATTGAATTTACCACAGGTGGACTCCAATTAAGCTGTTGAAACGTCTGAAGGATGATCAATGGGAACAGGATGCACCTGAATTAAAAGTTTTTTGTCTCACAGCAAAGGGTCTGAATACTTATGTAAATAAGGTATTTCTGTTTTTGTTTTTTATAAATGTGCAAACATTTCTAAAAACCTTTTTTAATTTTTGGTTATGGGATATTGTGTGTAGATTGCTTAGGATATTTCATAATAATAATAATAATAATACTTTTAGAATAAGGCTGTAATGTAACAAAATGTGGAAAAAGTCAAGGGGTCTGAATACTTTCCAAAGGCACTGTATACAAATAACTATTAATAGAAAACAGGTCAAACGAAACAGTTTGCTGTTTTTCAAGTTTCAGTTTGAAGTGATTGTGTTCGTTGTGTTGTTGGCCATCTCCTCTGAACAACAGTATCCTGACGACAGAGCACATTTTCTATGCCAGGCGAAATCGTGCATCATTTGCTCATTGTTATGGATGTATCCCAATAAATGTCTCTAGAAAATAGCTTAAACAAACACAAATGCAGCTTCTTCACTGTTATTCTGGCTGCACTTTTTGATGTGACTGTAATTTAGCCGTAGTTGGCTAGCTAGCAAGCAAGGGCCAAGAACTTGGCCAGCCAGAATGGCAATGGAACATTTAGAATGAATGACTAGGTCTCGTCCATAGATACAGAACAAAAAGACTGAACGACTGGGTCGCGTCTCTGGCAACCGAACCGATAGAACAAACAACTGACTGGCTTGGGTAGCAACCCTAGATTTGTGTTGGGACTATATCTTGTGGAAGGATGAAATAGTGTGAATAAATTAATCAAAATATTGTTTTTAATGAAAATATGTCAATCATTATTTGAACATGTTGGTAACCCGTTGTATAAAAGTGATAATGCCCTCGAAGCCTTACAACACCCGTGCCAATATCCTCCAAACACCGGCTTCTCGAACATTATCACCTACATATTGAATTGTGTTTGGTTGTCAAAGCAACCAAATAGCAACATTTGAAGCATTTGTATTTTCAGTTCAAATATTTTCATCTGTGCCACTGATTTAATCTGGCTTTAAATATTGGTGTGTTGGATTCACTTCTCCATCTCAACCAAAAATCTATGTTAAAGAATAGTCAAATCAAACTTTATTTATAGTGGTTGAGATGGAGACGTGAATCCAACATACCAAATATTCATTTGTAGACAAACTGGAATTAAAGCCAGACTAAGTCAGTGGCACAGATGGAACTATTCAAGTAGAAGATACGTCTCCTTCAAATGTTGATATTCGGTTGCGTTGACAAGCAAACATGATTCAATATCACTTTTGAAATACAATAAATAGCCTATTAACTTGTCGACAAGTTAACAAATAATATTTTGGAATCATGTCTCCAACTCAAGCATGAATAAAAGTTAAAGAATGGAATTAAGCCAGTGGCTCAGATGGAACTGTCCAAACAGTAGATACACCCCCTATGTTGATATTTGGTTGTCAACACAACTCAATATTCATTTTGTAATACAGTAAATAGCCTTAACTTTAGGCTATCTTACAAACTAATGTAACATTCAACCTTAGAATGAGTAACACGTCCATGGCCACATTTTGAGGTTACTGCAACTATACATTCCTTCTTATGTACTCATATAAATCGTGCATGTTCAATTTAGCATGCATAGGTCATCACAGGCCTGTGGAGCTCTTCGCGATGGCTGTCATAATCTGTGCAGAATCTCGAATAGCATTGATCACTTGCACCATGTACTTTTAATGTATTCTCAACTGCAATCCAGGTCATTTGGTTCTGCTATTAGATGAAGCACAGTGATATCACATGAATCGGTTGTATAAATAAACTAAATATTTCTGGCATTGTATTCCCGTTTGCTTTTAAATGGTTGAAAGTGCAGTGATAGACATTTGGGTTCGAAAAATCAGACATTGTTTTTTTCGTTGGAATTTGGTTGTGCTTTTAGATGGTTGGAAGCCTAGTGATAACACATTGGAAATTCAAATAACTTTTTGCTGTTTTTTGTTGTTGTTGTTGAGTGGGTTAATATAGGTGGTAATCTCATTGATCAACGTCTCAACCAAATATTACCCAATTATCCATGTTGAAATGACGCAGTGTGCCCAGTGGGAATGTATCCATCATTTATTTGGCTCACTGAACGAGTCAGTCAAACTACAGTGTGTGTATACGAGGTCCTGGTTGAATTCCACACATTGCTGCTGACACATTGTTCACAACCACATACCTCCGACATTTGACACTGATAATTAGTCCCTGTGTGTTTTCAAACTCAATGACAGTGTCACCTGTAACTACTGTAGCAACAGAAAATCTGTCAAATGGCAATACAACACTTCTAAAGCAAAGGCCCTGATCTGACAGGATTTTTCGGGGGGTCATATTATTTATTATCTGTGTCCACGGAGAATTCCATAACTTTATACTTGGGAGTTAAGCAGGGAATATAATAGAGCCTGAGAACTGCTTAGACAACAGAAAAGCTGCTGCCTTGGAAAGCTAATCATGTCCCCTGTAGCCCCTGAAGCCACTTTGTGGGAAGAAGTCATACTGAGGTGTTTTTGTCAAGTAATTTTACTCTCCCTGTACAATAGAGATGATCCACATTTATTTATGTTTTTGTTTTGCTTCTTGTTGCTTTTGGCAGCTTTGATACTTCAGAGAATGTTCTGTGTCATGATTGGAAAGTATCAACTAGCCACCTCAACAGTTAGAGGTACTTGAACGTGGCATATACTTTACAGTTGCTTTCAACAACAACAACAGAATACGCCCTTTGTGCCTGTGTAGACGTGTTGATTACACTTACCTAATTTGTCATATTAAGATACTTATTAAGACACTGTGCTTACAGGAAATATGGGCCAAAACATGATACCAGGTGTCATGTGAGCGTGTGGCCCCGGGCCCTTAGGACCCCGCTATATGTTGACACCGTCCACAGCGGCCCCCTCGCTCGCTCCAGACTTCCTGTGGGCATCAGAGCATCACCACAGCCAGCGTCCCACATGTATGTTAACAGAGCTGTTGCCAACAGCAACACATTTAATAGAAATTTAGCGGGGAAACAGTATTTCTGTGTATCTCCCGTCGGCTATGGAGGGGCAACGGTAGTTGGAATTGCAGTAGCTCATTTGCGAAGGTCACGTATTACCTTTAGGAGTTCAGGCGTAATTAGGGAGTTGAAAGCTTTTGGGCAAGAAGAGACACCGTACACCGTAGAATGGCACCCTGCCACCTCCCAAAGACAGATTGCGTAAATGTACGCGTTTAACTCGCTAGCAGATTGGCCAAATGACAGCACTTCGTTGCTGATTGTTAATAAGGGCTATTCGGAGCGTGGATGAGTATTCCTCTCGTCTAATGGGGCTGAAGAAGTGGGCCATCTGCTTCACATCACACTCTGATTGGGCGAGGGAATGGATCCTTGAATAATATTATGTTCTGGTGGAAAAAAAATCTCTCCAGGACTATCCTCCAATACCTCTGTGTTTGCCAGTTTCTCTCCAGCTGAAACATCAACATCCAATCGGAGGGGAATGAGTTTATTTAGCATTGTGACTTTGATGGATGTTGCCCTTCTCTTGAGGCAAGGAGGAGTTTAGCTCGAGACGTTTCTCTTTTACACTCTCTTGCCTGACACATCTTGCTAATGATAGTAGGCTAATATACAGGATGATAAGGCTGTGTCAGTGATTCTATTGAAGTGGTTTTGACCATATTATAACTGGGTTCTATTGACATTTGTAGGCCTATGGTTCATTACACATTCACCTCAAACCAAAAGTTCTGTGCTTTTGTTTTTGCAAAACAACCTCTGGAGTACTGGATATGATGTACAGGATATGATGCTACATCTGGGCCAAAAGTACATGTCGTGACCACTGTTGTCCGTAATGCTTTCCCCTCAACAAACAAGAGATCTAATGGTTGCTAATTTGCACCATGCAGTCAATACGTACCGATTTTGTTTTTAACCCTCTCTCTCCTTGTTTTCAGTCCATGGTACAGGAGGGCCTAAGAAAGCTAGCAGCACGGGGGATTCTTTACTTCCATATTCCCAAAGATTAAGGCTTTTGAGGGGAGCTTGCTCTTATGTTGGAGTGGAAACTCGGCGGAAATGTAACTCTTCAACAAATGTGACACGACACACTAATACCCGATGTTGACTGCACTTTAAAGGGATCCGAATCAGAGTGCTCCCTATAATTTTACGATGATGTTTCTTTTGACTGACTTATTCCTGTGCCTGGCGCTGCAAATGCTCCATATACGCATACAGGCAAATGGTTTTCAAAATATATAAATGGCCAAACGTATAGGCAATGGTGGTCACATCAGAGAGCGCTCTTTACCTTTCTGAAGTATCAGACATTTTAAATCAAGGTCAAATCAACGACGGGATCATTCTTTCTTAATAAAAGCCTGGCTTTCCTCCTGTCTTTATACCAAATGAGGACTTTTCCAGATGTCAAATCTGAGAAAGGGCTCCCATAGATGGGTTACCTGTTGCTTTTGTGTTAACATCAGGCATTGATTTCGTAGACTTCGGCCTTGGGGCTTGGCTTATGCTATTCCCTCTTATGTTCAATTGCCTTTTCATATGAAACCATTACCCACCGGTTCTGTGACGCACACAGCCACTTTATAGGGGTCACTTTTTTTAAACAGTGACATTGCCTGGTAAAAATGTGGATTTCTTAATATTACTTTAATTGCAGGGCTGCGTATTTCAAAAAAAAAAAATAAGTTAAGGAAACAATTTCCCGCGTTACCCGATTTGACTTGAATGAGTATTACATACTTACTTCAGCTCAGTCCCAGTCTTTGTAAAGGCCAGTAATGGATTTCCGTGGAGTAGAGAAGGTATCGACAGAGTTCTCCCCCATACTGTATGTTTATATTCACAGTGACACATTGTGTCAGGAATACCAGTGACATAAGGAGTGTCTCTCCTAGGAGTTTTAGAGGCCAGCCTATCACAGTCATACAAGGGTTCCTCTCAGAACACAGGCTTTTCCTGGAACATAGCAACTAGCTAGCAGGGCCCCTGCTCCTGGAGGAGTTAAGTTGCATCACAAACAGACACCAAAGGGCTGCCGCCAGTCGAGGGGAGCGGGATCCATTTCAGGCCCAAGAATCTCTTACAGGTCGCTTTGACCTCTGCCCCTGCCCACCCCCCAGTTAAAATTACTCCCCATCACTTTGGGAATGTATACTGGAGCCCTGTAAAAGGCAGAGTACACACACATTCTCTCTCCCTCTCTCTCTCTCTCTCTCTCTCTCTCTCTCTCTCTCTCTCTCTCTCTCAAACCCTCTCTATCTCTCATGTGTAGACATGTGTCTACATTTTCATTTGAGTCATTTAGCAGACACTCTTATCCAGAGTGCACATTGACAGATTTTTCACCTAGTCGGCTCAGAGATTCAAGCGGTATGCAGGCCTGCTCTGCTCTGCTGGGAACGGATGTTTTTGTGCTCAGGCTGACCCCCATCAGCGCTTTGCCCCCCTTCCCGTAACCCCTTACACCCCTCTTCGGAACCTTAAGAGCTAATTAGGCCCATTAAACAGATAGGCTGCATTTCTTTCTTCTTTGTTTATGTTGGCCGCTCTGCCAAAACTGTCACGACTCCACCTTGTCAGTTTGGTTTACTGCTTTTAACTCACCAAGGACCCCTTCAACACACACACGCACACGCACACAGACACAGATACAGACAGTCACACACACACACACCCACACACATTAACGATATCTAAAGGGAATTATATGATGGTTTTGTAAGTGTACCTTTGAGATGATACATGTACCAAAATATAAAATATATTGTAATTGCAGAATTCAATCAAGTTGAAAATAGCTTGTTTTGTTGGTGATCTAAACCACTTGTGATGGTAAGTTGGTACAACTTGATGCCGTCTCCAAGCTGTTTTGTGAAAAACATCTGAAGCTTTTTTCTTTTCAGACTTCTCAAAATGCTGGAAACGGTGTTGTTTTAGGGTGAACTGTAGCTCAGTTGGCCTATCCATGGACTTCCTAGGGCACAGTATTAATATTTCATTTTTGGAGTGTAGGAGACTGGAGGAAAAGGTCAGGTCTTCGTATTTCTCTCATTTTGTTTACTCTGCAGGTCTGTCACCCTTGCTCTTGAGAGTTGATCCTTTCTGGAGTTCGTCATTGCTGGAACAGAGGAAGGAAAAGGACACGGATGTTCACATGTTTTAAAAAAAAAACATTTGTCCTGCTGTCATAATACACAGAATTGTTGTTACATTCTGAAGTACACCTATGAGGTACCATACTTAATCCAACTGAAGAGACGCTTCTTGGAGACCTCGAAGTAGAGAGGTTAAGTTGTGTGACATCTTCAACACAAATAAATCATTGTAAGTAATTGGTTTGATTCACAACACTCAATTGACTTCAAAAAAATAAATATTGAAAGGTTTGTACACACAAAAAAAGCTTGTTTCCTGAAGAAAACAATCAGATGTCCACCTTCAAGGGAAGCTTTGCTGCTGTTTTTGACTTGGAAGTAAGTTCAAAGTGCTTTGGATTCCTCTCTGGTCAAAGAATGCTCCTGCTCCCACGTAAGGAGCTCCTTCTCCACTTTCCGCTTGTAAAGACGTTAGAGCCGCAATTCTCTGAGGTGAGGAGAAAAATGTGGAGGAGCTCTATACATTTCACAGGGACACTGGGTCCTGGCCTGGCTGTCGGTCCACCACAAGCCTAAAGCGGGGGACTCTGGTTGACTTACAGGGTTAACTGAGAAACAGTGAGAGAGGCTTTTAAATAGCTGGGATTCCATTGTTACATGAGATGCCAGTTACCTCAGAATTCTGCTCAGGCACCATTGGAGACAGACAGTTCATTCACAACTTACATATTGAGTATGGCTTATCATTGTCACCTCTGCATCATCAGAGGACCTGTTAAGGCCATTCCTGGTGCGGTCTGAGTCCATCCATCCATCCATCCATGTCAACGAGCCATTTGGAAAGAGGAGAGGATGGGCTGTGCGGTGGAGGTCTGGGAAAGTGTATCGCGGGAGACGAGGGTAGAGGTCAGAAACGTAGTGCGAGGCTAATAATTTGCCCCTCTCACACACAGCAGAAACGTATAATGGGCACTTATAAATTACAGGGCCTAGAATCCCTAACCCTGGGAAGGGTTTGTCTGTCAGGGTTGCAGGCCTGTCAACACAGCTAAGGCTTCCCAGAGTCCTGCATTCAAAGGAAGGAGAAAATGTCTACCCACGCTTCTTGTTGGGAAATGACATGAAACAATAATTTAAATCTGGTGGAACGAGACAACAACGACGAAGAGACACATTGACTTCCTACTGTAGTTCCTAGTAGTCATAATGTCACATCCCATCAGATATCAGAGGGCATTATCAGTTGTTGTCAATTAAGGTTATCTGGCTCTGTATCTCTGGGCCCTTATCGAGGGGTGAGAGGTCAGGGCTGTTGCTGTGTCCCCCTGGGGCTGTGATAGAGGGGAGATGATGACACCAGCCCGTCACAATGACTTCCCCAGCTGTGAAATGAGAGAGCCTGTAGACCAAGAGAAGGGGAGGGGGGTGGGGGGGTGGTGAGAGGGGCGATCTAACAGAAAGCCGTGCCAGGGGTTGGGAGAAAAAGGCCCCAATCCAGACAGTTGGTTTGCTCATCTAGCCGTTAAACAGACGTTTGATGCCCCCAAGATTAACAAGGTTATTTACAGTGCTGGAGAGCTGTGACAAGCCAGCAACGGTGGCCTCTCTTTACATAACAGCCCATCAGTGGGTTGTCAGGCAGATGTGTGTTTAAATGTTTGTACTATCAGTGTGTGTGTGTGTGTGTGTGTGTGTGTGTGTGTGTATATGTGTGTATGTGTTGTGTTCGAGACAAAAGAAGGGTTAGTGTTCTCGATCATGGTGTCTAGATCTGAGAGCAGGGTTTAGTGTACAGGTCACATACACTGTGTAAATTAGTTCTGTGTAAATTTATTTGGTGTAAATTGTGCGGTGACCTGAGTCTGCTCTTTTGACCCCGGGAGCCTCTGTCCCAGTGTACTTCCGACAGGCCACTCTCCCAAAACAGTCATGTTCAGAGTTGTGAATGAGAGGGTAGCTAGCTGCTTAATTGTTGGAGGTGCCCTTTAATCTGAATGATAAGGAAGTCTCTGGATGTTTCAGGCTCTTTTCAGAGAGAGACTTGAAATGCCTCAAAATCTGTGACTGGGATAGTAAACGCATAAATAAGGACTTGAAGGTCCATGTTTATTCCCCTTTCTATGTGTGGCTCTTTAGTTGACATGGCCAGTGCTTTCCCCCTCCCTGTTTTGGTGCCAAGAGCTGGGCCTCCCAGTGAAATCTAAAAGACCCTCCAGAGAAAGCACCCCTCTGCTCTCCCAGGCACAGACCCACCAAACATGATACCATCATTTACTGTAGTGCTGCACCCCCCCCCCCTCCCCAGCTCCGGGCCAGGCTAGGAGGGGTAGACAGGCTTTCACAGCCAGGTCGAGGTAGTGATGGTGGGGACGGGGGGGCGCAGGGCAGGGTAGGGGGGAAAGTAGTGTTTTCAGCCGGTCAAGGCCCTTCATAGTAATCCAGGATTAGACCCCTCTGCGTGTGCGTGTGTGCGTCTGTGCATGTGTACGCGTGTGTGTGTGTGTGAAAAAGTCAAAAATGATGTTTCTCTCTCGCCCATGGTAACAGTGGCCATCTAGAATACATTGAACACATTAAATTACTGAAGATGCCTAGCTGGTAGAGACATGCCAAAGACAGGTATACCGTCAGATTTCTGTGTTTGAAATCATGTTGGGAAAAAAGGATGCTCTACTTTTTCAAAACTGAGGCATCATCATGAGCCCCTGTGGGCTGTGTGACCAGAGGGCAGTGGAGGCAGCATGGAACAGTCTCAGGGCCTTTGTCTCAGGGCCTTTGTCCCAGGCCTGTCGGAAATGTTTGGCTGCGGTTCATGGGTGTCCATGACTCTGGAATGGAATGGACTGGGGGAGATGTGAGAAATACGCAAACACCTGTGTTTGGCAACAGGTTCATCTCCCTGGCCCAACTTGTGATGTCAGTTCTGACCTAGTTACCAAAGTTTCTGTTTCCTTTTGTGAAACAGCCCTACACTACCACCATAATATTTACTGTGTGTCTAAGAGAGCTACAACACCACAGTTATTTCAGTGAATTGGGAAGCTTAAAGATATGGCCTCTTTATCTGTCTTTGCTGTTCAGTATTTACACTTGACCCTCCTGTGATTACTGATGCGTGGTGACATGGATCTCCCAGATTATGAGGTAATAACAGAGAGCTGGGTTGGACACCACTGTGTATCCATGGTGAATCGGTCTCGCTCCAGTGAGCCAAAATTGGATTTCAGGACTCCCTGGCAGCACTATTTCTATGTGGCAGTAGTTTGAGTGGAGGTAGGCACTGCAGTAGTGATGGTGGGCGTTTGGTCAAGGGTTCTGCTTGGCCGGTCTGAGATGCAGGGCTGAAGAATGGGCAGGTGTTGCATACAGAACTGTTTTGTTCTGGGGTTAACGATCAAACAGCAGATGGTTTGTGAGCCAATGTGGCCACCAGCGCCAGCCAGCACCATCAGAGAGAGGACCACTTCTATATCCTGGAGCTTCCTTTGTTCCGGAAACCTCCAGATTTGAGTTATCACCCCAAGGATTGCAATTTGGGATCGTTTTATTGGCATCCACGTCAGGCCTGGGGTCCCGTGTTTCATGCTTTGAAGTCTATAATTCCTGGAAGTGCATGGCAAGTGACCGCCCTGCAGCCATATACCCCCACCCCTTTCAGATCATGGATGGTTTACATTGAAAGGCCTTATTTGCCACAGTCAGGGATGATGACTGTGGTAAGATGAATGGTAGCCATGGATACGGCAGACAATTGTCATAATTTGGATCTGGTGAAGTAGGGAGAAGTAGCTGGAGACTGATTGAACGGTCTTGGTGCAAATGTGAATGATGTAATTCTACTATTGCATGTCTAGAAAGTGGGAAGGTTGTTTTTGAGTGTAATCAAACACCAATGTATGTTCAAGTTAAACTAAGAATGAAATGATTCTCAATACCCTCATAATACACAATAGGTAACATTGTTGAAAAAAAATGACCACATCTAATTCCCTAATTCCCTTTTTGACTGACCAACCTTTTCACATGGGACTTCAATTCAGAATTCCCTGAGCTTTCCCTCCTGTTCTGTGAAAGGAGATTCCTTTTCATAAGACCTTGCCTAGCCTGAGGCTGTACCAACCTGAAGTTGATCTCTTTGGCTTTTGAGTGGAGCCTGTTCAGCCTTTAGAGGAGAGTGTAAGACAGGGTCTGGACATGTTTTCTACGAAGAGCTGACTTCCCCCTGTTTTAGAATGCCCTGTTGTTCCGTAGGGGAGTGTTCCCACGAGACGTGCCTAATTTCTTCTGTGGACTGCGAGAGAGTCCATATGCTCCAGTTAAACAGTGGAGGACAAATAAGGCCTGTTCTCAGTTTAGCGATGTAGTGTAAGGATTTTTGAGTGTGTGTGTGTACATAAAGGTCACTACGCTACAGAGGTTTATTAGTGTCTGTGTACCGTGACGGGTCTCTTCACAATGGTGGGTATGTGTAAAGTCATGGTATGTGCATCCATACAAACCTACTAGTTGGGTATTTAGACACTGTTTGGACATCGATTTCATCCACTTTAGAACATAATGACGCACTTTCGATCGAATCGATCTGTGCAAAGCATTGACGCTTTGTGGAGAAGCTGTAAACGTGTGTGGGTCTGTGTTTTAAGGGAGCCGTTCCAGTCCGTTTCCTGTTTTCTGGCCTTTTTTGTGGGTTCCCAGGAGCAAAAGGATCTGGGTCTTGTCTCCCAAAATGCGGGTGAGCTGGAGTCTATGCACCTTGGATTGACTCTCCTGGAATGCAATATCGGATTCAAACGTCTCCACCCCTTTGTCCATGTCACCCGTATCCATGGAGCACAACTGCTGTTGGCAGGGCAGGCCTAGAGGCCCATAGCAGCTCAACCTGCCAGTCTGAGCCCAGCGTCAGCAATGATTTTGAGAGAGACCAGTAGGCGGGTTTAGGGCATGTTTGGTTTATGGGAGAGATGCACTCTCAGAGGGACCCCTGGAATAGAACTGGTTTGGGATTCAGGGGTTCACAGCTGGGGTTATAGGGTGACTTTATACCCAGCAGAGGGGTGAAGTTGTTTATATGTGTGTGTGTTCTGTTGGGGGTTTGGTCAGGTGAGGGGGGGGGGGGGTTTGCTGAGGTTTCTGTCTGAGCATTCAGTGGATGTGTAGGACATCTCTTGCAGATCACAGCAGGTCTGTCTTCTGTGTAGCAGGGGAAGACATCTGGAAAGAGAGAAAAAGAGTGAGAGTGAGTGGTGAATGTCTGTGTTGACTGAGCAGGTTCTGGGAACTGACTCTGGTCAGTGTTGTCTGTAGTTACGGTCAGACAGGGACAGATGAGACTGAGACAAGATGTTCAGCTTTCTCCACATCTCTACGGATTTAGAATGAATGCTGCCTCCCCTTTGGCATCCCCGTGGCAATGTGACGCAAATATCGGACAAAAGATTCTGCCGTGCTCAGAAGTATTTCAATTGAGTCCTCAGACTCAGAATTTATTTTTTCACCTCAAATATTTTATCCAATAATAACCGGATCATTTCTTCAGACACCTTTTCAAATCAAAGATCAAATCAAATCAAATTGTATTTGTCACATGCGCCGAATACAACAGTGAAATGCTTACTTTACAAGCCCTTAACCAACAATGCTTGAAGAAGTTTTAAGAAAAGTTAGGGGATCCTACCCACCTTCATGTTGACCAGGTCACCAGCCATATTACTCTCTGAAAATGTCCGTTTTATTTGGTCACACAGCTCAGAGATCATTACTGTGGTCCTTTACTCCAGTGTGGTTGTATAGAGTTTTATTTAGAGATGTAATGGAGAGCGGTGAAGAAAATGTTCTCATGTCCCCGGCAACAGTCCTTAATAACTAACTAAGCCGTAGGGATCGGTGCACATAGCAGTAACAATTTACAAGCAGCATTATGCATGGTTCATGATTATTTTTGTTTTCTTGTTCAGATCTCTTGTTCAAATCTCAGAGCTTCTGTTTCTGGTTGAAAGGGGAAGCGAGGAGGGAGGAAGGGAAGGGGGAAATGGGGTTCAAGGGGGTTGTGAGTTGAAGGTATGTGAGAATGTCTTGTCAGTCATTACTCCACTCTGCTGGACGTACGCTTGTGTTCGCGGCCAAGTCTGTTTTTCCCATTTAGGCTTCCACCTTCTCAAGGAAGAAACCCGATACTTTCATGTGATTTGGGTTTTCACTTTGTTTGTCTTTGCAGTGGATATGTCATTCTTCAACAGGCCTGTGTTTATTTTTCATATCCTGTTTTGTGGGGAACATAAATAGACAATTGATTGGGACACACGCTTTGATATTTCTCACGGGAGAGGCTATATGGACACGCCTGGTGCTCAAATTGATGACGTATGCCGTGCAGCTGAGGGTCGAGTGGAGACGAATCGATTCGGTTCAGTCAGTCGTCCTGATGAGCCCTTCCCAGCTAGCTAATTTATGTTGGCTAGCTGGCAACAACAGCAGCATGGCACTAGTTAAAACTTGTAAATGGAAGTGATGCTTATTTCGATGGGCATGGGAGAAATAACTTGTAGTATTGGTCCCCAGCTGGGACTCTGGATGTCACCATGACATGTCAATTAGCTAACGTAACGTCAAGCCAGTGTGAACGACCAGTGCAACGATGTTGTATCGAGGCCACCGTTGCCTCCCACTGGGCGGCAGTTGCTTCACCGTGCAACTGTATCACATGTCGCTGGCGGTAGCTAACGTGGCCAATTCGTTCCATCCCACTTGATTATATCTCGAGGAAGGTAGCAGCCTACACGATAAATAACTTGTAATATTGGTAGTAGCCATCTGGATGTCACCATGATAGTCTACTGACTACTCAATGGGGAGAGTTGGCACTGCATGCCGGAAACACAATAACACAGGGGCACAGTGTGTCCTGAGTCCCGCTTGCCAAGCACTGCTGTCCTGTAGTAGTTTAGAGGGAAGTAGCTAGATATTGTAGCTAATACCTGGCCAGGGTGACAGCTAAAGCACAGTGGCTGCTTTTGTAGTCTGGAAAAAAATGGAATGATTCTGACCACGTCCCAACTTCGGCAGACAAGTTTGACATTTTTCTGAAGTTTCTTGCCACAAGCATACCACTGCTTAGCTGGGGAGGGCTCATTGGGATAATTGACTGAACCGAATCCGCTTGTCCCAACTCAACTGTCGCTGCGCAACATACCGTACGGCATACGTTTTGGGCACCAGGAGTGTCTGTATAGACTTTCCCATTTCTCAGAGGAAGTGCAGTGATATCCTGTGGTCTGAAGTGCTTCCTCTTGGTCTGAATGTGCTTCGTCATAATTTGTAAAAAATTATATAGCGGCACTAATAAAAAAATAAAGATATATATGGAAAAAATACAGAGTGACTGAGCCAAATTGTGATTCGTAGACAGACGGGACATATTTCTTTATTTCTCTGAACCTACACTAGACCACTTTTCTTTGCACAGTTCCTATTTTCATTCCCTCGCTGATTATGTCTCAAACTCAGCAACACTTCGCATCTCGAAAATGAAGAGTGAATCAATTAAGTGTTGCTGCATTGTTGTTTTTGAAACGTTAGTAGATTGATTACAGCCATCCCAGCTCAGTGTATTTGATTCATTTGTTTGGAAACAGGATCCGCTGCTCTGACTAATGTTTCCGTTTCCAACATTTTACAACACATTGAGGTGCCCATGCTAATGACTTTGTGTAATGGAACTTTTCTCAGCTCCTGACATTGCAACAGAAATGTGGCTGCAAACCTGTGGCTTTACCATTGGATGCTTTCCTAATTCTAGTTCCTCTCTAACTTTCAGGGGTCTCAGATAAGGTGAGGCGGGGGGGGGGGCATGAGGTAGGAATGAGGGAGGTAGAGGGAAAGGGGGATACCTAGTCAGTCGTACAACTGAACGCATTCAGCTGAAATGTGTCTTCCGCATTTACCCCAACCCTCTTGAAATCAGAGAGACGGGGCAGTTTGTAGACAGGGGGTTAATTCAGAGTATCTGAAACTCAAGCTTAGCGGTGGCTCTTCTGTGAGGAAAATAGGCCCGGCAGGAGTTTAGATAGAATCACAAGCTCATCTTTCTGTTCTCCGGGCTGCAGGAACACTTCAAGGACTCAGTGCACATTGGTGTCCAACTGGTAGAGCTCCAGCATCAGGGCCTGGATACATTCTGTTATACGTGAAGTCTACCCCAGGCAGTGGCAGTTAGCTTGATCACCACTGACAGTCTTTTCTGCTCAAATATCCAAGTAGCAAGAAAAAGAATGCGAACCCTTTGGAATTACATGGATTTCTGCATACATTTGTCCTAACATTTGATCTGATCTTCATCTAAGTCACAACAATAGACAAACAGTTTGCTTAAAATAATAACACACAAGCAATTATACATTGTCATGTCTTTATTGAACACACCGTGTAAACATTCACAGTGCAGGGTGGGAAACGTATGTGAACCCTTGGATTTAATAACTGGTTGACGCTCCTTTGGCAGCAATACCCTCAACCAAACGTTTTCTGTAGTTGCGGTCAGAAGGAATTTTGGACCATTCCTCTTTACAAAACTGTTGAGCTTCAATTGGTGGACAGACATTCTCCTGCAGAATGTATCGATAAATATGGGAATTCATTTTTCTGTTGATGATAGCAAGCTGTCCAGGCCCTGAGGCAGCAAAGCAGCCCCAAACCATGATGCTCCCTCCACCATACTTTACAGTTGGGATGAGGTTTTGATGTTGGTGTGCTGTGCTTTTTCTTCTCCACACATAGTGTTGTGTGTTCCTTCCAAAAACTCAACTTTAGTTTCATCTGTCCACAGAATATTTTCCAGGTGATCTTTTGTGAACTTCAGATGTGCAGCAATGTTTTTGTTTCTACAGCAGTGGTTTCTTCCGTGGTGTCCTCCCATGAACACCTTTCTTGTTTAGTGTTTTACGTATTGTAGACTCGTCAACAGAGATGTTAGCATGTTCCAGAGATTTCTGTAAGTCTTTAGCTGACACTCTAGGATTCTTCTTAACCTTACTGAGCCTTCTTCGCTGTGCTCTTGCAGTCATCTTTGCAGAATGGCAAGATCTAGGGAGAGTAGCAACAGTACTGAACTTTCTCCATTTCTAGACAATTTGTCTTACCGGGGACTGATGAACATCAAGGGTTTTAGAGATACTTTTGTAACCCTTTCCAGCTGCAAGTCAACAATTCTTAATCTTAGGTCTTCTGTAACCTCTTTTGTTCGAGACATGGTTCACATCAGGCAACGCTTCTTGTGAGTTTTGTTTTTTTAAAGGGCAGGTCAGCTCTAACCAACATCTGCAATCTCGTCTCATTGATTGGACTCCAGGTTAGCTGACTCCTGAATCCAATTAGTTTTTGGAGAAGTCATTAGCCTAGGGGTTCACATACTTTTTCCAACCTACACTGTGAATGTTTTAATTATGTATTGAATATAGACAAGAACAATACAATAATGTCTGTGCTATTAGTTTAAGCACAGTTAGTCTAATGTTGTGACACATTTTACCGGCCAATTTATGCAGAAATCCTGGTATGTCCGAAGGGTTCACATACTTTTTCTTGCCACCGTAGAGATAAGACAAGGTCAAATATTGTTTGCTCATACACTGTTTTCCCTTTCCAGATTTGTAGGCCTACAATTCGGGGCTGTTCTTCTTATAATCAAACCCAGGCTGTGTTTTGGTCTCTTTAAGCTGATAGGTTAAAGACCCAAGCAGTTACAGACCTATATCCATCCTGCCCTGCCCTTCTTCGAATCCCACCGTACCTTCTCCGCTGTGCAATCCGGTTTCCGAGCTGGTCATGGATGCACCTCAGCCATGCTCAAGGTACTAAACAATATCACAACCGCCATCGATAAAAAACAGTACTGTGCAGCCGTCTTCTTCGATCTGGCCAAGGCTTTCGCCTCTTTCGCCTCTTTCGCCTCTGTCAATCACCATAATCACCGATGACACCATATGTGTCATCGGAGGGCCTGTTGTCTGGACCACTGGCAGTCTCTATAAGGGGTACCACAGGGTTCAATTCTCGGGCAGACTCTTTTCTCTGTAAATATCAATGATGTCGCTCTTGCTGCAGGTGATTCCTTGATCCTCCTCTACACAGACGACACCATTCTGTACACATCTGGCCCTTCTTTGGACACTGTGTTAACAAACTTCCAAACAAGCTTCAATGCCATGCAACACTCCTTCGTGGCCTCCAACTGCTCTTAAACGCTAGTAAAACTAAATGTATGCTCTTCAACCGATCGCTGCCCTTCACCCGCTCCCCGACTAGCATCACTACTCTGTACGGTTCTGACTTAGAATATGTGGACAACTACAAATACCTAGGTGTCTGGCTAGACTGTAAACTCTCCTTCCAGACTCATATTAAACATCTCCAATCCCAAATTAAATCTAGAATCGGCTTCCTATTTTGCAACAAAGCCTCCTTCACTCACGTTGCCAAACATACCCTAATAAAACTGACTATCCTACCGATCCTCGACATCGGCGATGTCATTTACAAAATAGCCTCCAACACTTTACTCAGCAAACTGGATGTAGTCTAGCACAGTGCCATCTGTTTTGTCACCAAAGCCCCATATACCACCCACCACTGTGACCTGTATGCTCTCGTCGGCTGGCCATCGCTTCTATAAGTCTTTGCTAGGTAAAGCTCCGCCTTAATCTCAGCTCACTGGTCACCATAACAACACCCACCCGTAGCACGCGCTCCAGCAGGTATATCTCCTTGGTCATCCCCAAAGCCAACCGTCCAGTTCTCTGCTGCCAATGACTGGAACAAATAGCAAAAATCGCTGAAGTTGGAGACTTATATCTCCCTCACTAACTTTAAGCATCAGCTATCTGAACAGCTTACCGATCGCTGCATCTGTAAATAGCCCATCCAACTACCTACCTCATCCCCATATTGTTTTAATTTACTTTTAATGCTCTTTTGCACACCAGTATTCCTACTTGCACATCATCATCTGCACATCTATCACTCCAGTGTTAATTTGTTAAATTGTAATTACTTCGCTACTATGGCCTATTCATTGTCTTACCTTCTCACCCCATTTGCACACACTGTATATAGATTTTTCTATTGTGTTATTGACTGTACTTTTGTTTATCCCATGTGTAACTCTGTGTTGTTGTTTTTTGTCACACTGCTTTGCTTTATCTTGGCCAGGCCGCAGTTGTAAATGAGAACTTGTTCTCAACTGCCCTACCTGGTTAAATAAAGGTGAAATAAAAAAAATGTATGAAAAAGGTTATGGGTTGTTGATGCCACTGGCTCTGTTCTTCAAGTTAAAAGGCAATACTAATTTTATAGCCCCTTTTAACACTGGACTCAATGTGTTGTCTGTATCTGGCCAAATGCCAATCCTTTAGCACACATGGTTAAAACATTAAGTTCTTTCCTATTTATTTCAGCAATGCAACCAATGTATGCTCTTGGAGCTTCTGTTTTAATGACGTCTAGCACAGCAAGACCCCCCCCCCCCCCTTCTTTCTCCTGGTAACCCAATATGAAGAGGTATTGGCTCCACAAATCGACATCGCACCTCATTTTTGCACTTGGCAGCAGAGTGGTTGGTTATGAATTGAAGTGGCGACTGAGCCTCCAACCCGGTGGTCCTAGGGGAGTTCTGATGTCTGTGCTTTTTCACATTACCAGTGTGACATAGCTGGCCAAATGCATTTGTCTAACACAGCCCTGAAAGATGAGAGAAGTCATATATGGAAGGGGAACGTAACAAGTTTGTTTTGGTTGGTTTAAGAGCTGGAGGGATTATGAATGTGACTAATTGCCATGTAGAAGTCAAGCTGTTATTTGATTTTGACCAAATGATGATATATGTCAGCAGCACACTGAGATATATGGACCACTGATGTCATGAACTGTAATATGCCAACTGCATCAATCCTTTGTGGTCAGAGCCAAGCAAAGGTTATTTACAGTAAATCCATCATGTAAGCTTAAATGTATGCATAACACTCATTTGGGAAATTATATATACACTATATATACTAAAGTATGTGGACACCGATTCAAATCAGTGAGTTCAGCTATTTCAGCCACACTCATTGCTGACAGGTGTATAAAATCGAGCACCCAGCCATATAATCTCAGCAGACAAACATTGGTGGTAGAATGGCCTTCCTGAAGAGCTCAGTGACTTTCAACGCGGCACTGTCACAGGATACCACCTTTCCAACAAGTCAGTTTGTTAAATTTCTGCCCTGCTATAGCTCTATGGCCCACCATGCACACCTGCCAGGGCTATTATTAGAGGCTGTAAGAGAGGAGGTACTGTAAATGAATGTCATTGTTACTAATCCAAATGTAGGTACTGGTATTGAGGTAACCTTTAGGTGGCAAACCGTTAAGACAGATTGAGTTAAGCTTTCCGAGATGATATCAAGACCGTAGCCTTTTATTTGGGGAAGTGGGCATGGTAAATAATCCGATCGCAATTGCTCCATCAGACAACAGGAAATCATTAGAGCCCTAACACATAGTTTCCCTATCATCTATCATAAGCTGTTTGCTCCATTAATTTTCTGCTAAGCATTGTATTTAGCTGTACCAAGGCCAGATCCCTCCGATTAGACCCCGGGAGACAGAACTCTCCACCTCTGACAACACTAAACCCACGCGCCGCTTCGGGCCCCAGTCCAAAAACCACAGGATATGTCCAAATAACTCCTGATGATTTTAAACATAAGCAAATGAAATGTAGCTGCCACGTCCAAGCCACGTATTCAAATCACTCCACTGGGTTGTTTCCTTTGGCTGATGACGAACAGCTTAGGAAGTGCGTAGTGCATGACATATTGGTTTTCATGACAGAGGCCCGTGGACTTGTGAAGGTTATTTAACAGCTACAGTAGGGCCCTCTAGGGTTACAGTGGGAGCATCCTTGAGAAGGCGTTGAGGAGGCTTATCCGGAGTTTGCTGGTAAAAACTCCTGAAACCCAGCACGCATTTGCTCTGTGGATTTTCCCATTTTCCCGCGATCCCTCCCAGTTGTATAGTGAGTTGAAGTCTAATTCCTTTAGCGTTTGTCAGATCTGGCAGGTTTTAATACATTCTTCCTCCTTTTAATCTTCGATTTATTCGTGAGATGAACTGCAGACCAGTAGATGTGGTGTTTTGAAAAGGTTGAATGTTGGAGACCAGCTGCCCTCTACCTCTCCATTGGCATTCCTGTCTGTTCAAAGGCCTCCTTGTCTGGCAGTGAAGCCAAATAGTTTTTTCCCCCTGTGTCTCTTTTGTGTGCTGTTAATTCATGGCCTTAAAGTCCAACAACAGTTACATCCGTACAAAAGCGAACCATGCCAGCCTGAATGAAACTTGCAATTTGAACGCACACCCACTGCCAAAGGGATAGTTCGGGATTTTGACAATGAGGCCCTTTATCTACTTCCCCATAGTTTGATAAACTCGTGGATAACTCGTGGATAATATTTGCATGCAGTTTGACGGAAGTTGCTAACTAAAGCCATTGAGAACTAAGGTTAGCTCAATGACTGGAAGTCTACACCTAGCTGTTCCTGTAGACTTCCAGTCATTGCTCGAACACTAGTTAGCACTGGCTCGTAAAATGACCTCTAACTTCCTTCATACTGGACACAGATACATAAAAATTGGATCCACGACATCATCTGTCTCTTGTGAAGTATATGAAGGGCCTTGTTCCCTCCCGTGTGGCGCAGCAGTTTCATCACAGTGCTTGAGGCATCACTACAGTTCCGGGTCCGATCCCAGGCTGTGTCACAGCCGGCCGTGACTGGGAGACCCATGAAGCGGCGCACAATTGGCCCAGCGTCGTCTGGTTTAGGGGAGGGTTTGGCTGGCTGGAATTTCCTTGTCCCATTGTGCTCTAGCAACTCCTTGTGGCGGTCCAGGTGGCTGCAAGTTGACTTCGGTTGGCAGTTTCCTCCGACACATTGGTGCAGCTGGCTTCCGGGTTAAGCGAGCAGTGTGTCAAGAAGCAGTGCGGCTTGGCAGGGTCATGTTTCGGAGGATGCATGGCCCTCAACCTTCGCCTCTTCCGAGTCCGTAAGGGAGTTACATCGATGGGACAAGACTGTAACTAGCAATTGGATATCACATAATTGGGGAGAAAAAGGGGTAAAAGTATAAACAATTATATGGACTTGGTGTTTTACCAAATAGGACTATCTTCTGTATACCACCCCTACCTTGTCACAACACAGCTGATTGGCTCTATTCGCATTAAGAAGGAAAGAAATTCCACAAATTAACTTTTAACAAGACACACCTGTTAATTGTAATGCATTCCAGGTGACTGCCTCATGAAGCTGGTTGAGAGAATGACAAGAGTGTGCAAAGTTATTAACAAGGTGGCTACTTTGAAGAATCTAAAATATATTCTGATTTTTTTAACACTTTTGGTTACTACATGACTCCATCTGTGTTATTTCATAGTTTTGATGTCTTCACTATAATTCTACAATGTAGAAATTTGTACAAATAAAGAAGAACCCTTGAGTAGGCGTGTCCATACCTTTGACTGGTACTATAGATAAACACACAAAAAAAGGCCTCATTGCCAAAATTATCCCTTTAAAAAAAGAACAACCTTCCTTTAACTAGGAAAGTCAGTTAAGAACAAATTCTTATTTTCAATGACGGCCTAACTGCCTTGTCCAGGGGCAGAACAACAGATTTTTACCTTGTCAGCTTGGGGATTCGATCTTGTAACCTTGTGGTTACTAGGCCAATGCTCTAACCGCTAGGCTACCTACCACCCCAAGTTAATGAAAGAGGAGACAGGGTGACCCCTAATTAACCCTATTAGTCCCACGACTCCAGCAAAAATTTGCTTTTCATTTATATCTGACTTTAATTTATCTTCATATATTTCCTCACAGTGAAATCTTTTACCAAAACAATTTAACAAACAGTTGCATTAATTCGTTTTATTGACAAATGTGGATTAAAATGTCATGTCCGCCAAAGCAGAAACCTGATAAAAATGAATTTATGTCAATGCGGTAAGTACAGAAATTGTTGCTCTGTGGGAAAATAATATCCAACTAGTTAGTGACTGTGAGGAGTTTGGAATTTGTGAATTTGTGACAGCAACTATGTCAGATTATTACAGTATTATAGACACTATGTCATGGGATTTCCTATGAATTTCTATGTAGAAAAAACCCTTACCTTCAAATCAAATTTGTATTTGTCACATGTGCCGAATATAATAGGTGTAGACCTTACTGTGAAATGCTTACTTACAATGCTTACTTACCCAACAATGCAGAATTTTTTTTTAAGTAAGAAAATAATGCTAAAAAGAAAACAGAAACTAGGCTATATACAGGGGGTTACTGTCAATGTGCGGGCGTACAGGTTAGTCAAGGTAATTGAGGTAATATGTACGTAGGGGTAATGTGACTATGCATAGATAGCAAACAGCGAGTAACAGCAGCGTATAAAAGGGGGTCAATGCAAATAGTCTGCGTAGCCATTTGATTAACTGTTCAGCAGTCTTATGGCTTGGGGGTAGAAGCTGTTAAGGAACTATTTGGACCTGGACTTGGCTCTCCGTGTACCGCTTGCCGTGCGGTAGCAGAGAGAACAGTCTATGACTAGGGTGGCTGGAGTCTTTGATCCTTTTTAGGGCCTTCCTCTGACACCGCCTGGTATAGAGGTCCTGTAAGCAGGAAGCTTGGCCCCAGTGATATACTGGGTGGTACTCACTACCCTCTGTAGCGCCTTGTGGTCAGATGCCGAACAGTTACCATACCAAGTGGTGATGCAACTAGTCAGGATGCTCTCGATGGTGCAGCTGTAGCACATTTTGAGGATCTAATGACCCATGCCAAATCTTTTCAGTCTCCTGGGGGGGAATAGGTGTTGCCGTGCCCTCTTCACAACTTTTTTTGGTCTGTTTGGACCATGATAGTTTGTTAGTAATAACGACTCTTGTGTAGCTTGTGAGCATCATTGAGCAAAACAAATAGTTTGTAACTCAAACTATTTCGGACTCAACAGACATTCTTGTAAAAAAGACCCGGCCCCGGGCCACTTTGGGATCCACCCGTGTTTCACAAACTCTGCTCTATGTATAAAAGGATTTAGAAGTCCTAAATCACCCTAGCTTTACAGTGGCACTCAATGGGTTAAAACCAACGCTCAGTTCCAAAGGCCTGACAGTGACAATGATTATGTGAATTAGCAATTAAGGAAAATGTAACCTAGTATCCTGCAGCACTGCTGTTTAACCTAATTCTCGAATGATATAGTTTAAACTGTATGTTTCAAATGCTCTGGGTAACGTTTTCGTTACATGGGAACACCAACATTACTGCTGCTCCTTATAATGTACAGCAGCCTACATTTATAGTATTTTTTTATCACTAGACATGCAAACTCATTAATATACTGCATGTACGCGCTTAAAAGGGTACAGCTAACTGAGGGTGTTCAAATAGATTCTGCTCCAAAACCTGTCATTGGGACTGGATTCCACCGGAGACACAATTCAATTGTTGCCGTTTCACATCCATGATTTAAATAGAGGAACATATGTCAGTTGCTAAAAACAAAGGGAGATTTATGCACCCCTCCATTAAACCACTTACTGCAAAGGAGTGGAAGAGGAAGCCTTTCTTCTGCCCAGTCTGGAGGGCTGTTCAACTTTTAAATGTGTGCCTCTCCCTCCCGAGAGCAATTTGGGAGAATAATGGTAAAGTCAGGTTAATGGTGGCTTTTCTGGCACAACCACAATAGCGTCTTTGTGGTGATCTGCTGTAAGAGGCACTGCGTAATTATTTAATCTCAGGGCTTAGTGACGTTCTGTGGTCCAACAGTTGTTTGGAAAAATATTTCAGTCTCAACCCATTTTCTCTCTTTCAGACATTCCAGGAATGGTACAAGAAGAAACAGAATGGGATCGGGTTGTGAAAGACTGAACAGAGATGTTTTATTTGTGTGCAGAAAGTGAAAGGCAGGTCCTCTGATTGGTGTTACCCAGCATTGATAGCCTGCAACATAAAGTAATGCTTATTACATTGATGATGAACTTACACGGCATTTAATGATTTTCTCCTGATCTGGTATTGCAGTGTGTTTACATTTATCTGTTCAATGTGGTCACTTCCCTCTGCACATGGCCTCTGAAGCTATTACAGTATGTAAACCATGGAAGGAGACAGTCGAGGGCATTTAAACCGTGTACAGCATGTGGTGCCCCCACTCCCCCTTAGTTTATTGGCTCTTTACCTAAAGCTCTTTTCCCATGGCCTCCACATCCCATGGTAACTAACTAATGGAACCAGAGTTTGTCATGCATCGACACCCATCTCTTCAACCATGAACAAGCTTATCCAAGCTAAATGACACATAGACAATATGTCTGGATGTGTATGTTTTGTGTTCCATTGAAATGTATACACAAAATTCTGCTTTTGTTTGACGACCAAAGCAATTTCACTCGTGGGGTTTAACGGTTGCCTCTCAGCGGTAGTAGAGAACATCTTTTCATGAACGTTGGCCTCCCCTTTTTTCACTGTGACGTTTTCTCATATCATGACATCAGAGGCACATGAGCCCCCCCCAAAAATCATTAGCGCCTTTAAAACTATGAGTCATGTTTAACAAGGCAACAACTCTACAAGGGCTCCTTGTGAACTGGCCTGTGAACTGTCACCTTTGGGTACACTGAGAGGATCAGGGAACCTCTGCATTGGATCTCTGTGGTTAGCATAGGCTCCCTCTGGCTTGCTGTCTACTGTTCTAGACATGCTGTCTTTTCACAAGGACTCTCCCCAGGACCAGTTGAAATGAGCAGAGGAAGGGGTGTGTGATGAACTGCTGATTTGTCTAGACGTGACATTTTTGTGGAGCGCTGGGAACCTGATAGGGCCGTTGTTAATCTTTATTGGTTCCCTGTGGACGGCAGAGGTGCAGGGAGAGGCCTATCCCATTCTTTCAAAGAACTAATCTCCCTCGCCTTTTGGACCAGTCATATAGTCATATTTTTATTTGGTTATGATTTTTCCAGATTTCAATAAGAAGAGGAGGTTTTTCTCTCAGTAGCTAGGTTTTCATCCAATTGGTGACAGATTTCCATACAAATATTCTAAAATCAAATGTTGTTTTTTGCGTGAAAGAAAAACTGGGCATGATGAAGTAGTGCACATAAAAATTACTTTTGCGATTAAATTTCCATGTACCAAATAAAAATTACAAGTAAATGGGTTTTATCACATTTTCAACTCTACAGATCCTTATGTCACAAAACATGTTTTGTTATATAATGAATGTGCCCACTCTGGTCTTTGCACGTGCGATGTAGCCAAAAGCTCTCAGATACAGTGTGGGTAGTTTATCTACATGATGAGAATCCTATATTAAACAAAAGAGCAAGATTATTTGTCAAACAGCCAATCATAAAGCCATTTCCGTCGCATAACACATTTTACAGACTCAAAAAGATCCCACCTTGTCTAATGTATTTTGTTTTGTCGACATTTAAAAAGTTTACCGACGATTTAGCTGTTTCCATTAGGACTGTTGTGACATTTTTTAGCCAACATGTACTTTACTCACGTGAAAAGGTTGGATGGAGACCTGGTTAATGACAGTAAATCCCGCCCTATGCTTGAACAACTGCAACTAAAAATCCTTTATGTGCAAAAGGAAATTGTCAGAGAGCAAAATCAATTGACTGTTATTGCAAAGTATTTGTTTGCCCTCAAAAATCATGATTTAAAAAATAAAAAATACGTTTCGTAGTATGAGCATTATAGCTCTATGCGATTTATGCCCTTTAGTGCTTGTGGTAGATCAAGTTATGTTGATAATTAAAATAGCATCATTAAATTATCACTTGGCGGTGGCACAGACCCTGTTGTACTATTGGCTATTGAAAGTAGTGCCCCCTATTGGCTCTCCATCACCACTACCGGCAACAACCTGTCCCATGCGATCTTCAATACAAATGCCAACCAACCATCCTCAACGCTGCTTTTAGATGCTGGCTTTACGTATCTCAACAGCAGGAAGAGAACCAAGCGTGTTCTATTTCAGCACTAGCGCCGCTGCATTCCATTCAATAGCATGGCTCCAGACTTAACCACATCACAAAGCAGACCTTTTGAACGCTGCAAGGTTGTCAACCTAAAAATGTCCAATGAGAGTGACCCCTGGGTTCTGGCTCTATCTTGCACAAGGCTAGAACAGGCAGTGTTCTTACTGTTCTGGCACAGCACACTGTAGCATTTTCCATTTAACCCTGTGGTTTCCCCTGTCTGGTCTAGTGTATTGGGAA
This sequence comes from Oncorhynchus kisutch, assembly GCF_002021735.2. NCBI lineage: Eukaryota > Metazoa > Chordata > Actinopteri > Salmoniformes > Salmonidae > Oncorhynchus > Oncorhynchus kisutch. The sequence continues at coordinate 40,910,484 of NC_034184.2, forward strand.
CTCTCCACTACCCTTACAGTACATTTCACATTTGTGCCGGCCACTAGTGTGTGTTTACAAGGGGAATTGGAGAAGCATGGAATGCAGGAGATTGGCTCAGGAAGAGGGGGTTGGGAGGGTATTTTCAGCACTGGAATTCCATAGGTTATTCCTGGATCTATATCGCAGGACACAGATCGTCTTAAGATGGTAACCCACCTGCCGATAAGGCCTCAGATCCAGTGTACTCAACCGACTCGAAAGGTCATGTGAACTTAGCATCAAGCCAAGGAAATGAGAGCCTTTTTGAAGTTTTGAGTTAGTGTGGATGGTTATTAAAAAAAAGGCAGGATAATGTGCTCAATTTACTGTTCATATACAAAAAAAAGTTTGGGTTATTGGTGTTGTATGAGGAGGTTATGCTGAAACTATCATTGTGCGGAAAACAATCTTTGCATCTGTTGTGGAGTTCAAGACAGACATACACTAAATGGCCCAATTGTATGTGAACACCCCTTCAAAATAGTGACCTCACAAGCTCACAGAACAGGCCCGAGTGCTGAAAAAAAATGTGTCTGTCCTCGGTTGCTGTACTCACTACCGAGTTCCAAACTGCGTCTGGAAGCAATGTCAGCACAATAACTGTTCGTCAGTAGTTTCATGAAATGGGCTTCCATGGCCGAGCAGCTGCGCACAAGCATAAGATCACCATGCGCAATGCCAAGCGTCGGCTGGAGTGGTGTAAATCCCGCTGCAATTGGATTCTGGAGCAGTGGAAACGCGTTCTCTGGAGTGATGAATCACACTTCACCATTTGGAAGTCCGATGGACAAATCTGGGTTTGGTGGATGCCAGGAGAACGCTACCTGTCCGAATGCATAGTACCATTGTAAAGTTTGGTGGAGAAGGAATAATAGTTTGGGGCTGTTTTTCATGGTTCGGGCTAGGCCCCTTAGTTATATTGAATGGAAATCTTAACGTTACAGCATAGAATGACATTATAGACGCTTCTGTGCTTCCAACTTTGCGGTAACAGTTTGGAGAAGGCCCATTCCTGTTTCACCGTGCCCCTGTGCACAAACTGAGGTCCATACAGAAATGTCAAGACCGGTGGAAAGCCTTCCCAGAAGAGTGAAGGCTATCAGAGCAGCAAAGGAGGGACCAACTCCATATTAATGCTATGATTTTGTAACGAGATGTTCCACATACTTTTAACCACGTAGTTTAACTATCGCTCAAACTTAAGCTCAGTGTTGGGTAGATGCTTGCACTCTGAATTATTATCAGTGGTGAGGGGGGGGGGGGGGGGGGACACGCCCAAGAGTTTGCATGTGTAGCAGGCAACATTATACCTCCATTTCCGACTGTCACCAGCTCAGGTCCTTACATAAGAAGGACAACAGGTGTCAGTGGTACTTGGACAGCATTCTGTCCGACTGAGGAGGAGCTCGGCGTTTGGCATGCTCGATATAAATGCGTCAAAACAACTTCCTATTTTATGTGTGTCTGTATACATGCTGAGTGTGTCGCCTTTTCCCCTTAGAGTGTAAAGCTTTGGCTTCATGGCCCTTGCATTGTACAACTGGAGTGTTGTGGGCGCCATCACATGAGCTATTTTTGCAACGCCATGCCTCCCAACGTGCCTTTGGACCAAGGTTGTCTATAGATGTCCCAGAGCGGCCTGCTGGCCTAGCCAACAGGATGTGATGGTGAGCCCAGAATGCTGTTGGAATCTGAGTCCATGCTTGCTTCCCCGTGCTTACGTGCAAGGGGTTTAGGCTTTCGCTTCTGGAGCTGCTCACCCCCACAAGAATTATTGGAGCACCCCAAAATGTTTGCTCCGCCCATCATTGACTCAGCCTGCGCTGGGTGGGCGTGTTTTGGCGAGCACCCCGTCTCTTAGCGCTGTACATGAGCTTGCAACCCAATGCTTAGTTTCTGGCTTTTTTTTTTTGAATTATACATTTTTGGGCTGCATATTGAAGGCTCGCCAGGACTTCCACACATAGCTCAGCACAGTTTCTCTAGTTTCTAGTTTCATAAGCTGCCAATATCCCTTTCCAGGACATTCAGAGCTGCAAATACACAGTCAGCACAGATCTAGAATGACTGTGCAATATGTGAAGATGTTGGCTTGGTACGAGTAGGCCCAGCCTGGGTAAAGGGATATTGCTGAAGTGGGTGTGGAGTGCAACTAACTGCTGGTTGTTTTTCAACCAGGGCCTCCTGGGTCGAGGGGAAAGAGAGGTCACAATGGGGATCCAGGTAGGTTTACTGTACTGTACCTGCCCTCCACTCTGCATTAGACTGTAGGCCTGTAATGGAACAGGTCAAGAAACATCATAAACCTAATACATTCAATGGAATCAGTCATCTCCTGTTATATGGCAACTCTGACAATGACCTTATTTGAGAAAGCAATTTAATATGTGTGTGGGTGTTTTTTGTAGTTGTAGGTATTGAGTTGTTTTTTTAGGAATTGAGTTTAGTGGGGGGGGGGTTCTCAGAATTTAGTTTAATGTTTTTTGGGGGGGGAATTGAGTTTAGTGTTTTGATTCTGTATATTGTGATGAAGTAAAATGTATCTGAAAGGAACACATTCACCGCCCATTCTGGTTGGAACCAGACATCTCCTTTGGGTTTGACCCACTCAGGTTTGACATTTGCTTATACTATAGTCTTTACTATAGGGTCGAGTCCAAAATAGCGCCTTCCCAGTAAGGAGAAGCTTAGGAAAAATGCTAGAAATGGCTAGAAAAACATAAAAATAAAAATAATGCAACCCTCAAAAGGCAAGGTTTTGTCTTTCCTGATTGCATCATCTGTTTTTCCTGGATGTTATTGCTCATGTCAGAATGATCACAGGTCTGTAGGAGTGTCCTGACAGTCTCCCTCTGTCCGTTTGGAGAGTAATTACTTTCAGGGCTGGTTCTCTAATGTCTATGACAGCTTCTTGCAGTATAATAAGGATGTATTAAGAGTGACCTTCAGACTCTGTCCTCCTTCATTACGGTGTGGCTCCATGGGGTTCTAGGTGTCCTGAGCCCACAGGTTTTTTACTCCTCCTCACTGAGCAGACTACTTGTCCAGCTACAGACCATTTAACAGAGAAACCATCATGTGCTTGCTTCCATTCCCATTTTTCACATTGTTTTTAATGCGAACAGTCTGGAAAACCCGTATGATCCATTTTTTCTCTCTCCAGTTCCACTGCTTGGCTTGATTGTTAATGGGAACATTCCCCCCGGAACAAATTGTCCTGACAGCCGTCTTTTTTTTACTCACAGAGTCCTAAACTAGGACCAGACAAAATAAGCCATTGAGAAGCTAATGCCGGTGATTTGATGTGACGTTAAGGGAAGTGATTTGTCATCAGTCATTTTCCTCACTGTCCTGTGATTGATGGGATGCCATCTTGTGTGACCCTACCTTGTTTGACCCGGTCTTGATTTTGGCGGTAATTGATTCTGTCTGGTGACTGAGGTCTTTCTGATGATCCCTCTAAAAGGTCAGAGGAAGGCGTGGTCATAATGTCAGAAATATACCTGCTCCTACGCTTTGACTACTGCTGGAGTATTGCCTCTGCGCCTGCCTTGTGTTTCTGATGAGAGTTTTAAAGTTTTATGTGACCCATCGGGGTTGTCCTTTAAAGAACTTCAACTCTCAGTTGTTCTACTTATAGAAAGCATTGATTCCATTAGTATTTCATCACTTCTGGTATTGTGATTTGTAATACCGCTCATGGAGTCCAACGTAGGAGTGAAATAAAATGCTAATTCGGGGAATCATTTTTGAAGAACCAGTTCCCAGGATTCAGTAAGCATGCTGAGAAGAGATACACCATTGAAAGTGCTTCTTGTTCCAGGAGAAGACTTCATCTGGTTCCTGGAAAACTGCCTGTAATGTCACGTCGGTGTGGATGTCTCTCCACAATGGAAAAAGTAAATGCAATAAGTAGTGCATTCATCTCAGCTGGGTGTGGAGGAAGCTTTTGAGGAGCGACACCAGTTTGGCGTTGGGCTCAGTCTCATGCTACAGGCGGTGTAGTGTCATCTGGCATCTCCCTGGCCCAAGTTTCCCTCTCTCCATCCCTGTTCTCATCAATCCAGAAATTGTTAGGCAGACTATTTCCAACACTACCAGGGAGGGGAAATGTCTCAAGGCCAGGAAGGATTGTCTCATTGGAGGGCTGAGGGAGAGTCCGGCTCCCAAAATGAGTATGCACCAAAATTCTTGATGTGACGCACAAAAAATATGACCTGCCTATATATGCTCAGCGTATCCACAAGTTGTCTCAAGAGTGCTGATCTAGGATCAGTTTGACCTCTTAGGTCATAATAAACAAGATTTTTACGGACCGATCCTAGATCAGCACTCCCACTCCGAGACGCTTTGTGAATACGGGCCCAGTAGTCCCTTCTGTGTCTCTGAAGGTGGTTGGGGACAAAAACAAAGAGCATGAGTGAGGCAGAAGCTGTCCCGCTGGGCACAGACGTCAATTCAACGGCTATTCCACCTTGGTTCTGTGTAATTTCATTGAAATGATGTGGAAACAATGTTGATTCAACCAGTGTGTGCCCGGGTGGGGTGGGTCATGATGGTTTGGAAGAACTCCCCTTACCACTGGACTAATAAAGTCTTCTATACTTTCACAGAGCCGATTTGTGCTTTGTCGATGGAAGTGGTGAAAAACCTCTTCTCCTAACTAAACTGAGATGTTTTGAGTCATGATTTTACTGTTCTATAACTCAAATGCAGGAAGGTTGTCGAGGTGACTCATTGTACCGGTACAGAACAAATCCAAAGCAGACCAACACCACTGAACTGAAGAACACTTGAAAAACTTTCCATCTCACATTGTCCTAACTCAATTTCTGTCATTACCTGATCAATGTTTTTCTATACTGAATGACTAATTTAATCTTTCTCTCTCTCTCTTTTGCAGGACCTCCTGTAAGTAGAGCTGATACCTTGTGTGACCATGCAGAGAGTGGTAAAGTGACTGTGTTTTTGTGTTTGGGAGTGTTTTTTGTGTGTGCAATGGGTATATGTAAGTCCTTAAAGGTACAGTGATATCTCTTGTTTGATAGCACCTAATCTTGCCTAAATGCACCCTTTTGGTGCTGCCGTGGGGTGTGTTTGCCATATCATTGAGCATATCAAGGCAATTTGTTAAACGTGGTCATTATAGTCGCTGTTACTTGCGTTGTTTGCGGGGGTGGGAAAACTGTGGATATTCGTCAGTTAGTCAGTTACCCTTATTCAAATGTACATTTTAAGTGAGTCTCCATTTAGTGCTACAGCACATTAATTACAGCTGCCATCAGCTGCTAAGCATTTTAGTGGTTCAGCTCAGGGAAATATCAAGTGGTCTTGACATTATGAATAGTACATTTACACAGGGGTGTGAATGTTATTATGCCTTCAACTTAAAGTCACTCCTTGGAAAATATGAATCATAGGACCACTGAGGAGTGTTTTAAAGGTACTTGCAAAGTCAGGAGACCAGGCGTGTTTTCCACTCAATCGTGTCTCTATTTGACAAGTAAGAAGCTTTAGGATGTCTGAGAGCACGTCTTCCCTGTCTCCCTTGTATCCTGCCAATGCTCAGGGACCCTTAGCCATGTCAGCTTTAGCCTAGTGTCTCTCGGCTTACCTGCTGGTCTTAGCCCAGGTCCTGTGGGAGGGCAGGATGCATGGAACATCTTGGGCATGGGGCTAAAATTGGGCGTAGCTGCGACAGCTGCATCCTGGTGCTGAGAGGGGGAGGAAGGTTGATGGGCCATAGCAGTGATTGATTGGTCAGCAGCAACCAAGCAGGGATGGATAGCCAGACCAGGGCCAGGGATAGCCAGAGACAGAAAGGCAGGCCTGGGAGGAGTGGGCTCTGTGGGTTTCCCGGAAAAACACTCACACCTGGGCGGCTGCTTTGCACACTTGATGAAAAGTTAATGGCTGATTTCCAGTCAAGTCAAAAGTAATGACTTAATTATGAAATTGTTAGCTATTACACGAGGATGAAGTTGATAGCTATTTCTTATGATAAAAATAGATGCGCGTTTCACAGGGTAGGTATTCCTGTCACTTCTGCTTTCATTACGTCAACAAAGGAAGGAAACCTTCCAAATTATTTAGTGGAGGTTTGAGTTGTGGTTGGAATCCTTTTGGAAGTTAAGTGCCATTATGTGGCACTGTGGTGTAAAACCTCTCCACTTGAAATGCATTAGCTATTCATACTAGAAGCACTCAGCTATACAGTAGAGACACAATAGCGCTACCACACAGGTCTCCATGAACCTGCAAGTGAACTTTCATATAAGGAATAGCACTGGAAGTAATTGATCAAGTTACGTTTTAAATCACTGCTTATATATGAAAAGGGTATTTTAAGACATAAATAAATCGCCAGCACATTTTCTTCATCCAGGTCAAGGATTAATTGAGAATCTCTCTCACTGTGACTAAATGCCAGTGTTTGTTTTCAGTAGTAAGAGGGAGCAATATGGAGCTTCCTCCTGTGTTTGATGAATCGCCTCAGCTTTTCTTAACACGCTGGTCCAGACGATCTGTATAAATACTCTTAGCCTCTATTTACATTGGGATATTAAAAGCTAACGCAATTACCCCATGTGATTGCAACTGTAAAATGACATGAAATTGGTGCTTTCCTGTTCCCCCCGAAACCGAGGGCTTTGGTCCTTTTAAAAATATAATGCTCCATCATTCATCATAGGTCATATCACAGGCGCTTGGCCTCGTGCATTTAACACACTCTAAAACAATCAGCGTTGATGGGAAACTCCTTCAGACTCAAATGAAACTGAACAGCATGAGAGCTCTCCATCGCTCCACCGTTCTTAAGCTCAGATTCAGCGCTGCTCAACACACGCAGTTGACATGCTATAAGTGTACATTGGTCTCCCCTTTTTGTGGCCTTTTTTGTCTGCCTTTTGGTTAAATTACAATCAGCTCAGATCTACAGTAAAACAAACCACTCTCCCACACCTCCACCCTTACTACTAAAGGTACAGGCGGGCCCCAGGGGCCACGGAAACCCCAAGGGGGGGGGACCTCTCATTCGTCTACCAGCACTCGGCCCAAATAGGAGCCACATGTGCCTGGCGTAATTCCAATGAGGGGTTCCTTTCGGAGTTAGGGCCCCTGACCCCTGCAGACAGCCCCCAGAGGCCCTGTAGCAGGCAGGCAAGCAGTCAGGCACCCATGTGCAGTATGTTCTCACTCAGCACCTGGCCTTGCACCTCACCCCAGCACTGCCCCAGACCTCCAGGGCCATGCAAGGTGCTCCACAGAAGCGCTGATCATTATGCTTCCTAACAGCAGCAGCAGCTTGATTCACTCCCCTGAGCTTGAACATCTATAAAATCTAGCTTCACTTAAGTAGATCAAATAGAATTATGATATGAGATGGGGGAGTGTGTTAACATCTCTTCCCTTTAGGATTGTTGATGGACTGTTGATGCAAGATTCATGACTTCCCGGCCAATAGTCGCCCACGCGCTCAGTATAGGGAGAGGACACAACCATTACTCTCGTTGGCTTTTCAGGGGAGATTAGAGTCAGAATGTCAGTCTGTAAGCTATATAACTCCTCCATAGACATAACATACTCCTCTGTGGACAAACAATGGCCAGTGACTTTGGGAAATGTCAAGGGTTCCTCTTCCCGTTTAACCAGTCGTTACCGCGGTGTCCTTTACTGATACAGCACGGATAAAAGAGACGTTGATTTCTGTTCCCTGAGCTCACCGAAAACAAAACACTCAGTGTTGGAGGAAAGGTTCCTTTCTCCTTGAACATGGCAATATTGAACACTGTATCGGACATCCTCATGGCTTTGTTGGTTGGTGAAAGGCGCTAAGCCCGCCCCCAAAACATTTCATTCAACTTAGTTAGCCACCAGCTGCATAAAGAGCTTTACGTAGATGAATCCATGGCATGCCTTCTCACAAGACCTACCTTTCGCATGTATTTACAGATTGATTGAAACAAATGGATGTCATTGGATGTTCTTTAATGTTGATGAGAATCTACCGTATACTACAGATAATTCATAACTTAAACAGCTGTGGTATATGATTGATCCTCGACTTAAAGAAGCATGCTATCGTCTCTTTCATGTCAATGAGGTCTATCAGACCAAATGAAATGATGTCATGTTTTATTCGTTTTTTCTTTTGTTGTGGAATGCGGCCTTTGTTTTCTTTTGTGTCTGCCTGTTATCACTGAACCTGACAGAATACAATGAGCACAGAAAACAACTTTTTGACATACAGTATTGGATACAATCCAAATACTCTGCAATGAGACAGTTCAATAATGACATAATACTGTCGATAACGCTCCAAAAACCATTTTATTCTGGCCTGGCTCAGTGTGATGTGAACTCTCTTTGTAATAATGTCACGTTCACTTTTTATGTTGTACCCATTTCTCTCACCCCTTTTCAGGGTCCGCCCGGACGATCAGGCTTTCCGGTAACTGTCTTTTAACTTCTGTCGGTCTGTGTGTTTTGAGATCTCTCTGATCTCTCTACTGAGAAGTTGTTTTTGTCCCACAATTTCTTTCCCCCTAATCAACGAATGATCATTGGGAAAAAAATGCATAGTTGGACAATCAACCAATGAGTGAACATGTTATTATGACAGCTTCTCAGCTGAGATACCTCAGAGATATCTCCTTAACAGAGAGACTGAGTGCATTATGTGCATACTTATACATTCCTCTTGTGTGATTGTAATGCCTTTCTAGACAAACGGTGCAGCCATTCAATAGGATGTACAGCAGTCTTTACTAATACATTTAGATTGGACATATCATTTGCATTGAAAAGGTCATGCCCCGTTTCATGAAAGAGTCCATTAGGAACCCAATTTTATAAGAATGAGAGACCTCCACCTAGTGTCCCAGACACAAGTGCAGTGGTTTTGTTATCACCTCAGGCCCTCTTTTGCCTAGCTCTTTGCTTTACTGTGTCCCTGTCAGCTTCCTGGTTACCCAGCTCTAACATGACTAACTCCCAACCAGTCAAATCCACATGGTCTCCATCATAGCATGGCAACAGGAGGCTGTCTTAGAGCTGACCTTTGACCCCAGCTGCCAGTTCTAACCTGTGAACCCCCCTCAGTCCTGTCAGGCTCACTGGTGAAACAGGCCCATAAAACAGTTTGAAGTGGAAGAGAAGGGAGATTAGCGGACAGGTTTTGTCAAAGTACGGACATGATAAGTTCCAGGATTTTTGATTAATGACACTGTCAAAGAACTGGACATTTTATCACAAGTGCTCTCCTCTCTTCTTGGAAAGGATGTGGTTTTGGAGGGGGAACTTGTCTGCATATAAATCAGTAATGCCTCCCCTTTTTCCATAGAGTGTGGTATATCAGATGTGAGTTTTGAACAAAAGAGCAAAACCACCTCGCGTGATGTTGGAACTCTATACGGTCCTGTCACGCTAACACTTCACTATTTTCTACTCTCTACTTCAAGCCTGCTATATATTCATTTCACAATTTCTCCATGCAGCTTCCACTAACTCATTCCCATTGATTCATTATTCTACAATGACAACCGTCACGTAATTATCACATTACGCCACAAACTCTTAAGATGAGTGTTGACTATCATAATACTTTTAAGCCTCCTTCAGTCATGCCTCATCTAAAGTAATCCGCTGGTCTGAGTGTGTGTATACTGAAGCAGCAGCCGTGCAAGCGGTGGTGAGTGGAGCCGGTCCGTGGAGTGAGAGTGTGCTGGGCTCGAGCCTATAGTCCAGCTGAGTCTCATTACTCCTGTTAATACACTTGTAAATCCTCCTGCAGGGGTGTGTGTGTGTGTGTCCGTGCGTCAGTGCACGGACATGCATCCATGCATGTTTGTTAAGTGGGGGGGGTGGGGGGGGGGGGTCAGCAGTGTGGTCAGGGACCAGTGATTTCAAGACTGCCGCAGTCCCAGCAACTCTAAATCCCAGGCTGAGAGTGACAGGTGGGAGGGGGTCAGAGGGGACAGGGGGTGGGGAGGGGGGTGGGGTGGAAGTGGTCACCTAAACTCTTGTCTTTTTTAGGGCAACGGACTTCAACAATAGAAGGAAAACACAGTGGGGAATAGAGTGGGGAGTGATCCGATTTCTGTCTGAGATCTCTCGGAATGCTGCCTAGTACAATAACAGACTTGGCTCTGTGCGGGATAAAGTTTAGAGAGCCAGCTGTTCATGTGATGCTCGGGAATCAACAGTTTGAGCGAAAGCTGCATTATGTGACCTAGGAAATTACTCGTTCTGCTCCTTATAAAGGCATAATACTGAATATAGGGAAATGTTGAGCAGGTATGATATTGCGAGCCCTGCCTTACGCCATGAAATCCCTAGAGACCTGATAATGATGTTCCAGCATGGGAGTCATTGTTTTTAATCACAGGAAGATTTGAAATAGCTGCCGTTCTACAAACAGCTGTAGCAGTTTGTTTTATTAACAATCTTTTCTTTCTTTTTGTTATGGGGCAACTATTTCTCTTTATTTTCTTAAAAATAGCCGTCACCTGTGGGACTCGCTAAAAGATAGTCAGCTTTATATTGATGACCACCCATGTTGGGTTAGTACTTAGGTCCATACTATATTGAGGGGGGGTGGAGAGAGAGTGGAAGTCCAACCCAGGCCTCTCCACCCAACATCCCTCACAGATTCAGGTATCCAGCACATGTTGTTTTCGCTGTGCGTTGTAACTACTTATGGGGCTGGCCCCAAGCTGGTCAGCTGGCAAACCTCATCTCTGACAAGCATCTGATGTTTAAGTGATTAAGGGAAAGTATACACAGTATATTTAGTGAGTTCTGACATAATGTTTCCCTTTTATGAAACATTTGTTTCAAATCCTCTCTGATGACGCTTGTCTTCTGACCACCGTTGGTTCACTGCTTCACTGACTTATTCCAATGTCTGGCATACAGTAGCTAACCATGAGGAAACCTACAGGTTTGAGCATGCCTGAATCAAAATAGCTCAACCTACCAGAATGTTTGTGAATAGTTCCAAAGCTATACAGTGGCTTAACTTTACCACAGTTGATCTCTAAGGCCTGACTGTCTGCCATCAATTTAAACGCACACATGGTCTGTGTTTGCTGAGAAGAGCATAATAGGACATTTTGATGGCATGATAGGATGAAAGCTATAGCTCACGATTGGCAAAGTTAACCTGCAGGCTGTGATTGTCGTAGTTCTAGAAGATATCATCCTTGTTTACCTCTTTCCTCTTGACTTTGCGTTGCTTATTAGGGTGACAAAGGAACAATGGGAATTCCTGGAAGAATGGTGAGTGACATGACAATGTGCAACCGAGTAATGTGTAGAAACAGTCCAAGGGACATTGACCAAATAGAGGACACTTGAGTAATGTCTTTAAACTTGTAAAGAAAAGACTGAAGAGAAAGGGCACCAAAGGTCAGGCCATAGCCAGATAAAGGTTCTTCTGAAATGTTCTGACATTTCTGACATTCTTTATTAATCAATATGTTGTTTTGTATATGCATGTGTAATTATTATAAGGTTTCAAATTGCCCATTGCAGATTGCAACCTTTGGTGCCCGTTCATCAATTATTAAAACTGACGTATCGCAGAGTATCAAGATATATGAGAATTGGGTTGGGTATATTTTGACATAGCTAAAGATGTGTAGTTGTACTGTAACTTGACATGTTTGCATAATGCCGAGAATTCAACTTCACAAACAAGGCTCTTTTGTGCGGTCATGGCATTCATAACCGCTCATATCACCTAATATTTGCACTTATAGTGTGTGGACATGGCCTGCATTTAAAAGCGTCACGTCATGCTTATGACTGCTTCGAAAGTCATTTAACAAACATTGTATCATGTTAATGGAGCTGATCTTGTTAGCTGCGTACAAACATGCCAAATCACTGAAATGTCATACTCAAATATCTCAAAAGTCACAGATCAGAAAATGCTCTATTGTTGTGTAATGTATCATCCAATATTCCATTACTCCCCCTCCCCTTCCCACTCTCTCTCAAACTTGTAGCTTTCAATTCATTCATTCATTTATTAGAACATAATGATGTTGCTATAAAAGCCAATCATTTTCGTATCTATTTTTTTGTATTAGAAACACAGTTTCCCCATATTTCATATCTGTTACGTTTTTTGGCTTGATACATATTCACATGTTTTTATTATTCCGCGTGTAAACAATTTTTTGAGGTTTTTGGAATGTGAAATTGCCAAGAGACATTCACACATTTTTTTTTATTTTAAAGACGAGGAAAACAGTTTGCACTGACAAGTGAAGGCTCTCCCCCATTTTGCGTGCAGACTTTTTGTTTTCTCATTTATTTTGATTTGTTTATTTTAGCTCATTTCAAGGCAATCTTAAACCGCGACATATGGATAACGGTACCTCGGCTCTCTCTGTTTTGCTGAGTCGTCGTACCAGAGGTGAATTGTCACAAATACGACTCCTGTTTGTGGCCTGAAAATTCTTGCTTTAAAAACACTCCCTCTCCAACGTGGGTCTTTCTGCAGCATCGCTCCAGCTGTGAAGCCCATGCAGAGCACTTAATATTTCACACAGTGTAGAGGAGTTAAGCTACTATGTGGTCCTCAAGTACCTCCTCAAAGGAAGTCCTATTTTTCTGTCTTATCCCACGCTCCCAGCTCACTGCCTCTCCCTTTCCTTCAGTCACTACTACTTCTGTGAGAAAAGTACGTCTCGACACTAGACAGCTCCCCGTGGCCCTAGACTTCAGCCCAGCCAAGCCCAGCCTCCTCTCCCCATCCCTCCCTTCCCCTCCCCGCCCCTCCCCTTGACCACTTCTGAGGCTGATGCATGCCCCGTGTCTCTCTGTGCCTGTCTAACCCCGGTTCCTCTCCCTCTCTGTCTCTCTCCTCCTTCACACTTTGCATGCGACTGTGTCTGCTGTGACTGACCAGGGGATAAAAGGATACGCAGGGGAGAAGGTAAGTGTATAGGGACATCAGTAGGAACAGCCAACCTCCAAAGCCTGCAGGAGAGAAGGCAGGGAGAGAGGCTTCAACAGGCTTAGTGGTGATGGTGGTGGTTAGAAGCACACACTTGTTCACTGTACAGTAGTGTATGGAGGTAATAGTTGATTTATTTCAAGGGCCCTGGGTGTTAGGGTCACATTCTGAAAACCATTTCCCACCCTGGTTGGATTACCTGTGTTTTTTCACTCAATGAAACAGAGTAGCAAATAATTGTCACATAAGAGTCTCAGAGTTCTAATTTAAAGAGCAATTGCCCCTGAAAGGCCATTTTCAAAATGAGAAGTAGTTTGTCTGGCATCGATATGAGTCAGAAACATTTTATTCTAGTGTCAAAATTGTGTGTAAATAGCATAATTTTGGTCATAAAGTAATTATCGTCCCAAACAGAGATTTGTGAGGTGATAGGGGGGAAAAGAAGGTTATGGAACAGTTTTCCTTGGGTTAGGTTTATTTAAATCTTGCCTAGATGCGCCCAGCTAGATGCTCCCATAATGCCCATGGTCAATTTCACATTCTATAAATAACCCTACGGGGCTAGTTAGGGACTATCAGTAAAATACACAATGTACATGAGAAAATATTTTAAAATGTCAATAGCTCCTAATTTCAACGACTTGAAAACCACATACAAATATTAAAAGCATTTAATGAGCAGTGGCGATTTAGCAAAATTGTGGGATGCATGTCAGCAAAGCCACTACACAACACTAAACAATACATTATTTGCACTATAACGGTGACCAACGGTGCCCACAAACTGTAAGGGCCTACATAAAGCTGTACCAACAGCAGAGCTTTCCTTTCAGCATCATGGAGTGAATCCTTACCACCGCTACACCTGGCTATCAGCGGAGCCTTGTCTGGCAGCAAAACAGTTCACTCAGCCTCATTTACTGCCTTTTAGAAAAACATAGCTGATATGGCTGACTTGCTTAAACAGATGTGGTTTCTGCTGATAAGTGAGATGTACAAACTATGGCATAAGGCACTGAGGAGCAGATAAGAGGCAATCCTTAATTTTTATTTTATTTTTTATAATATTGGATGATAATATTTCTCTAAAACAAGCTATAGGCTACATGTGCACCTCCAAGTCAGAACAGTAGTCTAAGTTATGAGGGGGAAAGGGACCAAATTATTAGGGTGAGGCACATGGGCTACTAACAGCTTACTACACAACATACACTTAGTATTACTTTCTTAGCTACAGTATACATATCTCCCTGGCATATTACATTTATGCAGCAGCAAATAATACATTTTTGGACTCACCATTGTTGTGGTGCTGTGCTCACTTGAACAGGAAGATTGCATGGTGGTCATCAAACTTTGTCATCAAAGTCTGGCATTTTATAGATTTATGTTGCTTTCAAGACAACTGGGAACTCAGGGGAAAAAAACAAGGTTGAATCATTACGTCAGCGATCTTCAGGTCGGAGCTCTAGAAAAAGGGCAGAATTCCCGACTTGTAATTCCGAGTTGGATGACTGTTCAAAAGTTATTTTCCCAGTTGGAGCTCGTTTTATTGAAAGTCTGACATTTCCCAGTTCCGAGTTTCCAGTTGTTTTGAAAGCGGCAGAAGTCATGCCGGATTGACAGCATGGCCAATGTATTCAACCTTTTCTGGCCCATGGTGTTGAATGTTTATCCTTTTAAGCTTGGAAAGAGACCCTTAAACCCAGACTTGGACCACACACCCACTCCACTGAATAGCAGGCTAGCGATTGCTTTGCAACACTTGTAGTTAGCCACTGATTCCTTCTAAACCACTCATTGTTGAATTTGCAATTTCCAACTTGTTGTGTAATGTTTATGTCCAATGGCCGATGAGCACTGATACGTTTTATCTATAATTTCTCTTCATATGACAAGGATTGAAAGGATTTGCCAGTAGATTGTCGAGTTGATTCATGACGATGACTACTTGTCTAGCTTTCTAGCTAAGATTTTGAAAGTATGATGTTGTTGTCAGTCCAATCAAAGCTACGGTAGATATAACGTGATTTGACGTCATTATATCTGTGGCCAATGACCTTGAGCCATCTTGGATGGGCACTTCTAATGTAACTATGGCAGCACACCAGGGGCTTGGATATTTGAGCTCCCCCTGTCGATTTTGCGGTGATGTAGTGTCCCCATGAGTGACAGAACACTGAGCCAATCACGGCGCAACTAGAGAATATTACCAACCCCTACGCTTTGTATTTTCCGCTGGCTGTCCCACCTCCACAGAAAGCACTGAACTAGGCTGAAACACCTGTCTTTTGGAGCTGCCTTTCTCAAGAAAGCAAAAAAGAGACCATGTTTGTACACGGCTTTATTAACTCAAATGTTTTATTTATTTTTTACACGGTTTCAAACTGATATGTGACACCTATTAATGCCAAAATAACATGCAAAAAAAGACACAAAATATATTTAATATCCCACTATGTCCATGGCGATGCGTTCAAAGGGCACCCCGATGATCGGTTGGGGGACCAGCGGATTTCGGAATTGTGCTTTTGGGGAAAGTGATTTGACTCTCTTGGCAGCTGCGACAATATTCTTCCACGCCCCTCCTCATCCCAGGCCAGTGGAACCGGGCGGTGATCCGTTCCCGGGTCTTCACCATTCCCAGTTGCGCCCCCAACAGATGGGTGTGGGCCAGTTAGAAGAAAAGTTCCCACGTACTGTTGGGGCAGCAACAGTACCTCTCAAAGTTCCCCCTGTTGGCGTGACACCTGATACAAAAGGTTATTCTTGATTTGGAAATGGGGGTATTGCCAGTCACTCACCCCTCGAAGTAGCTGGCCATCCACCTCTCACTTGGGCTGCGGCAGTTTTCAAGTTTGGATCCTCCCACTGGGCAGTCCCGAACTGTCCCCTCAGTTGGCCCATGGCGGGTGTCCCGGCTGGTCCCTCGAAATTAATGAGAGGGAGGATGGACTACTCCTCCATTTGTTCACCAGAAGGTGCCGCGGACAATCTCGTCCCACGAGAAGGGGTACCGGCAACTCCAGGATGGCACCCACCATCATCTGGCAGCTCCCTTGTGGTGTCACGATGTTGGCCTGTACGGTCAGATACCACTTGGTGTCACCGTGGACAC
This sequence comes from Oncorhynchus kisutch, assembly GCF_002021735.2. Classification (NCBI taxonomy): domain Eukaryota; kingdom Metazoa; phylum Chordata; class Actinopteri; order Salmoniformes; family Salmonidae; genus Oncorhynchus; species Oncorhynchus kisutch. The sequence continues at coordinate 40,926,590 of NC_034184.2, forward strand.
AGGAAATGGACATCTCCCCACCACGTTCGGTCCCCTGGGCCAGCAGGCTCGTGGGTATGAGCGTAATCACACTCCCACAGTCCAATAGTGCTTCGGTGTCGTGTCTGGTGACTTTCACCGGGACACCTCCATCGTGTACGTGGGTAATCAAGGGGCTGATTGCTCACCAGCTGGACTAGTCCCATAAAGGCACCAGAAGGGCAGCAGATGGAGGTAGGGACTGGGGAATAGTCATGCTCAGTACCAGAGATAATGGAGGGACATCGGTTTCGTTCCCCACAGGATACAGCAAGACCCCGGAGCCCAGAAGACGGTATCCCAGAGGAGAACTCCTGGAGGAGACCTATTATTTTCTCTTTGTTTATTATTTAAATAAACACCCTTGAAACCGAGCTAATAGAATTCTGTCCGTGTCTGATCTGTGTAAACATCTTAACCAAACCCCCTGGTCTGTCACAATATATATATATATTTGTTTTAATTGAACAGGTGCCCCACCTGCCCTGAATGACGGGTTGTCACTGTTAATGAGACAACTAAAAGATGTGCAACATGCAAATATTGTTCCATTTACATTGTGTAATTTATTGACGGTCCCTAACTAGCCCCAGAGATAGGCTATCCAATGTCAAACCAACTTTGCCATGGTCGCACACCAGCCCAGCTGAAGCTAATTTGCGAAAGAAGTTGGCTAGCACTATCCTAAGTGATTTCAAGACACAAGACCTGGTTGGACTTTTTCAAGTTATCTACAAGTGGAGTGACTATAACTGTGTATTTTTTGGGGGCAGAGTGAATTTACAAACGCTTGCCACGTGCGAACACACACTCAAGACACCCACATTAAACCCCCACTATTTGCTGGTTGCTAAAATTCTAATAGTAATTTCAGTTTATGTGACAAAACAAGCAAGTATAGTGTAGAGAATCATTGTACCATCGAAACCGCTGTGAAATATATTTTCCATAACCCAAAATACTGTATTTTCAGCTGTTTAAAGCTGGTGTACTAAACTGAAGGTAAAAGACGCAAAAATTAAAGAATGGGAAGCATAGAAATAGAGCATATAGAACAGGTCTACTGCTTCTTAGACTTGCTTTCAATGCGAATGACATATCTATAACACACATTTCTATGTGAATTTGGTCGGGTTCCCCAAAAAGTTACATATTACAGCTTTAAGGCTCCCTCTAGAAAGTTGAGAGACATTTATTGAGATCATGGTATACTCCAGATACACAACAGATTCCACTAAGATGTAGGTTTCAGAAACCTGAAATTATATACACTGATGACCAATCTGCATTGGTGGTGGTGCATTGCATCACCATGAAATATTATTTCCACCTCGGAAGTTCTCAATATGTGTTCATTCCCTCAGATGGCCTATAGTAATCTGACCATGCAGACTTTTCCAGTCCACTAAATGGCCACAGTTGCAAAAGCGATCAGATCTGCCCTCTCTTTTGTTCCAATCAAAGCCAGAGGCAACAGCTTTTTGGATTCACTTTCATCAAACCTGAGGTGATATGGGATGTGCAGAGCTGAATGTGCGGCTAGAGGAGAAACATGCGTTGCATTCTTCACTGTCATACTGTAGAGAGTAGCAAGCTAGCCAAACAACTTCAATATGGATCTGCTAGTCTGCCTGCCGGCGGAGAACCTCAGGAGTTATGGGTGGACTTGTGAGGAAACAGAAATAGTAACCAAGACTGTAAATGTAGAACCAGACAACGGCACTGGCTTTGGGTGCTCCCAACAGATCTGGGTCCAGAACAATCCAATAGCTTAGCTCATATTTCTCTGCACCAATTGTTTTAGGAGTGTAATATTGTGGCCTGTATCCCCATGTGTGGTTAGCTCTGGCTGCCAGGAAAGAGGATGAAGAAGCACAGGGGCTAGACAGGGAGGCTTGACTGCAAAGCGTCATTAAATATGAAAACATCCTCTCCAGAACAAAGACAGAGAGCCAACACAAGGGGAACCTTAAAACAAATGAGTTCTGCTGGTTTCTGGGTGGGCCGTAATGTATGGGGCAAGTGACTGGCAGAAGACCAGAGAAAAGGAAAACCATGATGAATTGGTTAAAAGCACAGAGAGAGAAGTATTCACCCAAAGAACACTTGCTGCTGACTTCATGGGTATGGGAAGATTTAATATGGGAGGAAATGAAATCTCAAAAGGCTGTCTCTATTCTTGGTGTTTCATAGTCCTGGGTTGTAAACGTCTGTGTTTGTTCTGAGTGGTTTCTGGTCTTAGTCATGATTTTCGGCCTCTTGAGATTGACCCTTTCCAACACCAGTAATCTGACCACTCTAGAAGGGCATCTGTAGATCTGTAGATCTTCACTTGTCCAGTCTGTTGGATCTCTGTATCATGGGAGGAACTGTAAACCCCTGAACTATAGTAGATTCGAAGACCATTTTTCTCAGTGGTTTGCCTTTTGGCCACTGTGAGGCACCATCAATCCATCTTCTGCAGTAGCGCTGCGAGGCGACAGCACCTAACCAGAGTGTGAAAACAAATACTTCCCGTCCCTAAGTAGGCATTTGTTGAGAAACATTAAAATCACCTGCATTTGTGATGGATGGTTGGGCAATCAAAGATGTCCCAGTGATAGGGTTTCTGGGGCGAAAGCTAATTAGGGAAAGTGCTGGAAACCCGAGCCGGCGAGCGTCCGTAGGTCCCGTTGGACGGGGCTGACACTGTGCAAATCACCCACTTTGTGCCAGAGGAGCCCAGTGAGTTTTCTTGTGTTTGCACAGCAGTGCTGCTGACCTTCTGAGCGAGCGCTGCTGTCGAAGGTTTAAAGTATGTTTCTGAAATTTGAACTTTTGACTTTGCTGAAAACTTATAGAAATATGTTCTAAAGCCTCTTCGCCTGGAACGTGGGAAAGACTAGGTGTGCGTGTGTAGGAACTAGACTAACTGTATGTGTTACATATGTTAGTGGCTATTTTTTAAATAATTTCCCTCATTTGCCATTTTATTCATGTACAGTACATATTATACAGAATTACTAAGCAGAACATCTGGTTAGCTGGATAGGACTAGGGGAGAAGTATTATTCCATTATTTTGTTCCACTGTTGGTGCGTCTTCTCACATTCTGTTTATCTGTCCATAGGGAGCGCCAGGGGAGCCAGGCCTGTCTATCATTGGGCCACGAGGACCTCCTGTAAGTGTCTTCACCTCGTCTTACACCTAATAAACCTGTGCATTACCTGTACTGTTAACTGCTGCTTTCAATTCTCCTTTTCAATTCATACGTCTTCAGTTCAATGGCTCATGGCCTGCCACTCTGAATAAGCCTGGCATGATTGTAATGTCGTGAATTTGTCAACAGCAGTTATAAATGAAGTTATCTTGTGAACCCCAGACTCATGACCACATAGCATAAATGTCAGAGATTCTACATGTCTGCCTGTCAGGACTTTCCAGACCAAGTTGCTGAGCTAGTCCACCACAGAGCTAATGGAGATTGAAGACCGATAATTACAGGTTGTGTGGGAGTACTTTGGCATTGTCTGAGGATGCCATAGCTTTGATTTGCCTGTGATCTGGATCATTCCGTATTTCATCAGGATGAGAAGCGAAGACATTCCTCTACCTCTTATACTGTATCCCAGACACCAGAACCCAAGGGGACCTATTGTATTAAATCATTTATTTTCCTGAGGTGAAATAAGTGTTCAACCTGCTTCAACAGCTTTCTTCCCCCTGTTTTCCTTCTTTTTTATCAGTAGACAGACAATAGAGGTACTGCGTTGCACCTCAGTTGTGCAATATCCTGATTATGCTGTGAAGAATTGGACATGTTTTAATTTGAGGTTTTCTTGTTCCGCCCTGGTTTTTGGACAGCAACGTTAAGAGTACCTTGTTGTGGAGCCAATAGACTGGCTGCTCATGAGGAGTAGACATCTGTTTTCCCAATTGACGATTAGTTACATACACTACCTGTGTTCCCACTCCCCTGGCCGGTAATAAGGCATTTATAATGAACATCAGGCTACTGCGGATGTAAAGCCCAGCAGGAGAGTGAAGGAGTACACAGAGAACCAGAAAAGCAGGGGCACTTAAAAGGGGGTTTCCCCCAGCAGGTGAGGTCGACACAAGAGGCTCTCTCTTCACCTCAGGAAAGGGTGAGGAAATTGTTTTGGTGGAGAGAAAGAGCAGAAATTAAAGCAAGATAACGGTTATTCGAGGAGGTGCTTATGTTCGTCCCGTTAACCACAAGGGTGTAATGGTAATGTGTTTCTTGCATATCCCTACTCCCTCTGAGACACCTGCAGGGAGTGAGTCATGGCCAGGATCACTATTGTCCAGCACCCCTGGAACAAGTGCCTTGCTCAAGGGCACATTGGCACATGTTTGACCTTGTGGGCTCCGGGATTCAAACCAGCACTCTTTTGGTTACTGGCCCAATGCTCTAACTGCCAGGGTTCCTATCTGCCGCCGTAAGGTGGCCCTTCTTATCTGTCCTTGTTCTCCACACTGTCATTTTATAGATGAGCGTAGTTCTTCTTCTGTAGTTGTTCTACTGCAACCTGACCATAAGGAAACAAAGGAGAAAGGACCCCTATGTTTATATCAGTTCTCTATATTAGTTCTCTATGTTAATGGTGATACACAATGGTCATATTGAATCATATTGTCGACGTATGTTAAGATATGTGGTTCACATGCAGAATTGACCCTACTGGTATGAATAAATAAAACTAAATGTGATAGGTTACTCTTGATAAACCAACGACTGAGCCATGCATACAGCTCAATACTTTTTGCAAGTTCAAGCGCAGAAGCACAGCAAGAGAAAAGGGTCCCATATTGTGAATTGTATTCTCAGTGTTCCAGATCCTCTGTAAGGATCATGCGCAAGGCATGTACAAGCCATATCCTTCTGCTGTCTTTCCGAAACAGACAATCCCTTTGGGAGGGATAACATGCATAACTCTCAATAACTACTCCGGTCCCAGACATTTCATTAGGAGTGTCCAACTCTCCCTAATTTTGTCTTTACGGCCCTCCCTCTCTTTTTTTCCTGGGATATTGAATGGCCTCCTCTAGTCCCACAGGCCGGGTAGCATATCCAACACCCAGTGCAGAATGTTTTCATCCAAGCATTTTCCCTAATCGTTATTGACTTTTACTCATTCGGCTTATTTGACTTTTTCCTCTTTCGCAGTCTATCTTTATTAGATCGAAAAGCGCCAACCTTTGTTTCTTTCATCCCTCTAAAACTCTTTCCAGTGTTGTGTTTCACCCTCTTATTCCCTCCTGTTTTGAGAGTCAGTTGGTTTTCCCTCCGCAACCCACACAGAAGGCTCTTCCCGTAGTCTGTGGTATCACTCTCTCTGTCAAGGTCTGTTATAGCTCTGCCCAAATGTATTGCTGTGGAAGAGAAAAACGGTACCCTCTCACACTGACCCTCTTTCACCAGAGTTTCATGTCAATCTTTCAGCAGAAAAAAAAACATTTAACTCAACTCATCTATTTCTGACTCTCTATAGGGACAGCCAGGAACAAGAGGCTTCCCAGGCTTTCCGGTAAGACTCTGCAGCTTCCCCAGTTAAAGTCTTTATAAACAGTGTTATAATGTTAGGGTACTGTTTTACAAGTGGAGCTTTATTACATAGTTGGAGCTCCCAAATGTCAGAAGGTTAGATGTTTCCTGGCTGGAAATCTCCCGTGGGCAGATTCTGCATAATCACGCAGCTGACCAAATTATACTAGAGTTTACTTCTGGGTAACCGAGATTACATGGCTGGTTAAGTGCATAAGTGCCTTGATCATTGGTCTTGTTTTATTCAAATCTATAGCCAGTCTACTGTCTCCTTTATGCCTCCTTATCGGGAATAGAGCCTTGTGCAATCGCAAAGCTGGTCCTTTATGTTTTAACGTGGCCGTTTTGAAGTGTGTGTCAAGTTTGCTGCATCTTAAGTCACTATAATTTCCCTTAAAGTCCCTTCAGAAATGTTAATGGATCTTTGTGACCGGCTAGACTCACCATGCCACTTATACCCGCAGAACACAAAACATGCACTATATCCTCAATTTCCTTGACCTGGAAATACCTTTCTTCCCCTTCATAAGGAGTTTCATATTATTGCTGTGGTCTGTTCAGCTATATTAGCTGCTATTAACCTGTGTTTAAATGTCTTCCCCTCTCTTTTTATCCTAGGGTCCGATTGGGTTGGACGGAAAGCCCGTGAGTTTCACCCCATTCCTGACAAATGTTGAATAATTGAGTAATTGAAGTACTTTAAAAGCCCAGAATCCACCACCTTATGATGATGATGATGATGATGATGATGGGGATAATTAAGTTAATAATGATTAGGGTCATTACTGTAATAAAATCTCTATTAGTATAATTATTGTTATTATAGGAAGTAGGTAATAGTGTTTTGCCAAGATACTCAAGTAGAAGCTTGCTTTGATTATTTTACCACATGCATTCACTCTTTTATGCGCACACAGGGACAGAACGGCTTGAAAGGAGACTTGGTAAGTGGTGTTGTCATTTTGCACACAGTTTTGCAGTTCATGTAAACAGCGTAGGCCTATTGCTGTCTGCACTCCTGTACTTGCAAAGGACGTAAACTCATACTCTTTATGTGTTTCGAATGTCCTACAAAATGTGATCATCATGAACGTGCAGGTTGGTCAATTCTGCCTATACACCATTTGTTATCCATGTGACCATCTTAGCAAGTTGTTTACCTTGTGCCATGAGTGAAGCCACAAAATGAATTGGGAAAACACTGTTGTGGCCTGATTTATTTGGATAGTAATGGGATCAAACACATGAATGATCGGCTATGAAAAGCCAAATGACATTTACTCCTCAGGTGCTGACCTGTTGCACCCTCTACAACCACTGTGATTATTATTATTTGACCCTGCTGGTCATCTATGAGCGTTTGAACATCTTGGCCATGTACTGTTATAATCTCCACCCAGCAAAGAGGACTGGCCACCCCTCAGAGCCTGGTTCCTCTCTAGGTTTCTTCCTAGGTTCCTGCCTTTATAGGGAGTATTTCCTAGCCACCGTGCTTCTACACCTACATTGCTTGCTGTTTGGGGTTTTAGGCTGGGTTTCTCTATAACTCTTTGTGACATCGGCTGATGTAAAAAGGGCTTTATAAATACATTTGATTGATTGATTGATTGATTGATTTATTGATTGATTGACAGCAGTGGTCTGTCTGTTTTAGTGACAGGCAGAACGTCTGTCCGTATTTCAGTTGATGGGGTCTTCAAATGGGAGTTGGAATCCACTCTCAGGTTCTCAATCAGTCTCGAGGTAAAACTGACTGAGATAAAACACAGAGGAGCAAAGGCAAACAATAGTTAGACTTGTCCGTTTCATGCATATGGTGATTCAAATTCTTTTGAGAGTCCAATTCAGTGGAGTTCTCCAAGAATACACTGAAATACACCTCTAAATAAACAGTATAAAAGAACAATGAATAAAACAGACAGACCATAGAAAGCAGGAATGGATACAAGGCAAACCATAAAAACCTCCTTTCCAAAAGAATCACCCAAAAAATGACTTATTTTGGCTTCCACTGAGGTGCCAGGGGATTGAGACTTCAATTTCCCCCACAACTCTGACACCTTTATGGGCCCTAGTGAATCCTGTGGAGCTCCCTGTGAGGCTTCTGAATATGACACAATGACTGTTGAACGTCCTGTACCCCTTCACCTCCAGCCCTGTGACCGCTGGACAGATCTCATCTAGGACCTTGAATCCCTCTTTTAGTGATGACTTCTCTTCCCCGAAGCCTCGCCTCCTTTTTTTTCCATTGGCAATAAAGACACATTCACTAAAGACTATGTTCTTCTTGGACGATGGTTGTGGTACCCCTGGAAGTTGTTTCTCCATCTCGTACTCCGGGTCTGACTTTTATCAGCCAGCTGCCGATTTTAGAGGTCTTTGTGTCTCCGCTAGAAAGCCATTACTCTTTGTTGGATTTGTGGAGTTATCATGAGGGGGCTTTGTTTTATTAGGGGGTATTCACGTCGGCAGCCTCTCGCTCGGAGCGTGTTTGGAGCGCTGCCTTCCTACAGAAGCTCACATGCAGAGAGGCAGCCTGGGCCAATACAAAGGACACGCCTGTCCGGGGCCATGTGGGGTGGATAATTTTCGATGTTGATTAATGTTCATTTAATGAGACCCCTTTCCTCTCCTCCCACTCCACTTCCCCCAACAACTGTTTTTAAACTTTGTTTCCACTGAACATGCCATACAAACAAAGGCATTTGAATGAACTATATCAAGAGTGCCTGGATCCTCCTTTCTTTTTGATGACCAATTTACCCCTTTTACCAAAGATCACTTTCTGTCCACCAAGATCTACTAGTGTGTACCTCAGCAGCGCTTCCCTTCCTCCTTTCTTTTTTTTTTCTACAGCTGTCAGTCATCATTTTAAAGGGTACTGAAGGCCAGTCTGTTAAATGCACAGATGAAATCTTTCCAGTCTCCACAATGCCTTTATGGAACTCCTATGCACCAGGGTCACAGTCATGGAGTGTGCTTGATGTGTCCAACTGTGTGCCACTGACAGATGTTAGACAGCTCTCCCCAGGCCTTGGTGGGTAGTCAAACAGAGCAGAGCAGGCTATGACAAGCGATTGGTACAGTCCTTTGGTTGGTTTGCCTATTGCTTGGATCCGAACTTAATTTGAATTCTCCTCAAGTTTGTCTTTATCATTTCCATTGATCCTCTTAAAATGTATTTTAATGCATGTGCAGTGAAATCATTAATATTGCATTTATAAAACGCAAATGATAGTTTGATGACGTGATGTTTTTACATGGTTTTAATCTCTTGATCGTATATTGATATACCGGTACTGTTTATTGCTTTTTTTTAGGGTCAACGTGGTCTTAAAGGAGTCGCAGTAAGTTATTTCTTCTTTTTAGGTTTTGACAGCTTTTCTGTTATTTGACATTAGTTGATTGTCTGTCTCTCTTTACGACGATCTGTTCTCTTCATCTCTTCACTCATATCCTTTCTCCTTCTTCGCCCTTTAAAAAAAAACTTACTAGGGTGAACCTGGTCTGAAAGGGGAAAAGGTGAGTTTGTGGTATAATCAACTACAACGCACCATAAATGTGTTCATTACAAGATCAATCTTACTCACGATCCATCTCTCTCTCTCTCTAGGGCATATGTGGAGACTACACTCACAGGGTAAGTGAGTCATTAACTGTATCACTGTGTAACTACAGCAACATTAGGGTCATATTGATTCATGTTAAAGGCCCAGTGCAGTCAAAAACGTGATTGTCCTGTGTTTTATACAATGCCTTCGGGAAAGTTTTCAGACCTCTTGACTTATTCCACATTTTGTTACGTTACAGCCTTATTCTAAAATGGATTAAATAGTCCCCCCCCCTCATCAATCTACACACAATACCCCATAATGACAAAGCAAACACAGGTTTTTAGAAATGTTTGCACATGTTCTTTTTTTAAACAAAAATAGACAAAACATTTACATAAGTATTCAGGCCCTTCACTCAGTACTTTGTTGAAGCAACTTTTGGAATCGAATACACCCTCGAGTCTTCTTGGATATGACGCTACAAGCTTGGCACACCTGTATTTGGGGAGTTTCTCTCATTCTTTTCTGCAGATCCTCTCAAGCTATGTCAGGTTGGATGGGGAGCGTCGCTGCACAGCTATTTTCAGGTCTCTCCAGAGATGTTTGATCGGATTCAAGTCCGGGCTCTGGCTGGGCCACTCAAGGACATTCAGAGACTTGTCCCGAAGCCACTCCTTACGTTGTCTTGGCTGTGTGCTTAGGGTCGTTGTCCTGTTGGAAGATGAACCTTCGCCCTAGTCTGAGGTCCTGAGCGCTCTGGAGCAGGTGAAAAAAATCCCCACAGCATGATGCGAACACCACCATGCTTTACCGTGGGGGAAGGTGCCAGTTTTCCTCCAGATATGACGCTTGGTATTCAGGCCAAAGAGTTCAATCCTGGTTTCATCAGACCAGAGAATCTTGTTTCTCATGGTCAGAGTCCTTTAGGTGCCTTTTGGATAACTCCAAGCAGGCTGTCATGTCTCTTTTACAGAGGAGTGGCTTCCATTTGGTCACTCTACCATAAAGGCCTGATTGGTGGAGTGCTGCAGAGATTGTTGTCCTTCTGGAAGGTTCTCCCATCTCCACGGAGGAACTCTGGAGCTCTGTCAAAGTGACCATTGGGTTCTTGGTCACCTCCCTGACCAAGGCCCTTTTCCCTCAATTGCTCAGTTTGGCCGGGTGGCCAGCTCTAGGAAGAGCCTTGGTTGTTCCAAACTTCTTACATTTAAGAATTATGGAGGACACTGTGTTCTTGGGGACCTTCAATGCTGCATACATGTTTTGGTACCCTCCCCAGATCTGTGCCTTGACACAATCATGTCTCGGAGCTCTAGGGACAATTCCTTTGACCTCATGGCTTGGTCTTTGGTCTGATACGCACTGTCCACTGTGGGACAGGTGTGTGCCTTTCCAAATCATGTCTGATCAATTGAATTTACCACAGGTGTACTCCAATCAAGTTGTAGAACAATCTCAAGGATGATCAATGGAAACAGGATGCACCTGAGCTCAATTTCGAGTCTCATAGCAAAGGGTCTGAATACTTAAGTAAATAAGGTATTTCTGTTTAGTTAAAAAAAATATTTAAAAATAATAATAATCTAAAAACCTGTTTTCACTTTGTCTTTATGGGGTATTGTGTGTAGATTGATGAGGGAAAACATGTATTTAATTTAATTTTAGAATAAGGCTGCAAAGTAACAACATGTGGAAAAAGTCAAGGGGTCTGAATACTTTCCGAATATACTGTATGTACGCATTTCCACAATATGAGGTTGGAATAATTCTGTGAAAATTATGATAATGTCCTTTTAGTGTAAGAGCTGTTTGAAAAGACTGCCTGAAATCTCTGCCTATTTTGGTGTTTTGGTGGGATGGAGTTTTGGCCTGCCTGGTGACATCACCAAGTGATAAATCAGTTAATAGACCAATAAGAAAGAGAGTTCCAAACCTCTCTGCCAATAACAGCTAGTTTTCAGTTTTCCCTTCCCCACTCAGATCACTCCCAGACAGTCCTAGCAAAATACTTGCTTGAGAAATTGCTCTTTGCTATTTTTGTTTCTTTTTGACCGTTTCAATTGAAAACAGTCATAGTACGATACTTCATTGTTACACAGAAATTATTTGACATTGAGATAAAACGGCTGCATTGGACCTTTAATAAAGTGACAATATCGTCCAGAATGACCATACTGAACTGTAATCATTTTGTTTTTGGAAAAATTGCTCCTCAGTGATCTCTTACAGTAGCACCACAGTGGATGGTGCTAAAATGTGCTTGTATGCTGACTTACATTCTCTTTGGTGTTCTCTGTAGCAAATAACATTGTATTCTTCACAGGTACAGACGTAAAACAAAGTGAATTGTGGGTCTGCGATGTAACATCAGAGTATGTTCAAATTACAGAAAAGAGGCCTGACAAATGAGTCTATGATGGGTAGCACATGCAACATTGAGGCAGGCATCCCCATGAAGCAAATCAGGCCATCTCTCAGGGGCTTGGCTATTTGAGTTTAAACAAGGCAATTACTGACAGCATGCTGGAGCATACACTACATCATTGTTTCCCAATCCTGGTCCTCCCGTACCCTCAACAGCACACATTTTTATTGTAGCCCTGGACAAGCACACCTGATTCAACTTGTCAATTAATCATCAAGCTCTCAATGAGTTGAATGAGGTGTGTTTGAACAGGGCTACAATGAAAATGTCTACTGTTGGCGGTACTGGAGGACCAGGGTTGGGAAACACTGCACTACAAGATAAGGGTCTATGTGTGGGGATGCCAAGAAAAATACTCTTCTGTGCGTTAAGGGATTGTTCAGATAGCTCATTCCATGTCCAATGTTATTCAACCTCCCACTATTCAATGGGTGCTATAAAGACCTGTTGTTGTTGTAAACTCTTGTTGCCCCAGTAAAGAATATGTATGAAAGACCTCATAACAACAACTCAAAGCATGTGGAAAAGAATACTTATTTCATATACTCTGCCAAATGCTTTGGCTAAATAAACAAGTGTAGCAGAGAATGTGTAGTTGAGAGGGAGAAGGTCAGAGCATTTTGGGGTTGTTTAAAACCTTCAACCTGTGCTGGAGCCCCCGCCATGCTGTGCGTGCATTGGATTGTTTTCATACACATCTCGGAGCCCCCCGGGCACACACTGCATGGGAAGTCCCTGCCAGCTGGTGGTTCCACTCAGGTCCTCCTTATCCCACAGGGGGAACCAGGAGGGGGGGTGTAGGCTCAGGCTGGATGCTGTTCGACAGAGTGGTTTCAGGAGTGAGACTCTATATCAACAGTTATTCTATGTGGGTGTGTGGCCTCTGTATAGGATATTCCAGTGAAAACCTCTTCTATACGCTCCAGTCAGTTTGCGGGTAACCCCAAAACTGTGTCCCAGTTGTGCTGCAAAGATAGCCAATGCTCCACTCGCAGGTGCTCCTCCGTTCTCCCCTACTCCTCCCCTCCGTTTCTGGAGTCAAGGCTACAGTGGCTACAAGGCTACAGTGGAGTAATGCTGTTCTCCAAACCAGGCCTATTTCTCACACTGTCCACTGATTATCTATCTTCCGATTGGACATATTATGACAGACATCAGGCTTCAGCTTTCAACTTTTTTTTTCTTCTCAATTCGTTCTATTTCTGATTGCCAGAAACTGCACCACATGCTGTCATTTACTCTATTACCACTGTATGTGGTAAACATGTTTTTGTGTCAAATTAGAGGCACTCTAAAGCTATTTTACTTCTTCGGTCAATGTTTTGGTGTAAGTTTAACTTGGTGCATCTTGGGTGTGTGGGTGTGTATGTTGGATAGCTCTGATAGCGGTGGGGGGATAACAACACACTTGTCTACTTTTCATGTACTTCCTCCTTCTCCCTAAATCTATTTCTCAGTAATGACATACAGCACTGTATATATTTCCTCATTGATACCTCAGCATACAATTTTACTTGATTTTACATTTTATGTTAACTTTAGTTCCAAATGTCATTGCCACTGAAACATTGCTTTGGCAAGGTCTGAGGACATAACTTTTTTTTTTTTTTACCAAAAACCTCAAGTTGGAAATGTATACCGTATGTCAAAATTAGGCAAGTTGTACAATGCAGGTTCTATGCAGAAAGCAATGGGAAAATACAGTAATTTTCACCTCTTTTAAAACTGTGCCTGATAATACTGGTGAATCTCAACAGAAGCGGCGTATTGTACAGCCTTGTGTTGGAGGATTGGCCACAGTAAGTCTGTGAACTCTACTCTCTCTCTCTGGCAAGACTGAATCCTACCTGGTCTCCACTCAGCTGCAACAGGACAGGGGCCAGGAGTAAAGTTGATCTGGAAGATTGATGTATAAACAACTCAACTGCTGCCCCTATGGTCTTACAAGCACTCAAAAGGGCTGCCTGATGTTAAGTAAACTGACAGCATCCAATCTGGTCAAAAACCAATACCTATTCAATTACCAGTAACCAATCTGACCATGGAGGTCACATCAACCCTCCCCTTTGACACCAACTCCTGCCCCCCTAATTTGCCCTGTTGTTACTCTTTCTCTCCCACCGTCTCTCTCTTCTCTCCCTGCCTTGACAATTTCTTGCTTTTCATTGTCATGTTTTGATTTCTCTCTTTCTTCTTCCCTTCCCAATACCCCCCCCCCCCCCCCCCCCTTCTCATTCTGTTCTGTTTCCTTTCCCTGGCCTCCCGGTGAACTTGTTGCCCCGTGACTTTCTTACACCGCTGGCCACCTGTGCTTTGTGACCTCAGCAGATCTTGCCCATCCCCATGCGAAACATGCCCCCAATAAACCCTGTAATCCTAAAGCGCCTCAAGGTACATTTCTCTCTGCCCCTTCCTGCCCGTTTTCCCCCCCTGGATGCTAACTGCCTTCGACCTCCGCCAACCCCCCCATAACCCACCGCCAACCCCCCCATAACCCACCGCTAACCCGTTATGGCACCTGTGTGTCTCAAAACTGAATTCTGTGATAGTTGGAATAGTTGATAGATGTCGTTGGAATCCAAAAAGAGAAACAAATCAGTAGTATTTACTTTGAACATATTCGTGACTATAGAGGGTTAAGAATAAAAACAGATACATGCAGTAGATTCTATAAATAGCCTGGGCTTCAAGGCCCATTTAAATTCCATTAACGTAAATGAAATGTCGAAAAAGCCCAATTTGGCTCTTACACAAACCCTGCATTGCTGTGGGAAAGAAAGCATTTTTTGGGGGGGGAAAAACATTAAAAGCTTCTATGATTTTCATAACCTTAGCAAAGATATGGAAAGAACAGGAAAGAAAAGTGACCTTTTCTGTCACGAAGTGAGTCTTCTCCAATCCTCTTTGTGGACATTCACCCTGGCTCTCTGAAAGGACCTTTGTCCCTCCCTGTGCCCAAAACCCTGCCGGCCCTGTTAGAAAGAGGGCCCCTGGCACCCGGTGGACCCCTGTTGGCATCCCTCCTCTATCTTGTTTTGGCCAGGTGTGCAGTCTCGCTGTGCCAGGATAGAGTACCTTGTTTGGAGACAATGCTACACACTGTGGTAGAGCCATCACTAAAGACATAGGGGGGAATTTACCACCCAGACCCAGGCCGAATTGGCTCTGTTTTTTCAATTGAACCCCTGGAATCAGTCCTGGGCAGCATAACGGATAATGTGTTCATTTCATGGAAGCACATCCGGATCATAAATCATGGCCAGACACATACTGTAAAGCATGGGATGGATAAAATATGGATCTAATGTGGATGGATGTGTTCCGGATTATCAAGAGCCTCGATGTCTGGCCTGGCAACAGAGGCTCAGCTTGAGCTAAAGATGGGGTCCTTGCAAGCGTTAGTGTAGCCTACACCACAGTGATTAGGGAGTGTTTGATTTCAAGGCCAAGATTTTGTATTGTGACTTTTCTAAAGTTAGACCACATGTACAGTAATACATCATCCGTTTGGGTATTTGTTATGTCATTTCTAGTCATTCCTTTGATTAAAAACTAAAATGACCGTGGAGATATCCAGAAATGTGGTTTGAAAGCAAATAAATACATTTCTAAGACAGTTCGCTGTTGAATATTTTTTGAGTTTGGTCAAATAAAGAAATAGATGGTTTGACATAATCAATGGGATGATGGTATAACCATGAGCTCTGCTAGACTCTAGAATATTAAGACAAGTTGAAGTGTAGGCCTCTTTCCTCTTCTTCTCCGGTTCTCGTTGTAAAATACTATATTTGACTTTTGGGATTTTGTTTAGTCTTCTATTTTGTGTTGGATATTCCCCCTGGCTCACAGTTGAGTTGCCTCAGAGTAACAATAAAGAAAGATCAGTTGGAGTTTAAAAAAGATTTTTTTTATTTTTTATTAATATGTCACTCAAATATCCTAAGATGCCACAGAAAAGAGGACTTGTGCCCTTGTTATGTCAATGAGTTTGGTTGTTAAAAGCAAACTGGTTTTGACAGAATAAACCGTTGAAGGACACAAAAACACAAAATGTATCCTAATTTGAATTCAAAGTGGTATTCTCTCCAAACGTGGTGCCTAATGTAAAGAAACACCTCATAGGACTTGATTCCTGCTAATATTGCCCGCCATAAAATTCCCAGCATGTGTAGTGCTGTGATGTGTTGTGTTGGCATGGCCTGGCCTGGCATCGACTGGCAGATGGTAACTGAAGGTCTCTCAGCAGGGCGAGCCTGGAGCTCAGGGCCCACCAGGACCTCCCGGCCCCCCAGGGCCCTCAGGGACCTCTGGACTGAATGGTGCTAGTGGACCGCCGGTGAGTCCCCACAGTCAGCTGAGCACCACCATCAGCACTGGACAAGGGACTGTATTGAGGAAGAGGCTATGGCCATAGAAGTGAAAATGTTATGAGTGATTGCCCAGAAAATGATTGTACTGTATCTGTGATGTATTTTTTTTGTTAATCTGGTGTAGGGTAAACCTGGTGAACCAGGAAAACCTGGGAAAGATCTACGGGTGAGTTTGTTAAGCCTCTTGCGTTTGCCGGGACTTATGTATTTTCCGAATAGAAAAAGTCGATGGAAATCTGGTGTTGACATGCTTGTGACTTCTGAATTTTCCTTCCCCATTTTCTCCAGCTCCTACCAGGGATGAAGGTAAACATGATTTGTATTTTCCGTAATCAACACCACTATACATATACTACACACCAAAGGACATATATTGCCACTACTTATAGTTGCACATACTGTATGAAACGCAAACGCTCCGTGATTGGCACACATCTCTCAATTGTCCAAGTGTAGCTTCCAGTCTTTCTGTATCAGCAGACCAATTCATGTTTGGAAGCCTACATTTGTGTTCTCTGCGTTGCTATTGGACTAGCGGACTATATTTCCCCTGATTACGTTCATTGCCTTGGATTATTAAGAACGGGGAATTTAGATTGTGGGCCATGGAAACAGACTGTAAAGCAGCACGCCCAACACAACTTCTCCATACAAAAAATGAAACCAAGTTCATATCACAGCGGGAAGTTGAAAGAAATATGCCCCGTAACTTTTGATTGGGCTTTCACAGCGAGGAATACCTTCCCCTCAACTGGGCTGTGTCGAAATATGGCCATCTAGTTGGAAACAAGTCTTTGAACTCCCCAAATTGAATTGAAGTAGTGCGTACTCTTTTGTTGACCCGTGCTTGTAATGAAAGAGGCGTAACTACAGTACACGTGTTGTCTGTTACTGTGATATGAATCTTTCTGTCGTTTCAGGGTGAGCCAGGCATGGCAGGAATAAAGGTGGGTTGTGGATCTCAATTAAAGCTTAAATCCATAGATCAATTGAAATGTGTGGTCTCTGGGAATTCATCAATTGTGCATTGCACGATTTCTAGGTTTATCACGACAGCGGAAAAGTAATGACCGTCTGTTTTTCCTTTAGTAGTGGGAATGTTTGATTTTTTGATGAATCCATCTGCTTTCAATCACCCGAAGCAGAAGGAAGATATATTTGATGTAATCATCCCACGACTTGATTGAAAAATCCGCTGTTTGCGGCTTGTCAGAACTGCTACATTCGGATAATGAATGTGCTGATTACCAATGGGCTGCGTCCTCTGGCAGAGGTTGCAGACTACAGATAGGAACTTAGGATCCAGCTGAAAGGGAAGAGTTAGGTGGATTAAACAAGTCGTTGTGATCGGTCTTGCTGTCGTCTGCAGTTCTGCATCCCTTTTCATCCTCCTCCTTCTCATTCTATCTGTCTCCTTTTCACCTTTGTGTCTTTCTTCCATAGGGTGATGTTGGCCCCGCTGGTCCTGAAGGCCCCAAGGTATTGTTATGAACAATATTACCTGTGGATCAGTCTCATTTGACCTGTTCCACTCACCACACCATCAGCAGGACCAGGAATCCACATGTAACCATTCCTGTTACCTCAGTGTACTTCCTGTGTCAATGATATAGCACAGGTTTTGTATTTAGAGCTTCAACTGCTCACAGTCAATTCTACATTCTATTTATAAACCTCAGGCCCAACTGCAGCCTGTCTCGCCCCTAGCCATGGGCCCTCTCTCCCTCTGCTGGTATCATTTCCTTTAGCATTATACTATACTGTATAGGACACCCAGGGATGGTCCCATACCATTATTGATCGAAGGAGCATTCCTCTCCCACACACACACACACACACACACACACACACACACACACACACACACACACACACACACACACACACTCCCATTGGGCGGCTGTTGGAGCTAACATTGGCTTTGAAGTGCTGCAGGGGGCATGAGAGCCGTGACTCTTAAACTCTCCACGTGTCTGTCCTTCTCCACTTTTCCATGGCTTAATGGACTTCCTCTGGTGGGCTCACTCTCACAGCCGCTGCCCTTCACTGAACTTGGTTCAGCCTGCACACAGCGTGACTGCATAGAGAGAGGGAGGGGGGGTGGTGTGAATGTGGCGCAGTGGTCTAAGTGGCGAGTGGCGCAGTGGTCTAAGGCACTGCATCTCAATGCTGGAGGTGTCACTACAGACCCTGGTTCGATCCCAGGCTGTATCACAACCTGCCGTGATCGGGTGTCCCATAGGGCGGTGCACAATTGGCCCAGCATCATCCGGGTTAGAGGAGGGTTTGGCCGGGGTAGGCCGTCATTGTAAAATAAGAATTTGTTCTTAACTGACTTGCCTATTTAAATAAAGGTTAAATAAGAAAATGTATACAGGGAAAGAGATTGAAAAGGGGAAAGAGAGAAGAGGACAATGGGGTCGAGATAGGGGTTGAAAAGAGAGGTAGAGAGAGACAACAGCCTGCATGGCTCCTACATCCCCCAACAAAACAGGGTCACATCCACACAAGCCTCTGGAGCAGGTTAAACGTCTTAGCCATCTGGGCATTGTCAAACTGTTTGGCTGCTGCTGTCAGCAAACCACAGCCTCTCTATGACACGATCCGCTCTCAAAGTCATTAGTACACTTCCTCAAGTGAGATATACAGATTTTGATTCAAACTGTGAGTTTGTAAAATATGTATTTCTGTTTGGCAATTGCCATTTCATTTATGTTTGACCCCTACTTGAACCAACAGCTTCCAGCTCAAAGTTATATTATTGCCTTGTCAACTCCAGCTTTCCTCCATCTCACTGTTTTCCCATGACAGAGCCCCAAAACGTTCAGTCTGGTTTATGAGGAGATTGAACAACCCTACAGTAGGTTGCTCAGAGGACGACCAAGACCAAGGCTTAACTAAAGCCACGGCCATGTTTTTTTACGAGAGTAAGTTCACCGCTCTGAAAGTTAGTATTGCACTAGATGTTCAGAGGTGTGTGAGTTACTCAAATGTGAAGGCATTGAAATACAAACTCTCCCATGTTCCCACTGCACCCTGTTCCTTATGGAGGATCCAATACCTTTTTGTAGCTGCGTCAAGAGTTTGTTCATGGGTCCACTACTATCAGAGGTTACTGCGCCATCTGGTGGAATTCTGCTGTAACTCCATTGACCTCTCACCTTTGACTGGCTGTATTTTCATATGTTGAAAAATAAATCATAGGAATGATTTAGAATATGTGACTAAATGTTTTGTGTTTCTCTTGTCTTTCTCTCTCCTTCTGTAGGGACTGAAGGGAGAGCTTGGACTGAAGGTAAGAGCCGTGTTATAACTCACCCTCTCGGGTTCTATGTGAATTTCTCTGACTGTCAAAAACACGACGTGGGAGTTTAGGAAGCTTATTGTTTAGCCGACACCCGCTGAAGCACAAACGCACCCCACAGACCCCACACCACTGACTTTGGTCTATTAATATATTTTCATGAATGGGGTGAATTATTTTCACTGAAAGCCTCACAGGACAGGAGCCTCCCAGTGAAACATGCGATAGTGGGTGTGCAGCCACCAGACGGCAGCAGGTTGTAAATAATATTATCTAAAATAAACCGGGAGTATTTCTCTGTAGACATAGATCATAGACTAACTTTGGGCTGGTTCCTGAATCTGGCCCAGATATCATCGCAGTTCAAAAAGCCCAAGTGGTGTGGCCTTGTCCTGTGTAATTCCCTCCTGTTTAGTAGGGCTTGATGGAATATTCATTTCCCTCACTAGACCCCCAACCCCCCCTTCAGTCAAGGGACCACCATGCGAGGCTCAGAGCCCAGAGGCCTAGACGTTGAAAAGGCTAGGAGACGTTTTTAGGAGATTTATGTAGCCCAGTTTCAAAATGGAAGACTTCTTTCCCTTGGTAGCATTGGTTGTCTTTTGAGTCCCTCTTTTTGAGTCTTTCCTCTGATGATGTCTCCATCCACACTGTAGGGAGGTGAGGGGAAGAAAGGCCTCATAGGGGAGAAAAATACTGGAAGCTATATGTGGAGTATGCCATCTTAAGTTATTTTAAAGATAAATTGAGCACTGTCTGTGGCATGATTTTGTTATTGCTTGTTTGAGATAATTACCCGAATATAGTTTGTGCTGTTGAACTAGTTAATTTGAACGTTGATGTTTTTTAAAGTAACTGTCCAGTGAAAATCCCACTTTTATGATGTCTTGTTCTGTTAACTCAAACCCAAATCATTTTGTTGACTCGCCCTATACTCGTATTTGTGGCCAAAGCCTAAATTGGAGACAAAAAACCCCCCTTCAAAACCCCCACCTAAAACCATTTTAAAAATGCTTGCTATTTCTTCATAGAGTATGATGTCATGAGCTGGTCAATCAATGGTATAGAGGAGGATGAGCTGGCCACTCAGCGGTCTACTCCCACACCATTCTGTTGTTGGGGTACACCCACACCATTCTGTTGTTGGGGTACACCCACACCATTCTGTTGTTGGGGTACACCCACACCATTCCAACACAAAAAAAGCTGCTTTTTAACATACCTAATTACAATTTTTTTTTAAGGAGAACTATTTCACTCTTTTTGAATTAATTACAGGTCATATTTCATACTGTGCTCAGAACAGGTGCATCCACCAAAATAGAATAGAATTCCATAATTGTGTAGCTGGTCCACACTCAAAAAGGAAATTCAAGGTATCTTTTGAGTATTTCTTTAATTCAGGGGTGGGTAGATAGACAAACGTTTTGGCCTTCATCAGTGTCATCAGTGTCTCCTCTTCAGGTGCGCTTCTTTATTTTGAGCTTGTGTAACGACCGACAGGTGCGTTCGTGTGCGTGCTCCTGGAACAGGCGCACATGTCAATAAGGCATCACAAATATACAATCTAACCACCCCTGAATGAAATAAATACCAAAAAAGAAACCTTTTTGAGTGCCAACCAGGTCATATTTCATAGAAATCTGGAAACATAAACAGTTACTATAAATCAGAATGCACACGTTTATTTCAGTCATCACAATATATGGGCAAATGATCTTATACATCATGTGATTCAGACCAAACAGTCCTGGGATGAAAAACGTTGTGTCAGAGAAGGAGCCTTCCAGAAGAAGTGGGGCTGTATTGCCCGTCTCTGACCGGAAAGCTTCAACAACAACAACATGGTTGCTCTCATCCTCACATTCCCCCCTGGGATTTGAACACGTGATCCCCAGGCCTCTTCAGTCCTTTGACTCAGTCTCTCATAGACAGCGAGCAGCGTCCTCTGTGGGACGTTCTCCAGTGATGTGACTGGATGATGTGGCATAGCCACTTGTTTTCTTACCTGTCAGCTCCCGGTCATACCGACTTTGCCCTCCTTGCGTCTCGGACTCACGGCCGACCAGTTTCCATGGTGAACATTCCCGCTTCCTCGGCCTGAGCCGCCCGACACAGCAGTAGCAGCTGCCGTGTGTTTTCAACATTAGACTCCACAGACGGAGGAGGGATTGGGAAAAACACTTCAAGGAAGGGCGCTTTTAGCAGAGACACGGTATCCACAGCAACAGTGGAGCTGTGAGAGTTATGGTTCGAATTGTTTTATAGTAAAGAGAAAGCGCTTTTGCAGGAAAATGATCCAAAGCTACACTATATTCACCTTAGGATTTGGGATTTGCCTCTGCCCAGGGGAACTTTGTTCTATATTTGTACTCACAATGTTGGATCAGGCTCACAGTATTGTACAACCAGATTGTAATAAAAAGAACATGTAAAGGATTGTGGCATGGGCCATAATCGTTAATGTCCACATGGTGCCGACCACAAGTCTGACCGAGCTACTTCCACATCTCCCGCTCAGCAGGATACAGTCGCCAGGCTACAGTCGCCAGGCTACAGTCAACCAGGCTAGACATAGAGGAAGTGAACAGGATAGCCATAGACCTCCTCCTCTGCTCTGCTTTCGCAATGGTGAACTAGCTCACCATTACCGTACAGGGGTTCACCATTAGCCCTGTAATGGCGGATGTCTCTCCCCCGGTCTGGACGACTGGTTGATTTAATGAGCCTGTTAGGCTGTTAGAAAAGCCTGCTTTTGAAATGTCTCCCTTGGGTCAGACCTGTGTGGGCACTCCCAGACACTCCAGTCAGGAAAGCAGACGACAGAGACCCAGAGACAGTGGATAAGGTGACAGTGGTGCTCCGAACACAGGGGGAAGAGGTGTGTGGGGAGGTAGACTTTGCCAAGCCTAGCGTTTCAGACACCGACCGTCTGTCTGACTGAATGGAGCTCTGCCCTCACTCTCCCTCGAAATCATAGAGCCCTAGACCAGCACAGCTGGAGAGCACATTAGACCAGAGGAGAAGACAGAAAGTAGGCCTCTCTATTCACCTACCTAGTGCCATTATTCAGTTCACTTGCCTCAGATCCACTCTGGTAGTGGTAGTAGCTGCAGTGGCCATTTTAAGGCCATCTTAAAGTATCTCACACTGTTTACTCCCTCTTTACTGGTGTATCAGAGGGATCATTACAGTTTGTTTTGAACAGATGATGAATCTTTTCCCCTGTGACCGTCAGGGCATTTCCTCTGAACTGGAAAGGCCATGACGGCATCATTTCAATGAAGAGATTAGCCTATTGATAAATCATGCACCAGGCTTATCAGTCGACAAATTACGCGCCAGCCTACACCCATGGAGTTTCATACACACATGCCGGTGTGAAAATAGAACCAGGGGGTGGGGAGTGACGCTGGCGGGAAGGGATGGCTAAGTAGATGGGAGGAATGGTGTGAGCTGATCAAAGGGAGCTGTGCTTCCTGTTTCTTTGCTGTGTTTGCTGGGGGCGCCTCCATGCGATTAGAGCCATCGTCGCTCACCTGCCCTGATCCCTCGCTGGCCAGGGGGCCCGCTCGGCGCTTTCATCTTCCCAGAAACGGACGGACACTCTATCCCCACGTGACAACCCCCTGACAGGTTGGTGTGAAAGCCATGGGGCAGTTGGGCATGCTGTAGCTGTGGGGGCTGGGCTCTAGCTCTGTACCCCCCCCCCCCCCCCCCCCCCCACACACACACACACACACATTGGTCCAGTACAGTCTGCAGTCTACTGGTGCCCCATCTTCCCCCCTCCCACTCTCCTCCCCCCTCCACGTTGAGCCTGAACCACAGCACCTGTCAGTGGCTCCAGCAGAAATGCACTTGCTGAGTGTCTGTCGGTAGGGTGGGGGAGAGGAGAGGAGAGTTGCCAAGTTGGGCGAGGAGAGTTGCCAAGGGGCACCTGCCCCTTCGTCAGACCTAGAGGAGTCAGACTGCCAGGGACGTTCCACCACTCCTCCCCATCTCTCTGTTCTTATTTGTTTATGGAATACGCTTTTCCTCTTGAGGATCTTGGTCATTGATCATTTGTTTTCATTACTTTGAAACATGGCAACAACAGGTTTTGTTTTGGTTGGTTGAGTTGCGCCTCCAATTGATGTGTTTTTATTTGAGCTTCAGTGTGTTTCGTCAATACTAACTGTGTGTTGTCCTGCTTGCTTGGGAACACTCTCACTGTAGTTATTGATAATCAATGTCCTCTTTTAGGGGGATTTTGGTATGCCGGGAATGCCAGGGAAACAAGGATTGAAGGTAGTCCACCCATGTGCAGCTATCCCCTGACCTTTCACCCTTGTCCTAAACCATCCTGTGCATGCAGTGTATCTGACAGTGTGCATACTGTGCATCTGAGATGAAATGATGGGAGCAGTCCAGTGATTGTTCCTCTCAGACCTTTGTTTGTCCACATTTTGGGGGGAGAATGCCTTGTATCTGTTAACTGGTAGTATACTGTATGCCAGAGGTATTCAAATCTTACCCTACAAGGTCCGGAGCCTGCTGGTTTTCTGTTCTACCTGATAATTAATTGCACCCACTAAAGCAGTCCCTGATTAGAGGGGAACAATGAAAAAGGGCAGTGGAACTGGCTTGGTCCAGATTTGAGTTAGAGGGCTGTATTCCCAGTATGCTGTCTGTTGAACTGCCTGTCAAAGCATTTCCTAATCCAAATGTTCCCCAAAATACAAGTCAAACCAATGATGAATAGTGCATGGCCTTTTTGAGTAATACTCCCAGGTCCATGGTTGTTCTGCATCTTGATTTTAAGAACCACATCTTGACATTGATGATTAGTAATTTGAAAATGGGGTGTAAATTGTTATGAGAGAAGTCACCCTCGTACCTTTCGGCATAAGACACGGCATTTGAGTCTCAGCAAGTCAAGTAGATACCGTATAATTGCTTATACGGTATCTACTTGAGGCACATCCTGCGTCCCAAATGGCACCCTGTTTCATATCAAGTGCACTACTTTTGACCAGGAATAGGGTGCCATTTGGGACTCGGGCCACAGCCGCCTGCTATAAACCCGTGCAGGTCCTGTGGTCACAGCTGTGACCGTACATCATCCGCCGCGTGTCTCCTCGTTAATCTAGCCAATTGAAGAGGGGAGCAAACACAGGGATGAATTAAATAACTCTTGTGTGTTCTTTACTATTTATAGCGACCAATTTCGAGGGTTAAATCGGCTTGCGGTGGGCTAGAAGCTCCTGACGGATCAGAATCTGAGACAGTTCCGTGTCCAAACCCAGGCCAGCTATGTGCAAGCGTAGAATGCACCAACCCAAACATGCCTTTACAAATGTCGATCCCAGTGCATGTTGCACTGAGGGAATGATGTTCTTCCAAGAACACTGACAAACACGTGGATTTAAACAGGCCCAGCGCTTTTTCAGAATTTTCCTGAATGTACAGAAAATGCTTGTTAGGGATATGTGGCATGGCTACTGATTCAAAGAGGCAAATTTACTGAATACCAATTCGCTTACCCCCCTCTGTGTGCACGTGTGTGCTTTTTTACGTATTGGTTCATCAATATTTGAAAAAGAAGAGTAGGACTTTCATTCTTTCTGTCTTCTTTCTTTCCCCCCTTCCTTTGACCTTTGTGCCATCTTGGCCACCGTAGGGAGAGCCAGGTTTTCCAGGCACTCCTGGAAGAAAGGTAATTTCCTTGGAATGGTGTGGCTAACACAGATTGTAAAAGCCTATATATATATATATATCCAGGGTACTGAAACTCTTCTTTCCACTATAAAGGGTCAAGCTGGTATCCCTGGTACACCTGGTTTTCCTGGAAAGAGGGGCTACAGGGTAGGCCTGGAATGGACATTGTGTTTGTGCTCTGTGTCTGTCAATCATCAGTGTTCCCATAACAACAAGAGCTCCATCGAGTCAATCGTCTCACTGTTTGTCTTTGTGACTGACTAGAGCTGCGAATAGAGTCTTGAGTTGCTTCTTTAGCTTTCTCCTCTGTTAGGAGGCTTGGCTTGTGTAGAAGTGATTTTATAGCTGCTTGTACTGCAGTGACGCGGCATAACATGCCTCAAGTGACAGCGGGCCATTTCAGAGAAATCGTTCACTCACATGACTCTGTTTCCATCAAATCACAGAGATTTGCCAAATGTGTGAAAATGTCCTCTTGTTAGAGAACGCTTTTGCAGATTTGAGTTCGTGCCTCTGTGTTGAGGGGTTAAGAACTAAAGCTGTGGACAAGGAGCTGTGCTGTTGGATGTTTTCATGTGATTCACTTTGTGGTTCAGATCCGTATAGATCCATTGTGACCAACCTTCAGGGTTGTGTTATTCATCTCCCGTAAATGGCACAGTCAATGGGATGGTGTCTTAGTGTTGCACAGTAGAGTGTGTTGTCCTGTACGGTCGTCGATGACACTGTCCATGTCCTGTTCTGTGGCAGGGTGACAAGGGCGAACCCAGCGCAGCAGGAACTGGCATCAAAGGAGAACCAGGGACACCAGGACTCCCAGGCCTATCAGGATCCAAGGTACTAAAAGCTATCCAACAAGAGGCTGTAAACTAGTCAGAAAAAGCTACCTTGGTTTAATAATATCATGCGTGCCAATAAAACTTTTTTTTTTTTAATCTTTCCCAGGGTGACAAAGGCGACCAAGGTCTCAAGGTGAGATGGGAACTTTTTGTAGCCTCGGTTGACATTTTGTCCCAACAGGAAACGTATGATCACTTAACATTGTCCTCTCATTTTGCTCAAGTAACGTTCACTCCCATCCTGTTAGTGTTGAATGCTGTGTTGAGGTTGATAAATGAAAGGGGAGAGGCTAACTGTCTAACCTTTGATCGTCCTCCAGGGGGAAGCAGGATCTGATGGCCCAGCTGGACCAAGAGTAAGTACAGGCTCTGTCACACATCATTACCAGTGGGAGATTTACACAAATGAATTATTATGATTCTTAATATACTTTTTTTGTTGTTGATCCCCAACTTTATAGGGTCCTCCGGGTGCGGCAGGAGAGCCAGGGAAATCAGAAATCATCAACAATGAAAATGTACGTCACCAACTATTTACTGCTTCCGGCGATGAGCCTGTGTTTGATTCATGAAGTACTGTAAAATGTGTACCAGGTCTTCTAACATTGTGGTTTTTTTTCTCCTTAGGATATTCGGAATGTACCTTTGATGGTGAGTGGCGGTTTCTAAAGTCTGTCAATGATGCATTAGAAATGTATAGGCCTTCTTTATGCAGGTCTGTGGAAGAAAAAGACAGTCATGGGATCAGACAGACAATTTAAAGGCCTAATGTGTTTTGCCACTTTAATTCCAATATAAATATTTGCTATTATGAATACGGTACTAGATAATAGAGTATATGTTTTCAATAAGTCATTGTGAGTCACTATTATTCTACAATGTAGAAAATAGTCCAAATAAAGAAAAACCCTTGAGTGGGTGTGTCCAAACTTTTGACTGGTACTCTCTATATATGTCTGATATATGTAAATAAACAAAACAATCTTGAACAGGATTATCTATTTTGTATGCAATTTGAATGGAACTGATGGATAGAGAAATGCTGTGAGAGTGCTCGGGCAAGCACTGATTTAAAGCAACAATATTCCAGTGATAGGCAGTTGTCTTATTTTTTATAATGTGACCCCCAAAAGTCAGATGGAGATGTGTAAATTAGAGGCGCATTCAGTCCCTATGTTACTGTATGCTGCAGAAAATGTAGGCCTAGCAGTTTTCAATGAGTCAGTCTCTTTGTCTATCCAGGGCCCACCTGGCCCTCCAGGGGTCCCCGGAACACCAGGAACAAAGGGTGAAGTTGGCCTTCCAGGCCCATCAGGTCTTGACGGAGAGAAGGTTAGAGCACCCCCTATTGTGTATTGTCCAGTATAAATGTCCATTGTACAGCTGTTACGGATGATAAAATACAACATCAACAACAACATGGCAATGATGACGATCAAAATAAAGACAACAACGACCATGATGTCTATTTTGTGTGCCAGGGTCCTCGGGGGAAGCCTGGAGAGCCAGGTCCTGTTGGCCCAGCGGGCCCTGAAGGTCCCAGAGGGGAGAGGGGCCTGATGGGTTTCTCAGGACCCAAAGGAGACAAGGGGGACATGGGTCCCTTTGGATCACCTGTGAGTGATCACCACTACACACACTCCCACACCAAAGCCAGAGCACCATTAACTAGAGGGAAGGGAGGCCCTTAGCTCTTTCCACCTCCCTCATATGATCTAATTAGAGACCTTCTATAGGCTACAGTAAATGATCAACTCCAGTTCTGACACTGGTGTGGGCTACACTCATCAGACCATGTAGCCAAAACATACCGCAAGACTACGCCATACTGTGGGAATGGCTTTACCCGTTGTCTTATGAGGACGCCATGCGGCGTTAATCCTATTAACAGACATATGTACTGTATTTATGTTAACCATGAAAGGATTGTTTGAAAAGAGTTTCATTCAAGCAGTCTGGGTGGTTCGACTCTGAGAAAGGATGGGCAACATTGCGTCCCTCGTCGTGGGCAGTTTCATGTCCCGACAGCCACGAGTTGGAGACTACTACCAAGACCAATCTCAAAAAGCTGGTTGTAATTCATTGTATCATTTTGAGGCCTTCAAGATCTATTTTGACCTCGAACATCGGACAAATGAGAGGTCTACATTTTCAAAAAAAAAAAAAAGATTTTTCCAAATATGTAAATTGATTAACAGTTTAATATGAAAATTAACACACAACACAAAACAACAATCCAAAACAACAAAATATTGCCAATATTTTAACGTCTATCACGATCTCCCCTTTCTTTGTTCTGTAGGGTTTAGACGGCCCTACTGGTGAAAAGGGGGTTTCTGGACCCCCTGGCCCCATTGGATTACCAGGCACAATGGTACGCAATGGTGCCCCTCAGACTGCATCTGACCATAGAGTATGAAGTGTCTGACCTGGCTTTGGGGAGCAGTGAAGTACTGTTCAGAATGCTATTCATTTACAGTGCTGATTGGGTGTACTGTAGGGTTTTATTCCTGCTAACTATGATGAGAGTAGCCTAAATTAACCTTGTATCTTGATGCTTCAGGGTCAGAAGGGCGAGTCCGGAGATAAGGGAGGAAGGTCAGACATGGTAAGGCCCCCCCACTGCTGTATATATCATTGTTTTTAATGACCCATGCGTGTTTGAGTGGACTTGAGAGGGTCAGATTCAGAGGATTTGTTGTTAGATTGAACCCACTAATGAAGGAGTGTATCATTGATGACCTGGTGTTTGTCTTTAGGTCTATGGACCCCCAGGGCCTCCAGGTCCCCAAGGACCAGTTGGCCCCGCGGTGAGTACACTACAGTTGGCACGCCCTTAAGCAATATAGGCCCTCAGAAATATCCATAAAACCTCCTGATAATATATCGTATTTACATGAAGTGATTGACATATCCTGACTCGAATTGTGTCTTTACCCCTCAGGGACCTGAAGGACTGGGAGGACCAAAGGTAAGAGTTGGTTGTGGTAGCCTTTGTTGTCTTACTGTACCTCCAGAATCCTTTGACACTGTAGTTAACAGTAGCTATATTTATTGATTTTAGTAAGTGAGTTTAATGCCTATGTACTAAACATCAGTAATAACCTTTCTGTGCCTCTTTTAGGGGGAGCAAGGCATAGGCATACGGGGAGAGAAGGGAGCATCTGGTTCGAAGGGCGATAAAGGGGACAGGGGCCATCTTGGACTTCCTGTAAGTACACCAATCAAGAGCGACACCATTCAATCCCCATGTAGATTGTATCCGTGCTGTGGTTTGGGTCGTTTTTTTTCTTCTAATTCCCTTTGACCATTTTGCCATTAGACATTTTATTTAGACCCCTGGAAACCACAGTAGGGTAGGCACACTGTTTGTTCAGACTTTTGTGTCTTAGAACCAGGCAGCATGATTGTTCTGACGTTGTCATATGTCGCTTTGAAACTAGGCCTAACTCACCAAGGATAGTTTCCTAGCTCAGCAGTTGCATTAATGTTTTCAAAGTGCATGGATGGATTGGTTGCTGCAATCCAATACACAGGGGCGATACAACCACTACTATAAAAATGAAATCTACATTACCCATTGCCATTGTCATATGTTCAGATAACCTGATAATGATTTATTATGTGTTAGAAATAGTTAATGATCATTTTCTTTATTTTGCCAATTTTTTTTCTGATCATCTCTCTGAAATGTTGTTAATGTAGTCTCTTGTAGTTCTATTTTTAGTTGCATGTCAAGGAATACGTTTGATATGTATCACTGGGGAGTCTCTTCTCCTAACCTCTGGTTTACTTCTTGGGTGTCAAAGGTCATTGCTGACAGTCAGTACATGTACTAGTCACATCATCATCATGGCACAGTAACTCCTTTTATATGGAAATGATGAGGACTATTATGTATATGTATGCTAATCATTGTTAATCCAAGACGTGCTACACTTCTCTCCATACAGTGCCTTCGGAAAGTATTCAGACCCCTTGGCTTTTCCCACATTTTGTTACGTATAATGGCAAAGGGAAAACAGTTTTTATAGAAATGTTTTCTAATTTATTAAAATTAAAACAGAAATACCTTATTTACATAACTATTCAGACTCTTTGCTATGAGACTCGAAATTGAGCTCAGGTGCATCCAGTTTCCATTGGTTATCTTTGAGATGTTTCTACAACTTGATTGAAGTCCACTTGTGGTAAATTCAATTGATTGGACATGATTTGGAAAGGCACAACTGTATATGGTCCCACAGTTGACAGTGCAAATCCAAGCCATGAGGAATTGTTCGTAGAGCTCCGAGACAGGATTGTGTTGAGGCAGATATCTGGGGAAGGGTACAAAAACATTTCTGCAGCATTGAAGATCCCCAAGAACACAGTGGGTTCCATCATTCTTAAATGGAAGAAGTTTGGTACCACCAAGACTCATCCTAGAGCTGGCCTCCC
Organism: Oncorhynchus kisutch; assembly: GCF_002021735.2. NCBI lineage: Eukaryota > Metazoa > Chordata > Actinopteri > Salmoniformes > Salmonidae > Oncorhynchus > Oncorhynchus kisutch. The sequence goes on from NC_034184.2 coordinate 40,956,785, forward strand.
AGCCAAACTGAGCGATCTGGGGAGAAGGGACTTGGTCAGGGAGGTGACCACTCTGACAGAGCTCTATCGTTCCTCTGTGGAGATAGGAGAACCTTCCAGAAGGACAACAATCTCTGCAGCACTCCACCAATCAGGCCTTTATGGTAGAGTGGCCAGACCCAAGCCACTCCTCAGTAAAAGGCACATGATGGCCTGCTTGGAGTTTTCCAAAAGGCACCCAAAGACTCTCAGACCATGAGAAACAAGATTCTCTGGTCTGATGAAACAAAGATTGAACTCTTTGGCCTGAATGCCAAGCATCACATCTGGAGGAAACCTGGCACCATCTCTACGGTGAAGCATGGTTGTGGCAGCATCATGCTGTGGGGATGTTTTTCAGTGGCAGGGAGACTAGTCAGGTTCGTGGCAAAGATGAACAGAGTAAAGTACAGAGAGATCCTTGATGAAAACCTGCTCCAGAGTGCTCAGGACCTCAGAATGGGGCGAAGGTTCACCTTCCAACAGGACAACAACCCTAAGCACACAGCCAAGACAACGCAGGAGTGGTTTTGGGACAAGTCTCTGAATGTCATTGAGTGGCCCAGCCAGAGCCCGGACTTGAACCCGATCGAACATCTCTGGAGAGACCTGAAAATAGCTGTGCAGCAACGCACCCCATCCAAACTGACAGAGCTTGAGAGGATCTGCAGAGAATCAGGGGAGAAACTCGCCAAATGCAGGTGTGTGAAACTTGTAGCATCATACCCAAGAAGACGCGATACTGAAATTGCTGCCAAAGGCGCTTCAACAAAGTAATGAGTAAAGGGTCTAAATACTTATGAAATGTGATATTTCTGTTTTTTATTTGCAAACATTTCTAAAAACCGGTTTTTGCTTTGTCATCATGGCGTATTGTGTGTAGATTGATGAGGGGAAGAAACTAATCCCTTTTAGAATAAGGCTGTAACGTAACAAAGTGTGGGAAAAGTCAAGGAGTCTGAATACTTTCCGAACGCACTGTGCATGATTCAAACTGCTTTGAGTACGGGGCATCAACCATAGAAAGAAGTTGAACCATGCATATGTATCTGAAAGACATTGAAAACTATTTTATCAAAAGTCAGGACTTAATTATTTGATAGAGATAATCAACTGCAGCTATAAATGGAGTTACTGGCAGTTACTGTTTCTCATGTCATCACAACACCATCACCCTTCATCAACAACTGGATGTGTTTTATTCAGTCACACGAATCACTGCTTCACTCACCCCTCCCAACCCTCTCCACACCTCCTCCCCCTCTCCCACCACCTCCCTCCCACCTCTGCTCTCTAACTGTTTACACACTGTCCAGGGAGCTCATGGTTTAGACGGCAGGCCTGGTCGAGTGGTGAGTGGCTCAAGTCCTGTACCCCCCAACACACACTCCTCCCCTACCCCGCCTCTCCTCCCCTATTCTGCTCACCACACGACTTGCTTGTCTGTCTGTCTGCGCTGGTGTCTTGTCTGTCTGCCTGTCTGCTTGCTTTCCTCCATGCTTGTCCTTTTTTGTTATCTGTCTGATTGTCTGCAGAGAGAGCAGTTCTGTTTTTAGGCACTCTTCGAGGATTGCTCTGGCATAGGGATGATATTCACATGACTGTGTCCCATGTCTGTATGGCAATGGAACGTGTCAGGGTACTAAAATGGACCCTTTGATGCGTCTGCTCTCAATACTTAGAAGCAGTTAAGAGAAAGAAATAGTCCCCTTGTTCATTACATGTTGAATCCTAGCTTGAGATTTGCATGTATAACCTAGACTTCTGCCTAAATCATGTTTTGATGTCAATGGAAGATTTATAAGGACATTTGAATTACGCAATCAGATCTCAACATTCAGCCTACTTGCATAAAGTCAAACTGTTTGAGTGTCAGAGTTCATGCCATTGCAAATCTTCAAAAACAGGTGTCTTAACAGTGTCTCTCCTGCAGTGTAAAGCTTTGAACTGGCGTTGTGATGTCATACCAGGAGAGCATGCTGGGATGCTCATGCTGCATGTTGATATGCATACAGGACAGTATGGCGTAATGGCTCCCCAATGCTATATGTTGTACATACTGTATTATCTGCCTGAGATGCAAGGTCCTCCTGTTGAATCCTGACTTCCACACACAGAGAGAGAGAGCTGCAGCTAAACTCAATGTTTTTCTCCTTTTTTGTTACTGTTTATTCTTTATCTCAACAAGCTTGTTGTAACATGCGCAGTGGGATAACCTAGAGAAGACCACTACCTAATCAATCGGTTATGATTTGATAATGGTCAACCGAAACAGAATTGGATAACTACTCTTTTGGCACTGAAAGGCATGCTCCGGTACTTTAAACCCCCTTCTTCGGGCCTGGATGTGTCAATGTGTCATTCGTACATGCGTAATCTATGAGCAGAATTACGGTCTCACCTCAATTAGTCGCGAAATGCCTAGTTTGAAAGCAACCCTGCGCCAGCCCCCTAGCAATTTTCAGGGACCACTTTTGGATCGTGAGTGCTACTTTTAGAACTACTGGCTAAAAAGTATACAAAAGGTACTGTAGAATCTCTTTAAGTGCTCCGGAAGCTTGTTGAGCTATTGATGATGGAAATGAAGTAATCCATTTTTATTTTGATGTCCTCCCATTGTCATGTCTGCGTCCACTGAGGGTCTGTCTTGTCATTACCTTACAGGGTTTAATAGGACCAGTTGGTGTGGCAGGGCCTGCAGGACCAAAGGGGGAGAGAGTGAGTACTCACATCACTGATCATCATCACACACCGACACATTTACGTACACACACACGCATACGCACACAAAAGTAGCACACACACTACATAAGAGATTTCAGTCAAAACAGCTTATTTATCTATTTGATGTTGTTTTTTCAGGGTTTCATGGGAGATTCAGGAGTCCCAGGACCAATTGGTCCTCAAGGCATCCCTGTAAGTAGTTCCCGAAGTATCAAGAACATCAAATAAATACAGTATTGCATTTCCAGCATTTCATTTATCAAGTGAACAATATCTTGACTATCTGAAAGACAATCAGTGGCTACATGTTGAATGAGCCATCTTGAACATCATAATACTTCTTTCAAGTGACAGAGGAAAACATGAATCTTCCCTTAAATCAAGTCTTAAGGGAATGAGTGGATCAAATTGACTGACAGCACAAAGCTATACCTCACGGTAACATCTCTGATTGCTTGCACAGGAACTCATAATGTGTTTCATTTCCCCTCCTCAGGGTTTTGTAGGACCACAAGGATTCAAAGGGAACCGGGTAAGACAGCAGCTGACAATGATGTGTCTTCCGGAGCAAAATATTATTGTTCAAACAACAGGACGAAAACATGTTCTGTCCTTAATTGAAGTACATTTAGTGTTTCCGATAAACTATGGTATTTAACATGGCTGCTGATCCTCCATGCTCCTACTCGACGCTAGATATTATTCTCCCACATATTCCTCATTGAAAAGCAGTACTCATTTTTCATTTGTCTTTTTGGGTTGTTCAAGAGACGTAATAGTTGTTAAATTGCAAGCCCATTGGAATGTCAAGCTTAAAAGCATGGTGGGCCTATATTAGGTGATATGAGCAGGACCATGGTACTGTAGGCCTGTATTAGGTGATATGAGCAGGACCATGGTACTGTAGGCCTGTATTAGGTGATATGAGCAGGACCATGGTACTGTAGGCCTGTATTAGGTGATATGAGCAGGACCATGGTACTGTAGGCCTGTATTAGGTGATATGAGCAGGACCATGGTACTGTAGGCCTGTATTAGGTGATATGAGCAGGACCATGGTACTGTAGGACTATATTAGGTGATATGAGCAGGACCATGGTGGGCCTATATTAGGTGATATGAGCAGGACCATGGTACTGTAGGCCTGTATTAGGTGATATGAGCAGGACCATGGTGGGCCTGTATTAGGTGATATGAGCAGGACCATGGTACTGTAGGCCTGTATTAGGTGATATGAGCAGGACCATGGTGGGCCTATATTAGGTGATATGAGCAGGACCATGGTACTGTAGGCCTGTATTAGGTGATATGAGCAGGATCATGGTAGGCCTATATTAGGGGATATGAGCAGGACCATGGTAGGCTTGTATTAGGTGATATGAGCAGGACCATGGTGGATTCAAAGGCTCTCTTAATTAGGCAAATCTGAATCAAAATATTAATGTGAATATCAATAGCTTCATCTTTTGAATATCCCATTACGACAGAGGAAAAAAGAGATGTGCTCTTTGATAGTATGTGTGAGTTTATGTGATTCATATAGTGAAAGTGACCTTCAATGGTCTTTTAGGTGATGTTTGAAGAAAATATATTAATATGTCCTTTACCTTTGCAGTGGCCTTTTTACCTCAGAGTTCAATGAATCTTGTTCAAATATGCAAATATGACTGAGGTAGTATAAATTAAGTCAGAGATCAAAAGAGATTGAAGATGTTCAACCTTGATAATGAGATGACTGGAACATGTGAACGGACACATCAAAGAACTTACAAAATGATATTCTATTTACTCTGAAGACCAGTCAAAACGTTGTCTTATAAATTGTCCTTGGTTTACCTTGTGCCGTCGTATCTGAATATTCTGTTCTTACTTCAAATCAAATCAAATCAAATCAAATTTATTTATATAGCCCTTCGTACATCAGCTGATATCCCAAAGTGCTGTACAGAAACCCAGCCCAAAACCCCAAACAGCAAGCAATGCAGGTGTAGAAGCACTTCAAGTAATAACAGAATGCTATACCCTCATTTTGTAAAATAGCCACTGCAAAATAAAATAAGAGTATGCACTTTAATTATACCAATGTATTAAATAATATTTTACACATGCCCCCCCCCTTCCCCTTGGAGAATGTTTGTTTCCTTCCTATTAACATCTGATTTAATATTCTGACTCTCTACTTAAAAGTCACAACATGTCATTGACCCTCCCAGCACTTCCAACTGGGCTCTTGACAGCAGGAAATATATGACATTGACTCTAATGTGTACTTCCTATTTGTGGAACTTTTTTTTTTCTACTTTGGGGTGTAAAAGAAAGGATAAGAGATTGATATTATGAGGTATTTTGTTAAACCAGTTGGAGGTGCTGTGGCCGGCTGTGGGATCCTGGTGCTGTTTTTACTCTTGTCCTGTTTTCCTTTGTTTCCGCAGGTCTTCCTATCCCCTTTTCCTCCCCTCCACCTTGCTCTGTTTCCCGCGGCTCTTTTTGCCGGGTCGTGTTGTCCTCTCTCTCCCTCTCACACACCCTGGCAACCTGCTCCTCCTGCATTCTAATGTTGTAATCTGGGGTTAATCTTCCTCCTTCTCCACTTCCTCATCCACCTCTTCCTCATCCTCCTCCTCTTCTCACCATTTACCTTCCCTGCAAGCCTGTAATCTCCTCTCCCTTGGCTGGCAAGTAATGTTCCCACAATGTTGCCGCAACGTTAGCCAATGTTGATGGTTTTCAGGCCACATTGAGGCAACGTTGTGAGAGGGTTTACATGTTTGCCAGGTTTATTTTTCTTCCAATTCCAATTCCTTCTTGATAAACTCGTCCAACCCCTAATCCAACCTGTTCAAACGCCTTGATCTTGGTGAGCGGATGTTTGAATGACAATGTGGTCAGGTTTTATACGTTTTCATCACCATATAGAATAGTTTGCTTTGGTTGGAAATATTTGATCTGCTCCCAGTAGAGAACTAGGTTAATGAAATTAGAATTTATTGTAAACCATACAGTTATACCTGTAAATATAACTGTAACTTCAGCAGTAAAGGAATAACATTTCTTGAAAGAAAAATATTAGCTTTTGAATACTCTAAGTGGCTTGTTTACTTGTAGCCAGCTTGCAGCCAGCCCAGCCACCTTCAGTGGACACAAACAACGTCTTTCCGTTTCATAATTTGGTTCTCATTTTCAGGGATTGGAAACAGTATTTTGGGGGGATTGGGATGATAAGGGAAAATAGTAGAGCGATACTATTTCTGGTATTTCTATGCCATATTTTGCACGGTGCTGGCTTTATAGTTGGGCAACTGGACATAATCAATGGTGTCTTTACTCAAAGGAGGTTTGTGGTCATGTTCTTTGTCAGGTCTAGAGTACAGTATGTGCAGTGAAACATGATGATCAGTCACTCGCAGTACAATGCACCGCAGAGAGCCAGCTTTCAAAATTTGATATATGACAATAAAGATATTGTTATGGTACTATGTGGGTCATCAAGTCTATGTTGTGTTAGGGCTAGTGATACCCTCGTAATAATCTATACAGTGGTCGTTGATGAACCAATAAGGTGTTTCCATTCCTGCAACAACCTCCTGTGAAGGTCACATTAGGCACTTAAGGAACCCGCTCACCAATAGCATCGGCCTGTATCCCTACTCCCTAACTCCCTCCACTTACTTTCCCCATCACAAAATTTGGAAACTTCAGTACTCTCCTTCGTAAGCCCAAAAAAGCACATCAATCTTTTAAATACCTGTAAAATGTCTAAATTGCTTAGGTAAGAATTCAAGCTTCATGATTGTGCTTTTATTTGCTTACTGTGTGGATGAGCCAGCCAGGAGGAACTAAAGCCTGTCTCTTTTAATGCAATGTTGTTTTCAGGGAGAGAGGGGCAAGAAAGGCAACAGGGGAACTAAAGGGGATAAGGGAGACCAAGGAGCACCCGGATTAGATGCCCCCTGTCCGTTGGTATGTCCTGCGTTCAATGTGCAGCCAGGAGGCAAAAGGAAGGCGCGACCCTCGGAATGCCATATAACTTGCAGTGACAATCAGTAGTCTCTGAATTCTGATTCGGACTTCCTTTTGCCTCTGATGATAATCGTCTCTAATAGACCCTGAAGTGGTTTTTGGTCCAAACGTCCTCTACAGTGTTAAGTCCAGCGACACAAACTACAGCAGTGATGATCATTTGGTATTCAGTGAATGCCTGGATGATTATGAGTTCTGAATAATTACCCCAGGACCAGGGACCATAAACTATCAGAGGGGGTTTTCTTTTCAGGGGTAAGACTAACAGGAACTTGGCCCATTCTCTTCATTGAGTCTGTTCCTGTCAGTCTCAGGCCGCTTGCATGTTTAAGTGTGTCTGTCGTTACAGGATTCGGTCTGTTCATGGAGCGGCAGCAGGTAATCTCATTGGCCAGCAGGGGTACTGCTCCTAAAGGAGGGGCAATGTGCAAATGTTTACAAAGTTGATTTCACAAACAGGGTTTCCGAGGCTTTAAAGGAGAAAAGGGTGAACCGGGCCTACCTGGCCTGGATGGGCTGGATGCCCCTTGTCCTGTGGTATGCTTCCTCTCTTCCTTTCCTATCCATCACTTTGGCTTCCCTAACCACCCATAACAATTCCCTTCACTCTCTTATTCGCTTTGCTGTAGGTATGAGTAAAAGCCAATATAACAGGGCTGCGTGAAAATGACATTGAGCTAACCCATTAGTACCGTTAGTTATGTAACAGGTTATTACCCCGAAAAAGCAACGCCTTTATTAACCAAGTAGGCATGCGCACACTTCAAGTTCTTGATTAAGACGTAGCTATTTACTACAAATACTGCTTAGAACACTTGTTTAGATGAACTGTGCATCATGATTTTTCCCTTTTACTAACATTAGTAATTGATTTGCTGAGAATGCTGTTATTTTGTCTTGCAAGGGCAGCAGAACACCTACACTAATTAGTGGTGTGTTACAGAATCTATTTTCTTGATCACAACACGTGATCCATTCAGTGACTTTTGTTTGAAAATGTCAAATACCCTTAATAGTTAATGGCTTTACTTTTCATTATTTGTATCCCTGTCCCACTCGCATGGCACCCTTTTCCCACCTTGTCCCTTACCTTTTTGGCCAACAAAACTGTATTGGGAAAGATTATCTTGGAAAAACCAGGGCCTCCTCATTGATTTTCATTGAACCCTGTTTTGAGTTTGTGTATTGAAAAGGAGAAGGGGGAATGGAAGGTTTGATTCATTCATAAAAGTTGCCAGCTGAAAGAAAATAACAGCCCAGTGGCGGGGCTTAAACCCTATTTCTAAATAAAAGTTTGAATGAGGCCTCCCGAGTGGCGCAGTGCCATAGGCATCACTACAGACCTGGGTTCGATCCCAGGCTGTGTCACGACCGGGAGACTCATGACACACAATTGGCCCAGGGTAGTCCGGGTTAAGGGGAGGGTTTGGCCGGCTGTTCTTGTCCCATCGCGCTCTAGCGACTCCTTGTGGCGGGCCAGGCGCATGCACGCTGACTCTGGTCGCCAGTTGTATGGTGTTTCCTCCGACACATTGGTGAGGCTGGCTTCCAGGTTAAGCGAGCAGTGTGTCAAGAAGCAGTGCGGCTTTGCGGTCGTGTTTCGGAGGACACATGGCTCTCGAGCATCACCTCTCCCGAGTCCGTACGGGAGTTGCAGCGATGGGACAAGACTAACTACCAATTGGATATAACGAAAAAAGGGGGGAAAAGTAGAGTTTGAAGGAATTTATACTATCAAGTATTTTCACACATACACATCTACTACTGCGCCTGAGCAATGGAGCTAATGGAGCTGCTGTATCCACACTTTCTGGTAACTAAGTGGGGGCGCAAAATGATCATAATCCAATGGGTCATTTCTTATTATTTTCAATGATTAACAATGTTTTGAGCTAGTATGTATTGAAATATGCTTTAATAATGAAGCGATTGTGTCGATTGCACCCTGTCGCCTCAAGATGAATTGTTTTGACCACTCTAAAGTTTTGCTTCGCTCCCGTGCGCGACTGTTTTAGTTCAGTGCAGTTAGAAAGCACTAATTGCACCACTGGTGTATAAAATGAAAAGGCACCTGCAAAAAAAAGAGTTTATCTATTTTGTTTTGCTGTTGTTACATTTGTATCGTTGTGAGCGGCATGTATCATTTCACTTTGCCTGAACACGGCCCGGGCATGTCTTGGCCCGGGCATGTCTTGGCCCGGGAATGTCTTGGCTTTGCCGTATCGCAGCCTCTGATTCTGAATAGCTTTCCATCAGCGTATGAAAGGTTGCACCTTTGCAGGTAGCTTGTGGGCTGTCAATAAGAAGCTTGCAATTGAGGAATAATCAGTAGGCCTAATATTACATGATTAAATCTGTGAAATAATTTCACCCCCCAAGCTGTTTACAGGCATTCAACACCCTTCTGCATTTTGCCATCTATTTTCCCAACATCAATCAGTTAAAATACATTGTTCAAATGTTTTCCTTCAGTTACAAAAGTAACAGTCCTGGGTGAGCCCCATATGCGAGCGCACCATTGTCGCTTTGCAGTTGCAATGTAGTCAAGCTGTGTAGGCTACATACAGTGCCTTTGGAAAGTATTCAGACCCCTTCACTTTTTCCAAATTTTGTTACGTTTACATTTCATCTGAAATGGATTAAATAAATACAAATCCTCATCAACAACTACACACAATACCCCATAATGGCTAAGCGAAAACCTGTTTTAGAAATGTTCTAAATGTATAAAAAAAAAAAACATAAATACCTTATTTCCATAAGTATTCAGAGCCTTTGCAATGAGACATCCTTGAGATGTTTCAACAACTTGATTGGAGTCCACCTGTGGTAAATTCAATTGATTGGACATGATTTGGAAAGGCACACACCTGTCTATATAATGTCCCAAAGTTGACAGTGCATGTCAAAAAACAACTTTATGGTAGACGGAAGCCACTCCTCAGTAAAAGCATCACGTCTGGAGAAAACCTGGTACCATCCCTAAGGTGAAGCATGGTTGTAGCAGCATCCTGCTGTGGGGATGTTTTTCAGCGGCAGGGACTGGGAGACTAGTCAGGATCGAGGGAAAAATGAACAGAGTTCCTTGATGAAAACCTGCTCTCAGGACCTCAGCCTGTGGAGAAGGTTCATCTTCCAACAGGACAACGATCTTAAGCACAAAGCCAAGACAACGCATAAGTGGCATCTGGACAAGTCTCTGTATGAGCTTGAGTGGCCCAGCCAGAGCCTGGACTTGAACCCGATCGAACATCTCTGGAGAGACCTGAAAATATCTGTGCAGAGCTTGAGGGGATCTTGAGAGAATAATGGGAGAAACTCCCTAAATACAGGTGTGCCAACCTTGTAGCGTCATACCCAAGACATCTCGAGGCTGTAATCATTGCCAAAGGTGTTTCAACAAACTACTGATTAAAGGGTCTGAATACTTATGTAAATGTGATATTAAATTTTTTTGCAAAAAATTACAAACCTGTTTTTGCTTTGTCATGATGGGGTATAGTGTGTAGATTGATAAGGGAAAATGTTTTAAATTATTTTTAGAATAAGGCTGCAACGTAACAAAATGTGAAAAAGTGAAGTGGTCTAAATACTTTCCGAATGCACTGTACAGTATTTGCCTATACGCCACAAAGCACAGGATCATTTGTATCTGGATAAAACAAACAGCTCTCCTTGGTAAGTAGAATTGACAAAATAAGCCATTTCTACCCTATTTCCATCAAATATGTAGGCTTCTGAGACAAGTTCATTTGAAACATTTTCATGGTGACAATGCTTCAAAAAACAGTGCCAAAAAAAGACCTTGGAGTAAAAGCGTAACAGTCAAATAATGTGCTCGCTGAGAATACGCTTTTGTTATTCCTCATACTTTTCATGATTATTCTGTTTCTTGACTTTTGTTGTCAAATACACTGCTCAAAAACATAAAGGGAACATTAAAATAACACATCCTAGATCTGAATGAATGAAATATTCTTGTTAAATACTTTTATCTTTACATAGTTGAATGTGCTGACAACAAAATCACACAAAAATGATCAATGGAAATCAAATTTATCAACCCATGGAGGTCTGGATTTGGAGTCACACTCAAAATTAAGGTGGAAAACCACACTACAGGCTGATCCAACTTTGATGTAATGTCCTTAAAACAAGTCAAAATGAGGCTCAGTAGTGTGTGTGGCCTCCACGTGCCTGTATGACCTGTCTGTGGTGCAACGTGGCGTTGGTGGATGGAGCGAGACATGATGTCCCAGATGTGCTCAATTGGATTCAGGTCTGGGGAACGGGCGGGCCAGTCCATAGCATCAATACCTTCCTCTTGCAGGAACTGCTGACACACTCCAGCCACATGAGGTCTAGCATTGTCTTGCATTAGGAGGAACCCAGGGCCAACCGCACCAGTATATGGTCTCACAAGGGGTCTGAGGATCTCACCTAATGGCAGTCAGGCTTCCTCTGGCGAGCACATGGAGGGCTGTGCGGCCCCCCAAAGAAATGCCACCCCACACCATGACTGACCCACCGCCAAACCGGTCATGCTGGAGGATGTTGCAGGCAGCAGAACGTTCTCCACGGCGTCTCCAGACTCTGTCACGTCTGTCACATGTACTCAGTGTGAACCTGCTTTCATTTGTGAAGAGCACAGGGCGCCAGTGGCGAATTTGCCAATCTTGGTGTTCTCTGGCAAATGCCAAACGTCCTGCACGGTGTTGGGCTGTAAGCACAACCCCCACCTGTGGATGTCGGGCCCTAATACCACCCTCATGGAGTCTGTTTTTGACTGTTTGAGAAAACACATGCACATTTGTGGCCTGCTGGAGGTCATTTTGCAGGGCTCTGGCAGTGCTCCTCCTGCTCCTCCTTGCACAAAGGCGGAAGTAGCGGTCCTGCTGCTGGGTTGTTGCCCTCCTACGGCCTCCTCCACGTCTCCTGATGTACTGGCCTGTCTCCTGGTAGCGCCTCCATGCTCTGGACACTACGCTGACAGACACAGCGAACCTTCTTGCCACAGATTGCATTGATGTGCCATCCCGGATGAGCTGCACTACCTGAGCCACTTGTGTGGGTTGTAGACTCCGTCTCATGCTACCACTAGAGTGAAAGCACCGCCAGCATTCAAAAGTGACCAAAACATCAGCCAGGAAGCATAGGAACTGAGAAGTGGCCTGTGGTCACCACCTGCAGAACCACTCCTTTATTGGGGGTGTCTTGCTAATTGCCTATAATTTCCACCTGTTGTCTATTCCATTTGCACAACAGCATGTGAAATTTATTGTCAGTGTTGCTTCCTAAGTGGACAGTTTGATTTCACAGAAGTGTGATTGACTTGGAGTTACATTGTGTTGTTTAAGTGTTCCCTTTATTTTTTTGAAGACCCCTGCTCTAGCCCAAACTGTTCGGATATGATCAATATTATCGGAGCTACATTTGATTATTTCTGTTGCAGATTCGGGGCCGCAATTTATGGATATATAGAGTTGCCAAAGAAATTCTAATTTGATCCTGATAATGGTAAATTAATAATACATTGGCAATTTTATTTTTATGTGAACATAATCAGTGATCACATTTAAATGCAAAACTCCAGGCTGAATTTTTAAGTTGACAGTTCTTGTTCAATGCCCTTCCAAGAGAACATTTTGAATTTAAAGATAAACCAAAGTAATTTGTAATTGTACTACATTATTGTGATCATATTATTTGTGACAAAAAAAGAAGACGAAAACTCAATGTGCAATTAAACAATGCTTTTTATTAACCTACCAAGTGCAAAATTATAATTCAAATCCTTATTAGGTTAAACAATATTATTCCTCCCAATTTATTTATTTTTTCGTCATTGTCATGTGTTATCCTGGCCACATTCTTAACAGTGTGGCCTGTCAGTCGATAACTGTAGGTGGGATTGTCAAGGGAGGAGCATGATATTTGTGAGAGTCACAGAGTTGGTAGGGTTTCAGATCTGTCAAATCAATCACTATGGGTGGGATTTTCATGGAAGGTAGTATATTAGTAAACAAGTCATTAAAAAACTTTTTCAATATAATTTATTGTGACAAAACCTAAGAAAAGTAGTTTTGTTCTATTCATAAATATGGATTCCCCTGGTTATGAAACAGCATTGCAGGAAAATGATTTTAATATTATAAAAGCTCTCCCACTTTCAGAAAAAGTCAGTTGCCCATGTGTACCACTAGTTGTTTGGCTGGTTGTTGCTGCTTTTTAACACAATATGCATAGTACATTGCACAAATATTATACACATATACACACACTATAGTATTATCCTGACCAAAGCATTTTTATTCAACAGTAAATTGCGTTGTGTTATACTGTACATTAAGTCACATTCTACAGTTTTAGCAGTGTGGGTAACACATGAAGTAGTTTTAACACAGATATAAATTCAAGGTAATGTAAAGTGTTACCTCAGAGTGTTTATGACTCACTCCCTCTCTTTCCTTAGGGGGATGACGGCCTACCAGTATCAGGGTGTTGGAATAAAGTAAGTGAAAGAGCGTCGGTTTCCTTGCTGTGAACGTACGTTATCTGCATCTTGAGGTGATCAAGTGCTTGGCAGTTCTGCTTTTTAAATGATCCCCATGCTAGTATAATCAACTACATCATCTATAATTTCTTCGTTTATACTGTAAAAAAAAAAAGGGCTTGTTATGAAATGTATTCATGTTCGTTATGTCCTCAATGAACATTGCATGAACTAATGTGTGGTTTGTTGCCTCTTGTTTTCTCCTTGCAGTGACGATAACTTCGAGGTGGCACGTGTGATTGTACATAGAATATTTATTTTTGTACTTTGTATGTGCTTTCTTATACTGATGGAAGAAAAAGAAAATCATAACAATATGCCAGGAGTTTTGTACAGATTGTTTATTTTTATTACTTGTTATAATGTTTATGTATTGGATTTGATTTTATAGCTATGCATTATGTCAACATGTTTGAATAAGGAAGAATTGCAATGTGGCTACATACAGCATGATATTTGTGCATAATGTGAATGGATATTGCCTATTAACTTATTGTATCATGTGATTTTGTTTTGTTGTGACCACGCTGCACTGAATTGTGGGGCTGGAAAGATGAAGTGTTGGCTTATTGAAACATCTTAGTTGAACCCTCTTTGTAGAGATCAATAACTATGAAAATGAAAGGCACCGCAAATAATTCCTGTCTAAATATGTACACAACTCAAGTCACGGTGACAGACAGCACTGTATTTAGTCTGCACTGTACAGTATAGCCATTTAAATCACTAGCACACAGATACCCATGGATCTCATCCGATTTGAACCATTTAGGATTTCTGATATCATAAACGCATAAAGTATCCTGAATACCCAACATGCCACACAAGCACATTTTGTCGCTTTCTCTGAAAGGGGATCTCATGAAGGAGGTTTCAACTAAGATTGCCAGACCATTTCAAGCTTTAATTGTTTCCACTATGGCAAAACTTACATTTTTAAATAGAAAACAAATAATTAGCATTTGCTGCTTTTTCACTGGCTGAGTAGTTATACAGCCAGAGTGACCAACCATTCTAAGCTATAGCTTCACATATAACCTGACCTCAATTTGTCCAAGTTATCTGTAAATATTTTTGGGGGACCAAATCTAAGGGGCCACCCCCTGCTTTTTCACTATAAGGCTCTCTTTAACCATAGGTGTTTGCCTTTTTGTTAGAACGTTATCAAATTGAGACCAACCCATGTTACAGGCTTTCTCTTGGATGACTGAAATATTGCTGCTCACCTTTAAGGCATGCTGCTGCAACCAGCCACATAGCCTCTACGGCCAGTGTACCTCATCCATTTATTTATATGAAGAAAGCCATTAATGGACAATAAATAGATATTTTTTGTTAAGAAGAAACAGACTTGTTATTTACAGCGGTTTCATAGGATGTAGTAGTCTATGTTGACCTCGCTAACGGTGTTTATAAATCAGTATTGAAGAAATGGATGAAGGGAACTGGAGTAGAGTTGCTGCTCATTGTAAAAAAAAAAAGCTCTGTGTTCTGCTCTGCCTGGAAATGTATAGCTAGATTAAGAGATTGTCAGATTACCACCCTCAATAAAGTCTTTATCAGGTTCTTATACCTCATATTAGCGTGTGGCTTGTCCCCCTGCCTTGCCCTCCTTTGTGTTCGTTTTCAACCCATAGTTCATGGGAAATCATTGAGGATCTGTGTTCAAATGGACATGTATGTTTGTTGACCAAATATGTTCAAAATGACAATTGGAAATAAGCATACCATTTTTACAGTACATACAGTTGTGTGCTTTAAAAAATAACACAGTCAGGTTCATAATTATTGGCACCCTTGATAAAGATGAGCAAAGAATACTGTATAAAATATATAATACAAATACTGAGCTATATTCTACTATTATTTTATACTAATACAATTGCTCAGAGAAATATATCATAAAAGTAATAGTGGTCAAACACAGATAGGGGTCAAAATGATTGGCACCCCTGTTGTCAATACTCTAGCACCCTCCCCTTGTGAGTATAACAGCACTGAGCCTTTTTCTCCAATGTTTTATGTGATTTGAACCCATTCGGAGGTATCTGAGACCATTCCTCCATACAGAATCTTTCCAGACCCTTTGTATCCTTTGTCTGCTCTTATGGACTGCACTCTTAAATAATGTATTGTTTCATTTTGCAGTCACTTTTATTGTGAATAAGAATAGAATATGTTTCTGAACAGTTCTACATTTCTGTGGATGCAAGTCTGATGCATGCTACCATGGCATTAATATCATACCCCCCCCCCCCCAAAAAAAAAAATGCTAACCTCCCCTGTTATCGTAATGGTGAGAGGTTAGCATGTGTTGGGGATATGATATAAAATGCTAAACTCCCCTGTTATTCTAATGGTGAGAGGTTAGCATTTATTGGGGGTATGATCGTTGTGCATCTGTCTCTATTTACAATAAAATTGACCCCGAAATGACAATACATTATTTACCATTAATTTATATTGTGCACAGCATAGAATCCCTAACATAACCCAAACAAACTGAAAATGCATCCAACAAGTTTATATAGTCATTGCATGCTATGAACATGGGACCAAATACTTAATTTTTTACTATATGTTATAAACTATATGTGAATTTGTCTAAATACTTATGATACATTAAAATGGGGGGACTAGATACTGTACACAAAGTGCATTCATTTCGTAACAGTAAAACATGTATGAAAATACCCTCAAATAAAAGGTGACATTCTGTACTGTCACTTCATATAAAACATTTCACCTCAAATCCAGAACGCCAAATTAAAGGTGTTGGCTTCACTGACCCAATAGGGGAGTTAGTGTACCTCCTTTTGTGTTGCATCACTTTGCATTGAATACCATGCCATCTAGGGATGCCTTTGATATGCAAATGTCCAATTTAACATGAATTGTGGGAAGTGTGCATTTAAGTCTCTTAAATTGCTCTGCTCTGGTTTGTAGTGACCTGAATGTGTGTGTGTGCCAAAAAAGCATGGATTGTGCCGTTTGAGGTGGGGTCTTTGAACTGACATACACAGTACACTACAGTACACATGAATGGGGGAAAGGCATATAGATTGGTAGTATGGAAATAGTTATCCATTGACATGACCCTCTTTTTCCTTAAAAGGGTCAAAATCCTTTCCAACTGGCCAAGTAGTAGAGGTTCAAGAGATCTGCTCAGTGACATTTCGCTCAAAGCTACAGAATGGAAACTTGAAGACATTTGGAGATATCTTTGAGTTTTGACCCGACCTGTGGTTGCCATTTTACTCAAAGATTTTCCAGCCGACTGAAGACAGAGCCAGTAATGTTGGGGGGCTCCAGTGGCAGCAATGAGCAGACTGACTTCAATAAGACTCAGAAACAAAAGGATTTCAGTTTCCTTTGCAGTTTTTTGTTGAAGGATTCTCAGGCTAGAAAAGTCGTCAAAGCCACAGAGAGACACAGATGCATTTCTTTGAGATGAATATGCTTGATTTCCCATTGGTCTTTATTCACTATGTGAAAGTAAGACATTAACCTTTTATAGTGTACACTTCCCTGTGTTTTATTTGACACCAACAACTGTGATTCAAGAATTCACAGCAGCTCACAGAACATACAGAAATATTCTCTCCCTGTTCATGTGTTTCCAAGACTAACCAAAAAAACAACAAATGGAAACACTTTCGATGATTCCTGATATCAAACTCACTGCCTTCTCTACTATCCTGGGTGCTGCAGTATAACAAACTGTTTATGTAGCTATGTTGCCTGACCTGTGCCCAAAGAAGAACTTTATTACGAGCACTATACTGTTGGTATACATTATACTATAGACATAGTACGTATACTATAGACATAGTATATTACATTTATTCACATTCTTGTACTGAGTTGTAATACTCACCATATCAATGCTGAAAGAGTAAGTATTATACAGTAGGAGAGGGTTCACACTGTATAAAGTGCTCACTCCATGTTGTTGTATATATATATATATTACATTGGTGTGACATGGGAGCCTCAAAAAAACGGCATCGGAACATATCAAGCATATGAATTACTCATCGATATATATATATATATTTTTTTAGCAGTCATACTGTCCCCTTTCAATGAGTATTCTAGAATAACTTGATTCATATTCCTGAGAAATGCCACACTAAATGCAAGACGTCGTGCACCATTTTGGGCAGTTAATTTCAACTGGAATAATATTAACACGTGCATCCTGTCTGTATGAATCAGTTGGGCATTACGGTTACTGTTTGTTGCCCTGAAATATCGATTTGAACTATAAGAAAGCTTATTTCTATTGTAGGCTAATCTTTATGTAAGATTCTAACCTTGAACAGCTCCTCCAAACAATTTTCTTCTTGAATACTGATGGAAGAAAGATCCCCTGATTTTTGTTGTCGTGGCTGGAGGCACAAGACCAGTTTTGGAGTTATTGGACAGTTGACAACAGACGCTGAGATTATTTTGAATCGAATGAGTTGTTTATTGAGGTAGCCTATGACGTTTTCATCGGAGCTGATCGACAATTTAATGACGTTCTTGGGTGAAAACAATGTCTGAACTCTGAACTGCCGGTATGTCCATGTTGTCAACGACTGTGATATCTTGTGCCTTTTATCTGTGTTTCACACAAGCTTCCCTGTTTCCTAAAATAATCTAATGCACAGAAGCATTCCTTATGTCATATTGACAGCTGCCTTCTACCCTTTCGCACAACTCAATCCAAATGCGCATAAGATAATTATTTGAATATTCAAAGTGGTGAATACAGAACCGTGCTTAGCTAGAGTCCATATTCATATCCAAATTGTGTATTGCGAACAAGGGGCAGTTATTGTGATTGTTCTTTCGAGTTCATGAAAGCCACATCAAGTCTGACAACTAGGCTTACTCTGCACTTGTTGTTCATACTTTACACGCAGTTGATTCTGAATGTATTTAAATTCACATGAACTGCTCCTATAAAACCTCTGTAGAACATGGTCCTTATAAGATAAATGTTTCCATTTATTTTGAATGCTCTAAACAAGAAGTTGTCCTCCCAAAGATGAAAATTCGTATTTATTTAGAGGTGCCCGTTTGTGCAATGATACATAATACATGTGTAATTTGGGCGAATTTGATGCTTTTCATTTGATTAATAGATGATTTTTGTTCACCTCAAATATTTTTAACAAGAGAGTCCATCGTCCCCAATACAGCCCACAGTCCTTAATTAATTAACCAGAGTAATCCTATGAAGATTGAATATAAATATACTAAGAATCATTCATTATTTTGTAGCAATTCATTCAAAACAGCAGTCACCTTAGTACATTGACTGTAGGGTCGTCTTTGAAAGTTTGTGTGCATTTCATTTCAGCTTTTTCTCACTTATATTTTGCACAATGATGGCAGTACTCTTTAGTTTTACCAGATATTTTTCTGGGCATTATTATTACATGTATCATTTGTATTATGTTTCTTTGGTATACATTTCCCAATTGGTACAACTTTACTGTGTCTTGATCTTACATTGTGTTAATATATTAAGTGTACTCGTCATGTAATATGCATATAACTATTTAACACATTATATATGAGAACAAGTGATTCATGAACAACACCCATTAACTGACGATAGGTCATCCGTACTTATTTCTTGGAACTGAGCACAAAATTGGTCCTTCGTATGTATTTTTGTTGCCTACTGCAAAAACTCAAATGAAGTCCTCGATTCATCATTCATTTTTTGTCAATGCCACTTTGCAATTCATTCACTCTCACTTTTTTTTTTACATGACGAGTACACGGATTTGTTTTAGGACTGGTGTTGTATCAACTGTAAAGTTATGTGGTTCATCACTGGTTGACATTACCGATATGTTTATGCCAGTCTATGCTCAATGCATTCTGTTTTGTATAAAGTGGATGTATCTCTTCTTGATGCCGTCACCATTCTGAGCTTTTAAAGAAATTTAGGAGATTCAGGTTTAGAAACCATTTTTAGATAGTATTGTATAGCACTGCACAATAGTTCATCTGCTGTTGACATACATGTTGTTTTCTCTTAACTATCTATACTGTATGTATGCTAGGCAGAAATTAAGATGTATAATATTTTGTGTGACAAACTATCAGTTTCAGTAGCTAACTGAGAACTGATTTGAGGGCATTTATTTCAATGCATTTGATGTAAAAAAACATCTGCATGCTGATATTATTGTTTATAAGCACTATTTTACCATTTAATAGCAACAGCGAAATAACTACACACCATATATGGGCATATATTTGATATGCCAATTCTGCACAAGACGAGGAATTCTGTCAGATAAGTGACCTTTTATAACTTCCTCTGGTGTTACAGACTCTTGAAAATGAATACAATTTGCAATGTTAACATTAAGTTGAGGTTTAGAAAGGTTGTTTCTTGAGATTCAATGTGAGTCATCCGTAAACCTTTGAATTAAATCAATGTGATCCAGAGTTCAGTATGTTTTAATGGCTTCGTTGAGTGTGCTGTCAAAGGTGTTTTAACAGTTGTAGTTTTTTTCAGAGAAACTTTTTACTTTTTACAGATCTTAAATTTCAGAGTACGTCACTGGTTGCCAATTGTTATTTCACTGTTCAATACATGTCACATTTTGAGAACATTGTCAATAATTCCAAAAATAAAGAATTGAGTTATCGTTTTTAAATTGTTGTTGCTGGAGGCCTGTTCAATTAAACCTTGTGGAAATAAGGTATAATAATAAATAATAATACGCCTGGCCATCATGTAAACGAAAAATATCAACGCACGGTGTGAATATGGCCAGTATTCAACTCCGTTTCTACATTGATAAACACCATGCGACCACCAGGGGTAGCCACCAGAGGTAGCCTTGATTTTTCTTGCCGTCATTGGACGGAGTAGGAGTACCATTATTTCCACATAAGTACTCACATTAACGACAACAGGCTTCTGAGGAGGATGTCACAGATCACAGTGCATTCAAGGGAGATGATCGTCTTTGTTTTTTCGCAGGTGTTTGAACATCTGGAGAGGCTCGTTCATTACATTTATGAAATATTGCATTACATTTTGAGAAACCAGGAACGTACTCGACGATATTGTAAGTAATATAGCTACGACTTAGGCTATTGTTGTGACATATTGTAGGCTAGTGCAATTTCATTTAGGCTATGATAGGACAAGCTCTGATGTGTGGCTGTGTGAACTTTTTACAACATGTATACCATATATACATGGCATTTTTAATCATACTTTTTGTTGTGTTGCTGCAGCATACAGTATGCATGTCAGTGTTTCAATATCATAAAATGGTAATTGCATTCTCTAGAACAGGAGTCCCCAAACTTTTTTGCATCAGGGGGACCCCCTTTGTGATAGCAAATACTTCAGGGACACCTTCATAATATCAGAATACAACTCCTACTTTAGAGTTTGATTAAAAATGATATACAAGCAGTTTCATTAATGAAGGGGGGGGGGGGGGCATTAAAATATTTTAAAGCCCCCCCCCCTTGGCATCAAAGAGACATTTTTGCAGAATTGAAGCAAATTGATACATTTTTCCTTGGGGAAGAGAAGACTTTTAGCAGTTTTAGAACTATTTTCGTGCAATTATACACATTTTGCCATGGGACAAATTATACATATAATTAGATATTTGGGGATGGGAATATTGCTAGCAACAACAGATTAAATACATTTTTGAAGACGTTTAGAGAGTGCAATAGAATACAATGTAATTATATATATAAAATTACATTGTAATGCACTCTCTAAACATCTTCAAAAGTGCGACCAGATCTTAATTAATATATATATATATGATCTGGTCGCAGATCTAGAATCAAGATATAGTGATAGTGTATCTCAGTTATGTCAATGTTTCCGTTTGTAAGATATTGTATCAGTTCCGTGCAATGAATGCAGGAATATAGGCTTCCTTATTTTCACAGTCATTGGCTTGTACGGTATTTTTTCACCAAGTTTCATTCTTTGGAGGTTAAACCGAATGCAATTGATGCTTGGAAATTTAGAGATAGTTTGTCAATTAAATGTTATCGTAGGAATGTATATCCTGTGGATTTAAAATCTATTCAAGATGATCTGTTGCTGATCACATCTATTTTAACATAAAGCAGGGACGGCTCCAGGTATAAGCAGTTGCTTAGGGCCCCAGGCCGCTAGGGGGCCCTAAGCAACTGAAATTTGGTTGTGCATCAGCAATTTGTCTCTTGTTATGTCAGTCATTGACAGTCACTCAATTATCCATGTCAATTATCCATGTTCACTCAATTATCCAACAAGATAGCAATTGTTTAGATTGGTAAATTCGTCTAGCTAGCTATCTAAACTTGTAGTAATCATGGCCAAATACTGACCAGGCACGTGCCCAGGTGCCCTGACCTCCAGCGTGCCGCCATTGATTTTGTTAGCTACCAAATCTCGATTAGAGCCCCAAAAAGGACAGAGCCGGCCGTAACATAAAGCATAACATTCTTCTCAAGGAGAAAGGAGACTTTTCACCAGACGGAGACCTATCATTGACAAGACGAGGGTGACCAAGAGCGTTCCTATGGTGGCCAGCCAACAGCTGGCCATGGGCAACGGTTCAATCAAAGCCCCACGGCCAGAGGACAGATGCCTGGCCTCCAGCCTCAAGGTGGAGCCTCAGGGCAGCCCAGTGTGGGACACGGAGCCCCTGAGGCTCAGGATAGCCCACTTGGAAGAGGAGCTGGCACAGAGGGACCAGGAGTTTAAAGCCCAGGAGCTGCAGCTGCAAAGCCTGCAGAGAGAGCTGGAGGCGAAAGTCTCCCAAATAGAGAAGCTCCAGGATGCCATCGGCTACAACAGCCTGGGCCGCTCCGCTCCGGCTCCCAACTACCCCAGCCACCGCATGCTCAGTGTCATCAACCAGGGTCCCACCCGCTTCCACAGGGTGGCCGTGGAGGTCCACTGCAGGCTCAAGGCCAAGGAGGGCGTGTCAGCTGAGCCCACCTCAGGGCACTTCTGCGGGGGTTTCAGAGCCCAACATGTGTCCACAGAGAGGGCCTGTGTCCGCAAGGACTCCAGGTGGGTGTCAGACATCAACAGTACCACACAATGTTGTTGAGGATGTTGGAAGGGATAATAACTCTAGAAACATTTCCATGTCATGGTGGACAGCCCAGACTGATTGTCCTCTATTGTACTTGTTCCTATTGTCTCATTCTCCCACATTTAATTACATTCTAACCTATTTCCCAATAAGCTAGAAGCAATCAGCTGGGTCTGTGATGATAAAGCCTGCCTTTAATCATTATTTGTTCTCATTGAATGCCGGTGTCTGGTATAGGCTACATGCACATAAAAAAATAACTATGCCGGGATTCAATCTGATCTCAAATCAAATCACATTTTATTTGTCACATGCACCGAATACAACAAGCCTTACCGTGAAACGCTTACTTACAAGCCCTTAACCAGCAGTTCAAGAAAATATTTCCTAAATAAACTAAAGTAAAAAAGAAAATACAGGTTAGTCGAGGTAATTTGTACATGTAGGTAGGGGTATCTTATTTAGGCCAATAATGCACGTTTTAAAGTCAATGTGACCATGTTCACAGAGACCACATTCACAGGAAGAGGTGCATATGTCGGTTTAATTGTAAATGACCTTTTAAACGGCGCATTGTCCAAATCTGTGTTCTGATTGATTCTCGGCCCAAGTGTTCTCTGGAAAACTGCCTGACTCTCTTGAAAGAACAACAGCTCTGGCCAAGCCTTTGTAGTGTCTGCCACTCCAAGGAGATTCGAAATCCTGTATTAGCATTGGGGATAATTGGAAGGCACACGGGGAAACAAAGGCGTTGAGCATCAATACGCAATATGTATGGACTGGATAATTATGGCTTCAATTAAGCAGACCTCGGTTGCCTGCCTCACACTCTCCTGCTTTAGTTCATTCACCAGGTCGATATTAGGTTAATGGACTGGCCCTCGGCTGTCTGATGTGATAACATAGGCCTTGTAGTTAAGAGGGATACAGGGGGAAACTGACAGCACTAACAGTACTACATCAACCGTTTTGTCTTTTATGTGGCTGGTTTAGAGACTAGTGACAGCATAGGGCTTTGTCCATCTGTGAAAACATGAACGCTGTAGTATATATACAGTTGTAACGGCGTCGTTGAAAGTCTCTCGTGACAAAGCGTTTACTCATGGTCGCGCAAACTCAACCACCAGTTAGCAGCCCCTACTGTATGTAGGGCTTAGTGGGCTGTTTAAGGTGAACTAATTCGACTTTTGGTGTGCTTTCCTAGTACTTTACTGCAATACATTGAATCCTTTTGTTCAGAAAAGTTATCCAGAGACGATAAAACCCACGTTATTCAAAATAATCTGCCCATTTGTGCTCCAAGTACCAATTTACTTGACTTGCTGTCAAAGCTGATATTTGACTTCCAACTAAAACGCTGGATGAATATTGATATGGAGGTGAAACAAGGCTTTGACCTCTAAAAGTAGAGTGTCTGTGACTCTTATCTGTGCTCCTCCTGCTCCTAGCACCAAGAAGCTAATCAATGACGCCATCATGAACAATGACTTCCTGAAGAAGCTGGATCCGCAGCACCTGAAGGAGATGGTGGACTGCATGTATGAGAGGATCTACACTGATGGCCAACTGGTCATCCAGGAGGGAGAACCAGGGAACTACCTCTATGTGCTGGCAGGTCATATCGACTTTATTATCTTCTTACACAGTATATCTTTGGCTGTTGGTCTATACTCAGGCTAGGTTTTGTCCCTTCAGATGGCCTGCTAAAGGTCACGCAGAATGGCAAATTGCTTGGAGAGATGCGTCCCAGGACTGCCTTTGGAGAGTTGGCTATATTGTACAACTGTAAGAGAACTGCTACAGTGAAAGGTGAGTTTAACTAGTAGAGTCTCTAGAATGAGAGGATTTCCCCTTTTAGATACAATACTTTTCCACACACATCGTAAACAAAGTGTTCATACTCAAGTGCAGCAAACCACTCATGTGACATACATGATTACCAATGTATGACAGAGCAGCATGGCGGGACTATTAAATCGTCATTAGATTGTGCAAAACCATATTTCACACAGGTGCTGTAGGAACCACACACCTTTTTCACATATTGAAAGTATGTTCATGCAATGTTCACGCAATTTTTTTCCAACTCATATAATGTTCTAAGAATACCCGGCCCAGTGAATGTCTGATGTTGTGTGGTGTGTTGATCGGACTTGTGATTTCCAATGGCCAGCTGTATCCCAGGCTCATATCTGGGCTCTGGACCGGCAGACCTTCCAGAGTATTATGATGAAGTCTACACAGGCCACACAAGAAGAGTACTTCAGCTTCCTACGCAGGTACAGCTAGAGGATTGGTCCTCAACCGTGAAGCAGGCATTGATGTCTAAGGGAGATGTGCATGAACGTTTAGGAACATTAGGAACACAATAGAGATCCAGTATGGATGGTGTTACTGTAAGAAATAGATGGGTTGAATGGCGCTGAAGGTTGGGAATAATAACAGCTAATAACAAGAAGATAACTAATATAAAACATAAAGTGTCCATAAAACGTATATAGGTTCAGAACTTTTGTGAAATAAAGAAATGATTGAGTTTCGAGGAAGGACAGGAGAAAAAAAACGAACAAAATATAAATGTAAAATAGACTGTGCCTGTAAAATGTATATAGTATGTATAAGTAGAAGCCTAAGTGTTGTTGTTCATTAGTTTACTCCAATTAGGAGAGAAGTGGTAGGGTTAAAAAGTAAAGGAAAATATATATTTTTTAAAGATGCGTATATACAGTGGGGCAAAAAAGTATTTAGTCAGCCACCAATTTGTGCAAATTTATTTGCAAATTATGGTGGAAAATAAGTATTTGGTCAATAACAAAAGTTTCTCAATACTTTGTTATATACCCTTTGTTGGCAATGACAGAGGTCAAACGTTTTCTGTAAGTATTCACAAGGTTTTCACACACTGTTGCTGGTATTTTGGCCCATTCCTCCATGTAGATCTCCTCTAGAGAGAGATGTTGATGTTTTGGGGCTGTTGATGGGCAACACGGACTTTCAACTCCCTCCAAAGATTTTCCATGGGGTTGAGATCTGGAGACTGGCTAGGCCACTCCAGGACCTTGAAATGCTTCTTACGAAGCCACTCCTTCGTTGCCCGGGCGGTGTGTTTGGGATCATTGTCATGCTGAAAGACCCAGCCATGTTTCATCTTCAATGCCCTTGCTGATGGAAGGAGGTTTTCACTCAAAATCTCACGATACATGGCCCATTCATTCTTTTCTTTACACGGATCAGTCGTCCTGGTCCCTTTGCAGAAAAACAGCCCCAAAGCATGATGTTTCCACCCCCATGCTTCATAGTAGGTATGGTGTTCTTTGGGTGCAACTCAGCATTCTTTGTCCTCCAAACACGACGAGTTGAGTTTTTACCGAAAAGTTATATTTTGGTTTCATCTGACCACATGACATTCTCCCAATCTTCTTCTGGATCATCCAAATGCTCTCTAGCAAACTTCAGACGGGTCTGGACATGTACTGGCTTAAGCAGGGGGACACGTCTGGCATCTGGCAGCGTAGTGTCTTACTGATGGTAGGCTTTGTTACTTTGGTCCCAGCTCTCTGCACAGTCATTCACTAGGTCCCCCCGTGTGGTTCTGGGATTTTTGCTCACCGTTCTTGTGATCATTTTGACCCCACGGGGTGAGATCGAGGGAGATTATCAGTGGTCTTGTATGTCTTCCATTTCCTAATAATTGCTCCCACAGTTGATTTCTTCAAACCAAGCTGCTTACTGTCACGTTCTGACCTTTATTTCCTTCGTCTTGTCATTATTTAGTATGGTCAGGGTGTGAGTTGGGGTGGGCAGTCTATGTTTGTTTTTCTATGATTTTGGGGATTTCTATGTTTCGGCAATAGTATGGTTCTCAATCCGAGGCAGGTGTCATTAGTTGTCTCTGATTGAGAATCATACGGGTGATTGTCTATGTTAGTTGCTTGTGTCAGCACAGTTCTTATGATAGCTTCACAGTCGTTATTTGTTTATTGTTTTTGTACAGTTTACTTCGTGTTTTTTTGTCATCTATTAAATGATGCATTTACACCACGCTGCGCTTTGGTCCGCTTCTTACGACGATAGTGACACTTACCTATTGCAGATTCAGTCTTCCCAGCCTGGTGCAGGTCTACAATTTTGTTTCTGGTGTCCTTTGACAACTCTTTCGCCTTGGCCATAGTGGAGTGTGACTGTTTGAGGTTGTGGACAGGTTTCTTTTTCTAATTTTGTCTGTCATAGTTGAAGTGTACCTATGATGAAAATTACAGGCCTCTCTCATCTTTTTAAGTGGGAGAACTTGCACAATTGGTGGCTGACTAAATACTTTTTTGCCCCACTGTATATCAAATCAAATCAAATTGATTTATATAGCCCTTCGTACATCAGCTGATATCTCAAAGTGCTGTACAGAAACCCAGCCTAAAACCCCAAACAGCAAGCAATGCAGGTGTAGAAGCACCTGTATGTATGGATGTATTTATATGTATATACATAAATGCAAAAAATATATATGGGGGATTGGAAGTGATGCAGACAATTACATTAATGGAATTTATCTGCAATATTAAAGCTGATCTACCCCTTAAACATTTTTTAAATAAACATTTTACATTAGGAACACCTTCATTATATTGTGTTACAATATATGGAATGGCATCAAACCATGTGTTTGATGTATTTGATTCCACCCCATTATTCCGCTCCAGCCATTACCACGAGCCCGTCCTCCCCAATTAAGGTGCCAGCAACCTCCTGTGCTACTACAATACCCCGTTCAAAGGCACTTAAATATTTTGTCTTGCCCATTCACCCTCTGAATGGCACACACACACAATCCATGTCTCAATTGTCTCAAGGCTTAAACATCCTTATTTACGCTGCCTCCCCCCCCTTCGTCTACACCGATTGAAGTGGATTCATCATGTGACATCAGTAAGGGAGCTTTCACCTGGTCATTTTATGTCATGGAAAGAGCAGGTGTTCTTAATGTTTTGTACACTCAGTGTCTACTATTAAGTTAGGTTATCTTTGAAGTAGTTGTGAATATGTTGCATTGCTAAATCCACATTCCCCCCCCCCCCCAATACCTATCTCTGTGTCCTTATCTTTTACAGTGTATCTCTGCTGAGAGACCTGCCAGAAGAGAAGCTTTCTAAAATCGTTGACTGTCTGGAAATTGTGAGCCTTTTACTTTGTTTCTTAATCAGACTTTTTTTTATAACAGGTGATTTGGGAAGATTTGTTGATTATTTTGTCTCATGCCTAGGACTATTTTGATAAAGGAGAGTATATCATTCGGGAGGGCGAAGAAGGGAACACTTTCTTCATTATAGCTAAAGGAGAGGTATGACACAAGTGACACATGGTTCATGTTTGTAGTTGAAAAGACTCACTTTCGTATCTGGCGTTACAGAGAAGTTGAAGTGCTTTATCCGACCGTGATAGATCATGCTATCTTTGATTGCAGAAAACGTAGTCTGCCATTTTGGATCGAGGGCAAAAGAGATTGCCCTTAACATGCTGTGGTTTCTGGCCAGGTGTGTGTCACCCAGACCACAGAGGGATGTACTGAGCCGCGGGAGATAAAGACGCTGGGTGTGGGCGACTACTTTGGAGAAAAAGCCCTCATAAGGTAAGAGCTGTTACTGATCGCTTTGACCGACTCAAAATGTTAAATGGGCAAAAGCACTCTGGCCTGGTTTGTCTTGCACCAAGGCAAGTATCAAACACACTTGTAACACACCGTCGGTTCCCTCGTTCTCCCATGTTAATATGCGTTTGTCCACTTTCTATCAATTGTCATTGCTAGCCCCCTGATTGACAATCCACATATTTTACCAACGCGGTTTCAATCAAATCCTTTCACCATATTGTAGAGTAGTGGGCCTCGGAATGTCTGTCTGACTGACAAAGGCATGCATTATCTGGCGGCTATTGCATGATTCTGTGGTGAATTTCCGTTGGATTCAATTGTGTGTAGCTCTGCTGAATAAGACTGTCTGTTTCTTTCCAGTGAGGATGTGCGTTCAGCAAACATCATCTCTACTGAGAATGACACACAGTGCTTGGTGGTGGACAGAGAGTGAGTGTGTTCACTGCGCGCACACACACACACACACACACACACACACACACACACACACACACACACACACACACACACACACACACACACACACACACACACACACACACACACACACACACACACACACACACACACACACTGAAAGGAAACAGCAGTCATGTGTTTATGCCACCTCTCTAGCAACTTCAACCAGATGGTGGGCACTTATGAGGAGCTGCAGGCGTATCTGAAGGAATATGTCGAAGAGCTCTCCCGATGTGACGTGAGGAGAAATGCACTGTAAGTAGTTCCACAAAATTACTGTTTCCACATAATTCAAATTGCAGTTACGTACATTGACAAATACCCAACCACCCCAGACATTGTAGGGCCCCACTGTGGGCAGAAACAGAGATTTAGGAGTTGAACCCAAATGATCCCCCCTTCCTCCCTCCTTCCCTCCTTCCCTCTTTCCACAGGCCCCATTCCCCCGTTATCGCCTCGTCCCCAGAGGCCCAGGAAGTGCATCGGCTCAGGGAGAGGATTGCTGTCCTCCCCACCCATGACCCCTTCCAGGACCTGGAGGTCATAGCCACACTGGGCATGGGTGGGTTCGGCCGAGTAGAGCTGGTGAGTGGCCTGATGTCTGGGTCACACCACAACATAAAGCACCGGCAAAAACAACAGCATAGGGCATAGGCCTACAGTTGCTATAAAAACGATGTAACATCATGTCAATAATTGTTATGTTTATATTGCAGGTGAAACTGAGAGATGAAGACACCACATTTGCTCTGAAGTGTATTAAAAAGAAGCACATTTTGGACACGAGACAACAGGAGCACATCTACTCTGAGAGGAATGTCCTTCAGCTGACCAAGTCACACTTCATAGTCAGGTCTGCGTCACGTGCTCACAATGCTCTCTGGTTGTCCTCACACAACACTGCCTATTGCAAAGTCCCCAAAGCAGTGTAAACATCCATAGCCTTTTATTCAGGCTTTTTTTTCAAGCTTTGACAACTGCAATGTTTTCTTAGAGTACTTCACATGATACATGTTTATATCAGTGTAAAGGAGTTCCAATATGAATGGAGCATGACTGCTATCATCTGGACCATATGACAATCAGGTTCAATCTAAAGAGCAAGGCCAACTACTGTGTCACTGTAAGGTCTACAGCTGTTGTACTCTGAGCACGTGACAAATAAACTTTTATTTGAAGAGGGAGACAAGACATATTGATGTTTGCAAGGCCTCCCATGTGGAAAATCATATACAGTGGGGTCTGAAATGATTGACACCATTGATAAAGATGAGCAATAATGATGGTATAAAATAAATGATGAAAATACTTAGCTATCTTGTATGCTCAAATGGTAACTTCCCCTGTTATTGGTAAGGGTGAGAGGTTAGCATGTCTTGCGGGTATGAAATGTTGAGCATACAATATAGCTCAGTATTGAAATGATTTATTTCATACAGTCATCTTTAATCAAGGGTGTCAATTTCAGGCCCCACTGTAGATGTACTCTATTCCCAATCATCATTTGCTTTTTGAGGATCCTGTATTGTTTCATAAAAAACTATGTATGGTTATACAACATCATACAATCGCAGTGGGATGCAAAGTGGGACCTCGTGAGTCCGCTGAATGCATAAACAAACAGTTAAGTGAAGGACAAATTCATTGTTCAGATCTATGAAACAGAGAAGAGAGTGTTTGT
Source organism: Oncorhynchus kisutch (assembly GCF_002021735.2). Taxonomy (NCBI): domain Eukaryota; kingdom Metazoa; phylum Chordata; class Actinopteri; order Salmoniformes; family Salmonidae; genus Oncorhynchus; species Oncorhynchus kisutch. Next base: position 40,986,964 of record NC_034184.2, read on the forward strand.
ATTCACAATGGAAATGAATACAGCATGTATTGTATCCATCTAGTCAATGCGTAACGCATGTTTAGAGTGGTTTCTGACAAAAGTCAAACTTGAAATATAAATGAGGCAAATGCTGCCAAGACCAGTCTTACTTTCACATACTTTCGATGGATTTAAAATTCATTGAAACAAATATTGTAATCTAGTGTAACTAGGTTTCCATCCAATTGGCGACAGATTTTCATGCCAATATTCTAAAATCTGCATTGAACAATATGCGCATTTTCACACCAGAGATGTGTTTCCATCAAACGGACTTATTGCGGATAAAAGGCTGTGCCTGATGACATAGTGCGTATAAAAATATATTTTGCGATTTTAATTCCAATGTACCGAATAAAAAGTTACATTTTTCAACTCCACTGATGGTTTGTCACAAAAACCGTTATGTAATATTGCAAATGTGCCTACTCTGGTCTTGGCACGTGCACTATAGCCAACAACTCACAGATACAGTGTGGGTGGGGCAAACTATACATGATGAGATTATAATGGATAATTTTTATTTGTCAAACGGCAGCCAAACATCGATCATCATGTCACCAGAATAAGACCCTCGAAATGTATTGGAAAGGAGCATCAAGCTCACTTTCAGCACCCTGTGAAGTTCACATTAATGGATTTAATCTGTAGCCTAATAAACGGCATGCTTTCACGAGTAGTAGTGGGAGGACAACACAACGTACAGTACCAGTCACACCTACTCATTCAAGGGTTTTTCTTTGTTTTTTACTATTTTCTTCATTGTAGTATAATAATGAAGATATCAAAACTATGAAATAGCACATGGAATCATAACCAAAAAAGTGTTCAAACAAATGTTTTATACTTGAGGTTCTTCAAAGTAGCCACCCTTTGCCTTGATGACAGCTTTGCACACTCTTTGGATTCTCTCAACCAGCTTCATGAGGAATGCTTTTCCAACAGTCTTGAAGGAGTTCCCACATATGCTGAGCACTTGTTGCCTGCTTTTCCTTCACTCTGCTGTCCAATTCATCCCTAACCATCTCAATTGGGTTGAGGTCAGGTGATTGTGGAGGCCCGTGTCTTTTGGGTCATTGTGCTGTTGAAAACAAATGATAGTCCAACTAAGCGCAAACCAGATGGGATGGTGTATCGCTGCAGAATGCTGTGGTAGCCATGCTGGTTAATTGTGCCTTGAATTCTAAATCAATCACAAAGAGTGAGCACCCCCACACCATCACACCACCTCCTCCATGCTTCACGGTGGGAACCATACATGAGGAGATCATCCGTTCACCTGCTCTGCATCTCGCAAAGACACTATGGTTGGAACTGAATCTCAAATTTGGACTCATTAGGTTTCATCAGGTTTATACCGGTCTGATATCCATTGCTCGTGTTTCTTGGCCCAAGTAAGTCTCTTCTTCTTGATGTCCTTTAGTAGTCGTTTCTTTGCAGCAATTCAACCATGAAGGCCTGATTCACGCAGTCTCCTCTGAACAGATGTTGAGATGTATCTGTTACTTGAATTCTGTGTTACATTTATTTGGGCTGCAATCTGAGGTGCAGTTAACTCAGATCTGAGGTGCAGTTAACGCCTTTGTAGGAGAGGTAACTCTGGGTCTTCCTTTCATAAGAGCCAGTTTCATCATAGCGCTTGATGGTTTTTGCAACTGCACTTCAAGAAACTTTCAATGTTCCACATTGCCTGACTTTCATGTCTTAAAGTAATGACGGACTGTCATTTCTCTTTGCTTATTTGAGCTGTTCTTGCCATAATATGGACTTGGTCTTTTACCAAATAGGGCTATCTTCCGTATACCACCTCCGACCACCACAGCTGGTTGGCTCAAACGCATTAAAAAGTAAAGAAATTCCACAAATGAACTTTTAACAAGGCACACCTGTTCATTGAAATGCATTCCAGGTGATTACCTCATGAAGCTGGTTGAGAGAAGGCAAAGAGTGTGCAAAGCTGTCATCAAGGAAAAGGGTGGCTACTTTGAAGAATTTGTTTAACACCTTTTTGGTTACTACATGATTCCATGTGTGTTATTTCATAGCTTTGATGTCTTCACTATAGTAAAAAAAATAGTAAAAATAAAGAAAAACCCTTGAATTAGTAGGTGTGCCCAAACTTTTGTGTGGTACTATATCGTTGCTTGACTCCAAATTTACTTTGATGTGTTGGTTACTATATTTCCACATAAAGGCATTTCCATCGCCATTTCTCGCATAATACACTTTACTGACCAAAAAGATCCCTCCATGTCGAAGGAACAAATTGTCTGTCAGCATTTATAAAATCCCCCGTTTCCATCAGCTCAGTCATGACTTTTTTCATACATCAGGTAATTAATCCGCATGAAATGAATGGATGGAAACCTGGCTAGTTTTAGACAAAGTGATGTTTATTATTTCGCAAGTGATTTAGTTCCATTGCCATGACTCCCATGACTTGAGAGTGAAAGGTCTCATTTCACTGAATACCCTATAAGACAAGTCAGCCCTCAGATTGACACGGGAAAAGGGACTGTGGAAGTGGAGGGTGTTGACCATGAAACAAGAAGTGGTTCATGAGAGGAAAGTTAGAACTTGTCCTATTAAGAGTGAGAGGCCCCCCTCCACGTGTCCTATGGTCCAGTATGAGTTGATAAGGAGTCCCTTTGGAGAATGTCGTTGTCCTTGGTCTCACCGCTGAGTGTAGACTGAGGTTTGATTTATCCGCCCTGTGACATTCAAGGACAAAAGGTCTGGGCAAACACTGATTCCAGCTGCCACTCAAAGAGGAAAGTTCAGTTTGAATGCCATATCCATCTTCACACATCTCCCTCTTCTCTCTCTTTTTCAAAATGCTCCTTTCTCTCACTCTGCTTTCCTAGTAACTGTTCTTTGGGGCTCAATTGACAAACAGATCCAAGGCAAACAAAAAGCAGCTTTACACCTGAAAGTACCTCACCCAAAGAAACATACTGCGGAGCAGAAGACCTCTGTCAAGCAGTCATGTCTTTAAGAACCCCAGAACAGTAACATTGTTCAGATGGTCCTAAGTCCTCTAAATGTCACTTTGTGTTCCAGGTTGTTTCGGACATTCCGAGATGACAAGTATGTGTACTTGCTACTGGAGGCCTGCCTGGGTGGTGAACTGTGGAGTGTACTACGGGACATGTGAGTGTAGGTTGTCTTACATCTGCTAAAACACCTCAAAAGCCTGTAATCAATAGAGCTCGCCAGCTTGTAGTCCTAAAGACAACACGTTTTGTTTCGTAAGGCCGTTCCTATGGGCAAAATGAATTGGGAAAGAAGCCTTTGTGTGCGTTGTGTTTTTTTAAATGACATAAATGCTTCAAAATTCATAAAAAGTTATGTTAGTTGATTAAGATTATCTCATAGAACAAAATGTATAAGATGTCTGAAGCCTGTCTTTATCACAGACCTTATTTTCAACGTTTATTCCAAAACCCTACAGAAACTCCATTCATTTCCCCATAGGCTTTGTCCAATGAACCGTAGTGGAGTTTGTGCCTAAACAAATATGCCATTACTATTGCTCTTATGATGCCAATCAAAAGTAATCAGTACAAAATCATAGTATGTGTCTTAATGTTGGCCTTGACTGTGAAACAGGAGTTTCTTTGAGGAGCGGACAGCCCGCTTCTGCATTGCCTGTGTCCTGGAAGCCTTTGACTACCTCCACGCCAGAGGAATCATTTACAGAGACCTGAAACCTGAGAACCTACTACTGGATGCAGAAGGCTATGTCAAAATGGTAATAGACCTTCATTTGATCACTGCTCATTTTCAGTTGTTTGTACATAGTCAGACACTAGATGACCAAAAGTATGTGGACACCTGCTCATCGAACATCTCATTCCAAAATCAAGGACATTGATATCGAGTTGGTCCCCGCTTTGCTGCTATAACAGCCTCCACTCTTCTGGGAAGGCTTTCCACTAGATGTTGGAACATTGCTGCTGAGACTTGGTTCCATTCAGCCACAAGAGGTTTAGTGAGGTCAAGCACTGATGTTGGGCAGTTTGTACTGGCTCGCAGTCGCTGTTCCAATTCATCCCAAAGGTGTTCGACAGGGTTGAGTTCAGGGTTCTGTGCAGCCTAGTCAAGTTCTTCCACACCGATCTCAATAAACCATTTCTGTATGGACCTTGCTTAATACACGGGGGCATTGTCATGCTGAAACAGGAAAAGGCCTTCCCCAAACTGTTGCCACAAAGTTGGAAGCACACAATCCTCTACAATATCATTGTACTGTATGCGGTGAGATTTCCCTTCACTGGAACTAATGGACCTAGCCATAGACCATTATTGCTCCTCCACCAAACTTTACAGTTGCCACCATTCATTCGGGCAGGTAGCGTTCTCCTGGCATCCGCCAAACCCAAATTTGTCCTTCGGACTGCCAGTTGGTGAAGCGTGATTCATTACTCCAGAGAAGGCGTTTCCATTGCTCCAGAGTCCAATGGTGGTGAGCTTTACACCACTCCAACCGACACTTGGCATTGTGAATGGTGATCTGTGTCGGCCATGGAAAGCTTCCGATGAACAGTTCTTGGGTTGACGTTGCTTCCAGAGGCAGTGTAACGGAGTGAATGACTGGTTGCCGGGAGGTAAGGCGCAGGAGAGCAGAGATGGGTGATAACAGGAGAACTTTAATATACACCCTGGCCCAAAGGCACAGGCGAGGCAACACAAAGCACAACCACGTTAACATGAACCGGATTAAACAAAACAAACAAACCTAGGGTTGAAACAAACCTAGCGCAAGCCAGCCTGTAGCATAACACCCTACACAAAGAACAATTCCACACACAGACATAGGGGAAACAGAGGGTAATATACATTTAGTCTGATGAGGGAATGTGAACCAGGTGTGCGGGAAAACAAGACAAATCCAATGGAAAATGAAAGTGGAGCGGCTATGGGTAGAAGACCGGTGACGTCGACCGACGAACGCCGCCCGAACAAGGAGAGGGACCGACTTTGGCGGATGTCGTGACAGGCAGTTTGTAATGATTGTTGCAACTAAGGACAGACAAAATGTTTTGTGCGCTACACGCTTCAGCACTCTGCGCTACACGCTTCCGCACTCTGCTGTTCAATTTTGTGAGCTTGTGTGGCCTACCACTTCACGGCTGAGCCGTTGTTGCTCCTAGACGTTTCCACTTCCCAATAACAGCACTTACAGTTGACCGGGGCATCTCTAGCAGGGCAGAAATTTGATGAACTGACTTGTTGCAAAGGTGGCATCCTATGACGGTGACAAATTGAAAGTCTGTTAGCTCTTCAGTAAGATCATTCTAGCCTTCTATAGCCAAAACCACCAGGGGTGTATATGTTTGAAGGGGTGTCCATGTTACAGTATCTGTCTGTTTCCTCAGGCTGACTTTGGTTTTGCGAAGAGGATAGGCCTGGGGAAGAAGACATGGACATTCTGTGGGACCCCAGAGTATGTGGCCCCAGAGGTCATCATGAACAAGGGCCATGACTTTGGAGCTGACTGCTGGTCTCTAGGGATCCTCATCTTTGAGCTGCTGACTGGCAGGTGAGTCAGTAGGACAGTATGACCTGTGATGTGATCTGCCTTTGACAATAACAGTGCCCCAAATGGGTGGAGTGTTGTGGACACTGAGTATGTGCTTGAATCTTGAATAAGGCGCTTCAGGCACTTCACTCTGAGAGGAACCATTAGATGTTAGGCCTCATTCCACAACCACGGTAACATATTTGACACTAGGATGTTGAGTGTATGAGGGTCTATCAGCCTACTTGAGGTAGCTTGTTGGGCTGCATAAGACAATACAGTGTGTGTAAGTGCCCCAAGCATATCCACGATACCATTTAGCTAGAGCCTGTCATGTTCATCATGAGCAAGATCCCTCAAGATCCCCTATTTGTTTTCTACACGTTTTCTACCCTCCATACCACCTCTTCCAGCCCACCATTTTCTGGAACTGACCCTATAAAGATCTACACCATGGTCCTCCACGGGATTGAAAAGGTTGAGTTCCCCAAGAGGATCAGCAAGCGCCCCGATGACCTCATCAGGAGACTCTGCAAGTATGTGGCTGTGGCATCACTGACTGCTGCTGTAGTAATCCCATTAAGCGGAAAATAAAGGCTGTAGTTGAATTAAATGAACAGTGTGTCTGTCTGTCTACTTTGTTTGAGGTAAAGCCAACAAAAAGAATGAAACCCTAGTCCCGGTTTGGCCGGGGTAGGCCGTCATTGTAAATAAGAATTTGTTCTGAACTGACTTGCCTAGTTAAATAAAGGTTCAATAAAATGTTTTAAAAATAATAATAATAATTGTGGTCCGTCCCCCTAGTAATTGATGTCCGTCCCCCTAGTAACATCTATCAGGGCTGAGAGTTTGAGAGGCTGGTTTATGGTACCCCCTAGACTCTCAGGCTCCAGTCATGGGGGATGGGGAGTGGAGTGTGCAGCTCAGGGTTGTGAGGTGCTAATAACAGTCTCTACTCACTGTATTCTCCCAATTAGCACCTTAACACTAGTAAACCTGACGAAGATCCTCTGGATCTAAATGTTGTCGTGGTGGTAATTGGCAGCATATAAAGGATGTGTTTGTAAATTCAATGGCAGTCTGCTCCGATAGCAGAGCACTCTGTATTGAGAGTGCCAGAGTACTCAGAGTGACAGAGAATAATAATGAAGAATAATGAAGGAATTTAGCAACACCCTTCACTTGTGGATATGACAGGTGACAGTAAACGTCTGCAAAAAACATTTTATGAAATTGTTGCCAGCAGCACAGTTACATTCACTAACCCTCTAAATTACATGAAAACAGTCCAACTAGCTCTGCTAGGGCAGTAGAGTGTGTTCACTCATTTGTGTCTGGAAGTAGCTAGTAAGCTAGCCAACTTTAGCCTGTTAGCGTGGGTGCTTGACTGCCGTTGTGAGTTCAGAACATTCAGATTAAACCCTACCAGAGCGTCCAGTGTGTGCTCTGAACGCTCAGAGAGTGAAACGATCTGAATTTATGCATGGACAATCTGACAACGCTCTGAATTTACAAACAACCCAGAGTGCACATTGACACACTTTCAGCTGACAAAACAGTATGTTGATATTTGATTGGTCATAAATAGGCTACTGGACAAGGCTAGTGAGCACCATGTTTAAAATCCTTTGGCCACCTCAGTGAGTCACACAGCAATTGAGCCTTTAGTAATTGACCAGACAAAAACAACTGAATGTAATTGGTCCATGAGTGGCCTACATGGATAATAATCACATATCAAACCAGACCAGGTCTGAATCAAATAGACTGTGTCATATCTACTGTATCAACCTGCTTTCGTGTGTGTGTATAGGGTATTAGCTGCAATCATGTTGTCAGCATTCTGTTTGTCCAGATGGTTGTCAACAACAACAGGTACATATATATTGTCCTGCCTTTAGGCTCAACCCTGTGGATAGGCTTGGTAATAAGAAGAACGGAATCCTCGACATTAAGAAACACAAGTAGGTCTGCTTCTTTTTAATAAAGCATCATCAACACCAACTACACACCTAGACAGATCCTAGATCCTAGCCACTGATCAGCTACGGTTCTTTAACGTATTCAGCCATTGATGGATTTCTGATCAAATGTGATATACTTGCTCAGTGGTGCCTTCATAACCAGTAGGCTATGGATCATTCTCTCTCCGTTCAGTCACCCAGAGACATTAGGATCATTATATCATACCTCTCTGCACTGTGCAGAGCAATGTGTGTTGAGCACCTACCCCCTCCCTTCTCTTCAGTATCACGTCACAATAGTCAGTACTGCATAAAAAAAACAGCACTTTCACCTGGGAGCAATTAGCTGTGAGAATGGGGGGGTGCATCTGCCTCCTTATTTAATCAGCAGAGCAGAGCCTGAATAGACCATAGGACTGGCAGAGCTGGCTCCCTCTCAACAGTCATCCGAGCACTAATGCTCGAAGCTGGAAGAACTCACTGAGCAAATCATAAAATCGTGACAGCCATTTTGACCTTTGTTTGGTCATTAGAGAGATGTTCCTGTTCTGTGTAGGCGAGTGATGTTTGGTAGAAATGGTATGTAAACATTAGTGGCCCTATTAGCAGTTCAATATGACCTAAATCATTCTGTTTTTAGTGTTCCTGTGACTGTATACTCGTGTGTGTGTGTGCAAAATAAATAAAAATGTTCACTGCTTGATACAGGGTCCTATAGGTTGGGGTCTATCTTTGTGGGGTGATGTGTGTGCATGTATGCAATATCTATACCAACTGTTCTGTATTGTATTGGGTCTGGTGGAGTGTGTGGGCACTGGGGGATGATGGGATCTGTAGTTCTGACAGAAAATTAATAGCTGACTGTTTGGGACGTCTTGCAGGTGGTTCCAGGGCTTCAACGGGGAGGGACTGAGATGCCAGAAGCTCATATCCCCACTGAAGAGAGAGGTGAAGTGTTCTGATGCGTAGTACTCTAATCACAAAAGTATAGAGTACAGGTATATGACCGTCAAAGGAGTTCTTGGATGTGACTGTATCTGACGGGTGTTCTTTGATGTTCCTTTCCCCAGCTGAAGGGGCCGATGGACCACAGCCACTTTGACATCTTTCCCCCAGAGCTGGAGGAGCCTCCAGATGAGCTGTCAGGCTGGGACAAGGACTTCTGAGGTGCCATTTTAAGCCTCTACTCCGCACAACCAGACAGGTGATGTCACTCTACTACCTGACGCTGGTGTTCCACTACTGCAGTGAGCTGTGCTATCTGACCTAAGACAATAGACACCACAGAAGCAGCCTTGACTGAATACTGTAATCCCGTCTCTTCCCTGCGGTTGCCATTCTTGCCATATATTTGACATCATGAGTGCCTGGCTGTTGCTGCCTTGCAGACGGAGAAGATCACCTTTTTTTGGGGCTCTTGGCCGGAGGAACAGTGTGTGAAGTGTCACTTGAAACTCTCATGTGACAGCAAGGACCTTCATCAAGTGATTAACTTTGAGTGCCAAAAACTCTAATCTAGTCAAATTCTTTCCCTCAGACAGAAACTCTTAGGACAATGGAAATAAATAATAAAGCTTCTTGATTGTTACAATTAAAAATCAATGCATTTCAGCTTTTGGAATTCTTCAGGGTTTTTACAAAAGAAAATAAATAATGAGGGTTTTATACAGTACATTTCAAAATGGCCTACCATGGACAAATCACTATAAGAAAACATACTGTAACAAAATATCTGATTAGTAAAAAATCTGACCAATTGTCCTTGACACATTACACACAATACATATTACAGTCACACATTATTTGGATGGTCCGGATAGTCCATCTGTTGATGCTCTACAGATGGTCATATTATCAACAAACTATATGTTGTTAAGCAACTGCTTGCTAAGATTAGGGTAAGGGTTAAGTTTAGGGTTAGGGCTAGGGTTAGTAGATACCAGTGGCGGTAAACTTCTTCAGGATCGGTGGATCCCCTGCGAGACAGTTGAGCTAACGTAAGCTAATGCGATTAGCATGAGGTTGTAAGTAACAAGAACATTTCCTAGAACATAGACATATATGTTATTGGCTGAAAGCTTAAATGATTGTTAATCAAACTGCACTGTCAAATTTACGGTAGCTATTACAGTCAAAGACTACCATGCTATTGTTTGAGGAGAGTACACAGTTTTGAACATGAAAAGTTGTTAATAAACAAATTAGACACATTTGGGCAGTCTTGATACAACATTTTGAACAGAAATGCAATGGTTCATCGGACCAGTATAGATTTTGCACTTACACTGCTGCCATCTAGTGGGCTGGAATATTACATTATGGCCTTTCTCTTGTGTTTAAAAGATGATGGTAGATTTTTTTAAACAAAAAACAGTTGTTTTTTTCTTTGTATTATCTTTTACCGGATCTAATGTGTTATATTCTACATTCCTTTCACATTTCCACAAACTTCAAAGTATATCCTTTCAAATGGTACCAAGAATATGCATATCCTTGCTTCAGGGCCTGAGCTACAGGCAGTTAGATTAGGGTATGTCATTTTATGCGAAAATTGACCAAAAAAAAGGGTCCGATCCTTATTAAGGTGACCAGATTTCTGAAATGAAAACCGGGGACATTTCCAGTTCGGCGGTCAATATATCATTCAAATATCAATGTTTTTGTCTATGAAATAAAAAAGGGGACAATTCCAGTTTCATGTATTTAGTCTAACAGGCACACTGTGATAGAGAAAACAACTATATATACAGAAACACTACAGACAAGACAGAACAGCCTTTCAGTGGTCCTGGTAGTCTGGGTAGAATAAGAGCAGAAGAGAACATGAGCAAAATGTAAGAAAACAGAAATGTCACGTCCTGATCTGTTTCACCTGTTCCTGTGATTGTCTCCACCCCCTCCAGGTGTCGCTTATTTTCCCCAGTGTATTTATCCTTGTGTTTCCTGTCTCTCTGTGCCAGTTCATCTTGTCAGTGAGTGAGAGAGACATTGCAGCCCCAGCACGCTAGTTTAATTAAATGTTTAGTCAAGTCAACCAGTGTGTTTTTCCCATACTCCTTTTGCTATTCTCCTTTTTCTAGTCCTCCTAGTTTTGACCCTTGCCTGTTTCTGGACTTTGTACCTGCCTGCCTGACCATTCTGCCTGCCTTGATTCTGCCACTCTGTACCTCTGGATCTCTTCTCCCGGAGGTTGCCTTTTTAAAAGGAGACAACCTAAACCAATCACCTCCCGCTGCGGAGCATTTTTAATTTTGGTATGGACATTGACCCTCCCCAGCCTATTCAGTCCTCCAAAGTCGGTATTTGTGTTGTCGGCAGAGAATGCCACGACTTTGTTTTCCAGGTTAAATTTTTGGATGACCACCAGGACCTCAGCTGCAATTTCCTCTGCTGTTTCTCCTTTCAATTCAACAAAATCAAGCAGTTTTGTTTCCACAGACGTGCTGCCATCATATATTTTACCATATCTGACTACTATTGGCAGCAGCTTTACCTGTCTATGATTGGACGCATCAATGGACAGGGACACAAATTCAACTTGGTCTAGGTCCTGTAGTTGCCCATGGTGCTAACACGTTACTAACTATGGATATGTGTAACTATGATTGTGTCGCATAGTGTGGTAGCAAAGACATCCTCCTGCACAACTAAATCATATTCTTCTTGGGAAGTCTCTACCTTCTTGAAGAATGTGGTGACAGAGTGCATACCAACACGGCCAATCAGAGAGGCTTTATGCTTTTTCGTTCTACCACTGCCGCCCCCCCCCCCACTGCCAATTGAAAAAGTGGAATTACAAAGGGTGCAGTGAACCATTCTATCGCCTTGACCTGAGCGTATAAATGGAAATTCTCTCATCATGTTGTCATTAAAATGGCATTTCCACTTGGAAAGAGCCATTGTACCTCCTTTGTCTGCTCTTCTTCACTCCCCTTGTGTCACTCTTCTTACTCTCAACTTACTCTTCTCCTCCGATATTTCTCCTCTTTTCTTCACTCGTCTTCCTTCTCTTTCTTCCTTTCCTTCTCTTTACCTTTCCACCTCACTCTTCTACACTCTCCTCGCTTCACTCTTTTTACTCCCTTAATTTTTCCTTCTCTCTCTTCTCCTTCCTCTCCAATCTTTAGTAATTAATAGTACACTATTACATAAAATACTTTGGTTAACAGATTCCCAATGGTTGCCTCATTTTTGTATTTTATTTCAAAAACATTGTTTGGAATAATAAATTGGCAGGCTCTGTAATCATATCTTTACCTTTCCTCCTCTATCTCCTTCACTCTTCTTCCTATCCAGTCTTCCTCCTCTCCTTCTTCTCCACTCTCTAACAGAAAACATTATGCTAATGTTATCCATGAAAATGGAGAGTGGGGGCTCCCTCTTTAATAATTTGTGCATCTTCATTTTTAATCGCAGTGCTTAAAGCAAAGGCCCGCGGAATCATGCTCAGATCACATAAAGAATTTGCGATAGTAACGTATTTGTTATTCAAATTAAAAGCCCAATGAATAATCGCCTTTGGGTAATGATTTAACTCCCAGTGCTTGTGGGACATTTATTTTGAAGGCACGTATAAATAACAACAGCACGAGGACAGACAGTGACTGACAGGCTGACACACACGTCACATTCTTATGAGGCTTAACCCCAGACTTTGAAATTACAGAGAAGCTTGCAGTCAATGAAGAGCACAACCACAGGGAAAGATTTATTGGGGAAGGTTAATAAGTGTGTGGCAAAGCTGGGACTGAGTTTTGAAAAGTTATCCAGTGTGACCACTGATGGTGCCCAAACTTGACAGGAAAAAAACATTGGCCTTTTGAAAAGAATACAAGATCAAGTAGCTGAGCTGAACCCAGATCAGAAAATAATTTTCCTGCTTTGCATTATTCATCAGGAGGTGCTCTGTAAATGTGTTCTGAAAATGAGCCATGTTGGGGATACAGTCTCTAAAGCGGCAAACTTCATAAGAGCAAAATCTTTAAACCACAGACAGTTTGTCTCACTGTTGGAAGAGACAGAGTCGGGTCATGCAGATCTCCCCTACCACACAAATGTGAGATGGCTGAGTTTGGGGAAGGTGCTTAAAAGGGTGTGGGACCTAGAGTCGGAGATTGCTAAGTTTTTGCAAATGAAAGGAAAATATGTGGATTTCCCTCAACTGCAAGATAACGAATGGTTGACTGATTTTGCCTTCACCATGGACATCATGGCCCTCATAAATGTACTGAATTCCAAACTACAAGGGAATGTACAGATGTACAGCCTTGTCAAAGCCTTCAAGGGAAAATTACTCCTCCTGATTCGCGAAGTAGAAGCCAACAACCTCACCCACCTTCCGACACTACTAGTCTGTTCCCTATCAGATGACCAGCGGGAGAAGTATACATCACTATTAGTCTGTTCCCTATCAGGTGACCAGCGGGAGAAGTATACATCGCTGCTGCGTGCTTTGAACTGTGAATTTTCTCGTTGTTTTGAGGATTTCAAAGTGTTGGAAAATGACATGCTGTTGGTTTCCTCTCCTTTCACCTTCAATGTGGGTAATGCTCCCACTGACCTGCAACTTGAGCTTATCGATCTTCAGTCTAATGCAGTGATTGGAGAACTATTTTTTTAAATGTCACTGACCAGGTTCTATGCATCTCTCAATGAACAAAACTTTCCAAAGATTAAGAGTCATGCTCAGAAGATGTTTATGGGTCAACCTATGTATGTGAACAGACATTTTCAATGGCCAAATATAACAAGTCAAGGCACAGATGATATCTTACTGACCCTCACCTCTCAGCACGCCTGCGCATAGCGACGTCAGAAACTATACCTGACTTCACTGCTCTAGTCAATCCCCATCAGAGACTTCACTCCTCACTCTGATTGAGTGTTTTAAATGTCATCTCTCTCTTTCTTGTGTTTTTGTACATACCCGTTAACAAGAGTTCTGTCCGTGGTGCTGAATGTACTTTTCCCTCCGTGTAGTTCATTGCATGTTTAATAATGAAAATACTTGCCAAAAGGAGAACATGGATGTGGTTTATTTCTGTGCATGTTAAAAAAGTAAAATAAGTAGCATATCTGGATGTGATTTACAGTAGATATATCTGTCAACACAGTCATACACTTGTTAATCCTGTAATATGATGGCAAAAATATATTCTAATGTGGCCCTCCATGGAAAATAATTGCCCAGGCCTGACCTAGCCTATGAACGAAAGTTTACAATGTACGCTAGGTGCACAGGTCGAGAGGAATTTGAGTAATCAAGGTGACACGTTGACACATTCAATACAGCCTTGCACACTCTTTCCTGCATCTAGCTGATGTAGGATGTAATCATTAGTCCAGCAGTCGCAAAAGAGAGTTTCTATTGGACAAATTCAGGAATGTTTATCCCCATTTCATTCCGTTTGCTTCTGTTTAAGAAACTTTTTTTAACAGAATCGGCAGAATGAATACACCCCTGATCACACGCAAACACAGGTCACTTTCATAGCAGCCATGTACATACAGCATGATCCCTTTGATCGTTGTATAATTTCTTCTCACTTCTATGCTCTCTCCTCCTCTCATCTTTTCTTTTCACTTGTGGACTTCAGTGCACAACACATCAGCTGTCTGTTACCAGGCAAAGAAAAAAATGCAGGCCAAATCTTCAGATCTGTCATGCCCTGACCATAGAGAGCCATTGTTTCTCTATGGTGAAGTAGGTCAGGGCGTGACTGGGGGTGATCTAGTTTATTTCTTTCTATGTGGTGATCTAAGTTTATTTTCTATGTTGGTGATTTGTATGATTCCCAATTAGAGGCAGCTTGTAATCGTTGTCTCTAATTGGGGATCATATTTAAGTAGCTGTTTTTTCCACCTGTGTTTGTGGGATATTATTTTGTGTTTTGTGCATGTGCACCACTTAGTCACATTTGGTTGTTTCTTTATTGTTTTGTTTTGCTTATGTTTCACTTTTCTAATAAAAGATGTGGAACCCAGATCACGCTGCACATGTTTTTTGACATTTTTGCCAATTTATTGAATATTAAATACAGATATCTAATTTACATAAGAATTCATACCCCTGAGTCAATACATGCTAGAATCACCTTTGGCAGCAATTACAGCTGTGAGTGTTTTTGGGTAAGTCTCTAAGAGCTTTGCACACCTGGATTGTACAAAATTTGCACATTATTCTTTAACAAACTCTTTAACTCCTGTCAAGTTGGTTGTTGATCATTGCTAGACAGCCATTTTCATGTCTTGCCATAGATTTTCAAGCCGATTTAAGTCAAAACTGTAACTAGGCCACTCAGGAACATTCAATGTCATTTTGGTAAGCAATTCCAGTGTATATTTGACCTTGGGTTTTAGGTTATTGTCCTGCTAAAAGGTGAATTAATCTCCCAGTGTCCTAGTCCTTGCCGATGACAAGCATATCCTTAACACGATGTAACACTCGTCTGAAGAAGAGGGAGTGGACATAAGCAAAATGGACCAATAACAAAGAGCAAAAGGACAACGACCAGTTCTGTCAGGTGCAGAAACACAAAACAGAAAATAACTACCCACAAAACACAGGTGGGAAAAAGCTGCCTACGTATGATTCTCAATCAGAGACAACTGATTGAGAATTACACCCGGCCAAAGATACAGAAATAGAAAACATAGAAATAAAGAAACTAGAATGCCCACCCTAGTCACACCCTGGCCTAACCAAAACAGAGAATAAAAGCCTCTCTATGGCCTGGGCGTGACACATGATGCAGCCACCATCATGCTTGAAAATATGACGAGTGGTACTGCCCCAAACATAACACTTTTTATTCAGGACATAATGTACATTTCTTTGACACATGTTAGCAGTTTTACTTTAGTGCTTTATTGCAAACAGGATGCATGTTTTGGAATATTTTTATTCTGTACAGGCTTCCTTCTTTTCACTCTGTCATTTAGGTTAGTTTTGTGGAGTAACTACAATGATCCACCCCCAGTTTTCCATCACAGTCATTAAACTCTGTAACTGTTTTTAAGTTACCATTGGCCTCATGGTGAAATTCCCTGAACGGTTTCTTTCCTCTCCGGCAACTGAGTTAGGAAGGACGCCTGTATCTTTGTATTGACTAGGTGTATTGATACAACATCCTAAGTGTAATTAATAACTTCACTATGCTCGAAAGGGATATTCAATGTCTGCTTTTTAAAAATCCATCTGGATTTGATCTCGACTTCGTCTCAGGCATAACACCCATGCCAATATATCCTTCAAACATCGGCTTCTCGGGCATTATCAGTTAAATATTTAATCCAGCTTGTTTGGTGAAAACAAGCATTAATAATTAGTTCACATTATTCCCAAAGGGGGCAGTATTTAGGCATAAAACATGAGAACCCGGGGGTTACGTGCGATAACGCCCTCCGAAGGGCTGTTCTTAGGCCCGAAAAAAACAGCACTTAGGAGGGCATTATCACATGACAATTCCCGGGTTCGAGGACCTTATTACTTTTATAAAACGGTTGCAAACATGTATATTTTTAAGATGAACAGCATGTTTTCAGTAAAACTTTATTTTATTTAGTAAATTTGTTTTATTTCATCCTTCCACCAGACAATATAGTCTGGACAAGTCAGTTTTAAGTTCGGCAGTTGCTAACCAAACAGACTGGTCATTAATACTCATGTTTTGAATCATTGGCATGGAGCTAGCTAGCTGAGGTTGCATGATAACGAGAGAGACAATAACTAACAATAAATCATTATTTAGTAAATCAATTATAAATAGGCAACAACTTATATTGTTGAGTAAATAAGATAGCTATGGAGGATAGCTAGGCTAACGTTACTTCTGTTTTACTAGCTAGCTAGCCAACTACAGGTAATACACAATGACATTAAACAGCTGAAATGACAATAAACCATGTGTATTTTTGTTTGTTTTACTTTGGTTTATTTAGCTAATTCTTTGGATATATCCATTATAATGATCCTGATAATCATTGAGTTCATATGCATGGCACAGTGGATATCCACCCCAAAAAACAGCTTGCATAGGCACACATTGAGGCGTATATGACTGCATTTAGAGAGGCAGTCCAATTCTGATATTTTTTCCCCCACTAATTTTAACCAATCACATTAGATCTTTCACATCAGCTCTTCATCAGAGCTGTTCTGATTGGTTAAAAAAACATCAGAATTGGGCTGCCTGTCTAAACACAGCCGATTAACCCCCTGTACCAAACCAAATGCTAGGGTAGTAGCATGGGGAAATATTGTTGAGACACTTTTTTTCACGGGGGTAGCTAAAGTTTAAAAATTGATGGGCTGTGGGACAGTGGATGCGCATTGATAAATGTAATGGAACTGTTACAGGCATTACCCGTGGAATTCATGGATTATGGTGCTATAACTCTCTGCTATCAATCAATCAGCATACAGGATCCAAACAACCCGTTTTATAAAGTTAGTTAGTTGAGTAATTTAACTGTAAATAAAGTATGGCATTTGTACAATTGTATCACTAACTGATGGCAGTCACTATGGTTGTAAATAATCTGTAAATGAAAATGCATTGTAGATGCAAAACAGAAAGCTAGGCACTATTGGTTTTACCCCGGACAATCATTTTGGGCATGTTGCTTTGAATGTGCCGAAACACATTTCTGAGGACCGGTAATTTTAGATGGATATATTTCCCTTATATGAATGTAATGCAGCATTAATGTATTTGAATATAATGCAGAATGTTACATAACTCCAAAAAAGTATGTGCACCCTTAACTTATTGAGAAAAGCTCTATCGCAGCATATGGATTTGTAGATGTTACCAAAGTGAACCCAATATTTTTTGTCTTTATAATTAAACATATTTTCAACACCTGATACCAGTTCAACATTTTCAAGGTTGTTGATTTTGGAAGTAGTCACACCATTGCGATGACATTCTGTCAGGGGCAGAACAACAGATTTGTACCTTGTCAGCTCAAGGATTTGATCCAGCAACTGGCCCAACGCTCTACCTGCCACCCATAGGTAAGGTATCTGTGTCAAATTGTGATATCTAAAATATGAGAAATCAGGGATACACAAAAAGAAAATGGTGACCTGTGATTGATGTTGCTTTGGAGGTTCTCAGCCTGTGGTGCAGGTTCTATGGCACATAGCCCTGGGGGAGATGAGGCTCTCTGTTTGGCTCTGATTGGCTCTGAAAGAGAAGGTATTGTATACAAGTCAAGTCCTAATAGCTTTATGATGGTAAGTTATGGGGTCCCGTGTGGCTCAGCTGATAGAGCATGGTGTTTGTAACACCAGGGTTGAGTGTTTGATTCCCACAGGAGTACAAAAATGTATGTGTTCACTACTGAAAGTTGTTCAGGTTAAGAGCACCTGCTAAATGTATGATGGTACACTTGGCAGTCCCGTTCTGGGAGCTAGTGTGGCCTACCACTTCTCAGCTGAGCCATTGTTGCTCCTAGATGTTTCCACTTCACAATAACAGCATTTACAGTTGACCGGGGACGCTCTAGCAGGGCAGACATTTGACAAACTGGCCTGTTGGAAAGGTGGCATTCTGTGACGGTGCCACGTTGAAAGTCATTGAATTCTTCAGTAAGATCATTCTACTGCCTGTTTGTCGATGGAGATTTCATGGCAGTGTGCACGATTATATACACCTGTTAGCAATAGGTGTGGCTGAAATAGCCAAATCCACTCATTTGAAGGGGTGTCCACATACTTTTGTATATATAGTGTATTTCCCTTGCTATGAGATAAGATAAGTCAGTTGGTCAATAGACACTTGATACTGGATTTATTCAGGGGATCTTCTGTTGTGACCTTAAATGACTCCTCTGTAGGCTACACAGATGTGAGAATATTCCAAAACTGGAGGTGAGCGCTCTGCATAGACTTAGAGTTCAATATGTGCAAAGATGACATACCTTGTCTCCGTGACAACCAAGCTGACCAGTCAAGGAACATTAACACTTGGTGAAACGTCCCCCTGTACTCTTATCATAGCCCCTACCTGCCAGAAAGAGAGGATGATGCTTTCATCAATATCAAGTTCAATGCGATCCATCACGCATTTGAGGTAAGCAATCCCCTTACTGGACATGTGTCAGGCAGAGAACGACACATAAGCTGAATATTGTGCCACTCATCCATGTCTGTTTCCTGCACCACAGCACATTCTCAGAGACCCATGGGCCAAACACATCCTGAAGGAGACAGGAAAGAGCCTGGTATGAGGGCTGCTAACTTTAACAGGAAAGTTATGTAGCTAGTAGTATACCCACCTCACCCACTCGAAAGAAATATGTACTGCGTGGAGAATAAATGCTTTGGTAGGTATTCAATACTTGCATCCATTATATTAGCTGGCATCAAGAATATAATTTTTCACATCTACTGTAAGAGCTTGGCATTTATCAAGACAAGCCCTGAAGGTTTTGAAGTTGTAAGTCTCCCTGCTATGTGAAGCGGTGGGTTTAATAGCCCTGTATCTCTCAGTGGGTTTGTACAGTACACAATTCTCTATGCATCGCACGTTTTTTCCTGAATTCCTCTGGAGGTAGGCAATAGGAAACAGCCTATTTTCCTCAGAAACTTCACACAGTAAATATTATATATGTCCCAAGTTAGAATTATGCCATTAGACGCCTCTGAGTGTTTGTTTGGGTGTTGATCTCTGAAGGGCTCAGTGGGTTTTGGTCTGGTATGAGAAAAGCTCATGGCATTCACTGAAAATCCAACACTCGTTAACGAGTACCAAGAGGCAGGGGTGAGCTGCTGTCATAGAGACACATTATATCAGTACCATCCGGGAATACATTTTTCCGTTGATGATAGCAAGCTGTCCAGGCCCTGAGGTAGCATAGCAGTCCCAAACCATGATGCTCCCTACACCATCCTTTACACTGGGGATGAGGTTTAGATGTTGGTGTGCTGTGCCTTTTCTTCTCCACGCATAGTGTTGTGTGTTCCTTCCAAATAACTCAGCTTAAGTTTCATCTGTCCATAGACTATTTTGCCAGTAGCGCTGTGGAACATCCAAGTGATCTTTTGTGAACTTCATACGTGCTTCAATGTTTTTTTTCTACAGCAGCGGCTTCTTCCATGGTGACGTCCCAAAAGGACGTATTGTAGACTCGTCAACAGAGATGTTAGTATCTTCTAGAGATTTCTGTAAGTCTTTAGCTGACACTCTAGGATTCCTCTTAACCTCATTGAGAATTCTGCGCTGTGCTCTTGCAGTCATCTTTGCAGGACAGCCACTCCTAGGGAGCATAGCAACAGTGCTGAACTTTCTCCATGTATAGACAATTTGTCTTACCGTGGACTGACTTTTAGAGATACATTTGTAACCCTTTCCAGCTTTATATAGACAGGAAAAATACAATAATTTGTGTGTTATTAGTTTAAGCACACTAGTTTAAGCACATTAGTTTAAGCACACATTGTTGTGACTTAGATCATGTCAAATTTATGCAGAAATCCAGGTAATTCCAAATTCACATACTTTTTCTTGCCACTGAATCTCTATGGGACATTGTTCATCAAAGCACCATGTGAACCTACACAGTATACTAAAGCTATTAGAGCTACCTGTATTGTTAAAAGGGTCTGGGGAAACGTGATTTAGACATAAAGGGAGCAGTACGATTTTCCCTGCAGTAAATCATCCTTACCAGAAAGAATTTCCTCCATATTTCACTGAACAATGGCTCTGCTCCCTGCCTGCTATCTTTAGAAGCACATGTTGGGCTTTTATTACATCGTTTACGAGTCCATTGTCCAGGAGCACATTCTTAAAGCCAACTCTATGCACCCCATAGATCTCAGAGGGCACCAAGAAAACAGTACACTTGAAAAAAAAATCTCATAATCAATAACGCATACATTTTTAAAATCATATGTGTACTCAGCATTGATTCTAATGAGATTTCTACAGATGATTGGACATACTTTCACAATGGTAAAATGTTTCTTACGGTAAACAGGTGAATGTCAAACCTTTACGTTCTGGTCACATTCAGCACGTAATAAGGTGAACCCACAGTCACTGTCTGTTGGAAAATGTCTTCACAGTCTGTGACGTTCTATGCCTGGTCACAAATTAAGAAGAAGATGGAGTGTTTAATGGTAGGATGAAAAAAAGGAGGGTGTAGGCAAAATAAATTCAATAGTATCAATATTTTTCTTTTATCATACATGTATTACCACATATTACCAGAAGATGTCAGGATGGTTCTGAGGTAATGTATCCATGTGTCTGTGGAGGCCTGGCCTGGACTGTACCATCCACCAACTGTATGAGGTGTTCAACTACACAGACCCAAAGATTTATGTGGGCAGCCTATGGACCACAGAGCAAAACCAAATAATTATACATCCTTCTTAGGGTATGTGACTTTTTGTTTCCCTTCTCTCAACTGTGAGTGAGTTCGCTTGCTTCCTCCCCGGTAGTTCTGTATGCTGAAGTAATTTACTATTGTGCAGTATCCTTTCTATGCCAATAGATCCAGTTGCAGTATTTGTATTTGATACAGACCTACTTAACCATGACGTGACGATCAAATACTTTTCCTTTGCCTTCAGATACCATTCTCTAATTCTGTCTTTTTATCCGACAACATTTCAGCCTGGACAGAAAGAGGTATGAATCTCTGGAGTCGCTGGCTGTGAAGGTCCTTTCTGTTTGGAAAAGGGCTTTTCTGCTTACTATAGTCCTACCTGGATGAAGATCAGTAGTCATTACCTATTAGTGTTGTGATAAACTGAGTTTATAGATGATATGGCCACACATTGATTAATTCAACTGCGCGCAGCTAACTAGGGGGGAACTGCACAGGTGCGCGTAGGACAGGATAGGAAACCCAGTTCTCTGGTGTTGGGAGCAATTGCCTTGTGGACGCTGCAAGGAGAACTCCTTCTTGTGGTAAAGCTACAGCAAGAGCTGTTACCAGTATTTTTGGGCAGAGCCCAAAGAACAGTGGGTGTATAGATGCACAGACTGAGTGTTGGGTATTAGACCGAAGAGTATCGCACTAGCTGACATAGGTTAGCCTGGTTTATGCCGAAGATGGGAGTGTGCGAGCTAGGACAGCGTTTAGTCATTTAGCAGACGCTCTTAGCGACTCTTATTAGTAAGTGCATGCATTTTCATACTTTTCCCGTTGCCAGCAACATGCCCTAACAACTGAGCCACACGGGTATTTGTTTGAAGATTTAGGAGCTGCGTAACCATTTCACACAGACTTTGTTTCTGGTCCTCGGCTGAAGAGTGATTAGTACTAGGTCGGCTTCAGCCGAAGGGGAGGGGTGCTCACATGAACTTTGTTAGGACTTTGGTCTGAAGAAGAGTATGGTTTGCACTGTTCAATAAGAGACGGAACCTGGGTGGAGCCAACAAAAATCATTGCCTAATGGATACAAACATTGCCATTGGCGTTCCGGCTAGGGCTGTTGCGATGACTGGCCTCTATTAAAAAGAGGAGGTTCCCATGAGCTTTCTATAGGCTAGGCTTCCTATATTTCTCAACTTTCCTAATATTAAGCACATTGTTTATCTTTACAACAGGAGTATTGTCTACCTGGCTGGCATGAAAATGAACCACTGGATAAGCTTCCTCCATTTGCTATTTAATAGATGACATGTATTTTTTCCGCTGCCCCTGTTTAGAGACAGGTGCATGATAATGGTCCATTTGAAATCAAGTTTCACACATATATTATTTAGTATATGTAAAGACGAGATTGCATCAAGAATAGTCTGATGGATGACAATATTAGCCTATTTCTTGTGAATTATATATTATCACTTGTGAATGATGACCAGCTTAAGGCAAGAATCCTAGTCACACACCTCATGTAGCCTAGCCCATAGGCCTACATTGGGGCAAAAAAGTATTTAGTCAGCCCCCAATTGTGCAAGTTCTCCCACTTAAAAATATGAGAGAGGCCTGTAATTTTCATCATAGGTACACTTCAACTATGACAGACAAAATTAGAAAAAGAAATCCAGAAAATCACATTGTAGGATTTTTTATGAATTTATTTGCAAATTATGGTGGAAAATAAGTATTTGGTCACCTACAAACAAGCAAGATTTCTGGCTCTCACAGATCAGTATAAAAGACACCTGTCCACAACCTCAAACAGTCACACTCCAAACTCCACTATGGCCAAGACCAAAGAGCTGTCAAAGGACACCAGAAACAAAATTGTAGACCTGCACCGGGCTGGGAAGACTGAATCTGCAATAGGTAAGCAGCTTGGTTTGAAGAAATCAACTGTGGGAGCAATTATTAGGAAATGGAAGACATACAAGACCACTGATAATCTCCCTCGATCTGGGGCTCCACGCAAGATCTCACCCCGTGGGGTCAAAATGATCTCAAGTACGGTGAGCAAAAATCCCAGGACCACACGGGGGGACCTAGTGAATGACCTGCAGAGAGCTGGGACCAAAGTAACAAAGCCTACCATCAGTAACACACTACGCCGCCAGGGACAAAAATCCTGCAGTGCCAGACGTGTCCCCCTGCTTAAGCCAGTACATGTCCAGGCCCGCCTGAAGTTTGCTAGAGAGCATTTGGATGATCCAGAAGAAGATTGGTAGAATGTCATATGGTCAGATGAAACCAAAATATTACTTTTTGGTAAAAACTCAACTCGTCGTGTTTGGAGGACAAAGAATGCTGAGTTGCATCCAAAGAACACCATACCTACTGTGAAGTATGGGGGTGGAAACATCATGCTTTGGGGCTGTTTTTCTGCAAAGGGACCAGGGCGACTGATCCGTGTAAAGGAAACAATGAATGGGGCCATGTATCGTGAGATTTTGAGTGAAAATCCTCCTTCCATCAGAAAGCACACTGCCCGGGCAACCAAGGAGTGGCTTTGTAAGAAGCGTTTCAAGGTCCTGGAGTGGCCTAGCCAGTCTCCAGATCTCAACCCCATAGAAAATCTTTGGAGGGAGTTGAAAGTCTGTGTTGCCCAGCAACAGCCCCAAAACATCACTGCTCTAGAAGAGATCTGCATGGAGGAATGGGCCAAAATACCAGCAACAGTGTGTGAAAACCTTGTGAAGACTTACAGAAAACGTTTGACCTCTGTCATTGCCAACAAAGGGTATATAAACAAAGTATTGAGATAAACTTTTGTTATTGACCAAATACTTATTTTCCATCAAAATTGCAAATTAATTAATTAAAAATACTACAATGTGATTTTCTGGATTTCTCATTTTGTCTGTCATAGTTGAAGTGTACCTATGATGAAAATTACAGGCCTCTCTCATCTTTTTAAGTGGGAGAACTTGAACAATTGGTGGCTGACAAAATACTTTTTTGCCCCACTGTATATGTTTTGATAAGGTTTGTATCACAACTAACGTGGCCAAATAACTTCTTAAAATTAAGCACATAAATTAGCTTTACAAGTGGTGTAGAGTCTAACTGGCAGTGAGTCTAATAAGCAGTGCGAGTTTCAAGTTTGTGAAAGATAATTTTCACAGTAAAAAAATGCACCTTTATAATAAAAGCATTACATACATAATCGCATTTGCAGTCACTTTGATAATGATGTTTTCCCGCTAATGGAACATTTGTGCTTATAGCCTACTGCCTTGTGCACATTGCTGTGCTTGTAATGTGAAGAAATAGCCTAATAGTTTATCAACAT
Source organism: Oncorhynchus kisutch (assembly GCF_002021735.2). Lineage (NCBI taxonomy): Eukaryota > Metazoa > Chordata > Actinopteri > Salmoniformes > Salmonidae > Oncorhynchus > Oncorhynchus kisutch. The sequence goes on from NC_034184.2 coordinate 41,011,142, forward strand.
TTTAAGCTAAACGCTCTGATCTGTTATGTCAGCCACATTGTGTAAAAAAGTTTTTTTTGGTGCTAGTAATTGTATTCATTTGGGATCTATCACATCCCACAACTGTCTCAGACTATGCTTGGAATATTTATTTCTCGCACAGAATAGAATGGGTACATTTTTGTACTATGGGGGATAGTAGATTGACATAGGCTAGTGCTTTTGATGTTTGTTAGGCCTACTCATCTTGTTAGCTGACAAAAAATAAATGTGGACAGTTCATCCAATATCTTCAATATGGACCTTGGAAATGGATAAGGACGCACGCAGTTGCGTCCCCAATGTCTGTCTTCACTTGTAGCCTGTGAGAAAGACCCATCATGCAAAAGGCATGGATTATTTTAGGGTGCATTACGGCCACACAAAGGGGATGCCACCGGGAAAAGCCAGGCATTAGTAAGTGCTTGTTAAATTGTGAATGAGAGACAGATGATGTGTACAGCCTGCGCAAAAAAGCAGAGCTCGTGCTTTTCAAGCAACTTTTTCCAAATCATCATTAGGATCGAATCATGCAGTCTTACAATGTCTTAAAACTCTAAACATATAGCCCAACATTTGTAGAACAACTCAAGTTAAATTAATAACATTAATAAATAATTAAGCATATAGGAGTACCCATTCTTTTGTTAAGTGCTCAACACAGAATTCCGCATGTGCGCACTCCCTCAAATCGTTTGGTGAAAATATCCTTTCTATTTTAATATCAGCTTTGTTCAATTGTATTCTTTATATTATAAAGTAATGCCACAGAATTGTAAGCAAATCTTGTCTGCTAAAGGAAGTAGTGTAGCCTACAGCCATTTGGAATAGCCAGATCAGGGTCTAACATAAGGACAACTCAGAGTATGTGATTCTGTTCTCCTGAAATAGACTACATTTTCTTCATATCATGTTTCTTTAGACCTGTCTAAAATAAATAATGGATTTATTGTGAAGGTGTCGGCTATTATATTACATGGATTTATTAGACTTTTTTAAAACGTATATGTTTTTAAAAAGTGTGTGGAAGCCAGGAGATGCTAAATGTGTTTATGTTAATTAACGGAAAATTACCATGAGACCGATTCCAGCAACAAGGATTACAGGAACAAGCGCTCCATCTAAATATAGCGCTCTCCACACCACTTCCAATTTCACTCATTTAATAGACCCCCCCCCCTTCCTTAACATTCATAGATAATATCTGATGTCCCTTTGCTTTGTCATTTTATTTTTCCCCCTATGTTTAGTTAATTTTAGACTGTTTAGGGATTACGGTAGAGTGTTTAGGGATTAAGGTGGAGTGTTTAGGGATTAAGGTAGAGTGTTTAGGGATTAAGTGCAGGGACCGGGTGAAAGGCAGGGTAAATTAGGGAAAGCGTAAGGGTACTGGGCTGTCTATTCATGGGTTCTGCTAGCTTTGCTGGGTGATTGGTTGATATTCTATGTGTTTAATAAATGGATTACTGTGAACTACAAACTCTGTGTTGTTTACCAATGCACACTCTACCCTGTGATGGAAAATGTTATGTTTGTGCTTTTCTAATTACCAATTTCTGTGTTCTGTGTTTGTGCTGTTCTAATAACCAATTTCTGTGTTCATGCAAGTGATTGATTGAACGTGCCTGGGACGAATTCTCACTATCAGTAGAGCACTTTGGTAGTACGCCCAGAACCTTGTTTTGAGAACGCAAGGGATATCTCAGTTTCAAGGTCTCAGCTTGGAGAGGAAGTCTTGTGAGGTATTGGTCGGTCACATGCATGAACCAAACGTTAATGATGAATTAATTATGAATAATGAATAAGCTAAATCGTGCAAATATAACTTGTCTGTGTAAACAGTATATAAGAGAACTAACGGGACTGCCCCGGGAGAGTTAACTTCAGACCGGTACTTTATGCATCTAAGTTTGACTGTGACCTCTTCAGCATGCTGTTAATGAACAATGATCCATTTCAGTGTGGATATCGATTGTCCCTGTGTAGAATTTCCAAGAAAACCGCATAGTAGGTTTTACTATAGAATGAATCATAAAGAGAGGGGAATCTCTAAGGGCACACTGTTGAGTGTATCTTTCCACTTATTTGTAAACTCTAGTTTCTAGTGAATGATCTTTACATCTTTCTTTCCATGAGAAACACAATTTGCTTTATATCCTGCAGGACTCGGTGAGTGGTATAAAATTACTAAAAGCACAGCATTTCATGTCATTGAAAATGTCAACTTTATTTCGAAAAATAACTTTGAATAATGATACATTATGCATATTGAGATATTCCATCCATGTACAACTTACTGTGACTCTACAATATACAGATATCACAATCTTTAGTCTTTAGATCCCAGTCCTGACAAAACATGTAGGCCTATCATGCATATTGAAAGCATTTACTGCCTCTCAAGTTGCAACAGATGTATTTTCTACTTGATTAGAGTATTTAGAAGTACATGAATTCCGTATGATACAGCTACAGCTGTGCTACATGTACAGTACTACAGAGTACATTATTATTTTAATAGGAGTACATGTTGACCATGATGAATAACTCATTGGTGTTGTACTATACTGTTGTTCACATTGCTGAAGTACATACTGGATAACTAACTGTTTTGTTCTTTCTGTGGGATTAGTATTTTCAAAAAATGTGATGACCTTCATTCCTGTTGTAAACAACACTGGACAGTTTTGAGCATTTGGAATTGACTTCTGCTGTATTTCAATTAGATGTCAAGGCTTTGAAGTTTCTGTGTTGATCCTTCCTTCTGTAGTTACCCAGTGAGATTTCCAAGGTACCATGGCACTTGCCTGTCTGTTATCAAAGGAAGCTCATAGTGACGTAACTAAGGTTGCAAAATTCCAGTAGCTTTCCCAAAATTCCCAATTTTTCAAGGAAGCCTGTTGGGAAGATTCATTACGAGGGAAAAGCAGGAAATATTCCAACCAGGATTTCTGGAAAATCAGGGAATGTAACCGTGATGTAGAAAAGCTAAAATCACCGTTAGCTTGTCAAACCAGACTTGCATGTCACAATACATTTTTTTTAAATGTCTTGAAGATGAACATGTGCAACAGCAGCCTCTGATAAAATACTGTACATGTTGCAGTGATGCGAAATTATGGGTTTTTTTCTTCACTGTTTTTTTTTTTTACATAAATGTTTGAGAGGAACATTAAAAAACCTTGCGGCAATGCATCACAAACGTTTTCTAGCATCCTCAAAGTGTTTTTTTTTTTATCATAAGGGATCTGGAACCCCTATCTCCAAAAATTATACATTTCCATCATATAAACATAGGAATTTACAGGGGCATAACTCCCCTCCTGTACATACACAGTGACTGTACACAATTAACTTTTGTTATATACAGCACATTCACACAACATCACCACGATCTATTATCCCTGTATAGTGCATGCACACACATCCTCTTAGGCCTACACTCAAAACAAGAAGAGAATTCATACAAAATGTGTTGAATAGTTAAGTACAATCCTCATATGTATGATATGTGTATGTTTCACATTTGTTCAAGGGGGCATGATAACCAAAGCGATTAGTTCACCCAAACACCAAATTACATATTGGTTTCCTTACCCTGTCATGGGACCGAAATTAGTATTTTTCAAGCATCATGTTCAAATAATCTATGTGACTTTGTTGAGTTTGACAAGCGACTTTAGATACTTTCGAATTATTTTTACATTTACATTTTCATTTTAGTCATTTAGCAAACGCTCTTATCTAGAATTTAAATCATGTATTGATTTGGGCATGATGCGCGAATAATATCGGTCCCATGACTTGAATGGGATTTGTGCCACAAATGCTAAAATGCTAGCATTTTGAAACATTTGCAGGGAAACTAAACCAAAGGATGCATTGCTGCCATAGCTTGTCCATAGACGGCTTACAGTGTAAGGAAACCAATGTCATTTTGTAATTTGGGTGAACTATCCCTTTAATTTCACCCCAGAATATTGTCTAGGCTATTTCTTAGTTGGAACAACCATGTCAAAGAGTTGTTGTTTTCGCCATCAACACATAGTACTGAAATGTCACTAACATAACACATATTTAGAGAAAGCATTACAATATGAATTGAATAGAAAAACTATTATAGTACAAGATTAAATCATTTGTATCGTATTCATGTACATTGTGGAGTACATGCATGTCTGTTCTCATATAAATACCAATGTTCCCTTATCTGAAACAATACAATCCCTTAGTTTAGAATTGTATCTCAAGAGAGATGTCTATGACCATCCCTCTTTTTGTTTTCTTTTCACTCCTCACTTAAAGTTTTGTCATCCATCACAAGTGTTATTTCTCACATCCCTCCTTTCACACTACTCTCTCAGTCCAGTCGAGAATCTGTGCGACCTCACCTTCCGGGCATTCTCTTCCCACTTCGGGCCGTCTGTTTCATATCTGGGTAGAAAACAAAGATCATATCTGGGTAGAAAACAAAGATGTTCAGTGTGGGCAGTGTTACAAAAGTGTTGCCTCTTCACCTCTATGGATATCTTTATTACACATGTACGCTGAGAATAGATCGCACGACAGCTGCTAAATCAGTTGTGCTTGTACATGCACAGCATCCTTCCAACATGTTTCACTACGCATTAGCAATATTTTGCGTCAGAACTTTCTGTACCAACAATGGTTATCTGGGCCACTGGAAGTCCAGTTTGTTCTGATGGCCCAAGGCGATCATGGAGTTCCTGTTTCTTCCTGGTAGGTCCACTGGTCCCAGGTCAGGGCTGTAGGGAAATGGGTTATTGTTATTGGTGTGCTCCAATGCTATTACAATGAGCAATGCATTAGTTTGCACAACGCTTGAGAACAGGATGGTTTTTCCACATGCATTTCTTTCCAAGAGAGGGTCTCCCTTTTGATAAATTATGCATATCTCTATATATCATTGGACCACTCTGAAATACATGTGGAATTCTCCAACTCCTCCTTGCATACCTCAAACCTGACACTGCAACCCCTCCGCTATTTTTCTGGGTCCGTGCCCAGCTCCCTCACTCTGAGGAGTGCCCATCCAAGTTGTGGAATACGTTGAAGGGCACAACAAATAGCTGTTCTTTCCTCAAGCTCTTCAACTCCCACCAGATCCTTATGTTCTACAACCCTCAAACAGAATAATACCACAATTCATCCACTGACACAGCCATCTCGCATTAACAAAATAAAATAAAATCTTGAAGTGCCAAGAACCTGTCATAGTTTGGTATTCGTCTAAAGTCGCTAAGGCTGTCAATACTTTCTAACCCAAAATATCCACGTCTTTTTGTCTACTCCAAATATGTTGGCGTAGATTCCTGCTTAGTAGAAGCTGACATACTGTTAGAGGGGGCCAATTGTGTTTTGTTTAACAAATGAGGGAGGTTGGTTTGTTTTCAGTGGTTTTGAGCTTAGGCCATTTAAACCCAGCAGAGCTAGTCACCATTTACCACCAGTGGAGAGAGCCAGTGAACTTGGGAAGTATAATTTTACAAGCTTGTACTCAGATAAAAACACTTAAGCTTATCATATTTGCCTCAGTCATATTGAAATAAACGGTGCGTAGTCGCTCCCTGACACTGAAGAGTATCTGCTTTGTGTACAAGTCCGTTTTTTTGCTTCATTTTGACATTTTCGGGACGCTATTTAAGATAGATTCCAGTGGTCGTGGGCTAAGTTCTCCATGGCGTATGCTGAATGTTGTAAAATATAATATTAAAGCCGTGGTTATTACTCAAGATAATTTGTCAAGGCACATACTTCTGACAGTTGTGTTGACTGAGTAACAATATATTCTGGTTAGTGGTACATTTTATTCTCAAAATCCATTTGATTTTGACGTGTTTAGCTTGGCTGATAATTTGTCACAGAGGAAAGTTAAATCGCTACTTACAAGTGATGTGTTATAACTGCATTTTAAAAAGCAATATAAAAGTAATTTAATTTAAGTAATTATCTCTAAATGGTAAGATGATATGAGTCGGTGTCTATATTCTTCCTAGGAAGCAGTTGAATCATTCTGCAAACACAACCCATGACCTACTGCCAAAGACAGTCTTAACTCCTCTTTCTGCTAAGACTAAATTATCTAGAAATAATAGGCACCTACAAAATATGAAACTAAAGCGAGCTGTGATTAATTACAACTTAACCTCTCCTTCCTTGTAGCATGATTAGCTCAAGATTTTCAAACATCCTTGAAGGAGCAACAAGCGCCAACTGTTATTTTTTATTTTATGAAGTTAAAGGTAATCCTAGTGTTAGTTGCGTGTTTGTTTACAGATACTGTAGTAAGAGATACAGTATTTCGAGTAGACTGAGTGTTTCCTTCGCAAGAGAGCGAAAGAGAGTGGGGGTGGGTGGGGAGTGTCCTCACCGGTAAAGCTGTGGACAGGATCTCTTGAGGAAGGTGGATGTTTGTCCCAGTCTGCTCTGGTTCCTCAGCTTGGTCTTCTTCACCAGATCCTTCACTCTGCCCCATGTGTAGTTCTCACTCAGCTACACAACCAAACACACATCTCTCAGCATTAACGAATAGGCACTTTACCCATTGTTTGGTCGGGTATCATCGAGTTGCGCAGATGTAGATATTTGCACCGTAAACAGGGGTTGAGGGTATTATGCAGAGCCAGTGATTCAGAGGAGGGATGTTAGTGACTCACCCGTCTGTGTGGGGCAGAGAGACCCTCTGTACTGTCAGAGAGATAGGAGCGCGTATCTCCCTCTGTGTAGCTCATCCGATTCAGGCCCCTCTTCCAAAGGGGCACCAGGGGCTGGCATCCACCCTGGTCACTCTCTATAGAGAGTGAATAAATGAATCAGAAGATCTGTTTATACCTGGTTCTAGCATGCATACTTTGTACTGTGTAGACTGGAGATTATTAAAATACGCATTGTGATCTGATTGAGATTTTTCTGACCACCTACGAAGGTAGTCAGGCACGCATTGTGTCTGGAAACCTTACAAGTGTAGACGGATCTGGACAGTGAAACCGTTTCATTCATCATTATCCCACCTTCTTAACTCATTGACAGGTGGCACCATTTGACTTATGGCATCAATATGGGTCTTAAAATAAATAAATACATACATTTTTTAAAGAATAGTTGATCACAATGCAAACACAGTGAGACACATTTTAATACCATGTGTAGACATATTTCTGAAAATGTGGGCACAATCAGAATGTGGGCAAGATCAGGACAAAGGACGCATGTTAGCGCCAGGTATAAATGAGGCTAGAGTCACAAGGGTTGGAACCACTCGCTGCTCATAGTGGGGGGAAACTGTTATGACACATGGTGATGTGAATCAGCAGTCCCAGAGGAACCCCTTCTTTCAACCTGCCGCCACTGCCCACTCAACCTCCCCACGTCCTCAATCTGTTATCGCAGTACCATTCGCCATCCTCCTACTCCCCAGCTCCAATTTCCTGAATCCTGCTTATCGGAAGAGCAAGAAATTCCTGAATCCATGGGACTCAGAATAGAAATGTATATGTTCCCTCCATTTAACTACCTAATCAGTATGTTTTTTTTAAACATTAGATCTTTATCAATCCAAACGCACAGATTTTTGTAGGCTGGAACCCGCTCGATGAGAGAGCTGTCCAATGAGTGAATATGTAGCCCTTTCGAGATTTTTTTTGTGAATTAAAGAACAACATATATTTAGTTTTGCCCGCATTAAGTACACGTTTTAAATCAACGAGGGCTTTCTGTAAATGCAACAAAATCAGATTGCAGCTCTAACATAGTCCGGACAACACTCAGCGCAATGGCATACATAACCGTATTGTCTGCATAGTGATGAATATTACAGGATTGCATAGACCAATATTATTTATGTAAATAGTAAAGAAAACAGGTCCCAATACCGACCCTTGCGGTACACCTTTCGTAATATAGTGGCAACTAGACTTGACACCATGAGAGAGCACACATTGTGTCCTGCCGCAGTGTTCGTTAACTCTTGAGATCCAGCTTGTATTCATAAAGTTTAGTAAATCTGCCTTTAGTTTTAAAGCACCACAGTTACGGAATATCTTACAAAACAAATTACACCTGGATTCCCTGGTGCCTATAAGGAAGTTTAAAACTCTGTTGTTAAATTAGTTTACTGAAGTGTGCAATCATTTCAATGGACTATTATAACTTGTTGTAATAACCTGATGTAATGTATTCATAGCTATCTTGTGTCTTATCTTTTGTTGTTGTGTTGATGGAATCTCTGTCCTCAGGGCACCATTACAAATGAGACACTGGTTTCAATTGGTCTTCCCTGAATAAATAAAAGTAGATAATAATAGTCAGCCCACCTGAGGGAACGTGAGCCACTCTGAAAACAGGAGAGTAAAAACATGATGAAAAAGTGAACATTGGGCGAAATCACACCTGGGGTCGTCGCCCGGTCACATTTTGAAAACCCCTAATGATTTTTAAATAAACCCAGAAAATCAATTTCAGGAAAACTTTGGGCAAACATTACTATAAATTGGTCTTGTGACTGAATGATTACCGCAGGAGCAGGTTATGAAGTGCTAATCTACCTGCCAATGAAATAATACACTATGGTTTTCTGAGGGAAACAAAAGGATTGGGATGGAAAGATTTGATGAGATTACAGTCAAACTGGGACAAAATTACTTTTGGAGAATTTATGGAATATCCATTGGATTTTGAGTGAGGAGAGATGCCTGGATGTAGACTATGGGTTGTTATCATGTTATTAAGTAGTTAACTGACCTCCCCTGGCTGTGAGTCCTGTGTGGTGTGTGACCTCAGGGATGGTGGAGAGGTCAGAGAGGGTGCCGCTCACAGAGGTGGTCAGGAACTCACTCCTAGAGTGTCTTTTCTGTTCATGGAAGGCCAGGCCGGCCGTTCCACAGCTACAGTGCTGCAGGAAGAAGTCCTGGGGGACAGACAGGAAGAAAAGGTACAGGACTGTGAGTAGGAGGCACATGAAATGTATTTTACAATATCCAAATCTAGTTTTGTTGTTTTTCTCACTCGTTGGTCAAGAATGGCCCTCCAATACTGCATACTTGGCTCAGCCAGCAACCATCTGTTACAAATTCAGGAGAGTGAAAATGTGTTATGGCCATCACACTCTTGTATTTCTTGGCCTTATATGCTACCACATTTTTTACAAGAGTCTTTGGGATATCTGAATTTATTGTTATTGTTTTAAACCTACTTCAACTTAATAACTTACTTTAATTATTGTTTTCATACATAGTGTGTATTTACTATTTATTTTCCAGATTGAGTTGGGTTTATGCTAACCTAACCTCAAACTTCTGAACTCAACATTAACTTGTCCAAAGTAGGCCTTCCAATCTATGTGCCATGCCGATACATGTATGGTGATTCAAAGAACAATGAGAGACACTTTCCGAGTCATTGTGTAAAGTTGGAATTTGTCAGGAAAATGTTCACATCCGTTTATCCCAGCTGAGGAAACTCTGGATGTCACATCCACGCTAATGTAAAAAAAATCTAATTTATAACTCAAACAACGCAGGCACCCAGCAGTAGCATAAACAGAATAAGATGAAAGCCTGGAGACGAGTGTTGTTTTTTCCTGCTTCATAGTTAACATTTAAACGTGCCGTGTCACTTCTACAGTAGGGGGATTTTTCATCACGTGAAGGTTACACACACTCGCCACTTGCACAACTTCAGAACCCAGGACCGATACTCAGGAGGCTCATTAGGTGAAGTCACTTCCTAATCTTGTGCAAAATAATTTCCTTCTCCGCACTGAAGTTACCTCTAACCTGGACACAAGATGCAAACTCTACACTAGAATATAATCATCTCTGGGCTTGTTGTTCCTTGTTGGAACTCTGAATAGCCTGTTACGAAACCACTGGATGTTTAAACATAAAAAGGGGTAAATAGCATGATGAATGACCACTGAAGTCACACTCCATGGCTTTGTTTTTGTCTCACGGGACGTTGACCATCGTCTGACTTCCCCGCTGGAACCACGACCACACTCTCCCCTCGGTGAAGACACTGCCTCTACTGAGAAGGGGCTAGGCCCAGGTTCCTGGCCCTGGTTCCATGGGCGAAAACAGTGTGGTCTTTGCACTCTCCAAGGACCTACCCCATCTGTGTGTGCTTAGCCCTTATTTTATTTTATTTATTTTTTATTTTACCTTTATTTAACCAGGTAGGCAAGTTGAGAACAAGTTCTCATTTACAATTGCGACCTGGCCAAGATAAAGCAAAGCAGTTCGACAGATACAACGACACAGAGTTACACATGGAGTAAAACAAACATACAGTCAATAATACAGTATAAACAAGTCTATATACAATGTGAGCAAATGAGGTGAGAAGGGAGGTAAAGGCAAAAAAGGCCATGGTGGCAAAGTAAATACAATATAGCAAGTAAAACACTGGAATGGTAGTTTTGCAATGGAAGAATGTGCAAAGTAGAAATAAAAATAATGGGGTGCAAAATAAATAAAATACAGTTGGGAAAGAGGTAGTTGTTTGGGCTAAATTATAGGTGGGCTATGTACAGGTGCAGTAATCTGTGAGCTGCTCTGACAGTTGGTGCTTAAAGCTAGTGAGGGAGATAAGTGTTTCCAGTTTCAGAGATTTTTGTAGTTCGTTCCAGTCATTGGCAGCAGAGAACTGGAAGGAGAGGCGGCCAAAGAAAGAATTGGTTTTGGGGGTGACTAGAGAGATATACCTGCTGGAGCATGTGCTACAGGTGGGAGATGCTATGGTGACCAGCGAGCTGAGATAAGGGGGGACTTTACCTAGCAGGGTCTTGTAGATGACATGGAACCAGTGGGTTTGGCGACGAGTATGAAGCGAGGGCCAGCCAACGTGAGCGTACAGGTCGCAATGGTGGCTAGTATATGGGGCTTTGGTGACAAAACGGATTGCACTGTGATAGACTGCATCCAATTTGTTGAGTAGGGTATTGGAGGCTATTTTGTAAATGACATCGCCAAAGTCGAGGATTGGTAGGATGGTCAGTTTTACAAGGGTATGTTTGGCAGCATGAGTGAAGGATGCTTTGTTGCGAAATAGGAAGCCAATTCTAGATTTAACTTTGGATTGGAGATGTTTGATATGGGTCTGGCGGGAGAGTTTACAGTCTAACCAGACACCTAAGTATTTGTAGTTGTCCACGTATTCTAAGTCAGAGCCGTCCAGAGTAGTGATGTTGGACAGGCGGGTAGGTGCAGGTAGCGATCAGTTGAAGAGCATGCATTTAGTTTTACTTGTATTTAAGAGCAATTGGAGGCCACGGAAGGAGAGTTGTATGGCATTGAAGCTTGCCTGGAGGGTTGTTAACACAGTGTCCAAAGAAGGGCCGGAAGTATACAGAATGGTGTCGTCTGCGTAGAGGTGGATCAGAGACTCACCAGCAGCAAGAGCGACCTCATTGATGTATACAGAGAAGAGAGTCGGTCCAAGAATTGAACCCTGTGGCACCCCCATAGAGACTGCCAGAGGTCCGGACAGCAGACCCTCCGATTTGACACACTGAACTCTATCAGAGAAGTAGTTGGTGAACCAGGCGAGGCATTTGAGAAACCAAGGCTGTCGAGTCTGCCGATGAGGATGTGGTGATTGACAGAGTCGAAAGCCTTGGCCAGCCTTAGAAGGAGGCAGCCCTCATTTGGGGACTCAGAGGGCCGGCCACTCAAGGCCTTTGACCTCTGACCTCTGAGAAGAGGATTAAACTGTTAAAGGCATTATGCCCCTGTGCACTCGGGAAAAGGGAAGGTCCAGAAGACTCCGGCCCTGGAATGTTCCCTCCATCAAATCCCGTTCCTCAATAACCCATGGACAGCCTGCAGATGGCTCCATTGTCTGAGGTAGTACTGCTTTGAGGATAGGGAAAGGGGGAGCTTGAGTCCGTAAGAGTGAGCTCATGTTCATTGTTCACATTAGAAACTTGATTACAAGTCATCTTCCACTCTAGTATTGACTCTTTCTTGCATCTCAGTTCATCACGAGAAACCCCAAAGCACGCTGGTCCTGGTAGAGAACAGATGAAGCTAGAAAAGAGGGCTCTATGTAGGTGGTAATTGGCCATTGTCTCATTGATCTCTGTGTTTATAGTGAGCCCAGCGGTGACCCTGGTGTTGATTTGAAAGGTGGGGTAGATGTGTGTAGGCACAGGGAACCATGGGTGTCATTCATGGAGCTTAGATGTGCCCCAGCTGACTTGCTCCTCCTTTTGATGTGTCATCTATGGGGTTCAGCTTGTGGCGTAACCATAGAAACACTCACAGCAGGGGAAAGGACCAACCGCTTGGGAGGCCAGCCGGTGTGGTCCTAAAAATCTTCTTTCAAGTCAGGGTTTGGCCCAAAGAGAATAACAACACCAAGTTATCTGGACAAATATCACAATCAAGGTGAAATCATGTCAGAATTTGATGACCTCAAAGAATAGTAAGTTCTGCTAAGAATGTTAAGAAATAGCTTTTGTAAGAGAGGATGCGTTTTCTTTGAATGAGCACTTTTTGGGATCTCTCTCTCTTACTGTGCCCCTTTCCCCCTCTCTCCTTCTTTTTCTTTTCCTCTCTCACTCTCTCTCCGCTATCTCTCTCTCTCTCTCTTTCTCCCTCTTTCTTTTTTTTTCTCTCTCTCTCTGTCTTTGAAGACTTTGTAGTGTATGCTCCTGCTGGGCTCACCCTTTGCTTCAGTGGAAAGCTTTTCCGGACCCCAGGCCCAAACTGACAGGGATAGTTTGGAACCAGCTCTCTCTGAAACCCCCTGAACATAGCCGCTCCGGTAATGTGCCAAAGTCTCAAAAGGAAAGGGAGGCATCCACACAATGCCAAAGTTATTTTCTTTAGAAGCACAGGCAACTGTCACAAGAGAGGGGGCAAAGTTGAATACAATGCAATAGGGTTGGGATAAATCTTGTGCCAATGTTGTTATTTTTCATATTCAAGGTCAGGTTTTCTTATGATGTTGAGCTGAAAACAAAAACGTAAAATTGAAGTAGCTTTGGGACTCTGTGAACTCTACGAGCCTCATTTTCTATTCAAGTGTGTTAAAATGCCACCCATGTGCCCATGTTTTACCATACTGATGTTTTTTAAATGACAACAATGCCACAACTTTTAAAAAGCCATAAATAATAAAAAATGTCTCTCTGGCGTTGGTAAGATAACATTCAGAGCGAACACATTCATCCTGTTTGGGAACGGAAAGTGAGCGCAGGGAGAGCTGGCCTGGGGATTTTATAGGTTACACATTGTTAACTGAGCAGAATTGTAGTTATTTTATGAGAGTTTACTGGAATACTACTCTAAAATGGTGCTTACTACAGAAAAACAAGAAATGTAATTTGCCCTATTTTACTGCTGACATTGTGCTTGCATTTGTACATTTTCATAGACAAAGGTTTAACAAACAAATGTGGCTATCTAATTTTGGACAGCTGTGAGAGAGTGATGTTACAGATACAGTACATGGTTAGCAAACATGGAGATTATTTCAGATATAAACAGATAATTATTTTTTATTTACACCAATTCTGGTAAACCGTCTCGTTTGCACGATGTTGTTTGGGTTCAGATGTAGATTTTTCAGGTTATCATCATGAATGATGCATCATTGGCCCAGCCACATACTCTAACTTCTCTTCTCTCTCTAAACAGGTGACTGGAAAGCCCCTGATGTTTGTTATTAATAAACATAAACATACACGTGCCCCTTTGCCATGCTATAACAAACCCTTTACCGTGCTATAAGGACCACTTTACCAGGCTATAATAGACCCTTTACCATGCTATAAGGACCACTTTACCGTGCTATAACGACCCCTTTACCGTGCTATAAGGGCCACTTTTTCTGTGCTATAAGGACCCCTTTACGGTGCTATAACGACCCCTTTACCGTGCTATAACGACCACTTTACCGTGCTATAACGACCCCTTTACCGTGCTATAAGGACCCCTTTACCGTGCTATAACGACCCCTTTGCCATGCTATAACGACCCCATTGCCGTGCTAGAAGGACCCCTTTGCCGTGCTATAACGACCCCTTTGCCGTGCTAGAACGACCCCTTTGCCGTGCTAGAACGACCCCTTTACCGTGCTATAACGACCCCTTTGCCGTGCTATAACGACCCCATTGCCGTGCTAGAAGGACCCCTTTGCCGTGCTAGAACGACCCCTTTGCCGTGCTATAACGACCCCTTTGCCGTGCTATAGCGACCCCTTTGCCGTGCTAGAACGACCCCTTTGCCGTGCTACAACGACCCCTTTGCCGTGCTATAACGACCCCATTGCCGTGCTACAACAACCCCTTTGCCGTGCTACAACGACCCCTTTGCCGTGCTATAACGACCCCTTTGCCATGCTATAACGACCCCATTGCCGTGCTAGAAGGACCCCTTTGCCGTGCTATAACGACCCCTTTGCCATGCTATAACGACCCCATTGCCGTGCTAGAAGGACCCCTTTGCCGTGCTAGAAGGACCCCTTTGCCGTGCTATAACGACCCCTTTGCCGTGCTATAGCGACCCCTTTGCTGTGCTAGAACGACCCCTTTGCCGTGCTAGAACGACCCCTTTGCCGTGCTAGAACGACCCCTTTGCCATGCTATAAGGACCCCTTTGCCGTGCTACAACGACCCCTTTGCCGTGCTACAACGATCCCTTTGCCGTGCTACAACGACCCCTTTGCCGTGCTACAACGACCCCTTTGCCGTGCTACAATGACCCCTTTGCCGTGCTAGAACGACCCCTTTGCCGTGCTAGAACGACCCCTTTACCGTGCTATAACGACCCCTTTACCGTGCTATAAGGACCCCTTTACCGTGCTATAAGGACCCCTTTACCGTGCTATAACGACCCCTTTGCCATGCTATAACGACCCCATTGCCGTGCTAGAAGGACCCCTTTGCCGTGCTAGAAGGACCCCTTTGCCGTGCTATAACGACCCCTTTGCCGTGCTACAACGACCCCTTTGCCGTGCTTTGCCGTGCTATAAGGACCCCTTTGCCGTACTACAACGACCCCATTGCCGTGCTACAACGACCCCTTTGCCGTGCTATAACGACCCCTTTGCCATGCTATAACGACCCCATTGCCGTGCTAGAAGGACCCCTTTGCCGTGCTATAACGACCCCTTTGCCGTGCTATAGCGACCCCTTTGCCGTGCTAGAACGACCCCTTTGCCGTGCTACAACGACCCCTTTGCCGTGCTATAACGACCCCATTGCCGTGCTACAACAACCCCTTTGCCGTGCTACAACGACCCCTTTGCCGTGCTATAACGACCCCTTTGCCATGCTATAACGACCCCATTGCCGTGCTAGAAGGACCCCTTTGCCGTGCTATAACGACCCCTTTGCCATGCTATAACGACCCCATTGCCGTGCTAGAAGGACCCCTTTGCCGTGCTAGAAGGACCCCTTTGCCGTGCTATAACGACCCCTTTGCCGTGCTATAGCGACCCCTTTGCTGTGCTAGAACGACCCCTTTGCCGTGCTAGAACGACCCCTTTGCCGTGCTAGAACGACCCCTTTGCCATGCTATAAGGACCCCTTTGCCGTGCTACAACGACCCCTTTGCCGTGCTACAACGATCCCTTTGCCGTGCTACAACGACCCCTTTGCCGTGCTACAACGACCCCTTTGCCGTGCTACAATGACCCCTTTGCCGTGCTAGAACGACCCCTTTGCCGTGCTAGAACGACCCCTTTACCGTGCTATAACGACCCCTTTACCGTGCTATAAGGACCCCTTTACCGTGCTATAAGGACCCCTTTACCGTGCTATAACGACCCCTTTGCCATGCTATAACGACCCCATTGCCGTGCTAGAAGGACCCCTTTGCCGTGCTAGAAGGACCCCTTTGCCGTGCTATAACGACCCCTTTGCCGTGCTACAACGACCCCTTTGCCGTGCTTTGCCGTGCTATAAGGACCCCTTTGCCGTACTACAACGACCCCATTGCCGTGCTACAACGACCCCTTTGCCGTGCTATAACGACCCCTTTGCCATGCTATAACGACCCCATTGCCGTGCTAGAAGGACCCCTTTGCCGTGCTAGAAGGACCCCTTTGCCGTGCTATAACGCCCCCTTTGCCGTGCTATAGCGACCCCTTTGCCGTGCTAGAACGACCCCTTTGCCGTGCTAGAACGACCCCTTTGCCATGCTATAAGGACCCCTTTGCCGTGCTACAACGACCCCTTTGCCGTGCTACAACGACCCCTTTGCCGTGCTATAACGACCCCTTTGCCGTGCTAGAAGGATCCCTTTGCCGTGCTAGAAGGACCCCTTTGCCGTGCTAGAAGGACCCCTTTGCCGTGCTATAACGACCCCTTTGCCATGCTAGAAGGACCCCTTTGCCGTGCTACAATGACCCCTTTGCCGTGCTATAACGACCCCTTTGCCGTGCTAGAAGGATCCCTTTGCCGTGCTAGAAGGACCCCTTTGCCGTGCTAGAAGGACCCCTTTGCCGTGCTAGAAGGACCCCTTTGCCGTGCTACAACGACCCCTTTGCCATGCTATAAGGACGTTACTAAATGTGTGCCCCATATGTGTTCCGGGCGGCAGGTAGCTTAGTGGCTAGAGCGTTGGGCTAGTAACCGAAAGGTTGGTCGATCGAATCCCTGAGCTGACAAGGTACAAAATCTGTCGTTCTGCCCCTGAACAAGGCAGTTAACCCACTGTTCCTAGGCCGTCATTGTAAATAAGAGTTTGTTCTTAACTGACTTGCCTCGTGAAAATAAAGGTCAAATAACTAAATAAATGTTTGAAGACTGCAGTGGGCTGGACCCAGCTGTTCTATTTATTAAACACACTTTCCTCCGGCATGACTTACAGCTCCTACTACCGTTCTGAAACCCGCTGGATTAGCACTGGGACCTAATGGTGAGTAATCAGTCACTTCAAGGCATGGCTATCTCTGCACCACCTGGACAGCAGTCAGCTGCAAATCAAAGATCAATGGTCTTAGGTCTGCCCTGCACGACCTACAGCTACGTTCACAATGTTTTTACAACATTTGTAGGAGCTTTGTATCGCTGACAAATTAGCTAGTAACTGAGATAAATCATAATACCGCAACATTAGAACATTCACACTGTTAAGGACCCCTTTGTTTGCTATAACTCATTGAGAGAGATGGTTTGACCATAAGCAAGCTTTGTCTCAGTACTTACTCTCTTCGCCCTCCCTGATCTGACAAGACTAGATATGTCGTGCAAAAGCTACGTGGCGGAAGCCTATCTTTAATAAGACACACAAGTCCAATCCAGATGTTTTAACCTGGGATTCTTCCCAGGGTGCTCACCAATGACCAGCAGACACTCACTGTGTGAGTATGCTGATGAGGATGATAGTGCATAGTATGTGTCTGTATGTGACTCACCTCTTTGGTCTTGGTCATCCTTCCATCCTTTTGCAGCCCACAGATTTGCTTCTGCAGCCTTAGGTTGTGTTCCTGGAGCTGCCCAATCTTCTCAATGAGCTGGCAGATGTGCTCCAGGTAGCCCAGTCCGGAGCCCAGGGGGTTGGAGCTGGCCTGGTGGACCTGAGGAAATAGAGACCATTTGGTTGGTGAGTTTAGTCATTAGGGCTCTGTAGGGCTACAAAAATGAAACTTTACTGCTGAGAAGTAGTGGTCAAAGGTATTTGGTCAAATGATTCCAGAGGTTTATATCACCCTGTCATTCCTGATAACCAGATTAAAGAAAGGGCTACTGATTTACTGAATGGTGCCCCATATATCGGTGGATTTAACAAGGTGACGTTTGATGAATGATGTAACCTGCCAGGCAGGTTCTCCATCCACTCTGATATTCAACACATTTTCATTTTATTCCATTTTTATCATAGTCCTGTTTTTTTGTGGGATATTTTTTGGGGACTTACAAAACACTGTTACATGTGAACCATGTTGACGGAGTCTGTTTTACTACTCCGAAATCATTGTTCAGACTCGCAAATACATTCCCCCGCTGCCGCGTGGGCCACTCGTCTTCACCTAGCTTCCTGTCATCGTTGACCGGGAGGAGACGAGTCAGAAAGTCTGAAAGGGATTACGTGCGACTCATATGAATTCATCTTAGGGTCTCGCCTCATCGTGACGGTATTGCATAATCTATCGACATACCATAGTGGCAGTGGATACGTTTCTAATCGTCTGATGGATGGTAACGGCGAGTGGTTGTTTTATTCCCATGGTAGTTATGAAGATGTTCAAATTTAAACATCAAATTGCCATTGGCTGGAGATGAGTAGGTGAAAGGTCTGCGATGACAATGTGAGATAGAGTGCCTTTGGAGGGGGGGAACAGAGGTTAAGTCATTGCCATTGGTGTGGGAACACAAAGTCAGGTGTGTGCCATTTATTTGTTTGTTTGTTTTCTGGTGTGACTTTTAGCCCGAGAGGCGCAGATGCTCACGTTTGCAGAAATATGAAAAGGACATTTTGAGCCAATATTTATACACTCGTCCACCATTCCACAGTGTCCAAACAAAAGCAGGAAGTAAGCTCAGGTCGAAGCCCAGAAGGCTTTTCCGTGCCACTTCTGTGAAACTCCAGTAAGGGCCATGTCCACTAATGGAAACGCAGGCCAAACAATGGGACAAAAAGTCATAACAGTCAGGAGAACTGACATCACTCATTTCCTCCGACGGAGAAATTAACCTTCTACCCATGACACACGGTCTTGACTTACTACTCATTTCCCAGACAGTGGTTTTGAAGCATTACATTTTGTCAATGGCTCATGGAGACGTCCAGTACTGTCCTAGCTCTCCCGTTATCTCCTCAGATATGCAGGTGTCTGGCCAGGGCCTCAGTGATGATATGTCGGGTGGACAGTGAATTGGTGTCTGTTCCTCGAGCCTGTAGCCTGGTCATCCCAGCTCTGTTTTACAGGGGTTCAATTAAGATAAGGAGGAGATTCCTCCTCACACACAGTAAGTCATGGGCAGAGGATATGAGACAGGCAGTCATTAGCAGTCTTCCTGGCAGAGGCGGTGATGGAAGCAGGTTGGGACTGATCTTATCACCCCTCCATGGCCCTCCTGGTCCCCCGTGGGTCAGGGAAGGGGACTAGAGGGGAAAAGAGAGAGGGAAGATATGCCCCCACTCCCTTCCTCAGAACTTCCTCTGGCCCCTTATGTTGTGAGGGGGTAACAATGTTTCAGACGTGGGAATCGCTGACGTGTGGAGGAAATGTCAGGCTTTGGCCTAGTTAGTGAATTACTTTTCACTTGGCTCTTTCCTTTAAAGTTGTGAGAGTGTGAAATGGAGAGAAAGGAGAGGTGCATGTGCTAAAATGGCATTTATGGGCAGGTCCATTTTCCAAAGCAAATACACAAGACCATCCATTGCCTTGACAATGAGAAACATGTATTTAAAAAAATAACTGTGGATTATTTTTCTATTTTTCATATCATACAGTATCTAATGATTTTATTAATTTAGCAGACATTTATCCCAAGCGTCAGCATACATGGGAATCAAACCCACAACCCCGGTGTCGCAAGTGCCATATGCCCTACCAAGTGAGCCAGACGCAACATAGAAAATATGAGCATGATATGCCAACATATCAAAGTTGTGGAAAACTGAGACTCTCCTCGGGTCTTGGTTCTGGACATTCCACTGCGTCTACTGCATCAAAAAATACTTTCTTAAACAGGACAGCGTTGAAAAGGAATTAGTCGTCAGATGTGGGATGCACACAGAGATAGATTGAAAGACAGAGATTGGGAGAAAGACAGAGAGAGGGAGAAAAGTATGTGCTGTACACGTTTACTCGTTTTCTACCCAGAAAGCCCCATTTATTTTCAGCGCACAGTCCGCGGAGAGAGTTGAGATAATATTCTTGCCTCTCTGCTTTGTTGTTTATCTCCCAAGCCACTCTCTGGGGAACACTATGTGTGTCAGTGCTGGCTCTGTCAAACTTTGACAGGAAAAGGGGATCTTGAGGATTTACAGAGAGACAGAATGTATGACGTAAGGTAAAAATGCCGACAAGGTAAAAATCTGTCGTTCGGCCACTGAACAAGGCAGTTAACCCACTGTTCCCTGGTAGGCCGTCATTGTAAATAAGAATTTGTTCTTAACTGACTTGCCTAGTTAAATAAAGTTAAAATCAAAACATTTGATTGGTTCATGGTGAGATTAATAACCCTAATGATGATAGCTACCTGTCTCAATTAGCCACCAACCACACCTTACCAAAACGCTGGTCTACCTCAGTAGCTCTTACTACCTGCCAACAATAACCAGAATAAGTCCTTGGATGTCTTGCATCAATTCAGCAGCTATACTTCTCATGTACTCTACAGATGCCTTGAGCCAAAGGGCATAAAGGAACGAGCACCACAATACACACAGACCGGCTCATCATAAACAGACGAATCAGTGGAATGCATCTGAAGCCCCTAGGAAGTGTGCTTGGTACTGTACATCATGTGCATGTTTATGGGCTGCAGCTGGGGAATTCGACAACACCGCCATTTTAATTAACCCGGAGTTGCCGTCTTCCCCTGGTCTTCATTATTTTATGACACCATATTTTCCACAGTGTTCCACACATCCTTCAACGGAGGGGAAAATATCCTTTGAATACCCTGTGGTTCCTCCTTTGGATAGAGGCACGCTGAAGATCAGACGGATAGCTAAACACATCCATATGATAAACCTCTTCTCCTCATGGTGAAATATGTCTGCGCTGCACTCTGCACTCTTACGCTGCCCTGCAGCCCTGTTGCTATAGTAGAAGGCAGTGTTATTGGTTACTAACTGACATTACTGTTTTCATGTTCAGCATGAATGATGTTCTTTTCAAAACATTTGATTGACAGACCATCTTGAGGCCATCATACCACTTAAAACTATAAAACAGGGGCAGAGGGAGAGAGAGAGAGAGAGAGAGAGAGTCTTTGATGTTTTTGACTGAGGGTGGGGTGGGGGGGCTTCCAATATCTAAATTCCTGGGGCCACAGAGCCCCATTTGGCAGGCAAAGGAATGGCATTATTAGCTGTGGTGACAAGTGATGATGATGATGATGAAGAGGTTTACCGCCGGACTGCCTGTCAGCAATACACCTCTAAAGTAAGCCACGGAAGGGCCCCCAAAAATAACCGCCACCCGCTGGTAGCCGACTGTTCCCTTAAAGGGGCCCTAGAGGCTATCAAAGGGGCTTTATCTAGGTAAATATGTGAGTAATTTGAGCAATTTGACACCTGTTTGATGCGTCCAGGTAGACCGTCCATCTCTGGGCCCAGGGAGCGGCAAGACCCAGATGAGAGAGAGGGGAGCTGGCTGGCTGGCTGGTTCTCCGGGACAATATCACCACAGTCATCTGCACAGTCACTCAGCACAGATGAACAGGTGCTGTTTGACATGCGGCAGCATGAAATAGGCCCCCGCACTGTAACACATGCCCTCTCCACCTTTCCTTTCAGTCTGTAAGCTACTAGGCCCTGTGTTAAGAATCCCCTGCTGTATGCCATAATACAGCCTTGTCTTCACTGGGTCTTTGAACGTGACATTGTTGTGAAAGGTCTTTGAGGGAGAGATGGGGAAGTATGTGTTAAGAGGTGCTGGCTTTGAAGTATGGCCTAGTTTTTCTAGTTTGGCCACCTCAAATTCTTTAACAGATTAGTTTGCTCATTAATATTGGATTGTTGAACATTTTGTGTATCGTGTAAAGGATGTGAGATCAACTAACAGCTCGTGTGTCATCGAAGATAGGATCTGAGGAGATACCCATCTGTGTCCTGGGAAATTGTCAAAAGGTCACAGATGTCATGGGCATCACTTTCACCTTGCCTTGCTTGACACAGCACACAGCACACCAAACTTTTATAGCTCACGTATCCCTTATTGCCTAAATAAATTGATGACTAGGCTACTTACAGTGAAATAAATGTTACGCAGATTTTTGGGGGAGAAGATCAAAGCATCTCAGACGAAATGCTCACCTTCAGTCAAAACCAAAATTGACCAGACATTCAGATGAGAGAGCATTTGACGCCGTATCAAAGACAGAGCTGAGAGCTGATAGTGATGTGTACAGCAGCACATCAAACAGGTTATTATCGGTTGGCAAACCTCTACAGCTGTCAGGTGCAGCTCTACAAGACAACACTGTTTTCTCGTTTGGAACATGAAAAATAAGATATACATTTTTTCCAAACATGAATGAAAGCATAGCTGTCATTCACAAGCTTTCATTAGGGAACGTGCCTCTACTGGTCCTTTTGAACGGGTAAAGTAGCTTTTTGTTGCTCAGCTATCTCACTAAGGACAAGTTGAGGTCATAGCTATCTTTTTATTTGTACCTTTATTTAATGAGGCAAGTCAGTTAAGAACAAATTCTTATTTTCAATGACGGCCTAGGAACAGTGAGTTAACTGCCTTGTTCAGGGGCAGAACGACAGATTTGTACCTTGTCAGCTCGGGGATTCAATCTTGCAACCTTTCGGTTACTAGTCCAACGCTCTAATCACTAGGCTACCTGCCGCCCCTATAATGGAGGTTCAGTATGAGAATACTGTATTTATTTATTTTTTACCCATAATTAGAGATTTAAGCTGTGCTGTTTGTAAAATCAACAAGCACTTATGATGCTTGATGTTATCTTATTGCAATAATGTGATGCGGTGGTCCACACCTCTATTGGTTTGATTCTAATCTAGCACACTAAACGCAAAGACAAAGTTGAGTCATTTCTCTCGAAATACACCCAAATTCCCTGAAATACTCTCCTGCCCACAGAGATACTTTCCTAGAGCCGTGTTGTCATTAGAGGTTCCATGATTAGCTGCTGACATAGAGACTGGGAAGGGTTGGTAATCAGGGATAATTAGGGAGCATAAAGATCTTTGTTGTCCACCACTCAAAATCCATCAAACTACTGAGGGCATCATGTTTAAATTAGTGAGAAGTCACTAAAGTATCCCTGGTTTGAATCATTTTAAGAGATGTGTGTTTTTCAATGAATGAAAAATGAGGTCCTTGATTCTGTTCAAGTAGCCAACACACTTAATGCTGCAGATGAAAGTACACAGATGGCATAGCTACAACACATTTCCCCATCAATAAACCTTCATCTTTTATACATAAAACAGAATATAAAACATTGGGAGTGCTTCTACACCTGCATTGCTTGCTGTTTGGGGTTTTAGGCTGGGTTTCTGTACAGCACTTTGAGATATCAGCTGATGTACGAAGGGCTATATAAATACATTTGATTTGATTTGGATTTGATTTGAGTAGATACCAAGTGTGGGGGGTGGGGATATCTTTACCTCACTCAGTCTACAGCATTCCTCCATATACTCCTCTAGGCTGTCGCTCGTCGTGCTTTTCCTCAGAGGCCGCTGCTCAAAGTTAACTCCTGTCATATCATCACAGGCCCCTGTAGAGCACTGGCTCTTGGACCTTGTGTTTTCTGAGTTGATCCCGTCAGTCACAGCCCTGTTCTCACCCAGCTCCTCTGAAACCCTGTCACTGTCCTCAGCAGTGTCCTTCAAGGCCCTGTGTTGGGCCCTCTCCATATGTATGTCCTTCTCAGTTATATGAAGGTCTACCCTCTCAACCTCTGTGTTGAGTTCAGCCCCCAACTCCACAGTATTACACTCCAGCACAGCATTGTCTACAGTCGTACATGGTGTGTCTCTTATATCCTCTGTTTGTTTGGTGTCAGAGCACTGTTCAATGGTGAGGAGTGGACCTGGGGTAGGGACAGGAGTATTGAGGTTACAGGAGTCATAGGAGGGTTCCCGGCTGTGGACCACAAAGCTCTGCTCTGAGCCGGTGGGTGTGGAGGGAGAGTTGGTTCCACTGGGCAGTTCCACTCCAGAGTCCTCCGACTCAAACTTGTACAGCATGGGAAGCTGAGAGTCTGAGAAAATGTCAGAGAGGTAGCCTGAGTTTGACTCCATCAAGGGCTTTCCAGGCATGTTATCCAGATCAGCATTCACCTTCAAGCCTTTGACAGGCTCTGAGATGTCCTGCTCAGATACTGACATGGAGATAGTGGATGAAGAATCATCAGCGTTGTTGAGGAGCTTCTCATGGAAGTTGTTGAAGAGCTTCATCTTGGTCAAGACAACCTCATTATCCAGCACATTGTCCCCCTTCCCTGTGAATAATGAAAAGCACAATTAGTAAAGCAGTTTTTTTTGCACATTACCCAAGTTGCCTATTTCGAGTGTTCCCACAAGTGACTTGAATTTCACTCACAATTATCCCCAATGAAATAAAAATGTATGTGAGTGTACGCCGGTTTTCAAGTGTTGCATAGCAGTCTACTCTAAGGGCTACAACAATACCATATGCCAGAAAGCTTCAGGTGCACTAAAGGGATGGTGAAGCAAAAAGTTAACTCTTTCAGATTACAAAATGTACTTTTCTTGACCAGAGACATAGAATACCTGAGAACATCACTAACATCGAATTACAACATCTCTTTCTTAAGGGAAGTGGATGTCAAGAGTAAATGTAAGACTGGAGCCGCTCAGGTATTTGAAATATTCTCTCTTCTTGTGTAAGCAGGAGGATGGTGTTTTTGTTCCAAAGGACTCACAGTTGCATGTCCAATTCCTTTGACCATGAATGACAGATGTACTCTCAAAATATACATCTAAGAGGTATTTGAGGATCTTCCAATGAAACCTGAAGACTGGTTTTATACAAACCAGCATTCTTTAACTCGGGCGTACACAGGACACACACTATTTAAACGTGCCCCACACTGGACTGTCCAGTTTGTCCAGCTTAATACTATGATGGGGTGCATTCATATGTGACATCTCCTCTTTCTCGACACGGGCAATCTGATACTCCTCTGTGTCAATCAAACATTTTCCCCCCTTACTTTGAATTCCAAAACAACAAACTTACATAACACCATCTCCTAGAGTTCTTCATGGGTCCACCCTAACCCGAATACCCGAGACCCAACCCGAGCTGGTCCAAAATTCTAACTTTTCCTTCCAGTCAACGTCGGGTCCTGTTTGATTGTCATTGGGTCTATGTAACTACAGCTGATAGACCTGAATGGCCCCGAATGAACCAGAACACAGCTCTGCATAGCCTATAGCATATTTATTTGACGCTAATAGGGTGAATGTATTGACTTCTAAAAGGCTTAGCCAACATATTGTTACGTTCCCCAGTTTCTGTGTTGTGGTTTGTGTATTTGTATGTATTTCAGGAAATGGCTTCCTGGAAACCCCCAAGCAACTGATTGGTCGACCTCATGGCTAATTGGAGCTGACCCCGCCCCCCCCCCCCCCCCCCATCAGGATACAGCTGTATCCCATTAGACTCATTCTACAGTTATAAAAGCCAGTGTTCTGTTGCTCAGAAAAGGAGGTGATTGCTGAGCGAAGAGAGATGAGGGTGATATCCTGTGTTGGTTGTTGTTAGGAGAGCGATGACTAGTGTGTCCTGTGTTGGTTGAGTGAGAGAGCTGATTGGTTGTCTGTTATGTGTCAATAGGATGCAGTGTTTTGATTATTGAAATTGTTTTTGTTATTCTGTTTTTGTTCCCAGGGGGGAAGGCACCTAGGGAGTGCTTAGGCAAGAGGCCTGCGGGCATACATGACCTGGGTGGACCAGCCCTTGTATTTTGGTTAGTGCACCAGGTGGTGTTAGTTAGGTAAGTAGTAGGTAGGCAGGTAAGGTAGGACAGGGGGCTTTGATATTTACTTTCTTTGCTTAGGTTCCGTCCAGCCCCTTTTCCACAAAAATTACAGTGTGACGGAATAAATTCCCTGTAAATGGTAATTCTCTGCCTTTTGTCATCCTTACTCGCACCTACAGTCGCATACATCTTTCACTTCACGGGGAGTTGAGTTGTAGCAGGGTGTTGCGTTCCCTCTTCCTAGAGGCGTACGTAACACATATTAAGACCTATTCATTAACCAGAAGAGCAACTTGGCTGATAAACATAGTTTTTGTCACTCGGGTCTAAGTCAATGGATTATATATATATATACTCTAGATCACTAATAGGGGCCGCTGTGTTGAAGCCACCATGCCTCCATCTTGGCATACTTTTAAAGTATATTAT
This sequence comes from Oncorhynchus kisutch, assembly GCF_002021735.2. Lineage (NCBI taxonomy): Eukaryota > Metazoa > Chordata > Actinopteri > Salmoniformes > Salmonidae > Oncorhynchus > Oncorhynchus kisutch. The sequence continues at coordinate 41,037,219 of NC_034184.2, forward strand.
GTGAGCTAAACATTATTTTATTTTTTTATATATGAAGACATTAGAGATTACTAATGTAACTGTTCCCACGACAACAAGAAAAATACTTAAATACATGTAATTTTGTCTTCAAAACATTTCATGGAAAATACTGTAGAATTCCATTCTTTCCAATGGAAGACTGCTCCTACTGGGGAGTGCCAATATGGCCGACCTGTGGCTTCAAAGCCTCTCAGTGAACACGTTTACATGCGCACAGTATTCTGCATAGTAGCTGGACCTTTGATATCCCGCTCATGAGTTTCCCTGTATCCAAAAATAAACAAATATTCTTAATTTAAATGAATATGGGTTAAATGGAATAGTAACTGAAATCTGGACACTGACTGTAGGTCTATAACCTCTCACATGTAGCATAATATAATATAAACTCCTGCAGAATTATTATGCACTTCTCTCAGTAAAATGATACAACAAATGTTAATTGTGTTTCAGGAACAGGAGTGGAGAAATGTGATTTCTTTCTTTCAGTATCCCCTAAGAAAATGTGAATGCGCACATGTAAATGTGTTATCTTTGACACTGTTATGCAAGCAGACAGTATTTCAACCACATAAAATATGCACCCAAGATGAGCTGAAGTCCTATCAGAAAGGTATTTCATAGTTTTCTCAGCTTTTCATTTCCTTAAAACCGGTCAAACGTATGACATTTGGACATTTTACACAGGACCAATCTGTTTTGGAGTTATTGCTTTTTCTCCCCGGTGCCTAAACGAAACAGTCAACTTTACAGGTGTTGACAAGATTTCTAATGCATTCATTCTATCGATGTAAGATATTATTCTGGTGAGCACTACTTTATTTAGCCTTCTGGGTCAACAAGTTGTGACAGAAGAAAAAATTGAATGTATCTAACTGTAGCGGACAATCAAATGGCCTGCCTAATGTCAGAAATTATAAATCAGAAAGTTGTCTAGATATGGGGTGAAAGTAGCCAATAGGCTATACGGTCCAGTAAGGAGTATCAGCAAAATCAATTATGGAATTATAGGGGATGGAACTGCACAGGTAGCCTACTTTTTAAAGTGATTTCTTTGACAATCAGATGAAAACATCATCACACAACACCCATGTTATGCGAAACTGAGCCTGCGAAAAACAACAGTAAACGAGATAAGATGTTTACATGCCACAGTATCCCCTCTAAGATCAATATATCCCAGGCATCTTAGCCGGGTTTCTCATAACCGGGATACAATCTTTTTCGAGTTATTGTAAACGGGATATGATGTTTACATGTGTCAACTCAAAAACAAAATACTTGAGTATCCCGAATAATAACAGGATATTGGTGTGCATGTAAACGTGGTCAGTGAACAATACATAGTATCAGCAATCCAGGGCAATCCATACATCATTGGTCTAGGTTTGGTTGTCGTCGGATCCATTCGGATTCGGGTCTGATTGTTCTCGGCTCGGTTTGGTTCCGGGGTCCCACCTTTTTTGAAATTATCGTGTCCGTTCGGGTCCTGGTGTGATTGTCCTCAGGTCCCTTCGGGTTGGACCCAAGAAGACCTCCACCATCTCCTTGAGCATCTCATATGTTTGAATTAAATCTGAGTATTACTTTATTCTATTTATTTAGTCCTGTGCTGCAAATCTAACCCAAGCATCTTACGTAATAGCAGATTGTTAGATAAAACTTCAACAATAGAGGCTATTATAGAGGCTATTTAAATTGAAGATCTGGGCAAGGCAAATGTGAGATTAAAAAGGGCTTTGAAGATGTAATCCAGTGCTTTCATTCACTTTAGTGAGGGGAGTTTTTGAAGGAAACATTTGTGAGAGCTAAAAGAAAAGTAAAACTGAATTCATTTGAATATAAATACTAGTTGAATCCCATTACCACCTTACCTCGTTACCAAACAAAACAAAACTTCCTAACATGATGCCTACTTAAATGATGCCTACTTAAGGAGTTGTGGTAGGCCATTTTAAATATTTTACTGCAGTGGGCTGCAGGAATATATAAACACTTCCAGGGGAATTCCATAGCTGATTGTTACGAAATTAGGCAGGCAGAGTTTGTGATTGGATTGGAGGGGACATGGATAGAATGATGGATGATCAAATTCACAGGTGCTCAGGCTGAGTGATGATCCTAAATCCTAATTGGCAGGAAGTTGGTCACTGAGATGAGCACACAAAACTGATTGGAATAGGTGTAACCGCCATGTTTTGTTATAACATTCTACTAACAAACTATTTGGAGATGGTGACGTGTCAGATTTAAAAGCAGCCAGTCAATTACATCTTAATAAATCATATTACAGTGATACTCTTCCCTCATTTTTGAAGTTGAATGAATTTTCTTAGTATGGAATTGCATTTGAATATTAGTGGGGGTTGTGAGGTGGAGATACTTCCACCCTGTTTGCTCGCCTGCTTTTTCTCACAAAACAAAACCCATTGTTTTACTATTTCACTGTGAATAACAGCCACGACAATGGAGGCACACCCATGTTATCCCTGAGAAAACAATCAGTTGTGATAATACTGTTTTGGGGTTAGATAGCAGCTCCTATCAGCCTTGGTTCTGGCTCAGGTCTCTTCCCATTTAAAACAATGGCCTTGTTTTCCCAGTTAGTTCACATTTACCGATTCTGGCCAAAGCTTGTGAATCAAGATGGCGGAGCAGTTACGTGGGTGTTTCCAGACCACAACGTTGGCCTCTTGGAAATATTATAAGATTCAGAAATTCCACTGGTGGACAAATAACTTCAACATTAGTATCAGAAAGCAATACTTGCTAGCATATACAGTCAAATGTAGCCTACATGTGTTTTTCTCTTTCAAATTCTGAGTTCAATGTGTTCAACTGAAGTACATTCAGTCAAAATTCCACTGTTTATTAAAGTAGATATCATGAATGAGTTTTAATGGACAAAATTGCATGTGGTGTACATGTGTCATTTGGTATGTCTCACTTAATTGGAATGAGATGTGTACTTTCTACATGACATTCCCGTAGTGCTAATGTTACATGTGGAAAGAATTTCACTGGCTTAACTCAAGACAGTATTCTCAAAACAAATTATTGCAGTAGAGGCAAGGGAATGTATTTCCTGTTTTCCTCAAACGCCAGGAAAATGTAGCACAACTGTTTCCACTGTGGTCAGAGCAAAAGTACAACTACAGTGCCTTCAGAAAAAAAATCTGTGGAAAGACTTGAAGATTGCTGTTCACCGCCACTCCCCATCTAACTTAACAGAGCTTGAGAAAATGCCCAAATCCAGATGCGCAAAGCTTATACAGACATTCCTAAGATAACCCAAAGCTGTAATTGCCCCCATAGGTGCTTCTACAAAGTGTTGATTCAGGGGTGTGAATACTTATGTAAATGAGATTTCTGTATTCCAATTTCAATACATTTTCAAAAACATATTTTCACTTTGTCTTTATGGGTATTGTGTGTGGATGGGTGAGAGAAGAAAAAATATTTAATCCATTTTGAATTCAGGCTGTAACGAAACAAAATGTGGAATAAGTCAAGGGGGTATGAATATTTTCTGAAGGCACTGTACTACAACACTGTTTATGCCCTATTGTGTCAACGATTACCTAGCAACATCAGATGAAAGACTTGTCCAAGTGTGAGTTATGTCTGAGGTAAGTCTTTCTTTAGCATGTCTCCGGAGTCTGGAGTATACAGCCTTTGATCAAATCAAATCAAATTGTATTGGTCACGTACACGTGTTTAGCAGACGTGATTGCGGGTGTAGCGAAATGCTTGATCTAGCCTGAGCCCTGAACAAAAGCGTATGCAGGATCACATGGTGCTTCCCTTAATAGAGGTTTCACCAATACAAACAACAGCAAGACTGCAAATAAAAACACACATTTAACCAAGCCCTATTGCTCCCAGATGAACACATAGCATGGACACTCCTGAATCCTGAGCAGTCCAATCAGAAGTCTGGGAAATGGATGTCTGGGATGGTCCTCAAGGTTATGACTGTACACTAAAGAACTAGTAAATCTCATATGTATACCCATTTACAGCAGCTTCCTAAGCCTTGATAAGGCTGTGGTCCCTTAGGGGAGATATGGGAGACTGCAGTCCATGTGTAACCCTCTCGCAGTACCGCTCTGACTTTCTCTTCATTGTCTTTATCAGGTCAGTCTATGGTCAGTCATGTGTTATCAATACGAGTGTAATGGGAACTGGTGTATCTCACACGATGGCAACAGACCAGAAGGAGTAGATAGTTAAAGAGCAACATTGATGATCTCCTACATAACAGCTACCAGAGCTGGTTCCATGAGCTCAGTCGAGGTCTCAACTTACTATTGAGAGTAAGAATAGTCAAATAGACCGCACAATTTTAAAATGTGGTTATGCATCAGCGTTTTTTCTCTTGCTATGTCAGTCACTGACAATCACTCAATTAGCCACTGACAGTCACTCAATCAGCTAAACCATTTTTTATTGGTAGTTAGTCTAGCCAGCTAAATAAACGTGTAGTAATCATGGCCTGGTCCAGGGGGCCCACAATGATTTGTTAGTCATTCTCACTCAGATAACATATTAACATGGCATAAGTCATTACAAAATGGGTGGAATTGCAAAAAATTTGCTGTACAACTGCACGTTTATTCTCTCTGCCCCATGGCAAAAGGACTAGAATTGCAGGAAATGTATTATGAAATTGCAGTTTTCTCTTAAAACAAAACATTTTCTCTCCACCATCAAGAAGGGGGCCACTAAAATGTTTTGCCGTGAGTTGGGGAGCCCCTAACCCAATTTTGCTTAGGGCCCCAATGAGACTATAGTCGGCCCTGACAACTAGTGTACTGCACTTCATCCTATAGACAGACACACTGCACAACATGTAGGCTGTTGTATTTTGGTTGAAAGTTACTAAATGTTTGCATCTGCTACTGTAAACTAAAGTCCCCAACTGTCCCACCAAAAATAACTAATCTGAGTTTTCTTTAACTTCTTAGGGCTAGGCCCCTTTTTTCTCAATTTCCGCCGAGTTTTCTTTAACATGCAAGCAAATTGTAAACTGCATTACCATAATGTTTATGCTAGCAGCCAAAGCTTTACTCTCACAAGGTGTGATTCACCTTGTACTTCGAAGTTCACTGACATCCTAGGAATTGATATGCACTAGTATTTAAAGCAGTGCTGGGCTTCTAATTGAGCACAGGGATTTGCTGATGAGGGGGCATTTTTTTCTGTTGTCCTGAGAAGAAAGCAATCTGCATCCAAATCCCTTTGGATTTTCAATTAATGACCTAGAGACCTGGCTCCCTGTTCAGAGAGATCAAACAGCACCTCACCCAGCTCCAGGCAGCTTGGAATGTGACTAATGCAATACAATGTAAGTGCCCAGGAGTATGAATAAAGTGGAGGTATGTGTTTTGTAAAATACAAACAAGAGAAATAGGTCAATGCCTGTGTTTGCAGAATATGTAGAGACCCTATTTCCCAATCAGTTTTCTTCCATAACCTCGACCACAAACTCTTTATTCAATTCCTTATCTTTCAGCAGAAGTACTGGAATGACTTAGTTGGAGAAGTTGACCTGGTTTTGGTCAACTGGTTTTGGCTATAGGTTCTCACTCAATAGCAAACCAAAGAACTAAATGTTTGCTGTGTTTCAGGTTGTCTACACAGAGCAAGCTTAGAGGAAATCATTTCTGAAGTCCATTTATCCAAGCCATCTTTTTTTAACATCACCAATTGACAATTTGATGTGCAGAGTGCTCTGTGAACGCCTTAGGGTCTCATGCCTTATAAAGCCAGGAAGCCCCGTCTGTGTCAGGTTTCAGAAGCCACATTTGCATAGGGAGTAACGTGTTATGTTTTCTGGCCTATCCAGACAAATAATCTATTCCCTCTGAGTGAGTGAGCCCAACCTGTCACATAGGGCGGCAGGGTAGCCTAGTGGTTAGAGCGTTGGACTAGTAACCGGAAGGTTGCAAGTTCAAACCCCTGAGCTGACATGGTACAAATCTGTCGTTCTACCCCTGAACAGGCAGTTAACCCACTGTTCCTAGGCCGTCATTGAAAATAAGAATTTGTTCTTAACTGACTCGCCTGATTAAATAAAGGTAAAATAAAAAACAAAACATGAATGGTGACAGTCTAGCGATTCTGCTCGTTATGGTTTCATCTGGCTGTAGGGTTGTTCCACCTAAAAAAAGATATAATTTGATCTCTGATAAACTAAGATAATTGATTGCACCTAAATTGGCTATTTTAATTTATAGGATTCATTTAATATTCAATTAATATAGTACCTAACATTTGATTTGGACCAAAGTCGGAGTATTGTTTCTTCGCCATTTGTTATGTATTCTCAGTGAATTCAGTGATGTTTTTCCCACCTGTTCACAGAAATTAGTCATTGAAGTTGTTAGGTCTATGTCTTATCCGACATCCTGATATGACCAGGTTCTGTCCACTAGATGGTGCTGTTCCTGCTGTTAGGTGATTTCTTTTTAAAGACCCCCCCCCCCCCCCCCCCCCAATGTTAAAGTTCACCCAAATTACAAAATAACAATTTATAACTAACTATTACCAGAATGGTGAGTTCCAGACCTTTCTAAAACTATGTTATTGTTTATGGCCATCTCATGAAAAATAATTATGTTTGTATTTAGGAGGAAATAGAAGAGGTTTTAAGAGAAAACATATTTTTCTGGGACTGAAGAAACTAGGAACCTATTTTCAAAACCAAGAATGTGGAAATTAATAAAAGGTGGAGATTGTTAAAAATATTATTTTGTGGATTAAAGTTAATCAAGAAACTGGTTCAAGAAATTAGAAAAACAAAAATCTTGCTTTGTGAAAAAAAATGTTTGACTCTTTTCTTCTCTGTTTATGCTATCTTATCCTTACTCATAAATGCAGTAATTGCCAGCTCCTCTGAATTAGCAGCAGACAGAAATGGGACCAGATTGACATGAAGTCACCTTGCTTATTCAACCATGTAATCCAACTACTACCATTGTGATACAATCTGCTTGGCTTGATCCCTCAAATGATCTGGTATTGCACCCAAGCAAGTGTCAACATCATCCAGGTGTCATCAACGGAAAGACAAAACAGATCTGAAATCCCACACTGTAGTTGAACAGACAGCTGAGTCTGCCTGTTTTCAGTAAGGCTGAGTAACCCCACAACATATAATTAGGCTACACACTGTCCGCCCCCCTAGACTCGTCTTTAGCATCCTTTCTGTCATAAAAGACGGAGTCAGGTGTTTCCCTTAACATTAATTTCACATTCCAGACACACAGTTGATTATTGTCAATCAGCTTAGCCAACAAAAATAAGCCCCGGATAATCAACTTCACAGTGATCTCTTTAAAGGGGAGTTCAGATAAATGGATCGCCCTCCCAAATGCCTGGAGCCTCCACTCTACTGTGAGAACAACGGTTTAAGCTCCTGGATGGCTGTCACTCCCTCACAGGGAAAACACAGCCAGTCAGCCAGTTGGCAGAAGCTGGTCGGATTGGGGAGGGGCAAAAATATGTGCTGTAAGGAGGGGTAATATCCATTCCTCCCCTCTTCAGTGTGTGTGTATGTGTGTGTGTGTGTGTCCTTCATTAGATTTCACGGACCCTCCCTGAGGTGTGTTGACCTGTGTATGTGCAGACTCAACATTCCACTACTGCTCTCGCAGTAGGGTGGAAGCTGAGATCCCAACAAACAGATGATATACAACTAGAGAATGACAGATGTTGTTAGGTTGAGCATGTACAGTATATTTTTACTGAAATGCTCCCATTAATTAAACTAGGCCAAGAAGAGTTTCAAATAAACTTTTTTTTCTACTCACTGGAAAGGGTGTTTTCCTGCTTAGTGTTTTTGGAAGTGGGTTTTATCTCCCCACGCAGGTGTGCTTCCCCGAATGCTAAAAGGCGGGCTCCAGTAGCTCAGGCTCTGGGCAAAGGCATGTGAAATCCCCGGGCAAAACTATTAATTCAGTTGGCCCCTTGGATCCTAAGTGGAAAGGTCATAAACAGGTTGTGACAGGCGTGCTATTTTTACGGCCGGGGGGCTTTGGAGAATGTCTGTTCTCTGTTAGCACTTTGAGTGGTTAGTTGGACTGACCATAAGTCTGCTGGTAGAACTTCATGCCCATTACTAGTCACTGTCATGAAATGTTTTTTAATACATGTTTCAACCTCAAGTTGTTATGGATGTAATGATAACTGGAGGTGGATATGCAAGAGACACATTTATAATTCAAGGAAAACACCATTGTGATCCAATTGACCCGAAAGAAAACTAAAAAACATATTTTCCAACATCATTTCAACTGCAGTTCAGGTGACAGAAACAAGATGCCCTGATGAGGTGTGAAATATCACGACACACCTTCCCTCTCAGCCCTTCCCCATCTCTCACCTCATCCCCCAAGGAAACCCACCAGGGCACCTCTCAGCTCCATGTCTCTATCTTTTTTCCCAATTCCACCTCTTCCTTGGACATAATGTCGACCCTAAGTAGGATTCCCAGACTGCGAGCTAGATGCTAGCAGAGACCCCGCTCCCCACTGCTCCACTATAAGACGCCATTAGGATAAGGCAAGAGTGAGTTAACTCAAGTCAAGTCTCCTTGGGGCTAGTTTCCTCCAACAGCTTAGGTCTGGAGTTTGAATCCTCCCACAATCCCCCTCACCAACCAACCCTGATGTTTCTAAATAACACATATTACTTCAACATTGAACACAAATCATGTTTAAATAGGCCATTCCCAATCTTGTTGGAGGTGTGATGAAGGAATCCTACATCGACACTGCTATTGGCTCTTGATTATTGTGATGATCATGAATTATTGTGGCAGGATCACACTGGAAAAAACTAGGGCATCAAGACACAGTTGAACTTCACACATAGTTGAAGTAAATCTGATGTTTAACATGTAAAGTACTCCCCTTACTCCCTCCAGGTGCTCAAATTCCTCAGGATCTGAATCATACCTGTCAGCCTGTCCTCACAGGATGATTCCATTCCATATATGAGTGAATTCCACTGTGTGCCGTTCTGCCTGGTTGTTTATGAGTCAGGGTGATGAATACGGGGAGGCAAGTGGGGACTCTTTTCATTTGTTTATCGCTATAAAGTGGACATTTTAAAACACTGCTGATGTAATTCCTTACTATGTGCTCAAGGAAACGCTATGCACAGAGGGTGTGTTCGTAAATGCATCAGTTATTCTGCGCTCTGGCACACTCAGACGAGAGTGCTCTGAAATCGGAGTAGATAGCCAGAGTGAATGTACAAAGTAAGAGCCCAAGGATGTTTCTGAATGTTTGCTCTCTCACACCCTGATCTGTTTCACTTGTCTTGTGCTTGTCTCCACCCCTCACCAGGTGTCTCCTATTTTTCCACATTATCCCCTGTGTATTCATACCTGCGTTTTATGTTTGTCTGTTGCCAGTTCATCTTGTTTTGTCAGGTCTTACCAGCATGTTTCCCATTTCGCCAGTTCTCTAGTTCTTGTTTTTTAGTCTTCCCGGTTCCGACCTTTCCTCCTGTCCTGAACCTGAGCCTGTCTGCCTTTCTGTCCCTGATTGACTCCGCCTTGGATTACGAACCTCTGCCTGCCCTCGACCTGCCCTTTGCCTGCCCCTTTGTTATAATAAATATTCTGAGAACCAAACTATCCGTCTCCTGTGTCTGCATCTGGGTCATATCCTGAGTTGTGATAAACTCCTTTTACCCAAAAATAATTAGTGTCATTGTATTTCACCTCCTCTTGCAATCCTCGTTCTGTGAACTTAACAGGGATCGAAGACAACAATAGGGCCACACAAGAATACACTAATAAATGCCTTGCCTTGATGTACTGTACACAAAGTGAGTGTTATCTTTACAATGGTTATTTTCATCCAACCCAAGGATCATGGCAAACAACATGATTCCTGCCAAGGGGAATCTAAGCTCTTTCACAACTACAACAATGCTGGAAATTCTCGGTCTCAGGACAAAACAAATTGAGGATCTGAGGGGGGACAATCCTTCCCAACATGTGTTGGTCATACTGTACATAAGCTGAGATCGTTATCTGATAGAGGCGGATTCTTGGAATGTCGACAAACCTGTAAGCTACAGAATAGTCCCATTATAAAGGAGTGGAAGGAGAATGATAAGTTACACTGTATCACAAGAGCCCCATAGATTCTGTGACTATTAACAGGCTAAACACAAGATGATGTCTATGTTTTTGAGTCAGGATATTTCAGACTTTTTCCCCCCTTAAACATGCAATATGTAGCTATTATGCTTTATCAGATGTGATTTGTCAAAGCACTTGGTTTTGCATTGTCATATAATATAAAGCTTTTTGTCTGTTGATTACCATATTTAATGTAATATGATATTCTTCAATTACCACAGACATGAGGATGTGGATTGATATGAACGTGTTTCACAGCTTTTTTCAGAACGGCTCCACAGCACCGACTATTAATGTCCCTTCCTCTTAGAGTTTGGTTATTTCATGACACTGCCGAGTTTTGAAGAGTCAATCTAATTTTTGGTAGCACGTCTGTACAATATGCTTTGCTTTAGCTTGGATTTGTATATAACAAACAGATGGTACATAAATGAGAATCATAAAAAATAAAAAAATGTCTCACTCCCCAATGGTATAGTAATTAAATATATTGCCATTGGAAAGCAAAAGTAATTGTTCTGTCTGGGCTCCAAATTAAAACCATGCTAGGCTATATAAGAGCATATTGTTGCTTATTCTAATCAAGAGACCATTACACTGTATCAAGTCCAGTTCTCCTCAATACATTCTATTGGGACATACAGCAGGAAAATAATCCTTCATCAACAGGAAATGCAAATTATTATGTGGATTATAGATAATGGACATTTCTCTAGGGGTTGATACATTTTTCATGAGGGCAAATATATTGGAAATTTCAAAGTGGAAATTACACATTTAGAAGACTTTAAAAAATCAAATACACTAGAAGTTTGCATTTCCTGCATTTCAGGAAAATTCTCAGCGTGATCAAATTAAGTGATCAAATTAAGATCCTACATCTGTATTTTTTAAATATATTTTTTTATTTAACCTTTATTTAACTAGGCAAGTCAGTTAAGAACAAATTCTAATTTACAACGACGGCCTACCCTGGCCAAACCCGGACAACGCTGGGCCAATTGAGCGCCACCCTATGGGACTCCCAATCACGGCCGGATGTGATACAGCCTGGAATCGAACCAGGGACTGCAGTGACCCCTCTTGCACTGAGATGCAGTTCCTTAGACCGAGAGGCAACAATACTACTTTACTCTCATCTGTTCACTGAGAAAAAGTCCATGTGGATATGAGTCAATATATGTTTGTTTTTGTCTATGTTAGTGGTTCCCAACTCTAGTCCTCGATTACCCCCAACAGTAAACATTTTTATTGTAGCCCGGACAAGCATACCTGATTCAACTTGTCAACTAATCATCAGGCCCTCAATTAGTTTAATCAGGTGTTTTTTGTCTGGGGCTACAACAAAATATGTGTGCTGTTGTGGGTACTCGAGGAGTTGGGAACCGCTGGTCTATGTGATGAGACTATCAGTCTCCTAAAATCCTGACACCATAACAACCCAATGCTAAAGACACCCTCTACTTTCAGACTGAAATTACACCTGTCTCAAACCACAAACACACATCCATCAGACACTCAAATTACAACTTGTGCTGGCAAATCTAGCTGTTAGGATGAGACAACATGATGGCACAAGGGACAGAGACAGGTTCAACATGAAGCATACTGTACCTTTCCTCCAGGGGTTCAGGATGGCAAAGGACTTCTGCCAGCTGAATACCATGCTGGCTTTAGTCCTCCCCTGACTCATAGATGTAATTCCACAGGTTCAGCAACTACAGAAAAAGTGTGTAAAATACCCCCTCCTCCTCAGCATAAAAAACAGCAGTCAAGAACTCCTCATCCCGTCTTGTTATTTGTCTTATTTTCTGCTTATTCCAGCTCCACTGAGGATCTCAAAGTAAACTTCAGTGTTCAGTTCTGTGGGAGGCATCTGTTGTCACAGAGCTGAGTCTGTCCCCTGTTTGCGTCATGGTGCCTGCCTCCTGCTTACCTGTCTGCCGGTCTGTCTGGTAGCGTGCCTGCCTGTGGCTTGCGTCTGTATGTGTGTCAGTGAGCTTCACTCCTCCATCTGAGGAGAGAGAGGGGGCCGGCCTCAACCGACAACATACACCACTACCACAGGCACAGATCCGCTGGGAGGAGTGGCAGCCAGCCAGAGGGAGGAGGAAGGGAAGAGAGGGAGGAAGGAAGAGAGGAGGAGAGGGAGGAAGGGAAAAGACTAGGGAGAAGCATGGGACTCAAATTCAACCTGAGGGTGAATGTCTGAGAATAATAACAGATGGATAGAAGGAGAGAGAAAAGGGTAGAGTGGGTCAATTGCCAGATAAGGTATTATTCACTGAGATATAGTCTTTCAGGATTTTTTGAGGACTCCCCCTTGTCATAGGGAAAGTGAGGGGGATGGAATCTGCATCATGTGTCAATTACTCTATTGGGAAAACAGATATGTTTCACTTTTGCATCTCAGAAGAGAGACAGGGTGGAGAATGTGCTTTGCTGTCTTTCATTATAAATGCTCACATGGGCCAGGAAATACCAAAGGAAAATGGACTGGATGATCCAGTCTGCCTCACAGTAGAGTTCCTAATCTACTTTTACACCAAAATAAAATCCCCAAGTAGATTCTTGACTAGATATCTGACATTTTATCCCATTGTTAAAGCCAGACTGTATTGGCATCTGCTAACATATAACATCTCAACAAAACAATGGATCTGGAAATGTTTCACGACACTTCAAGCCTGCTACTGTACTACCGTTAATTAATGATAGCCAAAGTGAGACGTTTGAAAACATTTCAGAAACATAGGTATGTGGACACTCCTTCAAATTAGTGGATTTGGCCATGTCAGCCACACCTGTGGCTGACATGTGTCTATGTGACCAATGCAATTTGATTTGACTTGATTGGACAGGTGTATAAAATCGAGCACACCGCGATGCAATCTCCATACACAAACATTGGCAGTAGAATGGCTCGTACTGAAGAGCTCAGTGACTTTCAACGCCACCTTTCCAACAAGTCAGTTTGTTAAATCTCTGCCTTGCTAGAGCTACCCCAGTCAACTGTAAGTGCTGTTATTGTGAAGTGGAAACGTCTAAGAGCAACAACGGCTCATCTGTAAAGTGGTAGGCCACACAAGCTCACAGAACGGGAGTGCTGAAGTGCGCAAAGCGTAAAAATCTACTGTCCGCGGTTGCAACACTCACTACCAATCCCCAAACTCCCTCTGGAAGCAATGTCAGCACAATAACCGTTCGTTAGGAGCTTTATGAAATGGTTTTCCATGGCCGTGCAACCACACACAAGGTTAAGATCACCATGCACAATGCCAGGGGTCGGCTGGAGTGGTGTAAAGCTCGCCACCATTGGACTCTGGAGCAATGGAAACATGTTTCCCTAGAGTGATGAATCACGTCTCACCATCTGGCAGTCCAACGGACAAATCTGTGTTTGGCAGATGCCAGGTGAACGCTACCTTCCCGAATGCATAATGCTGACTGTAAAGTTTGGTGGAGGAGGAATAATGGTCTGGGACTGTTTTTCATGGTTCGGGCTAGGCCCCTTAGTTCCAATGAAGGGAAATCTTAACGATATAACGTACAATGCCATTCAAGACGATTCTGTGCTTCCAACTTTGTGGCAACAGTTTGGGGAAAGCCCATTCCTGTTTCAGCAGGAAGCGAGGTCCATACAGAAATGGCTTGTCAAGATCGGTGTGGAAGAACTTGACTGGCCTGCACAGAGCCCTGACCTCAACCCCATCGTACACCTTTGGGATGAATTGGAACGCTGACGGCGAGCCAGGCCTAATCGCCCAACATCAGTGCCCGACCTCACTAATGCTCTTGTGGCTGAATGGACGCAAGTACCCGCTGCAATGTTCCAACATCTAGTGGAAAGCCTTCCCAGAAGAGTGGAGGCTGTTATAGCAGCAAAGAGGGTGTTGTAGAAATTCTTACACAGGGACACTCAAAGTCAATATTAAATGAATTATTGTTTATTATTAGCGAGCTGACAAGGTTCCAACAAACTTAATGCACCATAGTGGCTGTCTGTCAGGAGCTCCACTGGGGCAGTCCCAGCAGTTGTCTTACATACGGCTATACACAGGTTGTCATGGTTCCTCCTGGCACCAGAGGGCAACAGAGACCGCCCTAGAGACTTGTATTGGACTTATTATTTCATGAGTGTGTCCCTGTTAAAAGAGGTGTGTTTTCTGGGCCTCCCGGGTGGTGCAGTGGTCTAAGGCACTGCATTACAGTGCTAGCTCAGGAGTCGCTAGTGCTCTCATCACGCACTAGCGACTCCTGTGGTGCACGCTGACCAGACAGCTAGGTGCACAGTGTTTCCTCCGACACATTGGTTGGCTTCTGGGTTGGATGCGCGCTGTGTTAAGAAGCAGTGCGGCTTGGCTTGGTTGGGTTGTGTTTCGGAGGACGCATGACTCTCGACCTTCGTCTCTCCCGAGCCCGTACGGAAGTTGTAGCGACAAGACAGTAATAATTTCTAAATATATATATTTTTTAAAGAGGTGTGTTTTCTGTGGTCCTTTGCAGAAGCTTGAATTGTTTACCGTGTGCGTTCATTTCCTGAGTGAGTTTTCGAGACTTAGTGTTTGTTGTTTTCTAGTGTACTATGATCCTGCGGCTACTGTTTCTCAGTAAAGTATTTATGTTTATCCTTAACCACTGATTCCTCGTCTGGTCTCTTCTGCACATGGGTCCAACCTCATCACATCACAGCAAGCTTCTGCCACAACATGGACCGAGCAGAGATCACCCAGATCTGGAATGTGGTAGCCTACCAAGGAGCACTGTTAGGACAGCAGCAAGAATATCTATGCCAAATCTCCGGGACCCTTCAGGGACTTGCAGAGTCTGTCACATCTGCTTCTGCCACACCCCCTAGTGGACATACGGTGTCTCCTTGACCTGCAGCCATTCCCCCAGTACACTCTCCCTCTCCCTCTCTCTCTCTCTCTCTCCTCTCTCTCTCTCTCTCTCTCTGTGTGATTGTGTGGTTGGAGACAGGTGTGCTGGAGTCAGAGCAGATCCCCAACAGCTGCAATCTGTTCCATAATCAAGACCTCTACAAATAATCAGTCCAGCCACTTCCTCTCTGCCAGATCGTAATCTCCGTTCAGTCAGACATGCTTACAGCTTTTCGTTGTAATTTAAGATCCTGTATCCTGCTGTGCCTGTTTTCCTGCCTGACACTGTTTATCCTTGTGGCAGCAGGTAGCCTAGTGGTTAGAGCATTGGACTTGTAACCAAAAGGTTGAAAGTATGAATCCCCGATCTGACAAAGTAAAAAATCTGTCATTCTGAACAAGGCAGTTAACCCACTGTTCCTAGGCTGTCATTGAAAATAAGAATTTGTTCTTAACTGACTTGCCTAGTCAAATAAAAATCCTCTCACTGCAGTTTTGCCACTCTGGTTCCTGTTCCACATCTCACTGCTACCCTGTTCTGGATTCAGCTCACCACCACTCCCTTGGATTCCCCTTCGGACCTGTTAACCCTGTCCCAACCCAGCTCACTCCAACCTCTTCCAAAAACGGCAAGCCCCCAACCCAGGAGGAGCCAATGTCCAAGTCTCATCAGCCAGTGCTACAGATGCCGTCGTGGTTCTACACCGGTAGCCCAAGATAATTTTGCACGCCCAATTGTTCAGTTTTTGATTTGTTAAAAAAGTTTGAAATATCCAATAAATGTTGTTCCACTTCATGATTGTGTCCCACTTGTTGTTGATTCTTCACAAAAAATACAGTTTTATATCTTTATGTTTGAATCCTGAAATGTGGCAAAAGGTCGCAAAGTTCAAGGGGGCCGAATACTTTCGCAAGGCACTGTACCTCTCAGCTACCCAGTCACCATCTGTTACTACCCGCAACCCTCCACTGGGACAACTGTCAGCACCAGATTCAAGCCTTTGTGGACTCCAGGGCTGCGGATAATTTAATTGATCAAGACTTCGCCAGAGATTTACAGAGCCCCTGCATGAAATGTCCCATCAATCTGCAGATTAAAGCCCTTGATGTACACCCCATTGGCTCCAGTCAGGTGGAATATCAGACCAAGCCCATTCTTCTGCAGGTTGGGTGAACCACTGAGACTCTTAGTTTTCTGTTGATCACTGCTCCCGAGAACCTCCTTATACTAGGGTACCCCTGTGTAACAGTATAGCTTCCATCCCTCTCCTCGCCCCGAACCAGGGACCCTCTGCACACATCAACAACAGCCACCCTCGAAGCATCGTTACCCATCGCGCCACAAAAGCCGTGGCCCTTGCAGAGCAAGGAGAACAACTACTTCAAGTTCTCAGAGCGAGTGACGTCACCGATTGAAACGCTATTAGCGTGCACCACCGCTAACTAGCTAGCCATTTCACATCGATTACACTTGGCTAGCTCTACATAACCCACTAGTTTCCTGGTCCATGGGACACCTACTAGACTGGGGTATGGCCTGCCAAACTAAATGTCTAAGACCCCCACCAAGAGCCTCATCGTGTCCTCCTGCATCCCTTGAAGACCAATGCTTTTTTCCTGCTCCTCGACCTCCGGGAGGCTTTCAGTAAGAGGCAGGCTGCCACCCTTCCCCTCATCGTCCTTACGACTGTGCCATAGAACTTCCCGAGGTCATCTGTGCTCCCTTTCGAACCCCTGAACCAGCAGTCATGAACAATTACACCCGGGAGTCACTGGAGGCAGGTTTCAATCGCCCCTCTACATCCCCTGCTGGTGCAGGCTTCTTCATGGGTAAGAAGAATGGAGGCCTGCGTCCCTGCATCGACAACAGAGAGCTGAACCAGATTACGATCAAGAATTGTTACTCCCTACCCCTGATGTCCTCCGCATTGGAGTTGGTACAAGGAGCCCAATTCTTCACCACACTGGACCTCTGTAAGTGTTGCAATCTGGTGAGAATCAGGGAAGGAGATGAGTGGAAGACTGCCTTTATTTTTTTTATTTTTTTATTTCACCTTTATTTAACCAGGTAAACTAGTCGAGAACAAGTTCTCATTTACAACTGCGACCTGGCCAAGATAAAGCAAAGCAGTGCGACAAGTGTACAGTCAACACAATAGAAAAAAAGAAAGTCTATATACAGTGTGTGCAAATGGCATGAGGAGGTATGGCAATAAATAGGCCATAGTAGCAAAGTAATTACAATTTAGCAGATTAACACTGGAGTGATAGATGAGCAGATGATGATGAGCAGATGATGGTGTGTAGTAAGTAGTGATTCTGGTGTGCAAAAGTGCAGCAAAGTAAATAAAAACAATATGGGGATGAGGTAGGTAGATTGGGTGGGCTATTTACAGATGGACTATGTACATCTGCAGCGATCGGTTAGCTGCTCAGATAGCTGATGTATAAAGTTAGTGAGGGAAATGTAAGTCTCCAGTTTACGAGATTTTTTTTAACACCCCTAGTGGCCACTATGAGTATTTAGTCATTATTTTCGGATTATCGAACTCTCCGGCAGTCTTTCAAGAATTGATCAATGACACCCTGAGGGACATGTTGAATTGGTTCATCTTTGTTTACCTCAACGACATCTTGATCTTCTCCAAGACCATTCCGGATCACACACTGCATGTCCACCAAGTCCTGAGGCGCCTCCTGCAGAGTCAACTATATCAAGATAGAGAAGTGTGAGTTCCAGGTTTCCTTCCTGGTCACATTACCTCTACCACAGGCATCCAAATGAACCCCGTAAAAATTGAGGCAGTTGCCGACTGGCCCCGTCCCACCTCACTCCAGCATTCCTCGCAACTTTGGTGTGGTGGCAGCGCCTCACACAGTCCTAACCAGTAAGTCCCAGACCCGTTTTTGCTGTACCCCTGAGGCTGACAGGGGGGGTTCCTCTTGGCACCAGAGGGCGGCAAATACCACCCTCGAATCTTTTATTGGAGGTGTGTATTATTATGCCTAGAAGACCAGCATCTCAGTCACCTCTTCACTGTTGAGACTGATGTTTTGCGGGTAATATTTAATGAAGCTGCCAGTTGAGGACTTGTGAGGCGTCTGTTTCTCAAACTATACACTCTAATGTACTTGTCCTCTTGCTCAGTTGTGCACTGGGGCCTCCCACTCCTCTTTCTATTCTGGTTAGGGCCAGTTTGCGCTGTTCTGTGAAGGGAGTACTACACCGCGTTGTACGAGATCTTCAGTTTCTTGGCAATTTCTCACATGGAATAGCCTTCATTTCTCAGAACAAGAATAGACTGACGAGTTTCAGAAGAAAGTGCTTTGTTTCTAGCCATTTTGAGCCTGTAATCGAATCCACACATGCTGATGCTCCAGATACTCAACTAGTCTAAAGAATGCCAGTTTTATTGCTTCTGTAATCAGGACAACAGTTTTCAGTTGTGCTAACATAATTGCAAAATGGTTTTCTAATGATCAAATAGCCTTTTAAAATGATAAACCTGGATTAGCTAACACAACGTGCCATTGGAACACAGGAGTGATGGTTGCTGATAATGGGCCTATGTACGCCTATGTAGATATTCCATTAAAAATCTGCTGTGTCCAGCTACAATAGTCATTCACTGTATTTATGATCAATTTGATGTTATTTTAATCGACAAAAAATTGCTTTTCTTTCAAAAACAAGGACTTTTCTAAGTGACCCCAAACTTCTGAACGGTGACCCCAAACCACTCCGTATTTGGTGTGACCACCATTTGCCTCATGCGACACATCTCCTTTGCATAGAGTTGATCAGGCAGTTGATTGTGGCCTGTGGAATATTATCCCACTCCTCTTCAATGGGTACGTGAAGTTGCTGGATATTGGCGGGAACTGGAATATGCTGTCGTACACGTCGAGCCAGAGCATCCCAAACATGCTGAATGGGGGACATGTATGGTGAGTATGCAGACCATGGAAGAATTGGCACATTTTCAGCTTCCAGGAAATTTGTACAGATCCTTGCGACATGGGGCTGTGCACTATCATGCTGAAACATGAGGTGATGGCGGCGGATGAATGGCACGACAATGGGCCTCAGGATCTCATCATGGTATCTCTGTGCATTCAAATTGCCATCAGCAGTCCGGGTGGCTAGTCTTAGGCGAACCTGCAGGTGAAGAAGTTGGATGTGGAGGCCCTGAGCTGACGTGGTTACAAGTGGTCTGCGGTTGTGAAGCCATTTGGACTTATTGCTGAATTCTCAAAAATGACGTTGGAGGCGACTTATGGTTGCGAAATGAACATTTCATTATCTGGCAACAGCTCTGGTGGACCTTCCTGCAGTCAGCTTTCCAACTGCACGCTCCCTCATAACTTGAGACTGGCTGAGTCACTGGCTTGCTGGGGCTCTCTCATGCCGTCCCTGGAGGGGGTGCGTCACCTGAGTGGGTTGATTCACTGTTGTGGTCATCCTGTCTGGGTTGGCGCCCCCCCCCTTGGGTTGTGCCGTGGCGGAGATCTTTGTGGGCTATACTCAGCCTTGTCTCAGGATGGTAAGTTGGTGGTTGAAGATATCCCTCTAGTGGTGTGGGGGCTGTGCTTTGGCAAAGTGGGTGGGGTTATATCCTTCCTGTTTGGCCCTGTCCGGGGGTGTCCTCGGATGGGGCCACAGTGTCTCCTGACCCCTCCTGTCTCAGCCTCCAGTATTTATGCTGCAGTAGTTTATGTGTCGGGGGGCTGGGGTCAGTTTGTTATATCTGGAGTACTTCTCCTGTCCTATTCGGTGTCCTGTGTGAATCTAAGTGTGCGTTCTCTAATTCTCTCCTTCTCTCTTTCTTTCTCTCTCTCGGAGGACCTGAGCCCTAGGACCATGCCCCAGGACTACCTGACATGATGACTCCTTGCTGTCCCCAGTCCACCTGGCCATGCTGCTGCTCCAGTTTCAACTTCCACCTGACTGTGCTGCTGCTCTAGTTTCAACTGTTCTGCCTTATTATTATTCGACCATGCTGGTCATTTATGAACATTTGAACATCTTGGCCATGTTCTGTTATAATCTCCACCCGGCACAGCCAGAAGAGGACTGGCCACCCCACATAGCCTGGTTCCTCTCTAGGTTTCTTCCTAGGTATTGGCCTTTCTAGGGAGTTTTTCCTAGCCACCGTGCTTCTACACCTGCATTGCTTGCTGTTTGGGGTTTTAGGCTGGGTTTCTGTACAGCACTTTGAGATATCAGCTGATGTACGAAGGGCTATATAAATAAATGTGATTTGATTTGATTTGATTTGAGACATCTGTGGTGTTGTGTTGTGTGACAAAACTTCACATTTTAGAGTGGAATTTTATTGTCCCCAGCACAAGGTTCACCTGTGTAATGATAATGCTGTTTAATCAGCTTCTTGATATGCCACATCTATTAGATGGATCGATTATCTTAGAAAATGAGAAATGCTCACTAACAGGGATGTAAACACATTTTTGCACAACATTTTAGAGAAATAAGCTTTTTGTGCATATGGCAAACTTTTGGGATCTTTTATTTCAGCTCATGAAACATGAGACCAACACTTTACATTCTTCATTGATACTTTTGTTCGGTATAGTTTTCATGCATCTGTCACGCCTTGGTCATAGTATTTTGTGTTTTCGTTATATATTTGGTCAGGCCAGGGTGTGACATGGGTTTATGTGTTGTGTTTCGTATTGGGGTTTTATAGGATTTGGGATTGCTAATGATTAGGGGTGTGTCTAGTTAGGTTTGGCTGCCTGAGGCGTTTCTCAATCAGAGTCAGGTGATTCTCGTTGTCTCTGATTGGGAACCGTATTTAGGGTTTCGCTTTGTATTTCGTGGGTGATTGTTCCTGTCTTTGTGTAGTGTTCACTAGATAGGCTGTATTAGGTTTCATGTTCCGTTTGTTGTTTTCGTATTTAATAGTTATTTCATATATCGTCATTCATTCATTAAAGAACATGAGTAACCACCACGCTGCATTTCGGTCCTCTCTTTCAACCAATGAAGAACGCCGTTACAGCATCTAATTAGCCTATTTCTCAGCGGAGCCGACGGAAGCCCGCCTCGGCCTCCTCACCTAATTGCAGTGGTGTAAAGTACTCAAGTAAAATTACTTTAAAGTGCTACTTTAGTAGTTTTGTGGGGTATCCGTCCTTTACTTTACTATTTATATTTTTTACTACTTTTCCTTCACTACATTTCTAAAGAAAATAATGTACTTTTTACTCTATACATTTTCCCTGACACCCGAAAGTACTGGTTACATTTTTCCAACTTTTCTTTCCAATTCACTCGAGGTTGAAACCAGAGATCTGTATAAAAGGACAAGATGCTCATGTCTCTGCCCTAACAATGGGAGCCTTTGTCCCAAAGGCAGAAAGGCAGGAGACAAGCTTAGGTTTGCATATTATGCCCATAGAAACATTGAGCTTATTCTGGACAGAGTTTGGCAAGAGTGAGACCTCTCGTTTTGCCTCTTCCTCTCTGCTGAAACTGTGCTTTCGGATATTATTCATACCCCTTTACTTTTTCCACATTTTGTTACGTTATCGCCTTATTCCATTAATGTATTTAAAAAAATGTCATCATGAATCTACACACAATACCCCATAATGCACAATACATTTTGGCAAATGTATAAAAAATTAACTGGTTCACATAAGTATTCAGACCCTTTGCTATGAGTCTCAAAATTGAGCTCAGGTGCATCCTGGTTCCATTGATCATCCTTGAGATGTTTCTACAACTTGATTGGAGTCCACCTGTGGTAAATTAAACTGATTAGACATGATTTGGAAAGGCACACACCTGTCTATATAAGGTCCCACAGTTGACAATGCATGTCAGAGGAAAAACCAAGCCTTGAGGTCGACGGAATAGTCCATAGAGCTCAGAGCCAGGATTGTGTCGAGACACAGATCTGGGGAAGGGTACAAAAAATTATCTACAGCATTGAAGGTCCCCAAGAATGCAGTGGCATTCATAATTTTGAAATAGAAGAAGTTTGGAACCACCAAGACTCTTCCTAGAGCTGGCCGCCTGGACAAACTGAGCAATCGAGGGAGAAGGGACTTGGTCAGGGAGGTGACCAAAAACCTGATGGTCATTCTGCCTAGCTCTAGAGTTCATCTGTGGTGATTCAAGAAGGACAACCATCTCTGCAGCACTCCACCAGCCTGTATGGTACAGTGGCCAGACGGAAGCCACTCCTCAGTAAAAGGCATATGAAATCCCGCTTGGAATTTGACAGAAGGCACCTAAAGACTCTCAGACCATGATAAACAAGATCCTCTGGTCTGATGAAACCAAGATTGAACTCTTTGGGGTGAATGCCAAGCATCACGTCTGGAGGAAACCTGACACCATCCGTACGGTGAAGCAAAGTGGTGGCATCATCATTCTGTGGGGAAGTTTTTCAGCAGTACAGACTGGGAGACTAGTCAGGATCGAGGGAAAGATGAACAAAGCAAAGTAAAGAGAGATCCTTGATGAAAACCTGTTCCAGAGTGCTCAGGACTTCAGACTGGGATGACAGTTCACCTTCCAACAGGACAACGACCCTAAGCACACAGCCAAGTCAACGCGGGAGTGGCTTCGGGACAAGTCTCTGAATGTACTTGAGTGGCCCAGCCAGAGCCCAGACTTGAACCCGATCGAACATCTCTGGAGAGATCTGAAAACTCCCCAAATACAGGGGTGTCAAGCTTGAAGTGTCATACCCTAGAAGACTCAAGACTTTAATTGCTGCTAAAGTTGCTTCAACAAAGTACTGAGTCTGAATACTTATGTAAATGTGTTATTTCAGTTATGTATTTGTTATAAATGTGCAACATTTTCTAAAAACCAGTTTTTGCATTGTCATTATGGGGTATTGAGTGTCAATCGTTGAAGTAAAAAAAAAAAACCTACTTCACCTACTTCTGCAACATAACAAAATGTGGAAAAAGTCAAGGGGTCTGAATACTTCCCGAATGCACTGTATGTATCCCAACCAGCCGTGATCGGGGGTCCCATAGGGTGGCACACAATTGGCCCAGCGTCATCCGGGTTAGGGTAGGCCGGGGTAGGCCATCATTGTAAAATAAGAATTTCTTCTTAACTGACTTGCCTAGTTAAATAAAGTTGAAATAAAATAAAAACGTCCCCGGAAAAAGCATCAGAGCAAGCAAAACAGCGCCATTCTATATCTAGCCCATGTATCTGATGCTGTCTGGACAGATATAGTATGACATGACATGACTTTTGATCCAGATAGCATCAGATACATGGTCTACAGATACTGAGACAGAGGACGGGCATGGAGATGCGGTAGGGTGGGCCAGGCCCCCTAGGATTCGCCCATAATGACGGACCTGCCAATGTTTAATTTAAATAGGCTACCAGCTAAATACTGTATATAACTAGGCTAGACTGGATTGTCTACATAATGAAACAATCCCTTTTGGTTTGACGGTGGACTTTGTCGCATGTGCCGAATACAACAGGTGTAGTACACCTTACTGTGAAATGCTTACTTACATGCCCTTAACCAACAATGCAGAGTTCTTCTTTTAAGTAAGAAAATATTTGCAAAATATGACCTGAAGATCACTGACGTCATGATATTACCTAGGTTTTTTCCCTCCAAGTTCCCAATTGTCTTGAAAGCAACATGACCATCATTCCTACAGAACTGTTTTTATTAGCTTAATGTTACATTTTTTAAGGCATGTTTTTTATTTTATTTTAATTTTAAATTTTTTAATCTGAGCGGTAGATATTGGCTTGCTTATTGACTGTGAAAGTGATCTTGACTCAGAAAAGGTTGGTGACCACTGCAGTAGGGGGTAGATATTTTAGTTGTATCAGCTTGAACATTTTGAGTAACTCCACTAGACCACACTTCCACTATAATTTCCCAGTGTGCCTTGCCTTTGAGTAAATTGTAGTTACCACCCATGACTCTATTTGTTAGTGATAGAAACATGGTTGTTGAATTAATTCATTTTCAGTTCTGTGGCCTTCACCAAGTGAGTTCCTAAGGCAGTGTTTCCCAAACTTGGTCCTCGGGACACAAAGGGGTGCACGTTTTGGATTTGCCCTGGAGTTACACAACTGATTTAAAATGATTCAAGTTTGATGATGAGTTGGTTATTTGAATCAGCTGTGAAGTGCTCGGGCAAAAAAACAATTTTGGGAAACCCTGATATAGAGAGCAGCTGTTGCTTCATGACGTATCTCTACCTGAAAATACATGATCTAAGTGATTGATAGTTGGTATTAGGCAGTCATAAAAGTATGCTTATTTACTTTAAAGAACTATAAAATAGCGATTTTGTCAGACAGCATAGGCAGCAGATCTATAGAGATGAGATGATGACTTGGAATAAAATAATAGTCATCAAATAAAACAAATGTAATATACACAACTATACACTATTTTCGTAAAGTAATATATTACAGTAAAAAAATTAAGTATGGCTACTAAGCGATAAGCATTAATGGGCAGTCACTACCATCATGGGACGTTCATTAACTGTTTTATTCTGTGTAGTTGGCGCATTCAACCCACAAAATGCATAGTGCAAAATGTCAAATAAAATCATCTTGAAATTGAAAACTGTGATAATTTTTTAAATAATCTAACCGAAACTGAACCGACCTCAAAAAGCACTCAACACTGTAAGGTTTTTTGCTCCCCTTGACTTTTTCTAAATGATGTTGTATTACAGCCTGAATTCAATATATATATATTTAGTGAATTATGTTTTTAATTTTTTTTATTTATTAATTATTTAAAAATTAAAAGCTGAAATGTCTTGAGTAAATAAATATTCAACACCTTTGTTATGGAAAGCCTAAATATGTTCAGGAGTAAACATTTGATTAACAAGTTACATAATAAATTGAATGGACTGTGTGCAATAATAGTGTCTGTACCCAACACATACAATAAGCTGAAAGGTCCCTCAGGTGAGCAGTGAATGTCAGACACAGATTCAATCACAAAGACCAGGGAGGTTTTCCAATGCCTCGCAAAGAAGGGCACCTATGGTAGATGGGTAAAAAAAGTGATTAATTACACTTTGGATGGTGTATCAATACTCCCAGTCACTACAAAGACACAGGCGTCATTCCTAACTCAGTTGCTGGAGAGGAAGCAAACCGCTCAAGGATTTCACCATGAGGCCAATTGTGACTTTAAAACAGTTACAGAGTTTAATGGCTGTGATAGGAGAAAATTGAGGATTGATCAACATTATAGTTACTCCACAATACTAACCTAAATGACAGAGTGAAATGAAGAAAGCTGGTACAGAATAAAAAATATGCAATAAGATAGAAAATTGAATAAAAAATATGCAATAAGGCACTAAAGTAAAACTGCAAAAAATGACGCAAAGAATTTAACTTTATGTCCTGAATACAAAGTGTTATGTTTGGGGCAAATCCAACACAACACATCACTGCGTACCACTCTTCATATTTTCAATCATGGTGGTGGCTGCATCATGTTATGGGTATGCTTGTAAATTGGCAAGGACTATGGAGTTAAAAAATAAATACATCTATATGTAGCTAAGCACTGGTTTTGTCTGCTTTCCAACAGACACTGGGATACAAATTGCTTACCAAGATGACATTGAATGTTCCTTAGTGTCCTAGTTACAGTTTTGACTTAAATCGTCTTGAAAATCTATGGCAATTTTAAATTGTACCTTTATTTAACCAGGCAAGTCAGTTAAGAACACATTCTTATTTTCAATGACGGCCTGGGAACAGTGGGTTAACTGCCTGTTCAGGGGCAGAACGACAGATTTGTACCTTGTCAGCTCGGGGGTTTGAACTCGCAACCTTCCGGTTACTAGTCCAACACTCTAACCACTAGGCTACGCTGCCGCCCCAAGACAAGACTTGAACATGTCTGTCTAGCAATGATCAACAACCAACTTGACAGAGCTTGAAGAATTTGAAAAAGAATAATCAGCAAATATTGTAAATCCAGGAGTGTAAAGTTCATTGAGAATTACCCAGAACAACTCACAGCTGTAATTGCTGCCAAAGATGATTCGAACATGTATTGACTTAGGGTGTTAGTACTTATGTAAATATTTCTGTATTTAATTTTCTATTAAAAATAATCATTTATATCTAAAAACATTTTTTAATTTTGTCATTATGAGGTATTTTGTGTAAATGGGTGCAATTATTTGTTTTAATCCATTTTGAATTCAGG
This sequence comes from Oncorhynchus kisutch, assembly GCF_002021735.2. Classification (NCBI taxonomy): domain Eukaryota; kingdom Metazoa; phylum Chordata; class Actinopteri; order Salmoniformes; family Salmonidae; genus Oncorhynchus; species Oncorhynchus kisutch. Next base: position 41,063,498 of record NC_034184.2, read on the forward strand.
ATGTAACACAACAAAATGTTCGCTACACCAGACCTCCGGCTGCACTTTCCATCACAAGCAAAGAGCCGTCCCCCCACCTGATCCACAAGCTTTTGTCTTGATTTCATTTGATTGAAAGAGTTTGTAAAAGACATCAATGGGACAGACCCAAAATGAAAGCATAAGGGCACACTCATCCACCTACACTTATACAGAAGCCATTGGCTTCACCATACCCACATCTAAGCCTTTAATTTTGTCACTAACTGACTAACCTAAGAATAACCCAATTTAGGGTAATTTGATTCTGGTGGTCAGAAGATCAGAAAGAAGGGCAGTTGAGGTTTTATTAAGCCCCAAATATAGTAAGTTGAGATGGGGGGGTCGTTTAATTTCAGATCAAACTCTCTCGAGGAGGGAGATGACCTCAGCAATCTGATTACTGTCTGTGTTATCATACGGCATTCTGACTCATTTTGAGTAAATCTGACTGTGTGTCTGCAATGGTGCTGCTGCTAAACAAACATATGAGGTGTTCCTGAACTTTAGTCAAGTTATATAGACTGAATGCACCGGGGTGCACCTTTAACCCGAAGCAATAAGATAGGGGCATATTATTTAAGATGTCAGTCTAATATGTGACAATTATTTGTGAAGATAATGGTACTGGCAAATCATCTCTAAAGGGTTATGACTAACATGTCAATCAAGGCAGAAACCTGTCAATATTAATCAGACAATATACTGAATGTTGTTTGATGAATAATTCTACGTTAACAACAACTGTGGTCATAACAGTGCCCACATTAGTAGAAATGAAAGAGCATTGCACGTCCAGTTTCTTTTTTTCTTTTTGTCAGCAAACTTGGAATGAGGTTGTACATTTCTTTTCAATGCTGACACTTCAAAACCCATTGATAAAAGTGTGTGTTGATTTGGAATTCCTGCCATTTCGGTGTGAAAAACATAACAGGTTCTTGAAACCAATTTAAGTTCTGATCCAGCAGCCCCTTTTTCCTCTTGAACTTTAAAAGGCATTTTGAACTACATTTGGCCTTAATGAGATTAGTTTATGCACACATGATAATGATTATAAATCAGAACAAATGTCAGAATGCTTTTATTAATTGTTAAGGCATGTGGGACTTGCGCTGTGTCTTTCACAGTACTTAAAATACGGTGTTTTCGACATGCAGCACGTGGAAAGTTGCAATGTATCATTATCATGTTAACACTGGACAATAATTGATGTTTTGACACCCATAAAAACCAAAGTCCTCAGCACCATAAAAGTATGTCAACGTAAAGAATTTGACCTACTATACAATTGAATACTTTAAAAGCTAAGCACTTACACTTTTAGATGAATATGTTTGTTTTGTTCTGCTTGTGTGAGATAACAATAACAATAGGACCTGTGGGCGAACAAGCTTGAGAAATGCTTCAACATGACATATTTCAGGAGTATAGGAACATGTACAGGCCTTTTTAAAATAACGTACAAAGCTTCCTACACTATGGGACACAAATAAAACAGAGTTGAAGAGCCTTTTGCTAAAATAACAGACGCAGCGATGCAATGAAGGAAATGGTGTTAATGGGTCGTTTCCATACGTTTACAGCTAGCAGTCTCGTTGATAACCTCAGATAACCCGGGCATATTTCTCTCCACCCCCAGCATGTGGGCCCAAAGCCTGCACACGCTGACTCAACAAAGAGCATATTTACCAGCCCAATGGCTGCTCCTTAGCGTGGGGTTTGCAGTCTAAAACTGGCAAGTCATCCTGGGGTTACACTATTGTTTCACAGTTTCTTTGTTATCCTCGTCACACACTGGCATGACTCAGTCCTGTGAAATGAATATAGGCCAGGGTGTGATGTGGGGGATTGTGTATTTTCGGATATCTTACCAAAGGTCAATTTGTGGTTGAATGGGGTTCCCATTGCGTCGATAGACCATGAACCGCAGTAAATATTGCAGAGCCCATGTAAAATGACTTTATTCCTTTATGTACTTTTCTTTCTGTTGGATAACAGATAATCTATGTTTGTTTTTTTAAACAACCTTTTTCAAGCACCTCCTTGATTGAGCAACATCGGTGATTGTAAAAACATATGGGCACACAAAACATTGCTCTTCAGGACATCTTTGCCACAGATTTCCACAACATGGTTAGCTAAGCCTGGGCAAAAACAACCCAGGAATGCAAGAGGCACACGGCAGCAGATAGTTTACGCCCTCTACAAGTTTCCAAATACATACTGTCTCCCTGTCAAGAAGCCTATCACATGCAGTCTAAATGTCTACGTTTGAACAATCAATATGATTTGATTGGTGTAGTCTCTCAATCTTGTGTTCTGGTAAAATGACCAAAAAGTAATTACCTAAGGCAAAAAGCAGGATCACAAAGAGAGGGCCACAGAAAAGGGCTCAGAAAAGGAGAGGGCGAACTTAGGATGGGGACAAGCTGAACTGAAATGTGACACAGATCACTCACTTGCCCTGGGAGAAGATAAGATGGTATAGGGGAGGGGGGGGGGGGGGGGGGGGGCAAGAGCCTTGTCCCTGGACCAAAAGTTGTTTTGTAAAATGATCCACTGTTATCAAGCATGAAGAATTCCAGCTTTGGACTCAGCCTTTTTGCTTGTGGCAGTGGTCTCTGGAGCCATGTCTGTACTGCATTACAAATACAAAAAGAAAACCCCAAACCAGGAAGGCTTTGAGTCAAGCATTGCTACAGTACAACATCCTGAGACTTCAAAGCTTTGATTCCTATAGGAACAATTTCATATCATAAAGATGAAATCGGGGAAACCACGGCACAGGATCCAACTTCCATTAATAAGCACAGGGTTTCCAGCACACCATGTATACATGCAGTGGGAAGTCTCTGCATTCACAGTAGTCTTTGTTGCATAAGACTTTGTCTCAGTTCATTATTTCAGAGTCAGCACTATATGATCATGGCTTGAACCAAAGACAAAAACCCTATTGTCTAGTCTAGGCTAGATATACAGTGCCTTCAGAAAGTATTCACACCCATTGATTTTTCCCCACATTTTGTTGTGTCACAGCCTGAATATAAATGGATTCAATTGAGGTTGTGTGCCACTGGCCTATACACAATACCTCATAATGTCAAAGATGAATTATGTTTTTTGAAAAGAAAATGAAAAGCTGAAATGTCTTGAGTTAAGTATTCAGCCCATTGTTATGACATGTCTAAATAAATCTAGGAGTACAAATGTGCTTAACAAGTCACCTAATATGCTGCATGGACTCACTTTGTGCAATAATAGTGTTTAACGTGATTTTTGAATGACTACCAAACAACTCAACCACAAAGACCAGAGTTTTCCCATTGCCTGGTGAAGAAGGGCACCTATTGGTAGATGGGAAATTTAAAAAAATAATCTGACACTGAATATACCTTTGAGCATGGTGAAGTTATTAATTACACTTTGGAATGTGTATCAATACACCCTGCCACTACATTATACAGGTGTCCTTCCTAACTCAGTTGCCGGAGAGGAAGGGAATTGCTCAGGAATTTCACCATAAAGTTTTAAAACTTTAAAAAAGTTAAAGAGTTTGACTGTGATAGAAAACTGAGGATGTATCAACAACATTGTAGTTACCCCGCAATACTATCCTAAATGACAGAGTGAGAAGGAAGCATGTACATAATGAAAAATATTCAAAAACATGCATTCTGTTTGCAATAAGGCACTAAAGTAAAACTGCAAAAAATGTGTCAAAGAAATTAACATTATGTCCTGAATACAGTGTTATGTATGGGGCAAGCACAACACATCACTGAGCACCACTCTTCATATTTTCAAGCATGGTGGTGGCTGCATCATGTAATGAGTATGCTTGTCTTTGGCAAGGACTAGGGAGATTGAAGAATCCAGGTGTGTAAAGCTCTTCAAGAATTAACCAGAAAAGCTCACAGTGTAATCACTGCCAAAGGTGATTCTAACATGTATTGACTTAGGGATGTGAATACTTATGTAAATGAGATATTTCTGTATTTCATTTTCAATACATTTAAAAAATAAATAATCCTAAAACATGTTTTCACTTTGTTATTATGGGGTATTGTGTGTAGATGGATGAGAAGAAAAAAAACAATTTAATCAATTTTGAATTCAGGCTATAACACAACAAAACGTGGAATACATCAAGGGCTATGAATAATTTCTGCAGGCACTGTAGCTGAAAGCGACTAAAACCATGTGTCCTTTAGTACATATACAGTAAATTACAATAATAATATTTATTGGCACTTTATGTTATGGTACAGAAATTACCAGGGATTCTCTAATATATATATATATACATACATATATATATATATATATATATATATATATATGGTAAAATTATAATTACATAGTAGTAACCTCTGAATTACTTATTTGTTGGGATTAGATGAATCAGGCACCACTAGGGACTATTTGTCAGTCCATCTGTAATTTGCATGTCTTGTATTCATGGAGTATGTAAAATTAACTATGCAAAACTAGCTAGTTTAAATCCCAGCATATTCAAATATTCTGAGGAACAAGATTTCTAAGGTCCGCTCTCTAAAAGTATTTTCGACATAATCATGTTGAATGTATTGTTTGTAGCTTATAGATTCTTATACTATTGTGCACACACACATCTAAACATCTGAGTAGAGGGTTTGTCCATTGTGGTCCTCCCAGGTGACACACACCCTAGGTCTGTAGGCCATCCTAGTGACATCCAGCTCAGGTTTACACTGGAACCATGTTTGAAGCAGTTGATCCATCTGTTCCTGCTTGGTGATCCCATGGAGTCTCTCCTCCTCTTCATCCACCATGTCTTCTTCCCCCCTGTACCTGACTTCGGGTGAGAGAGGCAGTCTGAGTACTGCGTCTTCCCGCATGCCCTCAAAGAACTGCACAACGCACTTTCGGGCAAAATCGCGGCAGTGAAGCACGCAGGTCTCATCGAAGAGCTTCTGCTCGATGTCCAGGTAGTTGCTCCAGTAGCGCGTCTGGAGGTTGGTGGCGTGGTCGTCGAAACAGGGCTTGATGAGACGGCCCAGTGCACCCAAGAGAATGAAGAAGAGGAGGATAGACCAGCCAATCGCCTGTCAGGAAATACAGTACAATGCATTGGCATTCTCGAATGGAGAGTGGAGGACATCAGTCATCAGGGTGATAGTTTCTGACACACCCCGGTTAAGGAATGGGATTTGACTGTACAAATAATGAACAAAAGCCAGCCTACCTAAGTAGGGCAACAACATTTTTTAAAATCCCTTTGAATACTAAACCCATCAACTCAAATACGCATAGTAAAGACATGAGTTTCAGAGGTATTTAAAAACGGGAGTGCACTCACTTGGGAGTAGCAGCGCACGTAGCGTGAAACAGCTTTACGAAATGTGCTGTTCCTGAAGATCATATCCTCCTTGCAGGGCACCTTGGCCATGAGCTTGATCAGGTCCAGGCCAGTATTGTTGGGCATGCCTGTGAAAGTATAGAGTACAACTAAAGTTTGTGTTTGAGTCCAAGTTCAAATGTTATAGTAGACAAGACTACACTATTTTGACTCTGGGTGAGGGTTTGGGTGAAAGTCAGAGTTAGTTACAGGGCTATGAGTTAAGGTTATGATTGACAGGTGTTTCGGGCTATAGCTACCTGAGAAAGGCTTGGGGTCTACACTCATGCTGAAAGCACAGATGAAGATCTTCCCATCCAGCAGAGTGACCAGAATCCACACCATGGGCGCCAGTAGAGCCCTCTGCATCATGGCAGAGAACATGTACCTGCAGAGGGTTAGGAATAACATCACAATTAATTACAGGAAGTAGTAGTCGTTTTTTGAAAGAAAAGCTGTGACAGTAGTGGTCGTAAACACAGGAGCCTGAGGTGGTTTGACAGCAGCACTTGACAACTCACTTGACAATGGCAGGATTTTTGCTTCTCTTCCCAATGGGTCTCAACCATTCTTCCATCATGACCCCTGTGTGTCGATTGACCAAGATTCCCAGGAAGAAGAATATTAAAGGCGGGACAAACATCACCCCCAGTGCGTAGAGTTTGTTGTATTGTGGAATACAGGGGCAGTTGAAGTCAAAGCTGGTGTAGAGCTTCACACTGATCAGGGCCAGTACAATACAGATTCCATTTGATATGGACTCGGAATTGGACTGAAAATACTGCAGAACTAACTTCAGACGGTCCATGGTTTAGCGAGACCGAAAACTTGAGACACACACGTGATAATGATCCGGTAAAGTGGTCAGACTAGGTTAACACACTGTACAAAAGTAACCGCAAACACCTTAGTTTTAAGAACAAGATTTTCCCTACCACAAAATAGTCCTCACTGAAGAATCAACTTCATTCCATTGTTGAATAAAAAAAGGTATTGACCGTACTAGTATTTTTGTTAGGTTGAGTCAAGAGTCAGAGCAGAGGTTGAAAACACACCAGCCAGGTTAGTGTCATCTGACCACACCCCAGTAGTAGGTGTGCAGGTCGGAGCACACTGACAGAGGCTTTAGGAGAGAACAGAGGGTGTGTTTACTAGCTCCTACTGTGCAGGTGCAACAGAGTTCAACACTGTATAACAATTACTGATCTTTGAATGACAGGTGTTTAATGACTTTGCTGTACTCTTATAAGAGCCAGAGCCTTTTCTACCTATTATTTTTTACTCTGAATAACCTCAATGTGAACTGTTCACGTCAACTTTGTGTCTCACATTGCTTCCCAACCACGACACATTGTTTTATTAAATACATGTGAAAACATGGATACTCCTTTCAAAGACAAAAGGTGCATTCACCAGTGCTGCTTACAGACTATGTACCTCTAAGAAATAGAACTCACATGATCAGAACTACACATTCAAGTGTTGGTTTATTTTTAGAAAATGAGTTGCATACAAAACAATTAAAAGGACATGGTCTCAGCATGCATAAAGTGCTTGGAGTTTAGCTCCAACATACAGTGTCAACGAACCCGTTGCGTGAACAAGATAAGAGTTCAGCATGCATTGTGAAAAGTAATTGATTCCAATTCAAGTGGGGCTTATGAATGATTACTTTAAGTGATTTAATCGTCGCACCTAAAATTGGTAAAGGTCCTACCAGCATCCTAATCCACAGCAAAAACAGCATAATGGCAGTACATACAATATGTTTCAAAATACTTCATTATACAGTGGACAAAACATGCTCTTTCCATGACAGACTGACCAGGTGAAAGCAATGATCACTTATTGATGAAACTTGTTAAATCCACTCCAATCCGTTTAGATGAAGGCAGTATTTTTAAACATATTGTGTGTGTGTGCCATTCAGAGGGTGAATGGGAAAAACAAGAACAGGGTATGGTAGGTGCCAGGTGCACTGGTTTGAGGGTCAAGAATCGCAACGCTGCTGGGTTTCACACAACACAAATGTGTAAGTAAAATGGTCCACCACCCAAATCGACAAGTGTGGGAAGCATTGGCGTCAACATGGGCCAGCATCCGTGTGGAAAGCTTGACACCTTGTAGAGTCCATGCCCTGACGAATTGAAGCTGTTCTGAGCACAACTCAATATTAGGAAGGTGTTCCTAAAGTTTTGGACATTCCGTGTATATGAACACTAGCTTCTGGAAGAAAGGATTCGGTCTCCACTATAACCAACAGCATTTGACAAACTCCACAACAAAAAGTAACATTTACCATAGGCAGTAAGGACATCAAAACTTTAGTATAAACAGTAGTTTCAGGAGAATTGGTTGAGTAATTCCTCTGGTTTCTGTCTGTTGGTTCAGTACTACAACGAACATCAGAGCAGTGGACCCGTAGGATCCAGCTCTAGCTTAAGGTACGCCATTATGAGCATCACATCTGCGCCTCTCAAATTTAGGTCAAGCTGATCTCCGATGATTCTTTGGCTTCAATCACCTTGAAAACTCCAACCTTCTGTTTGGAGCTCCTCTTGGCCTTGTCTGGAAAGAGACAAACTGGTTACATTACACACAATACAACAGAGGCCAAACAAAAGCAAGGTTTCATCAGGTGACCATGTTACGGGGAGAGGCACTGGTGCTCTGCAGTGGTAAAGCATCCTGACAATGGCCGAGGACTTTAGTATATTGTGACGCAGGTATGATCAACATCATTCATGATAACAGTAGTTGTGAATTGAATAGAACCCACAGCTTAACTCACCCAGAAGGTCACTGCGGTCCAGCAGAGCCTCCAGGTCCTTGTCACTAATGACCTTCCCCTTGGTGCTTTTCACTTCCCTGAAAAAAAGAAACAAATCATTAGATAACCATAGACTTCTGACCAACCTAATATAAAATATTTCTGAGTTTAATAATGAAAATATAATATGAAAAATGAAAATGTATCGGGGGGGGGGGGGGTTGGGAAATAACAAAAAAACTAGTACTTCTCGTAATCTCTGGTGTTGAGAAGATCCATCAGCTCAGACACGTCGACGCAGCTCTTGGTCTGTTTGAGCTCAGCCTTTCCTCCTTTGAATTTTTCTAAGAAAAAATAAACAAACGGTACAGTCAGTCTGAATTCAGAGAATTAAATTGTCACATTATTTCAAAGAATTCTATTAAATATTATCCCCAACAATTCCCTCAAGCTGATCATGTCACTGTTCAGACAGCCTAGCTATACAGGAAATGTAGTTGATAGTGCATTAGTAACATTGTCTCAAAGTCTAAACCGTTGGGGGGGGGGGGGTGTTTCTACTAGGCTAATAAATATATTGAATGGTTAAGATGATCATACCATGGATAATTTAGTCATTTGATTTGAGTTTTAGGTACACTTCATTTGATAAAATATTGAATTTGGCCTTTACTACTATAGCCCATAGCACACTCATAAATGTATCATAAGGAATACGGTTTAAAGTGTCTGTCCTATATCTAGGAGATAAGGAAGCTCATCCTGATTTTCAGGATGTCTCACGGTCTGGCAAACGCAGGCCGACATAGGCGGATTTAGATGCAGGCCATGCAATAAAACTGTTCTCTATCTAAAATGTACAGATTTTGATGGGGATGTTTTGTATTATGTCACTTAAATAGACACGGGTGAATTCAAGAATTGAATTGGAATTTCAAAATGAACACACCAGACAGGAGTTCAAATACCACTTCAAATATCTCAATTACTTTCAAAGTAAGTATTCAGATATATTTTATTTGAGAAGACAAGTAGTTGAATATTTAAATGTATTTGGAAATACACTTGGCAAGGTTGTTTTTTGTCCTGGATCAAAAAGGGGCTTAGGTGGTTGGCGTGGCAGGGAGCATGGTCGGCCATCTTGGCGGCATAGAGACATGTTAGCATGTAAGTATATTCCCTGTAATTCTATACATTTCTCCATGGAGCCAAGATACAATTTATGACCCCACCCTCGGAGTGGGGCCACGGCCAGGAATCAGCCATTATTGACACGACCGTGGAGCAATTACAGATAAGTGCCTTGCTTTCACCTTGTCGGCTGGGGATTTGAACTACTGACTCAACGCTCTAACCGAGAAGCTACCTGCCACCCCATGTTTCAATCTATTTTCAAATGCATAGGAATGCATTTAAAATATACAGAAAAAAAATATTTGAAACACAAAACGCAACAACTTCATTGATTTTACATAAGAGGAAATCAGTTTAAATAAATAAATAAGGCCCTAATCTATGGACTTCAAATGACTGGGAATACAGATCTGCATCTGTTGGTCAGATAAATTAGAAAATCCTCACAATGTGCCTCAGGATATCGTCACAGTATTTTTGTACGTTCAAATTGCCATCGATAAAATGCAAATTGGGTTTGTTGTCCGTAGCTTATGCCTGCCCATACCCCCACCATGGGACCATGGGGAACTCTGTTCACAATGTCGACATCAGCAAATTGCTGGTTGTCGACATTGGTTGTGAGGCCGTTTGGACATACTGCCAAATTCTCTAAAACGACATCGGAGGCAGCTTATGAAAATAACATTACTTTATTTCAGTTCATGAAACATGGGACCAACACTTTACATGTTGCGTTTTATATTTCTGTTCCGTGTAAATATTTGATAAAAATACATGTTATGCGCCGTGAATATTCAACACTCAAATACACATGCAATTGAATCCAGGTCTGGAACACACGCGCCACAATAGTTTTCTATTCAGACATACTTAGCAGCTCTTCCATGCACCTTCTATTCAGGTGGGTTTCACATTTACCTCAATGTAATAACAGTTTCGATGTGCCCTGGATGTGAGAGGAGTGGTACTCTACTCACTCTTGTGAATGACCATCTTCTCCAGCTTCCTCTTGGCTGACGCTCTCTCCAGGATCTTCTGGTCAATGGTATTGGCAGTGACCAGTCGGTACACCACCACAGGTTTTGTCTGTCCGATACGGTGGCATCTGTCCTGGGCCTGCAGGTCAGCCTGAGGGTTCTGACAGAAGAAGAGTCCATTAATAAACGTGTGGCTCTAGAAAAATCAGTACCAAACATGTAGCAGTAAGCAACAGTTAAGCTCAACCTGAGGGCATGAGTTCTACACCTACCCAGTCACTGTCAAAGATGATGACCGTGTCAGCAGCAGTCAGGTTGATGCCCAGGCCACCTGCTCTGGTGCTCAGTAGGAAGAGAAACACCTCTGGGTCAGAAGAGAACTTTGTCATCTGCAACAACAAAAAAATATGATGGAAGGATAAGCTCACAGCACAAGAAATAGTGAGGGAGAAAGACTGCTACATGATTATAAGTAGAGCTGCATGATATGGGCAAATGCAAATTGAGCAAACACTGCGATTTATTTGCAATATTATTCTAACTCGATGGTGTGAATATAGTGGGCAACTCCAATAGTGTTGTTTAGCATGACGAGTGAAAAAGCCAGGTAGGAGTGTGGATCAGAAAACCAGTCATCTAGTGCGACCATTTTTGCCTCATGCAGTGCGACGTCTCCTTAGCAAAGAGTTGATTGGGTTTTGATTGTGGCCTGTGGAATGATATCCCTCTCCTCTTCAATGGATGTGCAAAGTTGCTGGATGTTGGCGGGAACTGGAACACACTGTCGTCGTACACGTCGATCCAGAGCATCCCAAACAGGCTGAATGGGTGGCATGTCTGGTGAGTATGCAGGCAATGGAAGAACTGGGACATTTACAGCTTCCAGGAATTGTATACAGATCCTGCCGACATGGGGCCGTGCATAATCATGCTGAAAAAGGAGGTGATGGCGGCGGATGAATGGCATGACAATGGGCCTCAGGATCTCATTACATTCAAATTGCCATCGATAAAATGCAATTGTGTTCTTAGCCTACAGTGGGGCAAAAAAGTATTTAGTCAGCCACCAATTGCGCAAGTTCTCCCACTTAAAAAGATGAGGCCTGTAATTTTCATCATAGGTACACTTCATCTATGACAGACATAAGAAAAAAAATCCTGAAAATCACATTGTAGGATTTGTAATGAATTTATTTGCAAATTATGGTGGAAAATAAGTATAAGTTTCTCAATACTTTGTTATATACCCTTTGTTGGCAATGACAGAGGTCAAATGTTTTCTGTAAGTCTTCACAAGGTTCATACACTGTTGCTGGTATTTTGGCCCATTCCTCCATGCTGATCTCCTCTAGAGCAGTGATGTTTTGGGGCTGTTGCTGGGCAACACGGACTTTCAACCCCCTCCAAAGATTTTCTATGGGGTTGAGATCTGGAGACTGGCTAGGCTACTCCAGGACCTTGAAATGCTTCTTACGAAGCCACTCCTTCATTGCCCGGGCAGTGTGTTTGGGATCATTGTCATGCTGAAAGACCCAGCCACGTTTCATCTTCAATGCCCTTGCTGATGGAAATCTCAAAATCTCACGATACATGTCCCATTCATTCTTTCCTTTACACGGATCAGTCGTCCTGGTCCCTTTGCAGAAAAACAGCCCCAAAGCATGATGTTTCCACCCCCATGCTTCACAGTAGGTATGGTGTTCTTTGGATGAAACTCAGCATCTTTTGTCCTCCAAACACAACGAGTTGAGTTTTTTACCAAAAAGTTATATTTTGGTTTCATCGGACCATATGACATTCTCCCAATCTTCTTCTGGATCATCCAAATGCTCTCTAGCAAACGGGCCTGGACATGTACTGGCTTAAGCAGGGGGACATGTCAGGCACTGCAGGATGAGTCCCTGGCGGCGTAGTGTGTTACTGATGGTAGGCTTTGTTACTTTGGTCCCAGCTCTCTGCAGGTCATTCACTAGGTCCCCCAATGTGGTTCTGGGATTTTTGCTCACCGTTCTTGTGATCATTTTGACCCCACGGGGTGAGATCTTGCGTGGAGCCCTAGATCGAGGGAGATTATCAGTGGTCTTGTATGTCTTCCATTTCCTAATCATTTCTCCCACAGTTGATTTCTTCAAACCAAGCTGCTTACCTATTGCAGATTCAGTCTTCAATTTTGTTTCTGGTGTCCTTTGACAGCTCTTTGGTCTTGGCCATAGTGGAGTTTGTAGTGTGACTGTTTGAGGTTGTGGACATGTGTCTTTTATACTGATAACAAGTTCAAACAGGTGCCATTAATACAGGCAATGAGTGGAGGACAGAGGAGCCTCTTAAAGAAGAAGTTACAGGTCTGTGAGAGCCAGAAATCTTGCTTGTTTGTAGGTGACCAAATACTTATTTTCCACCATAATTTGCAAATAAATTCATTTAAAAAAAAATTTTTCTTCTCATTTTGTCTGTCATAGTTGAAGTGTACCTATGATGAAAATTACAGGCCTCTCATCTTTTTAAGTGGGAGAACTTGCACAATTGGTGGCTGACTAAATACTTTTTTGCCCCACTGTATGGCTGCCCATACCATAACCCCACCACTACCATTGGGCACTCTTCACAACATTGACATCCGCAAATCGCTCACCCACACAACATACAGTTGAAACCGGGATTCATCCGTGAAAAGCACACATCAGCATGCCAGTGGCCATCGAAGGTGAGAATTGTCTACGGAAGATGTTACAACGCCGAACTGCACTTAAGTCAAAACCCTGGTGAGGCCGACGAGCACGCAGATGAGCTTCCCCGAGATGGTTTCTGACATTTTGTGAATAAATGATTTGGTTGTGCAAGGCCACAGTTTCATCAGTTGTCCGGGTGGCTGGTCTCAGACCATCGAGCAGGTGAAAACTTTTATTTCAGCTCATGAATTCAACACTTCACATGTTGCGTTTATATTTTTTGTTCAGTCTAGATATGACATCAATCATAAGGTAAAGAAAAATATAACATTCATGCTTCGCCTATTCCTCTCCGACATACCTTTGCACAAACAATAATCTGATCTAGTCCTACAGCACCATAAGCCTGACTACTCATTACATTCTCCCGCTGCTCTGTCTTTCGCACCTATTTCGGCCATCATTGAAGTAGTTTGTGGTGACGATGGGCATTGTACAAAAAAACGAAGACATCAGCGATTGGGTCGCCTCTAACCAATCAGAGTATCAAAGCCAATAACGAATTTTCAACCGCCGCTTTACCTACGTGTGTTCAGGCTCAACCCATCGGTTTCTGGACCCGAGTCTGGGTTAGAGGTCGACCGATTATGATTTTTCAACGCCGATACCGATTATTGGAGGACCAAAAAAGGCGATAAAAAAAAAATTTGTATTTGTAATAATGACAATTAAAATAAGTGTTAATTCAGTATTGTAACTTAATATCAATAAAATCAATGTATCCTCAACTAGATAATGAAACGTTCAATTTGGTTTAAATAATGCAAAAACAAAGTGTTGGAGAAGAACGTAAAAGTGCAACATGTGCTATGTAAGAAAGCTAACGTTTAAGTTCCTTGCTCAGAACACAAGAACACATGAAAGCTGGTGGTTCCTTTTACATGAGTCTTCAATATTCCCAGGTAAGAAGTTTTACGTTGTAGTTATTATAGGACTATTTCCCTCTATACCATTTGTATTTCATTAACCTTTGACTATTGGATGTTCTTATGGGCACTTTAGTATTGCCAGTGTAACAGTATAGCTTCCGTCTCTCTCCTCGCCCCTCCTTGGGCTCAAACCAGCAACACAACAGCCACCACATCGAAGCAGCATTACCCATGCAGAGCAAGGGAAACAACCACCACAAGGCTCAGAGCGAGTGAAGTTTGAAACTCTATTAGCGCGCGTTAACTAGCCAGCCATTTCACTTTGGTCACACCAGCCTCATCTCGGGAGTTGATAGGTTTGAAGTCATAAACAGCGCAATGCTTGACGCACTGCTGGAAAAATGCACAAAAGTGCTGTTTGAATTAATGTTTACACGCCTGCTTCTGCCTATCACCGCTCAATCAGATACTTAGTTACTTGTATGCTCAGTCAAATTATATGCAACACAGGACACGCTAGATAATATCTAGTAATATCAACCATGTGTAGTTAACTAGTGATTATGATTGATTGTTTTTTTATAAGAGAAGTTAAATGCTAGCTAGCAACTTACCTTGGCTTACTGCATTTGCGTAACAGGCAGGCTCCTTGTGGAGTGTAACGAGAGGCAGGTCATTATTGCGTTGGACTAGTTAACTGTAAATTTGCAAGATTGGATCCCCCGAGCTGACAAGGTGAAAATCTGTCGTTCTGCCCCTGAACGAGGCAGTTAACCCACCGTTCCTAGGCCTTCATTAAAAATAAGAATGTGTTCTTAACTGACTTGCCTAGTTAAAGATTAAATAAAAGGTGTTCAATAAAAAAAAATCTTTAAAAAAAATAAAAAAATCTGCAAATCGGCGCCCAAAAATACAGATTTCCGATTGTTATGAAAACTTGAAATCGTCCCTTCCGATTAATCGGTCGACCTCTAGTCTGGGTAGCCAGGTAAACTACACCAGTGGTATCAGACTGTACTAGCTAGCTACGTTTGCGCTGGCTCAATGCCTTTAGCTAACTAGCGATTAGCTGCTAACACAGATTATTTTGGCCCCAACTTGCTTAGACTAACTAGCTGTTTGCAGAGAGTTCTATACACAAAGTAATAGCAGAATTATAAAAATGTGGATTTATATTAAGATGCAAAGTGGAAAGCAGCATCTTTGTCATTAAGATTTTGTTTCGTTGACCATGAGCGAACTTGGAAGGAACAGCAAGTGGGTAAGGCGAGCAACTGCGCTCCTTGAGTGACGGGCCAGGGCTTGGTGTGCGTGTGCAGCGGGAGAGATGGCTCAAGTAGCAAACTATAAAATCGGACGTTAAACACCATGGAGAGGAGCTTCAAAATATTGCAGACATTTACAATTTAAACATTGCAATATCAAATGTCAATATCAAAATTAGATTAATCGTGCAGTCCTAATTATAAGCGCTTTATGACTGCTTTAAAGAGGACAATTCCATTGTGGGGAGTAGACCATGCCACTACTCACGTTCTCTTCTCTGTCGGGATAGGCCATGCTCCCATCCAGTCGGCTGTATTGGTAACCCCGCAGGTAGCAGTAGTCCATTAGGATATCCAAGATGGACGTCATCTGGCTGAAAATCAGCACCTGTCAACAAGGTACACAACAGGTCAGAAGTGGCCACAAACATCTTACAATAAATACATATTCATGGTCAAGTAACATTTTGGGGGATTAAAAATCAATCACTTGACTGAGGACATCAAGTATAACAACTGAATTTGGACGTTTACCTTGTGTCCCCTCTTCTTCAGCTCTGGCAGCATTCTGTCTAGAATGAGGAATTTCCCTGAGGTCTGGACCAGTTGCTCATCAATCTGCAATGGAAAGAGAGTCAAAGGGTGAAACAAGATCATGCATTTACATGAGCTACACCAACTGGCAGTCTAACTCCCTATACACTGACAAAGCCTCTACTTAGCAGTGCTGAGAGAAGTTATGAATGCACCCACAACATTCAATGGCCATGTCATTTCTACATAATTTGGTCACAGCCATTTCAATCGCGCAGGGCCTTTACCTTGAACTCCTGTGTGGCCGGGTCCAGTGGGTACTCTATGAGATAGGGGTGGTTACAGCACCTCTTCAGCAGCATGAGGATGTTCTGCAGTTTCAGGTTGATTTGGGAGTCCAGGGGCATCTGCACGTCAACAACCGGGGCGGGGCTGAAGAGGACCGGGACAGGCAACGAGTTAGTGAGTTGCCCCAGCAGAGGTCTCATGTGCAACTATCAACTGCAAGTCTTTAGTTAATTTATTTTAAAAAGGGAGCACACGTTAAAATGTTTAACATTCAGGGGTAAAAATGAATTGGTACAATCATGTAGTTTGTCTTCATGGACACGTGTGTATCCGATGTATCAAGTCGTATAACAGAAAAGATAGACTTGATAAACTATCATTGGTATGACCAGTGCACCCCCTAGTGAGTAAAGGCACAAGCATACAAATAGAATCATCCCATTTCTATGGGCACCGCAGTGTTTGAGTCACACAGAACACTACCATAGTAGAAGATATTCTGACCTCTGCTCAGCCTCCTTCTGAACCCTCTCCAGGTATTTCTCCAGGTCGTAGGGCGTGTCACCATCAGTCTCTTTGTAGTCCACAGGCCTCCTGGTCCTGCGCTTAGGCCTGCCGTCGGTCGTCAGCACCACTGGAGCCTCCACCTGACACGTCAAAGTCTATTAGAAAGCTCCTTCAAACAAAGTCTGGCCTCTGAAAAGTTGGCAATACATACATTTGCCATTCTATATAACAGCGTAGCAGTGAATTGAGGGCCTTACCTTCACCTGGCCCAGCACTTTGGCGATGGTCTTGTTGACCACAGCAGTGTAAAAAGACTCCTGTTTGACAGTGAGTGGGGCGTACACAACAATCTCCTTTTTGGGCGGCACCTCCAACGTCACATCAGACTTCAGTCTTCTCAGCAGGAATGGCGTCAGAATCTGGAGATGAAAGAGACGGTTTATAGACTACCTACAGGTTTAACCATTTGATCTTCCCCAGTGTATTGCAGAGCTAGTCAGTCAGAGGGCTTACCTGGTGGAGCATGTGCAGGATGTTCTGCTCTCGTTCGTTAGCCACAACATTTTTTGCGTCCGAACCAATGGTGTCGATGTCAAACCACGACTCAAAGCTGTAGAGATATAGGTGAAGCGCAATTAAACTTTTTTTTTAACACGACAAAATAAAAACATTCCATATAGTCCCATTCCAACAGTAGAAACAGACATGTCCCCTACCTCTTGAGGTCGTCAAACACCTCAGGCAGAAGGAAGTTGAGCAGTGACCACAGCTCAGCTAGATTGTTCTGCAGCGGTGTGCCCGTCAGGAGCAGCTTATTGTCCGTGGGCAGCATCTTCAATTCCCTCACCAGTCGGCAGTTCAGGTTCTTGATCCTGTGGCCCTCATCCACAATCAGGTACTTCCAGTGGAAGCGCTGGGGAGGAAAAGCAAGGGGGTTATCAGTGAGAGGTTGAATGGGTTAAATAGGTGGCACAACTTGTAGTACACATGCATAACTCAACTTCTACGCAAATTTACCTTTGATATCAATGCATTATTTGCATGAAAAGGAAAGTTATGCTCATGCCTTTCAAAAGATAAGAGCTTAGTATTGTAAGTTCCAACCAACATCTACATCAGAATACCAAAATAACATGTAACTTCTACAGCCTACATAGAATGAAAGGAGCAGGCGAGTTGGGCCTACCTGCAGAAACTTCCTGTCTATCATGGCAATCTCAAAGGAGGTGACCACCACAGGTAACATGTTGTGAGGTCCCTGGGGCTTACGAATCTGCTTTAACAACGCCATCCTATCCTTAGCAGGTCCATGGTACAGCTGCACTGACACCTTACAACACAAGATGAACAAAGACAATTTAACAGTGAAGTCAGTAATGGCATTGGTGATACAATTTTCATGTCATGTGTATCAATAGCACAACTTCTGTAATACCTGGAATGCTTATTTTTAGCAAGGAGTGTTTTTTATTTTTTTTTACCTCTGGAGTGAAGCGCTTGAACTCATTGATCCAGTTGGGCAGAGTGGACAGGGGGGCCACTACCAGGAAGGGACCCATCACCTTTCTCTCCAACATCATGGCCACGTGGGCGATGCACTGGATTGTCTTCCCCAGACCCATCTCATCTGCCAGGATCCCATTGATACCATTCTCCCACAACATCTGGAGAAAACAAATTACAAACACACCAAGGAGGATATAAAATACTGCATCTGTGATCAAACAAAGAAAATGTGCATAACCAACAGTCCACACTCACCCTGAGCCACTCCACACCCTCTATTTGGTAAGACCTCATGACTCCCCCAGTGAAGAGCAAGGGCTGCTGGGCGGGCACAGCCTGCCCGTTCACCTTCCTGTCTGGGTCCAGTAGATGCTTGGCATTGTCTCTCACAGTCTCCGACAGACGGCCCTTGATGTCAGCATTGGAGTCACTCATCTTTTCGATGTCCTCTGCTTCTAACTTCTTCATCCCAGGGACCTCCTGTTTTTCATGTACAGACATATATTGACATTTGGAGGTACGGTACATCTAAAACACCCTCCAAGTTCCTGACTCTAAGAGTAAATCAGTCCAATAATGTCCCTTGCAGTGAATAAACAAAAGTCCTTTACCTCTTCCTCCACTTTACATTTCTTGGCCTTGGACATAATTTCCTGAAACAAAAACATGGCCAAAAAATAACATGTTAAAAAATGTCAAATAGAGTGAAATAGGCCTTGATTTATATGTTGAGAGACAGTTTACCTCTTTAGACATGACATCAGCAATTTTATAGTCTTCCTCCCTCTTCCTTTTATTTTTTTCAACTGAAAAAACAAAGAAACTTAAGTCGGAAATTGACACTATAGACTGTTTCCACATCAACTAGAGGGGAACTCAATTGTCATGGATGCAAAGTAACGGAACACAAGTGCTACATACCTCTCCCAGCCTTTCTGCCAATGCTCTGTGACAGAAAAGTTAATAAGGTTAGTGATTAAGGACCTGCAGGCAGTAATTGTAACTGAAACAAACAAAAAAATGACAACGTAAAACTCACCTTCTCTGCCTTCTTTTCCAGTTTTTCTTTCTTCAGCATTTCCTGAGTTTACAGGGAAAACAGTTAGATATGGCTTTTAAAAGACTCCTCATACTCGTTGGGTAGATTTGACCATTGCCTTTCCATGCATTTTCTGACCATCAAACATGAGTGAGAAAGCAATTAGGGATAGCTAGAGCAAAGTTCTACATGACCGCAGAGGGGGACTGGGAAGATCAGGGCTAAGGTACATTACTGTGGTCATTTGCTCACCCATCACACATGAGCTGTAACAGGATACGTAGTTGTACAATATGCTGTGCAAGGGCAACTTCTAATGTTCATATCCTTTGCACTGGTATTCGACTTACCTCCTGCTGCTGCTGTTCCATCTTCGTAAGAAGAAATTTGGAATATATGTTACTTTTCTCCAGCAAGTGTTGCAGTCTCTTGAAGCGAATGTCATGAGTTTCCTTCCTCTGAGCTTCTCGAGCCTAGTAAATAAAAAAATAAAAAAAACACATGCCAATGTTGGGCATTAACATCCACACTTGCCAAACAAGATCAATACAGTTTTCAAATATGTTCAAACATTTTTTTGAACAAAGAAACCTTTTTCATAATCTCCTCTTCTTTTTTCTCTCCTTTCTCCACCAACTGCATCTCCTCCTCCTCCATCTCTTTTGTGATGACAACTTCAGACACCGCATTTTCAGCTTTCACACTTGCAGCTGCTGAAAACAAGTGGTGATATGGTTATTATGATATGGTTCATTTACATGAAGGGGAGAATCCTCAATTAGCTAGCAACTTCTAATTATAGATAGTTAGTACATGCCATTTAGCCACCGCTGGCCAATTAATGCGTTAACTTTACTTACAATTTCCAGGCAAAGTCTCCTCCATAGCCGTACCCAGCGGTTCTTCAGATTCGTTAGGCTTCGGACAATGAGGAGACACGCTTCGGGTTTCTTCTTTTACACTGTGTTGTGAGTGAATATTCAATGAATAAGAGTGTGATAAATAGCCTTGCCTGTGTTAACTGTATGGCAAGTTAACAGTTCAGCTAGCTAGCCTTGAAGCTATGAAACACCACACTAATGTTATTAACATTACGCTCTGGCAATTGCTTCGTCCCGTGACTAACCATTGCAAGCGGTTCATTTTGGAAGCCAAGCATCGTTGATCAACCAAATCTAAAATATTCAGTTTCACCAAGATAACGTTTCCAAACAAGAGGCATATCCAATAGCTCTAGGAACAATACTTAACTTCTTTGGGGTAGGGGGCAGTATTGGGAATTTTGGATGAAAAGCGAACCCAAATTAAGCTGCCTGCTACTCAGCCATAAAAGCTAGAATATGCATATAATTAGTAAATTTGGATAGAAACACTGGTTTAAAACTGTTTGAATGATGTCTGAGTATAACAGAACTACTGGCAGGCAAAAACCTGAGAAGAAATCCAACCAGGAAGTGGGAAATCTGAGGTTTGTAGTTTTTGAACTCAGCCCCTATCGAATACACAGTGGGATATTGGTCATTATGCACTTCCTACAGCCTCCACTAGATGTCAACAGTCTTTAGAAACTTGTTTGATGCTTCTACTCTAAAAGAGGGGCTCATAAGAGCTCTTTGAGCGAGTGGTCTAGCAGAGTGCCACAAGCTCAGTCTCGCACGCTCACCTAAAAAAGGTAGCTACGTTCCACTTCATTTCTGAAGACAAAGGAATTGTCCGGGTGGAACATTATTGAAGATTGATTCTATACATCATTTGACGTGTTTCTACTAACTGTAACAGAGCTTTTTTGACTTTGTCTGAAAATAGTGAACTCGCTTTATGAATGTGGATTACTGGACTGAACGCGCTAACAAAAGGAGCTATTTTGACAAATGATGGACATCATCGAACAAAACAAACATTTGTGGAACTGGGATTCCTGGGAGTGCATTCTGATGAAGATCAAAGGTAAGTGACTATTTATAATGCTATTCTGACTAATGTTGACTCCACAACATGGAGGATATATGTATGGGCTCAGAGCTCTACTCAGATTATAGCATGGTGTGCTTTTTCGGTGAAGATCTTTTAAAATCTGACACAGCAGTTGCATTAAGGAGAAGTAGATCTAAAATTCCATGCATAACACTTGTATCTTTTATCAATGTTTATTAGGAGTATTTCTGTAAAATTGATGTGGCGCTCTGCAAAATTACCGGATGTATTGGAACTACTGAACGTAATGCGCCAATGTAAACTCTGATTTTGGGATATAAATATGAACTTTACAGAACAAAACATACATGTATTGTGTAACATGAAGTGCTATCAGTGTCATCCAATGAAGATCAAAGGTTAGTGATAATTTTTTTCTATATTTCTGCTTTTTGTGACTCCTCTCTTTGGTTGGAAAATGGCTGAATGCTTTGTGACTAGTTGCTGACCTAACATAATAATACATTGTTCTTTTGCGGAAAAGCGTTTTTGAAAACAGACACTGTGGTTGGATTAACGAGAAGTTTATCTACAAAATTGTGTAAAATACTTATGTTTGAAGAATTTTAATTAGGCGTCTTGCAGTTTCTCTGGCTGTGGAGAGGTGGGACGCTCACGTCCCGAACGGTCCCAGAGGTTAACGTTACGATTTGACGTCTTGAATGTGTCCTTCGCTATCAAATAAGTGTAAAAAAAAAAAAAAAAAAACGTTATCCAGGGTCTCCCATTTTCCGTATGTAGAAGATCGACGGTTACGTATGTAACCACGGTTATGTGAGTTATATGGATCACTCCAATATACTCCGCGGCAGAGTGATACATCCAAGGTGAGAATTTACAGATTGATCAATATAGCTCACATAACCGTGGTTACATATGTAACCTTTGTTAGGTTTCACTATATTGGATCACTCCAATATATTGGTATACCCATACCAGATTAGTCAGTGCTAGAGGTACCTGGCCAGCCAGCAGCAAAGTCCCAGCGCGTGACCGAGAGACAGTCAATCTGGAAGGGGTGTCCCGGCACAATCCCCGGAAAGGGAAGCGACGCCCTTGGCCTGTCCATCCACCCCGCATGGCAGGCAGATATAGCAGCCAAATACCATCTCAGTGTAGAGGCTGTCAAACACTCATCCAAGCGAGACTGCAGGTATTGGAGAACACACTGCACCCCGCATGACTTGGGGTCTGCAAGGTGTTCATTACACCCTCCTGTAGTCCTAACATGAACCATTGGTGCCGTTCAGTGGCCAAGCCCACAGACTGGAGGTGGTGCGGCCTTGGATGCCACAGAGTTCCCCCGACCTGAGACAGCAGGTCCGGTCTCAGGGGAAGTTGCCATGGTGTACCAAACAGGGACAGGAGAAGTCTTAACCAGGGTTGTCTGGGACAGTATGGGGCCACCGGAAGCAGACGATGCTCTGCCATCCCGGTCCAGCACAGCCTGGATCAGGGGAAAAGGGGGAAATGCGTAAGCTCCAGCCTGGCCAATCGTGAGCCAGATCATCCAAGCCCAAAGGCCCTGGTGGCTGTGACATGGAGTACCACAGGGGGCTGTGTGCATTGTCCAGAGAGGCAAACTGGTCCACCTGCAACCTCCTGAACTTGTCCCACAGGCGATGCACCACCTGGGGATGTAGGCTCCAGTCAAGGTGACGGGCCCTCCAAGAGCATATCCGCTGCCACATTTAGTATGCCAGGTACGTGTGCTGCGCGTAGAGACGCTAGACATCCCTGAGCACAGAGAAGGAGCTTCTGTGCCATAAGATGGAGGCGGTGGGACCTCAGTCCACACTGATGGTTGATGTAAGCCACCACCGTGGTGTTGTCCATTCTCACCAGGACAGGTCTTACCTTCAGGTATGGATGGAAAGACCGCAGGGCCAGCGGTAGAGGTGGGACCTGTAGTGCATTGATGTGCGTGCCACTCCAAGGGGGTAGCCAACAGCCGCTGGCCGACCCGCCTTTGGCCCCCCCCGACGAAAGTCGTCGAGGCAAGAGAAGATGGCCAAAACCGGGAGAAGACCATTTTGGGAAAAACAGGCTGTTGCTTCACCTCACACTGTGCCCCTCTCTGCTGTCGTCCCTTAGCACGAGGCGATGGGGCAGGAGAGGGACCCCACCGTTGTTCCGGTGCAGGTATGTGGCGACAGTCCGTCTGCCTTGGACCCAGGGCCTGAAGAGGTAGCGTGAACTGTCTCAGGGCCTCCAGGTCCCCACGAACGTTATCGGTCTGCTCTATAATGTCATCAACCCGTGGGCCAAAATTAGCCCTGGGGTGATGGGCAAATGTGCTCTGGAGAGCAGCTGGCAGACATGATTGGGCCAGCCAGACACGGCGCCAGGAGGTAACCATCTGCACCATGGCCCGTCCATTGGCGCAGGCCACATCCTTCTGGAGTAGAGAAAGCAGGCGAGACACCTCCATCACTTCCCAGAGGAGCTCCTAAGTACCCTCCTGCAGCCAGGAAAACAGAGTCTGCAGGTAGGCCTGCAACAGCATGGTCGTGTTGGTAAGGCAGCCAAGAGAGCAGAGGGACCCATATGTGGCTCTCAAGTCCACATCAAAGACTCTTTGGGGGAGGGGGCTCTACAGTTAATGTCTCAACAGTGGCAGCCCACCATTCTGCAGGAGAAAGAACAAGAAATCCCTGTAGAGGAATTAGCTGAGAACCCGAGTAAGGTAATTATTAGCAGATAAACTGAAGCAATTCACAACACATACACAACTGCCGACTGGCTTGTTTTGTAAGGTAAATACAGTTTGTGGCAGCGAGAGCCACCAATATATTAATGGATGCATACAGAGTTGTAATGAACGCTAATGAAACACAAGCACGACAAACCACGGGTGGAAGATAGAGATCAACCCCACGCTGTAATTGCAGCACGCAAACAGCCAGTGAGTAACTTCCACGCGAGTTATTAGAATTATCAGTGACTTACCAAGCATGCTTCAGAAAGTTTGTACCTCAAACCATAGGAAAAATGAAAGGGAACGTGTGTCGCTCAGTAGACAATGGACCTGATGGGAGAGCTCAGAGCTTCTGCTCTTTTTCTGTCCATAAGAAACAATTGGAAGCAGCAGGGCAGGCCAGGAGCAAGGAAGGAGGGTGTGGTCAAGCAAGGCATCCCGAGGCTAGATGCCCTAAGGTCTTTATCAGAACAGGCGTAGATTAGTTTTGCCCTTTTCTTTTCCAAACATTAAAAAAAAGAAAAAATAAGAGAAATAAATAATTGAAATTATAGCTCACAACTATGCAGGGGGAGAGGGGTGGGGGCACTAAGGAGTGCATTCACATATATCTACACATTTTTATACACAATTGATTTTATTTTTTCCTTCTTTCCTCTCTTCTAGGTCAGTTTCAGCATTATGCACATGGGTGTATCTGTGGTCCATTTGGCCTGTCCCACCGCTTCCTTCAGTGATGCGTTGTGAGTGGCTCTGTTGATGAACTTCTGGCCAATGATTGACTGTCTATTGTTGATTGATGTCAGTCCATATATGCTGTTGACGTAGTGATTGCTTATACATCTTGGAAGTCTGTAAGCCATTTTTATTGCCATGTTTTGGACTAGCTGTAGCCGATTCATCTGCTGCGGTGAAGCTGTTATCCAGGCTGGTAGGGCGTATTCAAAGAGGGATCGGATGCGTGTGTCACGGCCATGGGATCTATATTTTTATAAGGGTGGACCCCAGCCGTATACAGTAAATCGAAATCCTCACCTCCGAAAGAGTCTTTCCCACCGCGGAGTGATCCAATACAGTGAAACAATCGTTTTTACCCTTACACTACTATGTGGTAGAATGGACTACAATTGCAGCCCACAAGCGGAAAATAGGAGAAATTGCTGTATACAAACGTGTTTTAAAAACACTTATTTGATAGCGAAGGACACATTCAAAAGTATTCACATATAAATATTATTCTAGAGAAACTAAAATACATCTTGGCTGCAAACGTTATTTTGATGAAACCGAATAGTTTAGATTTGGTTGATCAAAGGACGCCAGCCTACAGAAGTTTTTGCAACGAGCCATCGACATGGGTTACTACTTAACCTTATCTAGCTGCTTGGAACAACAAAGTCTTGAAACAAACAGAAGGACTTACCAACTCATATTGAAAAACTGCCAAACTAGATATGTAGTCAACTGTTTACTACTATTTTCCTGGGATATTTGTTTGAAGAACCGTTTAAAGCAAGTTACACAACATAAAGCATGCAGTAGTCTGTGTGTGAGATTGTATAATGAAGAAGGCGGAGCTTCAACATTTCGCGCCAAAGTGGATGCAACCAATGTAAAAGACAGGGGTGTCTGATATTTTGCTAAACAAAGTCTCTATATTTTTGGTTTGCAGAGCATCGAAAGAGAGAAGACTTGCTAGTATGATCATTACCAACATCATATACACATTTTACTCACTACTTAACGGTTTAGAATGCGATATGAAATCGCTTGATGAAACATGTACCCCTTCTTAGGATATCTAGATCCATTGCCTTAATATTTCCCGCAAAACTCTTGTGTTCATTCATTCGTCGACACAGTGGGTGATTCGTTTTGCATGGCCTGGCCAGGCGCCCGGTGTATATGTTAGACCATTCCATTGGTCCTTCAACGGAAATTGCAAAATGTTTCTACATAATATTCAGAATCTCCAGCACCACCCCAACATCAACATATGTGAAAATGGCACGTTTCTATGTTTTTTTTTGGGGGGGGGGGGGGGGATATAGAAGATGATACCTATAATTTGTCACCAGAGTGGTTTGTTTACATAGCAGGTTAGGATAATTAACGTGGCTGGTTAGGTCAATTATCGTGGCAGGTTAGGAGAATGAGGTTATGGTTAGGGGTAGGCTTTGCTACAATGTTGCAGTTGTTGATAAATTAGATAAAGAATGATAGCAGCAAACTCAACTGCATCCTTCAATGTGGCAGAAGGCTTGTTCATAACAAAACCCTTTGATATTGCCAACCACTTTAATAACTTTTTTGTTGACAAGATTAGAAAACTTAGCCATGACATTCAGCCGTCTTCATCGACCTGGCCAAGGCTTTCTACTCTGTCAATCACCATATTCTTATCGACAGACTCAGTAACCTCGGTTTTTCTAATGACTGCCTTGCCTGGTTCAGTGTGTCAAATCGGAGGGCATGTTGTCCGGTCCTCTGGCAGTCTCTATGGGGGTGCCACAGGGTTCAATTCTCGGGCCGACTCTTTTCTCTGTATATATCAATGATGTTGCTCTTGCTGCGAGCGATTCCCTGATCCACCTCTACGCAGACGACACCATTCTGTATGCTTCTGGCCCTTCCTTGGACACTGTGCTATCTAACCTCCAAACAAGCTTCAATGCCATACAACACTCCTTCCGTGGCCTCCAACTGCTCTTAAACGCTAGTAAAACCAAATGCATGCTTTTCAACCGTTCGCTGCCTGCACCCGCACACTCGACTAGCATCACCACCCTGGATGGTTCCGACCTAGAATATGTGGACATCTATAAGTACCTAGGTGTCTGACTAGACTATAAACTCTCCTTCCAGACTCATATCAAACATCTCCAATCTAAAATCAAATCTAGAGTTGGCTTTCTATTCCACAACAAAGCCTCCTTCACTCACGCCGCCAAACTTACCCTAGTAAAACTGACTATCCTACCGATCTTCGACTTCGGCGATGTCATCTACAAAATAGCTTCCAATACTCTACTCAGCAAACTGGATGCAGTTTATCACAGTGCCATCCGTTTTGTCACTAAAGCACCTTTATACCACCCACCACTGCGACCTGTATGCTCGAGTCGGCTGGCCCTCGCTACATATTCGTCGCCAGACCCACTGACTCCAGGTCATCTACAAGTCCATGCTAGGTAAAGCTCCACCTTATCTCAGTTCACTGGTCACGATGGCAACACCCACCCGTAGCACGCGCTCCAGCAGGTGTATCTCACTGATCATCCCTAAAGCCAACACCTCATTTGGCCGCCTTTCGTTCCAGTTCTCTGCTGCCTGTGACTGGAACGAATTGCTAACGAATTGTTAATTGTTTACTCCATGTGTAACTGTGTTGTCTGTTCACACTGCTATGCTTTATCTTGGCCAGGTCGCAGTTGTAAATGAGAACTTGTTCTCAACTAGCCTACCTGGTTAAATAAAGGTGAAATAAAATACAATAAAATACAATAAAAAACAACAAACACAGAGCCTTCATATTCATGCATAATGGACCAAGTAATGAAATACAAGCACTGTAGTTTTGAGTTCTGCAAAGTTGGTGTGGAAGAGGTAAAAACATTGTTGCTATCTATCAACAAGGACTAGCCACCTGGTACTGACAACCTTGATGGTACAGTAAATTGCTGAAGTTGGTAGCGGAATACATTGCGACTCCTGTTTGCCATATCTTCAATTTAGGCCTAGAAGACTGTGTGCCCTCAGGCCGGAAGGGAGGCAAAGGTCATTCCACTGCCCAAGAATAGCAAAGCACCCTTTAATGGTTCAAACGGCCGACCAATCAGCCTGTTACCGATGCTTAGCAAACTTTTTTGTATTTGGTAAAACACCATTTTTTCCAATGTTATTTAATAGAAAACGAATTAACAACAGACTTCCAGCATGCTTATAGGGAAGAACACTCAACATGCTCGGCACCAACACAAATGACTGATGATTTGCTAAAATAAATTGATAATAATAAGATTGTGGGAGCTGTTTTGTTAGATTTCAGTGCAGCTTTTGATATCATTGATCATAACCTATTGCTGAAAGAAATGAGATGTTATGAATTTACATCCTCTGCCTTATCATGGATTGAGAGTTATCTATCTAATAGAACACCGAGGGTTTTCTTTAATGGAAGCCTCTCTAATGCAAATTCAGTTTAGTGCGGTGTACCACAGGACATTCAGCTTGGGACATTGTTTTCTGTTTTTACTCATGACCTTCCACTGATCTTGAAAAAAGCCTGTGTCTTTGTACACTGCTGACTCAACCGTATTCACATTAGCTATGACAGTAAAATAAATAACTGACACCATTAACATAGAGCTCCAGTCCGTTTTAGGATGGGTAACTAGAAATAGTTGCGCTTAATATCTCAAACTAAAAGCATAGTTTCTGGGACAAATCACTCACTCAACCCTAAACCTGATCTAGATCTATTACTGAATAATGTGGCGATTGATCAAGTTGAGGAGACTAAACTGCTGGGTGTAACCCTAGATAGCAAGCTGTCATGGTCAAAACATATAGAATCAAAGGTTGCTAAAATGGCTAGTCTGTCCATGATAAGGTGTTGCTCTGCTTTTTTGACATCTAAATGAACCAGGCAGGTCCTACAGACCCTATTTTTGTGGTCATATGCTTCAAAGAAGGACATATGAAAACTGCAGTTGGTCCAGAACAGAGCAGCATGTATTTCACTTAGCTGTACTGTACATGGAGGACAAATGTCACTAGTATGCATGTCAATCACTCCTGGCTCAAAGTTGAGGAGAGACTGACTGCATCACTATTGTTCTTTGTGTGAGGTGTTGATGGGTTAAATATACCAAACTGTCTGTTTAAGTAGTTGGCACACAGTTTGGACACTCATTGATACTACACCAGACATTCAGCCAGAGGTCTCTTCACAGCCCCCAGGTCCAGAACAAAGGCTGGGAAATGCACAGTTAAATAGAGCCATGCCTACATGGAAATCTCTGCCACCCCAGGTAACTCAAGCTAGCAATATAACAAGATTTTAAGAAAAAACTGGGGTCTGTGAAGAGACACAGACATTTTATATATTTTGAATTGTATTTTTCATTGTATTATGTATTGTAAAATATAGTGTTAGTTATTTTATTTGTTGTATTTTGTTTCCTGTTTGGACCCCAGGAAGAGAAGCCTAATTGGGGATTCTAATAAAATACTAAACCTGTTGTCCCCGACGCAACCACTAGATGGAGGTGTAGGCATACTCCATTTAGCCACAACTGTAGAAACGTAAACAAACCATCTGTAGCACAAATCAGCAGTATCAATAAGTAGGCTATGTTCATCATACTATAACCTATTAGTAATTGAAGACATCTGAATGTAATTCATGTTTTGAAAAAAAGTACGTTGTTTGGACAAGAAAGATTATCCCTTATCATAACACTATCCATTCCAGATGAGAATATTGTGTTACTTTTTCCTCCTCAGTAACCAGGTTTCCCTCCAACCTTTTTACGTGAGTAAAGTCAATTTCGGATATAAAATGACAGGTCTGATGGAAACAGAACATTTTCCGGTAAACTTTCCAAATGTCTACAAAATAAAATACGCTAGACAGTGTTGGTAAAATTAATTATGTGAGAGATGTTGGTGGAGACGCTTTTATGCGCAAATATTTATATAATAACCATCACATCGAAGTAAACTTGGAGACGCGATGACATGTTGTGTGGTCCTGCCACTATGACTTGTCGGCAAAGCATGCAGTTTATTAGGCTACAGATGAAATATATTATGATAACCACAGGGTGGTGAACGTGCAAGGTGATGAGCTTGATGTTCCTTTTCGATAAATATCAAGGGTCTTATAATGGTAACATGATCATCGATGCTTGGCTTCCCTTTGACAAAATAATCTTGCTATTTTGTCCACTATAATCTCATCATGTTGGCCAGTGGTTCCCAACCAGGGGTACTAGAACTGAATTGGCCTATGTACAGGGGGTACTTGAAAAGACTCATGAGTCCATATGGTTACTGGTACAATGCACGTGAAGAGGTACTTCAGGAGTACTCCGGGCAGAGCAAAATTCAGTTCTGTAGTAGGGTAACCAAAAAAGGTTGGGAACCACTGATGTAGGCTATATGTGCGCTTAAGCCAACAGTGGGGAATAAGAGTACAGTGATGGGCCTCAACATCATGATTTAACTGGACAGCACTATATAAGGCAGAACCAAAGTCGTCAGGTCCAGAGTCATTCTCCCTGTCAGGTCCAGCATCAGTTTCTGTGGCAGGACCAGCGTCATTCTCCCTGTCAAGTACAGAGTAATTTTCCTTGTCAAGTTCAGAGTCAGTTTCCCTGTCAGGTCGAGAGTAAGTTTCCCTGTCAGGTCGAGAGTAAGTTTCCCTGTCAGATCCAGTCAATTTCTCTGTCAGGTCCAGAGTCAGTTTCCCTGTCAGGCCCAGAGTCATTCTCCCTGTCAGGTCCAGTCGTTCTCCCTGTCAGGTCTAGAGTCAGTTTCCCTGTCAGGTCCAGAGTCGTTCTCCCTGTCTGGTCCAGAGTCGTTCTCCCTGTCAGGTCCAGAGTCAGTTTCCCTGTCAGGTCCGGAGTCGGTTTCTCTGTCAGGTACAGAGATGTTCTCCCTGTCAGGCCCAAAGTTATCAGCACTAGGCTTTGAGCCTTCAGCCGTTAAGTTTCGCTGTGTCCAGCTCTAGTCGGCCCTCAGTCCACTGCTCTGCCAGGCTATAGGTTCTCTGCCCCACTAGGTCTGCAGCATCTGCCCTCGTTCTCAGCCTGTACCCAGTCGCCTATACTAGCACTAGACTACACGATCCCTGCTCGACTAGATTTGCAGCCTGCACCATGCCTGGCTTGAAATCCTCAGATTTAGTAGTGAGTTCCAATTCCCCTGCCCTGCTAGGCCCTCAGCTCCCTGACCTGGGGGAACCACCATTCCCTGACCCGGGGGGCCTGCTGTCTCTAGTTCTGGGGGGTCGCCTGCCACCTGCCTTGGACGACCCTCAGCCACCTCCAGATCCTTGATGATCATTGCCCAGGGATCGCCACATGGTCCACCATGGGAGTCATCGCTTTCAGCAGTGGTGAAAGAGTCACCAGCCTCAACCACAGCCAGCGAGCTGCCAACAACAGTTGTGGCCGGCATGCAACATTCCGCCACCACAGTACGCGAGCCACTTGCTTCAGCCGTGGCCAGTCTCCGGCATTGCACTCAGTATCTAAGCATAGGGCCCAGCTGACCTGCACCAGCTGAGTTAGAGGGCCCTCCCCCACCCGCTTGGCATTCCATGGGGCGGCCCAGGACTGTCTCTGCGTATCAGTGTGTCAAATTAATTAATCACTGTCTTTTGTTGAATTTATATAACAACATTCCGACCTTGTTTAGCATTATCTAGTCCAAATTTGGCATGATTCCTCTATTTGTATCCATTTGTGTCACTTTCAAGAGGGGCTTTTATTTTGAAGGCAAACTATAAATGCCACTATTGTGGCTAATCCTTACTGTGGCTAGTTTCACATAGGTGTCGGACCATTTAAGACGCGGGAGCCGGATGAAGCTAGTTAGCTTCTTATAACGTTAGCTTGGTCATGTGGTTTGGTAAGAAGAATGCCCCTCTTCCCACAGGTGTTATTACTATCTCTGAAGGTTTAGAGCTTGAGGTAGTCACCTCATACAAGTACTTGGGAGTATGGCTAGACGGTGCACTGTCCTTCTCTCAGCACATATCAAAGCTGCAGGCTAAAGTTAAATCTAGACTTGGTTTCCTCTATCGTATTAACTACTCTTTTACCCCAGCTGCCAAATTAACCCTAATTCAGATGACCATCCTACCCATGCTAGATTACGGAGATGTAATTCATAGATCGGCAGGTAAGGGTGCTCTCGAGAGGCTAGATGTTCTTTACCATTCGGCCATCAGATTTGCCACCAATGCTCCTTATAGAACACATCACTGCACTCTATACTCCTCTGTAAACTGGTCATCTCTGTATACTCGTTGCAAGACCCACTGGTTTATGCTTATTTATAAAACCCTCTTAGGCATCACTCCCCCCATCTGAGATATCTATTGCAGCCCTCATCCTCCACATACAACACCCGTTCTGCCAGTCACATTCTGTTAAAGGTCCACAAAGCACCCACATCCCTGGGTCGCTCCTCTTTTCAGTTTGCTGCAGCTAGCAACTGGAACGAGCTGCACAAACACTCAAACTGGACAGTTTTATCTGAATCTCTTCATTCAAAGACTCAATCAGGGACACTCTTAATGACAGTTGTGGCTGCTTTGTGTGATATATTGTTGTCTCTACCTTCTTGACCTTTGTGCTGTTGACTGTGCCCAATAATGTTTGTACCATGTTTTGTGCTTCTATCATGTTGTGTTCTCACCATGATGTTGTTATGTTGTGTTGCTACCATGCTGTATTGTCATGTGTTGCTGCCTTGCTATATTGTTGTCTTAGGTCTCTCTTTATGTAGTGTTGTGATGTCTCTCTTGTTGTGATGTGTGTTTTGTCCTATATTAATACTGTATTTATTATTTTATTTTTATCCCAGGCCCCTAACCTCGCAGGAGGCCTTTTGCTTTTTGGTATGTCGTCATTGTAAATAATAATTTTTTCTTAATAACTGACTTGCCTCGTTAAAAATGAAATGAACAAGAGAGAGGTTAAACGTATGTCGGATTGTGTGCATACTGGTAGCGAAGTCAGGTGCAGGAGAGCAGAGATTTGTGAACAGGCGCACACTTTATTTAGGCAAAAGTGCAAAACAGTCACAAGAATTATGTTTAACAATAAACATCTTCGTGAAAAATAACATGGAAAAAACAAGCCAGTCTGGCGCATCAACAATACACACGTAACACAAACAATCTTACACAAAGACATGATGGGGAACAGAGGAATAAATACATGTAGATTGATTGGGGAATGATAATCAGGTGTGCAGGGAACAAGACAAAACAAATGGATACATGAAAAATGGAGCGGCGATGGCTAGAAAGCCGGTGACGTCAACCGCCGCCCAAACAAGGAGAGGAGCTGACTTCGGCGGAAGTCGTGACAACATATGCTAAGTCTGGCATAAGCTTATTTCCACACTTTACAATAACTCTGTTGCAGTGGTCTTAGGTAGTCTCTGTATAGGCTATTCCCTCCATCGTGACACTGCTGCCCTGTTGAAGAGCTTGTGTTCTCCATGCAGCACGACAGCACAATGCGCCTTCGGAAAAGCACCCCTCAGCCTCAGAAGATAACCTCTGGAGGCATGCAGCCATAGTCATTATACCCTAATGTAGGCCTATTTGCCTACTAGCCAAATAAAGTGCAGAGCATGCATGATGCGTACAACTCATCATTCCAACATATTTGAACATTTAATTCATCCTTCATTCAGTTCAGTCAGTCAGTAAGTCATCCATTCTGTCATTTGTCTGAGTTGTAACTTAAAGAGAATAGAACAGTCGTATCCATTCGTTTTATTGAAATCCATGTGTGTATTCAAAATTATCTAAATTCTCAAACGTTATTTAGCCTATCACTTTAATAATTCAATGTTTAATATAGGCCCGTTCAAATAATAAATATAGGCCTTCAACTTGTAGGCATTGCAATTTAGGCAATCATTTTGGGCACTGGTGTCTTGCCGAATAATTTTAGAACTCTATTTGTGTTTTATAACTGTTTTTATTATAGGCCTCAGGACAGGTTATAGCCAAGAGTTAATCAATATTTAGTTGTCTCATTTATTGATATGGATACAGCCTCTGCGTGATGGGGTTGTGCAACGCAAATGGTTATAACAAGCCTAAGTACAGAGTGGAATTCACTAATAAAATATCAAAATGCCTAACATAAGGCTGACAGTCCGTGATCCCAAATACTGGAAGAAGTGTAATTCATTAGGTTACTTGATCACCACAGTAGCCCCACGCGGCTATAAAAAATGTATTAAAATAATTATATGGCCATTAAATAACACACTACATTATGGTATATTTAGATAGTGGAATAGGCCTAGCCTAAATCATATTTGCTTTCTATTTTGCTGTGTCTTTAAAGTATAATTCATAATTCAAGTCATTTGCTGAAGGCCCAAGTCTATACTACGCCATCTACTGGTATAATGTCGTTATTGACTGCAGTTCTAAAACAAACTACTTTATTTTGTAAATTAATTCGGAAGCTGCAAAGTAACTCTAAAGTCTGGGCTAGAGTTGCTTGATTGACTAGCTACGTTCGGTTCATGTCCTTGGCAGATGCCACTTTCCTGACAAAAGTTTGTATATATAAAAAAATATCTGTAACCGAGTAAAGGGAGACGTAAAAGTAAGAATTGAACCTGTAAACAGATCAAATTTAACCGTTACGTTTCATGTTTCACGCATGACTTTTCTTATGATCCTAACAATTTACGTATGAATTTTCTTACGATCCTAAGGATACATACGTTCAACCTTTTGGCAGCTATCTGGCTCTATAAAAACTTTACCAGCATCATAGCATATGTATCGGTGAATCGCTGTGACATATGATATACGAATGATAGTGTTCATCAATGTGTAATAACTACGTAAATGTTTTATTAACGTGTTAAATTCTTGTGTGACAAGCAGTCAAGTTTATTTGACACGCAAAGACCCAAACGGCTTTCCATAATCTGGTGCCCGACTACTCAATCATAGACGTGGCACGCAACCAATTCTCAATTCTCAATTCAAGGGGCTTTATTAGCATGGGAAACATGTGTTAACATTGCCAAAGCAAGTGAGGTAGATAATATACAAAAGTGACCATTGGACGAGGAGATGGTATTGATCCATTGTATTAACAGCCAGTGTGTACGTTGCCCATGTGTCGTCACTGGGCTGCATGGAGCATTCTGGGTGATTCTGGGACAAGGAGGGGTCTCCAAGGAGTGAATGGGAAGTCAACTGGGCTCTAGCTCAAAACTAAGCATTAGCATGAATTTCGTGAACAAGAAGTACAACATTTCAAATATTTTCCGAGATGTGAGAATTAACTTGTTCTCTGTAATATCAGTATAGGTCGTTATCAATAAAACGTCACAATAAGGTGTAGAGCGTTTGATTTGCCTGCTGGGGGGCAAAAGAGACCCCCAACTCCTCTAAAACCATTCATAACTGCGTGCCGTTTTCAAGGGATTGTTAAATAAATGTAAATTATTTGGTTGTAATATCATTACCTCTTGGAAGAGCATAGTCAGAACTACACCTTTTCCATGATTCCATCTAAAACAAGTGCGCACATTTAACTCTATCATCAGAGTTATACAGCAAGTAACTGCATGCTTATCATGATCAGTAAACATCAATTGATCATGTCATTTCAGGTATGTTGAGGCTAATATCACGTATCTCTCAATATTGCCCACCATTAATTGAGTATTTGAGTGATATAAAATCAAAGTGAACTACAAGTTTAATTGATGTAGGTTAATTTCCCATGTTTGTGGGCTCTGCCTATCTAGCAGCTGAAGTGCGCATTTGCCGATGTACTGTTAGCTGATAGTGTTTACTTTGCAAGCTACCGGTAGAAACGTTGTAGTGGTAAATAGACATAATCTACTTTTTTTCTCCAACCAACATAGGCCTACCTAGTGAAGTTAGCTAACATTATCCCCTTTTCAACAGTGTTTTTAGCGTGTTTAATCACGATTGCTGCTGACAGGCATGATAGGCTACATTGATTAATGGACCACGTTAAATTGGCTAGCTAGCTAATAACAGACCACGTCAATATGGCTAGTTAGGAAACTATCTTTCAGGGGATAAACTAGGTGGCTATATCCAAATATTGTTCTATTTGCTTGCCGTCTACACTGAGTGTACAACACATTAAGAACACCTGCTCTTTCCATGATAGACTGATCAGGTGAATCCAAATAAAAGCTTTATTGATAACGACCTATACTGTTGATTTAGAATCGTGACGTTACGTACTTTTGAGGAAAATAGGCAGGTTTTGACTCATACCCTGACTTTGAGAAGAGATTGCTGACGTTTAGCAACCGCGTGACGCAACATGACGACGTGAACGCGATTGATCGACAGTCTGCTGGGAGAGGTGTTATACGTTCCTCCATTCATTGCTCAATGGGATTATATCTCCTCCCTTCTCTAATAGCTCTCCCTTGTCTGCTCAGCGGTAGCGGCTTGACTACATTTTGTCCCTATAATCAATATCCTCATGGTGTGACAATTCTGTGTTTAAACAATGAGCCAGCATTTGGGCACCATTGCAGGGGAAGGTTCTCCTGCAATGAGGAAGTACAAAATATATTGCTGGAGCACATGGATTGTAAGCTTTATCAAAAATATGAATACAAATATTGTACTTTTCTGCCGTCATCAAAGAGATTTCTTACATGCTGACCACACCAATCACATACATGTTATTAAATAATTGCACCCACACTGCTTGCGCAGGTCAAAGAGGGTCTTCGTAGCCAGGCACTAAAATAGAACTTGGTTCTATTTGTGATGCAAGTCCCGCCTCTCTCATGTCCTCATTGGTTTTTAAGAGCATATATCCATGTGGGTGATTGAAAGATGAACTGAGGTCCACACTCCAGTCGGTGATGGTAATGCACCTTAAAGTTAAAGTTGGTTGCCAACCTCAATATAAAGTCCAGAGAAGAAGAAGAACCCTGAAGGAGGAGAGATGACTAGAAACTAACTCAGTTTACCCTTTTATCTGAGGATTAATCGTCGGAGTAGAGGACCTTGTGCATTTCAGGTAAAATAACAACCCAATGTTTATATCCCAGGACAAAATAGCTAGCAACAGCAAGCTAGCTAGCTAAATTGCCATAAATGTTTAATGCTTTTCGACCTGTCCCCAAATTATAGTTGGTTCAGAGTTTGTTTTGATATTTCAACCTGCAAGTCCTGATCACCTCTGGTGTGGGTGGACAAAATCAACATGCGCACAATGATGCACACGGTGTGGTCATCATGTTAGACCTTTGGTGTGACGCCTTTTGATTGTATAAGTCTGGGACTTTACTGACATATAAAAGCTATGAGAAAATGTTCTGGTGAAATCAAATGGAAGGCTTATTGTTAACAATAAGGACCAAAATGGACCATACAGCCTGAGATTTCCAACGCCGTGACAGCTTTTTCTGCTTGGTGTGACATGAATGTGTCACATCAGAGGAAATAGCTGCCACTCCAAGGGACATAAATACACTTCTATAATGACTTTTTTTTCATCAAATAACACTTTTTTGTATTAGACTTATTTGTATCCTGTTGCAATTTAGATACTTTTAAGTGGTTCTGAGTGGAATAGTTACATTTTCATTCTACCAGGTATGGTTTCTCACACCCTGCAGGTGACCATTGCTTCGCCGACCTCTGGGTCACCCTATTCAGA
The DNA here is from genome assembly GCF_002021735.2 of Oncorhynchus kisutch. NCBI lineage: Eukaryota > Metazoa > Chordata > Actinopteri > Salmoniformes > Salmonidae > Oncorhynchus > Oncorhynchus kisutch. Next base: position 41,100,628 of record NC_034184.2, read on the forward strand.
ATCAGTGTCACTTTGTGTTTTTCAAACCTTGTTATTGGCTCCATTGTGCTGTATACTCCAATAGAACACATCTCGAGTGGTGCCTCAGCTCTCACAGCTTCCACGGCTTCAGCTGTTGGTAGGTTGGTGCCTCCCACTGGGTGCGCATGGGTGCGCTTGGTTCTCCCACTTCATTATGGGCCAGGTACACCTCAATGTTTTGGGGGTCTACCTAAGTGATCCGGCCAGTCTTTTCCCAAAGATTAAGCCATGTAAGTCTTAGTAGACATGGCCTGTACAGTGAAACTGCAAATGGCTCATTAAATTAGTTATGGTTCCTTTGATTGCTCCAACGTTACTTGGATGACTTCAGCAGTTATAGAGATGAGTGGTGTCCGTCCTAACATAGTTGGCCCTGCGATCGTGGTTGGAGCTAGCTCGGAGTCGTGTCCGTCCTAACATAGTTGGCCCTGCGCTCGTGGTTGGAGCTAGCGTGGAGTGGTGTCCGTCCTAGCATAGTTGGCCCTGCGCTTGATGATCCCTGCTCTAGTGCCTTCATCTTATCACTTTTTTTTATTTAACCTTGAACAGTTACAAATGTACTTAAAACAACTTAAGTAGTACTTTAGAGTTTTTTTTTTACTTAAGTACTTTACATCACTGAGTGTTCTACCTCGTTGTTGGAATGCTGAATAAGAGGACCTGGTGTCTGAGTGGAGCAGCTGCCTTCGCCGTCCTAGTCCCTATCATTGGCCAAGCGGCCGTGGCTCCCGTGACTTGGATGATCATCTGACTATTACGACTCTGGAAAGGGGTTAGAGGTCATGGGCATGGCTTGAAGCGCTGCTGCTCTCCCCTGGGCTACCAACAGGAGGCGTACTGGTCCCAGTTCAGCTCCTAAGAGCATGATCTTTTCCATGCACACACCCTGACTTCCGACAGTGTGAAGAGCTACTTTTGATTCGAGGAGAAGGAGAAACGGGAGGAGCACCAGAGCGCCAGCCCCATCTTTAGTACAGTGTGGAACTGGATCTCTGGGTTCTACCTGTACAGGGAGAACAAGGGGACTGCCCCTCTACAGCCACTACTTCAACAAGTGGGCCCAGTACAGTGTGGAGAACAACATTGAGGCCACAGAGAAAGAAATCCTGGTAATCCACAGGTACTGCAGGCTTTTGTACCAGCCCAGCACTGACACATTCAACTGATTAACTTTATAGACAAGTCCTTGATTTAGATGAATGAATCAGGTGGTGTAAGCACAGGGATAGAACCAAAGCATACACACCCAATGGGTACCCAGGACCAGGGTTGAAGAACACTGGCCTAGGTAGATTAGTACTTTACTTGTATTCTCCCACATTGATATGTGTAACCTCCTTCAACTTGTGATAAATGTAAGCAATTGGAATAGACTCAAATATGGACTGAAATAATGTTCCCAACGTTACTGTCATTGTTCCCCATTTACTTCTGTTCTCTTCCAGTTGTCAAATGCTTGTAATGGCTGATAAAGGATTTCTAAGTTTGTGTTTATATGCTTATTGTGTATAGTTCACGGTCCATGTTTAACAGGACGTTGTATGCAAGGTGATTTACCCTCCCCTCAATAGCTTTTCTTTTAGATGGTCAGTTACTGTAACATCCTGCACTTCCAAACATCAGCCAGTAGACAGAGCGCCTTTCTCTCTTTTTTTACTCGTAACTTTATATTTTGCCTGTCTTCCTGATTATCTCTAAGATAGTTGCTAAGTCTGTCAGTTTCTGTGTGTGTTTATCTGATTGCTTATCTGCTTGTCTGTCTGACTATCAGATTCACTGGCTGCCTAATTGTCCCACTGTCAAACACACCTGTCTGCTTATCTGTCTAGGAGCCTTTCATGTGTACCTATCATTTTGCCTGTTTGTCCTCATATCTGTCTATGTTACCACGGTCGAGTTCCTGCCCAACTAAATGTGCCGGTGTTGCATTGCATCAACCAAGGGTTGCATGCCACGTAATTGACTGTGCAGTCAGGCATCAGATTTTGCTATATCATATGTGGTTAGCTGATATGTTCAATCCATGCTTTGTAAGATCTGGCATGCGTCTGCAATTGTGTCAGGCAAGAACTTGACCATCTGTCTGCCTTCTGTCTGTCTGTGATCCTGCCTGCCTTCCCAGCTCCCAACAAACATTCCCACAACTTTAGGGAACCTTTCCTTAAGAGTCTCATTAGGTCATTAACTAATGTTTTCATATGATAAAAAAAAAAAGTAGTTTATTAATTCAACCATTTAAAAAAACAAGCACACATAAAACTTGAAAAGCCATACATGCACATGAGTAAAATCACAGAGCATAACACACAATAAAGTCTGGGACTTATTTCCATTGTGGTCCTCTTGAAACAAGATGGCTAGGCAAGATCGAACACGGTTGAACACTGTATGGCATTGAGATAATAAAACATAAAAACACAGAAGAACATCTATCTCATCATTGCAGTTACATCGTAGGGGTTATTCATATGCAGACAACAGTTTTGACTTTATTTTTAATGTTGCCCAGAGAGGACGTAGTTTTTATGGGCAAAGGCAACTCATTCCAATGTTCCCGTGATGTGAAAGGAATGTTTCCAAGAGACCATTCCCTTAATGTCAAATAGAACTTACCCACAACATGGTTACCATGTTCTCAGAATTGAAGATATTAAATGTTCTAGACACGTTTCATGGGAACATTGCAAGAACATTCATGTGTCCAGTTTTCTGTGGGTTAGGACGGGGTTCTCAAAATGGGGTCCGCAGACCCATGGTAATGCAGGGAGACCACGGCCATATCTCTCTCTCTCTCTCTCTCTCTCTCTACACACACTATCATTCAAAAGTTTGGGGTCACTTAGAAATGCCCTTGTTTTCCATTAATACATACATTAAATGAGTTGCAAAATTAAGAGGAAATATAGTCTTTAATTAAAGAATCCTCCATTTGCAGGAATTATAGCCTTGCAGACCTTTGGCGTTCTAGTTGTCAATTTGTTGAGGTAATCTGACGAGATTTCACCCCATGCTTCCTGAAGCACCTCCCACGAGTTGGATTGGCTTGATGGGCACTTCTTACATACCATAGGGTCAAGCTGCTCCCACAACAGCTCAATAGGGTTGAGATCCGGTGACCATTGCTGGCCACTCCATTATAGACAGAATACCAGCTGACTGCTTCTTCCCTAATTAGTTCTTGCATAGTTTGGAGCTGTGATTTGGGTCATTGTCCTGGAAATTGACTCCAATTAAGCGCAGTCCACATGTTATGGCATGGCGTTGCAAAATGCAGGGATAGCCTTCCTTCTTCAAGATCCCATTTAGCCTGTACATATCTCCCACTTTACCACCACCAAAGCACCCCCAGACCATCACATTGCCTCCACCATGCTTGATAGATGGCGTCAAGCACTCCTCCAGCATCTTTTCATTTTTCTGCATCTCACGAATGTTCATCTTTTTGATCCTCAAACTTAGATTTGTCTGTCCATAAATCTTTTTTCCAATCTTCCTCTGTCCAGTATCTTTGTTCTTTTGCCTGTCTTTATCTTTTCTTTTTATTGGCCAGTTTGTGGTATGGCTAATTTGAGTGTATGTAGACTTCTGACCCACTGGGAATGTGATGAAAGAAATAAAAGCCAGAAATCTTGCTTGTTTGTAGGTGACCAGATACTTATTTTCCACCATAATTTGCAAATAAATGTGATTTTCTGGATTTTTTTTCTCAATTTGTCTGTCATCGTGGAAGTGTACCTATGATGAAAATTACAGGCCTCTCTCATCTTTTTAAATGGGAGAACTTGCACAATTGGTGGCTGACTAAATTATTGTTTGCCCCAGTGTGTGTGTGTGTGTGTGTGTATATACATATATATACATATACAGTGCCTTGCGAAAGTATTCGGCCCCCTTGAACTTTGCGACCTTTTGCCACATTTCAGGCTTCAAACATAAAGATATAAAACTGTATTTTTTTGTGAAGAATCAACAACAAGTGGGACACAATCATGAAGTGGAACGACATTTATTGGATATTTCAAACTTTTTTAACAAATCAAAAACTGAAAAATTGGGCGTGCAAAATTATTCAGCCCCTTTACTTTCAGTGCAGCTAACTCTCTCCAGAAGTTCAGTGAGGATCTCTGAACGATCCAATGTTGACCTAAATGATAAATACAATCCACCTGTGTGTAATCAAGTCTCCGTATAAATGCACCTGCACTGTGATAGTCTCAGAGGTCCGTTAAAAGCGCAGAGAGCATCATGAAGAACAAGGAACACACCAGGCAGGTCCGAGATACTGTTGTGAAGAAGTTTAAAGCCGGATTTGGATACAAAAATATTTCCCAAGCTTTAAACATCCCAAGGAGCACTGTGCAAGCGATAATATTGAAATGGAAGGAGTATCAGACCACTGCAAATCTACCAAGACCTGGCCGTCCCTCTAAACTTTCAGCTCATACAAGGAGAAGACTGATCAGAGATGCAGCCAAGAGGCCCATGATCACTCTGGATGAACTGCAGAGATCTACAGCTGAGGTGGGAGACTCTGTCCATAGGACAACAATCAGTCGTATATTGCACAAATCTGGCCTTTATGGAAGAGTGGCAAGAAGAAAGCCATTTCTTAAAGATATCCATAAAAAGTGTCGTTTAAAGTTTGCCACAAGCCACCTGAGAGACACACCAAACATGTGGAAGTAGGTGCTCTGGTCAGATTAAACCAAAATTGAACTTTTTGGCAACAATGCAAAACGTTATGTTTGGCGTAAAAGCAACACAGCTCATCACCCTGAACACATCATCTCCACTGTGAAACATGGTGGTGGCATCATCATGGTTTGGGCCTGCTTTTCTTCAGCAGGGACAGGGAAGATGGTTAAAATTGATGGGAAGATGGATGGACCCAAAGACAGGACCATTCTGGAAGAAAACCTGATGGAGTCTGCAAAAGACCTATATGTTTTGGATCATTGTCTTGTTGGAAGACAAATCTCCGTCCCAGTCTCAGGTCTTTTGCAGACTCCATCAATATAGGACTCGTTTTTACTGTGGATATAGATCCTTTTGTACCTGTTTTCTCCAGCATCTTCACAAGGTCCTTTGCTGTTGTTCTGGGATTGATTTGCACTTTTCTTACCAAAGTACGTTCATCTCTAGGAGCCAGAACTTGTCTCCTTCCTGAGCGGTATGACGTCTGCATGGTCCCATGGTGTTTATACTTGCGTACTATTGTTTGTACAGATGAACGTGGTACCTTCAGGAGTTTGGAAATTGTTCCCAAGGGTGTATTAGACTCGTGGAGAGCTAAAAAAAAATTCTGAGGTCTTGGCTGATTTCTTTTGATTTTCCCATGATGTCAAGCAAAGAGGCACTGAGTTTGAAGGTAGGCCTTGAAATACATCCACAGGTACACCTCCAATTGACTCAAATTATGTCAATTAGCCTATCAGAAGCTTCTAAAGCCATGACATTTTCTGGAATTTTTCCATGCTGTTTAAAGGCACAGTGAACTTAGTGTATGTAAACTTCTGACCCACTGGAATTGTGATACAGTGAAATAAAATGTCTGTAAACAATCGTTGGAAAAATTGTGGTGTGGTTGAAAAACGAGTTTTAATGACTCCAACCTAAGTGTATGTAAACTTCCGACTTCAACTGTGTGTGTGTGTGTGTGTGTGTGTGTGTGTGTGTGTGTGTGTGTGTGTATATATATATATATATATATATATATATATATATATATATATATATATATATATATAATAATTCATGTAATTTTTTTATTAATATTATTAACAACAGATTAAGATACCTTATGTGGAATAAGTGTGTAATACAATACAATACAATGCAATATCATATACAATACTAAAGGCAATATTATTCCAACCTCATAGTGTGGAAATATACAAAATAGTTTGTATATTTCCACACTGAGTTTGGAATAATATTGTGAAAAGTTGTGATAATGCCCTTTTAGTGTAAGAGCTGTTTGAAAATACCGCCTGAAATTTCAGCCTGTTTTGGTGGGATGGAGTTTTGGCCTCCCATGGTAACATCACCATGTGGTAAACTGACCAGATGAATGCTATGATCCCTTATTGATGTCACTTTTTTATTTAACCTTAATTTAACTAAGCAAGTCAGTTAAGAACAAATTCTTATTTACAATGACGGCCTACCACAGCCAAACCCAGACGACGCTGGGCCAATTGTGCCCCGCCCTATGGGACTCCCAAACACAGCCGGATATGATACAGCCTGGAATCGAACCAGGGACTGTAGTGACACCTCTTGCACTGAGATGCAGTGCCTTAGACCACTGTGCCACTTGGTAGCATGAAGGGGAGGAGACAGGTTAAAGAAGGATTTTTAAGCCTTGAGACAATTGAGACATGGATTATGTATGTGTGCCATTCAGGAAGGTGTTCTTAACGTTTTGTATACTCAGTGTATATAATACACAGAAAAATCACATTTTGGACAGCACTGGGCCTTAAATGCTGCAACAACAAAAAATCTCTGCCCGATGACAAAATGTGTAGAATTTAAAACTGAAGAATTTTCTCTCCAATGCCAAAAGGGCTTTAACTTTTCTATTTGTTATTTTTTTATTCAACCTTTATTTAACTAGGCAATTCAGTTGAGAACAAATTCTTAGTTACAATGACGGCCTACCAAAAGGCAAAAGGCCTCCTGTGAAGAACGGGGGCTGGGATTAAAAATAAAATGAAAATATAGCCGCAGCAAACTGAAAAGAGCCACCCAGGGATGTGTTTGCTTTGGGGACCTTTAACAGAATTTGACTGGCAGAACAGGTGTTGTATGTGGAGGATGAGGACTTCAGTAGGTTTTATTTTTATTTTATTTAACCAGGCAAGTCAGTTAAGAACAAATTCTTATTTTCAATGACACCCTAGGAACAGTGGGTTAACTGCCTGTTCAAGGGCAGAACGACAGATTTGTAGCTTGTCAGCTCGGGGGTTTGAACTTGCAACCTTCTGGTTACTAGTCCAACGCTCTAACCACTAGGTTACCCTGCTGTATCTCAGGTGGGGGGAGTGAGGCCCAAGAGGGCTTTATAAATAAGCATCAACCGGTGGGTCTTGCAACGGGGATACGGAGATGACAAGTTTACAGAGGAGTGTAGAGTGTAGTGATGTGTCCGATTTAAGAAGCATTGGTGGAAAATCTGATGGTAAAGAATCTAGCATGGGTAGGATGGTAATCTGAATCAGGGTTAGTTTGGCAGTTGGGGTGAAAGAGGAGTGATTACGATAGAAGAAACCATGTCTAGATTTAACCTTAGCCTGCAGATTTGATATGACTGAGAGAAGGACAGAGTACCATCTAGCCACACTCCCAAGTGTATGAGGTGACTACCTCGAGCTCTAAACCCTTAGTTAGTAATCACACCGGTGGGGAGAGGGGCATTCTTCTTACCAAACCACATGGCCTTTGTTTTGGAGATGTTCAGAACAAGGTTAAGGGCACCTCTTGATACTACCCATCCCGCATGCAGGAGCGTAATCATCACCTGAAACTAATTAGCATAACACAGCGGACATAAATATCCCTAGAAAATATTCCTATTCATGAAAATCACAAATGAAATATATTGAGACACAGCTTAGCCTTTTGTTAATCACAGTGTCATCTCAGATTTTCAAAATATGCATTACAGCCAACGCAAGTTTTTAAAACACTTTTGATAAACAGGGCAAAATAAAAATTTACTTAAAACAGTTAGGATTAGCTTGATCTCCACCTTTAAGTAAAGGATGAACTGTGGCTGCCTTCCAAGCAATGGGAACCTCCCCAGAGAGGAGAGACAGGCTTGGAGCGGATAGGGTCAGCAACCTTAAAGAAAAAAGGGTTTAAACCATCTGACTCAGATGTTTTTTTGGGGTCAAGTTTAAGGAGCTCCTTTAGCAACTCGAACTCAGTGATCGCCTGCAGGGAGAAACTTTGTAGTGAGGCAGGGGGAAAAGAGGGAGGAGCATCTGGGCTTGTTGCATTAGAGGGGGTGGGAGATGAGGAAATGTTGGATGGGCATGTAGGAATGGCTGAGTCAAATTGGAATCCTGACTTAAAACCTCTACCGGATCTGTGTCCCTAAACTGGGACTGTTGTTGCTCAATATGAGATAATGTGACTAGAAAACGTTGTATACAACAGCCAACTTTCCAGGACATAGACATGTCTTATATGGGCAGAGAGCTTAAATTCTTGTTAATCTAACTGCAGTGTCCAGTTTACAGTAGCTATTACAGAAAAAATCATACCATGCTATTGTTTGAGGATAGTGTACATAAACAAAACACTTTTAACACGGCAGCTAGTTTGACACATTCACCTCTGAATGTACTTACATTCAGAAATCTTCCTCTTATTTGTCATCTTGAGGGTCCCAGGGATAAAATGTAGTTTTGTTTGAAAACATCTATTTTTATATTCAAAAGTAGGAACTGGGTTCTACAGTTTGACCCCACTGCTGTCTCTGGCTCCACACCCACTCCGCCCGGCTGTCTAGATGTGTGAAGGTTAGTGTTTTCTGTAGGGAAGCTAATGATCCATCATGTATGACATTCCTGGGAGTGTGTAAACTAGAATTCTTTATTACCATAACATTTTTGTATAGTCTCTATAGTTATGTACTAAAATGTATAAATTGACCAATTCGGAACATTTAGGCAAACTCCTGGCAGACTTGATGCAAAATATTGTGTCGTGAGGTAATTCTTCACTGTATCAGTCTGACACTTTTCACATACACTGCTGCCACCTTGTGGACAAAATCCAAATTACAATTACATTTCCAATGACCGAAAACAGCTTCTGGACATCAGCAATCACTAACCTCGTTTTGAATGAAGATTTCTACTTCAACAAGTCGGCGGCACATGACATACTGCTCATCCCGGACCAGACCCTAATCCCTGAGACTCAGAAAAGGAAGAGACGGTGTAAGAGAGGCCGACATGCAGGAATCCTGATGAAACTAACTCGGGCGAGTAAATAATCGGACTATACTCTCCGTTCTTTTGGCTAACCTACAATCACTGGAGAACAAATTGGACAAGCTCCGTTCTAGACTATCCTATCAACAGGACCCAAAGAACTGTAATATCCTATCTTTCTTGGAGTCGTGGCTGAACAAGGACATGGATACTTGACATCTAGCTGTTTTTTCTATGCATTGGCAGGATCAAATGGCAGCCTCGGGTAAGCTCAATGGGGGAGGTGTGTGTCTCTTTTGTTAACAACAGCTGGTGTGCGATCTCTAATATTAAGGAAGTTTTGAGGTTCTGCCCGCCTGAGTTAGAATACCTTGTGATAAGCTGTAGACTATACTATTTACCAAGAGTTTTCATCTACATTTTTTGTAGCAGTCAAACCGATGCTAGCACGAAAACCCTACTCATTGAGCTGTATAGGGCCATAAGCAAACAAGGAAAAATGCTCATCCAGAGTCGGCACTTCTAGTGGCCGGTAGTAGTATTTATTTGGATCCGCAAGGCAACCAAAGCAGCAGCTACTCTTCCTGGGTTCCAAACAGGAAACAAAACAACAAATAAAATACATAATATACTTAATATACATAACACTACATCATACTACATAATCTCCTGCCTCTGCCTCAAGCTTCAGAAACAGGAGATGGCTCCCACCCTATGGGTGATTTTAATGCAGGGAAACAGAAATCAGTTTTACCTCATTTCTACCAGCATGTCACCTTTGCAACTAGAAGAGACAAAACTCTAGATCACTCGAACTCAACTCTGGACCTCAAAGCCAGTTCCACCACATTTTTTCATAGTTCCCCTTTAATCAGGGACTGTGTTAGACCTGGGACACCAGAAGGGTGCAATTAATTAGGGTGCAATCTGATCTGCTCCAGATCACCTTTATGCCACACACAAACAAAGCTCTACCTTGCACTCCATTTGGCAAATCTGACAATAACTCTATCCTCGAGATTCCTGCATACAAGCAATAACTCAAACCGAGAGTGCCAGTGATGCACTCAATACGGAAGTGGTCAGGTGAAGCGGATGTAAAGCTATAGGACTGTTTCGCTAGCACAGACTGGAATATGTTCATCCGATGGCATTGAGAAGTTTACCACATCAGTCACTGGCTTCATTAATAAGTGCATTGACGACAACGTCCCCACAGTGACTATACGTACTGTACATATCACAACCAGAAGTCCTGGATTACAGGCAACATCCACACTGAGCTCAAGGCTAGAGCTGCCGCTTTCAAGGGGCAGGACACAAATCTGGACGTTCATAAGAAGTCCTGCTACGACCTCCGATGAGCCATCAACCAGGCAAAGTATCTATACAGAACTAAGATCTAATCCTACTACGCTGGCTCTGGTGCTCGTCAGATGTGTTGGGGCTTGCAAACTATCACGGATTACAAAGGGAAACTGTTGGAGAATAATCAGAATTAGTTGGTAACATAGGTAAGATGTTTTATATTCATCATATGTTTGTAAGTCACTTCTCATCAGAATGTTTATTTTTGTAATACTGTGGCGGGGTTGCAGTATCTGGTCTCTGTCAAGACTAAGTTGCTTGGGCCGGAGAGAGGGGAGAGGTCAAGCGTGTATCTCTTGGCTCCACAATGTCTGTGTGCCAGACAATGTGTCTCTGTGATCTTGTCAAGATAAGATGGATTTGATATATGGCTGTTGATATGGAGGATTTGCTGGGGTCTAAGTTTGAGAAAAGAGCATAGTTTAGGAGACAAAGCTGAACGATAAATTATGCCTAATGCTGTCTGGCTATGTGTGTCTTTGCTATAAAGGATCTCAGTTGCAATGTGTAAGGGACTCTCAGAGAATTCATTGATAGACACTGAATTCATCTGAGAGTCACAGGGTTGTGACGGAGCTCATATAATTAAAGATGGACTTTGTGATAACTAACTCTGACTTGTGTGTGGTTTGCTCTCATGATTTGGTAAATACAGGAAATTTCCACGACAAAACCCAGCCACGAGCTCCCCAGTGACTTAAGCCTACCAGATAAGCTAAATACCTTCGATACTCGATTTGAGGCAAGCAACACTGAACCATGCATGAGAGCACCAGCTGTTTGGGATGACTGTGTGGTCACGCTCTCCGTAGCTGATGTGAATAAGACCTGTAAACAGGTTCAAATTCACAAGGCCGCAGGGCCAGTTGTATTAGCAGGATGCGTACTCGGAGCATGCGCTGACCAGCTGGCAAGTGTCTTCACTGACATTCCCAATCTCTTTCTGACCCAGTTTGCAATACCTACATGTTTCAAGCAGACCACCACAGTCCCTGTACCCAAGAACGCCAATGTAACATGCCCAAGAACGCCAAGGTAACCTATATAAATCACCTCTTAGCACTCATATCTCTAGCTTTGAAATGCTTTGAAAGGCTGGTCATGGCTCACATCAACACCATAATCTCAGATACCCTGGACCCACTCCAATTTGCATACCGCCCCAACAGATCCACAGATGACGCAATCTCTATGGCACTCGGACCCCAGTAAGACAAGCTGTTGCCATTGGGGATCCTAATAAATCAAATCACTCCACACTGCCCTCTCCCACCTGGACAAGAGGAACACCTATGTGAGAATGCTGTTCATTGGCTTCAGCTCAGTGCTGTCATGACGTGGCCCTCTTTGGGTATAGCGAGTACCATCCCCCTCTCTCTCCCTCTCTCTTATCTCCTGTTATCTCAGGTCATAAATTCCTGGAGGAGACTCTCCTCCTGTCCATGCAGAAAGAGATACATGTAGAAGAAGTTCCTTTGTTCTCTCTATCACAGAACTTGAGAACTGAAAAATATCCATGTTTTGGAGAATGTGTCAGTGGAGAAGCCAGCTACGCCCCGGGCCATTTTGTTTCATGTTTATGACCTCATGAAAGACAATACAGCCACATTAAAATAACTCTGTGTATACAGGAGCCTCCGTTATGAGGTTTGCGTCTAATTATTGGATAAAATGAATGTGTAAAAATGAAACTATTTGTGAAATGATGTAATATGATTTTAAACCGTTAATGTGAGAGTATTGTATTTCCTTTAAAGTTGAAGTCATTGGCCCGCCACATGAGCACAGACATTGATCTGGCATCATGGGACAGCCCTTTTCAACTGTTCCAAAATAAAAAACCCACCTGAAGAAATCCTCTCCAGACCATGAATACCTCGGTCAGCTGAGGGAGCGAAGGTTGAGTAGAGACCACAAAAACCTCAGAATAAGCTAAGGTTGTAATGGTTGTTGAAACTCTATTGATCCTGACAAAATAAGAGCAAATCTTAGATACTAATTACTAGTCTGCAGCTAGAAATTATGTTAACCTGAGATGCGAGGACCGACAACTGCCGAAACATCTATTCTATAAGAACATTTCTGAATGTTACTCTGAAGTATCCATTCTAACCACAATAATGGAAGCAGAGAGACGATCAGATGAACTTTCCAACAGAAAGACTGACGATTCCAACAGCGATCATGACGACACACTGAGCGTAAATATACATTGATTGCAATTATTCCCGAATGAGTGAGAGTTCATGGGCAAAGGATTAGCATTTCAATCAATATAATTATCAATTGTGTAGTTACTCTGATCTTTCCCCTCTTCTCAGTCCACACCCACTTCCCTTTGTCTACCAAGCCGTCATATCGGCTTAGCCCACAAGGGAACCTCCCCTATCACTTCCTTGTAACCATATCTGTTTGTTTGTTTCTACATTACTGTAACGGCTTTCTAGGTGTGGTGAAGGAGAGTCGGACCAAACTGCAGCATGTAGATTGCGATCCATGTTTAATGAAAACAAACGTAAATACAAATAAACACAAAACACTACAAAACAATAAATGTAATGAAAACCGAAACAGCCTATACTTGTCAACTAAATACAGCGACAGGAACAAAGACACTACAGACAATCACCCACGACAAACTCAAAGAATATGGCTGCCTAAATATGGTTCCCAATCAGAGACAACGATAAGCACCTGCCTCTGATTGAGAACCACTCCAGACAGCCATAGACTTTGGTAGATAACCCCACTAGCTACAATCCCAAATACATACACACCAAAACCCCAAGACAAAACACACCACAATACAAAAACTCCATGCCACACCCTGGCCTGACCCAATACATGAAGAAAAACACAAAATACTTAGACCAGGGGCCTGTTGCACAAAAGTAGAATTAAGACATCCGGGATAAATGACTCAGCTGAGCTCAATGAAGCCAAAACATGTGCGTCCAGGCTTAATTGGTTGCACAAAGACCAAGCCAGGATGAGCAGACACGGATTCATTAAGCCAGGTGAAACCAATCCTGGATAGGTGCGCGCTCACGGCTCACTCAAATAGACCCCGCCACAGATCACAGATTAACTGATTTACCATGGCAACTAGAGCCGCGTACTTTTCCCCGTCGGAAGCACAAATCCTCATGGAGGCATACGAGGAGGTAAAAGATATAATTAAGAAGAAAGGCAACACCGCCACAGTGATAAAGCAAAGAGAAAAAGCGTGGCAAAGTATTGCAGACCGCCTGAATGCGTAAGTAGTGCACAATAACACACTCACCGCTCCGCTGAAACATCACAATTACAATTCAAATATTTAATTCACATCTCCAAAAATGCAGTTGTACTGTAATTATGAAACGGTTAAATTTTTTTATTGAAATGCACTGCAGATATGAGTGAAATTGTGTAAAGTAACTCCATCACACTGTATAAAGTGTGATATTGATATTGATATTTTTACTGAAAACAAGACAAAAATACCAAGTAATTTTTTGCAGTGTGACTCCATTAAGTGTGTGTGTGTGTGTGTGTGTGTGTGTGTGTGTGTGTAGATTAAACATGAACGGGCCAAAACGGACATGGCAGCAGGTCAAAATCAAATACAAGAACATTCTGCAGAATGGTATGGTCCCTGACTAATATTTAACAAAGCACAAGCATATATTGTACCCAGAAGGTGCCTGCTCACACATTGTCTGTACTGTTTTAGCAGTGAAAAAGAATACCCACAGACAAGGCACGGGTGGTGGGTCACCAAAGGCTGACCTTACCCCAGCAGAGGACATGGCCTTGGAGCTAAATAAAGGCAGGCCCGTCTTAGAGGGGATCCCTGGGGGGAAAGAGACGAGCATAGGTTCCTCCCAAGATGCCACCCGCTTCATTCAAGGTATGTCCTTCCATCTCTACATGGGATACAACCACATTCATATTGAATCAATTTGGACTGTCTGACTTTGGTTTACCTATTGCCTTGCAGTGTCTGGCAGCACTGTGTTCCTGTTAGAGCCACCAGCATAAGCACCAGACCAGATCCAGTGAGTACTCCATCAAAGGCATACTGTAGGCCTGGCATGTCTTGTCTACTAGCTTCAATATGAATCCGATTAAATGTGATAGGGTGAAGGCCCCAGTGCAGCAGCAACAGCACATGATGGAGACGATGATGAGGAGGAGACCATCTCTCTGGATTCCAGAAGGCATGAGGTATCATGTTAAGACTGTGAAAGTACTATTTACTCTACAATGGTGAGGAGCCATCAAAATCAAAAAATCTAATTTCTTTTACAGGACCCAGATGCTATACAGTGGGAAAACCAGCCTGGCAACATAGTGCGTATTAATAAAAGGACACCACATCCTGCCAAATTCCAGCTGCGCTAATTGTATTGTGTTCACAGAGCTCACAAGCTATCAGAAAGTTGTATGGCAACCACCTCCGGCGCCAAATAGAACTGGCAGACATAGACATTCAGTACAAGAAGAAAAAGATGGAAAATCTTGCACTGGAGTTCGAAATAAAAAAGAGGACAATTAGGAAACTGGACCTTGAAATAAAAAACCTTGAGAGGGAGGTGAGATATGCCTTCAATGTACACTGTATGCTAACTGTAACACAAATGTATTAATCATTATTTTTCTTTCCTCCCCCAGCTCCAAGAAGATGACACAGCTCAAAATAAAAATTTGGTATATTCTTGTAAAGTCAAGTGAGCCATGACATATGAGCTCTTATTGTGAGCACACAGGACGGTGGCATCTTTCTAAGGTTTTTTTTATTTTCCCAGCAATCAGTACAACCAAGTCATCGTTATAAGGCATCGCCCTCTTTTGCCCACCCCCCCAGCACCAGGTGTGGCCACTAGCCTATATGAAGGCCCAAAATTGTGTGTTCCTTTCTGCTCTGACAATGGCATGCCCATTCGTGCGAGATGTGGTGGATGAAGAAGCACTTGTGCTGAGGAGAGCCTTCAGGCGAGAAAGGGTCTTCAGGGACCGGTTGGACCCACTGGCCTTCCCTGATGACCATCTATATGAAAGATACAGGTTTTCTGCAGATGGCATCAGGTATCTATGCAGACTACTGGGTCCCAGGATTAAGCACCGCACTGCACGGAGCCATGCACTGAGTGTGGAGCAAATGGTTTGTGTGGCCTTGCGCTTTTTTGCTAGTGGAGCCTTCCTGTACTCAGTGGGGGATGCAGAACAGCTGAACAAGGCCACAATTTGCCGCACAATAAGGAGTGTGTGTCTGGCTATCAAAGCATTAGCAGATGTCTTCATCTCCTTCCCTGGCCACAGAAGACTCTGTGACATCAAAGAGGAGTTCTATAGGATTGCAGGTAAGAGGATCTACAAATTACAGGACAACTGTTAACACATAGTAGGATACTCATTACTTTGTGTGACAGGTTTCCCCAATGTCATTGGTGCAGTGGACTGCACACACAAGGATAAAAGCCCGCTCAGGTGCCCATGAGGCCGATTTTGTGAATAGGAAATCCTTTCACAGCATTAATGTTCAGGTGAACATAACTTTTTGATATTGTCCATTGACGAACACTCTGCATTGCCAGTGATGTGCATTGATTGGTGTAATATTCCTCATCTTATGATTTCAGATGGTCTGCAATGCTGACTGTGTGATCAGCAATGTTGTGGCAAAATGGCCTGGCTCAGTCCATGACTCCAGAATCTTTCGAGGCACTGATAGATTTCAGAGGCCATCACAAGGTAAGCCACACAACCCCTATTTATAACCATCATGGCTGTGTCAAGAATATCACTGTGTTTATGAGGTAGTAATGATGAGATTTTGTGTTGACAGGTGAATTCTCTGGTGTGTTGCTGGGAGACAGGGGGTATGGCTGCCAGCCTTTTCTCCTGACACCTTTCACAGACCCC
The DNA here is from genome assembly GCF_002021735.2 of Oncorhynchus kisutch. NCBI lineage: Eukaryota > Metazoa > Chordata > Actinopteri > Salmoniformes > Salmonidae > Oncorhynchus > Oncorhynchus kisutch. The sequence continues at coordinate 41,116,869 of NC_034184.2, forward strand.
CAGGAAGCACAGCAGGCCTACAACCATGCCCATGCCAGGACCAGGGCCAGAGTTGAAATGACCTTTGGCCTCCTGAAGGCACGCTTTCACTGCCTTCACAAATTAAGGGTCAGCCCTGTTAGGGCATGTGATATTACTGTGGCTTGTGCTGTCCTCCACAATGTGGCCTGCCTGAGGAAGGAGAGGGCCCCCAGAGTGCCACCAGCCATGGACTGGGACAATCCGGCAATCTTCCCTGATGACGACAGTGGTCGGCTGCTGAGGGACCAATATGTGTTGAATTATTTTAGTTAGTATGTGTGCTTTCAATTTTGGTTAAATATGTCCTGCGGTGGCAGAGGAATTTGGGTTTTTTTGGGTTCGTTTTTTGACGAATTTGGCCTCTTATGATGTTTGTGCGGTATACTGTGTGTAATACAAGGCTGCAGGGAGGCTACTGCATCCATTCATTTGTCTGTTCAGTTGATGTGTATGGATTTGTCCTGCAATTATTTTAGTGTGCAGACATGCAGGGTGTGTTATATACAGACCTTTGAATGTGTATGTATCATTTTGTATAATATGCTTGGATTCTGTGCTTTCCATCTTGTAGAGTCACTGTGACTTCAGTTTCGAAAGGAGCTAATGGTTTACCTGCTTTGTTTTGTCCTTATTCAATAAAGGAACATAATGTTACACATTGTGTTTTTATATTCATATGGAATGTGTATTTGTTTATATGACAGAGTACTAGGGCCACACTGAAGAAAAAGGATAAAGTCATAAATTTATGAGGCTGGTTCTTTCTGCAGAAAAGCTACATATTGTTTTTACAGTTTTGATACTTATGACAATGTGATACTTAATATTCTGGCACATCAGCATGTCTTTGTTTATGAAACCATACTGAAGTACAATTTCACGAAATGCCCCACATCTGTCATTTTAACAACTCCTTTAAAACAACTGGTTACAATATTATGACTTGTGTTTTTTTCCCCTCTGTGGCCCTAATATTCTATCATTTTATATATAGCCTTATAGTCTATGGGAAACTGTAAATTATCTAATGATAGCAACATCTAAAAATCATTTTTTATCCAAAATCATTGAAATTAATGATCACAAACGTTTAAATAATAACAGTGGGTCTAGTTATATGTGATAACAATGTATAGTGAGCAGTGAAATAACTATTGGTTTCCATTTGTGGTGACTGCTGACTGACATTAGGGATGAGATTAAATAGATCCTGGAATTTAGCCTGGTCTGGAGCAGGCTAGCTCCACAGAATAAATCTCCATGGTAATTTATACCATAACATATCCTCCTGCCCCCTATCCATCTTTAGTGCAACCGGATTACGGATCAATTGAGCCAGGATCACCAAGATATCCTGGCTTAATCCCTTATCCTAGTTTTGTGCAACAGGCCCCAGGGCGTGACAATTTCTGTGTTTATTTAGTAAATAAATGGTTAAGACAATTGATGTATGGATGATTCATAGTAAAGGAATGAGACTAACGTGAGGTAAATAATAATTAATTAATTAGAAGACTAATTGATCAGATATTAAAATATCTGAAGAGTTATATTAGGAAAATTATAACTTTAATCTGAAGATTTTCTTTGGTGCCCCAACTTCCTAGTTAATTACATTTACATGATTAGTTTAATCACGTAATAATAATTACAGAGAATTGATTTGATAAAATAAGTCTTCACTTTAATGATGCCAAAGACACGACAGCGCTCAACGCCATAGTGCCCTCCAAGCTCATCACTAAGTTAAGGACCCTGGGACTGAACACCTTCTGCAACTGGATCCTTGACTTCCTGACAGGGCGCCCTGGCCAAGATAAAGCAAAGCAGTTCGACACATACAACAACACAGAGTTACACATGGAATAAACAAACATACAGTCAATAATACAGTAGAAAAAAAGTATATACATTGTGTGCAAATGAGGTAAGGAAATAAATAGGCCATGGTGGTGAAGTAATTACAAAATAGCAATTAAACACTGGAATGGTAGATGTGCAGAAGATGAATGTGTAAATAGAGATACTGGGGTGTAAAGGAGCAAATAAATACAGTATGGATATGAGATAGCTGGATGGGCTATATACAGGTGCAGTGATCTCTGAGCTGCTCTGACAGCTGGTGCTTAAAGCTAGTGAGGTAGATATGTGTCTTCAGTGATTTTTGCAGTTCGCTCCAGTCATTGGCAGCAGAGAACTGGAAGGAAAGGCGGCCGAAGGAGAAATTGGTTTTGGTGGTGACCAAATCAAAAAAATGTATAAAGCCCTTCTTACATCAGCTGATATCTCAAAGTGCTGTACAGAAACCCAACCTAAAACCCCAAACAGCATGTAATGCAGGTGTAGAAGCACGGTGGCCACCCGTGCTGCTATGGTGACCAGTGAGCTGAGATAAGGTGGGGCTTTACCTAGCAAAGACTTGTAGATGACCCTGAGCCAGTGGGTTTGGCGACGAGTATGAAGCGAGGGCCAGCCAACGAGAGTGTACAGGTCGCAGTGGTGGGTAGTATATGGGGCTTTGATGACAAAACGGATGGCGCTGTGATAGACTGCATCCAATTTGTTGGATGCAGACGTTGAAGATTGGTAGGATGGCCAGTTTTACGAGGGTATGTTTGGCAGCATGAGTGAAGGATGCTTTATTGCGAAATAGGAATCCGATTCTAGATTTAATTTTGGATTGGAGATGTTTAATGTGAGTCTGGAAGGAGAGTTTACAGTCTAACCAGACACCTAGAATATGTGGACAACTACAAATACCTAAGTCAGAACCCTCAGGTGGTGAGGGTAGACAACAACACATCCGCCATGCAGAACCTCAACACAGGGGCCCCTCAGGGGTGAGTGCTTAGTCCCCTCCTGTACTCCCTGTTCACCCACAACCGCACACGATTCCAACACCATCATTAAGTTTGCTGATGACACGACGGTGTTAGGCCTGATCACCGGACGATGATGAGACAGCCTATAAGGAGGAGGTCAGAGATCTGGCAGTGTGGTGCCAGGACAACAACCTCTGCCAAGAGTGTGCAAAGCTGTCGTCAAGGCAAAGGGTGGCTACTTTGAAGAATCTCAAATATATTTGTTTAACACATTTTTGGTTACTACATGACTCCTTGTGTTTCATAGTTTTGATGTGTTCACTATTATTCTACAAGGTAGCAAATAGTAAAAATAAAGAAAAATCCTGGAATGAGTAGGTGTGTCCAAACGTTTTACTGGTACCGTACATCAAATCAGTGATCAGTGAGAATAGTCAGATGAACCAATACTTAACAGGGACATGGTGGCATAGCAAGACGATTGGTGTAACATGAACCTGGACAGTTTTATCTCAATCTCTTCATTCAAAGACTCAATCATGGACACTTTTACTGGTAGTTGTGGCTGCTTTGCGTGATGTATTGTTGTCTCTACCTTATTTCCCTTTGTGCTGTTGACTGTGCCCAATAATGTTTGTACCATGTTTTGTGCTGCTACCATGTTGTTGTCTTAGGTCTCTTATGTAGTGTTGCGTTGTCTCTCTTGTCGTGATGTGTTTAGTCCTATATTTATATATATATTTTTTTTAAATAATAATCCCAGCCCCCGTCCCCGCAGGAGGCCTTTTGGTAGGCCGTCATTGTAAATAAGATTTTGTTCTTAACTGACTTGCCTAGTTAAATAAAGGTTCAATAAAAAATCTATAAAAACCAAGAGGTTGTGAGTCAAATCCCAGGTAAGGGGAAACCATGTGTTTGATGTTGTTGATACCTTTCCACTTATTCTGCTCCAGAGGTGGCATAGCAGTTCAGACGTCTTTTGTCCTCGTCTTGTCGTGTCCTGTATATATATATATATTTACAACTTTTTCACATACATTTTATTTTTATTTTCCATCAACTCATCTTCAAAACACTCTCCTGCAACCCGCCTCACCAATGTATATTTATAAAAAAGTATTATTTACCTCAGATCTGTAATCCTCCAAGAAGCTAGCCAGAAACTCCAAGAAGCTAGCCTGCAACTAGCCAGAAGCTAATCCAGAAGCTAGTTCAGAAGCTAGTTGGCTCCTTTACTGGTAAGTCGTTGGTGTTCAGCTAACCACGGTTTGTGGTCATCGGCTATCCTTTGGCTCGAAAGTCTATCGCCAGTTCTGTACGGCGCAGCGCGGCTCGGAGCGGAGCATACCGGACCAATTTTTCTCTCCATGTCCCTGGATTTCGACTGCTCTCTGGACATTCATGCCCGGATCTCACAGCTAGCTAGCTGCTATCCGTGTGACTATCGGCCTTCGTCGATTCCGGAGCAAACATCAATTGTTCCGGAGCTAGCAAGCTCCGTCAATCACTCCTGAGTTCCATCAATCGCACCTGGGCTGCAGTCGCCTATCCGGACCCGTTTTGCTGCCTTCGCGGAGCCCCACCGGGCCTTCACAACTGGACTGCCGACGTTATCTACCCGAAGGGGTTATTCGGCTGGCTCCTCCGTCGCGACGTTACCTGAACGCCCATCTGCGGCCTGCTAACCGTTAGCTGTCTTACCGGCTGCTATCTGAATAGACAATCGGACAATTTTTTTTATTTTTTATTATTATTATTATGTTTTTTTCTTGGGCCTCTATAACTATATCTATTGTTTTTATTTTTGTTGTTGTTGTGTGATTTGGATTGATCCCCTCTACCACACGGAACCCCACTAATCTACTGACGGAGCGCAGGAGGTGGCTAACAACAGACCTCCATCCTATGCTAGCTTGCTACCGATGCCCTGGCTAGCTGTCTAAATCACCAACCAACCTCTCCACTCACCGGACCCTTTTGATCACTCGACTAAGCATGCCTCTCCTTAATGTCAATATGTCTTGTCCATTTCTGTTCTGGTTAGTGTTTATTGGCTTATTTCACTGTAGAGCCTATAGTCCTGCTCACTATACCTTATCCAACCTATTAGTTCCACCACCCACACATGCAATGACATCTCCTGGTTTCAACGATGTTTCTAGAGACAATATCTCTCTCTTCATCACTCAATACCTAGGTTTACCTCCACTGTATTCACATCCTACCATACATTTGTCTGTACATTATACCTTGATGCTATTTTATCGCCCCCAGAAACCTCCTTTTACTCTATGTTCCAGACGTTCTAGACGACCAATTCTCATAGCTTTTAGCCGTACCCTTATTCTACTCCTCCTATGTTCCTCTGGCGATGTAGAGGTGAATCCAGGCCCTGCAGTGCCTAGCTCCACTCCTATTCCCCAGGCGCTCTCTTTTGACGACTTCTGTAACCGTAATAGCCTTGGTTTCATGCATGTTAACATTAGAAGCCTCCTCCCTAAGTTTGTTCTATTCACTGCTTTAGCACACTCTGCCAACCCGGATGTTCTAGCTGTGTCTGAATCCTGGCTTAGGAAGACCACCAAAAACTCAGACATTTTAATTCCAAACTACAACATTTTCAGACAAGATAGAACTGCCAAAGGGGGCGGTGTTGCAATCTACTGCAAAGATAGCCTGCAGAGTTCTGTCCTACTATCCAGGTCTGTACCCAAACAATTCGAACTTCTACTTTTAAAAATCCACCTCTCTAAAAACAAGTCTCTCACCGTTGCCGCCTGCTATAGACCACCCTCTGCCCCCAGCTGTGCTCTGGACACCATATGTGAACTGATTGCCCCCCATCTATCTTCAGAGTTCGTGCTGCTAGGCGACCTAAACTGGAACATGCTTAACACCCCAGCCATCCTACAATCTAAACTTGATGCCCTCAATCTCACACAAATAATCAATGAACCTACCAGGTACCTCCCCAAAACCTTAAACACGGGCACCCTCATAGATATCATCCTAACCAACTTCCCCTCTAAATACACCTCTGCTGTCTTCAACCAAGATCTCAGCGATCACTGCCTCATTGCCTGCATCCGTAATGGGTCAGCGGTCAAACGACCTCCACTGATCACTGTAAAACGCTCCCTGAAACACTTCTGCGAGCAGGCCTTTCTAATCGACCTGGCCGGGGTATCCTGGAAGGATATTGATCTCATCCCGTCAGTAGAGGATGCCTGGATATTTTTTAAAAATGCCTTCCTAACCATCTTAAATAAACATGCCCCATTTAAGAAATTTAGAACCAGGAACAGATATAGCCCTTGGTTCTCCCCAGACCTGACTGCCCTTAACCAACACAAAAACATCCTATGGCGTTCTGCATTAGCATCGAACAGCCCCCGTGATATGCAGCTGTTCAGGGAAGCTAGAAATCATTATACACAGGCAGTTAGAAAAGCCAAGGCTAGCTTTTTCAAGCAGAAATTTGCTTCCTGCAACACTAACTCAAAAAAGTTCTGGGACACTGTAAAGTCCATGGAGAATAAGAACACCTCCTCCCAGCTGCCCACTGCACTGAAGATAGGAAACACTGTCACCACTGATAAATCCACCATAATTGAGAATTTCAATAAGCATTTTTGTACGGCTGGCCATGCTTTCCACCTGGCTACTCCTACCCCGGACAACAGCACTGCACCCCCAACAGCAACTCGCCCAAGCCTTCCCCATTTCTCCTTCTCCCAAATCTATTCAGCTGATGTTCTGAAAGAGCTGCAAAATCTGGACCCCTACAAATCAGCCGGGCTAGACAATCTGGACCCTTTCTTCCTAAAATTATCTGCCGAAATTGTTGCCACCCCTATTACTAGCCTGTTCAACCTCTCTTTCGTGTCGTCTGAGATTCCCAAAGATTGGAAAGCAGCTGCGGTCATCCCCCTCTTCAAAGGGGGGGACACTCTTGACCCAAACTGCTACAGACCTATATCTATCCTACCGTGCCTTTCTAAGGTCTTCGAAAGCCAAGTCAACAAACAGATTACCGACCATTTCGAATCTCACCATACCTTCTCTGCTATGCAATCCGGTTTCAGAGCTGGTCATGGGTGCACCTCAGCCACGCTCAAGGTCTTAAACGATATCTTAACCGCCATCGATAAGAAACATTACTGTGCAGCCGTATTCATTGATCTGGCCAAGGCTTTCGACTCTGTCAATCACCATATCCTCATCGGCAGACTCGACAGCCTTGGTTTCTCAAATGATTGCCTCGCCTGGTTCACCAACTACTTCTCTGATAGAGTTCAGTGTGTCAAATCGGAGGGTCTGCTGTCCGGACCTCTGGCAGTCTCTATGGGGGTGCCACAGGGTTCAATTCTTGGACCGACTCTCTTCTCTGTATACATCAATGAGGTCGCTCTTGCTGCTGGTGAGTCCCTGATCCACCTCTACGCAGACGACACCATTCTGTATACTTCCGGCCCTTCTTTGGACACTGTGTTAACAACCCTCCAGGCAAGCTTCAATGCCATACAACTCTCCTTCCGTGGCCTCCAATTGCTCTTAAATACAAGTAAAACTAAATGCATGCTCTTCAACCGATCGCTACCTGCACCTACCCGCCTGTCCAACATCACTACTCTGGACGGCTCTGACTTAGAATACGTGGACAACTACAAATACTTAGGTGTCTGGTTAGACTGTAAACTCTCCTTCCAGACCCATATCAAACATCTCCAATCCAAAGTTAAATCTAGAATTGGCTTCCTATTTCGCAACAAAGCATCCTTCACTCATGCTGCCAAACATACCCTTGTAAAACTGACCATCCTACCAATCCTCGACTTTGGCGATGTCATTTACAAAATAGCCTCCAATACCCTACTCAACAAATTGGATGCAGTCTATCACAGTGCAATCCGTTTTATCACCAAAGCCCCATATACTACCCACCATTGCGACCTGTACGCTCTCGTTGGCTGGCCCTCGCTTCATACTCGTCGCCAAACCCACTGGCTCCATGTCATCTACAAGACCCTGCTAGGTAAAGTCCCCCCTTATCTCAGCTCGCTGGTCACCATAGCATCTCCCACCTGTAGCACACGCTCCAGCAGGTATATCTCTCTAGTCACCCCCAAAACCAATTCTTTCTTTGGCCGCCTCTCCTTCCAGTTCTCTGCTGCCAATGACTGGAACGAACTACAAAAATCTCTGAAACTGGAAACACTTATCTCCCTCACTAGCTTTAAGCACCAACTGTCAGAGCAGCTCACAGATTACTGCACCTGTACATAGCCCACCTATAATTTAGCCCAAACAACTACCTCTTTCCCAACTGTATTTAATTTTAATTTATTTATTTATTTTGCTCCTTTGCACCCCATTATTTTTTATTTCTACTTTGCACATTCTTCCATTGCAAAACTACCATTCCAGTATTTTACTTGCTATATTGTATTTACTTTGCCATCATGGCCTTTTTTGCCTTTACCTCCCTTCTCACCTCACATTGTATATAGACTTGTTTATACTGCATTATTGACTGTATGTTTGTTTTTACTCCATGTGTAACTCTGTGTCGTTTTATCTGTCGAACTGCTTTGCTTTATCTTGGCCAGGTCGCAATTGTAAATGAGAACTTGTTCTCAACTTGCCTACCTGGTTAAATAAAGGTAAAATAAATAAATAAATAAATTACCACGTGCCCGTCCTCCCCAATTAAGGTGCCACCAATCTCCTGTGACATGAATGTGTCTACAACATTGTTGTATATATTCTGAGAACATGGTAACCACCTTCTGGGTATGTTCTGTTTGACATTAAAGGGAATGTTCTAACTCCAATGGCAAAATACACTAAAAAGGTTCTCAGAAGGTTTTTGCTAACATAGATAGAATGTTCCCCTATCTATCTAATGGGAAAATTGGGCACTCAAACATTAGGGGAACATCACGGGTAACATTACAAAAATGTTCTTTCTGCCTCTTTCTGTTAGTTGGGTTTCTGACTGTCTGCCTGTAGGGCTCCTGCTCTGTAATAGCTTACAGCTGGAAAGAAAGAGAGGGGGAGGAAGGGAAAATGAGATAGGGAAAGTGAGCAAGGCAGTGAGAAAGGAGGGGGAGGGTGAAAGCAGAACTATGGTGCAGACAGCGAATCACATGAGCTGGGATATGTTTACAAACTGAGCTGAGGAGGTGTGCTCACTAGCCCCATTGTGAGGAAGAGGGACAGAGAGCAGAGCGAGAGAAAAAGATACGAGAGGGACGAGAGGAGAGCGGCTTCCTGGGTTAAAATGATCAGTGTTAGGCTAATTTTCGCTGTCTCCTTTTTCACCCCCTCTTTGTCCGTTTTGGAAAAAGGGGAGCAGATGGTTGGGCCTGACAGAGCAGACAGCACAACGCAAGTGCAGGCAAAATAGCTGCTTTTACAGGAACACTGGGCACTGCAGGGAACCATTCAAGTTCTTCCTTCGTTTCCCATAATTAGCAGGTTTTCACAGCAAGAGAGGAAATCTATGTCGAGACGAGTATTCAAGGAAGGCGGAGGCAGAGAGAGAGAGAGAGAGAGGGAGAGGAAAACAGGACTTCAGGGGAGGGAGGGATAAGCCCTGTGACAATGTTTTGAAGGGGAGACAAAGCAAAGCAGCGACTGCACTCAGCTGGATAGATTGAGTTAGCTGCATGGGAGTTCTCTCTCCATTTGGAATATTAACAATAACATTGATGTGTCTTTAACCTGCGAGGGTATGATGTTTATCCCATAATATAAACACGGCTATGCTCTGGAAATCCCTTTGTTTATTTGAAGAGAGGAGCCATTGCAATACGGATATATTTGATTCTGTTGCCTTTAGTACCGTTTCACACTTTTTAGCATAATTTTGGATTTTAAAAGTAGCTATCAATTCCTGATGATATTGTTGCTTGATTATTCACATAATGACAAATCATCACAAAGAAGAGTGTGGATTTCAACAATGAGTGAGTTGTTTTTGTCATGTTTTACTGGAAAACAGAGCCTCATCCATAGGAGACCTTCTTGGGGAACTGAGAATGTTTATCACAATGGGATTGACTCATAGCCTACAAATAAACGTCATTTTCATTGGGGACACAGAAGAGGTTGGACTCACATCATTGTCTGGAAGACAGTGACTTTTTTGGGGGACAAGGTTGTGAACCCAGACACAGTGACTAGAGGCTGTGAGTAACTTCAGACGTTTTTGACCCCCATCCACTGATTCCCTGGGTCCCTCTGGCTTTCTTGAGGCTGATTTCACCCAGTCCAGTGGTGTCATGGTGAGTACCTTCTTCCTATGTGTAGTGTTGTAATAATGACCTTTGTGTTTGTGGTGTAACAATGTGTTGTCTCGTTACAAATTGATTTGCATTTGAGTGGGTATGACTTGTATGGTCCTGTCTGTTTTGTTGTGTGCCTTTCCCTTCGATGCTAGGCCCTAGACACTCTCCCAGACAGCATGTGTTCACAGTGGCCTACCTCTTAGACCTCGACTGTCAATGATTCACTAACATCCTACTAAGATTACAGATGCCCATTCCCTCACCCAAACCCAGCACCCCACCCCCCTCAGAGACAGATCTGGTGGAATGGCCCTTCTGGCCAGACCCGCACACAGGCAGAAGTTTCCTTTGACCCAGGAAGTACTCTACTTATTGTGAGACTATGGGTGGCATTAGACGTTAAGGTTGATCACCATTCTCTCCATAGGCAGTGCTGCTGGTAATGGTCTGAAACGGCTGCATTGACTGAAAGGACCAAATTCCAATTCCCCATCTCCCACTCACGCCCACAAAACGACACACACACACACACACACACACACACACACACACACACACACACACACACACACACACACACACACACACACACACACACATACACACACACATCCCCAGGCCGACAAACAAGCGTAACACATTCAAGTACAACAATATACTGCATATTATACTACAGTGGTATTCAAAATCGGGATTAGGAGCAACACATTTAAGAGTACAAATTATGGTATGGGACAACATACAAACGTTTAAAAATATATATTTCATTGAGTAAATGTATTTATTGGTTTCTTTTCATTTTGGTAAGAGATTAACATGCAATGAATTGAAGGTTATTTGTTAATGTAAAAATCCAAATGTACCGATTTTAAGGTTTTGTCATTAGATTTCTTGTTGTCATTGTGGAGTGCCTCATTGCTGGGGTGGCCTTTAGATATGGTACTCACGCACACCTGTCAAACACACACGCACAGGCCTTACTGGGGGAGCTGGTCCAACAACCACTCCCACTGAGAGCTCACTTTTCAGTAGAAGTAACGCAGTATATTTTGAAAAGTTCATGCAGCTCAATGAAGTTCAACAATGGAAGTAGTGTTACATTGATACAGTACGTAAAACAAGAAGCTGCTGTGCTGAGTGGCTAACAGTATGCAATATGCATGTCCACCCTGCCTTAGGCACGCACACGCAATGAGATGAGCCCAGAGACCAGTACCGGCCAGACATACGATGCACAGCCCACTTCACAGTAAATAACGCATTTATGCTAATAGGACATTCCAAATTTCATTTGATTTAGTCTGCTTCATATGTAAAACATATTCTGTGCACTTAGTAGATGAACACGCAGAGATACAGCACAATGTTTTGAAATGCCACATACCAATTTCTTGAATGTAAAACATCCTCCCTACATTGTAAATGAAACACACACGTCACTGAAACGTGCTTCAGAATCCATTATTGAGGATGACGTACATACTGAATCCCTTTTTGTCTTTTGCCTGTGATGACAGACGGGCCTGTAGAGTTTGGTCAAGTAAACTCAAGGCTCTCTGTCTTCCTCCTCTCAGGATGTCTGTGCGGTTTAGGGTCGCAGAGCTCAGACCCATACTGCAAGATGACATCGGAAGACATCTACCACCTGCCCCTCAACATGTACGTCATCATTCTGGGCATCGGCCTCTTCATCTTCATGCTCAGCCTGATCTTCTGCTGCTACATGTTCAGGTGAGGCTTAGGGGAGAGTGGGGTAAGTTTAGCCATTTTTTTTACATTCAGAAACACTCCGTCAAGGGAGCTATAGTATTCTTTCTAACAAAGATATCAACATATATTTCATGATGTTGTTTATCCCTGGAAATAATCAGAATTCATGTAAACATGACATCGCAGCGCTAGCTGTGCCACCAGAGACTCTGGGTTCGCGCCCAGGCTCTGTCGCAGCCGGCCGCGACCGGGAGGTCCGTGGAGCGATGCACAATTGGCCTAGCGTCGTCCGGGTTAGGGGGGGCTTGGCCGGTAGGGATATCCTTGTCTCATCGCGCACCAGCGACTCCTGTGGCGGGCCGGGTGAAGTGCACGCTAACCAAGGTCGCCAGGTGCACAGTGTTTCCTCTGACACATTGGTGTGGCTGGCTTCCGGGTTGGATGCACGCTGTGTTAAGAAGCAGTGCGGTTTGGTTGGGTTGTGTTTCGGAGGACGCATGACTTTTGACCTTCGTCTCTCCCGAGCCCGTACGGGAGTTGTAGCGATGAGACAAGATAGTAATTACTAACAATTGGATACCACGAAGAAGGGGGTAAAATAAAAATAAAAATAAATATACTTTGGTTTAGATACAAGCATTATGAAACCTCTAACACCTTTCAATTGGGGAACCCTGCTGCGCTAGGTGATCGCTGCTGTGCAGTAGGGGAGAGTGGTGTAAGTTTTGCCAAAGGGGTAAATTGACTTGGTGAAAATCTGTTTTTTGGACCTAACTTGCTTAGCACTTTTTCCATGAGGTTTCTTCCTTCACAGACTCCTACACTACCAGTCAAAAATTTTAGAACACCTACTCATTCAAGGGTCTTTCATAATTTTTTTAAAACGATTTTCTACATTGTAGAATAATAGTAAAGACATCAAAACTATGAAATAACACATATGGAATCATGTAGTAACCAAAAAAGTGTATTTGAGATTCTTCAAATAGCCATAATTTGCCTTGATAACAGGTCAAATATTACATTTTGTGTATGGTTTCCTAGAAAGGTGACTCAACTTACCCCTTACCCAAAATGTATACCACTCTCCCCTACTGCACAGCAGCGGTCACCTAGCGCAGCAGGGTTCCCCAACTGAAAGGTGATTTTATTTGGCCCCCAAGTTTTTTGAGCAAGAATATAATAATGTTATTGTATACAAATGTAAGCAAGTTTTGAAATTATTTTCTATTCAAATATTATACTGAACAAAAATATAAATGCAACATGTAAAGTGTTTGTCCCATGTTTCATGAGCTGAAATAAAATTTTAGAAAATATTCCAAATTCTCTAAAATGTGTGCTCCAGGTGGGTTTACACCTGTTAGTCAACATTTCTCCTTTGTCAAGATAATCCATCCACCTGACAGGTGTGACATATCAAGAAGCTGATTAAACAGCATGATTACTCAGGTGCACCTTGTGCTGGGGACAATAGCCACTCTAAAATGTGCAGTTTTGTCACACAACACAATGCCACAAATGTCTCAAATTTTGAGGGTATGTGTAATTGTCATGCTGACTGCAGGAATGTCCACCAGAGCTGTAGCCAGAGAATTTCAGGTTAATTTCTCGACCATAAGCCGCCTCCAACGTCGTATTAGAGAATTTGGCAGTGCGTCCAACCGGCCTCACAACCACAGACCACGCACCACGCCAGCCCAGGACCTCCACATCCAGCTATTTTACCTGCAGGATCATTTATATTTTTGTTCAGTATATATCTGTTTGGGTTTTTTGTCAAATTGAAGTTTTGTTTGTAATTATTCCGGCCCCCTGACCATCCGCACAAGAATCTAGTTGATGATCAAGGAGTTATGGGCTTGTTAATCACAATAACCCATAGTCAGCTATAGCATTCTTTATAGATCAGGGCCTGGTTTCTCAAAAGCATCTTTAAGCTAAGTTCATCATTAGAACCTTTGTAGGAGCATCGTTAATTGTCAGAGCTGTTTTCTGGCCAAATCTGAGGCGTCTTCTTTTAGACTGACTTGTTGTCGAGAACCAAAAAAACATACTCAAATCTGCTCCTGATGAGGTGTTTTGCAGCTGTAGCACAGCCAAGTGTAGGCACATTGTGACTTGCATTTGGCATACTGTTCATGGGTTGCATGTTTCGTCACAATACTGTTTTGAACGTTCACATTGGACTGATGCCCGACTGAGCGTTCCACTCAATGCATCGTCAATGAGCGCTGATGAAGATTTCATCAAATGTGCATTATAGTAGGATGGAAATACAATGCATTCTAAATAAAAAATAATTATCAGGAAAACCTTTTGTCATGATTTTGATGTCGCCAGATTGACTTTAGACTTTAGATTGAGGGGAGGCCACCGGATTTTAGCTAGCTAACGTTAGCATTGCTAGCTATTTTTGACAAACTTTGCGAGCTAATGACAACATTGCTATCCGTCTAAAGTAAATTTGATGACATGATAATGCTGTCAAAGTTGTTTCCTATGAAATATTTGAATACTTTAGCAATGTCATCTTATTTCCAGGAACTATAGTGGAATTTAGACGAAACAGTAGTTAGCCTCCATCCAGAATGACTGTGCTTCTTCTTCTCTAAAGTTTTATGGCAGACTACACCGAGTGGTGGCAATACTCGGGGGGGTCCCGAGATAATAGAAAAATAAATCAAACAACCATCCCACTCTTTCAGTCACATTCAAATCAATCCCTACACAGGCTCAGGTGTCTGTGATGACGAGCATTCATCGACAGGATTCCTCGTCTCTGCAGAAAAGTCGCACTCACGATGATGCCTATTTACTCCGATTTCCTCTCCGTTTGCGCTGTGCAATTGATAACCAAAGCAATTAACGTTACAAAGTCCACCTTCTTAACGTGCAACATGTCAGGGTCCCTCTGCTGTCAAGGAACATCATCTTGTGTCTCTACTCCTACTACCATTACCTCATCAACTTCCCTCCTTTCTTCCACACTTCTCAATGCCTCCGGATAGGAGACATTCTGGACAGACTTCATTCTTGCCACCTGTCTCCTTCACCCTAACAGGACACTTCAGAAATTCGGGTGAATGTTCACCACCACAATTGCCGCATTTAGGCTCAGTTGACATAATACTCCTCCCGTCTACATACACTTGACACATTTATCACACTGCATGGGTTTGGGCACGGAGGCTCTCACAGGGAATCTCATGTAACCTAAATACAAGTGAGAAGGGAGAGACACTTCATCAAAAAACAATAGAATGGATGGAGTGGGCTTCCGCACTCCATCTACCGTAAAGGTCAGTCGTTGTGCACCAACCACTTGATCCTATTCTTCACATATATCCTTTTCATTTACTTCTAAAGCCATCCCAGGGATAACACCCTTGATAGGTGCCCTGCTTCAAAGATCCAGACACACGACACATTCCAATCCGACATCTTGAGGCGCAAAGCACGCTGCTTCTTTTCCGTAGAACACAAAAAAACAAAGCCCACTTCTCGTTATTCTCATCGACGCCATCAACGCATCCACAATTTAAATAGAGACTCCCAGAACGGATCTCCCAGGTAACAAAATTGATCCAAAACCCTTATTCCAACCAAAAAATACTCAGACCTAGGTTTGGATTTACTAGTTTTCACTACCACTTTACTTCTCGTTTCCTTTTACATTCGCCACTGTAATCCAATTCTACTCATTCTCGTCTCCACTCGACAAGCCATCTAATTCAAACAGAACATCTGCTTCCATGACTGTGCTTATCACCACTTCAGGGCACCACTATACCGGCACCGCCGGTAGAGGGCGGCTTGAACGTTCATACCAATGGCATGACGTGACCGTGTGACGGAGGTGCAACCTATGAATAGTGGTCTCCATGACAACACATCAGGCATGATGGGACATATGATCGAAAGATGAAAAGTAATGGGACAAGCATTCATAACATAACAATATGGAATTATGAAGTGTCAACTATAAACAGATTGTGTATATCAGTCAATGTTAATCATTTTTGAATATGCCTTTTTTCAGGTTAAGGCGACAAGGCACAAGGGAGCAATATGGATATAATGAGGTAATTTCGTATTAATACAAAATCTCTCAAACGTGGTAAATTTCACAATTGATAGATAAGTGACTGATTTGTTTCTTGATATCTTTGGATTGCCAGTTGTTGTTCCTAAAATCGATCTCTATTATATTAATTTAAAAAGGTGTTATTTTGCTGCACTTTTATGGTAGAAAAGATTTCCCTCTGTCATAAATTCATCTTTGTCTCTAGGTTGTTTTGAAAGGAGCAGGAAAGAAACTGAGTCTTCTTGGAGTAAGTTGATTTTGTTGTTCCAGCTATGCTCTTTGCAAATAAAAAATTTTCTGCAGGGGAATAGAATTTAGGCCTCAGCATCAGAGGTTTAGGGTGGGGAGTGAGAGATTTCTTTCCTTCCAAGGATAGTGTTAACGTGATCTCTTTCCCATCCTACAGCAGACCTGTGCCGTGTGCTTAGAAGAGTTCAAAAGCAGAGACGAGCTTGGAGTGTGTCCCTGCTCACATGCCTTCCACAAGAAGTAAGGCCCCTCCCACAGTTCTGGCTTTGATGGCGTGAAGTGAACAGCTGAAGGCATACACAGGGAAGAAGCGATCAAAAGCATTTAAAAAAAAAACAGAGACAAAAGCCTTGACAAAGCCCTCTAGGTCTAGTATGAAAGTGACAGGCATTTAGGGTCTGTGTGACTTTCAGTCATTTGACTATACGCACCGGTTTACCCCTAAGGAAAGACCCCTATGACACTGTTTGCAGACTGTTTGCTTGAGATGATAGACTACCATCTGTTTCTCCCTGGACCAGGGTAGAATAGTATAACGACCTCTCCCACAGGATATGTTTGGCATGTTAGTAGCCAATGGGCGTATATAGTAATATACAGGGCAGTGTGTACTGTTGAACCTTCCCTGAATTGCGTCTTTCTCTCTCATGCATCCTTGCTCACTCTGTATGCCTGTCTGCCTCTCTCTCTCTCTCTCTCTCTCTCTCTCTCTCTCTCTCTCTCTCTCTTTCCCACTTTCTCTCGCTCTCCTACTCATCTCTCCTTTTCTTCTACACATCTCCATGTCTGTCTGTAATATAATATGTTCCCCTCTCTACCCCTACCCAGGTGTCTGTTAAAATGGCTGGAGATCCGCAGTGTCTGCCCCATGTGTAACAAACCCATCTGCCGTTTGCAGCCAGACCCCACACAGGGAGCAGAGAGGCCCCAGAGCCCAATGGAGGTGTGAGATGAGCGAGGGCACACATTACAGCACCTCAACACCCCTAATTACAGTTCCAACCTGCCTCATCCCACTCCACTCCGCCGGACCCCTAAAAATCACACCCTGGTCCAGTTGAAATGAATCAGGTATCCCATCCTGACGTCTTCCATATACCCCCATCCTAGAGTTCTGACAAACTCTACTCTAGTTTTGAAGGTGTTAGACGCCTAAAGGTGTGTGTGAGATGAGACTTTGAAGTGGAACTCATAGAACAATATTGGAGAACAAACTGAATGGTTTTTTTTAAATCTAAAAGGCAGGGGATGGATGAAAAGACCCTGTCCCATGACCACCGGCCAACCCCTACAGAAGAAATAGTGGGTACTGAAAAAGAGTTAGGATGCTGTGCATTGGGCCCTACTTTCCCAAATCATAGTCAATAACACGCCATCCCATGTTGACAAGTAAAGATAGGGTGTCCTGATTGGTCGATGAGTAACATGGGGCCTGGATGGAGGGAACACACACATACCATGCCCACAGCTACCATCATGGGCCTATGAGGTATTCAGCTATGACATAGGGTGCAGGGACCCTGTCACTAAATAACACGTCAGGGTCATTCTTAACTTATTGCCATTTGGGCATGGTATTTTGGAAGAAATTAACTTCATTTTTGTTTGTTTTTATTTAAATGTACAGTATATGGGTACACCTTACTATTCAAAATAAACTTTTATTGCAGCTTAATGACTTTAAATATCAAGGATGGTAATGACTCATTTTAGGTAATTGAGTATTTTCTTAAATGGAGAGCACAGATGCTCAAATGTACTTAACCCTAAAGGGATATGATTAATCTTTTAATCACAATGTAATTTCCCTTACATTTTTAAATTGAGTAATACCAATGACAATTTTTATTTAGACACCAAGTCATCAATGGAATCCTCAAAATGATGACATGTTAAAAGGGTGTGATTAGCTAAGAGCTTTCTTTAATATAGACCCATCCCCTGATAACAGTTTGCAGCTGGAGGGGATGCTCAAGGTCCTTGTATATTTTTTGTGTAATGAGTCATTTCAAAAATCTGGGGTAATTGCATCAGATGCCCGATTAGCTTCTGGGGGAAGATGTATGAGAAAAGACACTTTAAACAATGCATTAAATATACAGTTTTGCAGTAGAAATTGATTTATCTATATTTTATCAATGATAAAAAGTACAATATAAACAAAAACATGTATGATGTGTAACTATTTGTTATTTTAAAGTGTTTTTCATTGTTGTAAAGCCAGGGGATGCACATGACATTGCAATTCAAGAATGACCCATCCAATTAAATATATAGTCTAAATTATTTCTAAGATTGTTTTGTATTATAACTGGCTTTCAATAAAGTGTATTGTTTCAGTGATATGTGACATGATGTTATTCATTCTGAAACATTAACCATGCAAATGTTATTCAGTTGGGGCATAGTTATAACCCTTTCAAGTATCTGCATTTACATAGAAAAAAACATTATTTAACTAGGCAAATCAGTTAAGAACAAATCCTTATTTACAAAGACGGCCAAACCCGGGGGACGCTGGGCCAATTGAGCGCCGCCCTATGGGACTCCCAATCACTGCTGGATGTGATATAGCCTTAGTGACTCTCTTGCACTGAGATGCAGTGCCTTAGACTGCTGCACCACTCGGGAGTCCATTTGCATGCACCATTTCGGAAAAGAATAGTTAGCAATGGATGAGCCACCAGTCAAGAAGATTTTAAAAAATGAGGAAATTGAGGAAATTTCCAAATTGAGTGCAAAGGATTTTAATTAAGGTTCTTTGCAACTGCCCAAGCTCCACCCCTGGCAAAGTAGCTGGAAAATGTGAGTGCTTTCAGCTTAGATGTCTTTAACTTCATCACAGTAATTATGGGTCATGAAGGTGTATTCCATGTGTTAAGACTTTGTTTGGTGCTATCATGATCATGGCAGTAGAGTAGAGTGACAGCTGTAAACAGACAGGCAAAGAGAGAGAGAGAGAGAGAAAGCGGCCAGAAACAAAGCCAATATTGTGAACAGCAAAAATAGCCAATGCAGCCGCATGGCTACATTTATGAACTCCACTGGGGCAATCACATGTGGTAGAGAGAATCCCCTGGTCACCTATAGAGACCTGCCAAGAGGGAGGATGTTAAGTGCCACATGAATTTCAATTCATGACTTTGAACACCTTGAAATGCATTGGTTGTAAGAAATGTAGTATATAAATCAAGTTTGATTTGATGGATGACATTACAGCTGTAGAATAATTAATCAACTGAAATTGAGCAATTAAATTGATTAAATATTGTGCAATTTTTCCATACTTTTAATTGATAATTTGGGATTTTATCACTTGACATATCATTTAGTGGGAAGGATCATATAAATCAAGTCTGTGTGAATACATGTACCACCCAGCATAAATAAATACTGTTCCTTTGAAGATTTGTCTCTGGTCATGCAACTACACAGGCTGGATGTCTAAGCCATGTCAATTCTGATTGTCAATAGAGTCATTCTCCTCAATGACAACATTATATAACTGAGATATCACTCATCGAAGTATGGTATCTGGGGTAATCTGGTTAATGATTATATCATTAACTAAGTGGCTCTTTTCTTGTAGAATGTTGATAGCTGTATAGAACATTGCATTGCTACAATGCTCAAACTTAACTTAATAGCTACACTCACCGACACAGGATAAACTGTATCCCTCATGCTGGCACTGACCAAACCAGTAAGTTGCCCCTCACTATGGCTGCACATCTCCACATGGCCAGACTTATAGTGGTCTTCTTCCCTTTTAATGAGTTTATGCTCATCCTTGAAAAATGCCATAAGGTGTGAAATAGACACAAGTCGACATACTGTAGGCTAAGTAAAACTAAAGATTTTTTGATCTGCTGCTCTGCTATCTAGATAACTAAAGTGTAGTCAATGGCTAGCTAAAATAGAGAATGGAGACAGAAGACCTTTGTGGTTTGGACACGGGTCTCTGATCATGCTGGTGAACAGTAGTTGACAGTGGCGCCTAGAGATGATGTGCAGGAGCTTCCTGCAGGAATTTGTAGTCTTGCTGAGATTTTCTCTGTTACTGATTAGCATTTAACATTTTTGAAAGGCTCATTTAATGATAGAACTCACCTTGTCTGAGAGAGTCTTACAATGCTTTCAAAACGTCACGCCAACACGAAACACAGACAGTATATCAAGTAGTTCTAAAATCTCAAATGCAAAAAAGAAGAAGAAAGGGGTGGAACCATTACCAGGTTTTACTGCTAGATTTAATGGGTATTATGACGCGTCCACTGTGCCTGCCTTTAAAATGTCTTCAGCGTAGGCAACCTGCATCGCAGAAACCCCACCCCCAAACTACTTCCCGCAGCTATGTAATTGTATAAAGTGGAGATTGATTCATTTAATTTGGACTTTTCATGCCAACTTTTTTTTTAATTAACAAAGTTTTTAACTGTGTATGTTACTGGTTATTATTACAGTATAATAACTGTATTATAAATTGCAAATATTACGTTAAGTTACAAACCACCCAGCTAGCACAGCTTCCAAGGAACATTTACTTCCTTGGAAGCTGTGGAAACGTGCGTTTTTGGTTTCCCATTGATTCTGGGAACGAAGCCATACATTCCCTGACTGGTAAAACTGAAAGTTTAAAAAAAATGTTCTGATAAAAAGAAGTGAAAATTTTGCCTGTTCTGGGAACGTTCATTTTTAGGTTGCAGGGAGGTTCTGAGAAGCTTTTTGAATAACTTCCTTAAAACTTTAATTGAATGTTTCAATAAGACAATAAGTACACCAACTACAGTACAATACCTCTCTTGCCAATTGGCCTGGACCCGATCCATCACGACTGGTCTGCTGACGTAATTCGGCCGCTGTGCTCTCAATCGGCCTCTGCTTCGTGGACGTTGGTGATGATCCATCTGCTCTCCCCGGCCCGCTAGCTTCCTGAACGCCGTGTCTCCCTCTCGCCTAGCGTAGTAATTGACTACCGAACGGCTCCCTGTTTGATCAATTGCTGCTCATTGGACCCTATGAACAATCGACTACACAGCTGATGCCTGCCTGACTGTTCATTAACAGTTCATTTTGTTTATCTGTCGGCCCCAGCCTCGAACTCAGTGTGTAGCTAACTGACCCTCTCTGCCCATTCATCGCCATTTACCCGTTGTTGTTGTCCTAGCTGTTTACCCGTTGTTGTCTCACCCGCTCTCCCAATACTGTTGTTAAGGGCAGCTCTCATTGTTTTATTTTACTGCAGAGCCCCTAGTCCTGCTCAACATGCCTCAGATAGCTTCCAAAATCTGGTTTCCGAGCTGGTCATGGGTGCACCTCAGCCACACTCAAGATCCTAAACGATATAACCGCCATCGATAAAAGAAAATGAATGTGGCTTCACAACATTTTCAGATTTGAAGAAAATGACGGAAAACATGCAGCCGAAGGCGGAAGAGAGCGGATACAAATTCATTGGTTTAGCTATGACAATTGTTAAGAAAATGTTGAGCAATGAAATAAAGTAATGACTTTCAAATAAGTTACATTACACGTTATATTGGCTGACATTTTGTTAGCTATGCTAGCCTTACGAACCGCATAGCATATCATTACAGTAGTTGCTTGTATGTACCGGTGTGTTATCTTGCTATCGAACTTGCCAGTATATTAACTATATGCTATCTAACTAACTACCCAACGTTTATTGACTTGATTATTCACATAATTCGTAGCTTAGCAGAGATCAGCACAGCAAGGCTGCTGGCAAACATGTGGCGAGCTGGCATATCCCCCAACAATTTTGATTCGGTTTGATAAAAAATATTGACACAAAAGCATTGAAAATAGGGACAAAGTACTGTTGTTTAAAGTACTGTTGATTTGCCTCATGATTTGTCAACTCATGCACAATGAATCTGTTCTTAAGTCTGATCAACTGTAGCCTACTGATAACAACCACAGCTGCAGGTATCCTAGCGAAGCCTATGCAGCCCTGTTGTGCTGATCTCTGCAACATGGGTAGATGGAAATTGCCACATAATGCTACAAATGAAGAAACATCTCCTATATGTATGTTCTACTATCTCGAAATTTCAAGATACTATCTTACATTTTTTTAGTTAGTATCTTAACATTTTAACATAGTATCTTAAAATGTCAACATAGTATCTAAAAATGTTGAGATAGTATACCACACATAAAAGCAATTAGAATTTTTTTGTTGTTGAATTTTTACCCCTTTTTCTCCCCAATTTCGTGGTATCCAATTGTTGTAGTAGCTACTATCTTGTCTCATCGCTACAACTCCCGTACGGGCTCGGGAGAGACGAAGGTTGAAAGTCATGCGTCCTCCGATACACAACCCAACCAAGCCGCACTGCTTCTTAACACAGCGTGCATCCAACCCGGAAGCCAGCCGCACCAATGCACCGGAGGAAACACCGTGCACCTGGCCACCTTGGTTAGCGCACACTGCACCCAGGCCGCCACAGGAGTCGCTGGTGCACGATGAGACAAGGACACCCCTACCGACCAAGCCCTCCCTAACCCGGGCGACGCTAGGCCAATTGTGCGTCGCCCCACGGACCTCCCGGTCGCGGCCGGTTCCGACAGAGCCTGGGCGCGAACCCAGGGACTCTGATGGCACAGCTGGCGCTGCAGTACAGCGCCCTTAACCACTGCGCCACCCGGGAGGCCCCTCATAAAAGCAATTTTCAATATGAATCAACAAGAACAAATAGAATAGCTGATAGGCAGTGGACAGGCCAGGTGCATCACTGTGCATGAAAGAACAGTGAAGATATGAAACAAACACACAGCTCAAAAAACTACTCTATTGATCTTGTTTAAGGACAATACAATTATCCTACCTAGACTATAGTAACCTACAACACCACATGCAATTAATTAGTAAAACATTATACTCTAGGCTGCAGTGAAAATGTCATTTGAATAACGATGCAAAAGCCCTGTGACTTGAATGTTTCATTCGATTTAGATCAGTTGTGGGTCTACACTCGACAGTTTATAATGTCTATAAAGGCACAGTAGCAGGCCAGTCTGGCTGTATTTGTTCTTCTGATACTGAATCGGCTGTCTGTTTCAGATCATCATTCTTCCAAGTCTTCCAATAATAATGTGGCCACATACACTCCTGGCAGAAACGTTGATTAATGTGCACTGTCCCTGTAAAAATAAAATAAACTCAAACTCAACCCAGTTATTCAGGAAATTGTAGCCTGCCAAATTGTCAGGGAGAGGCTGTATATCAGCCTACACTCCAAATGTTCTGCTTCAAAACCATTATCACACTGTGTGTGACTGAGAACTAGAGAGGAGCCTTGGCCTAGGCTACTGTTGATTACCAAGATGGAGGCCTTTTTCATTCAAGTAAAACAAAAGTTAGAGGAAAGAGTAGGTGTATACCTACAGTGAAAAGCCTACAAGAGGAATGTGCTCCATGTGGACACGTTTTAATATTGTAGTGGACTAAGATGAGAAGAACTTTGACTACTGGCTACTGTTGGCACCTTTTTAAAAAATATTTATTTTTATTTTTTATTAACAACAAATCAATACATAAAGCACATGAGGGAACACAAGCATACATAGATTACAAACAATGGACAATCGCGCTAGGGGGTACAATATCACATTACAATTACACAAGGACCTTAAGGGACATGCATATACTTACAATTCTAACAGCTTTTTTGTTAGTAGAGCATTTAACCGTCTTAAAATACAGTTCAATTTATTTTTGTAGGGTACGAAAATGTGGTTTTCTGTTTGTAAATTTACATTTGTGTATATGAAATTTGGCCAAAAGAATAATGAAATTAATTACATAAAAATGATTCCTCTTATTTCTATTGTATGTAAAGAATCCAAACAGTACATCTCTCCACAATAGTGTAAAATCTTCATAAATGTGTTCAATTATAAACCTACTGATGTCTTGCCACAGTTTTCTTACATGCATACAATGCCAAAAAATATGCACAACTGTTTCTGGGTGGTCATTACAAAAGGAGCAATTTGAGTTGATGTTTTCCTTAAACTTCTTCATATAGTGGTTGGCAGGATAATATTTATGAATAATTTTAAAGGAAACTTCCTTAATTTTGTTAACAAGTAGGTATGTGTGTGGCAACATCCAAACTTTTTTCCAACAGACATGATCAATAAATCCATTCCAATAAGGCATGACATAAGGTATAGATACAACATCCTGCTGAAACAAGGATCGTATCGCTCTGTTGTTGAATGGACCAAAAGAGAAACAAATCTTTCCTACTGATGAGTCAACAGGGTCAATAGAAGGTAGGCTCTGAGGGTCAGGTCTTGACATGTTCCTGAATAACATAGCAACACCTGAGGGAATGGCATCTAAAACAATTGCAAAATCTTTAGGTGTTACAGGGACCTTGTAAAGTGATAAGAATTCTTTATAACTGAGTAAAAGACCCTCTGCATTTACCAGTTGGCTCACCAATAGGATATTATTTCTGAACCAATATTCTAAAAACAGAGAGGTATTTTTATACAATATATCCCGATTATTCCATATATAATATCTGTGTGGAGAAAAATTGTGTTTATAAATTAAGGACCATGACAAGAAAACCTGCCGATGAAAAGCAGAAAGTTTCACTGGAACTTTGTCAATATTATAATTGCAAAACAACATGAAGTTAAGGCCACCAAAAGTAGAGAAGACATGATGAGGAATAAAATTCCAGATAGAAGTGGGTCTTCTTAGGAATTGTTTTATCCAATTGATCTTGAAAGTATTATTTAAAGTAGTAAAATCCAGAAAATTCAGTCCACCATTCTCATAAGTGTTCATTACAACAGTTTTTGGGTTGTGCCATGGCGGAGATCTTTGTGGGCTATACTCGGCCCTGTCTCAGGAATGTAAGTTGGTGGTTGAAGATATCCCTCTGTGCTTTGGCAAAGTGGGTGGGGTTATATCCTTCCTGTTTGGCCCTGTCCGGGGGTGTCCTCGGATGGGTCCACAGTGTCTCCTGACCCCTCCTGTCTCAGCCTCCAGTATTTATGCTGCAGTAGTTTATGTGTCAGGGGGCTAGGGTCAGTTTGTTATATCTGGAGTACTTCTCCTGTCCTATTCGGTGTCCTATGTGAATCTAAGTGTGCGTTCTCTAATTCTCTCCTTCTCTCTCTCGGAGGACCTGAGCCCTAGGACCATGCCCCAGGATTACCTGACATGATGACTCCTTGCTGTCCCCAGTCCACCTGGCCGTGCTGCTGCTCCAGTTTCAACTGTTCTGCCTTCTTATTATTCGAACATGCTGATCATTTATGAACATTTGAACATCTTGGCCATGTTCTGTTTTAATCTCCACCCGGCACAGCCAGAAGAGGACTGGCCACCCCACATATGCTCTCTCTAATTCTCTCTTTTTTTCTCTCTCTCGGAGGACCTGAGCCCTAGGACCATGCCCCAGGACTACCTGACATGATGACTCCTTGCTGTCCCCAGTCCACCTGGCCGTGCTGCTGCTCCAGTTTCAACTGTTCTGCCTTCTTATTATTCGAACATGCTGATCATTTATGAACATTTGAACATCTTGGCCATGTTCTGTTATAATCTCCACCCGGCACAGCCAGAAGAGGACTGGCCACCCCACATAGCCTGGTTCCTCTCTAGGTTTCTTCCTAGGTTTTGGCCTTTCTAGGGAGTTTTTCCTAGCCACCGTGCTTCTACACCTGCATTGCTTGCTGTTTGGGGTTTTAGGCTGGGTTTCTGTACAGCACTTTGAGATATCAGCTGATGTACGAAGGGCTATATAAATACATTTGATTTGATTTTCCTAATGTAATGGGTACGGTTTCTCCAAAGAAAGTTGAAAAGCATCTGGTCTATCTCCTTGCTTATTTTACGGTCAAGATATAAAGATAGAGCACCATATGTTAGCCTTCCACAAGCTTCCCACAATAAGTTGGTTGAATTTTGGCCCATTCCTCCTGACAGAGCTGGTGTAACTGAGTCAGGTTTTTAGGCCTCCTTGCTCACACGCTTTTTCAGTTCTGCCCACAGATTATCTATGGGATTAAGGTCAGGGCTTTGTGATGGCCACTTCAATACCTTGACTTTGTTGTCCTTAAGCCATTTTGCCACAATTTTGGAAGTATGCTTGGGGTCATTGACCATTTGGAAGACCCATTTGTGACCAAGCTTTAACTGCTTTAATTGGCCTTTCTAGGGAGTTTTTCCTAGCCACCGTGCTTCTACACCTGCATTGCTTGCTGTTTGGGGTTTTAGGCTGGGTTTCTGTACAGCACTTTGAGATATCAGCTGATGTACGAAGGGCTATATAAATACATTTGATTTGATTTTCCTAATGTAATGGGTACGGTTTCTCCAAAGAAAGTTGAAAAGCATCTGGTCTATCTCCTTGCTTATTTTACGGTCAAGATATAAAGATAGAGCACCATATGTTAGTCTAGAAATACCTTCAGCCTTGGTTATTAGGACTCTACCTTTTAAAGATAAGTCCCTCTGTAGCCATTGATTTAGTTTCTTCTGTGTTTTTTTAATAAGAGGGTTAAAATTTAGTAAGCCTCTAGACTTCTGATCCTTTGTAATGGTTATGCCTAAATATGTAAGTTCTTCTTTTACTGGAATACCATAATATGAAGGTGTCACACAATCTTTGACAGCCATGAGTTCACATTTCTTAATGTTAAGATATAGACCAGACGCTTTGGAAAAGGATTGTATCACATTGATCGATATGGGAATTTGGTTAGCGTCTTTCAGAAAAAGTGTAATATCGTCAGCCAGCTGGCTTATAATAATTTCTTTACCAGCTATGGAAATACCTTGTACAGAACTATTATTTAAAGAATTTGCAAGAAGTTGGGTGATTAATAAAAACAGGTACGGAGAGATAGGACAACCTTGCCTAATTCCTCTCTTTAACTCAAATCTAGGTGAGGTGCCATATTTCAATTTGATAGAGCTGTTACCATTTGCATAGAGAGTCTTAATAGCCTTACAGAAAAAATCCCCAAAGCCAAGTCTCTCAAGGGAGTGGAAGAGAAACTGATGCTCTACTGTGTCAAATGCTTTATAAAAATCAAAAAATAATATGAAGCTATCCTCAGTTATTAGGTCTGAGTAGTCAAGTATGTCTAATACTAGTCTGTTACTACATTGTTAGAAATGTTCCTCATGAAGCCAGACTGTGTTTCATCAATGATTGCATCCAGGACTTCTTTAATTATTTTTGCAAGTAGTGAGGCTAATATCTTATAGTCATTATTAAGAAGACAAATTGGACGCCAGTTATCGATGAGCAGCACTTCTTTTTTAGGCTTAGGTATCAGTGTTATTAACCCCTGACTCATTGTAGGAGGGAGAACATTGTTTTAATACTCTCTAAAAAGACTTCAAATGGGAAGGGAGCTACTTATTCAGAAAATAATTTGTAAAATTCTGATGTAATTCCATCAACACCTGGTGATTTATTGTTCTTTAGATGTTTGATAGACTCTATAATCTCTTCAACTTTGATGGGTTCATCAAAGTGAACATTATTCAGTGAGTTAAAAAACGTATCTGTGGATTCCTGACAGTACGTAGAGCTATACAATTTTCTGTAAAAATTGCTGCAGTATTTAGCGATTAATTTTTGGTCATCTGTAATAACACCATCAATGTTTACTTATGGATAGTGTTATTTTTAGAGTGAAATTTCTCAAGTCTAAAGAAATAGGATGAATTCTGTTCTCCCTCCTCAATCCATTTTTTCCTAGATCTAATAAAGGCTCCTTCTGCTTTTAATTTATATATATTATCCAGTTTATTTTGTAACTCAATTAGTTCCATCTTCTCCTCCCCCAAGAGGTCAGCTGGGGACCTCTGAGAAAGGGAAGTTATCTTAATGATCACCTTTTCCTCCGCAGCTCTTCTGGTCTTAGCAAGATTACTACCATATTTTCTAAGATATTTGGACACCTCAAATTTAAAGAGCTCCCAGTTCTTGCAATAAGATTTTTCTTCACAAGCCCTTTCCCAAAAGTGTGAGAGCAGATCTTTAACCTCAAATGTAACTATATCATTATTTAATAATGAGCTATTTAGCTTCCAGTAGGATGCTCTACCAAGGTTCGTATCAGGGGTAAATATTTTGATATCAATGTAAATAGCCTTATGGTCTGTGAGGGGAGTAGTACAAATATTTGTAGTAACACACTCACTATCAATACATTTGGATATAAGCCAAATATCTATTCTGGATTGTCTGGAGCCTGTTTTGTTACTCCAAGTGAATGATCTTTCGGCCGGACACCTCTCTCTCCATATATCAGTAAGATCAAACTTTTCCATAAAAAGTATTAAACCCAAATTCTGATTGGTTGGCCTACCTGGGGGCCATCTATCAGTTGAATTATCTATTGTAATGTTAAAGTCCCCTCCTATCAATAATAACGAATTGGGAAATTTAGATAACCAATGAAGTATATGTTTCTCTATAGATTCAAGCAACTCATCATTCTCATGTTTGGTGTTATACCCGTAGAAGTTTACAGTAATGAGTGTAATGTCATTGTAACTGATCACAAGACAAATAAAGTGACCATACATACTGTTGGCACCTACGGTATACTCCCTCTCCGGCCTCTAGGTCATCAGGCTGCTAATTATCCCACACACCTGTCACCATCATCTTGCGCACCTGCGCCTCATGACACTCACTTGGACTCCATCACCTCCTTAATTATCTTCCCTATATCTGTCACTCCCCTTGGTTCTTTCCTCTGGTGTTATTGACTGGCAAATCAGGTATGATGCAATTTTATCTATTTGAATTGATTTTTTTTTTTAACACTTAAATGCATTTTTTTGTATTTATATGTAACGTCTGTCGTAGGAAGAAGGTGAGGACCAAAGTGCAGAGTGGTAAGTGTTCATCTTATTTAATGAGAACTGAACAACAAACAAACAACCGACACAGTTCTGTCTTGTGCAGACACACAAAGACTGAAAATAACCACCCACAAAACACAATGGAAAACAGGCTACCTAAATATAGTTCTCAATCAGGGACAACGATTGACAGCTGCCTCTGATTGAGAACCATACCAGGCCAAACACAGAAATAGAAAATCATAGACAAACTAACATAGACAACCCACCCAACTCACACCCTGACCATACTAAAACAAAGACATAACAAAGGAACTAAGGTCAGAACATGACATTATAATCAGTTTTATTATTGTAGCCTTATTAATCAAAACCAGTTCTGTATGAATGTGAAATGTCAGAATAATAATTTCCATTCACCGCATTCCCAGTGGGTCAGAATTTTACATACACTCAATTGGTATTTGGTAGCATTACCTTTAAATTGTTTAACTTGGGTCAAATGTTTTGGCTAGCCTTCCACAAGCTTCCCACAATAAGTTGGTTGAATTTTGGCCCATTCCTCCTGACAGAGCTGGTGTAACTGAGTCAGGTTTTTAGGCCTCCTTGCTCACACGCTTTTTCAGTTCTGCCCACAGATTATCTATGGGATTAAGGTCAGGGCTTTGTGATGGCCACTTCAATACCTTGACTTTGTTGTCCTTAAGCCATTTTGCCACAATTTTGGAAGTATGCTTGGGGTCATTGACCATTTGGAAGACCCATTTGTGACCAAGCTTTAACTGCTTGGAAGACTGATGTCTTGAGATGTTGCTTCAATATATCCACATAATTTCCCCTCATGATTCCATCTATTTTGAAGTGCACCAGTCCCTCCTGCAGCAAAGCACCCCCACAACATGATGCTGCCACCCCTGTGCTTCAAGGTTGGGATGGTGTTCTTCAGTTTGCAAGCGTCCCCCTTTTGCCTC
The DNA here is from genome assembly GCF_002021735.2 of Oncorhynchus kisutch. Taxonomy (NCBI): domain Eukaryota; kingdom Metazoa; phylum Chordata; class Actinopteri; order Salmoniformes; family Salmonidae; genus Oncorhynchus; species Oncorhynchus kisutch. Next base: position 41,146,898 of record NC_034184.2, read on the forward strand.
CAAACAAAACGATGGTCATTATGGCCAAACAGTTCTATTTTTGTTTCATCAGACCAGAGGACTTTTCTCCAAAAAGTGATTTCTGTCCTCATGTGCAGTTGCAAACCGTAGTCTGGATTCATGGCGGTTTTGGCGCAATGGCTTCTTCCTTGCTGAGCAGCCTTTCAGGCTGTCGATATAGGACTCGTTTTGTGGATATAGATACTTCAGGAGAGCAGGATGAGGTGAGCTTGCTAAAGACTCACCCCGCTCCTGTACAAGGGACTGAAGACAGCCTTTTAACAAAGTGGCTTTTTAACATGTTTTTCATGTCTTAAAAATGTTTTACCTTTGTTAGATCATTAGTACACATTTTAAATGGCTTTTACAGATTTGATGTTTTTACAAGGAAAGTACTTTTATTCATGGTTGTTTTCATTGGTTTTAACAACATGTACTTTTTAACCAATTTAAATGTAACTTTCAAATGCTGTGTTTTATGCTTTGTTGCCGTTTTTATGTGTATAAATGATGTAAAAAATGTATGAGCTGTTTTTAAAGGAATTGTGTCAATAAAACTTTTCCAAAAGAAAAAATAGATACTTTTGTACCCGTTTCCTCCAGCATCTTCACAAGGTTCTGTTCTGGGATTGATTTGCACTTTTCGCACCAAAGGACGTTCATGTTTGTACAGATGACCGTGGTACCTTCAGACGTTTGGAAATTGCTCCCAAGGATGAACCAGACTTGTGGAGGTCTACAATGTTTTTTCTGAGGTCTTTGCTGATTTCTTTTCATTTTCCCATGATGTCAAGCAAAGAGGCACTTAGTTTGAAGGTAGGCCTTGAAATACATCCACAGGTACACCTCCAATGCTGCTAATTAGCCCATCAGAAGCTTCTAAAGCCATGACATTTTCAAAGCTGTTTAAAGGCAGTCAACTTACTGTATGTAAACTTCTGATCCACTTGGAATTGTGAAATAATCTGTCTAAACAATTGTTGGAAAAATTACTTCTGTCATGCACAATGTAGATGTCCTAACTGACTTGAGAGTGGTTGAATTCTTTTTTTAATGACTACAACCTAAGTGTATGTGAACTTCCTACTTCAACTGTGGTATGTTGGTCTGACGTTTCATCGTTTGACGTAAAAGATCCCAGAAATGTTCCATTAAGCACAAAAGCTTATTTCTCTCTAATTTGCAGAAATTCGTTTACATTCTGGTTAGTGAGCGTTTCTCCTTTGCCAAGATAATCCATCCACCTGACAGGTGTGGCATATCAAGAAGCTGATTAAACATCATGGTCATTACTCAGGTGCACCTGGTGCTGGGGACAATAGCCGCTCTAAAATGTGTGGTTTTGTCACAACACAATGCCACAGATGTCTCAAGTTTAGGGAGTGTGCAATTGTCATGCTGACTGCAGGAATGTCCACCAGAGCTGTTGCCAGAGATATTGTTAATTTCTCTACCATAAGCCCCCTCTAGTGTCATTTTAGAGAATTTGGGAGTATGTCCAACCGGCCTCACAACAGCAGACCACGTGCAACAATGCCAGCCCAGGACTTCCACATCCGGTTTCTTCACCTGCGGGATCATCTGAGACCAGCCACCCGGACAGCTGATAACTGAGTGTTTGTCTGTAATAAAGCCCTTTGGTGGTGGGGGGTGGGGGTGGGGGTGGGTGGGGGGGGGGGAATAATTCTGATTGGCTGGGTCTGGCTCCCAAGGCAATGGGCCTATGGCTGCGCCCCTGCCCAGTCATGGGAAATCCATAGATTATTTAAATTGACTGATTTCCTTAAGAATGAATCAAATCAAATGTATTTATATAGCCCTTCGTACATCAGCTGATATCTCAAAGTGCTGTACAGAAACCCAGCCTAAAACCCCTAACAGCAAGCAATGCAGGTGTAGAAGCACGGTGGCTAGGAAAAACTCCCTAGTAAGGCCGAAACCTAGAGAGGAACCAGGCTATGTGGGTTGGCCAGTCCTCTTCTGGCTGTGCCGGGTGGAGATTATAACAGAACATGGCCAAGATGTTCAAATGTTCATAAATGACCAGCATGGTTCAATAATAATAAGGCAGAACAGTTGAAACTGGAGCAGCAGCACGGCCAGGTGGACTGGGGACAGCAAGGAGTCATCATGTCAGGTAGTCCTGAGGCATGGTCCTAGGGCTCAGGTCCTCTGAGAGAAAGAAAGAGAGAATTAGAGAGCACACTTAAATTCACACAGGACACCGAATAGGACAGGGGAAGTACTCCAGATATAACAAACTGACCCTAGCCCCCCGACACAAACTACTGCAGCATAAATACTGGAGGCTGAGACAGGAGGGGTCAGGAGACACTGTGGCCCCATCCGAGGACACCCCAGGACAGGGCCAAACAGGAAGGATATAACCCCACCCACTTAGCCAAAGCACAGCCTACACCACTAGAGGGATATCTTCAACCACCAACTTACCATCCTGAGATAAGGCTGAGTATAGCCCACAAAGATCTCCGCCACGGCACAACCCAAGGGGGGGGGGGGGCGCCAACCCAGACAGGATGATCACATCAGTGACTCAACCCACTCAGGTGACGCACCCCTCCCAGGGACGGTATGAGAGAGCCCCAGTAAGCCAGTGACTCAGCCCCTGTAATAGGGTTAGAGGCAGAGAATCCCAGTGGAAAGAGGGGAACCGGCCAGGCAGAGACAGCAAGGGCGGTTCGTTGCTCCAGAGCCTTTCCGTTCACCTTCCCACTCCTGGGCCAGACTACACTCAATCATATGACCCACTGAAGAGATGAGTCTTCAGTAAAGACTTAAAGGTTGAGACCGAGTTTGTTCTGCCTACCCATGTCAGAGACGCATTCTATAAAAATTGAGCTCTATAGGAGACAGCCCTGCCTCCAGCTGTTTGCTTAGAAATTCTAGGGACAATTAGGAGGCCTGCGTCTTGTGACCGTAGCGTACATGTAGGTATGTACGGCAGGACCAAATCAGAGAGATAGGTAGGAGCAAGCCCATGTAATGCTTTGTAGGTTAGCAGTAAAACCTTGAAATCAGCCCTTGCTTTGACAGGAAGCCAGTGTAGGGAGGCTAGCACTGGAGTAATATGTTAACATTTTTTGGTTCTAGTCAGGATTCTAGCAGCCGTATTTAGCACTAACTGAAGTTTATTTAGTGCTTTATTAGCCGGAAAGTAGAGCATTGCAGTAGTCTAACCTAGAAGTGACAAAAGCATGGATTAATTTTTCTGCATCATCATTTTTGGACAGAAAGTTTCTGATTTTTGCAATGTTACGTAGATGGAAAAAAGCTGTCCTTGAAATGGTCTTGATATGTTCTTCAAAAGAGAGATCAGGGTCCAGAGTAACGCCGAGGTCCTTCACAGTTTTATTTGAGACGACTGTACAACCATTAAGGTTAATTGTCAGATTCAACAGAAGATCTCTTTGTTTCTTGGGACATAGAACAAGCATCTCTGTTTTGTCCGAGTTTAAAAGTAGAAAGTTTGCAGCCATCCACTTCCATATGTCTGAAACGCATGCTTCTAGCGAGGGCAATTTTGGGGCTTCACCATGTTTCATTGAAATGTACAGCTGTGTGTCATCCGCATAGCAGTGAAAGTTAACATTATGTTTTCGAATGACATCCCCAAGAGGTAAAATATATAGTGAAAACAATAGTGGTCCTAAAACGGAACCTTGAGGAACACCGTAATTTACAGTTGATTTGTCAGAGGACAAACCATTCACAGAGACAAAGTGATATCTTTCCGACAGATAAGATCTAAACCAGGCCAGAACTTGTCCGTGTAGACCAATTTGGGTTTCCAATCTCTCCAAAAGAAAGTGGTGATCGATGGTATCAAAAGCAGCACTAAGGTCTAGGAGCACGAGGACAGATGCAGAGCCTCGGTCTGATGCCATTAAAAGGTAATTTACCACCTTCACAAGTGCAGTCTCAGTGGTATGATGGGGTCTAAAACCAGACTGTAGCATTTCGTATACATTGTTTGTCTTCAGGAAGGCAGTGAGTTGCTGCGCAACAGCCTTTTCTAAAAATGTTGAGAGGAATGGAAGATTCGATATAGGACGATAGTTATTAACTCAGTAAAGTCTTTGAAATGGTTGAATTTCTTTTTTTTCACTAAATATTATCATACAGATATAACAGAGACTTTGAGTCAACGCAGGTGAACCATTTAATAAAACAAGACAACATTTATAGTGGTGTCTACGCATGAACACAGGAACAATACTGACTGAGGAAAGAACTTAAGGGAGTGCCAGATATAGGGGAGGTAATAAGTAAGGTAATGGAGTCCAGGTGTGCCTCATGATGATGTGCAGGTGCACTTAATAATTGACGCCAGGCGTGGGTCATGATGAATCCCAGGACCGGTGGTTAGTATACCGGTGATGTTGAACCCCGGAGGGGAGGAGCGGGAGTAGACATGACAACAGTGGATGCTTAAGCCTATAGGACTATGCATGCAATACCCTGATGCATTTAGTGCTGAACCGTGGGGTAGACAACTAAAAAACACATTGTTTTTGTTATAAGCTGTTTTTAAGGACACCTAAATGTGGCTCATTTGGCCAATGTCCCTTGTTTATTGATGGCACTGGCTGCGCCAGGTCAGATCTGAATGCATATGGATGTCCGGTAAATTTCTGAAACGTCCTTTAAATTCAATTCTGCCGGTTACGTGGTCCGGTGCAGAATTTCCCTAGCATTCACACACTGGCAATGACTTTCTGGCAGGCAGACATTGGAATAAGTTTCTCTGACAGAGTGAGTGCTTTGTATAGTTGCTTTGTTTTGCCTTTCTTGTGGGAATGGAAGAAAACTAAATGCCCAGAATGTAAAATAACTGTAACCAGTTCTCATGATTTTAAAATAATGGTTCTGTTCTGGAACAGCATGGATCACTTTCGTTCTGATTCTGTTCTGCAAAAATGCCATTTTCTATTTGTTCTTTTCCCTGAACCTGTTCCAACCCCTGGTTCACATACAGTACCAGTCAAAAGCTTGGACACCTACTCATTTCAGGGTTTTTCTTTATTTTTACTATTTTCTACATTGTAGAGTAGTGAAGACATCAAAATTATGAAATAACACATATGGAATCATGTAGTAACCAACAAGTGTCAAACAAATTATTAGTTTATTTCAAAATAGCCACTCTTTGCCTTGACAGCTTTGCACATGCTTGGCATTCTCTCAACCAGCTTCACCTTGGAATGCTTTTCCAACATTCTTGGAGTTCCCACATGCTGAGCACTTGTTGGCTGCTTTTCCTTCACTCTGCGGTCCAACTCATCCCAAACCATCTTAATTGGGTTGAGGTTGGGTGATTGTGGAGGCCAGGTCATCAGATGCAGCACTCCATCACTCTCCTTGGTCAAATAGCCCTTACACCAGCGGTGGGCAATTCCAGTCCTCGAGGGCCTGATTGGTGTCAGTTGTTCCCCAGCTAACACACCTAATTCCAATAATTACCGAATCATGATCTTCAGTTCAGAATGCAATTTGATTAGTCAGCTGTGTTTGCCAGGGATGGAGAAAGTGTGACACCAATCAGGCCCTCAGACTGGAGTTGCCCACCCCTGCCTTACATAGCCTGGAGGTGTGTTGGTTCATTGTCCTGTTGAAAAACAAATGATAGTTCCACTAAGCTCAAACCAGCATGGCTACCACAGCATTCTGCAGCGACGCGCCATCAAACCTGGTTAAGGTTGCCTTGAATTCTAAATAAATCACTGACAGTGTCTCCAGCAAAGCACCATCACACCACTTCCATGCTTCACAGTGGGAACCACACATGTGAAGATCCTCTGTTCACCTACTCTGCGTCTCACAACGACACAGCGGTTGGAACTAAAAATCTAATTTGGACTCATCAGACCAAATAACAGATCTCCACCGGTCTAATGTCCATGGCACATATTTCTTGGCCAAAGCAAGTCTCTTCCTTATTGGTGTCCTTTTAGTAGGGGTTTCTTTGCAGCAAATCAACCACGAAGGCCTGCTTCACGCAGTCTCCTCTGAACAGTTGATGTTGAGATGTCTGTTACTTGAACTCTGTGAAGCATTTACTTGGGCTGCAATTTCTGAGGCTGGTAACTCTAATGAACATAACCTTTGCAGCAGAGGTGACTCTGGGTCTTCCTTTCTGGTCCTCGTGAGAGCTAGTTTCATCATAGTGCTTGATGGGTTCTTGCGACTGCACTTGAAGAAACTTTCAAAGTTCTTGAAATGTTCCGAATTGACTGACCTTCATGTCTTAAAGTAATGATTTGCTCTCATTTCTCTTTGCATATTTAAGCTGTTCTTGCCATAATATGGACTTGATCTTTAACCAAATAGCCCTATCTTCTGTAAACCATCTGTACCTTGTTTCAACACAACTGATTGGCTCAAACATATTAAGAAGGATAGAAATTCCACAAATTAACTTTTAACAAGGCACACCTGTTAATTGAAATGCAACCAGGTGACTACCCAATGAAGCTGGTTGAGAGAATGCCAAGCGTGTGCAAAGCTGTCATCATGGCCAAGGGTGGCTACTTTGAAGAATCTCAAATATAACACTTTTGGTTACTACATGATTCCATATGTGTTCTTTCATAGTTTTGATGTCTTCACTATTATTCTACAATGTAGAATGAGTAGGTGTGTCCAAAATTGCCTGATACTGTATCTGCACATATGTGACTCGATACACTTTGTACAGTAGAGCTACTTTCAGAACTACTGGCTAAAAAGTAGGCGTTTACAAAGTACAGGATAATCCCTTTAATGAATACTTCCATTGAAATGGGGTCTGTTTTGAATAGACTAAAATAACCAGCTTTATATGTATAAAAAACACGACATGCTAGCTCCATCCTGGTGGTGCAGTGGACTAATTCAATGGATACAAAACAGAAGATCATAGGTTTAAATCTCACTGATGCCATGTCAACATACAGAAGAAATGTGTTTGCATGAATAATGCCGACGGAAATTAAGTTTGTGCTTGGAATTTAAAATAATAAGCTAATAGTGTAATTAAAAGTCCCATTGAAACATTCAGTGAAAGTTTTTCATAAACCTCCACCTAGATTTTTTATTTCACCTTTATTTAACCAGGTAGGCAAGTTAGGAACAAGTTCTCATTTACAACTGCGACCTGGCCAAGATAAAGCAAAGCAGTTCGACACATAACAACACCGATTTACACATGGAGTAAAACAAACATACCGTAGAAAAATAAGTGTATATATACAATGTAAGCAAATGAGGTGAGATAAGGGAGGTAAAGCCAATAAATAGGCCATGGTGGCGAAGTAAATACAATATAGCAATTAAAACACTGGAATGGTAGATTTGACAGATGAGTGTGCAAAGTAGAAATACTGGGGTGCAAAGGAGCTAAATAAATACAGTAGGGGAAGTGGTAGTTGTTTGGGCTATTTATAGATGGGCTATGTACAGGTGCAGTGATCTGTGAGCTACTCTGACAGCTGGTGGATCAAGCTAGTGAGGGAGATAAGTGTTTCCAGTCTCAGAGATTTTTGTAGTTCGTTCCAGTCAATGGCAGATAAGATATAAGGATCCTTCATACAACCTAAAAATAAACTTTCCCAGAAAAGGTGAAATGTTCACTTTGTTTCTCAGAACCTTTCAAAAACATTCAGTTTTACCGGTCAGGAAACACATGGCTTAGTTCCCACAACCAATGTGTTTTTGGTTTCACACGTTCCCACAACTTCCAAAGAGCCAAATGTGATGGCATATTAAACCACGAGGACTTTCAGGGCTCTGTTCTGTGCTCCGATGCCGGATTCCTCATGTTTGACTGTTCCTTGTATCTTGCATTGTCAAATTAATAGTTAGAGATTTTAATGTCCACATCTGGAGGCATCCGATCCAGATTTCTATAATTAGGCAGAACCTATAACTATCAATAATATCCATATTTGGGAGATACTGAACTCTAAGTCATTTTTAAATGTATTTTTATGACAGGTTAAATATTTTAAATTCTTCATTAATATCATATGAATCCATATTCGTCCTAGAGAAGCAAGATAAGGCAAAGCAACTGTGGTCCAGTCTTGAAATTCTATTTCTAGTGGACTCTGCTCTGTTATGATTTAATTGGCTCGTTTCATTGCCATAGTGCCAGGAAGTTGCTGAAACTTGAGCGACAACAGTAACGTTAGCTAGCAACTGTTACAGTTGGTTTTGTTTTTTATATATTTGGGGTTAGCGATAACATTTAAGCAATAGTTAGTGGTTAAATCACATGGGGTTTATTGGTAACGTTAGTCCGTTAAAGTAGAGGTTGAACTGTTGTCGTTGTGTGTTCTTTTGTATTTATTGAGCTAACCAGCACGTTTGCTAATAATGCTAGGTTCAGGTGAATATCAAATTATTGATTAATTGAAGAATTTATTGGCGCGGAAATCAACCCAATTTGCAGTACTATGGAGGACAGCACCACGGAACTCGAAGGACCCGGTTGTTTGAGTGTCGGTCAGCAGTCAGAAGAGGCGACACCAACCGATATTAGCCACCAGAACAGTGTCGACAACGATGGTTCGAAAGACCACAATGGGACATCTAATAATGTTGACTCGGATTCAGGGGATGAGGTACAGTATTGCAGACTTGGACAATATCTAGTGTTTTTCTAATTTTGCTGGAGTGACAGGAATAATGAATGTACTGTTATATGATATCTGCTACACTTGTTGGTATTCTCTTGTAACTGATGCACTCCAGTTCTATAATGTGGAATGACGTGAATGTTTTGTGTTTTGTTTTGTTTTCACAGCCTGAACTCCCTCTTAATCAATTTTACCCTTACATCCGCTGTACTCTCTGCTGCGGAATCCTAATTGATTCCACCACCATCACAGAGTGTCTGCACACTTGTGAGTTACAATGATTTGAGATAAACAATCCTGAAATATGACTGCTATCCCTTCAGTCTCATTCCATCAGTCATACTTCCTTTGTAATCTGTTCTCTCTTCCCCAGTTTGTAAAAGCTGCATAGTGAAACACTTCTTCTACAGCAACAGGTGTCCCAATTGCAGCATTGTAGTCCATCAGACACAACCATTGTACAACATAAAGTAAGCATGCCTGCGTGAAATCTACGAGCACACAGACTCTTGTCTTGTTTTACATTTGAAGACATCGGTTCATGTTTTTCTACTTGGCATCATGTTATTTAAAGAGGACATCCCGTGAGTGTCTGTTTCTATGGTTACCCTCTCCCTGCTGGGGAGTTACCTGGAACACAAAGTCCTGGTGTGACGCACGGATACTGATGTCTCTCTGTAGACACCACTGTTATTCATGTCCAAGCACACTCGTCGTCTATTGCAGAATTCTGCTTTCAGCACAGGCCAAAGGGATGCAAATGTAAATATTACTGTTGTGCCAACTCAATGAAAACGTTGCCACGATAAACTGAGATGTTCACTGAAACAACGTCAGCTTTGAAGTTGATTACTATACCTCTCACATTGACCTGTTATCAATTAATACAATGAGCTATAGGTTAATACTCACTTATACAGTGGTATGTAGATACTTACTGTATGGTGTGTGTTTTTGCATCTCCACAGACCTGACAGACAGTTGCAAGATATTGTTTACAAGATGCTGCCACATCTGGAAGAAAGTAAGTATCCACAAGCCTTCCATTTCTCTGATTTTCCCCAAATGCCTCTTGGCAATATTTTGTTTTGCAGTTAAAATTAGTATTGTCTTTACTCTTTGTCTTTGCAGTGGAGAGAGCAAGGATGATTGATTTTTACAAACAGAGAGGACTGGAGGTGCCTAAACCAGGTATACAAGACCAATGTCGTTGTCGTTGCTGCTAATTGTGCTTTTTTGGTAGAGATTTGGTGCAGCTTTGTTTATATGAAATAGTGTGGGTATTTGAAGACCCTCTGATTTTAGCCATGTCTCTGTCTGTCTCAGTGCTGGGTGTGGGACATTCCCCTAATGCTTCTGTAAACGCTCGTCTTTCTCTGTGACCACAGTGATGGCGTCCCCTGCGGTCCCTGTACAGAAGAACCAGAAGCAGAGGAGGTCATTGCTGCCCCAGTCTGTCTTCGCCATCCCTCCTGAACTGGACGTGTCACTGCAGCTGGAGTTTTTGGGGTGAGTCTCTCCCTAGCATTTTCTATTTGAGGGATGGAAGGGTATTCCCTGAGAAATTTTGAAATTAGATTGTTTGTCTCTGGTCATTCTTGGCTACACCAGTAGATGGTGCTGGAGTGCTACTGTGCTTCCTTTGAGTGCATATGGCAGCATTTCCCTAACTTGGTCCTGGGGACTGCCAGGGGTACTCCTTTTTGGTTTTTGCCCTAGCACTACACAGCTGATTTAAAATGGTCAAAGATTGATGAATAGTTGATTATTTTAATCAGATGTGTAGTGCTATGGCAAATAACTAAATGTGCACCCCTTGGGGTCCCCATGACAGAGTTTGGGAAACCCTGGACTAGGGAGAACATTTCAAGTTACAAGACTGATGGTTAACTGTATAAGATTGGTTGCAAGGATTAAGAAAGTTCAATGTAAAGTTGTTTGTTTCCAGAGCGGAAGAAGGCATAGACGGCTATAAGGTAATTACTGCTGTCACTCTCTTTTCTCATAATGACTTGTATGAGACTGTTAAAATTAAATAACAGCATAATGCTGCTATCCAGCCACTATATAGTAATGGTCATGCATAAAGCAATGTTGATATTGTGAATTTGAGTTATATTGGTAAAATAAATAAGGGATTGCATGCTCTAACACCCGTGTCCCTGGCCAGCCTTTGGAGAGGCGGTATGTGCGAGTTTCGGGGGATGCCACTGTCCACCATGTGGCGCTCTTCATCAGGAGGAAGATGGAGCTGACCCCCTCCTGCCAGGTCAGTGGGAGGGGTTACACATTGACTTTACCAGGATGTCTAATGCGGTTATGAACTAATTCTCAGAGGGAGACCTGGCAAGGGGAAATGCATAAATATGTACATATCTGCTCGTTATGTGAGAGAGCTCTCTGCTTTAAGAAATCGTTATGTTGAACCCATCTCAATTTCATCCCCTGTAAAATACTTTAGAGGCCTAAGTAACCAGGTGAGAGGTAGATGCAGAGCCTAATGCTCACACAAGGACAGAGGGGGAAGAGTGTTCGTGTCTTATGTAAAACTGCAGAGCGCAACCACACAGCCCTACCTGTATGTAGGGTGTTTAGCAGTAACAGGGATTTATTTCTTGGCACTCACCAGAGTGGGTAATAGGTGCACTATCTAGATTTATTAGCTGGGTGCTCTGCCATTTACAGTGCATTCGGAAAGTATTCAGACCCCTTGACGTTTTTCATACTTTGTTGCGTTACAACCTTATTCGGAAATGGATTACATCATGTATGTCCCCCCAAATCTACACACAATACTCCACTACAAAGCAAAAACTGTTTTTTAGAAAACGGATATCACATTTACATAATTATTCAGACCATAGTTTTGATATCTTCACTATTATTCCACAATGTAGAAAATAGTAATAAATTAAGAGAAACCCTGGAATGAGTAGGTGTCAACTTTTGACTGGTACAGTATGTCTCATCCCAATGCTCTCTCGGAGATCTACGGACAGTTCCTTGGACTTCATTGTATAGTTTCTGCTTTTACATGCACTGTCAACCATTGACCCTTACACAGGTGTTTCTTTCTAAAATGATCTACATTTCTAAACACGTTTTAATTTTCTCCTCACCTACCTACACACAATACCCCATAATGACAAAGTTATCTATTTAATCCATTTTGAATTCAGGCTGTAACTCAACACAATGTGGAATAGGTCAAGGGGTATGAATACTTTTTGAAGGCACTGTATACAAATATTCAGATCAGCAGAATAAACTTGACAAATAGCATTTAGGTGGAAGTAGGAAATTTGAGATATTCTGCTGTAATAGTTACTTCCTAGTACAAAGAAAATGGATGCTTTGGGGTATGAAAAGTAGACATCTGGATAGAAAGATTGATTGAATGTAGGGAAAATATATATATATATATATATGAGCATACAAATGGCAGTGCAGCCATATAGTCTACAACAGTGGTCACCGACCAGTCGATCTCCAAGGCATTCCTAGTCGATCGTGAAAACATTCTTTATAAAAACAACAACGATAATGCCTCGCATTCCTACTTTTTTCTGTCTCGCCCTGTTAGCAGTAAATGCACTTGTTTCAGCTGCCTTGTGTGCCAGTTAGGCAAAGTGTTCCCATTTTGAACCATTTCATGTGTCAAGGTACAAAATCAAGAACTCCTATAGGCCTACCGATTTGCTCAGATGGCTGTCTGCAACTTACTTGTTGATACTGTGATTTCAAAATGTCTAAACATTAGAGAATGTCAATGAATACAACAGTGAGTTCTTGTTCAGCACTGTCAACATTTTATTTGTATTATTATAAGCCATGACATGCGCTGCAATCAGCACTGCAGATTCAATGAATAACTACCAAAGTGTATCGCTTCCATTTTTATTTAAAAAAAATATATATAATATATATATCAAGGAATATTTCACTTTCTCCGGTAATGGGAGTAACAACATGAATCTGTGCATGAGGCAAAAATAATACGGTGTGACTCGAGTTTCTCCATCAGCTCAAAAACGGTGTTCCCTTTTTGGTTAGTCTTAGCCAAGGGGGGATAGCTGAGGGACAATCCGAGTGTGACCCTCTAATGCTCCCCATCCGCTGAGACTGACCATCAGATGCAGGCACCATCAGTCCAGTAAAATAAAGTAAGCAAATTATGAACATTTACAGTGCATTCGGAAAGTATTCAGACACATTCCCCTTTTCCACATTTTGTTACGTTACAGCTTTACTCTAAAATTGATCAGGAAAATAATTGAATCAATCTACACACAATACCCCGTAATGACAAAGCGAAAACAGGTTTTTAGTTTTCACATCCTTTTGCTATGAGACTCAAGTGCATCCAGTTTCCCTTGCTCATCCTTGATGTTTCTACAACTTGATTGGAGTCCACCTGTGGTGAATTGATTTGGAATGGCACACACCAGTCTATATTCGGTCCCACAGTTGACAGTGCATGTCAAAGCAAAAACCAAGCCATGAGGTCGACGGAATTGTCCGTAGAGCTCAGAGACCGCTTTGTGTCGAGGAACAGATCTGGGGAAGGGTACAGAAGAAATGCTGCAGCATTGAAGGTCCCCAAGGACACAGTGGCCTCTATTCTTAAATGGAAGAAGTTTAGAACCACCAAGACCCTTCCTAAAGCTGTCCACCTGGCCAAAATGAACAATAGGGGGATAAGGGCGTTGGCCAGGGAGGTGACCAAGAACCCAATGGTCTCTCTTGTGGCAATGGGAGAACCTTCCAGAAGGACAACCATCTCTGCAGCACTCCACCAATCAGGCCTTTATGCTAGTGGCCAGACGGAAGACACTCTTCAGTAAAAGGCACATGACAACCTGCTTTGAGTTTACCAAAAGGCACATAAAGGATTCTCAGACCATGAGAAACAATATTGTCTGGTCTGATGAAACCAAGATTGAACTCTTTGGCCTGAATGCCGAGTGTCACATCGGATGGAAGCCTGGCACCATCCCTACAGGGAAGAATGGTGGCAGCATCATGCTGTGGGGCTGTTTTTTTTTTTCAGCAGCAGGTACTGGGAAACTAGTGACGATTGAAGGGAAAGATGAACGGCGCAAAATACAGAGATCCTTGGATGAAAACCTACTCAGGACCTCAGACTGGAGCAAAGGTTCACCTTTCGACAGGACAATGCAGGAATGGCTTCGGGACAAGTCTCTGAATGTCCTTGAGTTGCCCAGCCAGAGCTCAAACCCGATCGAACATCTCTGGAGAGACGCTCCCCATCCAACCAGACAGAGCTTGAGCATCTGCAGAGAAGAATGGGAGAAACTCCAAATACAGGTGTGCTAAGTTTGTAGCTTCATACCAAAGAATACTCTAGTCTGTAATCACTGACAAATGTGCCTTACTCAATACTTTGTTTAAAGGATCTGAATACTTATGTAAATGTTATTTCAGTTTGTATTTGTAATTTGCAAGTGTTTTCTAAACCTGATTTTGCTGCTTTGTCATATGAGCTATTACTGGTGTGATCATATACCAAGTTTTGAAATATTATATTCAAATGGTTTTAGAAGAACATTGGCAGGGTAATTCAAGCATAGCCAATATTCAGTGATAATGTATTGGGCCTATAGTCTACTGCACAAACCTCCATTGCTACAGAACTGTTTTTAAAGGGTAGGAAGCATGAGTTTTTACTCAGCAATGTAACACTGTGGTCAGAGTTAGTAACTTAGTTGTTGTCACGATCTGGTTACATATATGTACAAACAGTTATGTTTTTGTGTTATTGCATATTTATTGACTTATTTCTGGATATCTTCTAAAGTCTAAACTACCCACAATGCACTATTTATTAAAGTCATATGGAGGATCTACTCTGTGTTAGAGTTCATATGCTAGCTCAAACTGGCTAATGTTAGCCACTAGCCATGCTAGCATGTAATTACATTCCAGACCAAGTGTTGGTGTTGGTGAGTTACAATCCACTAATCATGAGGAAGTGTGATGTAAACAAGGGCATAGTGCTAGCGCACTAGCTGTCATCGGTAGGTCTCAGCATGCATTTGGACTCAAAGTGATTTTGATTCAGAAAAGTTTGGAGATGAATGGTCTGAATGAGATCATGATTTTAGACCTTGACTGCATGGTGTTAGATTAAACACTCGAAAACGTCTCTTGTTGTGAGAACGTTTTAGGGAGGTTACCACCTCCTGATGGATAGAAGTTCTTGAATATTTTGATCCAGGAAGTTGATACTGTTGGTCACTTAACAGTGAACAGAAGGAAAGTCGTTGTGGTTTTCAGATAACGGACAAAGTCATCAGGATTTTGTTTAGATGAACCCCAAAATATAATTGTCCTCATTGTAGTGTTTCCAAAACTTAATATGGGGTAGAAAATCTCCAACGACAAGGTTTGCGTAAATCGTGGCTACTGCTGTGCATTTGGTTTGAAGGTAGAATTTGTCATACCTGAAATAGTTATTTGCAAGTACCAATTTCAAGACCTCCAACAAAGTCATTAGGGGGATTCACCAATCTTTCCTCACGTGACTTTAGGAATTTGGAAATCGATTTGTAGGCCTTCAGCATGGGGAATGCAGATGTACTGATTAGAGTTCTTATGCACTTTCGGAAGGGGATAGATACCTGGGGTGACTGGATAGGTGATTCTTAGGAACTCGTGATCCAGTTTTGGTCAGACACGCTGTAACAAGCTATCAATTTCAGATTTTCTAGAGGCAAGGGTCTATAGGAACAAGACAGGTTCAGGTGTTTTTCAGAACTCATGCCCATAACTCTTGCCACACCTTTTTCTGTGGGTTTTATGACAATGTCCGTATTCTCCTGGAGTTCATTTAGTACTCGTCTTTCAGCTGGAGGAAGACTGATATTGGGGTCCCTTGTCATTTTTGAATTTAGTTTCCAATTATTTTTCAACCAGTCTGACAAATGTGGTGACAACTGGACTTTGTGTGTTTGTATATATAATTTAATTAATTGTTGGTTGACTGTTTTGAATAGCACTTTGCACCACCCTCTGGGCAATTGTAATTATCACCTAGGCACTTGCATTAAAAAAAATGGCTTTGGCAGATCTCTTGATGCTCTGATGAACGCATAACTGCCCAAATGGATTGACCTGCCCAGCCAAAAATAAAAGGTGACAACTTTTAATTTTTTAAAATTATTATTGAACTTGGGATTTAATTTCTAATCAGGAATACAATTTCTGTATCTTATTGAAATGGATCTGTAGCATTTATTACGGTTTTCATTTTCACATCTCAAACTGCACCTACCAGTTTTCGTTCACAGGTATTCCCTCCCTCAGGTGACTCCATGTATGTTGTAATTCAGTATGTCACTCTCAATTGATTTCATGCAGTCTGTCGCAGTGGTATGATGTCATGTTGTGGTGCAGGTGGATGTTGTGTGTGGAGACCACCTCCTGGACCGTTACCAGTCGCTACGAGAGGTTCAGCGCTCCATGGGAGATGACGCTCTACAGGTGAGTCCACTCAAAGGTCCTATGAATTTGTAGTTACTCTCTGGTCTGGAAATAGTTCTGATATCGTTAGCTTCCATTTGAGTTTTATGTGTGCTTATTTTCTTGTTTATTTATTCCCAGGATGGTCTTTTGATTCTCCACTTTGGGCTGGTGCTGGCTGCTCACACGTGAGCAGGGGGAAGGAAGTGGGATGGATGGGATCCTGATATTAACCCTGACCCTCAGGGAACCACTGTCTTCATTCTGCTACTAATGCCTAACAGAATCACGTCTTCTACTCTCTGCCACTTATACCTATACTCTCTGCCACTTAGACAGTTAACAGTGAATTGCTGAATCCAGCGTCCCGACACCTTCTGGTTAGGATTAGGTTATAGTTTATCTCCAAGACTGATTTCAGAGGTCTGAAAGACTACAAGGACCTGTCATGCTACTGATGCCAAAAGCTCATGTTTTTGCTACACTTTGAGTTGAATGTACACTGTGTTCTTTTAAATTTTTTTGTGACCAACTTTTGTAGCAGTCCCCCTCCCATCCATCTCCCGAGTCTCTATTTAGACCAAAGTATAAATACATATACAGTGCCTTCGGAGAGTATTCAGACCCCTTGACGTTTCCACATTTTGTTACGTCACAGCCTTATTCTGAAATGGATTAAATAGATACAAATCCTCAGCAATCTACACACAATACCCCATAATGACAAAGTGCAAACAGGTTTTTTTTTTATGTAAAAAAATATATCTTATTTACATTGATATTCAGACCCTTTGCTATGAGACTCGAAATTGAGCTCCGGTGCATCTTGTTTCCATTGATCATCCTTGAGATGCTTCTATAATTTGATTGGAGTCCACCTGTGGTAAATTCAATTGATTGGACATGATTTGGAAAGGCACACCTGTCTATATAAGGTCCCACTAGTGCCAGTGCATGTCAGAGCAAAAAGCTAGAGCTCCGATACAGCATTGTGTCAAGGCACAGATCTGGGAAGGGTGCCAAAACATTTCTGCAGCATTGAAGGTCCCCAAGAACAGTGGCCTCCATCATTCTTAAATAGAAGAAGTTTGGAACCATCAAGACACTTCCTAGAGTTGGTCGCTCGGCCAAACTGAGCAATCAGGGAGAAGGATCTTGGTCAGGGAGGTGACCAAGAGCCCGATGGTCACTCTGACAGAGCTCCAGAGTTCCTCTGTGGAGATGGGAGAACTTTCCAGAAGGACAACCATCTCTGCAGCACTCCACCAATCAGGCCTTTGGGGTAGAGGGGCCAGACCAAAGCCACTCTTCAGTAAAAGGCAGACTAGTCAGGATTGAGGGAAAGATGAACGGAGCAAAGTACAGAGAGATCCTTGATGAAACCCTGCTCAGGAACTCAGACTGGAGCGTAGGTTCACCTTCTAACAGGACAACGCAGGAATGGCTTCGGGACAAGGCTCTGAATGTCCTTGAGTGGCCCAGCCAGAGCCTGGACTTGAACCCGATCGAACATCTCTGGAGAGACCTGAAAATAGCTGTGCAGCAACGCTCCCCATCCAACCTGACAGAGCTTGAGAGGATCGGCAGAGAGAAATGGGATAAACTCACCAAATACAGGTGTGCCAAGCTTGTAGCGTCATACCCAAGAAGACTCAAGGCTGTTATTGCTGCCAAAGTTGCTTTAACAAAGTACTGAGTGAAGGGTCTGAAAACATATGTAAATGTGATATTTTAATACATTTGCAAAAAAATCAAAAATCCTGTTTTCGCTTTGTCATTGTGGTATTGCGTGTAGATTGACGAGAAAAAAAAACATTTAATCAATTTTAGAATAAGGGATCTGAATACTTACCGAAAGCACTGTGTCTTATGCAACCGTGAGATCCTGTCATTGGTGTCAAGTTCCACTTTAAACTCTGATCTGAATGGGGAGAGGTCAGATGGACCTTGAACAAGGCCTTAAAATAATGTTCCAGTAGGCCTATTATTATAACAACGTCTGTATATGGGCTGGTAATTTTATGTATTACATTTCTATCTTCCTATTCTGCACCAAACTTCAAGGCTTTGTACATGCTCTGTGAATCATTAGCACCCCACTCAATTTTGCGACGAGGTAGCCTGCCTTGTCCTCGATGCTAGCGTAAATAGTAGCCTAATAATAAACATAAACCTTATTTAAATATCTTGGTTATTCTGTCCTAATGTTTAGCAAAATACAGTCTTTGGTGTGGACTAAGAGTCGTCTGCACTATGCAGTAGCTGACCGGCTTGCTTTTAGCTTAGCTAGCTAGTTGATTGGGGGACAGAAAGTCATGTTCCGCTAGCTGTCAAAATAGCTCTACCTAGCAAACGTTAGCTGACTTGCTATTGTTGTCTGTTAGCTAGCTATCTCTAGAAAGAGTGGGAATCTCCAGTTGTCATGTGACAAGGAGTTGTCATGATAGCACAAACAGATCTGGCACCAGGCTACATTGGTAGCTAACTAACAAATGTGCGTAACCGCGACATTCAAACGAGGCTACAAAGAAAACTAATGGGACTGTGTTGATGTCAAAATCGGGGGTGTGAACTAGGTTTCTATTAAAGTGTTGATCGACATGGTAATGGCCCTATAGTATTGGAGAAAAGTTGAAAAAAAACTGACCCTCCGTTACATCTTGACGTGTCATGTCGTAACGTCCAGCACGCATAAAGCTACTATTTATGTCTTACAATCTCTCTCCACCAGGTGTAGAACTTCTCTCATCGTTTAAAAACAAGAAATGGACAGTGACGGGGGTAAGGGGGGAATACCTAGTCATTTTATTCGTCATCATTGCATGCGATTCATTCTCAAAGCCGCTGTTTACTTCTAAGATCCCTTTAGCACCGCCCTAAAAACTTGATTCAAATTTGACACAAACTTTCAAATAGGTATGTAATGACACATCATATAAACTCTTTATAGTGTTTTATTTACATTTTAGAGGTGATAAGTTGTACAGATCGAGTGAAAAAAGCCATTTTCCCACACGACATCTGTCCTTCTCACTATCACGCATTAGTTTCGCTTCCCCACCCGCCATTTTTAAAAAGACCCGACGGGGCTCAATGCCTGCTTGAATTATGCAGAAACGGGCAGTGTTTAGGTCATGTAATTGATTTTTTTGGAAAGGGGAGAAATGGTGCTTTAGAATGGTATTGACATTACAGTTGATCTGGAAGTATTTTGGGCGCTAAAATAAGGGCAATTGTACGGACCAAGACGATTTACGAGTTTACGTGAGTGTTAGCTTGCCCAAGAAAGCTTGTATACAGAACCTCCATAGCCAGCTATTAAAATGTGATTTATTTTGACAAGTGCTGTGTTCGAATACGCATACTACATAATTTTAAAAACCTTTTATTTATATTTATTTATAATGAGTATATAGTATTAGTTCATTAGAGTATACTGTAAACGAACGGTAACCTTTCAGTTGTGTACTTGCGCTTTGCTTGTCTACCGGAAGTTGATGCTGTTGCAATACAACTTCTTGCTAGCTTGTTAGCTTAACAAATTACTAGCTAGACATCTTAAGACTTCATTAAAAATGTCCGTTGAGAACACACAATGACTCTAACACTTAGCTAAGCTAAGAATAACGTGAATAATCAAGTCAATAAGTGTTTTCCTCCATCTGTATTTAATGATTCATTATTTGTGTCCATTCCTATGTTAAACTATATACCACACACAACTTAATTACCATTGCCTCTGGCGGCAACTCGCCACAACTTGTAGTCAGCGCTGTCTCTCTGTAGCCATGTATTTTGTTTTCATGCCAGCTGTATATGTTGTGCTGGTGTTAATGATCAGCTACAATCAGTTGGCTGTTCAGAGGACCGATGCTGGAAGGAGGAGGTGAAGACAGGAGGCTGGTTAAAGGAGGGTGTTGTATTCTCCTCGACCAAAAGGCAAAAGCAGGCCACATGTAAGTCAATTATTACTGGTCTGTATGTAGCAAATTTCATTCACAATTTGATACATCCACTTGGACTATATTAGAACATGTATGCCTGTCATAGCAAGTATAATTTAGTGTACCTTAAAGCCTACATTCAATAATGTACATATGTCAGAATAGGCCTACATATCAAATAATGTGAAAGCTATTTATTTAGTTTCAATTTGGTAAAGTTGCCTTTTCTCATCAGACTGGTGGCAGAGGACCCTACTGTGTGCTAAGTCCCAATGTGACCAACCTGAGGGTGTATTTGGACTACCTGGAACTCAAGCCCCACTTCGGAATGACCCAACCCTCTTTTGACAGCCTGTTAGAGGTCTTGCACCAAGAAGACCAGGATCATGGCTGGGGCAAGACCTTGGAAAGCCTCATGTTTTTCTACTGGATGGCTAGTGCCACTTCGTATAGTGTCCGAGGCATTTGATGTCATCCCCAGGGTCAGTGGTGTGCTCATGAAGAGGGTCATCTGCATTTCATCTTGTGATGGAAAATGGGAGGTTGGTGAGCAATTCACTCAAAAATCACAGTTCCCTGCAATTCAAAAGGTTGCTGGCGCTATTGCTGGATGCCACATCAGGATTAAGCTCCCTGCTGTAACAGCCCTGTGTATGTTCAGAGCCTGTAACCACCCCAAGGTTGGTGTCTCTTCGGGGATGGTGGGTATCCCTGCCTGGTGGAGCCCATCTGTCTGACACCCTACAGGCAACCAGTGAGGGGTGCAGTGGAGGCCACCTACGATGCAAAGCATTCCAAGGTGAGGAATGTGGCATTCCATCTTCATGAAGGCCCTGGAGGTGAAGCCTAGCTTTGTGCCTAAGGTGGTTGCACTCTGTGCTGCACAACGTCTGCCTCAGCAACGAGGACATTGTGGAGCCTGAGGCCTCGTGAGAGGATGATGATGGAGACCTGGACCAACCGCCGCAGCAGAATGTGGATCAACTGCGGGACCAGCTCACAGCATCAGGAGTGGGCAATGTTGCAGCACCAGCTAACCCCATCCCAGGTGACCAACTACTGGAATCCCCCCCCAGTAGAAAACCCTTACACACACCCTGTTTAAAATGTAATTGTTGATTCCTAAATCAATCTATCACCCGTGTTCACATATTACATTTTTGTAATATTCAAAATCTTAAATTCTATTCTGTTGTTCGTGTGTACTGGAGCTCTTTTAAGAGCTTTGTGGCATAAAACGTGATGTTTTTGTTTAATACAATTTTCTAGAATATCAAGCTGTGTGGAGCTTCCATTTCTATATAAAAAAAACATCCACTTAATGCCACTTTTTAATCATTTAATTTCAAAAAACGTTTTTATATTACCGCTGGCAAATATTAAAGTAAATCAATAATCCCAGTGGATAAAAAAACTAAAACAAACTTTTTGTTATATAAAGGCCTCCAATCAAACTTATTTTATGAAGCCCTTCTTACATCAGCTGATGTCACAAAGTGCTGTACAGAAACCCAGCCTAAAACTCCAAACAGCAAGCAATGCAGGTGTAGAAGCACGGTGGCTAGGAAAAACTCCCTAGAAAGGCCAGAACCTAGGAAGAAACCTGGAGAGGAACCAGGCTATGAGGGGTGGCCAGTCCTCTTCTGGCTGTGCCGGGTGGAGATTATAACAGAACATGCCCAAGATGTTCAAATGTTCATAGATGACCAGCAGGGTAAAATAATAATAATCACAGAGGTCAGCACCTCAGGAGTAAATGTCAGCTGGCTTTCATAGCCGATCATTCAGAGTATCTCTGCCGCTCCTGCTGTCTCTAGAGAGTTGAAAACAGCAGGTCTGGGACAGGTAGCACGTCTGGTGAACAGGTCAGGGTTCCATAGCCGCAGGCAGAACAGTTGAAACTGGAGCAGCAGCATGGCCAGGTGGACAGGGGACAGCAAGGAGTCATCAGGCCAGGTAGTCCTGAGGCATGGTCCTATGGCTCAGGTCCTCTGAGAGAGAAATAAAGAGAATTAGAGCGAGCATAATTCAATTCTAACAGGACACTGGATAAGACCAGGAGAAACACTCCAGATATAACAAACTGACCCTAGCCCCCAGACACATAAACTGGAGGCTGAGACCAGAGGGCTCGGGAGATACTGTGGCCTTGTCCGACGATACCACCAGACAGGGCCAAACAGGCAGGCTATAACCCCACCCACTTTGCCAAAGCACAGCCCCCAACACCCTCAACAGTCTATCCTCCCTGTCTATTCTCGTCTTCTCCACATCTATTTTCCTCATCCATCATTCTCCTGTACTCATCTTTCTTTTTTCCTTTTCTCTCTTCTCTTTTTATCGCCTCTTCCCCTCTCTTCTCATCGAGAGTGCTGGCCTGCCTTTCTCTTCATCTCTGTCCTGCATCTCTGAGTAGTGTGACCCACTCTGACTCTCTCCTCATTTTGGGAGTTCTCTCCTCTTTCACCCTCTCCCTCTTCTCCTGCACTTTTCTGGAAAACACCACTACCTCCTGGCTGGATGAGGCAACTATAACAGGTGGTGTAATTGCAGGCCTGCTGCCAATTGCCTCATATATGGCATGTACCATTACCAGGAGGCAGTGTTGCTCTCCCCTCCCTCTGTATTCACCCCAGTTTGGGGGCACTTCAAATCCTTAAAGAAACAGTTTGGGCACAAACAGCCAAAAAATGCTGCACTCACCATACAACCGGGACATGATGTAGATATTGAGACATTTTAGATGCCTTTGAGGTTCTCCCATTTTTTTTTCTTTATCCAGGCTGCAGCCACCTTCCCCTCCAGACAGTACTCCTGCACAGAACCAGATCATAAAAGCTGCAGTAATTTAACTGTCTTGACATAACCATCAGTCTGTTTGCATGTGATTGTTAATGTTAGATAACGTTCCCAGAAATTCAGCTACTTACGCAAGCCCCTTCACGGCCGTATGCCTCTTTCCTGTGAACCGGAATTCGTTATTTGAAAAGTCACACATTTTTATTACATTGCTTAACATTTTATATTTAGTTCATTGTTATTTCGATTTTGTACTTACATTTTTATCTGCTCTCATTGGACTTATTTTCTGCCATTTTCTTCAAATGTGAAAATGTTGTGAAGTCACGCCCATTTTCTGAAGAATTGCATTATGGGCCCTAGAAGTACAGAAATAGTGTCCACTGCGTGTATACTTTGTATTTTGGAGAATTTAATATGACATCTGGGAACTTTGGCATACTAAATATATCCATACTGTCATGACTCTCCTGTGAGGATCCAAAGATCAGGTTACAATGGATCAGCGTCTACAGAGCCCTCTCACCCGCAGAGGGGAGGGGGGATAGGTGTGGGGGTTTTATGACACCTCACGTCAATCGTAAATTGTAGCAGCAGACGACTCCTTTTGGTCTCTAGTATTGGTGAATGGAATCACTTTGTTACAGAAGGTTTTGCTGCCCCAAAACTCTTAACATCCAACAGTGAACACTGGGACCATATATTTCAGTAGCCAAATGTGGGGAATGATGAGAGATGGAATATGAGAAATTAATTTTGTGATGTCATTAAATGGTATGAAGTGATACAATGAAAATATTTTAACTTGAAGAGCTTTCACACTGTGTATATCAGTTTTACATTATTTACGCTGTGTAGGACATATCAAGGATGAAGATAATATTTTTGTTAAGATAGGAATGTGATTTTAGATTTCTAATGAGATCATCGTTTTTTATTATGTTTTGCCCCGTAACTAGCCACGCCTGAGGGACCACAGAGAGCATGTCCAGGTCGCAATTGTAAATGAGAACTTGTTCTCAACTTGCCTACCTGGTTAAATAAAGGTAAAATAAATAAAATAAATAAATGTCAGCATGACAAAACGCCCCTTTTTACCCAAGTGTATAAAAGACTGAGTTAAGAATTAACATACTAGACTAGAAGGACCACAAGCTGCAGCTACTTCTCCATTGGTCACGATCCTGAACATCAACGAGTTGAAGATTACAAAGTAGCCTCTAACAATCAATGTTACGGTTGAGTAGCTGTTGTAAGTACCGTATCTAAGAAAGTGAATTTAAGTAGGACCATCCGGTTATTCTGTTCAAATCACCATCGTCGACTACACTGCTCTCATCACAACTCTGGGGATCATCGATACGGCTGATATGCTGTCCTCAGAATACCACTGTTCCAGAACAATTGAAAGTAAACACAGACAACTAAGGAGAAGGACGTTGTCCACAAGTGGTCACAATCAGAGCCTTACGAACTATGGAATAGGCCCAATCGAGCCCTTTTCACAAAGCGGAACACATTTCACGAAAACCTGTGTCCAAGACCTTCAACAAGTAAATACATGCATTACTTATTTCGTGGAAAATTGCAAGATTATGTTATAGTGCTTGAAAGATTATATTATAATCAGTGTATTGCATTAGAATGGTTGTTTTATTCGACAGAATAGAATCTGTCGACTATTGTGTGTTCCACTGAGGATGGGCCTCAGAGAGCACTGACAGAGGAGATTTATGTCTTTGGCCAATAAAGCCTAAAGAGCATTCCAGATAGTGAGGTAATGTTTTTGTACTATGAAGTACCAGGAACGAGATTAGAACCTCGTTTTAGAGACCAAACTGAACAATAATTTATAGCTAATGCTATCTGGCTATGGGATACTCCTCTCTCTCTCTCAAGTAAAAGTCTTTCTTTGTGAACTGTTCCTAAGATCTGTGGTTTGTCATGTCGACTAGGGGGGTGTATCTTGGCTATAAAAGATCTTGGTATTCTTTTGGAGGGACTCTCGGAATTCATTATAGACACTGAATTGATCTGAGAGGCAAAGGGCTATTGTGAAGCTCATATTATTAAAGATGAAGTTTAAGTATAACTCTGGTGTGTGTGGTTTGTAACTCTCCTCATTTGGTAATACAGGAAATTGCCACAACACTTCTTACCCACTTCTTACCCAAACAGGCGGCAGTTCGGGTATTAGGATTACTGTAAGCGTGGTTCCTAAATGTATCCAAGTGTTGTCTCTCTTTAACTCACCATCTTTTGTAACAAGTGTCATATTGCTGTTTTTATCGTATTATGTTTCTAATCAATAACCTATACAGTGTGTGTATCCTGTTATTTAATTTGTTGTACTTTTTCTTTCAATATTATCAATTGACTGCAATTTTAGAACAATAGAACACATGCAATTGATTTGCTGTACATCACAAATATATACATACACACATAAAATAGGCTACATCACATGTATAAGACCCATGTTAAGGGTTACCTCAGTAGTTGGTTGAGTGAAAATGTCCCTTCTGCTCCTTGACTGAATTCATTCTAAATGTTTAGTCTGTTGTTGCTCTCCTCGTGAGGCAATCCAGGTGTGCATTTGTCAGTCTGTTACTCTGTTTTGGTTTCACAATGTTGACTGTTGAAAATGTTGCTTCCCATCAGTAAGTGCTTACAAAAAATGTCACCATTTGCACACACTGCTTCAGAAGTGGATACTCTGTGTCTGACAAGGCTCCAGGAATGGGTAACACCCAGTGGCAACCCGTCATTCAGGGCATGTACTTTCTTAGGTTAAAAAAAGGGGTGTTATCCAGTGGGGGGGGGGGGGGGGCTTGTCTGTTTTGCTTGTTATTTTGGCATCAATACATGTCACATATCAGTTGGCAAACAATGTAAAAACAAATACATATAATTGAGTTAATAAAGCCACCTACGAACATGGTCTCTTTTTTTGTTTTCTTGAGTAAGGCAGCTCCAAAATGCAGGCGTTTCAGCCTAGTTCAGTGCCTTCTGTGGTGGTGGGGCTAACCAGCAGAAATGAGAATGAGCTACGAGTATGACTGGGAAAATACGTTTTGAACGGTTATTCAACTTGGATTTGTAAATCCGGCTTCTTTCTCTTTGATGACAAAATCTGCCCACGAAGGACCGCCGCGCCACTTTCCTGTTCAAGCACATCACAACAATGTGAGTCCAATAATGTCTTATGCTGCTTTATATATTATGTAGGATGCCATAGAAATATGTATACTGTAACTAATAAACTAATACTAAGTGTATGTGCCTCACCCTAATAATTTGGTCTATTTTCACTAACGTGGTATTGTAAACACATCGTTCGTGGCTGGTGTGCTTGTTTGCCTATAACCTGTTTTAGAACAATGTAATTATTGAATATAAGCTATGTTAGCTAACTGCATTTCCCCGCCACCATCTTCCGGATTTTCCTGGTTCTCCGGTGGTTGTTCGTTCCCAGCTGTCATGTTGTTCTCCAGGTCTTCCCCCTCATTTACATTGTCAATAGATTCACGTTTCTTTTTTACAATAAATCGATCCATGTCAAATAGACTACAAAATTAGCTAGTAGCAAACTGACATGTATTGGTCGCTGTACCTGAGCAGTTGAGCTCTATTTCGGCCTTTCTGTTCAACAGCTGCGCTATACTGCCATCTATCTGCCGTCCAGGGAACAATAGATAAACTCAGCAAAAAAAAGAAACGGCCCTTTTTCAGGACCCTGTCTTTCAAAGATAATTTGTAAAAATCCAAATAACTTCACAGATCTTCATTGTAAAGGGTTTAAACACTGTTTCCCATGCTTGTTCAATGAACCATAAACAATTCATGAACATGCACCTGTGGAACGGTCGTTAAGACACTAACAGCTTAGACGGTAGGCAATTAAGGTCACAGTTATGAAAACTTAGGACACTAAAGAGGCCTTTCTACTGACTGAAAAACACCAAAAGAAAGATGCCCAGGGTCCCTGCTCATCTGCGTGACTGTGCCTTAGGCCAGCTGCAAGGAGGCATGAGGACTGCAGATGTGGCCAGGGTAATAAATTGCAATGTCTGTACTGTGAGACGCCTAAGACAGCGCTACAGGAAGACAGGACGGACAGATGATCATCCTCGCAGTTGCAGATCACATGTAACAACACCTGCACAGGACCGGTACATCCGAACATCACGCATGCGAGACAGGTGCAGGATGGCAACAAAAACTGCCCGAGTTACACCAGGAACGCACAATTCCTCCATCAGTGCTCAGACTGTCCGCGATAGGCTGAGAGAGGCTGGACTGAGGGCTTGTAGGCCTGTTGTAAGGCAGATCCTCATCAGACATCACCGGCAGCAACATCAGCTATGGGCACAAACCCACCGTCGCTGGACCAGACAGGACTGGAAAAAAGTGCTCTTCACTGACGAGTCGCGATTTTGTCTCACTAGGGGTGATGGTCGGATTCGCGTTTATCGTCAAAGAAATGAGTGTTACACTGAGGCCTGTACTCTGGAGCGGGATCGATTTGGAGGTGGAGGGTCCGTCATGGTCTTGGGTGATGTGTCACAGTATCATCGGACTGTTGTTATTGTAGGACATCTCAATGCTGTGTGTTACATGTAAAACATCCTCCTCCCTCATGTGGTACCCTTCCTGCAGGCTCATCCTGACATGACCCTCCAGAATGACAACGCCACCAGCTATTCTGTTTGTTCTGTGGGTGATTTCCTGCAAGACAAGAATGTCATGGCCAGCGAAGTGTTTTGTGTTCTGCCATGGCCAGCGAAGAGCCCGAACCTCAACCCCATTGAGCACGTCTGGGACCTGTTGGATCGGAGGGTGAGGGCTAAGGCCATTCCCCCCAGAAATGTCCGGGAACTTGCAGGTGCCTTGGTGGAAGAGTGGGGTAACATCTCACAGCAAGAACTGCCAAATCTGGTGCTGTCCATGAGGAGGAGATGCACTGCAGTACTTAATGCAGCTGGTACTGGTACACCAGATACTGACTGTTACTTTTGATTTTGACCCTCCCCGCTTTGTTCAGGGACACATTATTCCATTTCTGTTACTCACATGTCTGTGGAACTTGTTCAGTTTATGTCTCAGTTGTTGAATCTTGTTATGTTCATACAAATATTTACACATGTTAAGTTTGCTGACAGACGCTTTCTTTTTTTGCTGAGTTTATATTCATTGAAGTGATTCAGGCCTGCATTAAACACATTGAATTGAAATTGTATCATTGTTATGTATTAAGAATGTAAAATAGGAAAATCAGGGCTCGCGGACCGGACCACGCAATGAGTACCACTGGGCTAGAGCGAAGAGAGGTGGGGAAAGGGTTGCAAGTGATGGGTGCACACATATGTAGCAGCCGGTAGAGGTGGAACTGCTGAGAGGAAGTAGACTGCAGAGCAGCACAGCTGAGCTCAACCGAGCAAGCACACGCAATCAGGCAAGTCGCTAAACCAACCAGAAGTCACTGGGGCAGCCTTAAAAAGTAGCTACATTTGTCGCTATTCTCTTACCAATAAAAGTTGCTGGAGGGGTCTGAAAACTCACTAAATGGCAACACTGAGGTCAGTTCAGTTTCAGTTCGATTATTAAAAAATAATCACGGTTTTCGCTTTTAAATATATTTTTTTTACATTAAATATATGCATTATGTGAGTTGAATGCTGCAACAACACAGAATAAAACAACTCATAAAGGTCCCATGTTGGTAGTGACTACCCATTACTGCTTATCACTTATTACCACCTGGCCATGCTGCTGCTCCAGTTTCAACTTCCACCTGACTGCTGCTGCTCCAGTTTCAACTGTTCTGCCTTATTATTATTCGACCATGCTGGTCATTTATGAACATTTGAACATCTTGGCCATGTTCTGTTATAATCTCCACCCGGCACAGCCAGAAGAGGACTGGCCACCCCACATAGCCTGGTTCCTCTCTAGGTTTCTTCCTAGGTTTTGGCCTTTCTAGGGAGTTTTTCCTAGCCACCGTGCTTCTACACCTGCATTGCTTGCTGTTTGGGGTTTTAGGCTGGTTTCTGTACAGCACTTTGAGATATCAGCTGATGTACGAAGGGCTATATAAATACATTTGATTTGATTTTGATTTGATTTGATTAACCATTGATGACTTTAATCAAATATTTTAGTTATTCAATTAGTTTTATTTGATGACTTTATTATTTCATTCCAAGTTGTCATCATCATCATCTCTATGGAGCTGCTGTTTCGTCGGGTTCTTCTTGACGTTTCACTGCCCTTGTGCAGCGTTGTGTGGATGTTTAAGGGGGGGCCAGTAGCACATGCCATCCTGGACCCATGGCCCAGGGTGAAGGCACAACTTTGGTCTCCTTCTTCTCCACGGGTGTAAAGTCCACAATGTGAAACATGCTGTGTAAATTGAGAATGAATATGCATCATTTATAGTATTGAAAGTAAGACTCTCATAAGAGGACTAGCTCTGCTGACCAGCCAAACGCAGGCTGTGGTTGGTGTTGATTGTAACCGCTGACCCTTACTGACTGAATGTTCCACATTTAACCCACTAGATCGTGTATTTGTTTCATGGTTATTTCTTTAGACATGGTTTACTTACTCATGCTAGTTGGTGACTTATGTATGATCACAGGTTTGTAGTATATATGTGTATTACTTAATATTTCAACATGATATGAATGATGTAGTGCTCATTACTTAAGACATATTTGTATTTAGAATAGTTACATTTATTTCACACTTTTTATCCAAGAATTTACATACTGGTGTTACAAAAAAACATTTCTCAGCTCTGGCATCCAACCAAAATGCAGCAGTTTGATATATTATGTTTGTGAAATACAATCAAGTATCTGGCAATATCTGTTAGATTACAGATTGCAGCTGTTAACCTTCAACCAAATGAAGAAGCCGCATACCCACATATTTGTTTTTACATGGCAAGAGCACATACTTTAGAAGGCTTTCATCTACCTTGACAAATTTCAGATTCAAAGACATATCTGACAGAAGGAAGACTCCCAACTGTGATGATTTAACTGGATTGTCAACAAAGTCTGTGACAGAAATGAACTCATTATATACAACACATGTATAATCAAAATTACATTTCTAACTAAACCTATACTGTCTTTGCTTTTGATGCATTTGTCACCACTGACAACCTTGATGCAGAATTTGGCTAGATATATTTCCTTGTATTCACTGACTGGACAGGTAACAATGTGGAATAGGACAATCATTGTGATATTTTTTTCAATACGGTAAGAAATGTCACTACAACCATCAGAGATCATGTGTTCCAACTCCAATATCCGTCTTATAACTTGTGCCACAGGAAAGTGTGGACTTCTAACCATTTTTTTAAAATTTGACCTAAGAAGTTTTCAAAAGGAAAACCCAAGATAGTATTAAGGTGACCGTGCTGTTTCACATCATCAATTCTTATCCCCATAGAGCTGGCTAAAGTGCTCTACAAAAGACACCAGCAAAGTTTTAGCAAAGTCACACATCCGAACACATAGGGAAGGATTAGCAAGAATTGATATTGCAACTGAAACGATTATGAAATTATTGTACACTGGTGCACTCAAAACATTGTACAGCACAACTCGCCCAATGTATAACAAAAACTGTCTGAATTCAGTAGCCTTCCACCTGGGTCTTTCAGCAACAGCCCTAGGCTTTCTTGCAAACTCAGAGGGAGTATAGCTTTTTAGAGAACGTAGATTCTGAGACAACTGCGTAAACCTCTGAGATGATAACCGGCATTGAAGTGACCTAGTGCTGCCACTCCATGGCTCTAACAGTTTTCTTGTCACTCCAAGACATAAAAGGTGCATGTCGTAATGGAGAAATGCTGTTACCATACCAAAACTACGTTTTCTAAGTGGGGAGGTCTCCTTGTGATGTTCCTCATCTGACTGCATTAAAGCTCCTATCCGTTCTTAGGACACATTTAGTCTCAGGAAAGGTAATCCTACCTTGAAAATGCAAACCATATGCTGTACATTTATCACACCCAGCATATCCCGTGTGTGACTTGATGCCTTTGATGAAAGCCTGTGCAGGGGCATCACACATTACTGAACTAATTGTAGTGAAGAGTTGTTTCCCTTTAAACGTAAATCCAGAGTGTAATTGTTTTGCTTCTTCAACTAACTCTTTTAGATACGCTGCCAATGAATTTGGTTTAGATGTTCCACCAAAAGTGCAATCAGAAAGGGTTTCTTAATGTTAAATCCTTGCATCAGTCCCAATATGGGCCATAGCTCCAACAAATACCTATTTGGGAGTTTCTGCCAAAGTTTGTCAAGCGTGCCAGATAGAGAACTTAGAATATTAAAGTAAAAGAAAGTGCCTCCAGCACTGTCAACTCTGTAGTCTCAGTTGATAATAAGGAGGGTCCTTGAATCTTTTGGCAAGGTTGGATGTTGATAACCTCAGAATCGAAAGCAGGGCTGTTAACACAACTAATGTTGTTCCACATTCAAGAGCCCAATTCACCAAGTAGTCTTTGAAATGGTCCGTTGGACTTTCAGCCTCATCCTCAACCATCTCCTCGTCATCATCACCCTCATCATCAACGTTCTCCTCAGCATCATCAACCTCACCCTGACCTCCACCTTCTCCTACACCTGAGGTAATTGATTTTTTTTTAAAGGGAATTTTGGCGGGGGGGGCGGAAAACTCCTGGTATAATCGTTGTAAATTATATGATACATATGACTGGTGGAGTTATGTCGCACATGCAGCTAACAAAAACATGGAAATGTCTACTAATAATTACAACCAACAAATTGCAGCATTACCTCAAAAATGGAAGAGGCAATTGGAAGTGGGAGAAAGTAAGGAACTTGTCTCTCGGCTCTGCATTAAAGACCAAAATTGGTTAAAGAATATTTTCATAAATAAAAAAGTATACGAGTTTCATTTAAGGACCAAAATATTGACAGCTGTGCCATGCAAAATAGATGGGAAGAGATTTTCGATGTACCGATTCCATGTCACATGGTTAAACACAAAACAACAATGGATTCAGAACAGTTTTTTAATTATTTTAAAATTATTATAAAATATATTTCAACCAATAGAATGTTATAAACTCAACAAAAAAAGAAATGTCCTCTCACTGTCAACTGCGTTTATTTTCAGCAAACCTAACATTTGTAAATATTGTATGAACATAACAAGTTTCAACAACTGAAACATAAACTGAACAAGTTCCACAGACATGTGACTAACAGAAATGGAATAATGTGTCCCTGAACAAAGGGGGGAGGGTCAAAATCAAAAGTAACAGTCAGTATCTGGTGTGGCCACCAGCTGCATTAAGTACTGCAGTGCATCTCCTCATGGACAGCACCAGATTTGGCAGTTCTTGCTGTGAGATGTTACCCCACTCTTCCACCAAGGCACCTGCAAGTTCCCGGACATTTCTGGGGGGAATGGCCCTAGCCCTCACCTTCCGATCCAACAGGTCCCAGATGTGCTCAATGGGATTGAGATCCAGGCTCTTCGCTGGCCATAGCAGAACACTGACATTCCTGTCTTGCAGGAAATCACGCACAGAATGAGCAGTATGGCTGGTGGCATTGTCATAATGGAGGGTCATGTCAGGATGAGCCTGCAGGAAAAGTACCAAATGAGGGAGGAGGATGTCTTCCCTGTAACGCACAGAGTTGAGATTGCCTGCAATGACAACAAGCTCAGTCCGATGATGCTGTGTGTGACACACTGCCCCAGACCATGACGGACCCTCCACCTCCAAATTGATCCCACTCCAGAGTACAGGCCTCGGGGTAATACTCATTCCTTCGACCATAAACGTGAATCCGACCATCACCCCTGGTGAGACAAAACCGCGACTCGTCAGTGAAGAGTACTTTTCTAGTCCTGTCTGGTCCAGCGACGGTGTGTTTGTGCCCATAGCTGACGTTGTTGCCGGTGATGTTTGGTGAGGACCTACCTTACAACAGGCCTACAAGCCCTCAGTCCAGGCTCTCTCAGCTTATTGTGGACAGTCTGAGCACTGATGGAGGGAATCTGCAACAACAACTCGGGCAGTTGTTGTTGCTATCCTGTACCTGTCCCGCAGGTGGGATGTTCGGATGTACCGATCCTGTGCAGGTGTTGTTACACGTGGTCTGCCACTGTGAGGGTGATCAGCTGTCTGTCTTGTCTCCCTGTAGCTCTGTCTTAGGCGTCTCACAGTACGGACATTGGAATTTATTGGCCTGGCCACATCTGCAGTCCTCGTCTCTCCTTGCTGCATGCCTAAGGCATGTTCACGCAGATGAGCAGGGACCCTGGACATCTTTCTTTTGGTGTTTTCCAGAGTCAGTAGAAAGGCCTCTTTAGTGTCCTAAGTTTTCAGAACGGTGACCTTAATTACCTACTGTCTGTAAGCTGTTAGTGTCTTAACGACCTTTCCACAGGTGCATGTTCATGAATTGTTTATGGTTCATTGAACAAGCATGGGAAACAGTGTTTAAACCCTTTACAATGAAGATCTGTGAAGTTATTTGTATTTTTACTAATTATCTTTGAAAGACAGGGTTCTGAAAAAGGGACATTTCTTTTTTTGCTGAGTTTATATATGGGAGATACATTTGGTTGCAAAGGGTCGGAAACTTTCCGGTAAATTCCTGGAATTTTTCCTGGAATTATTCCATTAAGCGGATTTGACCATATTAATGACCAAAAGCTCGTATTTCTGTGTGTTTATTATAATTAAGTCTATGATTTGATATTTGATAGAGCAGCCTGACTGAGCGGTGATAGGCAGCAGCAGGCTCGTAAGCATTCATTCAAACAGCACTTTACTGAGTTTGCGAGCAGCACTTAGAAATGCTTGGCGCATAGCACTGTTTATGACTTCAAGCCTATCAACTCCCGAGATTAGGCTGGCAAAGGTATATCAAAGGTATATGAAATACAAATGGTATAGAGAGAAATAGTTGACGCGTCATAATTCCTATAATAACTACAACCTAAAACTTCTTAACTGGGAATATTGAAGAACGGGGAATATTGAACCACCAGCTTTCATATGTTCTCATGTTCTGAGCAAGGAACTTAAATGTTAGCTTTTTTACGTGGCACATATTGCACTTTTACTTTCTTCTCCAACACTTTGTTTTTGCATAATTTAAACCAAATTTAACATGTTTCATTATTTATTTGAGACTAAATAGATCTTATTTATGTATTATTTATTTATTTATTTATTATATTAAGTTAAATAAAAGGGTTCATTGTTCATTCAGTATTGTTATAATTGTCATGATTACAAATACATATAAAAAATGTCAGTTTAATCGGTGTCGGCTTTTTTTGGTCCTCCCAATAATCAGTATCGGTATTGGCGTTGAAAAATCAGAATTGTTTCGACCTCTACAAAATAGTTGTTTATTATTACTGCTTTACTATTTATCTGTACATGGAATTGTATTTGGGTTTTTTTGTACTCCTTTTTTTCAAATCTTTACAGCAGTGGTCACCAACCTTTTCTGAGTCAAGATCATTTTCTGAATCAAAATGCATGCCGAGATCTACCGCTCAGACTGTTTTCATTAACATGACTTAAAAAATGTAAGCCTATGCAACATTAACCAATTAAAAACAGTACTGTAGCAATGAGGTTTGTGCAGTATGCTATAGGCCCATGAATAGCCTTCATTTCTCAGAACAAGAATAGACTGACGAGTTTCAGAAGAAAGTTCTTTGTATCTAGCCATTTTGAGCCTGTAATCGAACCCACAAATGTCTAAGGCCAGTTTTATTGCTTCTTTAATCAGAACAACCGTTTTCAGCTGTGTTAACATGATTGAGAAAGGGTTTTCGAATGATCAATTAGCCTTTTAAAATGATAAACTTGGATTATCTAACACAACGTGTCATTGGAAGACAGGAGTGATGGTTGCTGATAATGGGCCTCTGTACGCCTGTGTAGATATTACATTAAAAAAACTGCAGTTTCCAGCTACAATAGTCATTTACAACATTAACAATGTCTGCACTGTATTTCTGATCAATTTGATGTTATTTTAATGGACAAAACATGTGATATTCTTTCAAAAACAAGTACATTTCTAAGTGACCCCAAACTTTTGCATGGTAGTGTACATTTAAATAATTTGCTTTTTATTTTACTGGGCTGATGGTGCCAGCATCTGATAGTCAGTCTCAGCGGAGGGAGAGAGCAGCAGACTGAGGGTCCGTCTCTCAACATCCCTGCTCTCCCTTTCCTCCACTGACACTGACCAAAAAGGACACCGTCTTCCAGCTGATGGCGAAACTCGAGTCACACCGCATTATTTCTGCCTCATGCACAAATTCATGGTGTTACTCCTATGAACAGAGAAAGTGAAATATTCCTTGATATTAAAAAAGAACCAATCCACTAAAAATAACAATAACGCAAGCCTATAGATATACTTTCTTACTCGTTTTTTACTGCTGCACTGCTTGTTGTAGCGCTGAGTGGAAATAGGAAGAACGCACATTTTATGGCTTATAAAAGTGTTGACAGTGCTGAGTAAGAACTTAAACATGAACTCACTCATAAAAACAGCATACAGCTCTTTGCTGTATTCGTTGATAGTCTCCCTCTGGTTTTAAATGTTTTGAAATCTCACAGTATCAATTTTGCTGTAGCATTCTTTTATGCCTGCTATGTTACTACAGACTCAGTCAACTGAGCAATCTGATTGGCCAGTGGTAGCATAGTGCACTTGGTTTCCTCTCAAGGCCCACCGGGAAGGCAGAGTTTGTACCTTTAGACACATGAAATGGCAACAGTTTGCCTACCCGGCGCGCAGGGCAGTTGAATTGGCTGCACCTACCACCAACAGCCCAAGACTAATAAAAAAAATGGGATCTTTATCTTTGTTTTTTTTACAGAAATGCTAGACTAGAAATGCCTTGGAGTTCGACAAGTCGATCGCGATCGACAGGTTGGTGACCACTGCTTTACAGGAAAATGCCACAGGCACTATCTGATGTGTGGAGATATTTCACTGCAGCTAATGTAGAAGGAAAAGCTGTGCCAATTCATATATGAAGAATGCAACAAAGATGCAGAATCATCTGGCCAAGTGCATAAAGTTCCCTCAGCATTCACAACAAGCAACCTCTGACAAAAGTCACTCTACTTCTATTCGAGGTGAAAATGATGAATCAGACACCTTATTGATGTGGAGGAACGTAGTCAGAGAAATGCTGATGAATGTCTCGCTCGAGCTGTGTATGCAACTGGTTCACCTCTGATGCTCACAGGCAATGTGTATTGGAAGAGATTTCTGAATGTTCTTCACCCAGCATACACCCCTCCAACCAGACATGCTTTATCTACTAATTTGCTGGATGCAGAGTTCAGAGTTCAAGTGAAGGTCAAGTAAATCATAGAGAAAGCATACTGTATTGCAATCATCTCTGATGGGTGGTCGAATGTTTGTGGAAAATGAATAATTAACTACATCTCCACCACTCAACCAGTATTCTACAAGAGCACAGATACAAGGGACAACAAACACACCGGTCTTTACATTGCAGATGAGCTGAAGGCAGTCATCAATGACCTTGGACCACAGAAGGTATTTGCACTGGTGACAGACAATGCTGCGAACATGAGGGCTGCTTGGTCTAAAGTGGAGGAGTCCTACCCTCACATCACACCCATAGGATGTGCTCCTCATGCATTGAATCTGCTCCTCAAGGTCATGGCACTGAAAACAAGAGAGCCAAGGAAATGGTTAGGTATGTGAAGGGTCATCAAGTTATAGCGGCAATCTACCTCACCAAGCAAAGTAAGAAGAATAAGAGCACCACATTGAAGCTGCCCAGCAACACCAGTTGGGGTGGTGTTGTCATCATGTTTGACAGTCTCCTGGAGGGGAAGGAGTCTCTCCAAGAAATAGCCATACAACAGTCTGCCGATATGGACAGCCACATCAAGAGCAGCCTGAAACTCCTGAAACCTATAGCAGTAGCCATTGCACGGATTGAGGGAGACAATGCCATCCTGTCTGATGTTCAGAAGAAATACGTACTGCCCTGCCCACATCACTGTTGCTCCAAGCCGAGGAAACTGCAGTTCTGAAATGCATCAAAAAGTGGGAACACTTCTGCCTGAAGCCCAATACACAAGGATTTAATCATATCATAAATATATCCAATGCAAAAAAACACATCTACATTTAAATGACAATTATATGAATTTGCATATACGTCAACAAAACTAAGGAGATGATTGTGGACTTCAGGAAACAGCAGAGGGAACACCCCCAATCCACATCGATGGAACAGTAGTGGAGAGGGTAGCAAGTTTTAAGTTCCTCGGCATACACATCACAGACAAACTGAATTGGTCCACTCACACAGACAGCATCGTGAAGAAGGCGCAGCAGCGCCTCTTCAACCTCAGGAGGCTGAAGAAATTTGGCTTGTCACCAAAAGCACTCACAAACTTCTACAGATGCACAATCGAGAGCATCCTGGTGGGCTGTATCACCGCCTGGTACGGCAACTGCTCCGCCCTCAACCGTAAGGCTCTCCAGAGGGTAGTGAGGTCTGCACAACGCATCACCGGGGGCAAACTACCTGCCCTCCAGGACACCTACACCACCCGATGTTACAGGAAGGCCATAAAGATCATCAAGGACATCAACCACCCGAGCCACTGCCTGTTCACCCCGCTATCATCCAGAAGGCGAGGTCAGTACAGGTGCATCAAAGCTGGGACCGAGAGACTGAAAAACAGCTTCTATCTCAAGGCCATCAGACTGTTAAACAGCCAACACTAACATTGAGTGGCTGCTGCCAACACACTGACACTGACACTGACTCAACTCCAGCCACTTTAATAATGGGAATTGATGGGAAATGATGTAAATATATCACTAGCCACTTTAAACAATGCTACCTTATATAATGTTACTTACCCTACATTATTAATCTCATATGCATACGTATATACTGTACTCTATATCATCGACTGCATCCTTATGTAATACATGTATCACTAGCCACTTTAACTATGCCACTTTGTTTACATACTCATCTCATATGTATATACTGTACTCGATACCATCTACTGTATCTTGCCTATGCTGCTCTGTACCATCACTCATTCATATATCCTTATGTACATATTCTTTATCCCCTTACACTGTGTATAAGACAGTAGTTTTGGAATTGTTAGTTAGAATACTTGTTGGTTATTACTGCATTATCGGAACTAGAAGCACAAGCATTTCGCTACACTCGCATTAACATCTGCTAACCATGTGTATGTGACAAATAAAATTTGATTTGATTTGATTTGATATATTTCAGTTAATTCCCATATATTCCCGTTAATTCCCACGGAAAGTTTCCACCTCTGAATATTCCCCAAAATGTGCAACCCTAGAGATACAACCATCATTGGCTCACAGGTTCAGGAATGGCTGAAGAATTGCAACATTTACCTGTAGCTAACTCTGCAAATAGCACTGCTTGGTGATTTAAAAAGTAATAGTAAATCTATCAATAATATAATAATAATAACATAATAATATGTAGAATCTATGAGAATAGATAGGTTCAGAACTTTAACTGTGAAACAGCACAGTTAAAATATAGAAATAGAAATCAAAACTGGATGGTGTTCAGAGATAGATGGGAGGGGTTGAGTGGAGCTGGGACTAAAGGATGGGACTAAAAACAACAAAAAATATAACTTTTGTAAAATAAACTGTGTCCATAAAATGTGTAAAGTATGTACAGTTGAAGGCGGAAGTTTACATACACCTTAGCCAATTACATTTAAACTCAGTTTTTCATAATTCTTGACATTTAATCCTAGTAACAATTCCCTGTCTAAGGTCAGTTAGGATCACTACTTTATTTTAAGAATGTGAAATGTCAGAATAATAGTAGAGGTAATGATTTATTTCAGCTTTTATTTCTTTCATCACATTCCCAGTGGGTCAGAAGTTTACATACACTCAATTAGTATTTGGTAACATTGCCTTTAAATTGTTTAACTTGGGTCAAACGTTTCAGGTAGCCTTCCACAAGCTTCCCACAATAAATTGGGTGAATTTTGGCCCATTCCTCCTGACAGAGCTTGTGTAACTGAGTCAGGTTTTTAGTCTCCCTTGCTCGTACACGCTTTTTCAGTTCTGACCACACATTTTCTATAGGATTGAGGTCAGGGCTTTCTGATGGACACTCCAATACATTGACTTTGTTGTCCTTAAGTCATTTTGCCACAACTTTGGAAGTATGCTTGGGCTCATTGTCCATTTGGAAGACCCATTTACGACCAAGCTTTAACTTCCTGACTGATTTCTTGAGATGTTGCTTCAATATATCTACATCATTTTCTTTCCTCATGATGCCATGTATTTTGTGAAGTGCACCAGTCCCTCCTGCAGCAAAGCACCCCCACAACATGAAGCTGCCACCCCCGTGCTTCACGGTTGGGATGGGGTTCTTCGGCTTGCATAACAATGGTCATTATGGCCAACAGTTTTTGTTTCATCAGACCAGAGGACATTTCTCCAAAAAGTACGATCTTTGTCCACATGTGCAGTTGCAAACCGTAGTCTGGCTTTTTCCTTGCTGAGCAGCCTTTCAGGTTATGTCAATATAGGACTTTTTTTTACTGTGGATATAGATACTTTTGTACCTGTTTCCTCCAGCATCTACACAATGTCCTTTGCTGTTGTTCTGGGATTGATCTGCACTTTTCGCACCAAAGTACGTTCATCTCTAGGAGACAGAACGCATCTCCTTCCTGAGCGGTATGACGGCTGCGTGGTGTTTATACTTGCGTACTATTGTTTGTACAGATGAACATGGTACCTTCAGGCATTTGGAAATTGCTCCCAATGATGAACCAGACTTGTGGAGGTCTACAGTTTTTTTTCAGAGGTCTTGGCTGATTTCTTTTGATTTTCCCATGATGTCAAGCAAAGAGGCAATGAGTTTGAAGGTAGGCCTTGAAATACATCCACAGGTACACCTCCAATTGACTCAAATTATGTCAATTAGCCTTTCAGAAACTTCTAAAGCCATGAAATCATTTTCTGGAATTTTCCAAGCTGTTTAAAGGCACAGTCAACTTAGTGTACGTAAACTTCTGACCCACTGGAATAGTGATACAGGGAATAATAAGTTAAATAATCTGTCTGTAAACAATTGTTGGAAAAATGACTTTGTCATGCACAAAGTAGATGTCCTAACCGACTTGCCAAAACTATAGTTTGTTAAAACTTCTGAAGGCTGAAATCCCGTTATCGGGATCGATTTGACAACAGCCAGTGAAAGTGCAGGGCGCCAAATTCAAAACAACAGAAATCTCATAATTAGAATTCCTCAAACATAGAAGTATCTTATACCATTTTAAAGGTAATCTTGTTGTTAATCCCACCACAGTGTCCAATTTCAGATAGGCTTTACAGCGAAAGCACCACAAATGATTATGTTAGGTCAGAGCCAAGCCACAGAAAAACACAGCCATTTTTCCAGCCAAAGAGAGGAGTCACAAAAAGCAGAAATATAGATACACTTAATCACTAACCTTTGATGATCTTCATCAGATGACACTCATAGGACTTCATGTTGCACAATACATGTATGTTTTGTTTGATAAAGTTCATATTTATATCAAAACATCTCAGTATACATTGGCGAGTTATGTTCAGTAGTTCCAAAAATATCCAGTGATTTTGCAGAGAGCCACATCAATGTACAGAAATACTCAATATAAATGTTGATGAAAATACAAGTGGTATGCATGGAACGTTAGATACACTTCTGCTTAATGCAAACGCGGTGTCAGATTTTAAAAAAGCTTCCGGAAAAAGCAAACCATGCAATAATCTGAGTACGGCGCTCAGACAAACAAAAACTTATATCCTCCATGTTGGAGTCAACAGAAGTCAGAAATAACATTATAAATATTCACTTACCTTTGATGATCTTCATCAGAATGCACTCCCAGGAATCCCAGTTCCACAATAAATGTTTGATTTGTTCGATAATGTCCATCATTTATGCCCAAATAGCTACTTTTGTTAGCGCGTTTGGTAAACAAATCAAAACTCACAAAGCGCGTTCACTAGTTGCAGACGAAATGTCAAAAAGTTCTGTGACAGTCCGTAGAAACTTGTCAAACGATGTATGGAATCAATCTTTAGGACATAAATCTTTAGGACATCTTCAATCTCTGAACATAAATCTTCAATAATATTCCATCCGGGGGATTCCTTTGTCTTCAGAAAAGCCAAGGAACGGAAGATACCTCTCATGTGAAATACGCATGACCAGCGCGTGACTACTGGCAGACCTCTGACTCATTCCCATCTCATTCGGCCCCACTTCACAGTAGAAGCATCAAACAAGTACTAAAGAACCAGGAACTAAGGGGTTCTTGGCATGCCAACCGCTACAGGTCATCTGCTTCCATGGCAACAATTGACAGTGCAGTCAAAGCACTTTCCAGGCCTGGTTTTAGTGTGTTTGTGTGTCGTGTGTGTACTTGCACGGGTATGTTATCCACTTACCATATCCATACCAGTTTAATTTCAACTGTCCACAGAGGACACGTATAAATCCTTCCCCGTGTTCCAGTGTGTAGGCCCTTTTACTTGCTTTGTCAGTCTCACCACATAAATCTGTCTCCCTCTCTATGAACACTGAGAGACTGCACTGTAGCTCTGTCCCAGTGAGTATATTACTCTGTACTACAGTAACTGTATCTCTAGCCCTGCTTGCTGCAGTGCATAAATCACCTGAGTATGAGTTGCTGGGATTTGACCTGACCGTGGTACGTCTTGTCCACGTCGGTTACCCACAGGAGATGCTCAACTTTGTCTTTGACACTGCCTTCCCCACCATGTCTGCCTGGCTGACATCACAAGTTTACATCAGTTAGTAATTAGGTTTATGTTGTTCCAACTGGCTCATTAATCCCCGCTTCCTCTCCCTTGTAACTATTCCCCAGGTTGTTGTTGTAAAAGAAAATGTGTTCTCAGTCAACTTACCTGGTAAAATAAAATGATCATTCATACCTTTATATAGTTGTCTTTGACTCTATTTATAACTCTATTTATTTATGTTGTCTAACAGTATTTGGTTTGAGCTGAATTCATTTCACAGATATTATTTCTGGCCCCGGTTAAGAGTTATACATCTGTTAGTAGGTCCTTTTAGAGATGATGGCTGTCCCTCCTATCTCCCACACATACAGTATACAATGTTATGACAAGTTGTCCTACCACCCTCTGGTTCCAGGGACCTGGTGTTTGACACGATGCACAGGTATCTGCTCAAGGTTGTGACCCATATGACAACATCCTGGTTCTGTGCCTACGGCTTCAATTTCATGAGGGGGTAAGTTCTGAAACTCGTAATTATATCACACTCATATGCAACATTTACCATGTACTCATACTAAATACCCTCATATTGCAGGTACTTACACAGTATAGTCGTATCATACTCACTCACTCACTCACTCTCTGTTGTTCCTTTAGGCCTGAGATCAGGGAGATGCTACCCAATAAGTTTATCCAGCATGGAGACACTGACCGCTTCTACATTCTGATCACACTGTTCACAACCTCCATAGTGAGAGAGCAGACTTCACTGTAGCCCTTACAGTGACCTTCACTAAACTGTGTTCACAGTCTCTCTGACCCCGTCCACATTGTAGTTCTTCTTACATGTAAATAGTCCACTGTTTGTTAGTTTGTTTGTTTTCTTCAGAATGTACAGTACCAGTCAAAAGTTTGGACACACCTACTCATTCAAGGATTTTCTTAATTTTTTAATAATTATCTACATTGTAGAATAATAGTGAAGACATCAAAACTATAAAACAACACATATGGAATCGTGTATCAACCAAAAAAAGTGTTCAACAAATGAAAATATATATTAGATTATTCAAAGTAGCCACCCTTTGCCTTGATGACAGCTTTGCACACTCTTGGCATTCTCTCTTGTTATTAAAAGGCACATGAAAGTTCACATTTTCAACAAGGCATGTCTGAAAAAAAGTGTTAGTTCAAGTGCCTCATGTGAAGCGGTGCCTTGTGTCATACGGTCAGCCTTCTGTAACGGAATGTACCACAGAATGTTGAGACAAGTATAGATTAATATAGCTTGACTCAACCAAAGCCCAATTCAATAGAACGTTCTCAATGTCCACAGACATCTTGACAGCAGCAGCAACGAGAGACCTGATATCAATTCCCTCCAGCACAGAATCAAGGTACACACACACCAGGGTTTCCGTTAGCTGGTAATAGCCGGCTTTTGGCCAATGCAAAAAATGTAAAACAAATCAATAAAATTAGCGCTGGCCAATTGTCCGGGAGAAGAAAAAATATATATGTTTTTGGCTATTCATTGTTTGAAATACCAGTCGATAGTGCAAGAGCTGCTGCTACACTGTTCTAAATAACAGAGGTTCTAAATAACAGGGTAAAAACAGACGGACAACTATAAAAGCTCAAACCAAGTTTATTCACCCAATGGGTCAGACAGCTGAACAGACAAAGACATGTTCCCACCTGCACAAGTTTATATATACCCCTAATTTGGGTGAAGTCTCCTGCTTCCCTCTAAACATGACATATTCATTGCTAGGCAGGAAGTTAAGTGATGCGGGGAATAAACTGTTCATTCTCTCTTAATGTGACCTGACCTGACCTCGGCCCCCATTCCTCACTAATCTACAGCTCTCCACCCTTATTAGTGACCGCAACCATATACATTTCTCCTACAGATAACCTTTAACATCTGGTGTAGAAATCAGACTGTGGCCCTTCTCCTTTCCATAGGCTACCTGATGATTAACAATATTTCAAGTTTAGAAGTCAGAACCCATCACCACCAAGACTCTTCTTAGAGTTGCCTGCTCGGCCAAACTGAGCAATCAGGGGAGAAGGGCCTTAGTCAGGGCGGTGACCAAGAACCCGA
Source organism: Oncorhynchus kisutch (assembly GCF_002021735.2). Taxonomy (NCBI): domain Eukaryota; kingdom Metazoa; phylum Chordata; class Actinopteri; order Salmoniformes; family Salmonidae; genus Oncorhynchus; species Oncorhynchus kisutch. The sequence goes on from NC_034184.2 coordinate 41,190,744, forward strand.
TGGTCACGCTGACAGAGCTCCAGAGTTCCTCTATGGAGATGGGAGAACCTTCCAGAAGGACAACCATCTATGCAGCACACTACCAATCAGGCCTTTATGGTAGAGTGGCCAGAGGGAAGCCACTCCTCAGTAAAAGGCACATGACAGCCCTACGGTGAAGCATGGTGGTTGCAGCATCATGCTGTGGGTATGTTTTTCAGCGGCAGGGACTGTGAGACTAGTCAGGATCAAGGGAAAGATGAACGGAGCAAAGTACAGATAGATCCTTGATGGAAACTTGCTCCAGAGTGCTCAAGACCTCAGACTGGGGCAAATGTTCACCTTCCAACAGGTACACAGCCAAGACAACGCAGGAGTGGCTTTGGGATAAGTCTCCTTGATGTCCTTCAGTGGCCCAGCTAGAACCTGGACTTGAACCTGATCGAACATCTCTGGAGAGACCTGGAAATATCTGTGTGTAACTTTTGAATAATGTTTGAAAGGGAGACAGTCCAGGTAAAAGTAGTCCTGCTGTTTGTCATTTGCTGTAAAAGGGTTCTGAAGGGGTGTGTTGATGTTGTATTTTATGTGCATTTCAAATGGCTGTGGTTCAATGACGTTGCATTAGTTCATGGCATGCTGCCTGAGTACCTACTGTATATCCAGAGACAATATCTGTCACGTTCTGACCTTTATTTCCTGTGTTTTGTATTTAGTTAGTATGGTCAGGGCGTGAGTTGGGTGGGTAGTCTATGTTTGATTTTCTATGATTTGGGTTTTTCTATGTTTCGGCCTAGTATGGTTCTCAATCAGAGGCAGGTGTCATTAGTTGTCTCTGATTGAGAATCATACTTAGGTAGCCTGGGTGTCACTGTGTGTTGGTGGGTGATTGTTCCTGTCTTTGTGTTTGCACCAGATGGGACTGTTTTAGGTTTTCTCACATTTGTTGTTTTTGTTAGTTATCTCATGTGTAGTTTCTTTATAAATTAAAGAATATGGATAACCACCACGCTGCGCTTTGGTCCGCCTCTCCTTCAGATGAAGAAAACCATTACAATATCATGCATATGCTTAAAACAAATGATTATTATTGTTATTGTTATTATAAAACTCATCAAATTGGAGGCATTATGTTGAGAGCTGGAAAAACATGGTATTGAAATGCATCTGCGCTTCCTCAAACCTGGCTTAACTACTGTAAGTATTCAGCTGCATTAATATCTTTTTCTAAGAGGTAATTCTGCACTGAAAGAATTGTTTTCTAATTCCTGCAATGGTATAGGATTCCTGAGTATATCCGGCATCTCTCTTTGGGCGTACAGTCGTACGAGTGTTTATGGTTGATGATGAGTCATCAACCATCAACCATAAAAACATAGCATGACTCAGAAACTGGTTCATGTTGCCCCAACCCATTTTCCCTCGAATGGTTTGTTCCCACACTTGGGACAAATAGCTCTTTGTTGACTGTTGCTGGGTGCTATCGTCCTCCATCAGCACCGGCCTGTACCCTACCTGCCCTAAGCTCTCTCCTGGCCCCTTACACTAAGTCTGAATTTGTCCTGCTAGGTGACCTAAACTGGGACATGCTTAAACCACCTGACCAAGTCCTAAAGCAATGGGACTCCCTAAATCTTTCTTAGATTGTCACTAATCCCACAAGGCATGCCTCTAAACACCCAGAAAAGGGTAGGGGGCACTATTTTAGGTTAGGGGGCATTATTTTCACCTCTGGATGAAAAGTGTGCCCGAAGTAAACTGCCTGCTACTCAGGCCCAGAAGCTAGGATATGCATATGATTGGTAGATATGGATAGAAAACACTCTAAAGTTTCCAAAACTGTTAAAATAATGTCTGTGAGTATAACAAGACTGATTTCGCAGGCGAACACCTGAGAAAAATCCATCCAGCCATTACAGTATCCATTGACTTAGGACTCAAATTGCAGTTCCTATGCCTTCCACTAGATGTCAACAGTCTTTAGAAACTGTTTCAGGCTTGTATTCTGAAAAATGAGGGAGAACCAGTCTGAATGACTGGACCCTAAAGTGGCACAATCCTTACAGCGCGCCTTTCTTGTTCACCTTTTATATTGACGTATTTATTGTACGGTTGAAATATTATCGATTATTTAGGCTACAAACAACCTGAGGATTGAATATAAACATCGCTTGACATGTTTCTATGAACTTTACAGATACAATTTAGATTTTTTTTCTGCCTGTTGTGACTGCATTTGAGCCTGTGGATTACTGAAGAAAATGAGCAAACAAGGTTTTTGGATATAAAGAGACTTTATTGAACAAAACAAACATTTATTGAGTAGATGAATGTCTTCTGAGTGCAACCATATGAAGATCATCAAAGGTAAGTGATGAATTTATCTCTATTTCTGACTTGTGTAACTTTTCTACTTGGCTGGTTACTGTTTGTAATGATTTGTCTGCTGGGCAATGTTCTCAAATAATCGCATGGTATGCTTTCGCCGTAAAGCTTTTTTTAAATCTGACCCCGTGGTTTGATTCACAAGAAGTTCATCTTTAAACCTATGTATAACACTTGTATGTTTTCTGATGAGTATTTCTGTTTTTGAATTTGACGCTCTGCAATTTCACTACCGTCCCACGTACCCTAGTTAAGGAGCAGTTCTCTCTCTGTGGGTCTAACCCCAAGAAGTTCTGGAAAACGGTTAAAGACCTGGAGAATAAACCCTCCTCCTCACAGCTGCCGATGTCCCTTAATATTGATGATGTGGTTGTTACTGACAAAAAGCACATGGCTGAGCTCTTTAATCAGCACTTAAGTAAGGATTCCTATTTGACTCAGCCATGCCTCCTTGCCCGTCCAACATGTCCTCATCTCCCACCCCTTCCAATGTGACTATCCCTGATGCTTCTCCCTCTTTTTCCCCTGCCCCGCTACAAATTTTCTCCCTGCAGGCAGTCACAGAGTCCGAGGTGCTAAAGGGGCTCCTTAAACTTGACCCCATCTGGGTCAGATGGTTTAGACCCTTCTTTAATGTTGCTGCCCCTATCATCGTCAAACCTATCTATAACCTTTTTAACCTGTCTCTCCTTTCTAGGGAGGTTCCCATTGCTTCGTCCTTCGTCCTCCAGTTCGTCCTTTATTTAAAGGGGGAGATCAAGCTGATCCTAACTGTTATAGGCCTATTTCTATTTTGCCCTGTTTATCAAGTGTTGGAAAAACTTGTCAACAATCAACTGACTTGCTTTCTTGATGTCAATTTATATTGTATTAATTAATTAATTTGAATCCCAGGCCCCCGTCCCCGCAGGAGGCCTTTTGCCTTTTGCCTTTTGTAGGACGGGGCTGCAGGGTAGCCTAGTGGTTAGAGCGTTGGACTAGTAACCGGAAGGTTGCAAGTTCAAACCCCCGAGCTGACAAGGTACAAATCTGTCGTTCTGCCACTGAACAGGCAGTTAACCCACTGTTCCCAGGCCATCAATGAAAATAAGTTCTTAACTGACTTGCCTGGTTAAATAAAGATATATTTTTTTAAAGGCGGTCATTGTAAATAAGAATTGCCTAGGTTAAATAAAAAAAATCGAATTAACTCCCTTAAGGTGTATCAAAGGTTGTGCAAAGGTCTTACTATGCAGAGTATGATATTTTTCCAAATTATTGGCTGTTTGTTTGTTTTCATAACTGTTACTGGACTCTTGTCCTACAACAGTGGTTCCCCAAAACATTTGGTTACTGTACCACCAACAGAATTTTGCTCTGTCCGGAGTTTCCCTCGTGCATTTTACCAGTAGGTCTCATGAGTCTTCTCAAGTTCCCCCTTTGGGGTGGAAACCACTGTCCTCCAGTATGGAACTGGACAGACTCCCTCTACTGGAAGTGTGAAGACTGCCATTGACTCAAATGTTTAAGTTCAGAGGTCCGAATACCTTGAGGCGGATTTAGCTGCTGTATAAAAGCACAGCTAACTGTGCCAATGAATGTAATGTTTTCCAAATTTAAGAATGATCATATTTTTTGAATGTTCTGAGTTTTTCAAAAGTTTGGAGACAGCTGTTTTTTTTTAATTAATTGTAGCATGTGATAGACTTCCTACAAAAGAAAACTGTGCCAAAGGATTTAATGCAATTTGTTTGTGCATGTTCTGCAGTTGTATTTTGATTCAGAGAATCTTTCAAGAGCACAAAACGTATGCATTTCTAGATAAGCCAGTCAGGTAAATAGTTTTTTTGTCTTAAAGGGGCAGTGTTGTATTTTGAGACAGGTTTGAATAAGATAATTGGCCAATAGGCAGAGGGTAGCATAATCTGTCTGATTATCTGTAATAATGTTATGGAAATAATGATGCATTTTATTTTGTAAAGTGGTTTCGTGCATCAAACAACACAACATTTTCAGTCACCTCCTTGTCTGAAGGACAAGTGGATAAACAGGTTAATGTCAAGCTCTGTTTGTTTTTTTCCAGAAGTCTCATGGAATGTAGGCTTACACTGAACAACACACATTGGCTGGTACTGTAGGCTGAACGATTGAACAGCTATTTCCATGTTAAAATGTTATGGGATGCATTTCCTCCATTGTTTTTGATGGTAGGCCACACTGGTAGGCCTACATTATGATCAAATAGCCACAGTAGCCTACCTGACTAATGTTAAAAATAATTTTAAATGGGTACAGCCTCAGTACTCACAGAAAACGTGCGCCGGAAGTTGCACAGAATTTTCACAATGTTCAAGTTTGCGCTCAGCAGACCTGAAATTTACTCAGTGACGAAAAATGTTTGACGGAACATTGGTTATATAGTATGTCACACCTTTTACTCCATTGAGTAGCTTACAATATCATATTAAACTCTGCCAAACAGCAGGACTAGTCCAGACCCTATTCAGGTACTGAGGTGACAGCAATCTCTGGGGTTGATTGTGGGAATGTGGCCAATTTATTAGGTACAACCATCTATTACTGTGTCAAACTCCCCTTTGTCTCCAGAACAGCCTGAATTCTTCAGGGCATGGTTTCAACAAGGTGTCAGAAATGTTCGTTGCTCAATTATTTTCAAAGGACCTACCATCTGCCAGGAAAACATTCCCCACACCAGTACACCATCACGACCAGCCTGTACCGTTGAAACCAGTCAGGATGGGTCCATGGACTCATGCTGCCTACGCCAAATGCTGACTCTGCCATCAACATGACGCAACAATAACGAGGGATTCATCGGACCAGGCAACATTTTTCTACTCCTCAATTGTCCAGTGTTGGTGATCGCATGCCCACTGGAGCCACTTCTTCTTGTTTTTAGCTGATATGAGTGGAACCCGTGTGGTAACCTGCCTAAATGATTACCGCCCCGTAGCACTCACATCGGTAGCCATGAAGTGGTTTGAAAGGCTGGTCATGGCTCACATCAACACCATATTCCAGAAACCCTAGACCAACTCCAATTCGCATACCACCCCAACAGATCCACAGATGACGCAATCTCAATTGCACTCCACACTTCCCTTACCCACCTGGACAAAAGGAACACCTATGTGAGAATGCTGTTCATTGACTACAGCTCAGCGTTCAACACCATAGTGCTCAGAAAGCTCATCACTAAGCTAAGGACCCTGGGACTAAACACCTCCCTCGGCAACTGGATCCTGGACTTCCTGAATACCGCCCCAGTTGGTAAGGGTAGGCAACAACACATCTGCCCCACTGAGCCCCATCACTGGGGCCCCTCAGGGGTGCGTGTTTAGTCCTGTACTCCATATTCACCCACGACTACGTGGCCACTTTAGCACCCTGCACATTGACTCGACACCGGTACCCCCTGTATATAGCCTCGTTATTGTTATGTACATTTATTGTGTTACTTTTTGATTGATTCTATATATTTTTTTACTTTAGTTAATTTAGTAAATATTTGATTAACTCTATTTCTTGAACTGGATTGTTGGTTAAGTGCTTGTAGGTAAGCATTTCACGGTAAGGTCTACATCTGTTGTATTCGGTGCATGTGACAAATACCATTTGATTTGAACACTCAATCGAACAGTAACAGAATGTCATCCACAAAGTTTTTAATGCTTATCAATTGCCTTGCACAAAGTATCAAAATACTACACAAGAATTTCATTTAAATGTTAATTGTATTTTTTGATTATAGAAACAATGAGAAAATATGGAAAAATAAATATTTAAATGTTAATTATATAAAGCAGCCCGTGTAATCATCTGCCAGAGAGTAGCAACAATCGGCCAGAGCCGCAAGTTGTCATGCCCTGACCTTAAAGAGCCTTTTTATGTCTCTATTTGGTTTGGTCAGGGTGTGATTTTGGGAGGGCATTCTATGTTTTGTTTTCTATGATTTTGTGTTTCTATGTTTTGGCCGGGTATAGTTCTCAATCAGGGACAGCTGTCTATCGTTGTCTCTGATTGGGAGCGATACTTAGGTAGACCTTTTTCCCTCTTTTCGTTGTGTGTAGTTAACTTTGTTTGTGGCACTAATGCCCTGTAAGTTTCACGGTTGTTTTTTTTTGTTGTTTTGTTGGTGACATTTTGAAATAAAAAGGACAATTACCACGCTGCACCATGGTCTTCTTCCAGCAACAGCCGTGACAGCAAGTAATACATTTGGACCAGATAACTCACACCAGAATCGACCCGAGCCCCAAGTAATATATACAGTTGGGCCAGATAACTCTCATCGGAATCGGCCCGATTCTCAAGTAATACATTAGTAGCTGTATCGTAAAGATATTTTTGGAGGGCTTAATTTAAGGTTAGGGTGTGTTTGAGGTTAGGGTTAAAATCACGTTTTAAGAAGAGAAATTGTAAAAAAAAATATATATATATATACATATATATATATATATACTAGTGTCGACTATTCACCCTGGTGCACTCGTTTGTTCATGAGCTGGCTGCTCATCCTAAATAGTGTAATCTAACCTGTTCAAATCAGTGTCAGTGAGGAACACTCTCTCAAGTGGACTCGTTCGTTCATGAGCTGGCAGCTCATTCTAAATAGTATAATCTAACCTCTTCAAATCAGTGACAGCATGTGCAGAAATGATCATTCGGTTTTTGACATGCAAATGTGAAATATGTGTATTTATGTTGTTCAAATGCACAGATCGCTTTATACCCTGAGTGTACAAAACATTAGGAGCAACTTCCTAATACTGAACAGCCTCAATTCGTCTGTGTATATAGACTATACAAGGTGTTGAAAGAGCTTCACAAGGATCCTGGCCCATGTTGACTGCAATGCTTCCCACAGTGGATGTCCTTTGGGTGGTGAAACATTCTTGAGACACACAGGAAACTGTTGAGCATAAATAACCTAGTAGGGTTGCAGTTCTTGACACACTCAAACCGGTGCGCCTGGCACCTACTACCATACACTGTTCAAAGACACTTAAATCTTTTGTCTGTATACCCAGTGTTATATTATTTAAAAAAACACCAGTACTAAAATATGGCATATTTCTGTTATGCTGCTTTGTTGACAACTCCAACCGCCTCGTGCCCCAGGTATTCAGCCAATCAGCTACTTAAAGGGCCATTCTACCACCTCTTTGACCTCATATTCAAAATCTCCAGTATCATACAAGTGTTTACCTATGTGAAAATGGCACATTCCTATTATCTGTGGTTGAAAAGTTAAGAAAGGTTCTTAAAAAAAATCCTAAATGTAAAGAACAGTGATTTTCAAAACCTGCAATTCGTTTTTTAGCCAGGGGAGGGTGTTTTCTTGCTTCCCACGTCACCGCGAATCTCAGTGTTGAAATATTTGAACTTTTAATGACATCATCAGACACAAACCAAATGTTGACTTTATATTTTTTGGTACAAAACATAGAAACGTGCAGTATTGTGCTGAAGATAATGAATATCAGGTTGAAAAGTGGTGGAATTGCACTATAACTAAACCGCTTGTATCTGTGGGGTGGAGCAACTAAAGTAACGATAAAGGGAAACTTCAACATTTTTCAACTTCCTATTCATCCTCTCCAGCATCACCCCAACATCAACATATGTGAAAATGGTGCGTTTCCATGTTTTGTAGTAAAAAATATAGATAAGTGTTTCCTTTGACATCATTGGTGTACATTGTGTGATTTTTGACCAGTTACTAGATGTCTACTAATTGTCTACTAATTGGTTGATGATGTCATTGAAATCAAATCACATTTTATTTGTCACATGAGCCGAATACAACAGATGTAGACCTTAAAGTGAAATGCTTACTTACAAGCCCTTAACCAACAATGCAGTTTAAAGAAAATACCAAAAAAAAAAGAAAGAAATTGGAATAACAAATAATTAAAGAGCAGCATTAAATAACAATAGAAGGGCTATATACAGGGGGTACCGGTACAGAGTCAATGTGCGGTGGCACCGGTGTCGAGGTAATTGAGGTAATATGTACATGTAGGTAGAGTTATTAAAGTGACTATGCATAGATAATAACAAAGTAGCAGCAGCGTAGAAGAGGCAATGCAAATATTCCAGGTTGCCATTTGATTAGCTGTTCAGGATGGCTTGGGGGTAGAAGCTGTCTAGAAGCCTCTTAGACCTAGACTTGGCGCTCCAGTACCACTTGCCATGCAGTAGCAGACAGAATGACTAGGGTGGCTGGAGGCTTTGACCATTTTTAGGGCCTTCCTCTGTCACCTCTGACACCTCTTCCTAGTGCCTTGCGGTCGGAGGCCTAGCAGTTGCCATTCCAGGCAGTGATGCAACCCGTCAGGATGCTCTCGATGGTGGAGCTGTAAAACCTTTTGAGGATCTGAGGACCCATGAAAAATCTTTTCAGTCTGAATAGGTTTTGTTGTGCCCTCTTCACGACTGTCTTGGTGTGCTTGGACCATGCTTGGACCATGTTAGTTTGTTGGTGATGTGAATGCCAAGGAACTTGAAGCTCTCAACCTGCTCCACTAAGGCCCCATCTATGAGAATGGGGGCATGCTCGATCCTCCTTTTCCTTTAGTCCACAATCATCTTCTTTGTCTTGATCATGTTGAGGGAGAGGTTGTTGTCCTTGCACCACATGGTCAGGCTGTCTCATTGTGATGAGGCCTAACACTGTTGTGTCATCAGCAAACTTAATGATGGTGTTGGAGTCGTGCCTGGCCGTGGAGTCATGAGTGAACAGGGAGTATAGGTGGGGACTAAGCACACACCACTGAGGGGCCCACGTGGTGAGGATCAGCGTGGCGAATGTGTTGTTACCTACCCTTGCCACCTGGGGGTGGCCCGTCAGGAAGTCCAGGATCCAGTTGCAGAGGGAGGTGTTTAGTCCCAGCGTTTTTAGCTCAGTGATGAGCTTTGAGGGCACTATGGTGTTGAATGCTGACCTGTAATCAATTAATAACATTCTCACATAGGTGTTCCTTTTGTCCAGTGGTGAAAGGGCAGTGTGGAGTGCAATAGAGATTGCGTCATCTGTGGATCTCTTGATGCGGTATGTAAATTGGAGTGGGTCTAGGGTTTCTGGGATAATGGTGTTGATGTGAGCCATGACCAGCCTTTCAAAGCATGTCATGGCTACAGACGTGAGTGCTACGGGTCGGTAGTCATTTAGGCAGGTTACCCTAGTGTTCTGGGGCACAGAGGCTATGATGGTCTGCTTGAAACATGTTGGAATTACAGACTCAGACAGGGAGAGGTTGAAAATGTCAGTGAAGACACTTGCCAGTTATTCAGTGCATGATCGGAATTACACATCCTGGTAATCTGTCTGGCACTGCGACCTTGTGAATGTTGACCTGTTTAAAGGTCTTACTGACATCGACTGCGGAGAAGGTAATCACACAGTCGTCCGGGAACAGCTGATGCTCTCATTCATGTTTCAGTGTTACTTACCTCGAAGAGAGCATATAAGTTATTTAGCTCGTCTGGTAGGCTCATGTCACTGGGCAGCTCTCAGCTGTGCTTCTCTTTGTAGTCTGTAATAGTTGCTAGCCCTGCCACATCCGACGAGCGTCGGAGCCAGTGTAGTATGATTCGATCTTAGTCCTGTATTGACGCTTTGCGTGTTTGATGGTTCGTCAGGGCATAGCGGGATATCTTATAAGCTTCCGGGTTAGAGTCCCGCTCCTTGAAAGTGGCAGCTCTACCCTTTAGCTCAGTGCGAATGTTGCCTGTAATCCATGGCTTCTGGTTGGGGTATGTACGTACAGTCACTGTGGGGATGACGTCCTCGATGCACTTATTGATAAAGCCAGTGACTGATGTGGTGTACTCCTCAATGCCATCAAAAGAATTCAGGAAATTATTCCAGTCTGTGATAGCAAAACTGTCCTGTAGTTTAGCATCTGCTTTATCTGACCACTTTTTTATAGACAGAGTCACTGGTGCTTCCTGCTTTAATTTTAGTTTGTCAGCAGGAATCAGGGGGATAGAATTATGGCCAGATTTGCCAAAAGTAGGGCGAGGGAGAACTGTGTGTGGAGTAAAGGTGGTCTAGAATTTTCTTTCTCCCTCGGTTGCACATTTAACATGCTGATAGAAATTAGGTTTAACTGATTTAAATTTCCCTGCAATAAAGTCCCCAGCCACTAGGAGCACCGCCTCTGGATGAGTGTTTTCCTGTTTGCTTATGGCGGTATATAGCTCATTAAGTGTGGTTTTAGTGCTTGCATCGGTCTGTGGTGGTATGTAGACAGCTACGAAAAATACAGATGAAATCTCTCTAGGTAGATAGTGTGGTCTACAGCTTATCATGAGATTTTACATTTTACCTCAGGCGAGTAAAACCTTGAGACTTCCTTTGATATCGTGCACCAGCTTTTGTTTACATATATGCATAGGCCCTCGCCCTGTGTCTTCCTAGAGGCTGCTGTTCTAACCTGCCGATAGAGTGTATAACCCGCCAGCTGTATGTTCATAATGTCGTCGTTCAGACACGACTCGGTGAAACATAAGAAATTACAGTTTTTAATGTCCCGTTGGTAGGATATACGTGCTTTCAGTTGTTCCCATTTATTTTCCAGGGATTGAACATTAGCTAGCAGGACGGAAGGCAAAGGCAGATTAGCCACTCGTCACCTGATCCTCACAAGGCACCCTGATCTTTTTCTTCATCAAGTCGAACGCAGACTGCGCATCTCGCCCACTTGACAAATCAAAGTAGCTCAAGAAACGTTCCTGAATAAAGCCCTGATCATCCACATACCTGACGATAACTGACAACTGCGAGCAGACTGGTGGCACCATAGGTCCCAGAGCGGTGGGGCAATTTTTACCCTGTGGGGCCTGGAGTTGTTCCCTATATGTTAACCTAACTAGGAAAACTCTGGACCCTATAAGGAATGACAGTCATTAATCAGTTGTAAAAAGGTTTCATATTGGCTATGATGGGACCAGTTTTTCCTTATCAAGTCACATGGTTTTAAAAAACTCCTGAAAAAAACTCTGGGTGGTGGGGGGGGGGGGTGAGGATGAGGGTTTACAGATTTACTCCCGTGTACACCTGTGTCACGGCTGGGGTCTGCCCCTATATATAGACCCCATGGCCGCGACACACGTTCTCTTTCATTTTCTCGGCGGACGTCCATATGGTTTGAGGTACAATCTTTCTGAAGTTCGCTTGGTAAGTCACTGGTAAGTGCAATATATTGCATGGACGTATACTCACTGGCTGTTTGCAGCCTGGAGCAGACGGCCACAAGGCCAGCCCCTCCTTTTGGGTTCTCCACTTGCTGCACGGGGTTGACCTGTATCTTCTGTCCGTGAAACATAACGAAGGTTACGTATGTAACCACGATTATGTGAGCTATAGGGATCACTCCAAACCTCTACGGTGCTAGAGGTGCCTCAAAAATGATGTAGAGAACTTGTGTCCTTGCCATATGGTCTATATATAGGGGCAAACCCCAGCCATGACACAGGTGTACACGGGAGTAAATCTGTAAACCCTCACCTTGGATGTATCCCTCCGCTGCGGAGTGATACCAATATATTGGAGTGATCCATATAGCTCACATAACCGGGATTACATAATCAACCTTCATTATCATCTTTGCTAAATAAATACTGGAGGAAAGTGCAAAGTCTACTTGAGCACATGCAAAAAAAAAGTGCTGCGTAAACCTCTCTTTAATATAACCTTTATGTGATGGAAGCTATCAAATCATTCTGAATTGTTTTCGACATCCCAGAAAAGATGTTCAGCATGTAAAGAATCTTAACGTGCAATTACAGGCGGCTTGATGATAGGCTCCCTGTTAACCAGCTATATATTTGATACCAGTTGGGTATTAAAAGCCCTCACCTTTTCATCCTTCTTCATGAAACTGATCCCAGGCAGAGGTCGACCCTCACTTATAATTCGCACCTTTTCCGTGTACCCCAGAGAATGAAAGGGGTTCTTCAACAAAAAGTCCATAACATTTCCAGCAGCGTTGGCCATTCTACCATTCTGGCAGAGAGTAATGCACACTCGCACTGGTAGCTAGCCAGCTACTGAAGTTAGCAAGGCAAATTTAAATAATTGCACTAACTGGACACAAAAAATACAGTTCTAAACCCAAGAAAACAATGTATAATATACCTCCTCCATCTCCTGTAATTTGAAAAAACTAATTTGAATTGAATAATGTCGCAAAAATACTCAACTATCACTGTTAAGCTCTATCCAACAATGTCACCAAGCTTCTCAACACATAGAACCCCATAATGCTCTGTGGCACAATCCCAATACAACACACTAGGTTCATTCTCTGATCCTACATCTATGATTGGATGAACATGTCAGTTCATACCGCAAAAGCTTTGATTGGTTGGAGGACGTCCTCTGGAAGTGGTCACAATTACCATGTATGTCTATGGAAGGGGATGAGGCCTACCAGCCTCCTAGGTTTTGCATTGAATTCAATGTAGCCAGAGGTGGATGAAAGCTAGCTGTCCTCGGGAGGACACCATGGTACTAGCCCAGACAGTGCTGTTGAAGTTACTGTAGACCTTCATTGCAAAACAGTGTATTTTAACCAATTATGCAGTGACATATGAATATATTTAATATAGTTTTATCTAAAAAAAGATACATTTTTTAATGCTTCACTATTTCTATTTTTATGGATGGTCGTCCCCTTTATTTTTATGGATGGTCCTCCCCTTCCTCCTCTGAGGAGCCTCCACTGGTGTGTGCCTTTCCAAATCATGTCCAATGAATTGCATTTACCACAGGGGGACTCCAATCAAGTTGTAGAAATATCTCAAGGATGATCAATGAAAACAGGATTTACTTGAGTTCAATTTTGAGTCTCATAGCAAAGAGTCTGAATACTTTTGTAAATTACGATTTTAATGTAAAAACATTTTATTTATAAACTCAGAAAAAAAGAAACATCCCTTTTTCTGGACCCTGTCTTTCAAAGATAATTCATAAAAATCCAACTAACTTCACAGATCTTCATTGTAAAGGGTTTAAACACTGTTTCCCATGCTTGTTCAATGAACCATAAACAATTCATGAACATGCACCTGTGGAACGGTCGTTAAGACACTAACAGCTTACAGACGGTAGGCAATTAAGGTCACAGTTATGAAAACTTAGGACACTAAAGAGGTCTTTCTACTGACTCTGAAGAACACCAAAAGAAAGATGCCCAGGGTCCCTGCTCATCTGTGTAAATGTGCCTTAGGCATGCTGCAAGGAGGCATGAGGACTGCAGACGTGGCCAGGGCAATAAATTGCAATGTCCGTACTGTGAGACACCTAAGACAGTGCTACAGGGAGACAGGACAGACAGATGATCGTCCTCGCAGTGGCAGACCACGTGTAACAACACCTGCACAGGATCAGTACATCCGAACATCACACCTGCGGGACAGGGACAGGATGGCAACTACAACTGACAGTTACACCAGGAATGCACATTCCCTCCATCAGGGCTCAGACTGTCTGCAATAGGGAGAGGCTGGACTGAGGGATTGTAGGCCTGTTGAAAGGCAGGTCCTCACCAGACATCACCGGCAACATCGTCGCCTATGGGCACAAACCCACTGTCGCTGGACCAGACAGAACTGGCAAAAAGTACTCACTGACGAGTCGCAGTTTTGTCTCACTAGGGGTGATGGTCGGATTCGCTTTTATCATTGAAGGAATGAGCATTACACCAAGGCCTGTACTCTGATGCGGGATCGATTTGGAGGTGGAGTGTATGTCATGGTCTGGGGCAGTGTGTCACAGCATCATCGGACTAAGCTTGTCATTGCAGGCAATCTCAACGCTGTGCGTTATAGGGAAGACATCTTCCTCCCTCATGTGGTACCCTTGCTGCAGGCTCATCCTGACATGGCCATCCCGCATGACAATGCCACCAGCCACACTGCTCATTCTGTGCGTGATTTCCTGCAAGACAGGAATGTCAGTGTTCTGCCATGGCCAGCGAAGAGCCCGGATCTCAATCCCATTGAGCACGTCTGGGACATGTTGGATCGGAGGGTGAGGGCTAAGGCCATTTTCCCTAGAAATGTCTGGGAACTTGCAGGTGCCTTGGTGGAAGAGTGGGGCAAGAACTGGCAAATTTGGTGCAGTCCATGAGGAGGAGATGCACTGCAGTATTTAATGCAGCTGGTGGCCACACCAGATACTGACTGTTACTTTTGAGTTTGACCCCCCTTTGTTCAGGGGCACATTATTCCATTTCTGTTAGTCACATGTCTGTGGAACTTGTTCAATTTATGTCTCAGTTGTTGAATCTTGTTATGTTCATACAAATATTTACACATGTTAAGTTTGCTGAAAATAAACGCAGTTTAGAGGACGTTTATTTTTAGTTAAATATCCGGATTTTGTTTTGTCATCAAATCAAATCAAATCAAATCAAATTTATTTATATAGCCCTTCGTACATCAGCTGATATCTCAAAGTGCTGTACAGAAACCCAGCCTAAAACCCCAAACAGCAAGCAATGCAGGTGGAGAAGTCATCATGTGGTATTGTGTGTAGATTGATGAGGGGAAAAAACTATCATCAATCAAATGTATTTATAAAGACCTTTTTTACATCAGATGTCACAAAGTCCTACCCTAAAACCTCAGACAGTAAACAATACAGATGTAGAAGCACGGTGGCTAGGAAAAACTCCCTAGAAAGGCAAGGACCTAGGAAGAAACCTAGGGAAGAACCAGGCTCTGATGGGTGGCCAGTCCTCTTCTGGCTGTGCCGGGTGGAGGTTATAAGAATACATGGCAATTAAGAACAGATTGTTCTTCAAGATTTTTAAACATTCATAGATGACCAGCAGGGTCAAATAATAATTACAGTGGTTGTAGAGGGTGCAACAGATCAGTACCTCAGGAGTAAATGTCAGTTGGCTTTTCATAGTAGAGCATTCAGAGGTCGAGACAGCGGGTGTGGTAGAAAGAGAGTGAGAGAAAAACAGCAGGTCCGGGACAAGGTAGTGCGTCCGGTGAACAGGTCAGGGTTCCATAGCCGCAGGCAGAACAGTTGAAACTGGAACAGCAGCACGACCAGGTGGACTGGGGACAGCCAGGAGTCATCAGGCCAGGTAGTCCTGAGGCATGATCCTAGGGCTCAGGTCCTCCGGGAGGGGAGGGACAGAGAGAATTAGAGGGAGCATACACCAGATATAACAAATTACACCAGATATAACAAACTGACCCTCGGCCCCCAGCACATAGACTATTGCAGCATAGATTTCCATTTTAGAATAAGGCTGTCACGTAACAAAATGTGTAAAAACTCAAGGGGTCTGAAAACCTTCCTAATGCACTGTATTTAGTTGGGCCAACTTTTTGAATGTATAATATTGTATGTTTCTGGTTGTGGTATCACTATAGCTTTGTTTATACAGGCAGCCCAATTGTGATATTTTTCCACTAATTGGTATTTTGACCATTCACATCAGATCTTTCACATTAGATCTTTTCCAGATTTGATTGGTGAAAAGACCAATTAGTGAGCTGTGTCAGACACGGGATGTGTCGGTCAGGGTGTGTGTGTGATCAATGAATTCAGCTAATTAAAAGCACATTTACCCAATTCCCTACATAGGGCACTGCTTTTGGCCAATAGGGAATAGGGTGCCCATTTAATAACGTCATAGTGAATTCGAGGGGTATCTCTGACTAGGACTCAAACGCGTGTCCAGCGACTGACATCCCAACACCTTAGCAGTTACACCGAGAGAATTGGAACTCTCGATGAGGTTGTTAGGTGTTGGGTTAAGGTCACTACTCTCCCTGCTTCCTTCTGAAGAGCACTACCTCCTTCCTTCTTAAGTGTACACGCCTCTCCGATGGCCTTATGGGCGCCCTCCCACCACTGACACGAATAGCGAATTTGGGGGGGGGGGGGGGGGGGTATTCTTAGCCGTTACGTCAAGAGATCTACACTTGATGTGGTGTTGGGTAAGTAGTGCTCATATTGTTATACCTTGTTATATTTGTTAATCACTGTTTACACTCTATTTCATACATTGCAGTAAATCAATGGTCAATCAAGAGATTTGTTATGTGGATCACTTCTTTTTGTGTTAGGTAAATTTTATTGTCACCATTTGTAAACAAATGAAATATTTTGTGGGTACATTTGTGCTTATGGCGGTCCACTAAAAGTTACTGCGTTAGAATTGTTTTGTCTCGCCCACAGGAGAAGCACCTTCCACCCGTAGCTGCGGGGAGTAGGGATGTTGTGGGTGCTGCAGCACCCCCTAAAAAAAATGTATGAAAAAAAAAAGAAAAAAGGAATTTATTACTCCTGTATTAGCAGATAAAAATACTCCTCAGCACCCCCAACCCAAAACATCTTCCCGCTGCCATGCTTCCACCATATAGTGCTTTCAAACCCAAGGAGGAGCTGAGTGAAGGCATGAGGAAGTCCAGAAAGCACAGGAGAATGCAAACTACTGCAGTGAAGGGTAAAATGTCCTCAGCTTCCCTTGTGGTCCAGCCTTCTGTTTCGGATACAGTCTCACCTTACGGAGCAAAGGACCAGATTGATGTTCACCTAAGAGACCTTTTCTGATGTAATAAATTGGTCTCATTACTTGCCTATTTATTTTGTAGCTTATTTATTTTCCACCGATGAATGACTCAAAAACTGTGTGAAACAAAATACAGAAATCTGGCCAGTGTGATGCATTTTGCATCATATTATGTAATTTTGCATCATATGATGTAATTTGCATCATATGGGCCACATTTTGGTATTCTGAAAGTTACATATCTTGAAAACGTGATTGCTGACAGGCAAAATATTTTGGGACTATATCAACAATGGACTAATGAAACAAATACTGTACCAAAAAATAGTTTTCGGGTGGAGTTTTCCATTAAGTTTAGTTTTTGCTTTAATTTTGGTTTCGTGCACCAGCTTCAAAAGGCTGAAAATACAATATTTTTGCTTCTGAAAAATATATTTCACTTTGGTTTAGATGGTAAAATGATTCTCTACACTATACTTGTTTTGTCACATACTCTGAAAATAGGCGAACTATTCGAATTTTAGCAACTAGGAAATGGTGGTTTAAAACTTTCTTTAAAACTTTCTCGATACCTGTAGAATAGTTGTACCAGTGTAGATAGCTGTGAACTTTCCTTTGGTTATCTCTATATTGTTTATTACATGTTTATTATAATATTAGGCATATATGTTGTTATTAATAATAATATATTGAACTTTCATACAGAATCTCAAAGTCGCTTTTCAAAAAGCTGGCAGTTCAAGGGAGACTGTCTTCCACAGCTAGATTATACAAAGAAACAAATGTCAGAGAGAATAGAAAACCTTATGATAACCCTATAACCTTATATAACTTCCCTGGCCGGCCCTGTCCACCACACGTTTTCATTGGTTGAGGCGCATTCGCATACTCGAGTTGGTATTCATGTCATAAGAAGGAATTCCCCCCGACCATGCCCATAAATTGGGGGAAACAAACATTATTTCCCATTGACCCCCATCGTAAAAGAGCAAACTTCGTTGTCTATTTTTTTCTCATACCATTTTTTTTTTTATGCTGAAAAGCTGCTCTGTTGTTCAATGCACATGTAACCAGGTCAACATGCTCCCACGTAGGGAAATGGAGCCTTCGAGAAGAGCTCTGTGGCTTCAAGCTATTCGGCGTGGGAGAGTGGGAAATGTGGGGAACCAGTGTCCAAGTAGGCTACATGTAGGTGTGTGTGGAAAATATTTTATGGATGGAGTTTAGGGTTAATTTCTGGATGACTTGATTGAGATTGATTCCATATCTCATTCTCCTGGAATCTATAGGAAGTGTATACTGGATGATCAATGGCTGGAGAAGAAAAATGGGTAATTCTAGGAACATGGTAAAGGCAATACATTAATGTAATATTGTACAAAAAAACAAGAAAGCCCTACATGCTTGTTATAGAAATGAGATGTGGATCTCTTCCTCTCTTTTCCTCTGTCCCCCCTCTCTCTTTTTCTTCCCCTCTCTCTTTCCCACCCTCACTCATTTTCTTTCTCCTGCCCTAGTTCCCTCTCTTTCTCCCTTTCTTTCTTTCTCTCTCTCTACCTCCATCCATCTTTCCCTCCCTCTCCCTCTCCTTCGCTCTATCCCTCTCTCTGCGCTTGGTGGTTTCCTTTCCTCAGGGGAAGCCCTTTGAACCTTTCAGCCCAGTTAAAGGGAACAAAAGCAAACAAATCACATTGTTCTTTCAGGAATTTTTCTTGTTCACTGCCTTTCATTGCCTCTTTTTTTAGGCACTTCTCTCATTCATATCCCAGAAGTCAATGGTTCCTTACATCCCAGCTTGACAAGTCAGGAGGATACAAGCTAATCCCCTTAATCTGGTTTTTCTCCCGCGCGCAGCCACAGGGAGAGAGGGACCACAGAGAGTAATCCTATAGAGGACACAATAGGATTAGGCTGTGACTCTCAGAGTGACAATCAGGTATCTACTGACTGATCTGCAAAGTAGGGCCGACTTTCTTAAATTTTACTTATTTTGGCGGGGGGGGGGGGGGGTTCTTTCTTTGAGGGCTGCTGGAGGTCCCTCTGACAGGCCTGTGTTCCTCAGCCCAGGGACCCGTGGATGACTGACAGGTGATGAGGGTGGAGTTAGAGTTGGGGGTGTGTGTGGTGGATGGAGGGGTTGTATGTATGTGAGTGGGGTGGGGGGGAAATGGTTGCCTTTCTTCATTCACATTCTGGTACAAACAGCGGTAAACACACACGCATACATTCACAATTAACACAATTAGCTCAATCTTGCTGTGTTGCAGCTTTTTGGTCTTCAGCTAAGACAATTTCACAATCACATAGTTAGACAAATAATACCGAAATGTTTTAAATAAAAATAAAAATAAATATACAAGCTAAATTACGCTAAAAATATATTTTCCAGACGTTGACATCAAGTAGATTTCAAGTAGACATCAAGTAGATTTCAGGTGCTGAATGAAAGGTTATAAGACATCTTTTTCAAACGTCGACAATATGTACAGTATATCACAAAAGTGAGTACACATTTTTATAAATATTTGAGTATATCTTTTCATGTGTCAACACTGAAGAAATGACACTTTGCTACAATGTAAAGTAGTGAGTGTACAGCTTGTATAACAGTGTAAATTTGCTGTCCCCTCAAAATAACTCAA
The DNA here is from genome assembly GCF_002021735.2 of Oncorhynchus kisutch. NCBI lineage: Eukaryota > Metazoa > Chordata > Actinopteri > Salmoniformes > Salmonidae > Oncorhynchus > Oncorhynchus kisutch. Next base: position 41,210,296 of record NC_034184.2, read on the forward strand.
CACACAGCTATTAATGACTAAACCACTGGCAACAAAAGTGAGTACACCCCTAAGTGAAAATGTCCAAATTGGGCCCAATTAGCCATTTTCCCTCCCCGGTGTCATGTGACTCGTTAGTGTTAAAAGGTCTCAGGTGTGAATGGGTAGCAGGTGTGTTAAATTTGGTGTCATCGCTCTCACACTCCCTCATACTGACTGGTCACTGGAAGTTCAACATGGCACCTCATGGCAAAGAACTCTGAAAAAAAGAATTGTTGCTCTACATCAGTGCTTCTCAATTATTTTCTGTTACGCCCCCCCCTAGGAAGAAGTAAACATTTCGCGCCCCCCAACTCTCCGCTGCGACTGTAAATAGTATAATTTGTCTATAAAATTGTTATAAGTACACCTCTGCATAACATTGTATCCATTGTATTTGATACTGAACAAAATGAAATAAAATATATTCAATAAATAATACAGTCAAATTGATCAGCAACATTAACTCAGGAGCACAATATATGAAACATTTTGACCTATAAAACAAAAATGAATAAAACCATTTTTGCTGATAAAAAAATAAAATCAAAATGAGGAAGTCAGGATTAATGGCTACAATTAGCACGTTTTGCAGAGCACAGCTTTTCGAAGCAGGGTTTGAAGCATGATACTGCAACTCTCAGCTCCTGCTCAATGTTTAGCTGGGACCTGTACTTGGTCTTCAGTGCAGCAACAGCAGAGAAGCCAGTCTCACAAAGGTAAGATGTTGCAAAAGGAAGAAGAATGCCCATGGCCCTCTGCCCTAAGAGTGGATACTGCCTCTCTACACTCAGCCAGAATTCACTCAGTGTCTGTGATGTGGAGTCAGACGTCATATCAATGAACTCGTCCTTCTCTGCAGAGCTGAAACTAGTTGGAGTTGGTGCATTGAAAGGATCTCTCACCCAGTCATATTGGGAACTGTTTTCAGGAAAGTACTTTTATTTTTGCAGCCCTTGCGTCATCCAGCATGACAGAGACCATGTCTAATGCTGCAGGCAGTATCAGCTCCTCTGCTATGGAGTGGGGTTGTTGCACTGAGCAATTTGGTACGCCACCTTATATGATGCTAACAGTGCTCGCTGGTTTACTGAAGTAGCATTCACACAGCGGGACGATTGTTGGCAATATTCTGCACTTTTCGCTGAAAAAACTCAAGCGGCTTATCAGCGTGATTGTGGTGTAATGTCTCTAAGTGACGCCTTCATTTATTTGGCTTGATGTTGTCCGCTGCCAAAATTTTTAGACAGAGTAAACATACCGGCCTTTCCTCGTCTCCCACCATAGTCACAGTGAAGCCAAGCGCTACATACGCTTCATCATATCTCCTCGTCTCCCACCGTAGTCACAGTGAAGCCAAGCGCTACATACGCTTCCTCATATCTCCTCGTCTCCCACCGTAGTCACAGTGAAGCCAAGCGCTACATACGCTTCGTCATATTTCCTCGTCTTAGCTTTCGGGAGACTTACGTTTGTCTCATTATCTCCGTATCTCTCCGCCTTTCTTTTCATCTCTGTAAAATATTTTCCATGGTGTCTCTTAAGGGTTTGTTATCTGCACTTCATATCTCCTGCTGTGTGCTCTTGTTCGGCGCAACAAAAAAAAACTACTCCCTGCGGCAAAAAAAAGCCTGTTCCCCGGGGTCACACGCGCCCCCCCCCCTGGCATCGCTCCGAGCCCCCCCAGTGGGGTGCGCCCCACTATTTGAGAAGGACTACTCTACATAAAGATGGTCTGGGCTATAAGAAGATTGCCAAGACCCTGAAACTGAGCTGCAGCACAGTGGCCAAGACCATACAGCGGTTTAACTGGACAGGTTCCACTCAGAACAGGCCTTGCCATGGTTGAGTGCACGTGCTCAGAGTCATATCCAGAGGTTGTCTTTGGGAAATAGACATATGAGTGCTGCCAGCATTGCTGCAGAGGTTGAAGGGTTGGGGGGTCAGCCTGTCAGTGCTCAGACCATACGCCGTACACTGCATCAAATTGGTCTGCATGGCTGTCGTCCCAGAAGGAAGCCTCTATTAAAAATTATGCACAAGAAAGCCCACAAACAGTTTGCTGAAGACAAGCAGACTAAGGACATGGATTACTGGAACCATGTCCTGTGGTCTGATGAGACCAAGATAAACTTATTTGGTTCAGATGGTGTCAAGCGTGTGTGGCGGCAACCAGGTGAGGAGTACAAAGACAAGTGTGTCTTGCCTACAGTCAAGCATGGTGGTGGGAGTGTCATGGTCTGGGGCTGCATGAGTGCTGCCAGCACTGGGCAGCTACAGTTCATTGAGGGAACCATGAATGCCAACATGTACTGTGACATACTGAAGCAGAGCATGATCCCCTCCCTTCGGAGACTTCAGTATTCCAACATGATAATGACCCCAAACACACCTCCAAGACGACCACTGCCTTGCTAAAGAAGCTGAGGGTAAAGGTGATGGACTGGCCAAGCATGTCTCCAGACCTAAACCCTATTGAGCATCTGTGGGGCATCCTCAAACGGAAGGTGGAGGAGTGCAAGGTCTCTAACATCCACCAGCTCCGTGATGTCGTCATGGAGGAGTGGAAGAGGACTCCAGTGGCAACCTGTGAAGCTCTGGTGAGCTCCATGCCCAAGAGGGTTAAGGCAGTGCTGGAAAATGATGGTGGCCACACAAAATATTTACACTTTGGGCCCAATTTGGACATTTTCACTTAGGGGTGTACTCACTTTTGTTGCCAGCGGTTTAGACATTAATGGCTGTGTGTTGAGTTATTTTGAGGGGACAGCAAATTTACACTGTTATACAAGCTGTACACTCACTACTTTACATTGTAGCAAAGTGTCATTTCTTCAGTGTTGTCACATGGAAAGATACTCAAATATTTCCAGAAATGTGAGGGGTGTACTCACTTTTGTGATATACTGTATATTCAGAACATTGTAAATACTTATTTTCTGGACGTCGAAGCAATGTCTTATGCAGACGTTGAAAATAAGTCTTATATGGACGTTGAAAATAAGTCATATGCGGACGTTGAAAATAAGTCATATGCGGACGTTGAAAATAAGTCTTATGCAGACGTTGAAAATAAGTCTTATGCGGACGTTGAAAATAAGTCTTAATTTGATGTTGAAAATAAGTCTCATGCGGACGTTGAAAATAAGTCTTATGCGGACGTTGAAAATAAGTCTTAATTTGATGTTGAAAATAAGTCTCATGCGGACGTTGAAAATAAGTATTATGCGGACGTTGAAAATAAGTCTTATGCGGACGTTGAAAATAAGTCTTATGCGGACGTTGAAAATAAGTCTTATGCGGACGTTGAAAATAAGTCTTATGCAGACGTTGAAAATAAGTCTTAATTTGATGTTGAAAATAAGTCTCATGCGGACGTTGAAAATAAGTATTATGCGGACGTTGAAAATAAGTATTATGCGGACGTTGAAAAGATCCATTTTTTGGGTCATCGACTCTATGGAGAAATTTCAACTGCACATACATTCTCAATGAAGTAAGCATTATATCACAATAATATAGGAAAGAGGAGACAACTGAAGATTGCAACAGATTATGTATTATTGCCCCTATCTGTCACATTCAAAAGCTTTAGAACTGGCAGTAAGCCGACAGACCACTTTGAACAACAAAAACATTTACAGTAAAAGACGGTTAAAGATTTGTTTATTAACTTGCTACGATTGTGATATGTTGTTGTTGACCGACCTTAGTTGAATGCACTGACTGTCAGTCGCTCTGGATAAGAGTGTCTGCTGAATGACCTAAATGAAAAAACAAACACTCGCAAAGCATGCTGTGTATTATTCTAATGAGGTCTGACCCCAAACTAGTACATATTTGGCCAGTGTGGACCAGGTCCTAATCTAAATGAATCAAAGGCTATGTTTCACAAGTTTGAACATCACAAACAATTATCACAGTACTGTACAGTGCGGTACAGGACAGTAGAGTTTAATTCAGTATAGTACAGTACATTGCACTGTACTCTAAACTTGTGAAACATAGACGTCTATGAGTAGTTCAGATTTAGTCTGATCCGGACGAAAATGAAACTTCTGTAGACATTGACATGAAGGCTGGTTTGGGCTCCACCCCCCAAAAACAGACAGCTAGTCTGGGGGATATCTTTTGATCCAGTTTTCCTCCATTACTTCAGTGTTTTGGGAAAACATGCATGTCCTTTTTTTCTTTTAAAAGGTGGAAGTTTGTGTGAAAATAAAATAAATGGAGATATTTTCATAGTGCCAATATACAGGTAACTGCCCACCCCAAAAAACACTTGAGTAAATGTATATTATATATAAAAGTATATTGAAAGCAGGTGCTTCCATAGGTGTGGTTCTTGAGATAATTAAACAATTAACATCCCATAATGCTTAGGGTCATACATAAAAATGCCCAGCTGCTCATTATTTAGGCTACCGTAGCTAGAAGAAAAGATTTCAGTGACTTTGAAAGAGGGGTCCCAAAGGATCATAGCGGTTTAAAGTGTGTGTGTCTCAGTCAACAGATCTCAATTGATTCTGGAGCGGAAGCTGAGACAGTTTTTCACCACAATCAACAAAACACAAAATGATGGAGTCCCAGACACGTGACACTTTATGTTGGTGTTTCCTTTATTTTTGGCACTTACCTGTATTTTGTCTGCAACCAATGGTGGCAGATGTGAGTGGTAGTGGCAGTCTTGTAGTGGTGTCTTGCATGCATTTACTCTCATCATCTGTAGATGGCAGCATTGGTACAAGAATTCAAAGCTCCAGCACCTTTCGGCACATAACTGCACACTGGTAAATCAGTGTAAAAACCTGCCAGCTCATTTATAACACAGTTCAACCACCTCCATAAAACCAATCTCAACCCTGGTATGATGCTCTGATGCTCAGCCCAGCATTGCTCTGATATCTGATCCTCTCCATAGTTGTACCACAGCCCACTGAGCCCACGGAAACAGGGCTCACCTCCACTGAAAGGGAAGCCCTTCCTTCCATTCAAGTCCAATGAACTTGGCCAAAGAAAACACTGTGTGATTCTTCACATGTTCTCATGTTACTCTGCTAGTCTTGCTAAGTGCTAAGGGTAAATTACAGGTTATCCATTGTGAGAGAAAACAAAGTCCAGAGATGGTGGATTGCTCTGACAGGTGCCAGTGGGTTACTCTGTTGATCTTGTGTGAACAGTAAGAGTAGTGGTACGGAAATGACAATTTTAATTGGCCAAATCATATTGTGTTGAAAACAGTTAACCACTATTCCTTCACACACACAGCCTGGTTTATTCCATCAGCTGTCATCTGCTAACACGTTTTGGCATAAAGATAATGCATTTTGGTGCGAGTCATGCTCCACTGCAAGGTCGCGGCAGTACCAGACACCTTTATTTCCTCATCCATCATCTGCATGATCCAAGTGTGTGTGATTTACGTCTTAAACCAGGTCGCCACTAACCCAGACGCACCCCGATGCTCTTCACGTGGTTCCCTCAGCTAAATATACCCTGCGTGTCTCAGCTGGCTGTGTTTCAGTTGAGGTCACGATGGTTTGCCCACTTCACACTTGGTACTTGCCATATTTTGCCACTGACTCTTCATTTAGAGATCTGGATAAACAAAGAAAAAGCCACCAATGCCAGAACATTTAGCTGAATCTAATAGACCTGGCATGACAAGAACAAACCATTGATTTCATTATTTACGTCTGCATGTCTGACACGGGAATCATATTAATGATGTAACCGAGTTAATGTCACAAGAATGAAGGTATTGTGGCAGAGGGTGAGGTGAAATCCTTTGTCCCCCTGCTAAGCTCACCGTCACCTGTGTGACAGAGAGGTTTGTACAGGTGCCCTCTGCACCCCCCTCCTTCTTCCTCATCCGTTCCCTCCAAACTGACACTACTGAGGGAGAAGGGCAGGTACAGGCAAAGCCCACATCACTCACTCCTGAGTCTGTGAGACGATGGTGTGTACAAGTGTTACTAGGTGAGTGTGGTGTGTGAGTGGGCTCTTTAGGTGTGACGAGAGGCACCACAAATACCCTTCTTGCAACCCTCAACCCAGCCCCCCCTCCACCACTTCTGTCCCAAATGGAAGTCTTAATTTCAGCCTTTTCCTGAGAGGGAGTTAGTTGGTTGGTGTGTGAGTCACTGTGTTGACCTTGTGACAGAACCTCAGACAACAGCACTGCATCGTTGGTACCAAGTAGTGTGGCCTGATGACACTTCAGTCTGTGGCATCCTCAGTGTGCGCGTGTGTGATTCCTTACACCTGCAAGGTCAGGCATTTCATACCAAGCCACACAGCAGGTGAAGAACGACGTTCTACACAATCAAATCATCATCAGTGCACAACCCGTATTTCAATCTACTGCGTTACAGATAACTAAATACTGGCCACACGACTGAACAGCTTCTGTGAGGCCCCTCCCTGGGTCCATATGATTAATTCAACTCTGCACAGTCCCTGGGGGCCACATCTCCTGCATGGTTGTGCAATGTCTTTACGCAGCGTGGCCATTCCTCTTATCTGCTACCGTAATATTAGCTAATGGGAATATGATCTAATATATGCCATTAATGGCAAGCAGGAAGGGTCTCCGGGAATTCACAATGGAACCAAATGCACACACACCACAACCCCCAAACCACCCTCCCTCCCTCACAACCCCAAGCACAACACAGAATAAACCCCCAACTATCTCTCCCCACTGACCAAATGAATCTGAGGAAAACGTCAAAATGAGACCCGTTTATATCTACAGTGTATGACGCACCGCCAGGGGTAAGTGGGGTTTGGATATGCGTCCAGAACTTTGATATGCCAGATGTGAGTATATTTTATCTTTGTCCGTCAAATGATCCTCGCATTATAACGTGGATTTTCAAAGGTTAAACACTTCACTGACTGACTGCAGGTGTTGAGGTCAAATGAATGGAAACCCCAAACACTGTTTTCCTATGTTACTGTCAGTGGCTAATATGGTTTTATCCCCTCAAAGCATCCGACAGAGCCCATAGTCACTCAAAGTGTGAGGTGGAAACACCTCCCTGTGTGTTCTTCAATGGAAGCGTTATCTAGGCTTTATCGTGTGTGTGTATATGTGTGTGTGTGTGTGTGAGAGAGAGAGAGAGAGCCCCCAGGCCACTGGATTAGTCCTGTAACAACATGTTCTTGCATGCCCTCTAGTCCAGGATCTGTGTTGCCCTGGCAGAGGTTTCCATGTTGGTTTCAGGGCATAGTATCCGCATATACAGTACCAGTCAAAAGTTTGGACACACCTACTTATTCCAGGGTTTTTTCCTTATTTTTACATTGTAGAATAATAGTGAAGACATCAAAACTATGAAACAACACATATGGAATTATGTGGGTAACCATAAAAGTGTTAAACAAATCAAAATATATTTCATATTTGAGATTCTTCAAAGTAGCCACCCGTTGCCTTGATGACAGCTTTGCCCACTCTTGGCATTCTCTCAAACAGCTCCATGAGGTAGTCACTTGGAATGCATTTCAATTAACAGGTGTGCCTTGTTAAAAGTTAATTTGTGGAATTTCTTTCCTTCTTAATGTGTTTGACCCAATCAGTTGTGTTGTGACAAGATATGACTATCTTCTGTATACCACACCTATCTGGAAAGAGACCAAGTCCATATTATGGCAAGAACAGCTCAAATAGGAGGTGTGATGGGCTCTCATGAAGACCCAGAGTTAGCTCTGCTGCAGAGGATAAGTTCATTAGAGTTACCAGCCTCAGAAATTGCAGCCCAAATAAATGCTTCACAGAGTTCAAATAACAGACACATCTCAACATCAACTGTTCAGAGGAGACTGTGTGAATCAGGCCTTCGTGGTCGAATTGCTGCAAAGAAACCACTACTAAAGGACACCAATAAGAAGAAGATACTTTCTTGGGCCAAGAAACCCGAGCAATGGACATTAGACCGGTGGAAATCTGTCCTTTGTTCTGATCAGTCCAAATTTGAGATTTTTGGTTTCAACCGCAGTGTCTTTGTGAGACGCAGAGTAGGTGAACAGATGATCTCTGCATGTGTGGTTCCCACCATGAAGCATAGAGGAGGTGTGATGGTGTGAGGGTGCTTTGCTTGTGACACTGTCTGTGATTTTTTTTAGGATTCAAGACACACTTAACCAGCATGGCTACCACAGAATTCGCAAGCGACACGCCATCCCATCTGGTTAGTGGAACTATCATTTGTTTTTCAACAGGACAATGACCCAACACACCTCCAGGCTGTGTAAGGGCTATTTGACCAAGAAGAAGAGTGCTGCATCAGGTGACCACACTGGGCTGCTCACAGTGGAGGATAACTGCAACATCTGTGGCAAGGAAAACAACAGTCATAAATGGCCGTCACCCACACACAAATTGATTTTACAAACACATACCTCTACGCAGCGGGTCTGACACTTATCCCACATCCGCATGACGCCGTCATGGAGCCACTGGCAATCATATTTATTCCCGTCCGTCTGGATGCAGTAGAGGGCACTGTCGTGAGGCTCCTCCCACTCCATGACACACTTCCTGTTGGACAGGAGGATGTTTGTGAAAAAGTAGACATGTAGACACTTGAAATACTATGAATTGCAGGAGGTGAAATAGTCCAAAACGAAAGCGTTACAGCATTCATTAGGTTCAACTTACTTTGATGACCTAGGCGAGGACCACTACTTCACAGTGCGGAATGTGACTGGATTTTGGAGAGTGTACTTTGAAGAATTTTAAGAAGGCAAATGTGTGTGTGCATGTTTTGAGTAAGTTAGATTGTGTATGTTGGTATGTGTTTTGAGTAGGGTGTATGTTGTGAGGTTTGTGTGCGAGTTGTCTGGGGATGCTGAAACTTCATCTGTTGTTTACGGAAAGGCGCTGGGGTGTTGGGAGTGCTGGCTGGGTTTGCGGTGGGGAAGGAGGTGGTGGTAGGGGAAATATTTTAGGAGTTCTGCCAATGGAGATCGATCATCCATTAGAGCCTCATCAATAAGTGATGCACAGGGACCGGGTGCAGACAGCAGGGCAACAGAGGCGTCTGGAGTCAGTCTCACACACACACACACACACACACACACAGGCGTGCACACACACACAGGCACACACCGTTTCTTCGTCCTAATTTTAGCAATCCAATGAGCACGAGGTCAATTCACTGTCATTGGGTCCTAAAGTGTTGAGAGACACCAGATATATCCACATATAGCCCTGATTCGACCAGACTCAAAGGAGTGTCCCTGTCACCAGACCACTTTACCTGTCTTGGCAACTGAGGTTAAAGTCAAGCAGTAACTTACTATTGTGTGTCTCTGAGAGAGTTTTGGCTGTGTCGGTTTCTTGGAGTGTGTTTTTCTGGGACAATGTGAGTCAAGAGTGCATGAGGTAGACAAGGCCCATTGGGCTGACTTCTCTTTCTCTCTCGTTTCCCCCCTCTCTGCCAAACCTATAGCCGACATGGTGAGAATGCAGCAGAGTTTGTCACAGCCACGACACAAAAACAGACATCTCTACATAAAACTAAATAAAACAATACCACATCACATGAGAAAACTATTTGCCTTTACCCAATTCCCCCAAAAACGTATTATAAATATAAAGAAATAACCCCAAAAATATGATGAAACAACGTGATACACAAAACTTACATATTCAACAAGACCATGAGATGATAGATCAATCTGATAAAATATACAACAACACTACACAACATTAACCCATAACAAGAGACAGGTGCTTCACAACACCAAGACAACAGTGTATATCAGACAGAGAATGAACTGTGTGTGTGTGTTGCTGTCCGCTGGTCGGATACCCTCCAGGCATCTGCAAAACTCAAAGTCCTGCTTTCAGCGGGAACCCAACGTCCAGACACCCCGCGCCTCCTCACTGTCCCAGGGAGCCTCCTGGGGGTGCTGTGTGTGGTGTGAATTATTGATGTCTAAAGAGGGACCCCCATCCCAGCCCAACCCTCCACTCAACTCCCCAGAGCTAGCTGACAATCAGCTTTTATTTGTGTTACTTGACTGGACCCCTCCCCACAAAAACACCTCACACACATACACACACACCACCCAAATCAAATGGCTCCGTCTCCTATGATAGCAGGACCAGGTTTGTTGTGGAAACGCTCCGCATCAATACGGGCACCGCCCAGTGCGGACTGGATAGTAACATACTGCGCTCTTTCTCTTTGGAAGATGGAGGGGAGGCAAAATGACTAGACTGTGTTGCTAGTGCTCTTATGTGTGCTGTGCTGACTCATAGCACGTGTATTGAAGTGTATGATGTAGCCGTGATGTTAATTCTCATTTTGGCACGGCACAGAATGCTTCTTTGCAAATCATAATGCTTGAACAGTTTTATAATGTATATTGATGCATGTGCTATATTGGTGGAGGTACATTTTGCCATACAATATGAGCCACAGTACATTGACAATTTATACATACGTGAATACGAAGAAAAAAAAAAGTATTGATTGACAGTTTGCTTGATGGACGGACGGTGTACCTGGGGCTGAGGCGGAGGTCCCAAGAGCGGATATAGGCTTCGTAGCCACAGGTGAGCTGCTGGAAGGGCGACTCATATACTATATCCACCACACCTGCTTCCCTCTGGGACTCTGAACCTAGACAACACAGCAACTCACACCTGAGACAGTGAAAGGGAGGAGGGAGAAATAGAGAGAAAGTAGGAAAAAGAAGAAAGATGAAGAGAGAGACAGTTCAGTTCCTGCACCTAAGATCACAGACATGTTACATGTACACTCTTCCCTCTGTATCAATAAATAACCGCTGGCTACTTTACGTCGAATACAGGAGGTCCATAGTGCTTCTGTACATGAGGATGTACAATGTTCACTTACACCCATAAGCAACCACGAATAATCAATGGAGTCCCTACTAGGTATAACTTATCTTATCTCAAAGTGAGAGGAAGACAACACACTTTTGTCACCGGTCTAGGTCTTTCTTGGAGTTGATCCTTGATTCACCCCTAAGCTCTCTGTGTATATCTTCATATTCCCACAGACAGCCCTCTCTCTCCATCTCTATATTCCCAATCCCACCGGCTCCAGACCACCCAGAGGAGATCAAAGTCAACACCTCTCTATCTGGGAGAGGGCTCTGAGGCCGATTACAGGGATCCTCCCACGCTACGACACTGTGCGGGATGGAGGTGTGTGTGTGTGAGAGAGAGAGAGAGAGAGAGAGAGAGAGAGAGAAAATGGCGTGGTGTGTAAAAAATATATATTTGTGTGTATGGGTACACAAAGGACGTGTATGGGTGGGTGTGTGTATGAGCAGTACCATGCTCTTGTGATCACAGTCCTCTGTTGGCTGGCCCCTCAGCGGCTCTGATTATTGGAGAATAACTTGCCCTCCACAGTGCGGATTATTGCAGAATAACTGTCTCTTTGTTGCTGTTTAATTCCTCCATGACCGTGACTGTGTGCGAATCACAGACCTTTGATACCTGCTCCCTAGCAACCATTTAAAGGTGCCCGCTGGCCCTGGTGACCGCACTCCCTCCCCCTCCTCGCTCGTGCCCCCACTGCCCCAAACACCAGGGGCAGACTGGTAATCCGCCAGCCTCACCCCAGGGGGCCATCTTATTGGACGAGGGCTTTCCTCACGGGGCGTCTTATTGGATGAGAGCTTTCTCAGCCCTGGGGTCTAAGCCTGGCCAATGGGGAGTCTGTGATGAGGCTCTCTCTCTGGGCTATGTGTCTGTGTGGGGTACCGACCTCTCATTTTCTTTTTACTGCTAAAACCCAGGGCTTAATGCATGCCAGACAAAGAACACCTATACCACTCAAGCCACACGTGAATAATTGACTCATAACTCAAACGTGTCTTATAGAGAGCCCCCTATATCCCTCAACCCACAAGGATATAGGCCATTCAATTCATAGCCTGAATACAACGTCTCACAGACACAATTGAGCTGATTGCACTTGAAGGTCTTCGTGGCCCTCTGAAACGTCCGACACCAAGGTGAGATGATAAAAACCCGGATCCATGAAAGCGCTCTTCACATCTGCGTCAATATATTAAAGCCCGTAATAGCACTGCGTGACGGATGGCGAGCAGCAAAAAGGGATTCTCAAATTGTTAGGTCACCACTTTTATGAGCCTAGGAAAAGATTACAGGATGGAGCATAACCATATGTCAGAAGGACTGTATCTGCATGTGGGGCTGCCACTTGCCTTTGAGCTGCGGCTTGATTGTGTGATCTGACCATCTCATGTCTGGGTCCACACCGTCACATACCTGAGTCTGGCCCAAAGCATGCCTGAGTGGAAAGTCACATGGTTGAGTCGATAAAATAATACTGACGAGTCATTACCGTCACATAACAGAGTCGGGCCCATGAAGTGAGTGAGTGCCTTTTGTGTCCCTTTGATATACAGTACCAGTCAAAGGTTTGGACACACCTTCTCATTCAAGGGTTTTTCTTTATTGTTTGTATTTTATACATTGTTTAATAATAGTGAAGACATTAAAACTATGGAGAAAAAAAACACATATGGAATCATGTACAGTAGTAACCAAAAATTATTTATATTTTTGATTCTTCAAAGTAGCCATCCTTTGCCTTGGGACTCCCGAGTGGCGCAGCGGTGTAAGGCACTGCATCTCAGTGCAAGACGTGTCACTACAGTCCCTGGTTTGAATCCAGGCTGTATCACATCGGCACAATCGGCGCAGCGTCGTCAGGGTTTGGCCGGAGTAACCCGTCATTGTAAATAATATTTTTTTCTTAACTGACTTGCATAGTTAAATAAAGGTTTTAAAAAATGAAATGACAGCTTTGCACACTCTTGGCATTCTCTCAACCAGCTTCATGAGAAATGCTTTTCCAACCGTCTTGAAGGAGTTCCCACATATGCTGAGCATTTGTTGGCTGCTTTTCCTTCACTCTGCGGTCCAACTCATCCCAAACCATCTCAATTGGGTTGAGGTCGGATGATTGTGGATGCCAGGTCATCTGATGCAGCACTCAATCACTCTCCTTGATTAAATATCACTTACACAGCCTAGAGGTGTGTTTTGGGTCCTTGTCCTGTTGAAAAACAAATGATAGTCCCACTAAGAGCAAAACAGATGGGATAGCGTATTGCTGCAGAATGCTGTGGTAGCCATGCTGGTTAAGTGTGCCTTGAATTTTAAATAAATCACCAACAGCGTCAACAGCAAAGCACCTCCACAGCATCACACCTCCTCCATGCTTCATGGTGGAAACCACACATGCGGACATCATGCGTTCACCTACTCTGCGCCTCACAATAACACAAATCTCAAATTTGGACTCATCAGACAAAAAGACAGATTTCCACCAGTCTAATGTCCATTGCTCATGTTTATTGACCCAGGCAAGTCTCTTCTTCCTATTGGTGTCCTTTAGTACTGGTTTCTTTGCAGCAATTTGAACACAGAGGCCTTTGTAGCAGGCCACTGTGTTCTTGGGGAACTTCAATGCTGCAGTAATTTTTTGGTACCCTTCCCCAGATCTGTGCCTCGACACAATCCTGTCTCGGAGCTCTACGGACAATTTCTTTGACCTCATGGCTTGGTTGTTGCTCTGACATGCACGGTCAACTATGGGACCTTATATAGACAGGTGTGTGTCTTTCCAAATCATGTCCAATCAATTGAATTTACCACAGGTGGACTGCAATCAAGTTGTAAAAACATCTCAAGGATGATCAATGAAAACAGGATGCACCTGAGCTCAATTTCAAGTCTAATAGCAAAGGGTCTGAATACTTATGTAAATAAGGTATTTCTGTTTTTATTTTGAATAAATTTGCACCCAAAAAAAATTTAATCGCTTTGTCATTATGGGGTATTGTGTGTAGATTGATGAGGGACACTTTTTTAAAATCAATTTTAGAATAAGGCTGTAACGCAACTAAATGTAGAAAAGGGGAAGGGGTCTGATTATTTGTAATTACACTCCGGCCCCCCAACCATCCGCTCATCTAGTTGATGATCCCTGCCCTAGACCCACTACAATTTGCATACTGCCCCCAATAGATCCACGGACGACGCAATAGTCATTGCACTGCACACTGCTCTATCACACCTGGACAAGAGTAACACCAATGTGAGAATGCTGTTCACCAATGTAAGAATGCTGACTACACTCAGCCTTCAACCCCATAGTTCCCTCCAGGCTCATCACTAAGCTCAGGGCCCTTGGTCTGAACCCCTCCATGCCTAACTGGGTCCTAGACTTCCTGACGGGCTGACCCCAGGTGTTGAAGGTATGCACAGGGATCCTCAACAGGGGGGACCCACAGGGGTGCATGCTCAGCTCAGCCCCTCATATGTACTCCCTTTTCACCCATGACTGTGTGGCTCCGTAAGTCTCCAACTCAATCATCAAGTTTGCTGACGACACAACAGTGGTAGGCCTGATTACCAACAACGACGAGACAGCCTACAGGGAGGAGGACAGAGGCCTGGCGGAGGGGAGCAAGGAAAATACATTCTCCCTCAACGACAACAAAACAAAGGAGCTGATCGTGGACTACAGGAGACCGTAGAGAGAGCACGCCCCCATCCACATCAATGGGGCCTAAGTGGAGAAGGTTAAAAGCTTCAAGTTCCTCTGCGTGCACATCACTGAGCATTTGAAATGGTCCCTCCACAACGACACTGTGGTGAAGAAGGCGCAACAGCATCTCTTCAACCGAGAGCATTCTGTCAGGCTGCATCACCACCTGCTACAGCAACTACACCGCTTGCAACCGCAAGGCTCTCCAGAGGGTGGTGCGGTCAGCCCAATACATCACCGGGGGCACAATGCCTGCCCTCCAAGACATCTACAGCACCCGGTGCCACAGGAAGGCCAAGAAGATCATCAAGGACATCAGCCATCCGAGCCACAGCCAGTTCACCCTTCTACCATCTAGCAGGCGAAGACAGTACAGGGGCATCAAAGCAGGGACAGAAAATTGAAGATGGCTTCTATCTCCAGGTCATCAGACTGTTAACCAGTCATCACTGGCCGGCCTCCGCTCTGTACCCTTTCCTGCACCTTAGATACTGTCACTAGCCAGCTACCACCTGGTAATCTACCCTGCACCTTAGAGACTGATGCCCTAGCTACAGTGCCTTCAGAAATTATTCACACCCCTTGACATTTGCCACATTGTGTTGTGTTACAGCCTGAATTTGAGGCAGTACATTTGCTGAGGATACACATTGCACTCTTTGAGAGAGGTAATTAGCAAACCAGGCCAAAGACCCCTCAGAGACACCAATACTCCTTAGCTGACCCACAAGAATTGAATGGTCTACCTCAACAAGTTATTAATTACACTTTGGGTGATGTATCAATACACCAAGTCACTACAAAGACACAGGCATCCTTCCTAACTCAGTTGCCAGAGAGGTAGGAAACCACTCAGGGATTTCACCATGAGGCCAATGGTGACTTTAAATCAGTTACAGAGTTTAATGGTTGTGATAGGAGAAAACTGAGGATGGATCAACAATATTGTAGTTACCCCACAATACTAACCTAACTGGCAGAGTGCAAAGAAGGAAGCCTGTATAGAATAAAAAATATTCCAAAACATGCATCATGTTTGCAACAAGGCAATAAAGTAAAATTGCAAAAATGGGCAAAGCAATTCACTTTTTGTCCTGAATACAACATATTACGTTTGGGGCAAATCTAATACAACACAGTTACTGAGTACCACTCTACACATTTTCAAGCATAGTGGTGGCTACATCATATTATGGGTTGGCTTGTAAACATTAAGGATTGGGGAGTTTTTTTAGGATTAAAAATAAAATGTAATGGAGCTAAGCACAGGCAAAATCCTAGAGAAAAACCTGGTTCAGTCTGCTTTCCACCAGACTCTGGATGAAGAATTCACCTTCCCGCATCGCACCGACAGAAACAAACATCTCTCTGGTAAGAAAAAGGGTGGGGGGGGGGGTATGCCTTATGATTAACAAGTCGTGGTGTGGTCATAACAACATACACAAACTCAAGTTCTTTTGTTCACCTCACCTAGAATTCCTTACAATAAAATGCAGACCGCATTATCTACCAAGAGAATTCTCTTCGATTATAATCACAGCCATGTATATCCCCCCAACCAGACACCTCGACGGCCCTGAAAGAACTCTATGTAAATTGGAAACCACATATCCTGAGGCTGCATTTATTGTAGCTGGGGATTTTAACAAGGCTCATCTGAAAACAAGACTCCCTAAATTGTATCAGCTCATTGACTGCGCAACCCGGGTTGGAAAAATTCTCGATCATCGCGACGCATACAAAGCCCTCCCTCGCCCTCCTTTCGGCAAATCTGACCACAACTCCATTTTGTTGCTCCCAGCCTATAGACAGAAACTAAAACAGGAAACACCGGTGCTCAGGTCTGTTCAACGCTGGTCCGACCAATCTGATTCCACGCTTAAATATTGCTTCGATCACGTGGACTGGGATATGTTTCGAATAGCATCGGACAACAACATTGATGTACACGCTGATTCGGTGAGTGAGTTTTTAGCAAGAGCATCGGTGATGTTGTACCCACGGTGACAATTAAAACCTTCCCCAACCAGAAACCATGGATTGATGGCAGCATTTGCGCAAAACTGAAAGCGCGAACCACTTCTTTTAATCATGGCAAGGAGACCGAAAACATGACCGAATACAAACAGTGTAGCTATTCCCTCCGTCTTGGCAATCAAACAAGCTAAGCGTCAGTATAGAGACGAAGTAGAGTCACAATTCAACGGCTCAGACATGAGACGTATGTGCCAGGGTCTACAGACAATCACGGATTACAAAAATAAAACCAGCCCGGTCGTGGACACCGATGTCTTGCTCACAGACAAACTAAACAACTTCTTTGCTCGCTTTGAGGACAATACAGTGCCACTGACACAGCCGCTACCAAAACCTGTGGGCTCTAATTCACCGCAGCCAACGTGAGTAATACATTTAAACGTGTTAACCCTCGCAAGGCTGCCGGCCCAGATGGCATCCCTCACCGCGTCCTCAGAGCATGTGCAGACCAGCTGGCTGCTGTGTTTATGGACATATTCAATCAAGCCCTATCCCAATCTGCTGTTCCCACATGCTTCAAGATGGCCACCATTTTTCCTGTTCCCAAGAAAGCTAAGGTAACTGAGCTAAATGACTATCGCCCCATAGCACTCATTTCTGTCATCATGAAGGATCATATCACCTTCACCCTACCTGACACCCTAGACCCACTCCAATTTGCTTACCGCCCCGACAGGTCCACAGACGACGCAATCGCAATCACACTAGCCTCTAGTCCTGCTCACTATACCTTATCCAACCTATTAGTTCCACCACCCACACATGCAATGACATCTCCTGGTTTCAACGATGTTTCTAGAGACAATATCTCTCTCTTCATCACTCAATACCTAGGTTTACCTCCACTGTATTCACATCCTACCATACATTTGTCTGTACATTATACCTTGATGCTATTTTATCGCCCCCAGAAACCTCCTTTTACTCTATGTTCCAGACGTTCTAGACGACCAATTCTCATAGCTTTTAGCCGTACCCTTATTCTACTCCTCCTATGTTCCTCTGGCGATGTAGAGGTGAATCCAGGCCCTGCAGTGCCTAGCTCCACTCCTATTCCCCAGGCGCTCTCTTTTGACGACTTCTGTAACCGTAATAGCCTTGGTTTCATGCATGTTAACATTAGAAGCCTCCTCCCTAAGTTTGTTCTATTCACTGCTTTAGCACACTCTGCCAACCCGGATGTTCTAGCTGTGTCTGAATCCTGGTTTAGGAAGACCACCAAAAACTCAGACATTTTAATTCCAAACTACAACATTTTCAGACAAGATAGAACTGCCAAAGGGGGCGGTGTTGCAATCTACTGCAAAGATAGCCTGCAGAGTTCTGTCCTACTATCCAGGTCTGTACCCAAACAATTTGAACTTCTACTTTTAAAAATCCACCTCTCTAAAAACAAGTCTCTCACCGTTGCCGCCTGCTATAGACCACCCTCTGCCCCCAGCTGTGCTCTGGACACCATATGTGAACTGATTGCCCCCCATCTATCTTCAGAGTTCGTGCTGCTAGGCGACCTAAACTGGAACATGCTTAACACCCCAGCCATCCTACAATCTAAACTTGATGCCCTCAATCTCACACAAATAATCAATGAACCTACCAGGTACCTCCCCAAAACCTTAAACACGGGCACCCTCATAGATATCATCCTAACCAACTTCCCCTCTAAATACACCTCTGCTGTCTTCAACCAAGATCTCAGCGATCACTGCCTCATTGCCTGCATCCGTAATGGGTCAGCGGTCAAACGACCTCCACTCATCACTGTAAAACGCTCCCTGAAACACTTCTGCGAGCAGGCCTTTCTAATCGACCTGGCCGGGGTATCCTGGAAGGATATTGATCTCATCCCGTCAGTAGAGGATGCCTGGATATTTAAAAAAAATGCCTTCCTAACCATCTTAAATAAACATGCCCCATTTAAGAAATTTAGAACCAGGAACAGATATAGCCCTTGGTTCTCCCCAGACCTGACTGCCCTTAACCAACACAAAAACATCCTATGGCGTTCTGCATTAGCATCGAACAGCCCCCGTGATATGCAGCTGTTCAGGGAAGCTAGAAATCATTATACACAGGCAGTTAGAAAAGCCAAGGCTAGCTTTTTCAAGCAGAAATTTGCTTCCTGCAACACTAACTCAAAAAAGTTCTGGGACACTGTAAAGTCCATGGAGAATAAGAACACCTCCTCCCAGCTGCCCACTGCACTGAAGATAGGAAACACTGTCACCACTGATAAATCCACCATAATTGAGAATTTCAATAAGCATTTTTCTACGGCTGGCCATGCTTTCCACCTGGCTACTCCTACCCCGGACAACAGCACTGCACCCCCAACAGCAACTCGCCCAAGCCTTCCCCATTTCTCCTTCTCCCAAATCCATTCAGCTGATGTTCTGAAAGAGCTGCAAAATCTGGACCCCTACAAATCAGCCGGGCTAGACAATCTGGACCCTTTCTTTCTAAAATTATCTGCCGAAATTGTTGCCACCCCTATTACTAGCCTGTTCAACCTCTCTTTCGTGTCGTCTGAGATTCCCAAAGATTGGAAAGCAGCTGCGGTCATCCCCCTCTTCAAAGGGGGGGACACTCTTGACCCAAACTGCTACAGACCTATATCTATCCTACCGTGCCTTTCTAAGGTCTTCGAAAGCCAAGTCTACAAACAGATTACCGACCATTTCGAATCTCACCATACCTTCTCTGCTATGCAATCTGGTTTCAGAGCTGGTCATGGGTGCACCTCAGCCACGCTCAAGGTCCTAAACGATATCTTAACCGCCATCGATAAGAAACATTACTGTGCAGCCGTATTCATTGATCTGGCCAAGGCTTTCGACTCTGTCAATCACCATATCCTCATCGGCAGACTCGACAGCCTTGGTTTCTCAAATGATTGCCTCGCCTGGTTCACCAACTACTTCTCTGATAGAGTTCAGTGTGTCAAATCGGAGGGTCTGCTGTCCGGACCTCTGGCAGTCTCTATGGGGGTGCCACAGGGTTCAATTCTTGGACCGACTCTCTTCTCTGTATACATCAATGAGGTCGCTCTTGCTGCTGGTGAGTCCCTGATCCACCTCTACGCAGACGACACCATTCTGTATACTTCCGGCCCTTCTTTGGACACTGTGTTAACAACCCTCCAGGCAAGCTTCAATGCCATACAACTCTCCTTCCGTGGCCTCCAATTGCTCTTAAATACAAGTAAAACTAAATGCATGCTCTTCAACCGATCGCTACCTGCACCTACCCGCCTGTCCAACATCACTACTCTGGACGGCTCTGACTTAGAATACGTGGACAACTACAAATACTTAGGTGTCTGGTTAGACTGTAAACTCTCCTTCCAGACCCATATCAAACATCTCCAATCCAAAGTTAAATCTAGAATTGGCTTCCTATTTCGCAACAAAGCATCCTTCACTCATGCTGCCAAACATACCCTTGTAAAACTGACCATCCTACCAATCCTCGACTTTGGCGATGTCATTTACAAAATAGCCTCCAATACCCTACTCAACAAATTGGATGCAGTCTATCACAGTGCAATCCGTTTTATCACCAAAGCCCCATATACTACCCACCATTGCGACCTGTACGCTCTCGTTGGCTGGCCCTCGCTTCATACTCGTCGCCAAACCCACTGGCTCCATGTCATCTACAAGACCCTGCTAGGTAAAGTCCCCCCTTATCTCAGCTCGCTGGTCACCATAGCATCTCCCACCTGTAGCACACGCTCCAGCAGGTATATCTCTCTAGTCACCCCCAAAACCAATTCTTTCTTTGGCCGCCTCTCCTTCCAGTTCTCTGCTGCCAATGACTGGAACGAACTACAAAAATCTCTGAAACTGGAAACACTTATCTCCCTCACTAGCTTTAAGCACCAACTGTCAGAGCAGCTCACAGATTACTGCACCTGTACATAGCCCACCTATAATTTAGCCCAAACAACTACCTCTTTCCCAACTGTATTTAATTTTAATTTATTTATTTATTTTGCTCCTTTGCACCCCATTATTTTTTATTTCTACTTTGCACATTCTTCCATTGCAAAACTACCATTCCAGTATTTTACTTGCTATATTGTACTTACTTTGCCATCATGGCCTTTTTTGCCTCTACCTCCCTTCTCACCTCATTTGCTCACATTGTATATAGACTTGTTTATACTGCATTATTGACTGTATGTTTGTTTTTACTCCATGTGTAACTCTGTGTCGTTTTATCTGTCGAACTGCTTTGCTTTATCTTGGCCAGGTCGCAATTGTAAATGAGAACTTGTTCTCAACTTGCCTACCTGGTTAAATAAAGGTAAAATAAATAAATAAATAAAACACTGCACACTGCCCTTACCCATCTGGACAAGAGGAATACCTATGTAAGAATGCTGTTCATCGATTACAGCTCAGCATTTAACACCATAGTACCCTCCAACCTCGTCATTAAGCTTGAGACCCTGGGTCTCGACCTCGCCCTGTGCAACTGGGTCCTGGACTTTCTGACGGGGCGCCCCCAGGTGGTGAGGGTAGGAAACAACATCTCCACCCCGCTGATCATCAACACTGGGGCCCCACAAGGGTGCGTTCTCAGCCCTCTCCTGTACTCCTTGTTCACCCATGACTGCGTGGCCATGCACGCCTCCAACTCAATCATCAAGTTTGCAGATGACACTACAGTGCTAGGCTTGATTACCAACAACGACGAGACGGCCTACAGGGATGAGGTGAGGGCCCTCAGAGTGTGGTGTCAGGAAAACAACCTCACACTCAACAAAACAAAACAAAGGAGATGATCGTGGACTTCAGGAAACAGCAGAGGGAGCACCCCCCTGTCCACATCGACGGGACAGTAGTGGAGAAGGTGGAAAGTTTTAAGTTCCTCAGCGTACACATCACGGACAAACTAAAATGGTCCACCCACACAGACAGCGTGGTGAAGAAGGCGCAACAGCGCCTCTTTAACCTCAGGAGGCTGAAGAAATTTGGCTTGTCACCAAAAGCACTCACAACTTTTACAGATGCACAATCGAAAGCATCCTGTCGTGCTGTATCACCGCCTGGTACGGCAACTGCTCCACCCACAACCATAACGCTCTCCAGAGGGTAGTGAGGTCTGCTCAACGTATCACCGGGGGCAAACTACCTACCCTCCAGGACACCTACACTACCCGATGTCACAGGAAAGCAAAAAAGATCATCAAGGACAACAACCACCCGAGCCATTCCCTGTTCACCACGCTATCATCCAGAAGGCGAGGTCAGTACAGGTGCATCAAAGCTGGGACCGAGAGACTGAAAAACAGCTTCTATCTCAAGGTCATCAGACTGTTAAATAGCCATCACTAACATTGAGTGTCTGCTGCCAACATACCGACTCAAATCTCTAGCCACTTTAATAATTACAAATGGGATGTAATAAATGTATCACTAGTCACTTTAAAAACAATGCCACTTTATATCATGTTTACATACCCTACATTACTCATCTCATATGTATATATTGTACTCTATACCATCTACTGCATCTTGCCTATGCTGTTCGGCCATCGCTCATCCATATATTCATATTCATTCCTTTACACTTGTGTGTATAAGGTAGTTGTTGTGAAGTTGTTAGATTACTTGTTAAATATTACTGCATGGTCAGAACTAGAAGCACAAGCATTTCGCTACACTCACATTAAGATCTGCTAACAATATGTATGTGACCAATAAAATGTGATTTGATTTGACCTTTCAGCAGGACAATAACCTAAAACACAAGGTCAAATCTAAACTGGAGTTGCTTACCAAGAAGACAGTGAATGTTCCCGAGTGGCGAGTTACAGTTTTGACTTAAATCTATGGCAAGATCGGAAAATGGTTGTTTAGCAATGATCAACAACATATTTTGACAGAGCTTGAAGAATGTTGAAAAGAATAATGGGCAAATGTTGCACAATCCTGGTGTGGAAAGCTCTGAGACTTACCCAGAAAGACTCACAGCTGCCAAAGGTGCTTCTACAAGTATTGACTCAGGGGTGTGAATACTTATGTAAATTAGACATTTCTGTATTTAAATTTCAATACATTTGCTAAAATTGTGTCATTATGGGGTATTGTATGTAGATGGGTGACATTTGAATTTAGGCTGTAACTAAATTTGAAATAAGTCAAGGGGTATGAATACTTTCTGAAGTCATTGAGCACTGGTAACATTAATGTTTGCATAATGTTTATTGTTGTGAAATAGTTTATTTAGTTAGAAACGGATAAGGTTAGCATTCCTGCAACATTATTCCTGCAACTACACTGAACAAAAATATACACGCAATATGCAATCATTTCTACGATATTACTGAGTTACAGTTCATATAAGGAAATCAGTCAACGGAAATAAATGTATTAGGCCCTAATCTATGGATTTGACATGAGTGGGAATACAGATATGCATTTGTTTGTCACAGATACCTTAAAAAAGGAGGCGTGGCTCAGAAAACCATCTGGTGAGACCACCATTTGCCACATGCAGCGTGACTTATAGAGTTGATCAGGCTGTTGATCAAGCTGTGTTCAATGGATGTGCGAAGTTGCTGGTTATCGGCGGGATCTGGAACACGCTGTTGTACACATAGATCCAGAGCATCCCAAACATGCTCAATGGGTGAAATGTCTGGTGAGTATGTAGGCCATTGAAGAACTGGGACATTATCAGCTTCCAGGAATTGTGTACAGATCATGCTGAAACATGATGTGATGGCAACGGATGAATGGCACGACAATGGGACTCAGGATCTCGTCACGGTATCTCTATGCATTCAAATTGCCATCGATAAAATGCAATTGTGTTCATTGTCTGTAGCTTATACCTGCCCATACCATGACCCCAACGCCACCATGGGGCACAACGCCATACACGCTGTCTGCCATCTGCCCGGTACAGTTGAAACCGGGATTCATCCGTGAAGAGCACACTTCTCCAGCATGCCAGTGGCCATTGAAGGTGAGCATTTGCCCACTGAAGTCGATTATATATTCATTTAAGGAGATGCGTCGTGCTGCATGACGCAAATGGTGATCACACCAGATACTGACTGGTTTTCTGATCCACGCCCAACCTTTTTTTTAAGGTATCTGTGACCAACAGATGCATAGCTGTATTCCCAGTCATGTGAAATTCATAGGATAGGGCCTAATGACTTATTTCATTATATGAACTATAACGCAGTAAGATCTTTTGAATTGTTGCATGTTGAGTTTATATTTTTGTTCAGCGTAACTACTGCTGTACATACACTTCACATATTTATATCCTGCACTCTGACATTGCTGGTTCTGATATTTCTTAATATCTTGTTTTTTCTTATTTTTTTCTTTATTTTTTTGTTGAGATGATTTGTGTATTATTATTATAGTGTTAGCCATTTACTGCACTGCTGGAGGTAGGAACAAAAGCAGTTCGCTGCACCTGCTTTAAATTCTGCTCATCTGTGTGTATTGCGACAATTAAACTTTGATTTGATACCTATTAGATAGACAGGTTACAAATGTTTTAACAATTTGCATTCAATTGCCCTTCCCTGTTACACACAACAAGCTTCCATTTCCTCTGTCACAAAGAGATTTAGGGCTGATTTAAGATGAAATTGTCAACCATGTTACAGTCAACCCTGTTATTTGGCACGTAATAGGCACTTAGTAAAGTTTTACAAAAATGATTGAACCTCGAGATGGGAAATGTGTTTTTTTTAAGTTTGAATTTTTTCATGACAGAATGTTTAAATTAGGTGAAATCCTAAAAGGCATCGAATTGGTGTAACAACACATCTGAGTTTGTCCGAATGTAGCCTGTCACATTATTGAGTCTGTGAAATCACAAGGTGAGTCATTATAGCACGCCGCCACGGATGATGTCTAACATTTGGACTGGGTTTGGACACATGGGAGTTCAGAGATCAGTAAGGGACACTTGGGAGGCATGTAACCTGCAAAAGAGATCGCATGGGCAGTATACCCCAGAAAGACAGAGGGACGTGCTGCTCTCACACCAATGTTCTGTGACTATGACCCTACTCAAAACCTACAGAGCAGCTTGTGCTACTGACCTTGTTTTTTGAGTCAATCCAAAAAATGAAGCCCAACAGTGCAGTTATTTTGAGAGGTGAGTTGACTGTCCACCATAGGGGGGACTGACTGATTGTTATGAGACGGTAGTGACTGTCTGTAGTAGAGGGTCTCACACTTACTAGACTTTTCACAAAAATACCCTCGGCTACACATATTACTAGCTAGCGGGAGTTATCTGTGTATTGTCAGCTAATTTAATGTGTATGGACAACAAAATAAACCCTTTAATTGTCTGCACATACTTGTGAATTCTTCCATTATTAAAGAGTGTAATATGGTTTGGTTGCATTATTCAATAGTGTAATATGGTTTAGAAGAAAAGTTGGTTGGATTGTTAAATAGTTTGTGCATAATGGCTTGTGCTCACTTTGATATTTATGGACAATTTGAGCTACGGACCAAGAATGTAGCATTGCCAGACACAACGAAAGGTAAGGCAAAGATGTAATATGAATTGAAAAGTAGAAATCTCTTTTGCCACTCCTCAGACTCTCCTTCATTTTTCTTAGTGGGAATAGGGCCTGTATGGTCTCACTGCAGGAGTCAGGTTGGCTTTAGGGCCACACACACTCACACACATACACACACCCAGTGTGTGAAAGGAACCATTAATGAATTGACAGACTTTTAAAAGGGAGAAGCTAAGGGCATTCTCTCTTGGTGTCGGGGGACTATTGAAAAGCAGTATGGGTGGGGGGGGCTCTTGTAAGGTTAAGTCTGGAGTCTAAACTGGGCCTGGGGACGTCCGCGCTGGGAAACAGCCACTCCTCTGAAAGGACGTCAGACAGGTAGAGAAAGAGTCCTGCTGGGGTTTTCAAGCCCTAAAACAAACAGAGGGGACTCAGGGAGCCACGCAACCCGCTGCACGTCCACCTAATTTAGCCCCGGAGCTGGGAGAACCGTGGGGCACAGAACTGGGCAGGAATGTACGGGTGGAACAATAGCCACCTTTAAATGTCACACGCGTTCTCTCCAAAAACAATGCCCGTGCAATTTGTATGACAGACCGACCTCCCAACGCAGACATTTAACCCCCTCTTTTCAGAGCGGAATGCCAGGAATCAGCCAGGCGATTGTGGGGCTCCTTTGACGGGAATCTCGGAGGGATGGTTGGGATCCTTTGATGCTTTTTCCCTGTTTATCCATGAGAGAAGGCACCATGAAAAGTTGGGGTGCGCTCGGAAGCGCCACTTGTGTGGGATCCATCTGTATGGCTGATCATAGGCTTTGTGCCATTGAGATGAAAAAGACACAGAATTAATTGCAATGGGTGATAAAAGAAACGTGTTAAATTAAATTAAAATCAAAGCCACAATGGGTGACCGGTCAAGGTTCCTTTGCCCCAGGTTCCTTTGTTCCTTTGCCCCACTTCTAGTGGCAACACTAGACATATCAAGAAAGAGGAACTGATTCAAGAAAGAGGAACTGATTTTAATGAGACTGTTCTAGAATAAAGGCATGTATCTGTCATAAAAAGGTCCTGATTTCTTGAAAAACAAAGGGTACAATTCTTGATTTGTGAAACTAGAACAAATCAAACCTACCATTGTAATAGACAGAACAAATTGCTCCCTCTCTTCCTCCCCCGTTCTCACTCTCTCCTCTGTCCCCTTTCCTCTCACCTTTTTTCTCCCTCCTATCTTTCACCCTTTCCCTGCATCTATATTTCTTCACCCCTTTCCCTCTCTTAAAAAACTGTGGCAGCCCATGACTTGAGCATCAGTATATTTGAACTCAGTCACATCCTGTGCCACTATTTACCACCATCGGAAGACAAGTCATTCCTGGAATCAGCAGTATATTTTGGTTCCTTTCTTGTTCAGATCCTGATGCACCAGCTGCTTTACTGGCTATGTTTGGTGCTGCAGGTGTAACATTGTCTTAGTTATGATGTTTTCTCTCTGATGTGTCTACTGTCAAAGGGAGTGTGGTCACGCTAATGCACAGGGTTGGGGTGGGCTGATGCTGGTAGTCTTAGTTTGGGGTGGAGGAGGGGGGTGGATAGTTATGGTTGTGTGTCTGGAGAGGTTGAAGGTGTTTTGTATGTGTGGGAGGGGATTATCACGGTCTGGGGGGGGGGGGGGTTGCTGTGTGTGTGTGTGTGTGTGTGTGTGTGTGTGTGTGTGTGTGTGTGTGTGTGTGTGTGTGTGTGTGTGTGTGTGTGTGTGTGTGTGTGTGTGTGAAAGCATCTGAGATATGGGAAATAAAAGACAGTTGCAGATACACAAAGTGCCACCATAACCCTCACCCTGCCCTCTCCCAGACTGCTTTGTGTACCTCAGCTGATTACCAGACAGGAAGTAACAATGGGGGACACAGATCAGCCAGGCCACAGCCTGGTGCCAGTCATCACACTACAGTAAAAACATCATATTTTTCAGGACTGGGATCTTTACTCCTCCGCTGAGAGAAAAACACAAACCACAAAACAAAAGACCTGAATACTATACTACATGTATGTACTACACAAGGGCATGTTGTTCATGTTGTCTAGCAAGAACGAGCTCAGGTACACCTTGTAACCGTGTCAATATACAGTACCAATCAAGTTTGGACACACCTACTCATTCCAGAGTTTTTCTATAGTTTTACTATTTTCTACATTGTAGAATAATAGTGAATACATCAAATCCACAAAATAACACATACGGAATCATGTAGTAACCAAAAAAGTGTTAAAACCAATCCAAATATATTTGAGATTCTTCAAAGTAGCCACCCTTTACCGTGATGACAGCTTTGCACACTCTTGGCACACTCTCTTTGCACACTCTCTCAACCAGCTTCATGAGTTAGTCACCTGGAATGCATTTCATTATTTAAATTTGATTTAACCTTTATTTAACTTGGCAAGTCAGTTAAGAACAAATTCTTATTTACAATGGCGGCCTACAACGGCCAAAGGGACTGCAGTGACGCCTCTTGCACTGAGATGCTGCGCCACTCGGGAGCCCACAATTAACAGGTGTGCCTTGTTAAAAAATTAATTTGTGGAATTTCTTTCCTTCTTAATGCATTTGAGCCAATCAGTTGTGTTGTACAAGGTAGGGCTGGTATACAGAAGATAGCCCTGTTTGGTAAAAGACCAAGTCCATATTATGGCAAGACCAACTCAAATAAGCAAAAAGAAACGACAGTCCATCATTACTTTGAAAGTTTCTTCAAGTGCAGTTGCAAAAACCATCAAGCACTATGATGAAACTGGCTCTTCAGGAAGACCCAGAGTTACCTCTGCTGCAGAAGATATTGGAGTTAACTGCACCTCAGATTGCAGCCCAAATAAATGCTTCACTGAGTTCAACAGACACATCTCAACATCAATCGTTCAGAGGAGACTACGTGAATCAGGCCTTCATGGTGGAATTGCTGCAAAGAAACCACTACTAAAGGACACCAATAAGAAGAGACTTGCTTGGGCCAAGAAACACGCGCAATGGACCTTAGACTGGTGGAAATCTGTCCTTTGGTCTGATGAGTCCAAATTGGAGATTTTTGGTTCTAACTGCCGTGTCTTTGTGAGACGCCGAGTAGGTGAACGGATGATCTCCGTGCGTGTAGTTCCCACCGTGAAGCATGGAGGAGGAGGTCTGATGGTTTATTGTTTCAGTGGGGAAGAAAAAAATAGGAAAAACTAAAATACATGTGCTCCTTTGATTGGATTGACAGGTCGGAATTAGTGGCCTAGGTATGCATGGTGATGCATGGGAGGGACAGGGGTGAAAGGAGAGGAGAGGGGGGTGGAGGGGTGTAGTAGGGTCTGTGTAGAGGGTGGGGTGGATCCAAGGGGAGAGGGCCGGTAGGGGGGCTTCTGTTGGGCTCTGCCCAGGTCTCAGGCTTAGGGCCTCCTGCAGATTTGACTGACAGGGGGAGGTCCAACACCCTGGGGCACAACTACCATTTGATTATCTTTTTTCTTTCTTTTGTACAACTAATTAATTTACTATTTTTCCATTTTACTTCACAGTTTCAGAATCAACTGCTTTGGCATACAATGTCAAACTAAACGCGGCAGATCTCAAATTAAAAACAATGAGACAGAATAACCAGAGAGTAGGAGAGATGGACAGAGAAGTTGACAGATAACTGTGCTGATGCAATGTTAGGTGGTTTGGTTGGCGTTTCTTCCTCTTGACGGCTGGGTGGGTTGGCAACAAGCCCCCAGTGTCCGGTCTGGGGCGTGAAGTCACTAGCTCTGCTGGTCAGCTACTACGTACCTAGCGGTGGCAAAAGCCCTTGTCTGCCCTAGAAAGCCTATGTAAATTAAGATTGCCAGAACGGCCCCCCCTAAAACATGTAGATGACCGTTTTGGGCTCAAATGTTGTTTTTTATAATCGCTACTGTGAATTATTTTAAAGTTCACTACAAATAGTGATATTGAATTAAATAGTGATCCATTTCCGACTACTACATTTGTCGTCACACAGGACCACGTACTGACACAGACCAATCATGGGCCGGCAGGCTACAAGGAGGTTCGCGCCCTCATGCACAGATCTTTGCACGTGCACTTAAGGGGGTGTGGTGTGCTATCCAGATGACAGCGCAGAGTCAACGAGCCTGTCAAGTGGAGATGGAGGGGCTTGACCAATGTCTACGGGACTGACAGAGAATGACAGAGCAGAGAACAGAAGATGGACATGGAGATGGAGGATTGTCCTCACACTATGTTCGAAATATCAAATTGGTATGCAATTATAATTGAATAAGTAAATGATGTATCAATTCCAAAACTACATCGTATGTCCAAGATGATTTTTTATGATGACAAAATGGTGCAGTTGCACAAATGATAAAGATAGTCTATAATCATATAAAAATAGAGATAAAATAATATAGTCCACTTTTTTCTCATGGGGTAATCCAATCTAGCCTAGTTGTGATCGGTTGTTGTGTTTTCAGGTGGAACAATCATGGTCATATGATATCCAGACTAGATAAGGTACTCGCGCGCACTTCACTTTAGTTAATTTGAGTCTGATTTTACAAAGAGAGTGACCATGCCGGCATGTTCTGTATTTAACTGTACTAATCGTCACTCGAAAGAGTCTAATCTTCATTGACTCTCTCCGGCAGGATGAAAATGACTACATCGACCATGATCCTTTGCTAGTTAAGGCCACTTTCATCATGAACCTTAGCAATTTTTTGGTGCCGCTTAGCTCCATTCAGCAATATGGCGCGTTTCAAATTCAAATACTTCCGGCTTCATATGCCATCGGGAGTTTTCTTTAGGATGACGCCAGCGCTATCACTATCTGCTGGTTTTAATGTCTAATGGTTTGGCGTTGAGACAGGGGTGTAGCATGGGGGGGTACTGAGGCACAGGGGCAGCTGTCAGGCCCGTTAAGTGGAGAGGTCCGTTAGCGAAGCCCCTGTTAATTAGTGTTGGGTAAACTAATTTGGTCCAATCAGGTTGGCGGGCCCTCAGCGAGTATGACCTCTGACCCCTGGTGACACAGGATACAATAGGGTTAAGGTCACACTCGCTGGCTGGCCCTTATTACTCTCCATTACTCAGATTACTCACCACTCACTGGGCTCTGCTCTGCTGGGGCAGGAAGGGGGGGACAAACAGCACAGACTTACAATGAACCGGTTCTGTCCCTCCGAGCACTGCCCTGATGTAGGGTCAGACCACTCACTGATATTATAGCTGCTAAGGTCAAAGCCTCTCTCACCTGATGTGAGACAGGAGCCCCCTCCTTAAAACCCCTCAATCCCCAATCACCTCCCTGAGCTGCTACTACCACTCCATCCTGAAATCATCACATAGCCCGCCCCCATCTCTGTGGCCCCCAACCCTTCTCCCTTTCCTTCCCAGTCCACTCCTCATCATTAGGACATGCTGGGTCTCCGCTGCCGTTTGGGTAGACTCATCAGCTGGCTGCATTATCTAAGGACCTGTGTGGAGGGGTCACACAAACTAACTCAGCTCCTGCTGGGAACTCAGCCAAACTAATATACACACACACAATCACACGGTCAAGCATACACGCACATAATTACAAAAAAAATACACAGAGGCATGCACATGTGCACATTGCCACAAGCATGCATGCACTCGCACAGGCACACGCGTGTTCTCCTGCTGGGAGACGATCCCAACAGTACCAACAATGTTAGCTCCAAATCAACAAGCTGACTGCACAGGGCGCTCCACCCCTTCCTAAGACCACCGCAAAAGCTCCACTTGTGGTAACCCATCCCCATTCTTAGCCACAACATCACTTTCATTTTCCCTAGGAATCTATTCAAACAAATTAAACGTTATGAGAATTATTTCTCAGTTAATAGGGGATTCTCCGACCCCCCTCCCCGGAAATAAAAAAAAGTTGCCTATTTGAACCCACTTGGAGTCAAAATACAGGAAATCTAAATTAATTCTGAAAGTCAAACACATCAAAATGTAAACTTTGTGTCAAACACCATAAAGTCAATGTATGGACTTAGGGAGCAGCATTTCATCTATTCGCCCTCTGGTCTCTGGCTCAGTGACTCAGTGTTCTAATGACATGTCCATTCTACATCGCTGTGGGTTAGTGGTGTTCTTTGGTGTCAGGCTGCACATTCTAAGCCACCAGCGTGGCTTTAGCATTTGGCTTGCATCACAAGTCACTACAAAAGTATACCGTTTCCATGTGTATGACTTTCAGCTTACTACCTAAACCTTCTGAGAGATGGGCTACAAGGGAAACAGATGGACACAATTTATCCTTCGCAGTATTGTAGCTTATGGGCAAAATAAAAAAGTGAAGCTTCATGCAAAATAAATAAAGTTAAACGTATAGTTTAAAATGGTATGTGGCTATCTGACAGCAAAATAAAAGGTTACATTTGACCTGACTCCAATCCTTATTGCCAAAGATGTAAAGGACTGGCACCACTTCTGTGAAATTCCAAGAATCCCACACAAACCTATCACATGAAAAGGAATACTCCAAACAAAACTAGTAAGTCACCATTTATTTAAACTAAGCCCTAGCCAATTACAGAAGAATAGGCTAAATAGTAGAGACGAACACAGACCCATGCAGGCGCTGGGAATGTAGAGGCATGGCGATGGACTCCAGGGGCAATTTAGCTATGCCCCCTGCCCCCCTCCTCCTCCCTCCTCTAGCCAAAAGAGGTTGTTAATTTGTTGCGCTTGACCCCCGGCATTGTGCCCACTGTGTATCTAGTTTGTAAAAAAGTGCTTTTATCTGCTCTCTAAATATGTCTGAGCTCAAAGGGTTATGATGCTTTTATATCAGCCGGGAGGGGGACAATGGCAGGGGCTCGCCCTGATCCACCCCACACCCCCCTCTGCTCTCATACACACACACACACACTGTCCCCAAGCCCACCCCCCATACCCCCCTCTTGGCCCTTTTGGCTTCTGTTTGTGTCCCCTCTGTCTGAGGTCACCAGGACAGCACCAGGACATTCCACACCCAGCCCCTCTGCTCTGCTCAGCCAGCTGGAACGGAACAGAACAGCCCGCCACCATGTATTGAAAACACAAAACACCATCCAGTCTCGCTATAGTAACGGCTATCCTCTAACTAACAACAGCTCAACATTACATTTCAGATTATGCCGATTATGAGCAAAGTGGATTTCTATAATGGATTACAACAATAGACTATGCCATTTAGCAGAATCTTTTATCCAAAGTGACTTACAGTCATCGTACATATATTTTACACATGGGTGGTCCCGGGAATAGAACCCACTATCAAATAGAACAACACCTCACAGCAAAACTCCCCTATCTGACCTAAATAACTCGTATGCATATGTATCTGTACTGGTGTATGTATGTTTTTAACTGAAAGATGCTACTGAATGTAAATTAAATATATGAACATGGAAATGTAGTTATATGAACGTATTTGGATGGAGGCCTAAAGTAATGGGTCTCTCTTGTTTTTCTCAGTGTTGTGTCAGTAGAACCTGTTTAGTTTATGTTGTTCTTATTAAAAATGTGTGTAGTTCAGTCCTTGAGCTATTCTTGTCTATTGACATTCTGTTTTATGTCATGCTGCATGTTTTGTGTGGACCCCAGGAAGAGTAGCTGCTGCTTTGGGAACAGCTAATGGGGATCCTTATAAAATACGAAATGCTATCCGGGCGCTGCAGGTGCCAAGCTTTTTCCACATTTTGTTAGGTTACAGCCTTATTCTAAAATTGATTAAATTGTTGTTGTTTTCCTCATCAATCTACACACAATACCCCATAATGACAAAGCAAAAAAACGTTTGCACATTTATTTAAAAAATGAAAAATGGAAATATACATTTACATAAGTATTCAGACCCTCTACTCAGTACTTTGTTAAAGCACCTTTGGCAGTGATTACAGCCTTGAGTCTTCTATGGTATGATGCTACAAACTTGGCACACCAATATTTGGGGAGTATATCTCATTCTTCTCTGCAGATTCTCTCAAGCTCTGTCAGGTTGGATGGGGAGCGTCGCTGCACAGCTATTTTCAGGTCTCTCCCGAGATGTTCGATCGGGCTCTGGCTGGGCCACTCAAGGACATTCAGAGACTTGTCTCGAAGCCACTCCTGCGTTGTCTTGGCTGTGTGCTTAGGGTCGTTGTCCTGTTGGAAGGTGAACCTTCACCCCAGTCTGAGGTCTTGTGTGCTCTGGAGCAGGTTTTCATCAACGATCTCTCTATAGTTTGCTTCATTTATCTTTCCCTTGATCCTGACTAGTCTCCCAGTCCCTGTAGCTGAAAAACACCATGCTTCACCTTAGGGATGGTGCCAGGTTCCCTCCAGAAGTGATGCTTGGCATTCAGGCCAAAGAGCTCAATCTTGGTTTCATCAGACCAGAGAATCTTGTTTCTCATGGTTTGAGAGTCCTTTAGGTGCCTTTTGGGAAACTCCAAGCGGGCTGTCATATGACTTTTATTGAGGAGTGGCTTTCGTCTAGCCACTCTACCATAAAGGCCTGATTGGTGGAGTGCTGCAGAGATGGTTGTCCTTCTGGTAGGTTCTCCCATCTCCACATCGGGTCCATGGTCACCTCCCTGACCAGGGGCCTTCTCCCCCGATTGCTCATTCGGCCAGGCGGCCAGCTCTAGGAAGAGTCTTGGTGGTTCCAAACCATTTAAGAATGATGGAGGCCACTGTGTTCTTGGGGACCGTCAATGCTGCAGAAATGTTTTGGTACCCTTCCCCAGATCTGTGCCTCGACACAATCCTGTCTCGGAGCTCTACGGATAATTCCTTTGACCTCAAGGCTTGGTTTATGCTCTGACAAACCATTTCTGTGCACGGGGCATTGTCATGCTGAAACAGGAAAGGTCCTTCCCTAAACTGTTGCCACGAAGTTGGAAGCACAGAACCATCTAGAATGTCACTGTATGCTGTAGCGTTAAGATTTCCCTTCACTGGAACTAAGGGCCCTAGCCCGAACCATGAAAAACAGCCCCAGACCATTATTCCTCATCCACCAAACTTTACAGTTGGCACTATGGATTAGGACAGGTAGCATTCTCCTGGCATCCGCCAAACCCAGATTCGTCCGTTAGACTGCCAGATGGTGAAGCGTGATTCACATATATACAGTGTACCATCCCATGTTCACTGGGCAGTTGTATAAATGACCCAATGTATGCTATGATGTAGACCACAAGTAGTGTTGTATCCATTCTGTACATTGAACAGCAGGCCTTGTCTCTCAGGTAGAGCAAGTGAACACCAGGAACACCTGTATGAGGTGTTGTGTAATGAGAGGCCTGTGAGATGTGTGTTTGTGAGGTACGTATGAGTTGTGCGCATGGGTGTGTGTTTGAAGTAGCTTAGGAGTGTGTAAATTTGAGGTACCATATGTCTGTGGGTGTTAGGTGTGTATGTGAAATGTGAGTATGTGAGTTATGTACGTAAATGTGTGTGTGTGTGTGTGTGTGTGTGTGTGTGTGTGTGTGTGTGTGTGTGTGTGTGTGTGTGTGTGTGTGTGTGTGTGTGTGTGTAATGAGTGGTTCAGAGGAGCTGTGATTATTCTCGCCTCCTGCAGTGCGGGTCCTCCGGCTCTGTGGGCCCTAGAGAAAGCGCCCTGTATTTAGCGTGTGGGAACGCACATTCTGCCCCTTATCGCTGCATTGTTGCAGTCTCTCTCTTTTCTTCTCTTTTTTTAACTAATTGAATTCTTGACTCCTGAGCCACAGGCCCAGCCTGAGAGAGACAGAAGAGAAAGACATGAATTTCAGGCTTTTTCTTGCGGTTGAGTGGGGCAGAGCAGTGGGGGTGAAATTGGAGTGGGGGGGCTGGAGGGGGCGTCTCCCTGTACTTTGATACTAGAGGTCAGAGGTCAGCCTCCCTCCGTGGTGAGAAAGTGGCGAATCGGGGCGGTTTATCCAACAATCATTTTCTTTGGAAACTTTCAAAGGCATTGCCCCTGCAACATCTTTGTAGTTGTGCTTGAGGAATTCTAGACAAAACAAACCCCAAAAAAGCGCCCCTTTCTCACCTCTCCTCAGGGTAGCTTCTCCCTCCAGTGGCTTCCAGCCCCCTCTCCTTTACGAGTGGTCAGTGTAACCCCCCCTCCCTCCCCCACCCCCTAGTCTTCCCGACATACATTGTGTGCCTGCATTTTGGCGCTGAGAAATGGATTGATCTCATTGGCTCTTTGACACTGAGCATCAAACCCTAATTGGTCCTTTGAAGTAGTCTGTTATTGGCTATCCCTTGCTGCTCACCCTGTAACACATGCACACAGGTGATTCTCTGGGTGTGTGAGTGACAGCTTTTGTGGTGACTCTCTCATGAACACACAGTTATCTGATTAACTGATTAACACCAGAGTTCCAATCAATCAATTTATCAAATTGTATTTGTATGGCTGAAGTTTTTCAAATAAGCCTATATTTGTGACAAAGTGTCAGACTTAAACCCACAATGAAAGAGCCAAGGTGACAATGGCAAGAATTCCCTAGGAGGGACAAACCTAGCTTTCATTACATTGGTCCTAGACCATTTCCTTACTCTTCCTACAGAGCAACACAGCAGCAGTAAACAGCACCACAACTCAACGCAACAACCTATGGTAGGAAATCCAATCAGCTGTGACGCCATGCTCTCTCCCGTTGAATAGTGACCTGCCTCGGCAGCTCCAGCGCCCAAGACTCAACCTGTTCGTTCTTGTTGGCCCAAGCCTGTCTGCAGGAAACACCTCAGTCAACTATTAACCACCTGCCCCGCTTCCTTATAATTCAAAAGCACATCACCAAGAGTGGAAAGTGAGGGTGAGAAGGGGAAAGAGAGAGGAAAAGAGAGAGACAGAGAGCGAGAAGACCAGTAACTGAACCCATTTTCACCCTCAACCTCTATCACTAATACAGCAAGTCCTCATATCTAATGTGTAGTACGGGGTTGGGGAGTAGGTCTGTCCCTGATCATGTCAGAGTCAAAAAACCTCTTGGACATGGACCCAACAGAGCCCAGGCCTATTCCAGTAACCACGTGCCATATGAGGTGGGCCTCTGGACACATACAGTATCCCACAGCGTGGTGTGGAAAGATACACTTGATTGAGAAAAGCAATCTGAGAGAAAAGGCCAGGGCCAGATTTACTGCTGGGATCAATCTCGTCCAGCGCAGGCAGGGACAACACGGAGCCGCATCAGCCTTGGCATTTCACTGCGGCCACAATACACCTCTCTGTAATCCTCTAACAGACCTTGAGGTGATTTTCACTGTAAAACGAGAGAGAGGGAGATGGAAAACAAGGGACACCGAGAGAGGAAGATTACACAGAGAAAGGGGGAGCGGGGAGGACGAAGAGAGGGAGAGGGAAACATTTCAAAGCCCCCAGCCTGAACACTATGGTCAATATAAAAAAGAGCAGTGGCAGTGTAGCAGAGCGAAGGGATGACCATTGGGTAATAGCAGTATAGAAGTGGTACTATTGACAACAGAATATGGATATGACCATTGTTGGTTAGCATACACTCAATGACATGACAGCATAACAGATACTGTGGGAAAGCATCTCTAGAGGAGTAGTGAAGCTACAGTACGGTAGCATCGCTACAGCAAGGCATAGCCACGTTAGCAATAGTATGGCAACCCCCTGTCTCCTGCTGCCCCCCCTCTCTCTACTCATTAGATTTCTTCATTTTAGAAATGTATGTAACCTTTATTTAACTAGGCAAGTCAGTTAAGAACAAATAGTTATTTACAATGACGGCCTACCCCAGCCAACCCAAACCCAGGCGATGTTGGGCCAATTGTGCGCCGCTCTATGGGACTCCCAATCACGGCCGGTTGTGATACAGCCTGGAATCAAACCAGGGTCTGTAGTGACGTCTCTAGCACTGAGATGCAGTGCCTTAGACCGCTGCGTCACTCGGGAGCAGGGACAATTACATTGACAACACAAGGGGCTCCATCTCTCTCTCCCTACAACACCAAATCAAAAACATGGCACCACCACCCCGTCGCTTTCGACTGTCCTTTAAAACAACATTAAACCAACTTTAAATTCCATGGTTAAACCATGTCATGCAACACAGTTGGAAGAGTGGAAAGCTGTACAAAAAAATAGTTGTTTATCAGATTTATTTTGAGCCATGTCCTTAGTGACAAGACCTGTGTCATGCAATCACTTAAAATGTATTGGCGGTACCATCACATCACTGACTCTGGCTATGACATCTCTCTCCTTGTATCCCCCTAGCTCTAGGAGTGATCAGTTTGAAGGGGTAGGTGAGTTTATAGGTTTATCAGTGAGTTGACACCTTGATTCCAAGGGGCCTTTTAATTAACCAGGTCATTGGCCAGTGTGTGGAAGGAGCAGATCCATTATCAGGGGGCAGCAGGCTGAGGCACGGCTGCTATTTCAGCCAGCAAATTGGAGAATTAATGAAGTGGATAATCGCCCCGTACTCTCAGAGCTGACGTCCTGGCTGAGCAGACAAGGCCACCGGGGCTCAGCGTGAGTGTGTGTCAGTGTGAGAGTAATATATACTGAAGGAGTGTGTATGACAGAGCGAGCGAGTGAGTTCATATTGTCCATGACC
This sequence comes from Oncorhynchus kisutch, assembly GCF_002021735.2. Classification (NCBI taxonomy): domain Eukaryota; kingdom Metazoa; phylum Chordata; class Actinopteri; order Salmoniformes; family Salmonidae; genus Oncorhynchus; species Oncorhynchus kisutch. Next base: position 41,248,035 of record NC_034184.2, read on the forward strand.
CTGTCTGTGTGTCTCTAAAATAAAAGTGTGTTTGTGAAGTTGAGTTTCTGTACTGAATGAATGTATGGCTGAGGGGACAGGGGTCAATGAGCAGACACAGCCAGTCTCACTACAGTATCACAGTCTTCCAGGTCTACCCCATTTCTATTCCAGTCAATGAATGGAAATGGAATGCATGAATCTGAACAATCTACCCAGAAGATGATGGGTGTCTCTGATCGCCTGAATTGAACGGAGTTGACCCAGGGCCTGTTATCCGAGGGGAGCTGCTCTCTGTGATCGTGACTCATGGTGTTTCCACTCTGCTGCGGCTTTAAGGCCAGTTTGACGGATCAGCTGCCTGCCGGTCTGGGGCAAGTGGTGAAGCAGGGATACTGTTACAACCTTGTGCGTCTGTGTGTCATTAAGGGTGTCTGTTTCTCTCTCTCTCTCTGTGTGTGTGTGTGTGTGTGTGTGTGTGTGTGTGTGTGTGTGTGTGTGTGTGTGTGTGTGTGTGTGTGTGTGTGTGTGTGTGTGTGTGTGTGTGTGTGTGTGTGTGTGTGTGTGTGTGTGTGTGTGTGTGTGTGTGTGTGTGTGTGTGTGTGTGCGTGTGTGTGTGCGTGCGTATGTGTGTGCGCGAGCAACATTAAGTGTGTGGGTGTGTACATGGCTGAGCAATCAAAGGGCCTATGAAGGCAACCCCGCTTTGCCTTGATATCCTGTTTTTTCACCTTTCTCGATCCCTCTTTCACTGTTCCCCAGACCACCTGAGGGAAAGAAATATCGTCCTATGCAGTAAAAGAGGACAATGAACCCACTGCTAGGGTTCATCTAGCCCCAACCTCGACCATCACCTAAACCCAAATTGGTGGCTGACAATTGTTTACATAATAATGGCATTACCGAAGCCAGTGTTGTACTGGACCATGGGGCTTGTCCTGAGAGGGCAGGACTCTCATATATGATGTTAATGTAGCTGTCCGACTATGTTGGAACATTCTAGGCATGTACGTACCTCTATGTGGGACTAATAGCCACAGACCACACCTTGTCATTCATGGGGATAGTGCCTCTGGGGCAGTTGGAAGACAATGTCCAAATCTAAAAGAAAACGTTAGGAAAATACTAACATTAAAACCATTGTAAATGTGATAAAACCATAGTTGTCTGTGGTTGACAGTTAATATGCTAATATGCCACAGGGTGGAACACACAGAGTTTCTGATGGAAATTTATTCGCCCAGCTTGCATTTGACACACACTCTTGGGTTGCCACCCAATGGGACACTGCAGTAGAGCTCTGTCAGCCAGTATGGTTTTAAAGAAACTGACACATTATGTGCTAGCACACTAGTGTGTGTCTTACCCGGGCTGTTCTGTCTCTGGAGCCGCAGACCATCAGTCCTCCTATGCAGCCCGGGCAGTTCACCTCCTGCTTGTGACCTGAGTACTCTACAGAGAATCCATTCCTCCTGTGGTGCACCAGGATCTTACCATCTCTGTAAGAGACAGATAATAGTTCACCATAACAGACGTGAGTGTGCTTCTATGGCCGTGGGTCTGCAGTAGTGATGATGCTTCTATTTTCGTTAGTCTAAATATGTTCACAGCAGGAATGGCATATGAGTACTGAAGCAATATGCTGGACTGAACTTCAACCACTGATAATATTCCTTCCAGGAATTTGGGTCAAGGCGATTATTGCTTGTTTACCTTCCTCCACTAACGAGGTGCACACTCCGATGTCTGCAGCCTGAGACAGATACAGCACATCCCCATCGAGGCTGTATCCATGGCAACAAGCTGTGGGGGGGGGGGAACACACAATCGAAACATTTGTTTTTCTACACCTCACTTCAGACTTCACGGATTGAGGTGACACGATGACTAAAAGGAGATAATGATCCTCCCTTTAGTTGAAACCTTGTCAATTGCACAACCAGAAGGGAACACTTTTTAAAGTCATCTAAGGATGGACCGTAAGCCAACCATTGACTCTCTGGATAGGGCATAGCTGTACTCCTAATGAGCTTCTCAGCCCCAACATCGAGAACTATAAGCTATTCAGCAACCATTTTTCAATTACATTAACACCTAAATATCTAATACCATTTACTTGTACACAGCTTTATGAAAACAAACTAACAATAGCGCTACAGGAACTCATTGTAAATTATTTCTCCCTAACCCTTCACCTTGCCAATCCCTGTCGTGTGTTCATTGGGGCTAGAGATGAGATGGATTAGGATAACTACACTATGTCACCATGAGGCCAAAACTCACAAACAAACTCACTTAATCCTCCATTTGAGCGTGACTTCCTTTCTGCAGATCCCATGGCACCAGTTCTGAGATACCTTCACTATGTCCTTCAGCGGGATGTGGAGATACCTGTAACACGGACAGTGATGTGATAACACAATTATAACCCCCGAAGAATAACAAATAAACATAACCGCCGAACAGACGATGCTCACAAACAATTCCAACATTGCATGACATGAATATCACACGGCATAGTGGGACACCTCAAACAGAACCATATTGTTTATATGCATGTTGCAATTAGGATCTAGAGGGGATAAGAGCAGTTAGAAAGATAAAAGACTGGTCAGACCTCAACTCAACAACGTCATCCAGGTCTGGGTTCCCAAAAGCATCGTAGCAATAAGATCATCTTAATTCCATTTACACTAAATGGACGAAAGATTATCTTAGTGCCACAACGTTTTGGGGAAAACCCAGTCCAGAAAAGTAGCATATGTATTCACATGTGTTCAGGAGGCTGTGCCAGAGGGGGTGGATACGGGCTGGAGGAAACAGCCTGCTCCTCTCACAGAGCTGAGGGATGTGGTATCCTGTAGCTCTCAGCAGGAATGCCAAGTTCATTTACACTGGCGTTAGGCTGCATCTCAAAGGAGACCCATGGTTCGATTAGAGTGGCTGTCACTGTGGCACATGGAGCTGTGCTGGGGGGAAGAGGCAGTGATGCCAGGATGGCTCAGGTCCAATTCACAATGTTAGGTTCTCTAGACCAGTCAGTCAGACTCCACAGCAGCAAGTGGGAAGAAATAGGCTATTTCTTACAATGAATGTGTCATGAAATACAGTGTCGCCGTGTCAACGTAACTACAGTCATTGACCGAGTATTTTATTCTCAGCATTTTGTAGCAGCATGACTGTGCGCAATAAGGAATGTGTTATTATGCAGCTATAACTGATTTATAAACGCTGTAAGACATATCTATAGCATGTAACCACCAGGCTATCTGCATACATTTTTACAAAGAAACAGAAACGTATTCCTGGGGCACCATACTGAAGCATTGTAGCCCATGCACTACATGCTACAGTGTTGCATAATGTTGCATCAAGGAGGACAAGTGGTGTGACAGACTGTAGCAAGCCGGGAAAAGATGTAAACAACGCTTGGGAATTCATGATGCTTACTTATCATGAAACGACCACTGTAGCCTACTGTACGAATAACAAATGTATTTCTTACACATGCGCTTCTTGTCATGACATTCCAGTGTTTATGAACTCTTTCTCTATCTTCCTCCTTACTGCGTCCCGATTAGCAAAATGGTAAACAGTTTTGCAAACTTGAGAAAGGCGACTCAAAGACTTGTATTCCAAATTTGACATGATGTGGTAGAGCACATCATCTGGTAACTGGAATAAGAACATTTTAAGTTCTTATTGAAGAAGGTTTCACTTTTCCGTTTATGTGTTGCCCTGTATATTTCTCTATGAGGTGTATTGCCTCTTCTGTGGTAGTAAAAAAAATAGTTATAATAATAGCGGTAAACGGTATTCCGTGTTTTCAGAGCGCGTTCAATAGAGAAGACACAAGAAGCCATTCCAAAACAGTAACAGCAGAGCACGCGATGACGTCGTGCAACGTAGTGGCGTCATACACCTATAACCTGTTGCTCTGACAGGGTACATGTATAACGTAGCAGGCGTGAAAGAAACGCATGAAACTAGATCGCCTACCTACTGGTTTTGACGAGAAGGGGGGGAAATACTGTCGGGGAAGTTCTGTTCTGCATGTTCAACCAATCCAGTAAATGTTAATAAGGATGGAGTGTTGCCTTGTTAACGTCCAAAGGAAGTCCTGTCAAAGGCTCTTTCCATTTATCCTGAAAACAGGAACATCCGGCTGTTGGTGACATAGCAAAGGCTAGGGTATATGAAATTAAATGTCTCACTCGCCAATTATTATATTGCTTGTATTTGCAACAGTATAAGCAACAGTGACATGTATTGCTTTGCTATACTGTGGCATTTTGAGGTGTTGAAAACCTACACACACATTCCACAGTGCTCTATAGCTAACTGCTGTAACGTTTTGTTTTATTCTGCAGCTCTATTTACTAACTCTGAGTTTAATCTCGTCATTGCTTTGCCAGGTGGCCTCTTTGGCTGTTTCTCCTTGTCTTCACTGTTTTCTATTGGCTATTCTGGCATGGGCATGAGTTCCCCGGCAGCAGACATGCTCCGTGGCTTGTGGAATGCCCCTCAGTCCTTCTGAGGGGCTGAGGCATATTGACTGACCCAGTCTCTCTGATGTTTTTGTTGTGGGTTTTTTTTTTGTATGGAGAGCTTCTTGTCATTGCTGGCGGACCCCCATCTTGTCAGTATTTAAAGCTGTCATTGTCTGACATGTTTTTCTATTACAGCCACAATGGGCCCGTTTGATCAAGGGTTATATGGTATGTGATTGGCTGTTTGATCAGAGGTCATGGTGTGTGATTGGCAGAAATGCAGCTTCTAGGTGGCGCTTTCTATTTAGACCAAAGTGGCAGCGTAGCCTTATCTCATTCCGCGTTGTGACTGTGTTGCTCATAGAGAGGTGATGGAACTGAAACCAAGTTCCCTGCAACAACTGGATGGCGACCAGGTCAGACACAGGTGACCAGGTCAAACCACTATAGGACCATAGGAACCACATCCCACATCAACATTATGATTTAGAAAACATTGTGATTTAAAAAACAATATCATTGACTCTCTGTATGTATCTGACGAATACTGTTTCTAAGCTAAAAGCACCTGCGGTTCTTGGGATGATGCCAACTGTGAAATACTAGAATACTGTGAAAAAGAGTACTGTGGAAAAGGCTTTATAATGCAAGGACAATGGTTTCAAAAACGTTTTATTTTCTCTGGACAAGTTTGTATGCATTGTAAATCACGTGAGAACCACATATGTTAAATCTCTCTGCATGCAAAATATTGCTCCTTGTCACCTGCAGTTCTAATCTATGTCCAGAATTGAAGGTTATTCACCAAAAGCAATAAAGTACCAAAAGTTGTACAGTGGTGAAATTACTACTAATATCGACCATTCAACTGTCGCAAACCTCAACAGTTTCGTGTCACTAGCATCAATTTGTGCACATTCACATCACGAGGGTGCTCTAGCCTTCAGTTACAACAGGCAGCCCCAAAAGTCCTTGATCAGCTATGCATAACGGCACATCACTGAAATATGCAGATCGTTTCTTAGAGACGTGTCCTCGGTTGAAAGCTGCACACACTGAAAGGCCATGTCCCAAACACTGGGACATCTAAAAAAAAAACATTTATGGGTCGGGTCTCCAGCTGAACTGACATGGGTAAAAGGAAATGAAGAGGTTGGGAGGAGAGAGCTGGGGAGCAGAGGGGTACGCGGGGGGGGGGGGGGGGGTATTCCCTTTTGATCTTTTTAAGGCAGAGAGGGGGGACTCTCCCTGAGCAGGCAAACACATTTAACTGGTAATTGTTCAGATCATTCTGACAATCAGTCTTGGAAATGCATGGACAAACAAAAGTTTACAGCTCCAATTGGAAAAGTCAACAGGTCTCCCGGTAAGGCCCGTATAAACAAATGAAACGTATGAGTTGGAGCTCCTCTTTGATCAGTGTTTGCGTTTCAATTATTCAGCTTGGTTTGGCTGCTGGCTCTTCCCTAACATTGAAGGAAGAATAAGGACATGGATTTAAGGGGATCTCTGTCACATGGAAGGAAAATCAATACAAATAGTATTCTGGGTTCCAAGAATGAAATGAAGAAAATGGGAGTTAACTGTGCACTATTTCTGGACAGTGTCAAACACACAGAAAGCTCAAACCCACTTGGTTATTGATTGCTGCTTATTGTGGTTTTCCTGTTGTTGTTTTTTTGTAATATTCTCTATATTTAGAAAAGTAGATGGCAAACATACCTGAGACCTCAGTATGAGTCTCCTGATCAGGAAGATAATAAAGGAAAGTTTGTGGTATTTGATCTCACACAAAAGTTTTACTTTTTTAAAATTAAGATATATTTAGATGTTATGAGTTTTTTTTATCAGGGCAGTTTGCAGCAGTTCTGCATAGGGAGGCAGGGTCGTGCTCCTTGCTCACCCCTGCTATTCTCCTGTCTCAGCGGGGGGGTGGGGCTAAATTGCTCCCTAAGCAAATGAAGAAGGTAGTTCTTGTTTATCTGGGGTTAAGGACGATGGTTGTGGCTCAATAAAAAACGAAAGAAAGCAATTTTACCCCCTGTTTCTGCAGCAGAATTGCTCTGCATTTGCAAGGCTTCACAGGCTACACAGAAGGTGCGACTTTTCCCACAACGTACTCCTTCCCCAGTGTCTTTTGGGACTTTAGAGTCATAGGACCAACACAGAGCTGTAACAGAGTGGGCAGACTAGGGAGTCACTACAGAGAGCCCAGGGGGACAGAAACCCTGTTAATCCATCATGGAAGGACTCAATCAGATTAATGTCAAGTTTTGTGAATAGACCTTTTAATTCAGTCTTCAAGTATGGAAGAGCATTTCAACTCCTAAGCACTGACTTAACAATTAAGATGTGAGGTTAGATACGGTAAGATATAGTAAGGCGTAAGAAAGAAAGGGTGGGGGGGGGGGGGTAAAATCATGACCATAGAATAAAAAAGGCATTTGGGATAATGATCCTCCCCAAGACAACAGAATTCAGTCAACATTGAAAAATAGTTGTATGTTTTTTATTTTATAAAATGACAGCCTAGGAACAGTGGGTTAACTGCCTGTTCAGGGGCAGGACAACAGATTTGTACCTTGTCAGCTTGGGGATTCGAAATTGCAACCTTTCGGTTACTAGTCCAATGCTCTAACCACTAGGCTACCCTGACGCCCCAGAATCAGATACAGTAAATCTTAGACATAAATGCTCTGGACTTTCAAATAAGGGACATTACCAATTTGAATCTACAATGAACAGACTCCTTGAAGTATAAGTTGCCAGTGAAGCCTGCCATGCTGCTCTTCACTGAGTTCCATAATTAGACTTTGCTCTGGCATACAGAGCTCAACCAGAAGGCCTTACTATGCCTTAAGTAGAACACACACCAGAACGATGGACGGCCGAGTGCAACCGAGTGCCTCTAACCAGAATATCGGACGTCATTTTCTGTTCATTTTTCGAAGATTCTACACACTCGGTAGGTGGTCCTTGTAACACACAGTGGCCATATCAAGATACTGAATAGCTGCCTGCTGCGCTTGGCTGCCCCTCATTCTGATAGGTGTGGGTTTTTTACAGAGATGCATCACCAGGTCTTGTTCTGCCATGCAGAGCTGCATCAAGAGACCCTTCTGTAGCAAGATATTTCTGCTTAGTCTGATATGGGGGAGCAAGAGAAGCAGAAGGGTTCAGAAGACATCTTGGAAAGAAATGAATCCCTGGAGACACTGTGGCCAAGAAGTTGTCAGAACCCAACCTCCCTCACTCAGCACAGCTCTCCACCCATGAGGACACCGTCCACAAACAAACACAAACACACACCGGGGCTGTCCAATCAGATTATAAACACACACAACGGGGCTGTCCAATCAGATTAAGCCCTGAGGTGTTAAAGGAGTGAGATGAAAGAAAAACAGCCGTCTGCACACAAAGAGACACAGACAGTTACTGAACCTGGAGAAACCAAAGCCTTAAACAAACACATTGCTATCATCTCTGAGACAGTTACTGAACCTGGAGAAACCAAAGCCTTAAACAAACAGATTGATATCATCTCAGGAGGACCAAGCAGAAGAAGACCAACACACTTCTATATGCTAAAGGGCTCCAACATCAGTGACCTGCTGTAGTCTTACACTGCTTGCTATAGAGTGCTGCTTGGCCTTCTAGGGGGATAAGAGTAGCATTTCAAACAGAGCAAAGCAGGAGGGAATCTCTTCCCAACTCTTTATCAAACTTTACAGATAGATATTTTTCTACTGCATGGTTGGAGGACAAAAACATTTCCCACTGTAAAGTTGACATTTCTAAGATCAACTCAGAGAAACGGCAAATAGAAAGACATCTCTCTTAACAACAGAGTTCAAGGGTTTTAGATGTCTGCATAAAGGGCTTGAAGGCTGGGAAGGGATGACCTTCTGTGTTACGTATCATCAGAATGCTTTTGTGATCCAAGTGACCTGTGCGTGTGCGCGTGGAGTGACTTAAGCCATCTCCAGTGTGTGCTTAATGACACTTCCACTTTCCAAGGCGGTTCAATGAGTGTACAACAACCACTTAACCAACAAGAGTTTAATATCCGTATTCTAATGTACATTTATTACACATTTTAAATAAATATCCCGTCATTAAAATTATTTGCACACATCCTCAAATAAAAATAGATTTATATATGTATAAAAACAGACAAACCAAAGGGCAACAAAATCAAAGGGAGTTTCCTACATGTCGATGCATTTTTACACCTCTAATTTAGTTAGAACTATAGCAAGAAACCTGTGATTATCAATGTAGCTGCCACATGTTCCATTGTGTGTCCTTAAAGCTCTGTTTGCTTAAACTGTGTTTGTCTGTATAGAATTCCAGAAGTAGCAGGGGCACACCACAGTGTTCAAAGCAGAGGTGCCGTGGCTGTGTGTAAGACTGAACGCGACATTACCCAATACTGAGCTCCTGAACGCAGCATTTATGCTTTGTGTGTGTGTGTGTGTGTGTGTGTGTGTGTGTGTGTGTGTGTGTGTGTGTGTGTGTGTGTGTGTGTGTGTGTGTGTGTGTGTGTGTGTGTGTGTGTGTGTGTGTGTGTGTGTGTGTGTGTGCGCGTGTGCGTGGGGTGTGTACTGTATGTGTCGCTGAACACAGCGTATTCTGGCAGTGCGGTCGATCAGGGCCCTTCAAGTCTCTTGGAGCAGCAAGTGTGAGTCCAAACAACTCTGAACCGTCAAACAAAAGTAAAAACACAACCTAAAATACAGAGATGATAAAAAGTCCACTCTCTACGAAGAGAGGTCAGCACCCCAAATGTCCGATGAGTTATGTGCATCTAGAAACAACTTAACACAGGTCAGTACTAAAAGTCTCAAGTACAAAAATAGACTTCTTATTTGTTTCTGTTTTCTTTACTTTCTGAAAAAAATTGTAAAAACTACATGTTAGGTATAGTAATGTTCAGTACAAAAACAAATGTCTCTAGAGGTTTTGGACAGAGGAGTTCATTTCAGCTTCAGTCAGTGTTTTTTCCTCCTCCTCTTTTCCTCCCTCTCTGACCCCCCTCAGCGTTCGGCTGAGAAGCGTGTGCGTTTAGTCCTGGGGCTGAAGGGGTAGTGGACGAAGTCAAAGGGCTTGTGCTGGGCCGGATGGGTGGGATGGGATCCCAGAGGCAATCGTTTCATAAAATGGACCTCGCGTTGGTGCTGCCGCGTTCGCGAGCCTTTCCGGGGGCGTCCACGTCTGGTGAAACCCATGTACCAGCCCTCGTAGCGTGCGTTCCTCAGCGCCGTGTAGTTATTCTCCAGGACAATCTCTGAGAAGATGCAGTCGTGGCCTTGCCCATTTCTCTGTGAAAGACAAACACGCACACACACACATACATACCAGGTCAGTCTGAGGTTCTGAAGGAGCTTTCGATGAAGATTTACAGATGGAAAATATCAGATGTATGAAGGCTATCCCGAACAGTATGTCCCTGCACACACACACACAAATACACATGCGTGCAGCCCTCCCCACACACATGAAGCATATGCTACAACCATTACAGGCCCAGATCAGAGAGGGGGGATGACAGTAAGCGATGAGTCTCCCCCCTCAGTAAACACAGAGACGCAGGCAGTGCACCAAGGACCACTCACGGGTCAGCAGCCTAAGACACCATCATAGGAGAAATACCTCAGGAGTTCAAATTCTTTATCAGCTTCATGTGTGGATAAACTAGACTAGTCTCCCTTCGGTACAATCAAATACATGGTTGACTAGCATCCATTCTATCTATCTCTACGTATTGAGAAATGGTCCGACAGGGTGGATTTTTTATTTTCCTGCTGGCTTCTACAGTGAGAGCGAAGGGAGTTTGTGCTCTTGTATTGTGAGCAGTAGCTAGGCCCTGCGTCCTCCCACAACCCCTCCAGCCCAAAATCCACTGGACTGTGACACGTCACACACCGGCAACAGTAACTTAGCTCAACGAGCTCAACCTAGATGGACAAAATGGGCTGTTAAAAATAAATCTAGCATTCATGCAGCCAGCTAGCAAGTGCAACATACACAAATATACACATAGCCATTTAAACACACACACACACAGGCTGTTGCTGGGCCGGTATGGCAGAGAGAGGCAGCTCAGGGCAGATGGTGCACCTGGCAGGGTTCTGTGGGGGGGGGGCGGAGATGGCAGCCCTGTTTATTAGCCAGCACAGCGAGAGAGGAGCAGAGACACCCTCGGACCCACAACACGTTACACAGAGGAGGAGACTTCCAACAACATACAACGACCCCTCTCACATGCAGAACCTACCAGAGGTGGACGGTTCTGGAGCCTAGCTCTAGAGAACCAACAAACAGAACCACGGCCACACTGAACTATGGTAAGAACTGTTGCAGACTGGCCATACAAAATCCACTGGTCTTAGTGAACTACAAACAGAACTACAATATAATCAAACAGTGGAACCACCGACGAAGAACCTCGAAAGCCCGAGCCAATGGAAAATGATGATAACCCTCAGTGGAGTGCTCAGAGGAACTGTTCGCTCTACCTTTCCGACCAGCTTCCCCCTCTTGTTCATGCAGATGTAGAGTCCTGTCTCTGCTCCTTTGATCCGCACGCGACTTCCAAACGTGTCCGTCTCTACGACGAGTTTGGCTGAGGAAACAAAGGAGTTTTGTTATCAACCAGGCGTTGCCACTATTAGTAATGGCACGTTGCTCGAAGACATCGTTTGGTTGATTCAGTTTATACTTTTATACGAGCAAACTCTATATATCATCAGACACACACACACACACACACACACAAAACCTGTGGGGACCATTCCTGAGGATTTACGCAAGCTTAAATTCTTGCAGAATGACAAAAACATGTGTACCTCAACTCTTTGAAAACTGAAGAGGCCATCCTGGAAGGACTATCAACTTTTTAAAAAAATTAAAAATCTTTACCTTTCTACTCACTTCACACATAAGCGCCACATTCATAGATCACGCTTGGAATCAGAAGAAAGAAAGCACATAAACAGAAGTGCGTTCAATGGTTTATCTATGTGTCTATGTGTACTGTAAGTCTCACAACTGCTTCTATGGTTGTAAAATAAGGAGGTGTGGGTTTATCAAACTCAAATGTGTTTATCTATGTTGTTGTGGCCTTCCACGGAGGCACGCCATGTCGACAAAGCCATTATAAATCAACTTTTCATAGGCTTACAAACCGTTATTATTCCCACCCTCCGTACCTACATGACGATGACACACACATTCATAGACCAACATTGGGAAGAATAAATAACCCATGGTGCATCTGGTAGTTTTACTACTCAGCCTCTATTCTTGTTAAAACAGATCAGAATTCAACAAATAGGACTACGGACATTTCAAAATGTTAGCCACTTGTACATCCCTTATTAGAGATTCTAACCCCTGTTTGATTCATGCACACTGTGGTCATTGAGTTACAGTTATAATCAGATGGTTGAACTAAACAATAAAAGCCACAGCTACAGACCCACACATACAAGCTGCTACCAGGGTAAAGGTGGCACTGGCACAGGTGACCGGAGCACCTCCACACCCCCTGGTGCAAACCACAAACACACACACTCAATAAACCACATTAGACAGGATACACACAGAGCCAAAGGTCCAGTTTGCGGCCAAATTATATTTAATTCTAAAACCATTTAATGGCAATAAAAAAATAAAACGTTTTATTTTAAAATAGAAATTCCAAGTCTGAACAAAATATCCATCTTTGTGAATATGCAAAGATGATTAGATAAATGTAGCCTGGCTGTCCAGGGGAAACTGTGCGTAAAATGCAAGCGGGCTAGTTGGAAATTCAGCGCGGTCTATTTTTCTTAGTGAGCTGGTCAGAGTAAAGAGAGAGAGAGAGCTATGCAGGAAATGTTCAGAATGTTAAGGTAAAATTATTTATAATGGTTCTTCCAGACATGCGTTTCTCTGGAGAATCACCTACAGCACAATATTCAATCCAATTTAAATTTGAGGTCCGCGGCCTCTTCTCAACAATACCTGATAGATACCGTGGCGTGTTATTTACCGTAAAAAAATAGAGAAAAACAACTTATGTTTAATGTAGTCGCTGTATTAGTTTACTAACCTCCCACTGTGCATAGATGTCAGTTCAATGACTAGTTTGTATTTAGGCCTACATTTGGTTGAGTTGTCAACGTGAAATCAACTAAAATGTCACCATGTCATTGGATTTATGTTAAAAGTTGGGTGAATAAATATATGAAATGCCCTTACTTTGATTCGTTTTTCACGTTAATTCAACGTCATCACATAGATTTTTGGGGTTGAAATGATGATCCAACCAGTTTTTACCCAGTGGGTTCTTGCACATGATTGTAATACAAAGACAATGGGCCTTTAGACCCTATATGCCTATATGCAAAGCCCAACACTGTTATATCCATAGGGCCTACGTTCATTTTAGTAAGTTAGTTTAGAGTTTTAAACTTAATGCATTTTGGTTAGTTAAAACTGAGAAAAAGTGTGAGGAACTTGAAACAAGTACACAAAGTTTGTATATTGGGCTTACCGTATACGTCTCCATCGTCTGCCATGGCGTTGATCTTCTTGTTGGGCAGAACCTGTACGTGCTTCCCGCTGGTTCGGCTGTAAAGCTGGTAGGTCCGAATTAACCTGCGGCTCACACGGTCCGTCACCTTGCTCTGTTCGCTTACATGCTGCGTGAAATTAGGCGAGGACTGATTGGTTACCTGTCAGAAATTAAATGTCATCACAATCAGTATTTTGAAAAAAATGGCCTCAATGTAGGCTAATTACAGTTGCCTATGTTTTAAGCAATAATTTCCTAATTTTGCTCTAAAACCAAAATAAGCCAATTTGGAAATATGTTTCCATTTTTCTTTAGGCCTAATAACGCACCACTTTATAAAATGCAATAGACCATAATGATTTAATCATAATGCCAAGGCCAACCGTTCCTTAAATGATGTATGCATAATTTGTAATGTAGGAAAACCTTGAACTGAAAAAGTGGGCGCAAGGTGCAACAGCGTGTGCGTAAAAGTGAGTGTAGGCAGATAGCGTGGTGTTAGATAGATACTAAACATGTCTAAAATATCAAATAGGCTATGCATAATACATGTTTAATATTTAACTCACAATAAAATGGAGCAAGTGGGCATATTAATGACTATCTTAAACGTTTCCCTATTTGACACTTAGCCATACGCCCTCGTGTCTGTTTCAAGAAACGACAGCTAAGGAACATTGATGGAAACTTATGGCCCTAATATTTGAACCCCAATAGATTTTTCAGACTTGCCTTTCCCCACGCGATGCCCCTTCTGTGCCCACGCATCCTGCGCGAGTGAAGTATGTTGGCAGATACCTGCCAAGCTGTGACGCGGGCGGCATGCAGCGCGCCCGCTGCCCCTTGCGCCTTGGGGCCCAGCTGATATGTTATATCACAAATGATATGACGATCCATCACCTCTCTCTCCCTCACTGCTCGCTATTATTACCCCGTGCTTTCAGTCCCAGAAACCATATGTTTTAACAATTTACATTTGATGTTCTACGAATTTTCAAGATGCTAAAATAACGACATGTCGTCCAATGAGATTTACAGTTTTGTCCAATAATGAATAAATCCACTGAGACTGAACCGTTTGTAAATTATTGGTAAATGAATCGAAAACGCGTGAGATATTTAAAATCATAATCAATCATTAAAATAAATGTTACATTTCAAATCACATGCATATGGACATACCTGAGCATAGTAGCAGAATGCAAAGAAGTGTAGGAACCTGAAAAAGAGAAACATAAATGAGTTATTATACATTAGGGCACGTAAATCACACATTAATCAACAGAAGGAGAATTGAGGGTTGCAGGAAATACTCACAGATAACTCAACTGGGATGGGAGGCGTCGCATGTTGATTGTGTTGATTGTTCCTTCGATAAATGCAGCTGACAGGGCTTGTAGTGTTTCAAAATCGAGGTTATTTGGTAAAGATAGGCTTTGTGAAACACTGGTTTCGGTTGCAATCCTCGCTCTTCAAAGACTTCATTAAAATCCCAAACGACCAAGGTTGGAGGACGTGGTTATATTTTTGTCGTTGTAAAAAAATGGGCTACATTTCACGTCAAATAAATGTCCATAGCCTGTTTTGAAAAGACGGACGCTCACGAATTATCGTCAACCTTGACAGTGAAATGCTAAACTGAAAATGGTTATTGATAACAATGATGAATGATTATTGATAAGTGTCTGTCTGTCGGTCAGGCGGCCCTCTAGTTTACCAACGTTTAAGTGCACTTAGAAAAGGTGCATTCAAGTTTTGTCAAAAGCGCTGGTGAGTTTTCTAATAATAAGAATACAAATGCAAAAGCAAACAAGGTCATCCTATGCCAATGAAGATGACAGTTCATTCGCTGTAATATTTATCTCTTTGTAATTCCTTCAGAGAATCCTCAGTAGCTATCTTCCAGTTTAGCCGGTTGTAGAGAGTTTATATATCGGGCTTCTCGGTGGTGGATAACGTGCGCGTCCCTTGCGTTCAGAACGGGTGATGTTGCCTCATTGATCGGTAGTGCAGGACTGGCGACTCTCCAGTCTCCCCTCCTCTCCTCCCATCGCAGGCTCCAATGTCAACCCCTTGTTCGCACTCACACCCCTGGTTAAAATGGAAGGACGATCTGCGAGGAACAAGCCCCCTTTTTCTGCAGAACAAAAGCCACCCCCCTCCCCCTGCATTTAAAACATATATTCACCTGAGGAAAAGTCAACACTTACGAGGAGAAACAGGAGGAGTCTTACATCCCCAGTGCGCAATGACGCTTCTGCGCCGAATTACCGAAGGAATTCATTAAATAACAAGAGTTAACGGAACGTTCCTGGTCATTTAACATATATTAAAATCTATTCCAAATGAAAGAGAAAAATTCAAACACAAATGTGCAATCTCTTTTAGTACAATGACCGCATATCATCAATGCAAATGATTTTGCTATAGTTTACAGCTAGATTATGGCTATAGATTTGGCCGGTTTTTCGTTTTAAGGATGAAACAGATGTGTCACTGGGATGAGTGCAGACTTGTAAAATGCGTATCTTGTGTATTGCCTGAGAAAAGTGAGAGACTGACATAATAACAGGATTACAGGCGATTAGCGTTTTTAAAACACCCCCTCCCTGCATTTGATAAAGGGAGCTGCATTCATCTCCAGTAGCCTACTTTAAGATAGAATCCATAATTGAAACAATAACAAAGAGCGTACTCCCCACCCCTGTTTCACCAAAAAGCTAAGGGATGGGGCTGGAGAAATCGAACTACTCTCACATTCATAGTCAGAGCTATGGATGCAAGGACTGTATAATTGACAAATGTATCCTTTTAACCATGTTTTGAGGCTATACAGTGTTTGTTTACATTTACGCTGTTTACAAAAATTGGAGTAAAACAAGTTTATATTTTGGGTTCTGATGGGGTACGACAGCTGAACAAAGCTCATGGGCCATTTATGAATTATATTCTTTAAGAAGCAATGGGTATATATCATTAATAGAAACACAAATATCACCCCCCCCCCCCCCCCCATGCTAAACCCCCTGGTATTGTAATGGTGAGTGGTAAGCATGCCCTGGGGGTATGATATTTGTTCTGTAACTTTCACACTCATCATTATTCACGACTCATTCAGGACTATCCGTAAACATTGTAGCATCCACATGAATGAGGAAGTGTTTATAACATATTCAATACTTATTTACAATAAAAAGTGACTCCAAAATGTCACAATACATTATTTACCATTCATTTATATCGGGCACAAAATAATCTAAAACACAACCAAAACAAAAAGCAAATGCATCCAACACGTTTGTAGAGTCACAAGCTTGATATGATCATTGCTTGCTAGGGAAATTGGACCAAATACTAAACTTTTCACTACTTTAATACACCCCTAACATGGTGGGACTATGTACAAAAAGTGCCTTTCTGAATGGTTCACCCGATATGGAGGAGAATACCCTTAAATTGCACTTTAACCTCATAGTCACTGTATTATTTCGGATCCCAAGTCCTGGAGTACAGAGCTTAAACAAAAACAAATGTGTCACTACTGTATATAGCCTACAGTATAAGTCCAAAAATGGATGTGGCGACTAAGGATTCTAGCTTTAAACGGCCTCTCTCACCCAATGTTTCTCATGGGCTCTTGGACATTGAGGCTTTAAATGAAGAGAACTAGGGTAGATAAACAAACATAAGGGCACATGTATATATTTGCAAAATGGGACATTACATTAAACTGAAACAATAGCCTATTGATTAGCCTATCCAATGGATCATTCACTGTCCCGAATGCAACAGACTTCTTAAACGAAAACTCACTTAATTATGAGAGAGACCAGACAGAACAATTTATTAATGAGTTGTGTGAGAGGACATTCTCACCTCGAATGGGTGAAGGGGCCATTAGAGGGGACATGTCTTCAAATGAATCAGTACATTATTTTATTTTGGTTAAGAGACTTATCAAAGCCCCCTTAAATGCAGACTCCACCCACCCTTTATTATATGGAACCCAGAACATGCCCATCACCAAGAAGACCATCTGGTTTATTGATTGCCTGCAATTAATTAGGCTGTGGTCCAGCAAGCGCAGACTTTCTGGTGGTCGGATCCAGAGTTTAGTTACAGCGACGTGAAGGTCAGACAGACACGCAAAGGCATGCCACTCATTTGAATATTTGATTGACATCATTTGAAGTTTATATTTTAAATTAATGTGTAGGACCTACACTAACTTTACTGACTGGCTTACCACACACCCCCGCAGTGCGGGTTGTGGGCCCCCTGGAGCTCGCCCCCCTCCTCAGATATCATATGAACATGATATGACGCACAAAAGAAAAATAGAATTACGGGAAATTAGCTTTAAAACTGCAAATGCAAACTGGCTATACCCCCGGCTATAGTCCCATTTTTTAAATGTATATTATGAAAAAAAACTTTAGAGCCCATCGTAAAATCATTCATTGAAACATGCCTTTATGTATTCGATATTTAATTGTCTAATATTGTTATTTAGCCTATGCGTTGTCTGTTCTGATGAGTTATTTGTCAAACCAATAAACAGACTGAATAGGCCAGAAATGATTTGGACTACATAGATACTACAAATGCATCAATCCATCTCTCAATCATGCGTCTCATCTCATGCAAGTGAGTGCCTACTAACCTTTTTAAGCACACTATAATGGACGGACGCAGTACTCTGTCACTGACAAATCACACGATCAATTGTCCTTGTCACCCTGCCCGCAGTTACTCCTCTGAACCACTAGAGGGGACCCTGTCTGTCTAATACTCTGTTACATTGGTACAAGAAAGAATGATTATGTTAGTAAACGCCAGACATTTACACTATATTGAACTAAAGCCATCTTTAGTTCCTAAAATATCCCTAACAAATGGTCAGCAAGATTATACAGAGATGTAATGACTATTAAAATGAAAGGGTGTATGTATTTGATAATCTCTCATTGATGGCAATTTCACGATGCTTAACTTTAGTCATCTGTGAGTAGTAGGCCTAGCTCTTGAACTGTCGAGCTTCTCATTGCTAGCTGGTTTGTATTTATGTTTCCTTCCCACTCTCCCATTAGCATTGTCTACTTGTTCTTTCTATCTGTGTGTGTGTGATGAGCGGCAGGTAGCTGCCACTCTGCAGCCCGGCACAAGGCCTGCCTGCCCTCCCCTTAACCCCAGGAGCCCCACATCTATCAGCAGCTCTGTGGGGGTCCCCCACCACCCTCCTTCCCCCACCACTCCTCTCTCTCTAACTCTTCCCATCTCTCTCCCCGTTCATTCTCTCTCCCACTACACCTCTTTATTCCTCCATTGCTATCCCTATTCACTCTCCTCCCACTACCTCTCTCTCCCTCACCTTCGCCCTCACTCTCCCCACAGTCTATTTTTTCCCTCCCTCTCTCTCCTCCCTGCCTGTCGCTGCTCCCTCAAGCCCTCTCCTCCCTCCTTCTCCCACTACCTCTACTTTCCTTTCCATATCTTCCCTCACTTAAAGTTGACGTGTTACGGGGGCCTATAAGATCAGAAATATGTCAAACACACCTTCCCTCAGTTTCTCTTACAGAGATAAACACCACGTTCACCCAAGAGAAACTAGACACTTGCTAATTGTCATGTCAGCTCTCTTCTCGTAAGAGATTGAGACAAAACATAAACTCCATTAATAAAACGTAAATATTGATTAGGCTATTTATAAAATGACAGATGAAAAAGATATTCCGGGCTGGTAGACTTGGGTAACAGATCATATATCCATGTTTTATCATTGTGGACAATCAGGGGTACTAAATGTCCCTCCAAAGTCATAATATGCGTTGCAGCCTTTTTGTCAGTCATACCTGCCTTCTGGCATTCTGCAGTGTCCCAAACCTTAGTGTCATAGTTAAAAACCTAATAAGCTATAGTGATAGAGGACCAGTTCTAGGATGACAGTGTCACAGGACAGGTCTACAACACACAAAGCTGAACCAGAAATGTGAAAAAGGGTTCAACATTAACATTAAAGTAACTGTTTCACGACATCTACTCGGACGTTGCCTAAATGCCTGCGGTCACCCAGCCCCAGTGACTTTCTCAGGCATCTATGCTCCTGAGGTGTGCTTTTCAACTGTTCATCCATCTGGAGAGAGAGGGGAGCGAGAGGGTCTCTCCCTGGCATGTACTTATTGAGAGCCCCCTGACAGCTGATCCATTCCCAGTCTCAAAGCCAGGGGTGCTATCATAGCCCCGTTGGGTTCACCCAGATATGTGTTTTCACTGAACACATGTTAGTAATACCTATTCCATATGAGCTCCCAACAACACCATGGTTTTAGCATCTAGCCTGCCCTTTGTTTCAAGACTCCCTCGTCATGCCAATAGAAATGGGGTACGAACCAGGCAAACAGACCATAATAATACAAGCGGTGCTCCGTCTCAGCTCGCCAAACTGTGCCCTAGATTAGTCTATTCCTAGACTATTCTTATATTATATGCTCTATTCCACTCAATTTCAATGCCATTTCATTGTTTACTCAGTTTTTGTGGGGTCTGTGGTCTCTGAGAAGGTAAAGAATTTGCAGTGTTAAGGTGTGCTGTAGCTGAACAGTAGGAGGTACCAGACAGAAGGTGACCTCTGACCCCTGATTACACGCCACTCTATCACACACACTTCTAATTACACGCACAGACCCACACACACTCTCAAGTCAGGTGGCCTAGGTTACAGCCTTGGGGCAGCAACTGAAAGGTCGCTGGTTCGAATACCCGAACCGACAAGGTGAAAAATCTGTCGATGTGCCTTTAAGCAAGGTACGTAACCCTAATTTGCTCCAGGTGTGCCGTACTACTATGGCGAACTCTGTAAAACAACACATTTCACTGCACCCATCCAGTGTATATGACCATAAAAACACATTTTACACTTCCCTCTGACACACACTCCCCAGGCCCCCCCTTTATATTGCCTGCTACCCTCACCGTAACCTCACTTCTTCTGACCCAGCCATGCAAGGTCACAGTCAGCGAGGCAAAAGGACACGCTCTCTACAGTTCTTGCCCCTCTGTCATACATGTAGTATTTGGTTCATTAATGTATCACACCTTTCGCTCGTGTGGCCTTGAGTTCTATGATGTTTCATATGAATAATGTTTGGTTCACATGTTTTACACACCTTCAGCACTCAGGTCAAGCATGTTTCACAGGTGGTGGCTAAGAAGCCTAGCATGTTTCACAACATGAGTATTCAGGGCCACTCCATGGCTTCGCATTGTTCACCCGGTCAGCTCGGCATTTGGTGGTGGGACGTGGGAGTGATGAGTCTGGATGCCCTCCAAGCATTGCCATGTTCTCAGCGTGTCCACACAGGTCCCTGTGCGTCTTTAGGCTGTTTTTCACATCTTTCCTTTGCTAACAACATCCATGCTGCTTCGAGCGCGACACAGACACATGGTTCTGAGGCAGTAAAATACTGGGCAACTTGCCGCTGCTGAGAATTCGAGGGGCTGAGTGAGTGAAAGTCTGAGAGCCGCTGCAAGGACCAGACTCAGCTTTACAAGCACACAGACACAGACACAGAGAGACACAGAGAGACTGACAGGCAGACACACAGACACAGACACGGAGAGACACAAACACAGAGACACAGAGAGACACAAACACAGAGAGACTGACAGACAGACACAAACACAGAGACACAGAGAGACACAAACACAGAGAGACTGACAGACAGACACACAGACACAGACACGGAGAGACACAAACACAGAGACACAGAAAGACACACAAACATAGAGACACAGAGAGACACAAACACAGAGAGACTGACAGACAGACACAGAGACACACACACACACACACAGTTCTTATCCCCTGGGCTGAGCCGGGACATAAAACCATATGCCATAGGAAGGAGAGAGAGCGAAGGAGTGAGGTAGACGGGGCAAGGAAGGAGAGTCCAGCCTTTATGTGGAACGGACAAAAGCACGGGAAATTGTTTCCACCAGTTGGCGAATTGCGTCACACGGGACTGCGTGGGTTTAAGGCCTGGAGCGGCGGAACCCTGATGGGTTCTAGAGGTGCTCATAGTGTGAGGTGGGGGAAGAGGTACTCCAGTGATTCAAATCACAAATGTGTCTTAAGTTCCTCATTCAGAATACTGACCCTCCATTCTAGTGGCCTGGCTGTGTATGTGAGAGAGTGGGAATACATCTCTATGGATAGGTCACTTTGGATGCCTAACCAGAGGTTGCTCTGTGAGGGTTGTATGTGGGGGGTTAACAAAGAGTCTATGGCGTTTCTCTCTGCCTTGCTTGTCTGTGTTTTTCAATTATGCACAAGCAAACACTCGCGCGCACACACAAACCACACACACAAACCACACACACAAACCACACACACAAACCACACACACAAACCACACACACAAACCACACACACAAACCACACACAAGATATAGAGCATAAAGTGATGATGCTTCAGAAGTCCCAAGCAAACATGTGAGAATCTTGCACAAGGCTACCATCTCAAACCACTGTGAATTATATATTCCACAAGACACAAAGATGTATGGCGATATCCTCTGCTATTAATGCAATTTAATATTCATATTTTCAAATGGAATAAGAATTGACGGTAACCCTGTCTGCCCTGTCGATGGACAATGTGTGACAAATTCAATTAAGCCAGATGAGTAAAGTGTCCAGTAGAGAGAGCAACACTCCCTTAGCTCACTTTTCTGTTAATAGGTAGTGTCAGTTATCCTCCGAAGGAGATTATTTTGATAAAGAGACTCATTCACTACTCAATGTGTTTTCTGAGCGATAACTTCTCAGATACCTCACTGAAGGTAATAGATATACATTATTTCTCTCTCATGTATTTATAAAGCCCTTTTTGATTTATTTCACCTTTATTTAACCAGGTAGGCAAGTTGAGAACAAGTTCTCATTTACAATTGCGACCTGACCAAGATAAAGCAAAGCAGTTCGACACATACAATGACACAGAGTTACACATGGAGTAAAACAAACATACAGTCAATAATACAGTATAAACAAGTCTATATACGATGTGAGCAAATGAGGTTAGATAAGGGAGGTAAAGGCAAAAAAAGGCCATGGTGGCAAAGTAAATACAATATAGCAAGTAAAACACTGGAATGGTAGATTTGCAGTGGAAGAATGTGCAAAGTAGAAATACAAATAATGGGGTGCAAAGGAGCAAAATTAATTAATTAATTAATTAAATACAGTAGCGGAAGAGGTACTTGTTTGGGCTAAATTATAGGTGGGCTATGTACAGGTGCAGTAATCTGTGAGCTGCTCTGACTGTTGGTACTTAAAGCTAGTGAGGGAGATAAGTGTTTCCAGTTTCAGAGATTTTTGTAGTTTGTTCCAGTCATTGGCAGCAGAGAACTGGAAGGAGAGGTGGCCAAAGAAAGAATTGGTTTTGGGGGTGACTAGAGAGATATACCTGCTGGAGCGTGTGCTACAGGTGGGAGATGCTATGGTGACCAGTGAGCTGAGATAAGGGGGGACTTTACCTAGCAGGGTCTTGTAGATGACATGGAGCCAGTGGGTTTGGCGACGAGTATGAAGCGAGGGCCATTTTTACATCAGCCGATGTCACAAAGTGCAATACAAGAAACCCAGCCTGAAACCACAAACAGCAAGCAATGCAGATGTAGAAGCATGGTGGCTAGGAAAAACTCCCTGGAAAGGCAGGAACCTATGAGGAAACCTAGAGAGGAACCAGGCTCTGAGGGGTGGCCAGTCCTCTTCTGGCTGTGCCGGGTGGAGATTATAACAGGACATGGCCATTAAGGCCCGATTGTTCTTCAAGATGCTCAAACATTCATAGATGACCAGCAGGGTCAAATAATAATCACAGTGGTTGTAGCGGGTGCGCCAGGTCCCTACCTTAGGAGTAAATGTCAGTTGGCTTTTCATAGCAGAGCATTCAGAGGTCGAGATAGCAGATGCAGTCGAGAGAGAGAGAGAGAGAGAGAGAGAGAGAGAGAGATAGACAGAGAGACAGAGAGAGAGAGACAAAAACAGCATGTCCTGTGAACAGGTCAGGGTTCCATAGCTGCAGGCAGAACAGTTGAAACTGGAGCAGCAGCACGACCAGGTGAACTGGGGACAGCCAGGAGTCATCAGGCCAGGTAGTCCTGTGGCATGGTCCTGGGGCTCAGGTCCTCCGGGAGGGGAGGGAGAGAGAAAATAATTCGAGGGAGCAAACTTAAAATCTCTCCCTCATAACGTGATCTCATAAAAATACCCAAAGTAACATTGTTAACTGTTTAACAAAGCCAATAAACATGAAGGGATGAAAGAGAGGAGGAAGGGAGTAGAGGGGATGCCACGTCCTTTAGGGACTCTGACTGTTGTCTGTTGTCTCAGCCTACTCCTAGCCAATCCCCTACTCCACCCAATATCATATAATATCCTCTCCTTCCCATCCCTCCTGGACCTCTTATCACTTCTCCTTTCCTCTCTTATATGTTGTTTGGTAATGCCTGGCACTTCTCAAATGTATCTAATTGAGATGGAATTGACCCCAACCCCGAACTCTGGAATAGAGCCACAGTTAACACCCTGGATTCCCTCCCCCAGAGACGAATTAACAGTCCCACCACGACAATGACATTATAGGTTTCCCTAACTGGTCTGAGGTCAGCGCAGTGACAGTGTTCACGTTCCTGGAGAGGCCGGGGCAGCACCATATGGCCGGAGGGGAGCTGAGTGGAGGAGCATGTGTGACGTCTCTGACAGATGCCGGACACGCTGCATTCCTCTACGGCAGGGGACACGTACCCAAAATGTCACAGAGGGACAATGTGGACAGTCATCGATGTACAACTAATAGAATGTATAGATCACAGGAGGTTGGTGCCCCCTTAATTGGGAAGGATGGGCTTGTGGTAACGGCTGGAGTGGAATAGTATCGAACACATGGTTTGATGCCATTCCATTTGCGCAGTTCCACCGCTTTATTATGATCCGTCCTCCCCTCAGCAACCTCCACTGATAAAGATAGTTATTTTCACTCTCTCTGCTACAGAGAGACCGCAATTTATATCAGCCCGGTACAGCACGCAATGGCACACGCAAGAGTTAATATGGGCAGTCATCATGGAAATAAAGACTGGAATTGGTTGTGTCTAGTCATAAAGTAGGCTCTAATTGGTCAACGACCAATGCTTCCTGTGCTTTACCAATATTCTCTCCCTATGCTTAACAGTATCACTATTTCCAGACTACTGCTTGACACCTATCACTACATTTTCTAGGAGCACTCAGAGAATACTGTACCTCATGACCTGTCTGTGCACTCACGGAAACAGCCAGAGAAGGAGTGAAAGAAGGAGTGTGAGGGCGGGAGAGCAATAAGTAAAGTGAGGAAGGGAGGGGGGTTAAGTAGAGTGAGTGAGTGACAGAGCAGGGAAGGAGGTAGAAAGGGAGGGAAAGAGGGATCTGTGAGCAAGCGAGGGAATAAATGGAAAAAGCAGAGGGGAGCAGGGTCTAGCAGGAATTTGGAGGGAGAGGGTTAGTTGAAAAGAGAGACACAGCGTGTTGAGAGCTGTTGTGTTTGAGTGGTCCCCTTCAAAGGGAAAGGCCTGATGTCTTTACCATGCGCTGCAGGACTGCAGGTTAGGGCCAGTGGGGCTGGGGTTTAGGCAGTCTGAAACCCCACACAGCCTGCAGCCTACACAGACACACTCTACATGAACCTGCACAGAGCAGGCATAAGGATGAAATTATTTTTCGTGGAGATTGCTGTGGTGCTACGCTGAACTGAGCTGCGCTACTCTAGACCTTATGGAGGTCTGCATGGCAGACATGCATGCACTCTCACAAACACATACATGCACGCACACGCACTCAGACACACACCCATGAACTGCTGTCCCTTGGAGGTCTACTGTCAGGCCTACACCCACTTCCTGTAAAAGCCAGTAATGTAGTGTTTTCCATGGCAACGCAACGTTACAGACAAGCTGGGGAACGAATCATGGATTCCACCCGGCAGGCTACACGCCTGTACGCCCACAGGGGCTGACCTATGACTTAAGAGGGCTGTAGTGACCCTGTGGGCAGGGGGCCAAAGGGGAGGAGGGTTCAAGGTCCCAAAAGTGGTTGGGTTGTGGGTCGGGTATACAACTGTAACCTCTGCATTAGATCAGACTTGATTTACCCAGTAGGCTACTAGAGAAATAACAGATATGCACACTGCACACGTCGCTGATATTCTATTGGATCTGGGGTTAAACTACAAAATGTAGTTTCTGATTTGCACAATGCTTTCAGAAAGTATTCATACCCCTTGACTTATTCCACATTTTGTTGTGTTGCAGCCTGAATGGATTCAATTCATATTTTTTTCTCACCCATCTACCCACAATACCCCATAATGACAAACTGAAAACGTGTTTTTAGAATTTTTTGCACATTTATTGAAAATTATTGCATTGACATAAGTATTCACACCACTGAGTCAATTATAGCTTTGAATCGTCTTGGTTATGTCTGTATCAGCTTTGCACATCTGGATTTGTGGATTTTCGCCCATTCTTCCGTGCAGAGTTTCTCAAGCTCTGACAAGTTAGATGGGGAGCAGCGGTGAACAGCAATCTTCAAGTCTTTCCAAAGATTTTCAATGGGATTCAAGTCTGGGCTTTGGCTGGGCCACTCAAGGACTTTCACATTCCTGCTCTGAAGCCTTTCCAACGTTGCTTTGGCTGTAGGCCAAAGTCATTGTCCTGTTGGAATATAAATCTTCACCCCAGTCTAAAGTTGTTTTCACTCTGAAGATGTTTCTAATCAAGGATTTGCCTGTTTTTGTCTCAATTCATTGTTCCCCTCTATCCTTACCAGTCTCCCAGTCCCAGCCGCTGAAAAGCATCTCCATAGCATGACGCTGCCACCAACATGCTTCATGGTAGAGATGGTGTTAGACGGGTGATGAGCTGTGCCTGGTTTATAGCACTTTGCATTCAGGCCAAAGAGTTAAATTTTTGTCACATCAGACCACAGAATATTTTGCCTTATGATCTCAGAGACTTTCTGCAAACTCTAGGCATGCTGTCATGTGTCTTTTACTCAGGAGTGGCTTCTGTCTGACCACTCTCCCAAAAAGCCCAGATTGGTGAAGTGCTGTAGAGACTGTTGTCCTTCTGGCAGGTTCTCCCATCTCAGTAGTTCTGTCAGAGTGGTCATTGGGTTCTTGGTCAGTTTGATTGGACTGCCTGCTCTAGGCATTCTGGGTAGTTCCATATTTGTTCCATTTCCCTGTGCTCAGACCACTGTGCTCTTTGAAACTTTCAACACTCTAGAAATGGTTTTATACCCTTCCCCAGATATATGCCTCACCCCAATTCTCTCTCGGAGATCTAGGGACAGTTCCTCAGACTTCATGCTATTGTTTCTGCTCTGATGTGCACTGTCAACTGTGGGACCTTGCAGTATATAGACGGGTGTGTTTTTTCTAAGTCAATTAAGTTGTAGTGACATCTCATTGATGATCAAAGGAAATTGGATTAACCTGAGCTCAATTTGGAGTGTTTTAGCAAAGGGGTGTGAACAGTTATGTAAATTAGATGTCTGTATTTAATTTTCACTTTGTCATTATGGGGTATTGTATGTATATTTGTATATTTAGTCCATTTTGAATTCAGGCTGTAACACAACAAAATGTGGAATAGGTCAAAGGGTATGAATACTTTCTGAAGGCACTGCATATCATGAATAGAATTTCAGGTAATTTGAAATCCAGAACTGAGCCCAACCTTATAACACCCTGGCTGTTGCTAACACACAAAGCTATGGAACTCTTACCAGATCATTTATTCTGGGCTAACTGTCATTTCATCAGTGTCATCCTTAACCAAGCTCTTTGATCTTTCAATTGATACTGCCATTTTTAGCAGACACCAATTCTGACCACCTTTTACAGTATGTGGTGTTCATGACCTAAGAGATATTGTGAATGATTTGCGTTGCATTTCCTACCCATCACTGTTGTGTATACCTAATTAGGTAAACAGTCTGTATTTAGAGCTGTGGTGGAACCTTGAGGAATGTTCTACGGCTGGGGTGGGGATGGAGGGTGAAAGAGAGACGACAGAGCGCACATTCCGCCAGCAGCGTTCTCCGTTTTCTCCCTCAGGCGTCAATCAGGTGTGTTATCTCTGTGCTCCCGCGGGGCCTGTCGGTGTGGCTGTCACCCCTCTGCGCTGACAGAGGGACCCTCATATCTGGGGCCCTGATAACCTTCGGACCCACAGAGCAAGACCCTCACTGTCCAGCGAGACACACCGACCAATCTCCCCTCATCTCCCCCAACACACAAGCAATCAGGCCCCTTCCCATATACCCTCCCCCCCAACTCTAATACAGCCTCGGACTAAGTCCACACACTATTGAAATTCAGCCACAAACTCCAACCCCCAAAAATCTATAGTAACCAAATACAGTATCTGTAATTGTTTCTGAATGGTTAGTTCCCCATGGAGTAAAAAATACTTTTGGTGGTTCAAAGCAAAAAGGTTTGGGAACCAATGGCCCACCCTACTTACTCTGCCACCAGTTCCCGTCCCTCTTCCCCCGACCTCATTTCCCTCCAAAAAACACTATGTCCTGTTATCAGAGAACTGAAATAGCCACCAGGGTCAATTAGAAGCTTTGTCTGACACTTGCCCTGCTGCAACCTCACATGAAATCCAGCACTTCATGCCAATAAGGTCATAATGGACAATAAACATATTGTAAACTGTCACACTGCTGTATTTTCAGGACATTTTGTGTACTGTCACATGTTTGTCTCTCACTATGGGCTAGAAATGTTCCTACGAATCCATGCAGTATAAAGACTTAAATCTACTCAAAAACAGTAAAGTTATCAGGAAAATGTATATTTTTGTATCCCTCTCTAAGTCATCAGAAACATGTCTGTGAGTTGTGACTCTAGGAGTCTCTGTGATGGAGTAGGGGTGGGGCTCTGGGAGTAGGGTGGGGGATGTTGACGGGACCAGTTGATACATTTCATGTGGGGTGTGCTTGACTCTCTGACAGGAGCTGTCGCTGGAATAGCAGGGGGGTCCTTATCAATCAACCCCCCCATCTGCCAATCAAACAGTTTCACCATGACAACCACAGCCCTGCTATCTGTCCAGCTGTCTCTCCCTCTCTCTCCCAGCCTGAGATGGGCTTGTTAGGAGGGAACGAGCCATAGAGCCACAACCATAATGGTTTGCCCTAGACAGCCATTTTAGAAGGGACAAGATAGGGTCGGAGCGGAGTTATGGGGAGAACAGAGGAGCTACTTGGTTAGGGTGCGGCAAGAATTAAGGATGTACACATCCACATGCTCCCCAGTACACTCTCTGTGGCTTTCTGAGTGCTTCAGAGGGGAGAAGGTGACCTGTGGCCTTTATTTAACAGTAGCAGAAAGAATATGTAAAGCAGAGCTCATAAATAGAGGGCTGAAAAGCCCCCCTGTCGGGAGCAGAGCCCTGCTCTGAGGCTGCATCTAACCAGGCCACGGCAGGGACCACACTCACACACTGTCCTGTCCACACACACAAAGGCAGCCTGCGACTCTGTCACTGTCCACACACACACAAGCACAGGCATCACTCAATCAGGGAGAGATTGAGGGGCCCTAAGGGAAATCGTTTGAAAGAGACACAGCACAGTGTGAGAGAGTGTCATGATTTCCCCAACATAACTGAGTGATTAAGGTCTTTCGGTGGTAGGGGTCAGGTATTAGGGGTCAGGTATTTCATCTGTTTGTGTGTGTAGAAGAATGATTATGATGTTTGTGTGTCGCACGTGTTGCTTGCGTGCGTATGCGTCAAGGTAAATCTCTGTTTGTCTCAGGGTTGAGGAGCAAAGCCAGCCCCTGTGGGCAGCCTTTATTCTGGGGTTAGCTCTGCTGTCTGTCTTCTCCCGTCCACCCATCCCTCCTGCCAAGGCTCAGTAACCATTATGGTTATGTGACAGTCACTGTCACTCCTGTAATCATCATAGTTTGGGGTTGTTTTCAAGCGACAGAAAACAACAGATTGTCCTACAGGTTGATTTGGACAAATTGCAATGGGATGTCTTCGCCTCTCCGCGACTGAAAAACATTGGTTAGGACACAAGAGTTGAACGACAATGCTACTTGAGGTGGAGGGAAGAGAAACTCAAATCTTTGTCCTCTATAGTGTGTCTTTCTGTTCTTCTGTCTTATAGAGTGTCTGTCACGGAATTAAAGAAACTAGAAGTCGTGCGCAATGGATGAATATCTAGCATAGTTTGATGCCAGACGTTTGTTGATTGAAAGAGAGAAAATAACCCCTTCTTCTGAAAGTTACAGACAGACATTAAAAGAAGAAAAACAAGTTTGAAAACATTTCATAGCAAGGCTGTGGTCGCCATTTGCACCAGTTTGAAGTCGCGCCTGCTGCATACAGTGTATTCTGTGTTGTATACCATGATGGGGAAAGAAAAGTGATTTATTCGGGCCTATCAGCAACAGGAACAGAGAATACCACACAGACTTACAAAGAGCATGGTTACTCTGACGGTCAGCTGTGGCTCATGACCTGACCATACAAGTGAAAGTGTTGAACACACCTCATCAACCGCAGGTCAATCCTGCATGGTCTGAACTCTGACCACCACACCATACTCCCATAGCTCAACCCATGGCTGTTGAAACCCTGATAACACAGGACACCCTCAGAGGTTAACCCAGGTCAACATACCTGATCGAAACCCTGATAACACAGGACACCCTCAGAGGTTAACCCAGGTCAACATACCTGATCGAAACCCTGATAACACAGGACACCCTCAGAGGTTAACCCAGGTCAACATACCTGATCGAAACCCTGATAACACAGGACACCCTCAGAGGTTAACCCAGGTCAACATACCTGATCGAAACCCTGATAACACAGGACACCCTCAGAGGTTAACCCAGGTCAACATACCTGATCGAAACCCTGATAACACAGGACACCCTCAGAGGTTAACCCAGGTCAACATACCTGATCGAAACCCTGATAACACAGGACACCCTCAGAGGTTAACCCAGGTCAACATACCTGCTCGAAACCCTGATAACACAGGACACCCTCAGAGGTTAACCCAGGTCAACATACTTGATCGAAACCCTGATAACACAGGACACCCTCAGAGGTTAACCCAGGTCAACATACCTGATCGAAACCCTGATAACACAGGACACCCTCAGAGGTTAACCCAGGTCAACATACCTGATCGAAACCCTGACCGCACTTAACGCTCACCGTCCTACACAGGAAACTCCGCGCAGTCAAAACTCTGACCGTGTTTTATCATGATAGTTGAAACACTACAGTACACGGTTAACCCTGCACGGTTAAACATCTGACCACACTTTATAGGTTCTAGGTTCACCCTACACAGTTAATGCTGGATGGTCAAACCCGTCCACGGTTTACACCCCGCTCCAGTCACAGGTTAACCCAGCTCGACCGCAGCCTCTTTTGTGTCTCTTTCTTTAGAGCCGTAAAAGAGCCTTCCAGAGGGCAGCTCCCACTGCGGGATCACACTGTCACAATGCAAACTGGGAAACGGCGTGTATTGTTATTCGTAGGGGCAGACACTCAGGTCCCTTTGACTGGGGGACTCCGCCATTACAGGTAGTTGTGAACTGTCACCACTCGTTGAGATTAGGCTCAGTACACAAAGAGAAAACGGAGGCACAATGACTTCAAATAGGTTTCAAGGTTAACTCCCTTTCGAGTGGAAGAATAGGCAAGTCACAGACATGGGCACCTTGCGTATTGCGACTGGCTGTGTATTGGCGCATTGTTTTTTCTCCTCATAAATGAACAAAGTAACA
Source organism: Oncorhynchus kisutch (assembly GCF_002021735.2). Taxonomy (NCBI): domain Eukaryota; kingdom Metazoa; phylum Chordata; class Actinopteri; order Salmoniformes; family Salmonidae; genus Oncorhynchus; species Oncorhynchus kisutch. The sequence continues at coordinate 41,278,934 of NC_034184.2, forward strand.
TGTCCCCCTGCATTTGTGATTGAATGGGCTGGTTTTGTCATGGCCCCACAGAGTAATAATGTTGTGATCACACGACGTGAAGCAGCAAAGCAAGGCCGGGGTAACGATACATGATATGCATGCTGAAAACCTTTGTCTTATACATCAATGGTATTCTCTCAATGGCCCCCCCAAAAAAACTGTAGTTATCGGCTATGAAAAGCCAACTGACATTTAAACCTGAGGTGCTGACCTGTTGCACCCTCGACAACCACTGTCAATATTATTATTTGACCTTGTTGGTCATCTATGAACATTTGAACATCTTGGCCATGTTCTGTTATAATTTCCACCCGGCACAGCCAGAAGAGGACTGGCCACCCCTCATTGCCTGGTTCCTCTCTAGGTTTCTTCCTAGGTTCTGGCCTTTCTAGGGAGTTTTTCCTAGCTACCATGCGTCAACACCTGCATTGCTTGCTGTTTGGGGTTTTAGGCTGGGTTTCTGTACAGCACTTTGTGACATCAGCTGATGTAAGAAGGGCTTTATAAATACATTTGATTGATTGATTGATTGGTTTATTCAAGGAGAGCAATTGACAAGGAGAGTGGGCTGACCAAAGTATTACATTTGATCTTGGTTGTTTCTCTGTAAAAAGGTCCAGAAGCTGTCATATTTGACGTAAGAGTGGAAAGCATTACATGAGTCTGTCTGTGGCGCCCTCTAGTGTCCGGCTGTGCCTGGTGCCTCTGTGGCAGGGAGGCAGACTGACTTACTGAAGGAGCACTTGGGCTAGAGTAAAGACAGCAGACAGCACTGAATATTAATAGCGAGGTCAATAAACCATCAAATAAACACACAAAAACATCCATAGATTAACCAACATTTAAGAAAAGGAAGCAGGGATTGAGATTGCTACATTTACCCAATCACTAGGCTTGTGCGGACTTCATAGCTACGGCACAACTCCAGGAAAATAAACTCAACTGATAGGTGAAGTTGTGTGAAGTCCAAGCTCATAGCATAAGCAATATTTACTAATAAGTGCTATTCATTTCATTCTCAACAATACTCTCTATAATAGCATTATTTCAGGCAGTAGTAACTGACACAAAGCAGGACCTCTAACTTACGCTACAGACTCACTTTACAACCAGCAGTCATGAGATGGGGCAGACAACAGACACTTAACAATACAGCTCACTGACATCAAAGCCAACTGGTGGAAACGCCCTGACTAATACACATCCCAAAATGAAAGGGGCCAATCAACATCTTAGGGCTTTAATGATCTCTAGGAATAAACATGTCAGAATGTCAGAACACCAGAGAAACCCACTCTGCTCCCTAAAAGCCTGAAACCAGCCCTGGATGCTTATTGGGGCCCACATTAGCATCAGCAGTGTTGTCTGTGGCCCTCGGGCAGGGCTGGATGATTAGCAAGTAAAACAATCTCACTGTGGCCCCGGAGAACACACCTCTGACTCTGGCCCCCGCCCTAGTATGTGTGTGTCTGTGCATGTCTGTGTGAGTGAGTGTGTGATGTATGAGAGAGTGTATGCATGTATGTGTGTCACAAGTCGTGGTAAACAGGAGACTCAGGTTGTAACACAGACTAAGTAGCAAATAAGTGCCACATTCAGCAGCTATCCGCTACCATGTTTACAAAAGGAACAGTAACAGAGCTGACACAATGAGAAGAGAGAGAGAGGGAGAAACAGAAATAACAAAGGGGGGGAGAGAGAGAGAGAGAGAGAGAGAGAGAGAGAGAGAGAGAGAGAGAGAGAGAGAGAGAGAGAGAGAGAGAGGGAGAGAGAGAGAGAGAGAGAGAGAGAGGGAGAAACAGAAATAACAAAGGGGGGGAGAGAGAGAGAGAGAGAGAGAGAGAGAGAGGGAGAGAGAGAGAGAGAGAGAGAGAGAGAGGGAGAGAGAAGAGAGAGAGAGAGAGAGGGAGAGAGAGAGAGAGAGAGAGGGTGAGAGAGAGAGAGAGAGAGAGAGAGAGAGAGAGAGAGAGAGAGAGAGAGAGAGAGAGAGAGAGAGAGAGAGAGAGAGGGAGAAACAGAATAACAAAGGGGGGGGAGAGAGAGAGAGAGAGAGAGAGAGAGAGAGAGAGAGAGAGAGAGAGAGAGAGAGAGAGAGAGAGAGAGAGAGAGGGAGAGAGAGAGAGAGAGAGAGAGAGGGAGAGAGAGAGAGAGAGAGAGAGAGAGAGAGAGAGAGAGAGAGAGAGGGAGAGAGAGAGAGAGAGAGAGAGAGAGAGAGAGAGAGAGAGAGAGAGAGAGGGAGAGAGAGAGAGAGGGAGAAACAGAAATACAAAGGGGGGAGAGAGAGAGAGAGAGAGAGAGAGAGAGAGAGAGAGAGAGAGAGAGAGAGAGAGAGAGAGAGAGAGAGAGAGAGAGAGGGAGAGAGGGAGATAGAGAGAGAGAGGGAGAGAGAGAGAGAGAGAGAGAGAGAGGAGGGAGAAAACACAGAAATAACAAAAGGGGGGAGAGAGAGAGAGAGAGGGAGAGAGAGGAGAGAGAGAGAGGAGAGAGAGAGAAGAGAGAGAGAGAGAGAGAGGGAGAGGGAGAACAGAAATAACAAAAGGGGGGGGAGAGAGAGAGAGAGAGAGAGAGAGAGAGAGAGAGAGAGAGAGAGAGAGAGAGAGAGAGAGAGAGAGAGAGAGAGAGGGAAGAAACAGAAATAACAAAAGGGGGGGAGAGAGAGAGAGAGGGAGAGAGAGAGAGAGAGAGAGAGAGAGAGAGGGGGAGAGAGAGAGAGAGAGAGAGAGAGAGAGAGAGCGAGAGAGGGACATATTTCCCTATGATTACACAGATCCAGAAAGAATTTAAAAACAAACCAAATTTTGATAAACTCCCATATCAACTGGGTGAAATACCACAGTGTGCCATCACAGCAGCAAGATGTGTGACCTGTTGGCACAAGAAAAGGGAAACCAGTGAAGGACAAACACCATTGTAAATACAGCGCATACCTCTGTTTATTTATTTTGCCTTTTGTATTTGAACTATTTGCACATAATGTGACATTTGAAATGTCTTTATTCTTTTGAAACTTTTGTGAGTGTAATATTTACTGTTCATTTTTATTGTTTATTTCACTTTTGTTTATTATCTACTTCACTTGCTTTGGCAATGTGAACATGTTTCCCATGCCAATAAAGTCCTTAAATTGACATTTAATTGAGAGTGCAAGAGAGAGAGAGAGAGAGATGGAGAGAGAGCAGCAGACAGAGAGAAACAGAGAGATGTAATGTATGTTTTATGGCTCCCTGGGTTCCTATTTTGTATTTATATTTATTATGCCAAGGCAGCAGCTACTCTTCCCAGGGTCCAGAAAAATTAAGGAAGTTAATACAATTTTAAAAACATTACGATACATTCACAGAATGTACTACCACATATCTACAGTACAAAATCCATGTGTATGTGTCTGTATAGTGCCTATGTTATCGTGTGTGGGTATGCATGTGTCTGTGCCCATGTTTGTGTTGCTTCACAATTTCACACTGTTCCATAAGGTGTTTTGTTTCTGCTTTTTAAATCACATTTTACTGCTCGCATCAGTTCCTTGATGTGGAATAGATATACATGTAGTCATGGCTCTATGTAGTACTGTGCACCTCCCATCATAGTCTGTTCTGGACTTGGGGCTTGTGAAGAAACCTCTGGTGACACGTTCTAGACGACCAATTCTCATAGCTTTTAGCTGTACCCTTATTCTACTCCTCCTATGTTCCTCTGGCGATGTAGAGGTGAATCCAGGCCCTGCAGTGCCTAGCTCCACTCCTATTCCCCAGGCGCTCTCTTTTGACGACTTCTGTAACCGTAATAGCCTTGGTTTCATGCATGTTAACATTAGAAGCCTCCTCCCTAAGTTTGTTCTATTCACTGCTTTAGCACACTCTGCCAACCCGGATGTTCTAGCTGTGTCTGAATCCTGGCTTAGGAAGACCACCAAAAACTCAGACATTTTAATTCCAAACTACAACATTTTCAGACAAGATAGAACTGCCAAAGGGGGCGGTGTTGCAATCTACTGCAAAGATAGCCTGCAGAGTTCTGTCCTACTATCCAGGTCTGTACCCAAACAATTTGAACTTCTACTTTTAAAAATCCACCTCTCTAAAAACAAGTCTCTCACCGTTGCCGCCTGCTATAGACCACCCTCTGCCCCCAGCTGTGCTCTGGACACCATATGTGAACTGATTGCCCCCCATCTATCTTCAGAGTTCGTGCTGCTAGGCGACCTAAACTGGAACATGCTTAACACCCCAGCCATCCTACAATCTAAACTTGATGCCCTCAATCTCACACAAATTATCAATGAACCTACCAGGTACCTCCCCAAAACCTTAAACACGGGCACCCTCATAGATATCATCCTAACCAACTTCCCCTCTAAATACACCTCTGCTGTCTTCAACCAAGATCTCAGCGATCACTGCCTCATTGCCTGCATCCGTAATGGGTCAGCGGTCAAACGACCTCCACTCATCACTGTAAAACGCTCCCTGAAACACTTCTGCGAGCAGGCCTTTCTAATCGACCTGGCCGGGGTATCCTGGAAGGATATTGATCTCATCCCGTCAGTAGAGGATGCCTGGATATTTTTTTAAAATGCCTTCCTAACCATCTTAAATAAACATGCCCCATTTAAGAAATTTAGAACCAGGAACAGATATAGCCCTTGGTTCTCCCCAGACCTGACTGCCCTTAACCAACACAAAAACATCCTATGGCGTTCTGCATTAGCATCGAACAGCCCCCGTGATATGCAGCTGTTCAGGGAAGCTAGAAATCATTATACACAGGCAGTTAGAAAAGCCAAGGCTAGCTTTTTCAAGCAGAAATTTGCTTCCTGCAACACTAACTCAAAAAAGTTCTGGGACACTGTAAAGTCCATGGAGAATAAGAACACCTCCTCCCAGCTGCCCACTGCACTGAAGATAGGAAACACTGTCACCACTGATAAATCCACCATAATTGAGAATTTCAATAAGCATTTTTCTACGGCTGGCCATGCTTTCCACCTGGCTACTCCTACCCCGGACAACAGCACTGCACCCCCAACAGCAACTCGCCCAAGCCTTCCCCATTTCTCCTTCTCCCAAATCCATTCAGCTGATGTTCTGAAAGAGCTGCAAAATCTGGACCCCTACAAATCAGCCGGGCTAGACAATCTGGACCCTTTCTTTCTAAAATTATCTGCCGAAATTGTTGCCACCCCTATTACTAGCCTGTTCAACCTCTCTTTCGTGTCGTCTGAGATTCCCAAAGATTGGAAAGCAGCTGCGGTCATCCCCCTCTTCAAAGGGGGGGACACTCTTGACCCAAACTGCTACAGACCTATATCTATCCTACCGTGCCTTTCTAAGGTCTTCGAAAGCCAAGTCAACAAACAGATTACCGACCATTTCGAATCTCACCATACCTTCTCTGCTATGCAATCTGGTTTCAGAGCTGGTCATGGGTGCACCTCAGCCACGCTCAAGGTCCTAAACGATATCTTAACCGCCATCGATAAGAAACATTACTGTGCAGCCGTATTCATTGATCTGGCCAAGGCTTTCGACTCTGTCAATCACCATATCCTCATCGGCAGACTCGACAGCCTTGGTTTCTCAAATGATTGCCTCGCCTGGTTCACCAACTACTTCTCTGATAGAGTTCAGTGTGTCAAATCGGAGGGTCTGCTGTCCGGACCTCTGGCAGTCTCTATGGGGGTGCCACAGGGTTCAATTCTTGGACCGACTCTCTTCTCTGTATACATCAATGAGGTCGCTCTTGCTGCTGGTGAGTCCCTGATCCACCTCTACGCAGACGACACCATTCTGTATACTTCCGGCCCTTCTTTGGACACTGTGTTAACAACCCTCCAGGCAAGCTTCAATGCCATACAACTCTCCTTCCGTGGCCTCCAATTGCTCTTAAATACAAGTAAAACTAAATGCATGCTCTTCAACCGATCGCTACCTGCACCTACCCGCCTGTCCAACATCACTACTCTGGACGGCTCTGACTTAGAATACGTGGACAACTACAAATACTTAGGTGTCTGGTTAGATTGTAAACTCTCCTTCCAGACCCATATCAAACATCTCCAATCCAAAGTTAAATCTAGAATTGGCTTCCTATTTCGCAACAAAGCATCCTTCACTCATGCTGCCAAACATACCCTTGTAAAACTGACCATCCTACCAATCCTCGACTTTGGCGATGTCATTTACAAAATAGCCTCCAATACCCTACTCAACAAATTGGATGCAGTCTATCACAGTGCAATCCGTTTTATCACCAAAGCCCCATATACTACCCACCATTGCGACCTGTACGCTCTCGTTGGCTGGCCCTCGCTTCATACTCGTCGCCAAACCCACTGGCTCCATGTCATCTACAAGACCCTGCTAGGTAAAGTCCCCCCTTATCTCAGCTCGCTGGTCACCATAGCATCTCCCACCTGTAGCACACGCTCCAGCAGGTATATCTCTCTAGTCACCCCCAAAACCAATTCTTTCTTTGGCCGCCTCTCCTTCCAGTTCTCTGCTGCCAATGACTGGAACGAACTACAAAAATCTCTGAAACTGGAAACACTTATCTCCCTCACTAGCTTTAAGCACCAACTGTCAGAGCAGCTCACAGATTACTGCACCTGTACATAGCCCACCTATAATTTAGCCCAAACAACTACCTCTTTACCAACTGTATTTAATTTTTATTTATTTATTTATTTTGCTCCTTTGCACCCCATTATTTTTTTATTTCTACTTTGCACATTCTTCCATTGCAAAACTACCATTCCAGTATTTTACTTGCTATATTGTATTTACTTTGCCATCATGGCCTTTTTTGCCTTTACCTCCCTTCTCACCTCATTTGCTCACATTGTATATAGACTTGTTTATACTGCATTATTGACTGTATGTTTGTTTTTACTCCATGTGTAACTCTGTGTCGTTTTATCTGTCGAACTGCTTTGCTTTATCTTGGCCAGGTCGCAATTGTAAATGAGAACTTGTTCTCAACTTGCCTACCTGGTTAAATAAAGGTAAAATAAAATAAAAATAAATAAATGTCTTGTGGGGTGTGTATGGGTGTCTGAGCTGTGTGCCAGTAGTTCAAACAGACAGCTCAGTGCATTCAACATGTCAATGCCTCTCATAAATACAAGTAGTAATGAAGTCAATCTCTCGTCCACGTTGAGCCAGGAGAGATTGACAGGCATATTATTAATATTAGCTCTCTGTGTACATCCAAGGGCCAGCCGTGCTGCCCTGTTCTGAGCCAATTGAAATTTTCCTAAGTCCTTTTTTTGTGGCACCTGACCACACGAATGAACAGTAGTCAAGGTGCGACCAAACTAGTGTAGGACCTGCCTTGTTGATAATGTTGGACATACTACTCCCCATCTTAGCTACTAATATGTTTTGACCATGACAGTTTATAATCCAGGGTTACTCCAAACAGTTTAGTCATCTCAACTTGCTCAATTTCCACATGATTTAGTACAAGATTTAGTTGAGGTTCAGGGTTTAGTGAATGATTTTGTGCCAAATACAATGGTTTTAGTTTTTGAAATATTTAGGGCTAACTTATTCCTTGCCACCCATTCTGAAACTAACTGCAACTATTTGTTAAGTGTTGCAGTCATTTCAATCGCTGTAGTAGCTGATGTGTATAGTGTTGAGTCATCCGCATACATACACACTCTGGCTTTACTCAAAGTCAGTGGCATGTCGTTGGTAAAAAATGTAAAAAGCAAGAGGCCTAAACAGCTACCCTGGGAATTCCTAAATCTGTTTGGATTCTGTTTGAGATGCTTCCATTAAAGAAAACCCGTGTTCTGTTATAGCAGAGGGTGTAAAGCCATGACACATACGTTTTTCCAGCAGCAGACAAAAGCTGCACTGAAGTCTAACAAGACAGCCCCCACGATCATTTTATCACCAATTTCTCTCAGCCAATCCTGTCATTTGTGTAAGTGCTGTGCTTGTTGACTGTCCTTCCCTATAAGCGTGCTGAAAGTCTGTTGTCAAATTGTTTACTGTGAAATAGCACTGTATCTGGTCCAACAACATTTCTTCCAGAAGTTTTACTAAGGGTTGATAACAGGCTGATTGGTCGGCTATTTCAGCCAATAAAGGGGGCTTTACTATTCTTGGTCAGGGGAATGACTTTAGCTTCGCTCCAGGCCTGAGGGCACACACTTTCTAGTAGGCTTAAATTGAAGAAGTGGCAAATGCCTTTCCTACAGAGAGTGAGGCTGTCCAAAGTGGGTGTTGTGGACAGAGCTAATGGGGGACTGATTGGACACAGAACAGACAACATTAGATGTAAGGTGTTGGAGTTAATGGGACAAACTGTTACATTGGGGATAGGGTGTAAATGGGCTAGATAGATAGTGATGAGAGAGTGAGAATAGTGAATAGTATTACCTATAATTACCCTGTAAGCTACACCTACCGGTATAGTAAGGAGCTTGTTTAGCAAACAAAAATGTGTCCAAAATTATCTGTAAAATTGTCCTTAGTAGTCTACAGCCGCGGGAAATCGGTTTTGGGGGCACAACGGGGGAAGCAGACCGTGCTGAAGACATCTATATCCGTCCGCTAATAGAGTAAAGGCCCAGTGCACTACTTTAGTGACAAAAATGTAAACTAAATGTATTTCAGTGATTACCAGCATACCACAAACTGAAATATTACATTTACATAAGTATTCAGACTCTTAACTCAGTACTTTATTGAAGCACCTTTGGCAGTGATTTCAGCCTGGGGTCTTCTTGGGTAAGACGTTACAAGCTTGGCACACCTGTATTTGGGGAGTTTCTCCCACTCTGCAGATCCTCCCAAGCTCTGTCAAGTTGGATTGGGTGCGTCGCTGCACAGCTATTTTCAGGTCTCTCCAGAGAAGTTTGATCGATCGGGTTCAAGTCCTGTCTTGTCTGTGTTCTAAGGGTTGTTGTCCTGTTGGAAGGTTAACCTTCACTTCTGGAGCAGGTTTTCATCAAGGATCACTCTGTACTTTGCTTCGTTCATCTTTCCCTCGATCCTGACTAGTCTCCCAGTCCCTTCTGCTGAAAAACTTTCCCACGGCATGATACTGCCACCACCACGCTTCACAATAGGGATAGTGCTAGGTTTCCTCCAGCTGTGACGTTTGGCATTCAGGCCAAAGAGTTCAATCTTGGTTTCATCAGACCAGAGAATCTTGTTTCTCATGGTCTGAGAGTCCTTTAGGTGCCTTTTGGCAAACTCGAAGCAGGCTGTCATGTGTCTTTTACTGAGGAGTGGCTTCCATCTGGCCACTCTACCATAAAAGGCCTGATTGGTGTCCTTCTGGAAGGTTCTCCCATCTCCACACAGGAACTCTGGAGCTCTGTCAGAGTGACCATTGGGTTCTTGGTCACCTCCCTGACCAAGGCCCTTCTCCCCCTGATTGCTCAGTTTGGCAAGGCAGCCAGCTCTAGGAAGAGTCTTGGTGGTTCCAAAATTCTTCCATTTAAGAATGATAGAGGCCACTGTGTTCTTGGGGACCTTCAATGCTGCAGTAATTTTTGTACCCTTCCCCAGATCTGTGCTTCGATACAATCCTGTCTCGGAGCTCTACGGCCATTTCCTTCGATTTCATGGCTTGGTTTTGGTTCTGACATGCACTGTTAACTGGGGGACCTTATATAGACAGGTGTGTGCATTTCCAAATCATGTCCAATCAATTGAATTTACCACAGGTGGACTCCAATCAAGTTGTAGAAATATCTCAAGGATGAACAATGGAAACAGGATGCACCTGAGCTTAATTTCAAGTCTCATAGCAAAGGGTCTGAATACTTGTAAACAAGGAATTTCTGTTTTTAATACATTTGCAAAATAATTTAAAAAAAAACGTTTTTGCTTTGTCATTATGGGGTATTGTGTGTAGATTGATGAGGGGAAAACCATTTTTTATAAATTTTACAATAAGGCTGTAACATAACAAAATGTTGAAGAAGTCAAGGGGTCTGAATGCTTTCCCGAATGCAATGTAATTTGATATGGATGTTCCGTGTCTTTGCCCATAACTTTGCACCTTTTGATTAAATATTTGAGGACATGGTTTTGTTCTTTCTGGGTTCCATTAGACTTGCAGAGAAAGGGACAGGGCAACAACTCTTACAATTCCGACTATTGAATCCTACAAGATACTGTTCTTAGTTATACAACTACCTTCTTGCCAAAGCAGAAATTCTGTATTAAAAAAAATCCCGCACTACAGATGGCTATATCTGTCTGTTAATACTAGGAAAGGCCCGGCGCACTACTTTAATAAACAAATATTTTTGACTATGATATTTCAGGGGGTGCTGCAGCACCCTCAGCACCCCGGACTTCCCGCAGCTATGCCTAGGTGCCTTATCCATTTCCACCTCTCCTCCTTTAACATATCAATTCAATTCAAGGGGCTCTATTGGCATGGAAAACATGTGTTTACATTGCCAAAGCAAGTGAAATGGATCAATAAAAGTGAAATAAACAATAAAAAGGGAACGGTAAATACTACACTCACACAAGTTCCCAAAAAATAGAGACATTTCAAATGTCATATTATGTCTATACATAACATTGTAACGATTTGCAAATAGTTAAAATAAATAAACATAGATATGGGTTGTATTTAAATGGTGTTTGTTCTTCACTGGTTGACCTTTTCTTGTGGAAACAGATCACACATCTTGCTGCTGTGATTGCACACTGCTCTCTAAGGTCAGGGCGTGACAGTACCCCCCCCCCCCCCCCCAAAGGTGCGGACTCCGGACACAAAACCTGAACCTATAGGGGAGGGTCTGGGTGGGCATCTATCTGCGGTGGCGGCTCAGGTGTGGGACGCAGACCCCGCTCCACCACTGGCTCACTCCACTTTGGTAGGCACCTCTGGTACGGGGACCCTCATCGCCGACCCCGGACTGGGCACCGTCGCTGCGAGCCCCAGACTGGGCACCCTCGCTGCGGGCCCCGGACTGGGCACCGTCGCTGGGGGCCCCGGACTGGGCACCCTCGCTGCGGTCCCCGGACTGGGCACCCTCGCTGTGGGACCCAGACTAGGCACCCTCGCTGCGGGCCCCGGACTGGGCACCGTCGCTGGGGGCCCCGGACTGGGCACCCTTTTGCGGGCCCCAGACTGGGGACCGTCGCTGGGGACTCCGGACTGGGGACCGTAGCTGGGGGCCCCGGACTGGGCACCCTCGCCACGGGCCCCGGACTGGGGACCGTCGCTGGGGGCTCCGGACTGGGGACCGTCGCTGGAGGCTTCGTGCCATGACTCCTCACTGGAGGCTTCGTGCCATGGATCATCACTGGAAGCTTCTTGCCATGGATCATCACTGGAGGCTTCGTGCCATGGATCATCACTGGAGGCTTCGTGCCATGAATCATTACTGGAGGCTTCTTGCCATGGATCATCACTGGAGGCTTCGTTCCATGGATCATCACTGGAGGCTTCGGACTGGAGGGACACACAGGACGCACTGGGCAGGAGACACAGTGCGCAGAGCCGGCACAGGATATCCTGGGCGGCCAGATGTGCTTAGCCGGGCACCCTCCGGCCTGGCTGGGTGCCCGCTCTAGCCCGGCCGATTCGGGGAGCTGGAAGGTAGCGCACCGGGCTGTGAACCCGCACTGGAGACACCGTGCGCTCCACCGCTTAACACGGTGCCTGACCAGTACGACGCTCGCCACGGTAACATGGGGAGAAGGCTCAGGTCTATAACCCGACTCCGCAAATCTCCCCGTGTGCCCCCCCAAATTTTTTTTGGGGGGGCTGCCTTTCGTGCTTCCTTGCTAGCCGTGTTCCCTCGTAACGATGGGCCCCTTTACCAGCTGCCTCAGCCTTCCTGGCTGCTTCCACCTGTTCCCATGGAAGGCGATCCCTTCCGGCCAGGATCTCCTCCCATGTCCAGGATCCTTTGCCGTCCAGGATGTCATCCCATGTCCAGTCCTCCTTTTTCCACGCTGCTTGGTCCTTTTGTGGTGGGTAGTTCTGTCACGGCCATCGTTGAAGGAAGACCAAAACGCAGGGTGGTGAGCGTACATTTATTTTTATTTTTAAATGTCGCCAACAAAACAACAAACGAAAGAAACAACCGTGAAGCTTACAGGGCTAAGTGCCACAAACAAAGTTAACTACCCACAATGAAAGGAGGGAAAAGTATGGTTCCCAATCAGAGACAACGATAGACAGCTATCCCTGATTGAGAACCATACCCGGCCAAATCATAGAAACTCAAAATCATAGAAAACAAAACATAGAATGCCCACCCCAAATCACACCCTGACCAACCCAAATGGAGACATAGAATTACATTTGGCAAGAGGTTAGGAAGTGCAGCTCAGTTTCCATATAATTTTGTGGGCAGTGTGCACATAGCCTGTCTTCTCTGGAGAACTGGGTCTGCCTACGGTGACCTTTCTCAAAAGGAAGGCTATGCCCACTGAGTCTGTACATAGTCAAAGCTTTCCTTCATTTTGGGTCAGTCACAGTTGTCAGGTATTCTGCCACGGAGTACTCTCTGTTTAGGGCCGAATAGCGTTGTAGTGTGCTCTGTTTTTTTTTGTTAATTCTTTCCAATGTGTAGAGTAATTATCTTTTTGTTTTCTCATGATTTGGTTGGGTCTAATTGTGTTGCTGTTCACAAACAGAGCCCCAGGACCAGCTTGCTTAGGGGACTCTTCTCCAGGTTCTTCTCTCTGTAGGTGATGGCTTTGTTATGGACATTTTGGGAATCACTTCCTTTTAAGTGGTTGTAGAATTGAACGTCTTTTTTCTGGAAGAAAGAGGAGGAAGGGAAGCGCTACTAAGGTACACAATAGTACATTTTGGTAGATAGAAGGTGCTCTTTGGTAAAAGGGGTAAATTGGTCATCTAAAAGAAAGGAGGACCAAGGCACCCTTCATATAATTAATTAAAATGCCTTTATTAGTATGGCATGTTCAATAGAAACAACGTTTTTTTTAAACCGATGCGTTTCGGCTGCATGGCCTTCGTCAGGGAGTACAAAAAAAGAGGAATACAAGGTCCTCTTTTAAACATCAATTAGCCCTAATTGGAAGAGGGAGTGGTTACACAATTGATTGGACACCTAGTAAGCAATACTATACACAATGAAATACTGTAGCTATGTTATCATAAAAATACAACTCCAAACTAGAAGTATCAGAACACAAGGTAGTTCTAACCTTACATATGACTGGGAGAAGTGTCAAGAATAAGAAAGCTAAATATACCATAGTACACTAGAACTCAGCAAAACATGAACAACAACAGTCTAACCATAGCTGAGGGCAATAGAGCAAAATGTCCACTGGATGACAGCAAATGGACCCATCACGACCCTACAGGAAGGGTGGGTAATTCATATCTCCATTTAAACCAGGGTATTTAGTGGCCTGTAGTTTGTAAATCCAAAAACTTTCCCTTTGGTTTAACTGTTTAAGACGCTCCCCTTTTCTAATAGAGGCCGGAACATGATCAATACCCATAGCTTGTAGGGAGGCAGGGTTGCCATGGTGTAGGGACTTGCAGTGCCTTGCCATGGGGTAGTCTTCATTACCTACCCGTATGGCGTACTTGTGTTCCGCTAAGCGGTCTTGAAGGCGTCTCTTCCAATGTAGAACACCTTGCACTGTGGACATTCCAATCTATAGATGACATGAGTGGTTTTTCAGTTAATGAAATGCTTGACGTAATACTCCATTTAGGAAGCTGTGTCAACAAAATACTTCTTCTGTACAATATTACTGCAATGGTTGCAATGGTTACATTTAAAAGAGCCCCTGGGTTTGTGGTCAAGCCAAGTTGTTTGAGAGTCACCCGGAAGTTTTAACTGTGGACTAATTTGTCATTTAGGGTAGGACATCTCTTAAAGCTTATGACTGGTGGCTTAGGAAAGACTTGGCGTAGTAGCTGTAGTGCTGTATCTTGTAACAAAATACACTCTCTCCGGTGTATCACGAGGCACTCCCCTTCGCAACAAGTTCTCTCTACCGGCATCTTTCAGGACCTGAACGCTGTAGCCCCGATTCAAGAAGCGATTCTCCAATTCAGCAGATTTGACACTGTAGTCTGTTTCCTGATCGCAAATTCTGCGGACTCTTTGGAATTGGCCATATGGAATGTTTTCTTTTTTCTCTTTTTTTCATGATTTGGTTGGGTCTAATTGTGTTGCTGTCCTGGTGCTCTGTTTGTGAACAGAGCCCCAGGACCAGCTTGCTTAGGGGACTCTTCTCCAGGTTCTTCTCTCTGTAGGTGATGGCTTTGTTATGGAAGTTTTGGGAATCGCTTCCTTTTAAGTGGTTGTAGAATTGAACATATTTTTTCTGGATTTTGATCATTAGTGGGTATCGGCCTAATTCTGCTCTGCATGCATTTTTTAAATGTTTTACGTTGTGTACAGAGGATATTTTTGCAGAATTCTACATGCAGAGTCTCAATTTGGTGTTTGTCCCATTTGGTGAGATTGGTGAGCTGACCCCAGATCTCACAATCCATAAAAGGGCAATGGGTTCTATAACAGATTTTTAGCCAGATCCTAATTTGTATGTCAAATTTTATGTTCCTTTTGAGGGCAAAGAAGGCCGTTCTTGCCTTGTCTCTCAGATCGTTCACAGCTTTGTGGAAGTTACCTGTGGTGCTGATGTTTAGGCCGAGGTATGTATAGTTTTTGTGTACTCTAGGGCAACGGTGTGTAGATGGAATTTGTATGTGTGTGTAACGACTTCCGCCGAAGTCGGCTTCTCTCCTTGTTCGGGCGGCATTCGGCCATCGACGATCCATTTTTCATTTGTCCATTTGTTTTGTCTTGTTTCGTACACACCTGGTTTTCATTCCCCAATCAATCTACATGTATTTAGTCCTCTGTTCCCCATCATGTCTTTGTGTGTAATTGTTAATTGTTAATGGTGTATGTTCACGCGTGATACTTTTATAGTTTGGTGGTCCTGGTAACTGGACCTTTTTTGGAACACCATTATTTTTTAAAGATTTATTGTTAGGGCCCAGGTCTGACAGAATCTATGCAGAAGATCTAGGTGCTGCTGTCTCTCTCTATCCACGTAGTTACCTCTCCTCCTTCCACCTATCTCTCTTTCCCTCCACCTAGCTACCTCTCCTCCTTCCTCTCTTAATTGGAGCCAGCGAGAGCGGCCTAAATCGAATTAGCAGAGCTGTGTGGGGGACTCATCAATCTTTTTTTATTATGCCATGACAGGGCTGGCCATGGAGCGCCCCTTCCATTTGTCACCGGCCTCATTCACTGATAACGGGCATTTGTCACTGTGTTGCCTGCACTTTAATGCCATCAGCGGCCATGACAGTAGCGCGTCAAGGGAGTCACGGCGACACACACATCCGTCAGCGGCAGGCTTCCACGGCCACAGGGACACACTGCAATAAGGCTTCCCACAGAGCTTGTGATGACAGTGCTGCTGCTATTAATTACACTGCTGCAGAGAGAGAGAGAGGAGAGAGAGAGAGAGAGAGAGAGCTGTGTTTGTGTGTGTACTGTAGTGTGTTTGTATCCAAGACATATGTGCTTGTGTTTGAGTGAGCTTTTGCAGTAGAAGTGAGAAAGTACATATGAACATGTAGTGATGTCAGTAAGAATATAGTACTGTTGTGTACTAGTTTTAAGGTAGACTACAGCCCTCCCACAGCCACAGCGTACTACAGAACTATAACGTCGCTTCTCTTTCTGGCCACTGGGTGTCAGAGTTGGGAGTCTGCCCTGCCAGCTGAGACACAGTAGATTCCTCTACTGCTAATTAGACAGAGGTTGTTGCCTCTGAACATCCTGTGGGGAGACAGGAACTCCATCATGTGTTGTATCACAGTGAAATAGTTCACCCTGTCTGGGGGATTCACTTTGTAAATGAAAAGGCACAAGTCCACAGGTTACAGAGCCAAGCATGAGTCAGTCAGTGGGGGCTAACCTCTGTCTCTTTTTGCCTTGCTAGAGAGCTGTCTAGGAGGCAGAGACATGTGCAGTACATCTGCAGAGCTTGCCAGGGAAGTTTAGTATGATGCACAAGAGCACTAGAAACAGTACTCGTGGTAACACATTCCAAACAACCCCAAACCCCAAAAGTACATTTCCAAAATCCATACATCATGTTCTGTGTTTGATTCCATTGACTAAAACAAATGTTAACGTCTCTCCTGGATTTCACTGACCAAAGTCTTTTATTTATAATTTACATCAGGGATGGGCAACTTTGATGGGTGTGGGGGCCACAAAAACTCATCGTGAGGGGCCTCAGTGGCTCGTGAGTCTGCATACCCACATCCATACTCACACAGGCATTCAGAGCCTTCTGGGGGCTCTAAGCAACATTTTGTTGGGGTCAATTTTTTGGATGCAATTCTACACATTTTGCTATTGGGTGGAGAGAAAAATGAGCAGTTTTACAGCTAATTCCCTGTACTTGTCTACATTTTGCCATAACTTATGTCTGAGAGTGACTTACAAAATCAATTGGTCTGTAATTCGACCATGATTACTACAAGTTTAGATAGCTGACTAAACTAACTTACCAATCAAATGTGTTTTTAGCTTACATGGGTTCATTGAGTGGCTGTCAGTGACTGACATAAGAGAAAAACTGTGGATGCACAAATGTCGAACTTGCACCTTGTGTATTCTACTATTCTAACTCTCAACAGTAAGTTGAGACCCTGACTGACTTCCGTAAAACATTTTTTTTTGGGGGGGGGGGGACTGACCCGCGGGGCCAACAAAAGTTGCCCATCCCTGATTTACGTCATAAAGCTTAGCATGTTATTCATTTTTATAGAATTTTTTATTCAAATACAGTAATATATTAGAAAATAACACTGGCTTTCGATAAAACTGTACTGTAGAGTATTAAACACATCTAGCTACACCCTGTTCAACTACAGACCTGGCAGTCCAGATATCTACTACCCACTTACTGCTGCAGCCTTCGCAATGACTGCAAAATAATAGGCACTGGTTTGAAATAGTAATGTAAAAGACAAAAATAAAGAATGCCTGTGTTGCTGAATAATCGCAAATCACAATTTAATCTGAAAGCAAGACTTCAAAATAGTTAGCACATACAGTACGTTGTTGTGCATGAACAGCACAAACTCTCTTGAATGGTTCGACATACGGTATCTTTATGAAGTAATTAAAAGGTGCATTTTGTAAACTGAGGCCGCCTAATGGAAAATGGGCGAATTGCAACAACACTGAATTCAAACAACTCTCCTCCCTCCTCTGCTTCACTTCCCCTGCAATGTTGGTAGATACTCGCTTGAGTCTTTTACTTTCGGTTTGGTCCACCAGCTTCAAAACAGCTGAAAAAAAAAAAAATCATTATAAAAAATAGATTTGGCAGTGATTTAGATGGTACACTGATTTTCTACATTGTTTGTTTTGTCACATAAACTGAAATTAACAAACAATGTCACATTTTATTTTTGTATAATTTTTTTTATTTAACTAGACAAGTCAGTTAAGAACAAATTCTTATTTACAATGAGGGCTTAACCCTAACCCGGATGACGCACATACAACACACATACACCCACTTGAGGCTGGAGTAACACAGTATCAGCTGCACTGCAGAGGCACTGGAGCAGGTTGGGGTTTCGGTGCCATGCTCGAGCACAACGGCAGGTGGTGGCACCTGAAGTTTTTACGGCAGCGACCCTGATGCTGCCACGTTAAGTAGGGGCGCAGCCAGGTCAAGTTAGGTGAGGACAGAGGTCTGTGAAGGCCACTGTGAAGGCCACTGTGATGAGTGTATTAACGGCTCCGCCGTGATCAGCAAAGGAATGCCCGCTACAATACATACACTAGCCGTTAGTACACTGCACACACACACACACATTCAACCTATACTTACAGTCTACATACAAACACACATTATGTAAACAAACTGACAGGTGATTCCCTCTGGAGAGTGCGAGGGTAAATTGGCTTTAAGAAGAGCTTAATGTGTGGGGTATACATAACACCAGTCATAACACCTTTATGAGTGATGCAGTATCATTCATAATCTTCATAACACATTTATTCAACATCATTCATAAGGAGTTTTCAAAATAAAAGTCCCCTTGAATAAAAATGTTTTCATCCCATTGTAAAATGGAAATATTTATATTTACTGTCACATTACCAAACCCCTGACACACTATTCACGCAACAGGCTGGGAGCAGCACAGGGTCAGCCTTAAAGCATTACCCTTGTAGCAGTTTAGGGGTTAAATGTTTTGCTCAAAGTCACAATGGCAGTAGGAAATGGCACCAGCTCTGGGTGTAGGCAACTTTCAAATAGATAAGCTAGCTGTGCTTGATTGAGCTTGCCTGGTGCAATGGAATCAATGGAATAGTCTCAAAAGTGCAAACCCTACCTGCCCATCTGGCATTCCAGGTAGGCTCAAGCAAACGCTCAGGCTTAAGCAAACTATTTAAACCCAGGTCTGGATGGCATCTGAGCAATTGTTTGACATTGTAACGGAGGTAATAAGCAACCTTAGCTGAGACCTGAAGACTTGTATTAGCTCCACAAACGAATGCCTTGCCTTTATCTCAAGCAGGCTAACACAATCTTGATTTTCTTTACACAAAGAAACTTTTTGTGCCATAATGTAAAGGGACTTGTATTTAGAAAGACCCTTTATGAATTCTGTCGAATAAATGTGTTATGAATGTTGTATGAATGATACTGCAACATTCATTAAAGGGTGTAATGACTGGTTTCATAAAGGTGTCATGAATGCTTTATGTATATAAAGTGTCACCGGAAGTGGACTGTCTAATAACGTCTGGTCACAAGTGATGACTATGCAACGCCTTGTGTCACTGCACCGCTAATGACCCTATGAATGAACATGAGTCAAGGCAGCATTATTTGTGCATAATTATTTGTGCCTGATTGTTGTGGGTGGCGGAGGGATAACACTTTTCGACTGATGAGGAGTTAGGCAAACGATTCATTATTCATCTTTATTTGCTCTTGAGCGGCAGCATACATCATGTTTCTGACCAATGAGGCGCGAGGAGGCTTAATTATTGACAGGATCCCAAACAGAATGAGCCAATCCACGAAGGACCAAAGGGGGGTGTAGGCGGGACTGTACCTACATACATCACAGGCTGCATACATCTCTCTACAGAACACTCACTCATTTGTCTCTTATACAGGGGATGTAAACATCATCACCACACAGGCAGATAATTGGGAGATTAGAGCAAGGCCATTGGCTGCATTTACAACCGCTCAATTTAGACCTCCAGGGGGCGCCATTTCCTTACACAGTAGCAAAGTGCACCAGGGGTCGGACACCAGCAAATCGGGTAAACCACCCGCCCCGGTGTCTCCCTGTATGAAGCCTGTGTGTGCGTGTGTGCGTTCGTGCGTGCGTTTGTTCTCGGCTCAAATGAATGGAAACTTAAAGTAAGATAAAGTATGTAGAAGAACGCAGCTCACCTTGCCTAATGCAGAAACAAGTAATGACACAGGATCACACATCCAACACTGACATAAGGCATGAACGGTAAGTGAACCTGTAAGCATAGTGAAGTAGAAGAAGTAAGTTGCCATGACCTCACTTAGTCAGTATAATCCATGATGTTTCTATCATAGTTGGCCACTCTTTAATCTCTACCCAGTACAGCCAGATAAAGACTGGCCACCCCTCGGAGCCTGGTTCCTCTCTAGGTTTCTTCCTAGGTTCCTGCCTTCCAGGGAGGTTCCCCTAGACGCTGTGCTTCTGCCTCTGCATTGCTTGCTCTTATGGGTTTTAGGCTGGGTATCTGTAAAGCACTTTGTTAAAACTGCTGATGTAAAAATGGCTTTATGAAATAAATGTGATTGATTAATCAAATATTATAAAGTACTCTGTCGTATCGCAAGAAGGAAATTAATGTAGTAAATACACGAATGCAGTGCACCCCCCCCCCCACCCCCACACACACACACATAAAAATGAGGGAGAGAGTGATCCAAGCACAGCAGAATCCCATGACTAGAAACTCCCAGATGAGGAAAGGCCTTCTGCCCAGATTCTCTATTGTAAAACACTAGAACGAGAGAGAGAGAGAAACACGAGATACTGTACAAAGAGACGGGAAGCAACAAAACTTTAATAACAGGACCGTTAAGAGAGAAAGCTGTGACAGCGCAAACTAACAACCGTTCTCATGACTCCTCCATAGACACACACGAGTGAGGTCAGCGATGATCTTGACGGCTCCTGTACCCACTGTAGTGTACTGGGGCTGGGATGCCCGCGTTCTCAAAGATGTTGTTGGTATAGAACCAGAGCTGCAAGAGAGAGACAGACACATTTGGGCTTGAGTGGCATGGGCACAGGTGGCACAGCATGGGCACAGTATGGGCAGAGTGTAACAGTGGACAACCACTCACATTCAATTTCAATTCAATTTGGGGCTGTGGGGGAGGTTGACTCTAGACACGGGGGGTAATCAGCATGAGGAACAGACGGAGATAGTGAGAAACCAACACACACAGGTATACACTCCCATTAAACACACAAATACACTCCTCTATCCTGTTGCGCACACAGAACGGTGACAAGACCTGCCACTTGTCACCTCCACTTAACTTACAGCTCACCTCTGGTATCTGTCTGATACCATCATCATCATCACCACCACCATCTTCATCCTCACTCCCTGTGTTTCAAATAGATTGCCAAAGCTAATTAGCTGCTAAAAATACATTGCAGAGATGAGGCTTCTAATGAGTTCAGCTCTGATGGGTAAAATGTGCACTTGTTGGACCCAGTCCTCTGGTAATGATTTGAATAATGAAAGCATCTCAGTAGCATAATTCAGGAAGGGATTTAGCTAATCAAATCGCTGTTCATTGATGACTCGTAGTTTTGGGCTCTTACCATACGATCACGAGGCTTCTAAAAGATTAGGCAATATTTGGTCTGCCTTTCAAATGAGCCTCTTGGTGTAGTGGGCCCGACTGTGGTGGGTATGGGTGAGTATGGGTGAGGAGTATGGGTGAGAGAGGGAAGAAGGTACGAGTGGGAGGAGATCGGGAGAAGAGGGTGAGAGAGGGATAAGAGGAAGAAAGGGGGAGTGTAGGAGAGAGAGGGTGAGAGATCGAGGGAAGGACGTGCAAATGAGAGTGTGAGGAGGGTGTAAATGATGGGTGAAAGTGGTTGAGGTAGAGAAAGGGCAAGGATTGCTAACAAAGAGGACAAAGAGTAACAGAAAGGGCTATAGGGGTGAGAGAAGGAGAGGAGCACTATAGCAAAGAGCTGAGTAGTCTGACAACGTCGCTGCCGGAGAGCTGCATGCCAATGTTGAGGAACACATCAATGAGCAAATGCGAACGCATAGACGGATCCAGTATCGGGCACCATACCGACACAGTCTCCACCGACAACAGAGAGCGCTCCTCCTCCTGCATCTCCTCAATCTGGGGCGGCAGGTAGCCTAGTGGTTAGAACGTTGGACTAGTAACTAAAAGGTTGCAAGATTGAATCCCTGAGCTGACAAAGTAAAAATCTGTCCTTCTGCCCCTGAACAAGGCAGTTAACTCACTGTTCCTAAGCCGTCATTGAAAAGAAGAATTTGTACTTAACTGACTCACCTAGTTAAATAAAGGTAAAAATAATAATAATCTCCAACTGGATGTTTCACTTGGGCCGGTACCATTTCAATGCTGATGTAGGAAATAAAACAGGAAGTTACAACACGGACCCAAGGAAAATGAATATTACTTGAACTTTGTTATTCACGGTTGACTAAAGATGTTGGCACATGACTAGAACAACAAGATTGACACAGGAAATTAACACAGCCATGAGGTTACACGATTCACACTATTCAGACACTAAGTATGTGACCTTGTCCCAATAGAGTCAAGCATTCTGACCTGCAATGGTGGCATAGACATTGTGCTTCTCAAACAGCATGTATTGGGGCTCTCCGGAAACCATGGCAACAGCATCAGCTGGACGAAGGTGGTTACCACCACCAGCGAGAGGAACAGGGTCCCGGGCTCCTCCTGTAACCATGACAACAGGTGTCCCTAACATATCGTCCACATGTAGCCCAAAATAAGCGATACCTAAACCATTGAAAACAATTTCACCATTCAATGTCAATGACACTGCAGATGAACACATATACATGACTAAACATATGCTTCTCTAAGCATATGAACGCCACACGTTGAAAGTTGAATGTTTTTCCTGGAAATGGTCTTTGGCGTGCCTTTCCCAGAAGTTTGTGTAGACCCAGGATCTGGGCCGAGAAGACCCCACCACGCAAGTTCTTAGCAGCTATCTCCCCCCCCATGTTCATGGCACCACACTCAGAGAGGTACCTACACAATAAAACACAACAATGACAACGGGGATGTTTTTTTCCCCAGTCTGAAATCAAGGAAACAGACAGCAGTGAGCAAACGCTCACCTTCTTTTCATTGCAACATCCGTAACTTTATCCAGATACTGTGCAACATTTATATGTGTAGATTTCTGACTGATTGAACCTTGACCCTTATCCTAATCTTAACTCAAACTCTCACCCCTGAACATCACCCCTCTCATTGAGTGGACACACTGGTTTGTTTGTAACGGAGTGGATCCCTGTGACAAAGCGGCCAAAGACGACCATCTCTGGAGAGCTACAGATCCTTCTGAAGTCCATGAGTGATCCAGTGATGAACACCAACACCGTCGAGTTCACCACCGTGCCTTTCCTACATACACATGCACACACGCACAAACACACACACACACACACACACACACACACACACACACACACACACACACACACACACACACACACAAGCTATGGTTGGCCGTCCACCATTAAAACGCTTAGATTATCAGAGCCAGCTAATTAATGTACCAAACCCAAAACTGTTGTATTTATGCATTTGCACAAACAGTTCATAAAAGCACACGGACCAGATGCAATAGCAGGCGTACGTATATTCGTTTTATGACAGAGTAGTAAAGTCTCCCCCCAATATACAGTCAAGGAGGACATGGAGAGTTCTGATCACCCATAAAACAATGCTGGGTGATGAACTTGATCAGCTCATACCTGTGCTCGTAAATTGTTCTCTTTCATTAGCATATAAATGTCCAGTGAGATCGTTTGAATGCTTCAGATAAATGAGATCTAAGCCAGCACTGAATACCAAAAAAGATTTAAAGAGTTGGGCAGAGGGTACAGAGAGGGCACTGACTGCACTCCAATGGTGTGGTGCCCCATAACCAATAAGAGTTGTGCCATAACCAATCAGAGCTGCAGTAGGCCTATACGCAAATACGCAGCGGACTATGGCCCTGCATTGCTAGAGGCGTCACTACAGACCCGGGTTCGCTCCAGTAGCTTGTAGCTTGTCATTCACATTCGCACCCTTGGGCCAGACTACTATGTATAGGGGACAGGTAGTGTGCAGTGCAGAGGGGACAGAGCGAATGTACCGCAATCTTCCATCTAAGCTACACCTGGACTGCCGAGCAGAAGAAATATCAGCCCCTGTGAAGTTCACTCAACTTTCTAGAGTTTCCCCTGTTAGTTAAAACCTCTACAGGATCGGTGTCCCCCCAACGGGATGGTTATGCTAAGGTAGGCTAATGTGATTAACATGAGGTTGTAAGTAACATGAACATTTCCCAGGACATAGACATATCTGATATGGGCAGAAAGCTTAAATTCTTGTTAATCTAACTGCACTGTCCATTTTTCAGTAGCTATTGAGGTGAAATAAAACCCTGCTCTTGTTTGAGGAGAGTGCACAATTATGAACTTGAAAATGTATTAATAAACCATTAAGGTACATTGGCGCAGTTTTGATACAACATTTGAACATATATGCAATGGTTCATTTGATCAGTCTAAAACTTTGCACATACACTGCTGACATCTAGTGGCCAAAATCTAAGTTGTTCCGGGGCTGGAATAATACATTACGGCCTTTCTCTTGCATGTTTTTTTCCTTGTGTTATCTTTTACCAGATAGAATGTGTTATATTCTCCTACATTCATTTCACATTTCCAAACATTTCAAAGGTGTTTCCTTTCAAATGGTAACAATAATATACATATCCTTGCTTCAGGTCCTGAGCTACAGGCAGGTAGAGTTGGATATGTCATTTTAGGCAAAAATCGAGGGTTAGATCCTTAATTAACACTATCAACGTTTCCCTTTACTGTGTGAATTGTGATCGAATCAATGCAATATTAACCACTTTCAATGCAACATAACAAAATAAACTATGCAAGAGATTTTGTTGTAGGCAGAGTGCATCGGAGTAGGACCATATTCTACACAGACCGGTGCGCCATAACCAAGCGGAGCTGCAGTAGGCCTATACGCAAATATGCAGCGAACTATGGCACTGCATCGCTAGAGTCATCACTACAGACCCGGGTTTGATCCCAGGCTGTGTCGCAGCCGGACGCAACTGGGAGACCCATGAGGTGGCGCACAATTGTCCCAGCGTCCTCCGGGTTAGGGGAGGGTTTGGCCGGCCGGGATGTCCTTGTCCCATTGCGCTCTAGCGACTCCTTGTGGCAGACAGGGCGCATGTACGCTGACTTTGGTCGCCAGCTGTACGCTGTTTCCGACACATTGGTTAAGCGAGCTGTGTGTCAAGAAGCAGTGTGGCTTGGCGGGGGTCGTGTTTCGGAGGAAGCATGGCTCTCGACCTTTGCCTCTCCCGAGTCTGTACGGGAGTTGCAGTGATGGGACAAGATTGTAACTACCAATTAGATATCACGTAAAAGGGGTAAAAAGTACAAACACAAAAAAACTATAAAAAAACAAAACAATGTAACTTAAAGCGGGTACAGGCTGTGTTCACAGTAAACACAAGCCGGAAGTTGCACAGAAATTCACTCAGAATTCACTCAGAAAAAAAGAGAGGGAACATTGGTAGCTTGTACAAAGAGTTACAACTCTAAAGGGCACAGGGTAAGTAAACACTATGCACTCTGAAAGGCAGACAGGACGGACATTGTGTACTCTGAAGGGCAGAGGAGACCAAGGGAGCCAGGACAGAGTCATCTCTAGGGTCAGAGGGCAGAAGGTCACTCAGGGGTGATAGATGGAGGCACAATCTAATGCCCTCAGTGGTGTGTGTATATGTGAGAGGCTCGGAGTGCCAGGCAGGGTGCCATTACCCAGAGCTCCAGATGCTGCAGTGTGTCTCTGAGGCTGTTCATGTCAATTGGCCAACAGCCAACCTGCAGCTGCAGAGTCTGGAGGGCTTAGCCATTGACCAAAACCAAATCAAAGGTCTTCAAAGGACACAACTTTCCAAATCTAGTCATGTCTTCCCTTTCGTTGGGTCCATTCTAACAACATGCATTACACATACAAAGATGTAAATACAGATGTACACCGTCTCGAATGGGGAGCAGAGAATAGTTGACTTATGAAACCTAATACATTATGGTGGCATCATCCTGTGTAAACCCTGTATAGGACTGGGAGTCACTGGGAGTGTGTGTATGGGGAGTGTGTGAGGGTCTCACCTGGTGACCTGTATGCCCACCATGAGGGATCCCAGTAGAACCCCAATGGCAAAGATAGACACGGTGAGAGAGAACATGCGGGTCAGAGCCTCCCCATCCAGCCTTTGTGCCATGACTGACATCCTAATGTAGAAGTCTAATGTGCTGAGGGATAGAGAGAAACAGAGAGAAATACAGAGAGAGAGAGAGAAAGAAAGAGGGGGGATGGAAAGAGTATTACTTCAACAGTATTACTACTGTTAATTACTATGTTGATTTTTCATTGATTTCATTTGTTCTTGTGCTTTTGCTTTGGCAGTGTAAGTAAGATGCCGATCATGCCAATACAGATCATTAAATTGAGAGGAGAAAAGAAATGTTATCACATAACCATCATCTGACACCATTCAAATCACTGTATGACATATCGTGTGTCATACATCGTACAATGGGTTAGAAAATGTCACTACGACTTCAATTTGTCACCGGCATCAAAACATACAACGCACTCCCTAATTGCCATTCTTGCATTCCTAAAATGACTTCCAAAATGCCAATGTTAATGAGAAAGCCCCACTCACATTCAATCCATCTCGATCTGGCCAATCAGAGCCTACGGAGGGGAATGCAGAATCACAGCCAAACTGGAAGTCCTTGTCATGAGGCCCGTGCTGCTCCTCTCTCCTTGGCATTTTCGGGTCACAGACCAGGACTAATTCAATTCCACTTGCATTGTTCACTCGCACTGTCAGCTAGCTCCATTGTGTCTGTGGAGTGTGTGCGTGCGTGCGTGTGTGTGTGTGCGTGCGTGTGTGTGCGTGTGTGTGTGTGCGTGCGTGCATGCGTGTGTGTGACGTTTGTTCTGACAGTAATTTGACCTTAGTGTGTTTCAACCATAGAAACAGAAAAATGTTTATCATGCTCTAAATATATGAAAAAACAAATGGTGACATTTTTTATTATTCAGTCTACTTCCTTCAATCAGTCAATATCATTTATAAAGACCTTTTCACATCAGTAGATGTCAAAGTGCTTATACAGCAACCCAGCCCAAAACTCCCAACAAGCAAGCAATACAGATGTAGAAGCACAGTTTCAAGGAACAACTCCCTAGAAAGGCAGGAACCCGGGAAGAAACCTAGAGAGGAACCAGGCTCGGAGGGGTGGCCAGTCCTCTTCTGGCTATGCTGGGTGGAGATTTGAAGAGTATATTGCTATTAAGGCCCGATCATTCTTCAAGATGTTCAAACGTTCGTAGATGACCATCAGGGTCAACTAATAATCACAATGGTTCCATAGCTGCAGCCAGAACAGCAGAAACTGGATCAGCAGCATGACCAGGTGGACTGCAGACGGGGACATCCAGGAGTCATCAGGCCAGGTAGTCCTGAGGCATGGTCATTGGGCTCATGTCCTCCGGGAGGGGAGAGAGAGAGATGGAGAATTAGGGGGCGCATACTTAAGTTCACACAGGACACCAGATAAGCCAGACTGGGGGGTGGGGGTGGGGGGCTGTCGCCCCGTCTGATGATACCCCTACTCATATCCAACCAGGCAGGATATAACCCCACCCACTTTGCCAAAGCCCAGCACCCACACCACTAAAGGGATATTAACAGACTTAACTTACTACCCTGAGACGAGGCAGAGTATAACCCACAAAGATCTCCTCCACCTCACAAGCCCGAGGGGGCTCAAACCGGACAGGAAGATCACATCAGTGACTCAAACCACTCAAGTCGAGAATAGCGAGAATAAAAGCCTGGCACAACGTCAAGCACCCCTCCTAGGGACGGCATGGAAGAGCACTAGTAAGCCAGTTACTCAGCCCCCGTAATAGGGTCAGAGGCAGAGAATCCCAGCGGAGAGAGGGGAGCCGGCCAGGCAGAGATAGCAAGGGTGGTTCGTCGCTCCAGTACCTTGTCATTTACATTCGCACCCTTGGGCCCGACTACACTCAATCATAGGACCTACTGAAGAGATGAGTCTTCAGTAAAGACTTAAAGGTTGAGACCGAGTCTGCATCTCTCACACGGATAGGCAGACCATTCCATAAAAATGTAGATCTATATGAAAAAGCCCTGCCTGCAGCTGTTTGCTTAGAAATTCTAGGGACAATCAGGAGACCTGCGTCTTGTGATCGTAGCAGACGTGTAGGTATGTATTTTTCATTGAAATGTACAGCTGTATTCGCATAATAGTGAAAGCTGTCATTGTGTTTCCGAATGACATCACCAAGAGGTAGAATATACTTTCTTAAATGTGTGACTCAGTGTTCTGACGAGAGTTCAAACATAGAAATCCAATGTAGAACTGCATGAAATTTAAATGTTTGGCTTACATGGGGGGAGATGGACTTACATGGGGAATTGATCCCAAAATGCTAATTGTTTGTAGTAGCTAGTTTAACAAAACTGATTGCCGTCACTCCAAGGTAAGGAAACAAATATCTAATTATAGCACGCACCCCTGAGGGGCACCTGTGTTGAGGATAAGCATGGCAGATGTGTTGTTACCTACCCTTACCACCTCGGGGCAGCCCGTCAGGAAGTCCAGGATCCAGTTGCAGAGGGAAGTGTTTAGTCCCAGGGTCCTTAGCTTAGTGATGAGCTTTGACGGCACTACGGTGTTGAACGTTGAGCTGTAGTCAATGAATAGCATTCTCACGTAGGTGTTCCTTTTGTCCAAGTGGGAAAGGGCAGTGTAGAGTGCAATAGAGATTGCATTATCTGTGGATCTGTTGGGGTAGTGTGCAAATTGGAGTGGGTCTAGGGTTTCTGGGATAATGATGTTGATGTGAGCCATGACCAGCCTTTCAAAGCACTTCATGGTTACAGACGTGAATGCTACAGGTCGGTAGTAATTTAGGCAGGTTACCGTATTGTTCTTGGGCACAGGGACCATGGTGGTCTGTTTGAAACATGTTGGTATTACAGACTCAGTCAGGGAGAGGTTGAAAATGTCAGTGAAGACACTTGCCAGTTGGTCAGCGCATGCACAGAGTACGCGTCATGGTAATACGTCTGGCCCTGTGGTCTTGTGAATGTTTAAAGGTCTTACTTACATCGGCTACGGAGAACGGGATCACACAGTCATCTGGAACAGCTGATGCTCTCATGCATGCTTCAGTGTTGCTTGCCTCGAAGCGAGCATTGAAGTAATTTAGCTAGTCTGGTAGACTCGTGTCACTGGGCAGCTCGTAGCTGTGCTTCCCTTTTGTAGTCCATAATAGTTTCCAAGCCCTGCCACATCTGATGAGCGTTGGAGCCGGTGTAGTAGGATTCAATCTTAGTCCTGTATTGACTCTTTGCCTGTTTGATGGTTCGTCTGAGGGCATAGCGGGATTTCTTATAAGCGCCCGGGTTAGAGTCCCGCTACTTGAAAGCGGCAGCTCTACCTTTTAGCTCAGTGAGGATGTTGCCTGTAATCCATGGCTTCTGGTTGGGGTCTGTACATACGGTCACTGTGGGTACGACGTCATCGATGCACTTATTGATGAAGCCAGTGACTGAGGTGATGTACTCCCCAATGCCATCTGAAGAATCCCGGAACACATTCCAGTCTGTGCTAGAAAAACAGTCCTGTAGCTGAGCATCTGCGTCATTTGACCATTTCTTTATTGACCGAGTCACTGGTGCTTCCGGCTTTAGTTTTTGCTTGTAAGAAGGAATCAGGAGAATAGAATTATGGTCAGATTTGCCAAATTCAGGGAGAGGGAGAGCTTTGTACGTGTGTCTGTGTGAGGAGTAAAGGTGGTCTAAAACATAAAACGGCAGCCATCCCCTCCGGCGCAGTTCTTCCAGAATTGTGTGATGTGTTCTGTTATGTAGTTTATTACATTCCTATTTATTTAAAACCAATATGATCTCAGCTGCATTTCATGTTATGCACACTCTCAGACAACCATGTTTGGCAAAAGTGTTTCACAGTTCTCGGCCTTCGCTCTTTCTGTCCTTTTCATTCTTTCTCTCCTCCTTATTGCCCAATGTCTGTCTGTCTGTCTGTCTGTCTGTCTGTCTGTCTGTCTGTCTGTCTGTCTGTCTGTCTGTCTGTCTGTCTGTCTGTCTGTCTGTCTGTCTGTCTGTCTGTCTGTCTGTCTGTCTGTCTGTCTGTCTGTCTGTCTGTCTGTCTGTCTGTCTGTCTGTCTGTCTGTCTACATGTCTCTCTCTCTCGCTCTCCCTCTTTTCACCACCCTGTGTCTCCAGACTCCAGATTGAAGATTGTGTTTATTGAAGGAGAAGGGGTAGAGTTTCTTAGTGAGTGTTCCTTGCATTGGCTCAACACACCATAGACCTGATCATGTTAAGTCACTTAGATTGACGGCTCAACACACACACACACACAAACACACACACACCACATACAGTTAACTGTGGTTGAATGTGATTAGGGACTGATAAAATAATAGGATAATGAACTGCTGACTATACAGGCTCTCAATAGTGCTGTTGGAGCAGGGAGGCCCCCAGGTGGCCATGTCATTGACCTCTAAGTGACACTGTCTGATTCACATATTCCTTGGCTGCCCTCTGCATGTGTGACAACTGATGATGCAGCTTTGTGCCGGCCTCACACAGTGAGAACATTCCACGAGTTAATGTTCCCCCTTATTCTCCCGGCAATGCATTCATTTGATTTTCTACCTGTTGTCGAATTTACCTTTAAACATTTCCTACCATGTTGTAAGGATATCCCAGTAATTGTAACATACTTACCAAAGTCATCTTACTCAGTGTTTCCTGGTCCTGGTGGGACCCAAATGGACGAACAAAAAGTCAATGAGCTAATGTGGACCAGACCCAGCTGCTATTGCATTTGTGTCTATGGGAGACCCACCCCGTTAAGTAGACCAGAACTGACCAAAAAATGTCAATGGTAAACGGCCTGAGTGAACTATCTTCCTTTATCGACCATCTTTGGTAAAGACTGTTGTCCAGAGCCTTCCTGGCCGTGAGACACGTTACTTTCTCACAGTGAGTCAAGTGGAATTCACTGAGGTTGGATGGATCTGGGATTGACAGAGAGTTCTGACCTCAAAGAGGAGATGAGGAAGGAATGCAGTTCCAAATTGAACATAAGCACCTGACCTTGGGACTTCTTGAAGATAGGGATTGGATTGGTCCAATCAGAGGTCGTCTAGATGGAGCTATTACTAAATTGCTCATTTCTAGCCAGATCTGCAAGAATCAAATCAAATCAAATTGTATTTGTCAAATGCGCCGAATACAACCCTTAACCAACAATGCTTTAAGAAGTTTTAAGAAAATAAATAGATAAGTAGAAAATAAAAGTAACAAATAATTAATCATCAGCAGTAAAATAACAAGCGAGGCTATATACAGGGGGTACTGGTACAGAGTCAATGTGCGGGGGCACCGGTTAATCGAGGTAATTGAGGTAATCTGTAAATGTAGGTAGAGTTAAAGTGACTATGCATGGATTATTAACCGAGAGTAGCAGCAGCATAAAAGAGGGGTCTGGGTAGCCCTTTGATGAACTGTTCAGCAGTCTTATGGCTTGGTAGTAGAAGCTGTTAAGAAGCCTGTAAGCATGATATTGGGTTAAGTATTGGGACACAAGTCCTGTGTGCTGCACTGAACTCCGTCCCCCATGTCACCCTGTGCTGCATTCAGTTCTTTCCCCATGTGCTCCCTCCTCTGTTGTGGTGCCATTGGCTGCGGCCCCTAACGGTCTCTGGGGCGGTAGCTAGGGGGAGGGGCAGGAAGATGGATTACCCTCCACCATATTGGCCATCAGCTCCAATCAGCAGTGGGGCAGGAAATGGATGGTTCTAATTTGTTATCATTATTATTATAACAGCCATAATGCTCAGACAGACACACACACGCCGCTCGCTGTCATCACTGTGAAATGCACCCATTAGTTATGTGGGAGACAGCCTGTGTGCGTGTGCGTGTGTGTGTGTGCCTGCTGCAGTGAGAAGCTATGGCGGATTCACACACAGTCCCTCCCACTCCCTTCACTAGCATGATATTGCATCTAATTATTCCCTCTCCACAGAGGCTCAGAGAGACTGAGCACACATTCATTTACACCGCCACAGCAGTCTGGTATAGATTCATAGACACATGTCTCTAATGCTGACAGAAATATTTAAAATGTGACAGTTTTGTATGATTTTCCAGGCAACTTTCTTGTGAAGCAGTCTATTCATTCTGAATGTACTGTAGTCATTGGCGGGATAATGCAGTGGCCACTGTACACCTAAAGCTGTTGGTCTCTTTGTCAAGTCTTGCGTGTGTGTGTGTGTGTGTGTGTGTCCCTCAGGGTCTCCGTGGAGATTGGGCTCTGAGATGAAAACACTGATTAGATCTGATCTCGAGTCCAAATGTTAGCCTCCAGTTTACACACACACCAGCCCAGAAAGCAGAGTGAATAACACACAATCAATACTGTCCATTACTGAGCTCTGATACACTTCTCAGTCTGACCCTTGCCTCAACACCCACAGATTGTGTTGTTCACAGACCCAAACTGCCCTTTCACTGGCGATGTGCGTTCGTGTTTATGTGTTTGTGTGTGTCATAGTATTTGTGCAGTGTGGTGTGGCTGGGTCTTGGGTGCATGTGTTCTGAAGTGTTGGGTCTGTGGTGTGGCCGTGTTGCTGTTGGTGTTTGGTTGGGTCTCTCCCAGCCTCTCCAGTTAGGTCTGCTCCCTGAAGCATGAGCAGCACACACTCAAGCTGCCTCAACAGCCTGCCAGCTAATGGGCTTTGGGCATGTTGTGTGTGTACAGAATACACCAGACTAGATAGAACGTCTATGTAATTTCCAGCCTTCTACTCTATTTCATACTGATGGTGGGAACCATACTTTCTCTGCCCTAATAATGTATTCACCTAGCTTGGAATGCATCCAGTCCTCCGTTAGGCTAGGTTAATCAATAGGCACTGTGTGTGTGTGAGTGTGCGTGCGTGCGTGCGGGTGTGTGTTGTGTTAAGGTCAGCAGTCACTGGCAATGTGTGTTAAGAGGCGGTGGTAGAGAGTTGTTTAAAGCTTGCACCAATTAACTTTCAGCATGATGAATGAGGGGGGCGTGCAGCCGTGTGTGAGTTTGGAGGGCCGCTTTGTGTGCGATGACAGACTCAGCTGCTCATCTTGAGGAGGGATGGGGGGGGGGGGGTTCATAAATCTGCAGATTGCTGGGTACACCCACCTATAATGATGTCAATCTGCACCCACACACACACACGTACACTCACACACACACACATTGGAGCTGTCAGGCTGTGATCAGTCACAGCTAGCTCTGACAAAAGACTCACACGCCCGGGACAAACACCCTTCTCATTTGCATAGAGAATGAACCCCTGCAACAGTGGGTAGAGGCACAGGGGTCAAACATCTTTATAAGGGGTGTCACTAATCTCCCACACCTCACCCACCGAGTGTGCGAAGCAGGGATTGTGCCTCTCTCTCTCTCTCTCTCTCTCTCTCTCTCTCTCTCTCTCATACACACATACACACACACACACACACACACACACACACACACACACACACACACACACACACAAAGAGTAGTGGGGACTGGGCTAGTTCCGTGGGCTGGTTGCCACTGGTATACTGAGTGCAAATCAGTGGAGGTTGATAGGAGGAGCTATCGGAAGACGAGCTCATTGTAATGGTTTGAAGTGAATAAATGGAATGGATTCCATATGTTTGATGTGTTTGATACCATTCCATCAATTCCATTCCAGCCTTTACAATGAGCCCATCCTCCTACAGCTCCTCCCACCAGCCTCCACTGGTGCCAATGTATACTTGTGTTAATTTATTTAAGTCACTTTGTCTGCACAGTGTTTGTGTGTGTGTGTGTGTGTGTGTGTTTGTTTGTGTGTGTGTGTGTGTGCACAGGCGTGCGCAGGCGTGCGTATGGTCTTGGCTTCAAAATCTCACCAGTGGGAGTACACTGCTGTTGTAATCCAATTACGGGAGCACAAGCAATTTGTTAGACAGTTCTTATAATGTAGCCGTGTCCTAATAAACTCTGACTGTAATAACTGTGCTGAGCAAGAGCATAAATCTGAGAGGGTTTGGGAATACAGCTGCGCTGCTCCCAAAGCCATCATCAGCACTGTGTGTCTGTGTTTGTGTGTGTGTGCATATATGAGATCAGAAATGTGTAGTTTCTCTCTCTAGCCCTGTACTAAATGTTGTCCTTCCATCAGAGATCAGAGACTCTTTAGTCTGTAGTCAGAATATCTGCAGTTTGGGATTCTACCGTTATACAGTACATTCAGAAAGTATTCAGACCCCTTGACTTTTTCCACATTTTGTTACATTACAGCCTTATTCTAAAATGTGTGAAATGTTTTTTTTACCTCATCAACCTACACACAATAACCCATAATGACAAAACAAAAACAGGTTTAGACATTTTTGCAAATGTATTAGAAATAAAAAAAAACGGAAATATTACATATACATAAGTATTCAGACTCTTTACGTAGTACTTTGTTGAAGCACCTTTGGCAGCGATTACAGCCTCAAGTTTTCTTGGGTATGACGCTACAAGTTTGGCACACCTGTATTTGGGGAGTTTATCTTATTCTTCTCTGCAGATCCTCTCAAGCTCTGTCAGTTTGGATGGGGAGCGTTGTTGCACAGCTATTTTCAGGTCTCTCCAGAGACGTTCGATCGGGTTCAAGTCCGGGCTCTGGCTGGGCCACTCAAGGACATTCAGAGACTTGTCCCGAAGCCACTTCTGCGTTGTCTTGGCTGTGTGCTTAGAGTAGTTGTCCTGTTGGAAGGTGAACCTTCGCCCCAGTCTGAGGTCCTGAGCGCTCCCAAAACGGTTTTCATCAAGGAACTCTTTGTACTTTGCTCAGTTCATCTTTCCCTTGATCCTGACTAATCTCTCAGTCCCTGCCACTGAAGAACATGGTAGGCATGGTGCCAGGTTTCCTCCAGACAAGATGCTTGGCATTCATGCCAAAGAGTTCAATATTGGTTTCATCAGATCAGAGCATATTGTTTCTCATGATCTGAGAGTCTTTAGGTGCCTTTTGTCAAACTCCAAGTGGGCTGTCATGTGCCTTTCAATGAGGAGTGGCTTCCATCTGGCCCAGACTGCTCAGTCAGGACTAAAGATACACAGTGTAGTAGCAGACGGCAACCCTAATCCATCTGGCCATCTCAATAAAGGCCTGATTGTTGGAGTGCTGCAGAGATGGTTGTCCTTCTGGAAGGTTCTCCCATCATCACAGAGGAGCTCATAAGCTCTGTCAGCATGACAAATCAAATCAAATGTTATTGCTCACATACACATGGTTAGGAGATGGTATTGTGAGTGTAGCGAAATGCTTGTGTTTCTAGTTCCGACAGTGAAGCAAAATCTAATCCCTGACCAAGGCCTTTCTCCCCCAATTGCTCAGTTTAGCTGGGCGGCCAGCTCTAGAAAGAGTCTTGGTGGTTCCAAACTTCTTCCATTTAAGGATGATGGAGGCCACTGTGTTCTTGGGGACCTTGGGTGTTTGCCTTTCCAAATCATGTCCAATCAATTGAATTTGTCATAGGTGGACTCCAGTCAAGTTTGAAACATCTCAAGGATGATCAATGGAAACAGGGTGCACCTGAGCTCAATTTCGAGTCTCATAGCAAAGGGTCTGAATACTTATGTAAATAAGGTATTTCAATGTGTATTTTTTATACATTTGCAAAAATTTGTAATAATCTGTTTTCACTTTCTCATTCAAATCAATCAAATCAAATCAAATTTGATGAGTCACATGCGCCGAATAAAACCGGTGTAGACCTTACAGTGAAATGCTTTCTTACAAGTAGACCTTCCAGTGAAATGCTTTCTTACAAGTAGACCTTCCAGTGAAATGCTTTCTTACAAGTAGACCTTCCAGTGAAATGCTTTCTTACAAGTAGACCTTCCAGTGAAATGCTTTCTTACAAGCCCCTAACTGACAGTGCAGTTAAAAAAATATGGATTAGAATAAGAGATAAAAGTAACAAGTAATTAAAGAGTAGCAGTAAAAAAAAGAACAATATATACCGGGGGGGGGTGCCAGTACAGAGTCAATGTGCGGGGGCACCGGTTAGTTAAGGTAATATGTACATGTAGGTAGAGTTAATTAAAATGACTACGCAGAGATGACAACAGAGAGTGGCAGTGGTGTGGAGAGGGGAGGGGGGGGCAATGTCAATAATCTGGGTAGCCATTTGACTAGATGTTCAGGAGTCTTATGGTTTGGGGGTATTGTGTGTCAATTGATGAGGGGAAAAGTATATTTAATACATTTTAGAATAAAGCTGTAACGTAACAAAATGTGGAAAAAGTCAAGGGGTATGAATACTCTCTGAATGCACCGTATATGCCAAATATACAGTGCCTTGCGAAAGTATTCGGCCCCCTTGAACTTTGCGACCTTTTGCCACATTTCAGGCTTCAAACATAAAGATATAAAACTGTATTTTTTTGTGAAGAATCAACAACAAGTGGGACACAATCATGAAGTGGAACAACATTTATTGGATATTTCAAACTTTTTTAACAAATCAAAAACTGAAAAATTGGGCGTGCAAAATTATTCAGCCCCCTTAAGTTAATACTTTGTAGCGCCACCTTTTGCTGCGATTACAGCTGTAAGTCGCTTGGGGTATGTCTCTATCAGTTTTGCACATCGAGAGACTGACATTTTTTCCCATTCCTCCTTGCAAAACAGCTCGAGCTCAGTGAGGTTGGATGGAGAGCATTTGTGAACAGCAGTTTTCAGTTCTTTCCACAGATTCTCGATTGGATTCAGGTCTGGACTTTGACTTGGCCATTCTAACACCTGGATATGTTTATTTTTGAACCATTCCATTGTAGATTTTGCTTTATGTTTTGGATCATTGTCTTGTTGGAAGACAAATCTCCGTCCCAGTCTCAGGTCTTTTGCAGACTCCATCAGGTTTTCTTCCAGAATGGTCCTGTACTTGGCTCCATCCATCTTCCCATCAATTTTAACCATCTTCCCTGTCCCTGCTGAAGAAAAGCAGGCCCAAACCATGATGCTGCCACCACCATGTTTGACAGTGGGGATGGTGTGTTCGGGGTGATGAGCTGTGTTGCTTTTACGCCAAACATAACGTTTGCATTGTTGCCAAAAAGTTCAATTTTGGTTTCATCTACCCAGAGCACCTTCTTCCACATGTTTGGTGTGTCTCCCAGGTGGCTTGTGGCAAACTTTAAACAACACTTTTTATGGATATCTTTAAGAAATGGCTTTCTTCTTGCCACTCTTCCATAAAGGCCAGATTTGTGCAATATACGACTGATTGTTGTCCTATGGACAGAGTCTCCCACCTCAGCTGTAGATCTCTGCAGTTCATCCAGAGTGATCATGGGCCTCTTGGCTGCATCTCTGATCAGTCTTCTCCTTGTATGAGCTGAAAGTTTAGAGGGACGGCCAGGTCTTGGTAGATTTGCAGTGGTCTGATACTCCTTCCATTTCAATATTATCGCTTGCACAGTGCTCCTTGGGATGTTTAAAGCTTGGGAAATCTTTTTGTATCCAAATCCGGCTTTAAACTTCTTCACAACAGTATCTCGGACCTGCCTGGTGTGTTCCTTGTTCTTCATGATGCTCTCTGCGCTTTTAACAGACCTCTGAGACTATCACAGTGCAGGTGCATTTATACGGAGACTTGATTACACACAGGTGGATTGTATTTATCATCATTAGTCATTTAGGTCAACATTGGATCATTCAGAGATCCTCACTGAACTTCTGGAGAGAGTTTGCTGCAAAAGGTCGCAAAGTTCAAGGGGGCCGAATACTTTCGCAAGGCACTGTATTTAAATGTATTTTTTCCCATTTCTGTATACACAGGAGGCAGTCTGTAAGTATCAGTCACCACAGAGATATACCACATACGAGAGGAAGTGCTGACTGATGTGTAGGGCGGGCTATGTCCCCAATGA
The DNA here is from genome assembly GCF_002021735.2 of Oncorhynchus kisutch. Taxonomy (NCBI): domain Eukaryota; kingdom Metazoa; phylum Chordata; class Actinopteri; order Salmoniformes; family Salmonidae; genus Oncorhynchus; species Oncorhynchus kisutch. The sequence goes on from NC_034184.2 coordinate 41,316,363, forward strand.
CTCATCAGGAGATATTGACCACCTGACGTAATTGTCTGAATGTAATTCCAAATATGCTGGCTTTGATAAAAGTATGGTTTAATGGACGTGGACAGCATGAAAGGTAAAAGCAGGAACAACTAATGCCACATGTTCAACGAGAAAACAACTCAAACTTATTCAGTGCCGTAAAACCTGTTAAGGTAGACGGTATGTATGCAAGAGTTCAAGGCATTTTCATTGACAACCTATTTAAAACACCCTACCGTAGTTTGACCGACCTACATACGGGTTAACATGCATGTAAACAGAGTGAAGGCTAGAGATCATCTAATGAGATCAGATGCGGCTTGTCCAAAACATAGCAGAAGGCCATTTCTCACTATATTCATCAAGCACTGTGTGTTGATGGGTTCATTACCATCAAATTAGTGCTAGAAATCATGGCGGAGCTCTGAAATGAGGTGGAAAGACAGCCCTGATAAGATTAATGATAAATACATTAGCCAAGTGCTAGCATAGCTCTGGAGTGATTGATGATGTACACATTAGCAGTATGGTAGCATGTAACACTGGTAAGATAAATGATAAATACCTTAGTGTTGTGTTAGCCATGTGCTAGCTCGTAACACGTTTGAGACCAACCACTCACAGCCCACTAGTATGTGCTGGTAGGGGTGCCGGTCTTAACAACTGGTGAAAAACAAACAGTTTGTCTGCAGCCCTTTTGTAACAGTTTGCAGAAATCATTTGTAGCCTATTTATTCTTCAAAAATACACTGAACAAAAAATATAAATGCAACATGTAAAGTGTTAGTTCCATGTTTCATGAGCTGAAATGAAAGATCCCAGAAATGTTCCATGTGCTGAAAATGCCTATTTCTCTCACATTTTGAGCACAAATTTGTTTACATCGCTGTCAGTGAGCATTTATCCTTTGCCAAGATAATCCATCCACCTGACAGGTGTGGCATATCAAGAAGCTGATTAAATAGCATGATCATTACACAGGTGCACTTTGTGCTGGGGACAATGAAAGGCCCTTCTAAAATGTGCAGTTTTGTCACACAACACAATGCCACAGATGACTCAAGTTTTGAGGGGAGTGTGCAATTGGCATGCTGACTGCAGGAATGTCCACCAGAGCTGCTGCCAGATCATTGAATGTTCATTTCTCCAACGTCATTTTAGAGAATTTTGTAGTATGTCCAACTGGCATCACAACCGCAGACCACCTGTACGGCGTTGTGTGTGCAAGCGGTTTGCTGATGTTAACATTGTGAACAAAGTGCCCCATGGTGGAGGTGGGGTTATGGTATTGGGCAGGCATATGCTACGGACAACAAACATAATTGCATTTTACGGATGGCAATTTGAATGTACAGAGACACCGTGATGAGATCCTGAGGTACACTGTCACGCCATTCATCCGCCGCCATCACCTCATGTTTCAACGTGATAACGCACAGCCCCACATCGCAAGGATCTGTACACAATTCCTGGAAGCTGAAAATGTCCCAGTTCTTCCATGGCCTGCATACTCACCAGACATGTCACCAGACATGTCACCAGACATGTCACCAGACATGTCACCAGACATGTCACCAGACATGTCACCAGACATGTCACCAGACATGTCACCAACCAGACATGTCACCAGACATGTCACCAGACATGTCACCCCTCAAGCATGTTTTTGGAGGCTCTGCATCGACGTGTACAAAAGCGCGTGCTATTTCCTGCCAATATCCAGCAACAATTGAAGAGGAGTGGGACAACATTCCACATGCCACAATCAACAGCCTGATCAACTATGGAAAGGAGAGTAAAATGGTGAGTAAAATGGTGGTCACACCAGATACGGACTGGTTTTCTGATCCACCAACAGTTGCATATCTGTATTCCTAGTCAGATTAGGTTCCTAATGAACTCATTTCAATTGACTGATTTCCTTCTATGAAATGTAACTCAGTAAAATCTTCCAAATTTTTGCATGTTGCATTTTTATTTTTTTTGCTATAAATTAGGCAGAAAATTGAGCTATCCAGGTGAAAAAACAAACGTGTTTAGCAGTGAACGCGGAGGGACAAACATTAGAGGCTCAGACAGTGGAGTGTGTGATATGGATATACTGTATGGACTGAGTCTCACTGTTGAGAGTGGCTGTCACAGTTGACAGGGTTTAGCATGGCAGCTAATTTCTGCCGTGGGGGGAAAGAGAATGAAACGGTAACAAACAGTAGTCTGAAGAGCTGCCTCAGGCCCTGTGCATCTGCCATGGAGATGGATACAGGGAGAAGAGGGGGAACGGGAGAAGGGGGAGGGGTGTTTTAGTCGAGAGGGAGAGGATGAGAAATGATAGGGAAGGGGCGTTACGATGTGTACATATGTAAATAGTACAGATATATAAAGGGAGGACTTGTTAGAGTGTAGAACCATAACATTTTGTGAAAAATTATGAAAAGGTAGGAATTAAAATACTGGTAGCATTCAGTGAGAGTATGGCTTGGACTATAGACCCAGAGCTCTGTGTCCCTCTGTAGTGCCCTTTGCTACCTAGGCCCTAGGGGGCACCACAAGTGCATGTCAGGGTCAACTGCACCACTCCCACTATATATCAGTTATTATGAGTCTTTAAGTTTGAACTATTAATACACAGTAGATGTTTTGTGTTTTCTGTCTGTGTGGGTGTTTTGTATCGGATGTCCTAGTGGTGAAGTTTGGTGTAGCAGTAAATAGTTTGTGTGGTAATTATCTGGAGATGAAATGGATCCACAGAGCCAGCAGGAGGGTGATAGCCTCTCTGCCTCCCATTTCCCACCCACCGCTACCATCCCTCACAACGTAGGCAGACATGCGAGAAATTAAGACCGGGCCAATACGGATCGCTACTGCTAACAGGCCAGTCACATACATATACTGTAGCGGAAACACTCACATAGACAGATACATACACATACTGTAGCGGAAACACTCACACAGACAGATACACACACATACTGCTGCGGAAACACTCACAGACAGATACACACACATACTGCTGCGGAAACACTCAGACAGATACACACACATACTGTAGCGGAAACACTCACACAGACAGATACACACACATACTGTAGCGGAAACACTCACATAGACAGATACACACATATACTGTAGCGGAAACACTCACAGACAGATACACACACATACTGTAGCGGAAACACTCACAGACAGATACACACACATACTGTAGCGGAAACACTCACATAGACAGATACACACATATACTGTAGCGGAAACACTCACAGACAGATACACACACATACTGTAGCGGAAACACTCACACAGACAGATACACACACATACTGTAGCGGAAACACTCACACAGACAGATACACACACATACTGCTGCGGAAACACTCACATAGACAGATACACACACATACTGTAGCGGAAACACTCACAGACAGATACACACACATACTGTAGCGGAAACACTCACACAGACAGATACACACACATACTGTAGCGGAAACACTCACACAGACAGATACACACACATACTGTAGCGGAAACACTCACACAGACAGATACACACACATACTGCTGCGGAAACACTCACACAGACAGATACACACACATACTGTAGCGGAAACACTCACATAGACAGATACACACACATACTGTAGTGGAAACACTCACAGACAGATACACACACCTACTGTAGCGGAAACACTCACAGACAGATACACACACATACTGTAGCGGAAACACTCACATAGACAGATACACACACATACTGCTGCGGAAACACTCACACAGACAGATACACACACATACTGCTGCGGAAACACTCACACAGACAGATACACACACATACTGCTGCGGAAACACTCACACAGACAGATACACACACATACTGCTGCGGAAACACTCACACAGACAGATACACACACATACTGCTGCGGAAACACTCACACAGACAGATACACACACATACTGTAGCGGAAACACTCACACAGACAGATACACACACATACTGCTGCGGAAACACTCACACAGACAGATACACACACATACTGCTGCGGAAACACTCACAGACAGATACACACACATACTGCTGCGGAAACACTCACAGACAGATACACACACATACTGTAGCGGAAACACTCACACAGACAGATACACACACATACTGTAGCGGAAACACTCACACAGACAGATACACACACATACTGTAGCGGAAACACTCACACAGACAGATACACACACATACTGCTGCGGAAACACTCACACAGACAGATACAAACACATACTGTAGCGGAAACACTCACATAGACAGATACACACACATACTGTAGTGGAAACACTCACAGACAGATACACACACCTACTGTAGCGGAAACACTCACAGACAGATACACACACATACTGTAGCGGAAACACTCACATAGACAGATACACACACATACTGCTGCGGAAACACTCACACAGACAGATACACACACATACTGCTGCGGAAACACTCACACAGACAGATACACACACATACTGCTGCGGAAACACTCACACAGACAGATACACACACATACTGCTGCGGAAACACTCACACAGACAGATACACACACATACTGTAGCGGAAACACTCACACAGACAGATACACACACATACTGCTGCGGAAACACTCACACAGACAGATACACACACATACTGCTGCGGAAACACTCACAGACAGATACACACACATACTGCTGCGGAAACACTCACAGACAGATACACACACATACTGTAGCGGAAACACTCACACAGACAGATACACACACATACTGTAGCGGAAACACTCACATAGACATATACACACATATACTGTAGCGGAAACACTCACAGACAGATACACACACATACTGTAGCGGAAACACTCACAGACAGATACACACACATACTGTAGCGGAAACACTCACAGACAGATACACACACATACTGCTGCGGAAACACTCACAGACAGATACACACACATACTGTAGCAGAAACACTCACACAGACAGATACACACACATACTGTAGCGGAAACACTCACATAGACAGATACACACACATACTGCTGCGGAAACACTCACACAGACAGATACACACACATACTGCTGCGGAAACACTCACACAGACAGATACACACACATACTGCTGCGGAAACACTCACACAGACAGATACACACACATACTGCTGCGGAAACACTCACACAGACAGATACACACACATACTGCTGCGGAAACACTCACACAGACAGATACACACACATACTGCTGCGGAAACACTCACACAGACAGATACACACACATACTGCTGCGGAAACACTCACACAGACAGATACACACACATACTGCTGCGGAAACACTCACACAGACAGATACACACACATACTGCTGCGGAAACACTCACAGACAGATACACACACATACTGCTGCGGAAACACTCACACAGACAGATACACACACATACTGTAGCGGAAACACTCACACAGACAGATACACACACATACTGTAGCGGAAACACTCACATAGACAGATACACACACATACTGTAGCGGAAACACTCACAGACAGATACACACACATACTGTAGCGGAAACACTCACATAGACAGATACACACACATACTGTTACGGAAACACTCACAGACAGATACACACACATACTGCTGCGGAAACACTCACAGACAGATACACACACATACTGTAGCAGAAACACTCACACAGACAGATACACACACATACTGTAGCGGAAACACTCACATAGACAGATACACACACATACTGTTACGGAAACACTCACAGACAGATACACACACATACTGCTGCGGAAACACTCACACAGACAGATACACACACATACTGCTGCGGAAACACTCACACAGACAGATACACACACATACTGCTGCGGAAACACTCACACAGACAGATACACACACATACTGCTGCGGAAACACTCACAGACAGATACACACACATACTGCTGCGGAAACGTATGCCTTATGGCCAACGTGACATGGTGTGATGAAAGAAACATACAGGAACTCAAATCCTTCTGTTCACCTGATTTAGAATTCCTCACAATCAAATGTAGACCGCATTATCTACCAAGAGAATTCTCTTAAATTATAATCACAGCCGTATATATCCCCCCCCAAGCAGACACATCGATGGCTCTGAACGAACTTTATTTAACTCTCTGCAAACTGGAAACGATTTATCCGGAGGCTGCATTCATTGTAGCTGGGGATTTTAACAAGGCTAATCTGAAAACAAGACTCCCTAAATTTTATCAGCATATCGATTGCGCAACCAGGGGTGGAAAGACCCTGGATCATTGTTACTCTAACTTCCGCGACGCATATAAGGCCCTGCCCCTCCCCCCTTTCGGAAAAGCTGACTCCACACTCCATTTTGTTGATCCCTGCCTACAGACAGAAACTAAAACAAGAAGCTCCCACGCTGAGGTCTGTCCAACGCTGGTCCGACCAAGCTGACTCCACACTCCAAGACTGCTTCCATCACGTGGACTGGGAGATGTTTCGTATTGCGTCAGATAACAACATTAACGAATACGCTGATTCGGTGTGCGAGTTCATTAGAACGTGCGTTGAAGATGTCGTTCCCATAGCAACGATTAAAACATTCCCTAACCAGAAACCGTGGATTGATGGCAGCATTCGTGTGGAACTGAAGGCGCGAACCACTGCTTTTAATCAGGGCAAAGTGTCTGGGGACATGACTGAATACAAACAGTGCAGCTATTCCCTCCGCAAGGCTATCAAACAAGCTAAGCGCCAGTACAGAGACAAAGTAGAATCTCAATTCAACGGCTCAGACACAAGAGGCATGTGGCAGGGTCTACAGTCAATCACGGACTACAGGAAGAAACCCAGCCCAGTCACGGACCAGGATGTCTTGCTCCCAGGCAGACTAAATAACTTTTTTGCCCGCTTTGAGGACAATACAGTGCCACCGACACGGCCTGCAACGAAAACATGCGGTCTCTCCTTCACTGCAGCCGAAGTGAGTAAGACCTTTAGACGTGTTAACCCTCGCAAGGCTGCAGGCCCAGACGGCATCCCCAGCCGCGCCCTCAGAGCATGCGCAGACCAGCTGGCCGGTGTGTTTACGGACATATTCAATCAATCCCTATACCAGTCTGCTGTTCCCACATGCTTCAAGAGGGCCACCATTGTTCCTGTTCCCAAGAAAGCTAAGGTAACTGAGCTAAACGACTACCGTAGCACTCACATCCGTCATCATGAAGTGCTTTGAGAGACTAGTCAAGGACCATATCACCTCCACCCTACCAGACACCCTTGACCCACTCCAATTTGCTTACCGCCCAAATAGGTCCACAGACGATGCAATCTCAACCACACTGCACACTGCCCTAACCCATCTGGACAAGAGGAATACCTATGTGAGAATGCTGTTCATCGACTACAGCTCGGCATTCAACACCATAGTACCCTCCAAGCTCGTCATCAAGCTCGAGACCCTGGGTCTCGACCCCGCCCTGTGCAACTGGGTACTGGACTTCCTGACGGGCCGCCCCCAGGTGGTGAGGGTAGGCAACAACATCTCCTCCCCGCTGATCCTCAACACTGGGGCCCCACAAGGGTGCGTTCTGAGCCCTCTCCTGTACTCCCTGTTCACCCACGACTGCGTGGCCATGCATGCCTCCAACTCAATCATCAAGTTTGCGGACGACACAACAGTGGTAGGCTTGATTACCAATAACGACGAGACGGCCTACAGGGAGGAGGTGAGGGCCCTCGGAGTGTGGTGTCAGGAAAATAACCTCACACTCAACGTCAACAAAACTAAGGAGATGATTGTGGACTTCAGGAAACAGCAGAGGGAACACCCCCCCCATCCACATCGATGGAACAGTAGTGGAGAGGGTAGCAAGTTTTAAGTTCCTCGGCATACACATCACAGACAAACTGAATTGGTCCACTCACACAGACAGCATCGTGAGGAAGGCGCAGCAGCGTCTCTTCAACCTCAGGAGGCTGAAGAAATTTGGCTTGTCACCAAAAGCACTCACAAACTTCTACAGATGCACAATCGAGAGCATCCTGGCGGGCTGTATCACCGCCTGGTATGGCAACTGCACCGCCCTCAACCGTAAGGCTCTCCAGAGGGTAGTGAGGTCTGCACAACGCATCACCGGGGGCAAACTACCTGCCCTCCAGGACACCTACACCACCCGATGCTACAGGAAGACCATAAAGATCATCAAGGACATCAACCACCCGAGCCACTGCCTGTTCACCCCGCTGTCATCCAGAAGGCGAGGTCAGTACAGGTGCATCAAAGCTGGGACCGAGAGACTGAAAAACAGCTTCTATCTCAAGGCCATCAGACTGTTAAACAGCCACCACTAACATTGAGTGGCTACTGCCAACACACTGTCAATGACACTGACTCTACTCCAGCCACTTTAATCATGGGAATTGATGGGAAATGATGTAAATATATCACTAGCCACTTTAAACAATGCTACCTTATATAATGTTACTTACCCTACATTATTCATCTCATATGCATACGTAGATACTGTACTCTATATCATCTACTGCATCTTTATGTAATACATGTATCACTAGCCACTTTAACTACGCCACTTGGTTTACATACTCATCTCATATGTATATACTGTACTCGATATCATCTACTGTATCTTGCCTATGCTGCTCTGTACCATCACTCATTCATATATCCTTATGTACATATTCTTTATCCCCTTACACTGTGTATAAGACAGTCGTTTTTTTGGAATTGTTAGTTAGATTACTTGTTCGTTATTACTGCATTGTCGGAACTAGAAGCACAAGCATTTCGCTACACTCGCATTAACATCTGCTAACCATGTGTATGTGACAAATAAAATTTGATTTGATTTGATTTGATTTGATTTGAAACACTCACAGACAGATACACACACATACTGTAGCGGAAACACTCACACAGACAGATACACACACATACTGTAGCGGAAACACTCACATAGACAGATACACACATATACTGTAGCGGAAACACTCACAGACAGATACACACACATACTGTAGCGGAAACACTCACAGACAGATACACACACATACTGCTGAGGAAACACTCACATAGACAGATACACACACATACTGTAGCGGAAACACTCACAGACAGATACACACACATACTGCTGCGGAAACACTCACAGACAGATACACACACATACTGTAGCAGAAACACTCACACAGACAGATACACACACATACTGTAGCGGAAACACTCACATAGACAGATACACACACATACTGTTACGGAAACACTCACAGACAGATACACACACACATACTGTAGCGGAAACACTCACAGACAGATACACACACATACTGTAGCAGAAACACTCACAGACAGATACACACACATACTGTAGCGGAAACACTCACACAGACAGATACACACACATACTGTAGCGGAAACACTCACAGACAGATACACACACATACTGTAGCGGAAACACTCACACAGACAGATACACACACATACTGTAGCGGAAACACTCACACAGACAGATACACACACATACTGCTGCGGAAACACTCACATAGACAGATACACACACATACTGTAGCGGAAACACTCACAGACAGATACACACACATACTGTAGCGGAAACACTCACACAGACAGATACACACACATACTGTAGCGGAAACACTCACACAGACAGATACACACACATACTGCTGCGGAAACACTCACACAGACAGATACACACACATACTGTAGCGGAAACACTCACAGACAGATACACACACATACTGCTGCGGAAACACTCACACAGACAGATACACACACATACTGTAGCGGAAACACTCACATAGACAGATACACACACATACTGTAGCGGAAACACTCACAGACAGATACACACACATACTGTAGCGGAAACACTCACAGACAGATACACACACATACTGTAGCGGAAACACTCACACAGACAGATACACACACATACTGCTGCGGAAACACTCACACAGACAGATACACACACATACTGCTGCGGAAACACTCACACAGACAGATACACACACATACTGCTGCGGAAACACTCACACAGACAGATACACACACATACTGCTGCGGAAACACTCACACAGACAGATACACACACATACTGCTGCGGAAACACTCACACAGACAGATACACACACATACTGCTGCGGAAACACTCACACAGACAGATACACACACATACTGCTGCGGAAACACTCACACAGACAGATACACACACATACTTCTGCGGAAACACTCACACAGACAGATACACACACATACTGCTGCGGAAACACTCACATAGACAGATACACACACATACTGCTGCGGAAACACTCACACAGACAGATACACACACATACTGCTGCGGAAACACTCACACAGACAGATACACACATACTGTAGCAGAAATCCTCACACAGACAGATACACACGTACTGTAGCAGAAATACTCACACAGACAGATGTACCCTATGGCAGAACGCACATATTGAATTTTTCTATTTAAGATACACATCACATACACATCAATGGAGTTGATCACATGCACGCATACACCCACACACACACACACACACACACACACACACGAACACACGCACACACACGCTCACCCAGGCACACCTCCAGTGTCTCCACTGAGTAAAGTGAGTATCCATCTGAGAGAATGTCATCTGTGTAATGGTCAGTCTTTCAGACTGTCTCTTGTCCATTGTCTTCTATGGTCAGATTCAATTTCAGCTGTGTGATTACAGGCTGCTGTGCTACTGCAGCCATCTCCCTCTCACCGGTGGGGACTTTAGGGGTCTGGACAAATGTGAAGGCCAATTGAGTTTTAATTTAAATCACGCTGGGATGCCGAGGGCACATCCCTATGCTGGAAATTAACATCCTCCCAAGCACACCCCCACGTGCACACACACGTTGTGAATGTCTACAGCCTGCATGGACACACACACGCGCGCGCACACACTTGCGCTCTGTAGATGTCTACAGCCTGCACCACACCACAGCTGTGTTCACTTCCCGATGTCACTCAGTATATTGCCCCACTGCACACCTGAGTAGTGTTTGCATGCTGCATAGCTTTAGCCCTATCTTTCTCTCCCAATTTTTCACACTGTACCTGTCCCTACCTTCCTCCCTCCGCACCCCCATCCATCCCACACTCACTCACTCACTCACTCACTCACTCACTCACTCACTCACTCACTCTCTCTCTCTCTCACTCTCTCTCTCTCTCTCTTTCTCTCTCTCACTCACTCTCTCCATCTCTGTGGATTATGAGCCAGAGAGGGATTCCTATTATCCTAATGGGAGAGGCGATGGTGCCCTCCAGCCACGCTCCGATTGGCTCCAGAGCTGTACTTATACACAGCAGCAGAGTTCACTGTGAGTTCAGTGGAATGTGTGTGTGTGTGTGTGTGCATGCACAGTGATGGGGGAAGAGGAGGCTAGTGAGAGATGGGTAAAGACAGGAAGAAAGAACAGGGTTGGAATCATTAGGAAAGAGTGTTTTTAAATGGTAAATGGTCAGAATGCTATACAGATGAGCATAGATTTTATGCCAGCTGGTTATGTTTTTGCTGACTGATACAAAACTATGAACAAAGTTAGGGAACAGGGCAGGCTACACCTGGAATTATCAAACTATGATTTAGATTTGATTAACATAATCAACACACGTGCACAACACACACACACACAGACACACACACACACACACACAAGGAAGTAATTAGGGTTGCCGTCTGCTACTACACTGTGTATCTTTAGTCCTGACTGAGCAGTCTGGGACACCTGCCCAGCCCCACCCCACAAGTCTGTATCAGTCACAACAACACTAATAGCAATCTGATGCTGTCAGAGTCTATCTAGAAGATAGCGAAAGAGTCAGGCGAAGGACACAGGTAAGAGTAAATAAAACACTGTATTTACTCAATCCAAGACCGTAACAAAAATCCCGTTATCAAACAAGGACAAAACATGATAGAACTCCAACACACGAAAGACAATCACGCACAAACAGAAAGGGAAACCAGAGGGTTAAATAAGGAACATAATTATGAGATGGGAACCAGGTGTGTAAACAGACAAAACAAAAGGAAAAATGAAACATGGATCGGTGGCAGCTAGAAAGCCGGTGACGTCGACCGCCGAACGCCGCCCGAACAAGGAGTCGTGACAGTACCCCCCTCCCCTGACGCGCGGCTCCAGCAGCGTGCCGACACCGGCCTCGGGGACGACCCGGGGGACAAGACGCAGGGCGATCCGGATGGAGTCGGTGAAATTCCTGGAGTAACGATGGGTCCAGGATGTCCCCCACCGGTACCCAGCATCTCTCCTCCGGGCCGTACCCCTCCCACTCTATGAGGTACTGAAGGCCTCTCTCCCGCTTCCTGCAGGCCAGGTGAAGGGGCAGGTTTCGGGTCGAGAGCTAGACCAAATCCCCCGGTGCATATACCGGGGCCTCACTGCGGTGGTGGTCGGCACTCATCTTCTGCCGCCTGATGGCCCTTTGCAGACGTACATGGGCAGCGCCCCATGTCTCCTCCGAGTGCCGAAACCATTAATCCACCGCAGGAGCCTCGATCTGACTCTGATGCCATGGTGCCAGGACCGGCTGGTAACCTAGCACACACTGAAAAGGTGACAGGTTAGTGGAGGAGTGGCGGAGTTTTGAGCCATTTCTGCCCAGGGGAGAAACACTGCCCACTCCCCCGGCCGGTCCTGGCAATAGGACCGCAGAAACCTACCCACTTCCTGGTTGACTCTTTCCACCTGCCCGTTGCTCTCGGGGTGAAAACCTGAGGTAAGGCTGACCGAGACCATAAACGCCCTCCAGACTTTGGACGTGAATTGGGGACCCCGATCAGAAACTATATCCTCAGGCACCCCGTAGTGCCGGAATACATGGGTGAATAGGGCCTCCGCAGTCTGTAGGGCCGTAGGGAGACCAGGCAAAGGAAGGAGATGGCAGGACTTATCCCGCGAGGGTGGAAGATCCGTCAGGATATCCACCGAGAGGTGTGACCACGGTCGTTGTGGAAGGGGAAGGGGTTGTAATTTCGCTCTGGGCAGGTATCTAGGTGCCTTGCACTGTGCACACACCGAACAGGAGGACACATAAACCCTCACGTCCTTGGCTAACGTGGGCCACCAGTACTTCCCAGCAAGACAGCGCACTGTCCGGCCGATGCCAGGATGACCAGAGGAGGGTGAAGTGTGGGCCCAACAGATCAAACGATCGCGGACATCGAACGGAACATACTTACGCCCAACCGGACACTGGGTAGGAGTGGGCTCTGAACGTGACACCCGTTTCTATGTCTGCGTCCACCTCCCACACCACTGGTGCCACCAGGCAAGAAGCTGGAATAATGGGAGCGGGATCTGCGGACAACTCCTCTGTGTCATACATCCGGGACAGTGCGTCTGCCTTAACGTTCTGGGAACCTGGTCTGTAGGAGAGGGTGAAAGAAAAGCAGGTGAAAAACCTGGCCCACCTTGCCTGGCGAGAGTTCAGTCTCCTCGCTGCTCGAATGTACTCCAGATTGCGGTGGTCAGTCCAAATGAGAAAAGGGTGTCTGGCACCCTCAAGCCAATGTCTCCACGCTTTCAAAGCCTTTGACAACAGCCAACAACTCCTAGTCCCCCACATCATAGTTTCGCTCCGCCGGGCTGAGCTTCTTCGAAAAGAATGCACAGGGGCGGAGCTTTGGTGGCGTACCCGAGCGCTGAGACAGCACAGCCCCTATCCCTGCCTCGGACGCGTCCACCTCAACTATGAAAGATAAGGAGGGATCAGGATGAGCCAGCACAGGAGCCGAGGTAAACGGAGACTTCAGGTGACCAAAAGCCCTGTCAGCCCCAGCTGACCACTGCAGTCGCACCGGTCCCCCCTTCAGCAGTGAGGTAATGGGAGCCGCTACCTGACCAAAACCCCGGATAAACCTCCGGTAGTAGTTGGAAAACCCTAAAAACCGCTACACCTCCTTTACCGTGGTTGGAGTCGGCCAATTAAACACGGCTGAAATGCGGTCATTCTCCATCTCCATCTCTACCCCTGACGCGGAAAAGCGGTACCCTAGGAAGGAAACGGACTGTTGGAAGAACAGACATTTCTCAGCCTTGACGTACAGGTCATGTTACAACAGTCGACCAAGCACCCTGCGTACCAGGGACACATGCTCGGCGCATGTAGCGGAGTATATTAGAATGTCATCTATATACACCACTACACCCTGCACGTGCAGGTCCCTGAAAATCTAATCTACAAAGGATTGGAAGACTGATGGAGCATTCATTAACCCGTACGGCATGACGAGGTACTGATAATGCCCAGAAGTGGTGCTAAATGCTGTCTTCCACTCATCTCCCGCCCGGATACACACCAGGTTGTAAGCGCTCCTGAGGTCCAATTTTGTGAAGAAGCATGCCCCGTGTAATGACTCGGTCATACTGGCTATGAGCGTTTACCGTGATCTTATTTAAACCTCGATAATCAATACACAGGCGCAAACCTCCATCCTTCTTCTTCACAAAAAAAGAAACTTGAGGAGACAGGTGAGATGGAAGGTTGAATGTATCCCTGTCCCAGAGATTCGGTGACATATGTCTCCATAGCCGCCGTCTCCTCCTGTGACAAAGGATACACGTGACTCCTGGGAAGTGCAGCTTCTACCAAGAGATCTATCACACAATCCCCTTGTCAATGGGGTGGTAATTTAGTCGCCTTCTTTTTACAGAAGGCGAGTGCCAAACCGGCATATTCGGGGGGAATGTGCATGGTGGAGACCTGGTTTGAACTTTCCACCGTAGTGGCACCTAGTGGCACCTAAGGAAACACCTACACACCTCCCTGAGCAGGACCAACCCTTGAGAGCCCTCTGTTGCCACAAAATAGTGGGATCATGCGAAGCTAACCAGGGAATCCCCAACACAACAGGGAACGCAGGAGAGTCGATTAGGAAGAGACTACTTTGCTCCCTATGACTCTCCTGCGTTATCATAGTGAGCGGAGCTGTGACCTCCCTAATTAGCCCCGACCCCAAAGGACAACTGTCTAAGGCATGTATAGGGAAGGGAACATCAACAGACACAATAGGGATCCCTAATCTCATAGCAAAGGAACGGTCGATAAAGTTCCCAGCTGCGCCTGAATCTACCAGCGCCTTATGCTGGGAATACGGGGAAAACTCAGGAAATTCAATTGACAACCACATGTGTGCAACAGGGAGCTCTGGGTGAGTGGTGTGCCTACTCACCTGGGATGACCCACAGGACTCCGCCTGCTACCTCTATCTCCTGGGGAATCCCCCCAGCACCGACCAGCAGTGTGACCTCTGCGGCCACAGTTGGTGCAGGAAATTATTCCCCCTCCGGGTCCCCCTCCATAGGCGTTGGATCAGGAGCGCTGGGGGATGGAACTGACGGACCCCGATCAGGACGTCCGCGGGAGGCCAACAGGTTGTCCAACCGGATCGATAAGTCCACCAGCTGGTCCAGTGTACGGGTGGTGTCCCTGCAGGCTAGCTCCCGACGGACATCCTCTTGTAAGCTACACCTGTAGTGATCGATCAAGGCCCGCTCATTCCATCCCGCGCTGGCTGCCAGAGTTCTAAAGTCCAGCCCAAAATCTTGAGCGTTCCTCATCCCCTGACGTAGATGAAATAGGCGTTCCCCCGCCGCTCTCCCCTCCGGGGGATGATCGAATACCGCGCGGAAACAGTGTGCGAACTCCTCATAGTAATCCAATGTCTGACCTTCCCTGCCCCAGATGGTGTTGGCCCATTCCAGGGCTTTACCGGTCAGACAGGAGATAAGGGCGCTCACTCTCTCGCGTCCCACAGGAGCTAGCCGGACAGATGCCAGGTAGAGCTCCAGCTGGAGTAGGAACCCCTGACACCCGGCAGCTGTCCCATCATACGCCCTCGGGAGCGAGACCTGAATCCCACCGGATCCTGATGATGGAGAGGCGGACATCACGGTAGGTAGTGGTGGAACCTGAGGAGACGACACAGGGTTCACAGAAAAAAAAACTCTCTCCCATCGGTCCATGGTTTGCAGCACGCGATCCATGGCTGTACTGTTGACGTTGACCACCGAACGCCGCCCGAACAAGGAGAGGGAACAACTTCGGTGGGAGTCGTGACAGATGCTCATCAGCATCTGTAGCTAACATAACGGTCACAGATAAGTGTAAGAGTGAATGCAGAATCCAATTGACTGATGTGTAAGTGTAGCGGCCCGCACCTTGGTTTGAGGCGAAAAGCTACAGGAAGTCAAGTTTCTGGATTGGGACCATAAAACAGAAAAGTCCCATCCACCTCTGTCAAAAATATGCTAAAGAGGGGAGATGAGGGAGTAGGTAGGAGCTTCATGAATGCGGAGAACCTAAGAAAGAAATTAAGTACAAGGCTGTTTGGCAAACTGTAGACAACTACCATTTTTTCACCCTCACTGGCACCATCTCTCTCTGTGTGCTTCAGTAATGATGGTGTAAGTAGACATTGCATTTTAAAAAAGTTATTGAAGAGTTCTTTACTGCTCCGGAAGGGTTTTTTACTGGTGTGATGGTTGTGAAGAACCATCCTGTTCTTTCCCTCTCCACCAAGTTTTCCTTTACACCATGAAATCTACACTGGTAAAAAGTTACACTACAGGCTATTGGTTTCAGTAAAAGTACGGTAAACAAAAACAACTTACTGCATTTTGTGTACTTGTGTCAACCGTCAGTGGATGTGTTGTACCAGTTTAGGTGGTTGATGTTTTTGTTGTCAAAGATTGACTTACTAGTAACTTAATAGTTGGTAACTGCTAGTAACTTACTGTACTTTCTCTGAAGTTTACTGATTACAAGATAGCTTAACATTAGTTGACAACTACTAAGCATTCTTTGTGGTGAGAACACTTGGGACTTAGCCTAACCTGGCCTCAACATTTTGGTTGACAGCCAACTGACCTCCTGACCACACCATAAGGTTAGTGAGCGTGACAGAGATCAGCCACATTGTTACTGAGAATTTTACAATAACTACTAGCAGCTAGCTGACAGTAAATTATTGAAAAATAAGCATGAACTTTCTGGTAACCAACTGCCATTAAGTTACTTGAAAAAGCAAAGTAACCTCTTAATACCAGTGTCGCTCTCAATTGTCACAAGCTCTTACAAAGATTGTAGAACTGGTGAACAAATTAAGAACTGAACCTTCATCAACATAATGATAAACCCACTTAGTTTAAACTGGTACAACACTTCCACTAACGGTCGGCACAAATACAACATATTTTAGACCGTGCCCCCAAATATGCTAATGAGCCCCCGCCAGCACATTGCCCCACCTATATTTCAAAGTGCAGCAACGATTGTACGAAACATTGAATATTTTGGGTAGAATTTATTTTCCATTATACTAGATTTTGCGCACATGTACCCTTAAAAGTACAAACCAGTACCATGTGAGTACCTAATAGTGTGTGCCATAAGCGCATCTGAAGTATCCTATAAGTATAACTGTAGAACCTGTCATTGGTTCTACCTGGAATCAGAGGGTTTTTAATGTAACTGAAAAGGGTTCCCCTACACCAGGGCTGTTCAATTCCAGTCCTGGAGGCCTGAAACATTTCAGTTTTTTTCTACCTTGTAGTTAATTGCACTCACCTGGTGTCCCAGGTCTGAATTTGTCTCTGGTTGGAAGGAGAGCATGAAAACAGAAGTGTTTCAGCCCTCCGGGACCGGAATTGAACAGCTCTTCTCCACTGGTACAAATCAAAGGGTTCTGCATGGCACCCAAAAGGGTTCACCCATAGGGACAGATTACAGTATCCTGCAACCAGAGGGATCTTCATGAGAGTTTTTTTTTTACAAAGAATCCAATTTGGTTACCCTACACGGACAAAAAACAAAACAGGGTTCCTTGTGAGAGGGCTCAAAAAAAAAGTGAATGGTTCTATGTGGCACCGAAAAGGATTACCCATAGGGGCAAAGGACAAAATCAAAGTCAGGTTGCTGGCAACTGGGAGGTTGGCAGTTTAAAACCCAAGTCATCAGAATACAGCAGCATACTGTCCCTTATAGCCATAATGCCTTAATCTAGCTCTAAAAACACAATAGCTTTTTGTATATTCACCGTATTCTCACTGCAACCATAAACAAGACACTGTACCGCACTGGTACATTCTAAATAGTGATAGTGTATCTTCTATCATGTCCTCTCCATGCTGCAAATATCCATTTCAAATGTGTTGCTTGCGTGTAAATTACATATGTTTTCCGTGTGACTTGAGTGTTCTCCATGTGTTGCCTTCTCCATGTTCCCCACCTTCCGCTGCAGTGTTCCCAAGGTGGCGCTCTGATGGCATCGTTACCATCGGAATCTCTACGGAACGACCTTTAACCATTGCTCCATCAAATAGGGCAACATCATAAACTGGAGGGACAGGAGTTCTGGGGAGAGAAATGTGTGCACGTGAGGAAGGCCTAGTCTCTTTCTTTCTCTCCCTCTGTGCCTGGTAGATGGTGGTATTGTGGATTTAGCTGACAGTTTACGTGACAATAGTTGATCATTTAGTGTATGATGCTGTCAGTCACACTAGGTGGGAACTGCATTTCTACATGCTGCCGTTGATCAAATGACTTGATGGATATTCAGCCTTACGGGACAGAGACACTGACTCTTCTCTCTTTTCTTTTTTTTCTTTTTTTTTCTCAGATCACAAGTTTTCCTGGCTTGTGATGAAAACACCAACCTCCTAATTCCCAGTTCGAACACTAAAGAAACTGCAGGGATTGATTCCCAAATCCTGCACCTGTTCCAGATACACAGGCAGGACGAACGTTCCCAGCCGCCATGAGCGGTGGGTCATGAGGACACGGATTCTCATGACTATTATAACGTGACAGTATCAGCAAGGGAGGCTTAAAGGGTTAACACTGAGGCGTGTGAGATCTGGTTAGAGTCCAAATTCCAAGGCAGAAAACAGACATTTTCCCAATGAAACAACAGACAAGCATCTCAAGGTCGTCACGGTAAAACAGACTCTTGCATCCCAACCACAGTAACATTTTCTGTAATATCTCTACTTGGTTTCATTTTGCGAATAGGACTTCATTTTGTGTATAAGTCAGATACATTTAGATGACCAAAAAGGGGAACCACAAATGGCATTAGGGGCTTTTGAGCATGAAGGTAGGCTACTGCTACACATACACACATACTTCTCGTCAGCCTGGATGGAGATCAGAACCTAAAAGATAATGATCCCACTTTGTTGTTTCACTGATATTATGGAGTTAAATGGTCATTACAATGGCATGTATAGTGGAACTACTGCGCAGGTACATCCTACATCTGTCATGCCTGTTTGCGGCTTACACATTTAGGAAAGGCACATCTAGATGCATTCGAAATCGCAATTAAAAGCTCAATCCAAACACACACTCTTTGAAATGAACAGACCATGTTGAGGATTAGTGTTGAGGGTCAGGGGTTAATAGGGGTCAGTTTCCTCTGAGCACAGAGAACCGAGGCCTGCTCAGTCCAGCCTCAGTGGTCAGATCTGTTACCGTGCTGAAGTCTAGACGGCTCGGCTCGCCTTTCTCCCTTTGTCCATCTGTGTGTTTGATCTGTTGTGGGCCTCACCCATTTTCAGTATGTTTGTGTGTATGTATGTATGTGTGTGTGTGTGTGTGTGTGTGTGTGTGTGTGTGTGTGTGTGTGTGTGTGTGTGTGTGTGTGTGTGTGTGTGTGTGTGTGTGTGTGTGTGTGTGTGTGTGTGTGTGTGTGTGTGTGTGTGTGTTTCAGAAGCTGTTGAAACATGGGAAAACAGAGCCTCCCAGAGGATCACTGAAGGCCAGAGACAACATGAAGACATATAGATACAGCAGCATTCTATTTCTACCCATATTGCCTACAGATACTGTACCCACAATGGCTCAGCACCATAGAAATGCCTCCCAAAAGGACACTAAATACACAAATCTGTTGAAGGCAAAGTGGAAGGAAAGGTGGGTTTCTCATTTTTATTCACCAGCTCTCCCGAAAACAAGGTTATCGACCTCAAGTATAAGGGCACAAGGCGAGACCCAGATGCAGACACAGGAGGCAGATGGTTGGAGTCTTAGATGTTTATTCATCCAAAAAGGGGTCGGCAAGAGAATGGTCGTGTACAGGCAAAAGGTCAAAACCAGTTCAGAGTCCACTAGGTACCGAAGGTCAGGGCAGGCAGAATGGTCAGGCAGGAGGGAATGGAGTCCAAAAAACAGGCAAGGGTCAAAACTGGGAGGACTAGCAAAGAGAAGAGTAGAGAGAAAGGAGTATGAGAGAAAGGAGTATGGGACAAAACATGCTGGTTGACTTGACAAACATACAAGACGAACTGGCACATAGAGACAGGAAACACAGGGATAAAGACACTGGGGAAAATAAGCGACACCTGGAGGGGGTGGAGACAATCACAAGGACAGGTGAAACAGATCAGGGTGTGACATCAGGAGAAAGATCGAGTGAGCCATTTGTAAGAGGGACAGTGAGACCGTACACGGAAACAAATGGTTAAATGCTTCTTCCTCGGCTCTTAAGGTTCCTCGGAGAACTCTTGCCCGATAACATACCTTAGAGTTAAGTGTGTGGTTCTTGACATGGCATCTACTGTTCTTCAGAATTCTAAAAGGTTCTTGAAATACATGGAATCCTGCAGAGATATGTCCTTTTTATAGCACACAGTAAATTGGCCAGCTTTAACTAATGTTGATTTTTCAGCGTATCATTTTAAGTGGCGATCCAAGAGCTAAATTAACACTGTAAATAGTTAAATTGACAGTCAGTAGTGTAAAATAACCCGTGTTGGTGTTAATAACCGTAGTTGAACCAAAACCAAGCCCATCATTATCATATTTCCCAGCATGTTCTTTTGCAGGTTGATTTTTGTTTGTTTCAATATCTATGTTTTTGCTAATTGATTGATTAATGAATCTTATGCTACTCAAATATAAATATTTCTAAACTATTCCTATCTGCTACTTGGACTTATTGCAACAGTTACTGAAATGGTCGTCCCAGTTTAGGGTTGTCTCATATCTTGATCTTCCCAACCCTGGCAGTCATTCCGTATGCAGGTTGCAGGTGAATAAAAAAGTTGGATAACACTACTGTCAGGATTTCAATTGGAATTACACATCTCTTTGCAAGCCAGCATAATGTGATTTACAGGCCTGATGTGGCCTGTAAACGTTATGTTTCAGCCCACTGTATTATGGTAAAATGAGTCCCTCAAAATGAAGGACTTGTGAAATATGTAACATATTTCCTTAAATAACTCCATTTGAATGACAACATATTCACTTAGGATCTCACATGGTGAAGGCCACTTGCCTTTAAATTAATGAATGCAACAACCATCTTTCTGTCACTAGCAAACACAGTCATGGGTGGTACTTATAATTCTAAAATTCGCGCAAAAGGGAAATATGCAAATAAGGCTCAACACTCTACAACAGGGCTATTCAATTCCGGTCCTGGATGGATGAAACATTACTGGTTTGGGATTTTTGTATAGTTCGTCAAGTAACCATCCCATGTATGGTTCTTCAGAGACCCCTATGGCATCACGTGTGTGTGTGCGCGCGCGCGCGTGTGTGTGTGTGTGTGTGCGCACGTGTGTGTGAAAACCTGACGGAAAATGATCATCAGCAGTGATAAATAGTGATTCAAAATCCAGCTCCTCTATTATTGATTAGGAGCTGAATGATTCATTACCCAAGTCTTCTCAACACCTGCAACGGGAGGGTGTTTTAAAACCATCAACTGCACGTTTAGAAACAGTTTGTGGGGAAACACTGACCTCTGATTTCTTCCTCAATATTCAGTGTAGACAAATACACTGCAATACTCTTCCTACAAGACTCCCTGATTCTTAAATGGTATAGTACATTGATACAATAAGTAACAAAACATATTCCTTTTTTTTCTCCAAACAAGACTGAGCCTTGTGTTTGTATGTGTATGTGTGTGTGTGTGTGTGTGTGTGTGTGTGTGTGTGTGTGTGTGTGTGTGTGTGTGTGTGTGTGTGTGTGTGTGTGTGTGTGTGTGTGTGTGTGTGTGTGTGTGTGTGTGTGTGTGTGTGTGTGTGAATGTATGATGCAGATAGACTGTGGATGACTATAGTTTGGGTGAGTGTAAGTGTGTGTATTTGTGTCTGACTCAGAGTTATGTCTGTGTTAATGCACAGTGTCAGTTATCCTCTAGAGGAGATTATTTAGATAAACAGAGTCATTACTCAGTGTGTTATCTGAGAGACAAGAGGAGTGTGAGAGACCACAGCACAGCCGTCATGCCTGTTACAGCCTTCAGCGTGTGCTATCGCAGTGCATCGCACAGGTGGTCTTAGAGGTGTGTGTGTTTGTGTGTGCGTTTGTGTGTGCGTGTGTGTCAGCAGTGCTTATTAAGTTACAACAGAGCGAAGGGTCAGACCTAGCGGTCACTTTTTGTGCCCCATTCTCCCTTCTGTGTAGTGTGTGTGTGTGTGTGTGTGCCTCTGTCCCTCTCGCTCTCTGAAATGTCATTGTGTCTTTCAAGGTACTCCGTGACCTACTTCCTGCAGAGCCAACATAAAACTGAGTTTGTGTGTGTAACACGTCAAAACACTTGATCCCCCACGCACACATAAAACCAGTAAGTACCTGTAGAAACAGCCCTTACAGACATAGGATCTAAGGCCCCCATAGCCATGGGTCAGATTACTAGATTACTAATGCTCAAAAACATTTACAGATCTTCTGATCATTGTCTTGCCTTCGTACCTGACTTGCATACCTTAGACCGCCTTTAGCAGAACTTTAAATACAAAATGTCATCAGTGTATACAAAATTCACTGTTAAGCGTTCTTTTCACAGAATATAACACGTTGTTTTCAAAAGAAGAGAAATGTGTGCAATTGTGTTCACTGTTTCCGTCAATCAGTAAACACCACACACAATTCAAAATCACGCCATCAGTGCCATACCTTGTATAATATATGGAAAGATCTAGGCAATGAGGACTGTCTAATTGTTATGATTTTTTTTTTTACAATATTGCAGACATGAAGAGATGCAGAGAATGAAGTTGGGTTACCTCTAAGTAGCTTTGGGTTCCTCCTAAGTCATCATCTCCAACATTGTGACCTTCCATTATGGAGCTTTGCTTTGGTGTGGATTGAGGCCTATACATTCATATTAGTTATATTCCTCCATTGTATTCACCTTTCCTTATTTCAATTGTGGATTGTGTTTCTGTTCAACAATGGAAAGTCTACAAAACAATGAGCAATCCAACCTTTATATTGAATGGATGGAATTGGATTGTGATGATACCAATGAATGAATCCTGCAGGATTTGGGGTTCTTTATTTTATGTATATTTTTCAGGATTAATATTTGATGTGTATGAAATTGTTTTGGTGTAATATGCATAAAATGAGAGTTTTTCTGCACCTTTGGATCGTTGTACTTCCAGTTTTGACCATCAGTGACTGCAAAGATAAATGTATTGATCTACTGGGACTAACTTTCTGTTTTGTCTGTTTGAACTCGAGAGATAAGTACGGTTGCGTTAAACTTTTTGAAAGCAGTCGTGTTCTTTTGATGATTCTACTTGCAATTTTAACAGGAAATATAGTCTTGATGAATGCATTTATGTTTTGAAAACGCATTCACCGTGTTGCAAAAGTACACAAAGCTCTGTCTTGTGAACTTTGTTTTGAAAATCCACGACTTTATCAGGCTGAAGAAATTTGGCTTGTCACCAAAAGCACTCACAAACTTCTACAGATGCACAATCGAGAGCATCCTGTCGGGCTGTATCACCGCCTGGTACGGCAACTGCTCCGCCCACAACCGTAAGGCTCTCCAGAGGGTAGTGAGGTCTGCACAACGCATCACGGGGGCAAACTACCTGCCCTCCAGGACACCTACACCACCCGATGTCACAGGAAGGCCAAAAAGATCATCAAGGACAACAACCTACCGAGCCACTGCCTGTTCACCCCACTATCATCCAGAAGGCGAGGTCAGTACAGGTGCATCAAAGCAGGGACCGAGAGACTGAAAAACAGCTTCTATCTCAAGGCCATCAGACTGTTAAACAGCCACCACTAACATTGAGTGGCTGCTGCCAACATACTGACTCAACTCCAGCCACTTTAATAATGGAAAAATTGATGTAAAAAATTTATCACTAGTCACTTTAAACAATGCCACTTAATATAATGTTTACATACCCTACATTATTCATCTCATATGTGTATACTGTACTCTATACCATCTACTGCATCTTGCCATCTTTATGTAATACATGTATCACTAGCCACTTTAAACAATGCCACTTTTATATGTTTACGTACCCTACATTATTCATCTCATATGTATATACTGTACTCGATACCATCTACTGCATCTTGCCTATGCCGTTCTGTACCATCACTCATTCATATATCTTTATGTACATATTCTTCATCCCTTTACACTTGTGTGCATAAGGTAGTTGTTGTGAAATTGTTAGGATAGATTACTCGTTGGTTATTACTGCATTATCGGAACTAGTAGCTCAAGCTTTTCACTACACTCGCATTAACATCTGCTAACCATGTGTATGTGACAAATACAATTTGATTTGATTATATTTAGGTTGATGGCATGATGTTGAAACAATGACATTGATTCAAGGTCAAATAACATAATTTCATAATAATTTCAAACACATGTTTTGGCAAGCCTAAATACGTTTAGGAGTAGAAATGTGGTTAACAAGTCAGAAAATGTAAGTTAGTCCACAATACTAACCTAAATGGCTGAGTGAAAAGGAAGCCTGTACAAAAAGCTATTCCAAAACATGCATCCGGCTTGCAATAAGGCACTAAAGTGAAACTGCAAAAACTTTATGGCCTTAATGCAAAGCGTTATTTTTGGGGCAAATCCAACACAACACATCACTGAGTACCATCATTTTCAAGCAGGGTGGTGGCTGCATCATGTTATGGGTATAGAGCTAAGCACAGGCTATATTTAGAGGAATACCTGGTTTAGTATGCTTACCAACAGACACTGGGAGAAAAATGCACCTTTCAGCAGGACAATAACCTAAAACACAAGGCCAAATATACACTGGAGTTGCTTACCAAGATGACATTGAATGTTGCTGAGTGGCCTAGCTACAGTTTTGACTTCAATCAGCTTGAAAATCTATGGCAAGACTTAAAAATGTATGTCTAACAATGATCAACAATCAACTTGAGCTTGAATAATTTTTCAAGAAAATGTGGAAATATTGTACAATCCAGGTGTACACAGCTCTTAGAGACTTACCCAGAAAAACTCACAGCTGTAATCTGTGGCTAAGGGGATTCTAACATGTATTGATTTAGGGCTGTGAATACTTACTGTATGTAAATGACATATTTCTGTATTTAATTTTCAATGAATTTGCAAACATTTCCAAAAACATGCTTTCACTTTGTCATTATTCTGTGTAGATGTGTGAGAGAAAAATAAGTTCATGGGGTATCAAATCAAATCAAATTTTATTTGTCACATGCGCCGAATACAACAAGTGTAGACCTTACCGACAAGCCCTTATAGGATCCAACCCTTTTTTTAGCTCAGGCCCTGAAGCAAGGATATGCATATTCTTGATACCATTTGAAAGCAAACACTTTGAAGTTTGTGGAAATTTGAAAGGAATGTAGTAGAATATAACACATTAGAGCTGGTAAAAGATAATATAATGAAAAAAACAACAGTTATTTTTATTTTTTTTAAATGGAAGAGAAAGGACATATTGTATTATTCCAGCCCAGTTGCAATTTAGATTTTGGCCACTGGATGCCAGCAGTGTATGTGCAAAGATTTAGACTGATCCAAGGAACCATTGCATTTCTGTTCAAAATGTTGTTCCAAGGCCTCCCGGGTGGAGCAGTGGTTAAGGGCGCTGTACTGCAGCGCCAGCTGTGCCATCAGAGACTCTGGGTTTGTGTCCAGGCTCTGTCGTAATCGGCCGCGACCGGGAGCTCCGTGGGGCGACGCACAATTGGCCTAGCGCAGTGCGCCCGGCCCAGCCCGCCAGGTGCACGGTTGCCAGGTGCACAGTGTTTCCTCCGACACATTGGTGCGGCTGACTTCTGGGTTGGATGCTCGCTGTGTTAAGAAGCAGTGCGGCTTGGTTGGTGTGTATCGGAGGACACATGACTTTCAACCTTCGTCTCTCCCGAGCCTGTACGGGAGTTGTAGTGATGAGACAAGATAGTAGCTACTAAAAACAATTGGATACCATGAAATTGGGGAGGGAAAAAAAGGGGCTAAAATGTTTTATTAAATTAAATTTAAAAAAATAATTGTTATTTCAAGACTTCCCAAATGAGCCTAATTGGTTTATTAATAACTTTTCAAGTTCAAAACTGTGCACACTCCTCAAACAATAGCGTGGTATTCTGTCACTGTAATAGCTACTGTAAATTGGACAGTGCAGTTAGATTAACAAGAATTTAAGCTTTCTGCCAATATCAGATGTCCTGGGAAATGTTCTTGATAGCTCAACCGTCCCGTGGACGGGACACCGATCCTGGCGAAGTTTTAACCAACAATGCAGTTCAGGAAATAGAGTTAAGAAAATATTTAATAAATAACCAAAGTAAAAAATAAAATAAAAAGTAACACATTTAAATAACAGGGGGCACTGGCGGTGCCAATAGTGGTGCCAATGGAACCAGATCCAGGCAAATTGTAGTGAAATCCCTCAAGGAAGCTTGCAGTCCTTGAAAAAGCCAATCGCCTTAAAGGGTCCTTCATCTTCATCAATGAGGATTTCTCAGATGCAGTCAGTCAAAGAAGAACGGAACTAATACCAGCTATGAAGGCTGCAAGAGAGCAAGGTGACATAGCATATCAGAGGTATGACAAACTGATTGTTCACCCTCCCTCCTTCCCAAGGTTAGGAGGAGCGACAGACACCAGTAATTCCATCTTTCTCTCAGATTCCAATTGCTGATTCATGTTTGGACATATAAATACTGTAAATCTAGCAAAGAAAGGTCTGTTAATTGCTCACTTGAATACATTCAGTTTAAGGATCAAAATTCATGAAATATGCTGTCTAATGCAGTCAAACAATATTAATGTATTGGCAATATCAGAGACTCACTTGGACTCTTCTTTTGAGGATGCTGAGATCTCTATACATGGATACAATTTGTTCAGGTGGGACAGAAATTGATATGGGAGTTGCAGTTTACATCCAGAATTATATTCCAGCAAAACAACATAAGGACTTATTAATGTTGAATGGATTAGGGGCGCTATTGGTACAGTTGCATTGACCACATTTGAAACCTATACTAGTTGGTTGCTGCTATAGGCCACCTAGTGCTGATGTGAAATATCTTGATGTAATTTGTGAAATGTTGGATAAGGTATATAATGAAAATAGGTAAATATATTTTTGGGGAGATATGAATCGAGATATGAATTTGAACACCAACTGTCTAATGACAAAGAAACGTATTTCTGTAACCTGACCCAAGTTATGACATCATCAACCAGGACGTTCACCAATAGGTCCGGTATCACATCATCAACTTGTATCAATCACGTTTTTACTAACATGGCTGAACATTGTTCTAAAGCTGTATCAGTGGTACATGGTTGATCATAACTTGTTTGCACTCACTAGGAAGACTAAAATACCAAAGGCTGGCCCTAAGGTAATCTACCGCAGGTCCTACAGAGGGTTCAATCAGAACTCACTCACTAGGAAGACTAAAATACCAAAGGCTGGCCCTAAGGTAATCTACCGCAGGTCCTACAGAGGGTTCAATCAGAACTCACTCACTAGGAAGACTAAAATACCAAAGGCTGGCCCTAAGGTAATCTACCGTAGGTCCTACAGAGGGTTCAATCAGAACTCACTCACTAGGAAGACTAAAATACCAAAGGCTGACCCTAAGGTAATCTACCGTAGGTCCTACAGAGGGTTCAATCAGAACTCACTCACTAGGAAGACTAAAATACCAAAGGCTGACCCTAAGGTAATCTACCGCAGGTCCTACAGAGGGTTCAATCAGAACTCACTCACTAGGAAGACTAAAATACCAAAGGCTGACCCTAAGGTAATCTACCGCAGGTCCTACAGAGGGTTCAATCAGAACTCACTCACTAGGAAGACTAAAATACCAAAGGCTGACCCTAAGGTAATCTACCGCAGGTCCTACAGAGGGTTCAATCAGAACTCACTCACTAGGAAGACTAAAATACCAAAGGCTGACCCTAAGGTAATCTACCACAGGTCCTACAGAGGGTTCAATCAGAACTCACTCACTAGGAAGACTAAAATACCAAAGGCTGACCCTAAGGTAATCTACCGCAGGTCCTACAGAGGGTTCAATCAGAACTCACTCACTAGGAAGACTAAAATACCAAAGGCTGGCGCTAAGGTAATCTACCGCAGGTCCTACAGAGGGTTCAATCAGGACTCGTTTAAGAATGTGCAATGGTTAGAAGTGTGTAGTACAGATGATCCTGAAATGTCACTAAGTTTGTTTATGAGTATAAGCATGGCTCTTAAAGAAAATTCACTGTGAGGTCAAACGCTGCCCCGTGGGTTGATAATGAGCTGAGAAATTGAACGATTCAGTGTTTTGATGCCATAAAAGTAGAAGATAAATCTGGCACTCTGTTTGATAAGCAAAGTTCATGTAAATTAATAAATCTTGTGAACAAGCTCAACAAAGGAAAGAAGAAGGGCGTCTATCAGCAGAAAATTGATGAAGTATTTTTAATAAGTGCTTGATGTATGGGGTGTGCCCAGAAGTCTGGAACGAGCCAAAGGTTATTCCACTACCTGAGGATAGAAAATCTGCATTCACTGGTCCTAATAATCGTCCTATAAGCTTGCTGCCTGTGTTAAGTAAATTATTGGAAAAAAGCTACAGTTTTATATAGAGCCATAGCTGAATGGAACTCTTAACCAATCCATATTTCTCAGGCAAAAAATAAATCCACCTTCAAGAAAAAAATAAAAGAACATCTTATGCGATAGACCATATGACTGGACAGGAAATAGAAACATCAACTGAATGTTAAATGTGTTTCCTGTCGGGTATTTTAATTGTCTGTATTGTCTACTTGTTGAGTGTTTTGTGAAGTCTTGATTTGTGGTGGTTTGTGATGTCTTGTTATTTGGTGTTGGACCCCAGGAAGATTAGCTAGCATTATGGCGTTAGCTAATGGGGATCCTAACAGAAATACATGATCGAGGGATTCCGCCACACTGTAGAATCCCTCGATCATGTAGATTCATGCTTTCCGAAGGCACTGTACATTAGGATGAGAAAGATTTTCAACATTTCTATGTGGAATTTGAATACAGTTTCAACGTATTTATAGTTAATCATAGTTCTGACAATTATGTTGAAATTAGATTGATGTAAACACTTGCTAGTAAGGTTAAGTCTGTATGTATTTATGTTGAAGTTTTACCCTAATTTCAATGTTTACAATGCTGGTTGAAATGAGAAGGAAACAGTACGGATTGGTGACCTTTTTCAAATCCAATGTATTTCCCACATTGATTCCACTCCCCAATACGTTGACCAGTTACGATGAAACAAGGTTGATTTAAACAGTGAGGTTTTGTCTCTGTCTGTCTGTCTGTCTGCCTGCCTGCCTGCCTGCCTGCCTGCTTGCCTGTCTGCCTGTGAGTCTGTCTGAGTGTCTGATGGAGGCTGAGCTTATAGAGACTGTTTATCCTCTGTCTGTCTGGCTGATGGACCCTTTCTGTTCGCTTGCGTAGGTGTGTGTGTGTGTGTGTGTGTGTGCACGTGCGTGCATGCATCTCTCTTTGTGTGCACACTTGTGTGTTCGTGTGTGTTTGCGCCTGAGTGTGTGTGACTGCAGGGGGAGAATGATGTACTGGCTAAATGAGCTGCTTTATCAGGGGGGTGGCTGCTGTCTGGGGCTTATGTCATCAATATCCTCTTATATAAACGTCAGCTATGCCATTTTATTCAGAGCTATTTCCCACACTACTGATTACATTAGCTCAGAATGTAGGGGAGCTGCTCCCTTGTTCTCCTACTCCCTGTTCCTCACCCTCTTGCTCTCTCTCTCTCTCTCTTGCGCCCTCTCTTACCATCCCTCACTCTCTTGCTCTCTCTTGCTCCCTATCTTACCATTCCTCACTCTCTATCTCCCTCCTCCCCGATCTAATCCTTTATACACTCTCTGTCCCCCATAACCTCCCACACTTTCTCTATATCCTTCTGAGAGAAAGAGAGAGAGAGAGAGAGACTGGGAGACAGGAGGGATAAAGAGCTACCGTCCCCCTTATGTCAGGTTTGCCAAACCCATTTGTTCTCCACTGTACGGTAAGTGGCTCAGGGAGACACGGTGTGGGGGTGTGTGTGTGTGTTTGCAGCAGGGAGACTTATGGCCAGATGGATGCTGCTGTAAAGCTCAAGGCCTTTCTGCTTCCTGGGGAGTGGATATTGTGTTGGCCAAGTGATTCATTACCAGGAGTTCAAGTGTGGAGGAGCCTGGGTGGGAGTCTGGCTGATTTAAAGAGAAATGTCAGCCTCAAAAGGACCATTAACACCTCACACACACTAGACCACACACAACCCAGTGCAGTGTATGTGAAACATACCATATTCAGGAATACATTTTATGTAAATCACTTTTTCTGTACTCTACACTCAATTAAGTTTGGTGCTGTTTTTTAGTAGGAACAAAAGCCTTCCAAATCACTATACCCATTGATTTTATACTGTGTTGTCTGAAAGTGATGTATTAGGTAGGTAGTGTTATGTTTGTGTGTGTGGGTGTGTGCGTGCGTGCGTACGTGTCTCAACAATGAACACCTGCTTCATCTTTGATAGGCCACTGGAATGATGAAAGTGGCATTGAGCATCAACCTTTTTAGACCAATCAGACTGTGCTAGAAGGTTACGACACTCCATGTCTCTTTTAGCCCCAGATTCTATCTCTCTTTTTTTTCTTCATTGATCTGACGAGAGGAGTCGAACACTGGATCAATAGGAGAGATGTGACATTTAAACCCTGGGTGATACACTACACCTTGGCTAGAGAGTGAAATAGTCAGTCCCATTAAGGTGAAAAAGTTCCTATAGTTTCACTGCGGCATCATTGTACGTGGATTGGGCTCAAACCGTTGTAATGTAAATTGAATTTAAAGTTCTGTGAGTGTGAAATGGCCATACTGTAAAACCTACATTTCGACTGAAATAGTTTCGTCGTCAGATAAAGGTAAATAGATCAATAAATAAGTCTCATTCTGATTCGTGGGATTTTGTATTCATGGGCTTTTCCCTTAATGAATCTGTCAGTGTGACAGACATGTGGGGTCACATTATCCCCGCCCAGCCCTCACCCCATACATTCACACTCATTCAGCCAGAACTAACCTAGTTGCATAGACCTAATGCAAGAGAACACACCCAGTGCAAAATGGCTAATTTAGGGTTCCATAGACTCCTTCATCTGAGTGCTACTCCATCTCCAAAATAAGATAAGTTTGGTTGATGCTGTTGTCACGCACACACATACACACACACACGTGACACATGTGACACAAATATTATGTTTGTCTATTCCACCGGGCTGGTGTGATAGGATAGTGGTCCTTTGGTAGAGTTGGTAGAGCATGGCCCCTTGTAATGCCAGGGTAGTGGGTTTGTTTCCCGCGACCACCAGTATGTAGAATGTATGCACGCATGACTGGAAGGCGCTTTGGATACAATAACACTGAACAAAAATATCCATGCAATGATTTTACGGAGCTACAGTTCGTGTAAGGAAGTCAGTCAATTTAAATAAGTCAATTAGGCCCTAATCTATGGATTTCACATGACTTGGAATACAGATATGCATCTGTTGGTCACAGATACCTTTAAAAAAAAAGTAGGGGTGTGTACTAGAAAACCAGTGTGATCACCATTTGCCTCACGCAGCGTGACACATCTCCTTCACATAGAGTTGATCAGGCTGTTGATTGTGGCCTATGGGATGTTGTCACTCTCCTCTTCAATGGCTGTGCGAAGTTGCTGGATTTTGGCGGGAACTTGAACATGCTGTTGTACACGTCTATCCAGAGCATCCCAAACATGCTCAATGTGTGAAATACATGTCTGGTGAGTATGCAGGCCATGGAAGAACTAGGCCAGAACCAGCTACCAGGAATTGTGTACAAATACTTGCGACATGGGGCTGTGCATTATCATGCTGAAACATGAGGTGATGGCATCGGATAAATGGCATGACAATGGGCCTCAGGATCTCAGCACAATATCTCTGTTCATTCAAATTTCCATCAATAAAATGCAATTGTGTTCATTGTCTGTAGCTTATGCCGGCTCATACCACAACCACACCGCCACCATGAAACACTCTGTTCACAAATTTGACATCAGTAAACCGCTCACCCACACGACGCCATACACGTTGTCTGCCATCTGCCCGGTACAGTTGAAACTGGGATTCATCCATGAAGAGCACACTTCTCCAGCATGCCAATGGCCAATGAAGGTGAGAATTTGCCCACCCAAGTCGGTTTCAATGCAGAACTGCAGTCATGTCAAGACCCTGGTGATGACGAACCTACATCAGCTGTCCGGGTGGCTGGTCTCAGAAGATCCAGCAGATAAAGAAGCCAGATGTGGAGGTCCTGGGCTGGCTTGATTACACATGCTCTGTGGTTGTGAGGCTGTCAGACAGCAGCGATCATTTGAGTCTGTTTGGATTAAAAAGGTATTTTTTGTTCTGTATGCTGCTAAACACCTTCCCTTAAATTAAACATTGATTTCTTCTAGAGCTCCTCTCGTTGATAAATGGTACATTATAAAAGTGCTCCAGCATTAATTTAAAAAAATATTACTCAACAACCACCATATGTTGGAAAAATGTTCTCAGACTTAATTTTTTTAAATGATATATAAAAAATAAAAAAAGTTATGTCTTTGCCTAAGAACAGGTAGTTGCCTATGCAGCCTTGGACTTGACACAATACTGACCACAACAGGCTAAACAAAAATGCCATTCATGATTAAGTTAGCTGAGCTATGGAGAGAGGAATTCTAACCCAATATTTTCCCTCACAGGTGTCCCCTGAATGAACATCCCACATCAGAGAGAAGAAAAGTTGCGAAGAGAAGGAATGAACAGAAAAGACAAGGTAAGCAGATAGATGAACGATGGAGAAAGAGAAAGATACAAAGAAAATAAGTGAGGACAGAGAGGTAAGAAGAGGAGAGGATAGGATAAGAGTGAAGAGGGTTGGCCGTAGCCTCAAGGTTACAGAGGACGGCTGGTAACCAGAGGGTTGCCGGTTTCAATCCCCAAATCCGACTGGGTGGAAATTTGTTGGGAGTGAGCTGATAACCTGAGGGTTACTGGCTTTAATATCCTACTGTTTATCCCCAACTGCTCCCAGCCTGTAATGTTTGTGTGTTGTGTGTCATGGGTACTGTGACAGAAAAACGAATGTATAATATCTGTGCAAATAAAGCAATATATTGTAAGAGAATGGACACAGTAGAACTATGCACAGATAGTTGTGAGAGAATGTTATGGTCATTTTACTATTCAGTAAAGTGGCTTATATTTAAAGATGAATGGCAGCAACATCTGCTGTGTGTGTGTCATACCAGCGAGCCACACATCTTCCCCTCTGTCTCTTATTCACAGTGTTTTACTCTTGCTTTCTCTTTCTCCTCTGACACTTCACTCTCTCATTTCTTTCTCTCTACACAGATGTTGCCAATTTATTCCCTCGCTCCTTTTCTCTTTCTCTCCCTCTGCACATTGATGGTCTCACTCCCACCTCTCTCTCTCGCTCTCTCATCATTGTCTCTCCCTTCATTGACACTTTCTCCTCTCTCTAATTGAAACCTGGCATCACATCACACATCTAAACACCAGTTGTTGCCAAGGGTGAGTCAGAGCTCTGCTGTGTCCTGAGAGTTGAATCAACTGACTCACACCATGGTACAATCAAACGTTGACTTTATTTCATTATCATTAACCCATTGTGGTTTCGCCCATAGTTAGAGATTGCACTGTTCAGTGGAGCGTAAGACACTGAGCCAAACAGCTGGGGACGAGAAAGGGGAAATCACTCACTGAGTATATCACATTAGTGACATCACTCACTATTAATGAATACATCACATTGTTGTCATCACTCATCTGTAATGAATATATCACATCAGTCACAGCTTCCACACTGTGGTGGGAGGGCCTTTCTGTTGGAGCGTGGCCTATCGTATGACTTTATCTTCCTTCAAGGCTCTTATTGGAGAGAGAGAGAGAGAGAACATAATGACTGGAGAAGATCTGAGTGTGTTTTCAGCGAGGCAGTCATGTCTGAACTCTCAACATGAGAACGCGTACTAGACTCAGCCGCCCCATCACCAACCCCCTCTTCTTCAGCTCACACCTGTGTGTGACAGAAAAGCTTACAGAGATGACACACACACACACACAACTTGACTGCTGCCATCCATCATAAGAAGCACTTTTCCCTTGTGTTCCTCAAGGTGCACCTGTCCTGCTTTCTACTTTTAGCAACTCACAGGTGAACACATCTATCTGGGCTCTTATCCTTCCCTTTCAGGTCCCTCACATCTAAGCACTGACCCACTCTCAACCCTGTAATCCCTATGTCTCTCTCTCTCAGGGCTGCTGTCAGAGTCCGAGGGTAGTCTCCTTCACCAGCTGTGTGTGTGTGTGTGGGGGGGAGGCGTGTTCAAATACGAAAACATTTCATAGGTCCCGACATCGGTGTCCTTATACGTAGCTATGGCCCTGCATGTACTTTTTTTTAAAGAAAGTTGAAGCTCATTTTCTGAATTTCTATGTGATAAAACAATTCTAAAATGCTATTTGGGGAACAGCAAATACAAGCAAAAATAACCCCAGCCACAGTCACATTGGTTGCTGTAGCTTCATTCACCTCAGTCGATCTACAAACACATAGCCTATACAATTAGCCTCTACACATTAACTAACATGAAGTCAGCACCAGGACTATAATAAAAACTCTAATTTTATACATAGAGGGATCTGTTTGCAGAAAAAGTATTTTATTAACAAAAGATAAACACATACGTTTGCTTTACAGAACAATTGTTTTCTACAGTTTTACAGCAAATGTTCTGCAATTCCACACATTTTGCCATGGGGTGGGGATAAATTTTTGTCGTTTTAAAGCTAATATCCTGCAATTCTACACATTTTACCATTACTTTTTATACCATTTTAATATGATATTTGAGTGAGAGTGACTAACAAAATCAATGGGGGCTCTTCCCTTATCTACACTGAAATAATATTTCAGTGGTCCTCTATTCATTTTTCATTTTTTCTATCTCGCATAGCTCATTAGTACACCCTTGTGGATGAATATATAGGTATCTATTGTAGGTCCTTAGGATACAACAATGAATAACGTGGAACAAATAAATACCATCAAAGGATACCTTACAACTTACAATAATGAACACCCAGTCAAACACCTGTGAAAACCAACCTGTCCATTTTTTCAGATTTTAATATATAAACGTTGATCTTTTTTGTGTCATTAACTTATTTTCACACAACAACAACAATGTGTACACTAAAATACCGAATTCTGGTGTGTGGAATTTTGAGGAGGTGGTTGCTGTGTGGGTGGGATGTTCTGCCTGTCACTTGTTCTCAACAGGCAGCCAGTCTCAGAACGGGGACTTGATGAGGCAAAGTCCAGGCACTGTTACTCTCTTTGTTCTGAGTATTTGCAATGCTAGTTAATCTGTGTATCTCACATATTATGTGCCCAGTGTGATAGAGAATGAAAACTTTCTTAGCAGATAATGACAGCATGACAATAACAGTAGCTGTAGATGATGAAATGAAAAGTTGGAGGGTGGTTGGTAATGTAGGACATCAGGTGGATCCATGTCTGGGTGTTGGGCAGAACCCCTAGGTCCTGGAGAACAGGAATAGAGTTAAAGGGACCAGGGTAGGAGACAGAGACGTAACCACACAGGTTACACTTTACTGTGAGAAAATTTGATGGACTAGTGCAGTGTTATAAATGGGAGATATGTACTTTTCAACACTTTTGGAAGGTATAGCCTACCTCAAGCTGGTCCCCCTCTGACTCAGAGCACAGAGAATCAGACTGATCCGAACTCAACTGGCTCTGGTGGATGGGATACCTCCTGGGGAGCTCGGACAGTCGATGGGCCATGTTCAGTCTCACCTTGATTGATAACAGGAATAAATGCAATTATATTACAAATACATTTCTTACATATCTCTTGGAGGGCCAGAAATAAATTAAATTAACAGTGGACAATAATATTTACCTGGTCAAAAACCTCCCCAGCCTCAGTCCGTGCCTGGAGGTGGTTCTTGAATGCATTCTGATCTGGTTCGACAACTTCCACCACATCAGGTGGGGTTTCAGTGATCTGAAAGTACGTTGTACAAAAATAGCAATAGATAAACAACAACACTAAGTCAATCATGGGTGAACCTTGGGTTGAAGATGTCCATTATCGCCTTGGAGGTGGCCTCGCCAGTCTTGTCCTTGATGGGTATCACACAAAACTACAATCCATTTTTGGTTCCAAGCACCCTTTTTAATCGGTTACAGAAGGGAATTTAGAGTTAAGCGCGTACTCCTCATTTACTGACCTTAATGGGTATTGCCTCCACCCTCTTGGTAAAGTGATTGGTCGCCGTCAGACACCAGCTGTTGCCATTTCCTGGATTTCGCGAAGGGTCCGATGAGGTCCACCCCAAACATTTAAAGTGTTAGAGAGAAGATGACTTTATTCTTACCTGTATCTGTGTCATACATTATGCAGTTTTTCATATTTGTAAGGGTACTGAGGCACACACACACATTCTATAATACTGAACTCTGCTGTGGTAAAATAAAGCAACCAATACAAAACAACTTATCAGGGCAAAATTTGAATTGGGACACTTACCGATCATACGCCATGGTGAAACCACTTTGATGGGTTTCAACTCCGGCACCACAGTCTTCACCCTCTCAAACTTCTGGCAGGCTAGACAGGGTACTGACCTTTAAGCACAAAGTGACAAATTTAAACATTGTGTGCTCTCTGATATGACATTCATTGAAATCATAATAATTTCAGATATAATAGAATGTGATTGATAACCAAAAGGTTATTTCACTTTCCCAACTGTCCACCTCCTTGACAATTCCCCATCAGAAGAAGCATAGGTTGATTTTGGCAATCACGTGCTTCACTCCGAAATGGCAAGCATGCATCTCGGTCAGCAAGGCCTCCTTCTCCTCCTTAGTGATAATCACCCTCCTGTGTGGCTGGCCATCCTTCGACTGTATGTACATATGATTGCCTAACAAGTTGGAAGAGAAGAGTTGCTGAAATTCTGAAGTCTAAGTACATTTGCACTGCTGTACTTCTCTCTCTGTTTCTCTCTCTGTCTGTCTTCCACTCTCTTCCCACCTCTCTCTCCCACTCTCACTTTCATCCTTTCTTTCTCACCCCCCCCCCCCCCCCCCCCTCTTAGTCTGTCTAGCGAAGACACCTAGTTAAGGGCATTTGGAATTACCATAATTGCTTACACCTATCCATTTGATTGATCAGGATTAATTTATAGCTAGATAGCTCAATATGACAGACATATAACTATATCAGTGGAGGCTGCTGAGGGGAGGACGGCTCATAATAATGGCTGGAATGGAGTCATTGGAATGGTATCAAGCACATGGAAACCACGTGTTTGATAGCATTCAATTTACTCTATTCCAGACATTATTATGAGCCATCCTCCCTTCAGCAGCCTCCACTGAACTATATGTATAGCTAGAAACATGTAGATGACCAACTAACGTTAGCTAGATGGAAAATGGATGTTGAAAAATGGTCGTACGTAGCTAAATCTGTCCAGCTATCTAATAGAAGTTAACTGCTTAAACGTTACCCTGAATTGTGAATTTCTCTGAATGTTGCACCTCTTGTCGAGATCAGTGGTGCCTTCATAGTACTTCGCCTGGTTGGACAGATAAAATAAATTATCCTCGAGCGATGCCATAAAGGTGCAAGCTATACACAAAAAGAAAGCTACAATACAGTTACAGTAGCTAGCTAGCAAACGTTAGCTAAATAAAACTGTCTGGCAGCCAGCTACTATAGCTGGCTAGCTTACAAGGCAGGCTGAGGTAAATAAGTACAGTAGTGATCAACGTAAATCTAAAAACAGCTTAAATTATTTATTCCTATTTAATATTATGTTCTTATATAAAGACAAATATATTGTAATTATTTGCCTACCTCCTCATGCCTTTTGCACACAATGTATATAGACTATTTTTTTTTTTTTTCTACTGTGTTATTGACTTGTTTATTGTTTACTCCATGTGTAACTTTGTGTTGTTGTCTGTTCACACTGCTATGCTTTATCTTGGCCAGGTCGCAGTTGTAAATGAGAACTTGTTCTCAACTAGCCTACCTGGTTAAAGTGGCTGGAGTTGAGTCAGTGTGTTGGCAGCAGCCACTCAATGTTAGTGGTGGCTGTTTAACAGTCTGATGGCCTTGAGATAGAAGCTGTTTTTCAGTCTCTCGGTCCCAGCTTTGATGCACCTGTACTGACCTCGCCTTCTGGATGATAGCGGGGTGAACAGGCAGTGGCTCGGGTGGTTGTTGTCATGGATGATCTTTATGGCCTTCCAGTGACATCGGGTGGTGTAGGTGTCCTGGAGGGCAGGTAGTTTGCCCCCGGTGATGCGTTGTGCAGACCTCACTACCCTCTGGAGAGCCTTACGGTTGTGGGCGGAGCAGTTGCCTTACCAGGCGGTGATACAGCCCGACAGGATGCTCTCGATTGTGCATCTGTAGAAGTTTGTGAGGGCTTTTGGTGACAAGCCGAATTTCTTCAGCCTTCTGAGGTTGAAGAGGCGCTGCTGCGCCTTCTTCACGATGCTGTCTGTGTGGGTGGACCAATTCAGTGTGTCTGTGATGTGTACGCCGAGGAACTTAAAACTTACTACCCTCTCCACTACTGTTCCATCGATGTGGATAGGGGGGTGTTCCCTCTGCTGTTTCCTGAAGTCCACAATCATCTCCTTAGTTTTGTTGACGTTGAGTGAGGTTATTTTCCTGACACCACACTCCGAGGGCCCTCACCTCCTCCCTGTAGGCCGTCTCGTCGTTGTTGGTAATCAAGCTTACCACTGTTGAGTTGTCCGCAAACTTGATGATTGAGTTGGAGGCGTGCGTGGCCACGCAGTCGTGGGTAAACAGGGAGTACAGGAGAGGGCTCAGAACACACCCTTGTGGGGCCCCAGTGTTGAGGATCAGCGGGGTGGTGATGTTGTTACCTACCCTCACCACCTGGGGGCGGCCCGTTAGGAAGTCCGGTACCCAGTTGCACAGGGCGGGGTCGAGACCCAGGGTCTCGAGCTTGATGACGAGTTTGGAGGGTACTATGGTGTTAAATGCTGAGCTGTAGTCGATGAACAGCATTCTCACATAGGTATTCCTCTTGTCCAGATGGGTTAGGGCAGTGTGCAGTGTGCAGTGTGGTTGAGATTGCATCGTCTGTGGACCTATTTGGGCGGTAAGCAAATTGGAGTGGGTCTAGGGTGTCAGGAAGGGTGGAGGTGATATGGTCCTTGACTAGTCTCTCAAAGCACTTCATGATGACGGAAGTGAGTGCTACGGGGCGGGTAGTCGTTTAGCTCAGTTACCTTAGCTTTCTTAGGAACAGGAACAATGGTGGCCCTCTTGAATCATGTGGGAACAGCAGACTGGGATAGGGATTGATTGAATATGTCCGTAAACACACCAGCCAGCTGGTCTGCGCATGCTCTGAGGGCGCGGCTGGGGATGCCGTCTGGGCCTGCAGCCTTGCGAGGGTTAACACGTTTAAATGTTTTACTCACCTTGGCTGCAGTGAAGGAGAGTCCGCATGTTTTGGTTGCGGGCCGTGTCAGTGGCACTGTATTGTCCTCAAAGCGGGCAAAAAAGTTATTTAGTCTGCCTGGGAGCAAGGCATCCTGGTCCGTGACTGGGCTGGTTTTCTTTTTGTAATCTGTGACTGACTGTAGACCCTGCCACATACCTCTTGTGTCTGAGCCGTTGAATTGCGATTCTACTTTGTCTCTATACTGACGCTTAGCTTGTTTGATTGCCTTGCGGAGGGAATAGCTACACTGTTTGTATTCGGTCATGTTTCCGGTCACCTTGCCATGATTAAAAGCAGTGGTTCGTGCTTTCAGTTTCACGCGAATGCTGCCATCAATCCACGGTTTCTGGTTTGGGAGTGTTTTAATCGTTGCTATGGGAACGACATCTTCAACGCACGTTCTAATGAACTCGCTCACCGAATCAGCGTATTCGTCAATGTTGTTGTTTGACGCAATACGAAACAGTCCAGTCCACGTGATGGAAGCAGTCTTGGAGCGTGGAATCAGATTGGTCGGACCAGCGTTGAACAGACCTCAGCGTGGGAGCTTCCTGTTTTAGCTTCTGTCTGTCTGTAGGCAGGGAGCAACAAAATGGAGTTGTGGTCAGCTTTTCCGAAAGGAGGGCGGGGGAGGGCCTTATATGCATCGCGGAAGTTAGAATAGCAATGATCCAAGGTTTTACCAGCCCTGATTGCACAATCGATATGCTGATACAATTTAGGGAGTCTTGTTTTCAGATTAGCCTTGTTAAAATCCCCAGCTACAATGAATGCAGCCTCAGGATGTGTGGATTCCAGTTTGCAAAGAGTCAAATAAAGTTTGTTCAGAGCCACCGATGTGTCTGCTTGGGGGGGAATATATACGGCTGTGATAATAATCTAAGAGAATTCCCTTGGTAGATAATGCGGTCGACATTTGATTGTGAGGAATTCTTAATCAGGTGAACAGAAGGACTTGAGTTCCTGTATGTTGTTGTGACCACACCACGTCTCGTTAACCATAAAGCATACACCCCCGCCCCTCTTCTTACCAGAAAGATGTTTGTTTCTGTCGGTGCGATGCGTGGAGAAACCAGCTGGCTGCACCGACTCCGATAGCGTCTCTCAAGTGAGCCATGTTTCCGTGAAGCAAAGAACTTTACAGTCCCTGATGTCCCTCTGGAATGATACCCTTGCTCGGATTTCATCAACCTTGTTGCCAATGTCCAGTCTCTTGACGGGTAGTATGCTAGGGAGTGGCGCACGATGTGCCCGTCTCCGGAGCCTGACCAGAAGACTGCTTCGTTTGCCTCTTTTACGACGTTGTTGTTTTGGGTCGCAGGCTGGGATCCATTCCGTTGTCCTGGGTGGAAGGCAGAACACAGGATCCGCTCCGGGAAAGTCATATTCTTGGTCGTACTGATGGTGAGTTGACGCTGCTCTTATATTCAGTAGTTCTTCTCAACTGTATGTAATGAAACCTAAGATGACCTGGGGTACCAATGTAAGAAATAACACGTAAAAAAAAAACTGCATAGTTTCCTAGGAACGCGAAGCGAGGCGGCCATCTCTGTCGGCGCCAGGGGCAATTCAAGCAGAGCCAATATGCAGTGATAACGTATTGGGACTATAGCCTACTGCACAAAACCTCATTGCAACATAAATGTTTTTAATTTGGTTAGTGTTGCATAAGCTTATGGTTTTAAGTCATGTTTTTTTTTTAACTGTGCGATAAATTTCGTCTTGCATTTTGACTCAGAAAATGATCTTGACTCAGAAAAGGTTAGTGACTAATGAGCTAGCCTATAGGTGACGTCAGTTAACGCTAGACTATTGGCCAGGTCAGTTACAGCTAGATAAAGGTGAAATAAAAAAATATATGGTAAACAAATAGTGTTCTCTTTCCAGTCTTTTCAGTCCTCTGAAGAAGCAGGTAGTCAGCAGGTTGTCACCGTCAAAAATACACTTTTTGGCTGTGGGACACTATTTGGCATGACAGGCTCCCTTCAGGTCAGGGGCCATGGGCCGGTATTTCGGCCATGATTAGTACAAATTTAGGTAGTTGACTTGAATAATTTAAGAATCTAAAACATGTTTTAATGACATGGGATAATTGAGTGACTGTCAGTGATTAACACAGGCAGTAACAAAATGAAAACTGCTGATGCAAAACCAATTTTTGAAATTACACCTTGTGTATTTACTATTCTAACTCTCA
Organism: Oncorhynchus kisutch; assembly: GCF_002021735.2. Taxonomy (NCBI): domain Eukaryota; kingdom Metazoa; phylum Chordata; class Actinopteri; order Salmoniformes; family Salmonidae; genus Oncorhynchus; species Oncorhynchus kisutch. The sequence continues at coordinate 41,358,597 of NC_034184.2, forward strand.
ACAGGAAATTGAGACCCCAACTGAGTTGCACAAATATACACTACAGTTCAAAAGTTTGGAGTCACTTAGAAATGTCCTTGTTTTAGAAAGAAAAGCAATTTCTTTGTCCATTAAAATAACATAAAATTGATCAGAAATACAGTGTAGACATTGTTAATGTTGTAAATGACTATTGTAGCTAGAAACGGCAAAATTTTTATGGAATATCTAAATAGGTGTACAGAGGCCCATTATCAGCAAACATCACTCCTGTGTTCCAATTGCACGTTGCGATGGGTAACGATGCTTTGTGGGTGTCAGTTGTTGATGTGTGCAGAGGGTCCCTGGTTCGCGCCCGGGTATGGGCGAGGGGACGATTTAAAGTTATACTGTTACATTAGCACAGCTAAAACTGTTGTTCTGATTAAAGAAGCAATAAAACTGCCCTTCTTTAGACTAGTTGAGTATCTGGAGCATCAGCATTTGTGGGTTTAATTACAGGCTCAAAATGGCCCAAAACAAAGAACTTTCTTCTGATACTTGTCAGTATATTCTTGTTCTGAGAAATGAAGGCTATTCCATGTGAGAAATTGCCAAGAAAATGAAGATCTTGTACAACACTGTGTTCTACTCCCTTCAAAGAACAGTGCAAACTGGCTCTAACCAGAATAGAAAGAGGACTGGGAGGCCCCGGTGCACAACTGAGCAAGAGGAAAAGTACATTAGATTGTCTAGTTTGAGAAACAGACGCCTCACAAGTCCTCAACTGGCAGCTTCATTAAATAGTACCCGCAAAACAAAAGGCTCAACGTCAACAGTGAAGAGGCGACTCCGGGACGCTGGCCTTCTAGGCAGAGTTGCAAAGAAAAAGCCATATCTCAGACTGGTCAATAAAAATAAAAGATTAAGATGGGAAAAAGAACACAGACACTGGACAAAGGAAGATTGGGAAAAAGTGTTATTGACAGACAAATCTAAGTTTAAAATGTGTTCGGATGACAAAGAAGATCATTCGTGAGACGCAGAAAAAAATAAAAGATGCTGGAGGAGTGCTTGACGCCATCTGTCAAGCATGGTGGAGGCAATGTAATGGTCTGAGGGTGCATTGGTGGTCATAAAGTGGGAGATTTGTGCAGGGTAAAAGGGATCTTGAAGAAGGAAGGCTATCACTCCATTTTGCAACTCCATGCCATACCCTGTGGACGGAGTATAATTGGAGCCAATTTCCTCCTACAACAGGACAATGACCCAAAGCACAGCTCCAAACTATGCAAGAACTATTTAGGGAAGAAGTAGTCAGCTGGTATTCTGTCTATAATGGCGTGGCCAGCACAGTCACCGGATCTCAACTCTATTGAGCTGTTGTGGGAGCAGCTTGACCGTATGGTACGTAAGAAGTGCCCATCAAGCCACTCCAATTTGTGGGAGGTGCTTCAGGAAGTATGGGGTGAAATCTCTTCAAATTACCTCAACAAATTGTGAACTAGAATGCCAAAGGTCTGCAAGGCTGTAATTACTGAAAATGTACAATTCTTTGACAAAAGCAAAGTTTGAAGGACACAATTATTATTTCAATTAAAAATCATAATTTATAACCTTGTCAACGTCTTGACGATATTTCCTATTCATTTTGCAACTCATTTCATGTATGTTTTCATGGAAAATAAGGACATTTCAAAGTGATTCCAAATTTTTGAACAGTAGTGCATATATATATACAGTGGGGCAAAAAAGTATTTAGTCAGCCACCAATTGTGCAAGTTCTCCCACTTAAAAAGATGAGAGAGGCCTGTAATTTTCATCATAGGTACACTTCAACTATGACAGACAAAATGAGAGAAAAACCCCCAGAAAAACACACAATTTATTTGCAAATAATGGTGGAAAATAAGTATTTGGTCAATAACAAAAGTTTATCTCAATACTTTGTTATATACCCTTTGTTGGCAATGACAGAGGTCAAACGTTTTCTGTAAGTCTTCACAAGGTTTTCACACACTGTTGCTGGTATTTTGGCCCATTCCTCCATGCAGATCTCCTCTAGAGCAGTGATGTTTTGGGTCTGTTGCTGGGCAACACGGACTTTCAACTCCCTCCAAAGATTTTCTATGGGGTTGAGATCTGGAGACTGGCTAAGTGTAACGGGTGTGAAATAGCTAGCTAGTTAGCAGTGGTGCGCGCTAAATAGTGTTTCAATCGGTGACGTCACTTTCTCTGAGACCTTGAAGTAGTGTTTCCCCTTGCTCTGCAAGGGCTGCGGCTTTTGTGGAGCGATGGGTAACGATGCTTCGTGGGTGACTGTTGTTGATGTGTGCAGAGGGTCCCTAGTTTGCGCCCGGGTATGGGCGAGGGGATGGTCTAAAGTTATACTGTTACATATGCCACTCCAGGACCTTGAAATGCTTCTTACGGAGCCACTCCTTCGTTGCCCGGGCAGTGTGTTTGGGATCATTGTCATGCTGAAAGACCCAGTAACGTTTCATCTTCAATGCCCTTGCTGATGGAAGGAGGTTTTCACTCAAAATCTCACGATACATGGCCCCATTCATTCTTTCCTTTACAGTCGTCAGTCGTCCTGGTCCCTTTGCAGAAAAACCCCAAAGCATGATGTTTCCACCCCCATGCTTCACAGTAGGTATGGTGTTCTTTGGATGCAACTCAGCATTCTTTGTCCTCCAAACACGGCGAGTTGAGTTTTTACCAAAAAGTTATATTTTGGTTTCATCTGACCATATGACATTCTCCCAATCTTCTTCTGGATCATCCAAATGCTCTCTAGCAAACTTCAGACGGGCCTGGACATGTTCTGGCTTAAGCAGGGGACATGTCTGGCACTGCAGGATTTGAGTCCCTGGCGGCGTAGTGTGTTACTGATGGTAGGCTTTGTTACTTTGGTCCCAGCTCTCTGCAGGTCATTCACTAGGTCCCCCCGTGTGGTTCTGGGATTTTTGCTCACCGTTCTTGTGATCATTTTGACCCCACGGGGTGAGATCTTGCGTGGAGCCCTAGATCGAGGGAGATTATCAGTGGTCTTGTATGTCTTCCATTTCCTAATAATTACTCCCACAGTTGATTTCTTCAAACCAAGCTGCTTACCTATTGCAGATTCAGTCTTCCCAGCCTGGTGCAGGTCCACAATTTTGTTTCTGGTGTCCTTTGACAGCTCTTTGGTCTTGGCCATAGTGGAGTTTGGAGTGTGACTGTTTGAGGTTGTGGACAGCTGTCTTTTATACTGATAACAAGTTCAAACAGGTGCCATTAATACAGGTAACGAGTGGAGGACAGAGGAGCCTCTTAAAGAAGGTCTGTGAGAGCCAGAAATCTTGCTTGTTTGTAGGTGACCAAATACATATTTTCCACCATAATTTGCAAATAAATTCATTAAAAATCCTACAATGTGATTTTCTGGAAAAATAAATCTCATTTTGTCTGTCATAGTTTAAATGTACCTATGATGAAAATTACAGGCCTCTCTCATCTTTTTAAGTGGGAGAAACTTGCACAATTGGTGGCTGACTAAATACTTTTTTGCCCCACTGTATGTAGAAATGTCCTTAGAAATGTCCTACGTGTTTTCATACAGACAATATATTATATTATATTATATAGGCCTATATACAGTGCCAGTGTTACGCCCGTCGATGGAAGGATCAAACCAAGGGGCAGCATGGTAGGCATACATTTTAATTTATTAAATGAACACCGAAAAAACAACAAATGCAAAACTAAACGTAACGTCTAGTTAGGCTAAACAGCACAGTACCAAAAACAAGATCCCACAAACTACAGGTGGAAAAAGGCTGCCTAAGTATGGTCCACAATCAGAGACAACGATAGACAGCTGCCTCTGACTGGGAACCATACCCGGCCAACAAAGAAATAGAAAACATAGATTGCCCACCCTAGTCACACCCTGACCTAACCAAATAGAGAATTTAAAGGATCTCTAAGGTCACGGCGTGACAGCCAGTCAAAAGTTTGGACACACCTATTAATTCAAGGCTTTTTCTTATTTCTACTTTTTTCGACATTGTAGAATAATAATGAAGACATCAAAACTATGAAATAACTCACGTGGAATCATGTAGTAACCAAAAAGTGTTAAACCAATCACAATATATTTTAGATTCTTCGAAGTAGCCACCCTTTGCCTTGATGTCAGCTTTGCAACCAGCTTTATGAGGAATGCTTTTCCAACAGTCTTGAAAGACTTCCCACATATGTTGAGCACTTGTTAGCTGCTTTTCCTTCACCGCATCCCCACACCATCACACCTCCTCCATGCTTGACGTTGGGAACCACACATGCGGAGATCATCCATTTACTTACTCTGCGTCTCACAAAGATACAGCAGTTGGAAGCTAAAATCTCAAATTTGGACTCATCAGACCAAAGTACAGATTTCCACCAGTCTAATGTCCATTGCTCGTGTTTCTTGGCCTAAGCAAGTCTCTTCTTCTTATTGGTGAACTTTAGTAGTGGTTTCTTTGCAGCAATTCGACCATGAAGGCCTGATTCACGTAGTCTCCTCTGAACAGTTGATGTTGAGATGTGTCTGTTACTTGAACTCCGTGAAGCATTTATTTTTGGGCAGCAATCTGAGGTGCAGTTAACTCTAATGAACTTATCCTATGCAGCAGAGGTAACTCTGGGTCTTCCTTTCCTGTGGCGGTCCTCATGAGAGCCTGTTTCATCATAGTTCTTGAAATTTTCCAGATTGACTGACCTTTATGTCTTAAAGTAATGATGGACTGTTGTTTCTCTTTGCTTATTTGAGCTGTTCTTGCCATGATATGGACTTGGTCTTTTACAAAATTGGGCTATCTTCTGTATACCACCCCTATCTTGTCAAAACACAACTGATTGGCTGAAACACATTAAGGAGGAAATAAATTCCACAAATTAACTTTTAACAAGGCACACCTGTTAATGCATTCCAGGTGACTATCTAATGAAGCTGGTTGAGAGAATGCCAAGAGTGTGCAATGCTGTCATCAAGACAAAGGGTGGCTACTTTGAAGAATCTCAAATATAAAATATATTATATTCTATACACTTTTTTGGTTTCTACATGATTCCATATGTGCTTTTCATAGTTTTGATGTCTTCACTATTATTATACAATGTAGAAAATAGTAAACGTAAAGAAAAACCCTTGAATGAGTAGGTGTGTTCAAACTTTTGACTTGCACTGTATATTTTGTTTTCAAATTCAAATAATTTTTTCTAATGTATTTGTAGCTCCTATGTAGCTGTGGTCCTGCATGTACTCTGTGTTTAATAGCAACGTGTCACTTGCCACATCGTCAGTGACAATTTGCTTCTTGAAAGTCCAATATCTTGAAAACTTTACTGCTCCGATATGCAAACTGTATCAACAGTGAACTGAAAATACCAACAAAAAAATATTTTAATTGGTACTTACAATAGCCATTTTAGAAATGTAACCTTTCCCAATGATGCAGAGTAATGTTTTTAATAAAAAACGTGTTTTTATTACGTTGAACATTAGCTTTTTATGACAGAATGTTAAAATTAGGTTAAATAACGTTGTTGTTTTAAAAAATCAAGTTTCACTACTCAAATGCACCTAATGTCCGACTGTAAAAACGGGCTGTTCACTCTGCTTCTGTCCGGCAAACCGTACTAGAGCACCCGCTCTCTCACCAACAAGGTCCGAGACAGCTTCTACCCCAGCCCGTAAGACTGCTAAATAGTTAATTATCTGCATTGTACCGTATCTTGCACTAACTGACTCTATATACACACTTCCTCACACACACTACGCCGACACTCTCACACAAACCCCCACACATCCACATACACATACAGTACACATACACACACACACACACACACACACACTTTCACACTCATATGCTTCTGCTACTCTGTTCTTTATTCTTACTCTTATTATTATCTATCCTGATGCCAGTCACTTTACCCTGCCTTTATGTGGACTAAATATCTACCTCAAATACCTCGCACCCCTGCACCCCTGCACCTTGAACTGGTACTAGTACTCCCTGTATATAGCTCCATTCTTGTGTATTTTATTCCTCTTGTGTTAATATTTAAATGTTGTATTATTGTTTTTGCATTTCACATAAAAATCTACACACGTTGTATTTGGCGCATGTGACAAATATAACTGTATTTTATTTTATTTGATAAAATGACAATGCTCATAATTTCGTATGAACAACGAGTATTTTCTTAATAGTGAATTATGTATTTATTTAATTGGATTATTCAAGCCTATGTTTGGCCGTGGTAGGCCTGTAGATCCCTAAATTCTCTTTTCCCTAAATGATCTTCTCTGAGTGACTTTTAGAAAAAAGCCAATCAAAGACAAAAGGCCTGAGTAGAAATTTCTCCTGATGACGAAATCAAGACCTACGTGAAAATGTGAGTGCTTCTACATTTCTGAGAGGGTATCCATCACATTCATCCGCGCGGATGTGGGCGCAATGATTGAGTATGGAAAGGGCACGCGCGCGGGTGAGAGGGGAACCCTGAAAAGATCCAACATGGCCCGTGTAATCAAATCTCACGCGTGGGTAAATAACAAAATAAAACAGACACAAAACACTTCCAAACCCAGCAAATAAAGTGACTTGAGTAATAAAGTCATTATTCTCAACTATTCATTGTAAAACTTTGATTGCAGACACCCTTGTCAATCAATCTTTACCATAGCCTACATTCTAAATCTTAAAGTGTGATAGGGTCTACAAGCTTCAGCACTATTGTCACGTGCAGAAAAGATAGTTGATGGACAGAAATCTGTGCGAGAAAGCAATCAGCCTCTGAAATGTCACGCGCTTGAGTCCAGTAAATTGCCCGAGGGCGTCAAGGATTGGACATGAAACAACTGACTGTTGGTGGCTGAAAATATTTAATCCGTTCTGACCATACTATTGGACAATTCACTCATACAAAGTGTAATATACAGTACATCGCACGAACACACATTTCACTGCTTGTTTTTATCATGCATGGTTAATAGGCTATAATCTACTGTTTTGGCTGTTGCATTTAATCACAGTAAAAAAAAAACATGGCCCGCTGCGTTAATTGTGATAGGTGGAGGTACATGACGTCTAGCCTATACTTACAGTAGGCAAATATGTACATTTTAATGAATGCATTTCCGATGGAAGGCATCAATGCCTTCCACCACATAGGCCCTGCGCTCAACGTTTCTTTCCAAAGCAACTTTTCATGCGTGCAGGCTATTTATGGGGGGCCACAGGAATCGAACTCACCACAACCCTGGCGTTGCAAGCACCATGCCCTACCAACTGAGCCAAATAGGACTATTGAATTCCTATTATTAGCAAGGCTATATTTCTGAATTCACAAATCGGACAAATGATATAATAATATAACAAATAGTCTAGGCCTATATTATTATTATTACTATTATCATTATTAATAGGCAAGTCAGTTTAACTAGGCAAGTCAGACAATATAACTAGCAGATAACTAGACAATAACCTAGCAGCCTATAATTACAGGCCTATAACAAACTCTTCAGGCACACTCTTTAGGCTAGCCTTACAAGTATTTAATTAAGCCTAGTATAAATGTGAAATCATACTGGATGGTGAACCTGACACTATTTTTCCAAATAGTATAGGCCTACTGCAAATACTTTACCTATGAGACAGATCCATATTTGTACATCATGACAGCAAGGCAGTGAGGAGGTGAAATATTTTCCCCCGCGCGCTATGAAGGCTAGCCCTTTGCGCCTGAGTTATAGCGCAGAGGATATTGCACGGCTAAAGGGGGTGATGATGTCTCTCTGCCCGGAAGTATTATCAGCCTGATATACTGCTTGCACAATAGCCTTTATAAAACATAGGGCATATCTACACTCACGTGCACGCACGAACGCAAAGGCAGGCTGCTGCACACGTTTACGCACAGCCATAGCCATTGCACATGTCGACTTCCTATATCGAAAATTAGGCAACAAGTAAAAACTTTTTTTTCTCGATAGGTTACCTTACATATCATAACTGCAAGCAAATTATCCTGCATTTTACAAAAGTTAATTCAATCTGAACCATATTGAGCCTAGGCCAATATTTTTTTCATGCGTCCATTATGTGGTAGCCAAATAAGCTAGCCTAACGAAAAATATTATACAAAAAAAAAAGTATTTTAATTGCTGACTTAAACGAAAGTCTGGAAGCATTAAGTATTCCAATTCGACTCCTCCCCCGGCCATGCCCTCTAATTACCGCTGCTCAGCTCGTGCTAAATCCTGCACAGGACCAATATATACCCAAAGAGTGAGAGGGAGAGAAAGTGAGAGGGAGAACGAGTGGGGGAGAAAGAGATCAATTGTTAGTCGTGGCCAATTGCGACTGTTTTGTTGGGCATCACTGTCCACGGGATGGTTTCATGTTGTGGCTCGTGCGTCACGGAACCGTGGAAAGGAGAAGTGGGACTGTAACTGGACTCAAAGTCTCCCTACCCTGCGGCAAAGCGACCAAGATGCGGTTGCAGAAGCACCTGTGATCGGATTTCCCACAACTTTTAATTTAGGCATAATTATTTTGAAGTATAACCAGAGCATAAACAACTCTCCGAAGTGTCACCTGATAAGCTACTATGACCTCCAAAGAGCCTACGGTTATGGAGGACCGGAGACGCAGTGCGCTGAACCAGCTCCCGCCGCCGGCCAACTCCAGCAAGCCCCTGACTCCGTTCAGTATAGAGGACATCCTGAACAAGCCCTCGGTGAAGAGAAGTTACTCCAGCTGCGGGACGGCGCACATGCTTTCCTGCAGCGAGAAGCTGTCTTCTTCGGGTCACAGTCTGTGCAGCCGTGCCTTTTTCACCCAAACCTCCCCACTCTGCGCTCTGGAGGAGCTAGCCAGCAAAACCTTCAAAGGCCTCGAAGTCAGTGTTCTTCAAGCGGCAGAGGGTACGTCTGAACAGTCACTTCTTTGTTTATCATATGCAGTTATTAGGTACAGACTGTGTAGCCTAGGGTGATTCAGCTTAAGGTCTACAAATGCAACTGACGAAATAGATCATGTAAGGTCTCTATGTGTGTGTGTGTGCTTGCAGTGGGTCTGTGCACAGACATATTTCTTTCAGAATTTGAACATTTAATTAAAGCACGATGCATGTTTTTGCATAACGAGCCAGGCCAAAACGCTTACAACTGTGAAGGAATTTGAAAATACATATGTGTATCGAATTGGTTATTTTTATGTGAACAAAAATATATTAGAGCTGAATAGTTCCACCATGTAAAAACGAATATTAAGCATATGCAAAATACTAATCCACATAATATTCATAACTAATGCAATATTTAGTTTAAGATTATTTTCATTAGATCTATTGTATCACTTTATTGTCGTCTGTTATTAATTAGCCTATTCGTAGCCTAGCCTATTGGCGATATTGTTGTTGTTATTGTTGGTGGTGGTGGTTTTAGATGAGACATACATACACAGGCCTTTTATTAGTCTAGCGGTTATTTCTGTAAGGTTTCTTGGAGCGACATTATGCCTGGTGATTCACTAAATGCCTATAGGCTAATATTCTTATTCTCTAAATATCATTTCACAGGGCGAGACGGCACGACACTATTCGGTTCGCGGAATAACCCCAAGAAGCGCCGGAAGTCTCGCACGGCCTTCACCAACCACCAGATCTACGAGTTGGAGAAGCGATTCTTGTACCAGAAGTACCTGAGTCCAGCTGACCGTGACCAGATAGCACAGCAGCTCGGCCTCACCAATGCACAGGTCATCACCTGGTTCCAAAACCGGCGCGCTAAACTCAAACGCGACCTGGAGGAGATGAAGGCGGACGTGGAGTCGGCCAAAGCCGTGGGCACAGTGTCTTTCGAGAAAATGGCCAAACTAGCCGAGCTGGAGAAATGCGCAGCTAACGGCGCGCTGGGCCCTAACAGAGCCGAGTCACCTTCGCTATTGAACCATGAGCATGACACATCTAACAAACTATTATTGTCCTCGCCTTCATCGCCATATACAGACCATGCTAGCAGTAAGGGCTGCTCCGACGATGAGGAGATTGACGTGGATGACTGAGGATTTTACCTTTGTTTCTATCTCCCTCTTACCACGACGAAAGTTTGAAGTGCCATTAATGCACCACATGTACTCATGAGGCTTTTATGAAGAACACTCAGCATCGCATGGACTGTGTCGTTTGCAACGACAGATGCAGGCAGCTGTTGTATTCATCCATTCATTTAACCAACGTGGAATAGTTTAAAGAAAAGCAATATGTACACTTAACCTATCCACAAATGATATGTCCACACACACACACGCACACACACACAGACAGTCTTACCACTACGGGCTAATAACACTAGCTAGTAACTCAATCTATGAATTATTTGAATGCATGTTTTATTTTAAACGACTGTAATGGTTTGAATATTATAGGGACATTCCTATTGAAATACACAAAACATACTGTATGTTAGGCTGTGTGTGTGTGTTATAACTAGGCCTACATATGTCAAACGTTTGATAACGATGGGAATACATTTTCTAAAATAATAATCAAAGATAAATCATATTTCACCTGGTTGCTTGCAATATCAGTCACATTTTAATATATTTATAATGGTTTGTATACCTGTAAGTGCCTTTTAATGCCAGAACACCATTTACAACCTAATGTAGACATATGAAGTGTAATGTATTCCAAAATAAAACATATCGTTTCTCACTATTCCCATTCATTTTATTGAAGAACAGGCCTAAATAGCATGAAATGCTTTTGGGACCATTGTTAGTTTAATTCCAGCTCTTATTGCAATCAGCATTCTATATTATAATGACATATTTGAATTGTTTCCAAATATTTGCTCACATTTCGGTCCAATATTAAATTAACATGCACCTCAAGGCAAAATATCATTTTTCTTTCACATTGAAAATACATTGAACACATTGAAAACCTGCTTTCTGACCCGGCAAAGTGTGTTTTCATTTCCTCAATAGAATTGATGTGAGAAACGCCAATCTGGAGCACAGAGAGGCCATAAAGGAGGCACAAAAACGTCGAGTTCTGGGCCAGCTTCTCCAGGCTGTTTGTGAGTTTTTCACTCACTCTCTGCGTAGAAGCGTGAAACCGGCGGACAAATGAGTACTGCTCCCCGGTGTGACAGCGGCAATGGAGCAAGGGCGAACTCCAGCCGCGCGCAATACGGAGACAAGCGTGTCCCATTCCACATAAAAGGACACAAACGATTGGAGGCCATATGGTTTCTGAGGTTTCCTCACAATTCCAGTCAATTTGATGGATTGATTAAACCCTCCTTTTTTTTGCTACAAAGGCTGTAATGCATACATAGTTCCTCTGAGGGCATCTGGGCTCATCATAGCTATCACTGTCGACCCTTTTTTTACTCGCGCGTCTTTAACAAGTCTATGCATCACAATTGAAGTCTCATTCTGGAGAGGGGTCTGGTCTGTGCTTTGTGTTTGTGTGAGGAGCTAGAAATAATACGTTTGGCTTTTTGGGCGATAGATCTTCCAGCAGTTCATCTTGTGGCCTGGGTGTTTTTCATGCTAGTAGGGAAGTCCCATGTTTAAACGGTGACATTTGTGCGATTGGTAGAGAGCTTTGTTTTCGTTTTGTGTTCTTCTGTTAGCTACCTACGTATTTTCTTTGTCTATGACCTTTTTTTATGAAGTTGAGAGCCTAATAATGTGAACCCAAGATGTTAATAATTTATTATGGAGTTAGATTTACTATAGATACATAACGCACTAGGCCTAATAGAAAACTCGCCTTTGAAGTTGAGGATCGAGGATAATTCTTCAACCAATTTTATTACAAACTATTATCTAGGCTGCCTACTAGAAATGTATTGTTTTCAGTTAGGCCTAGTTTAATGAAAACCTCATTGCATTCAATCCACATAATTATTATTAGGCTGTCGTCATAATAATAATAATACTTATCATCATTATTATTATTTTTAATCATTATTAGTAGTAGTAGTAATTGTAGTAGTAGTAGTAGTAATTGTAGTAGTAGTAGTAGTAGTAGTAGTAGTAGTAGTAATTGTAGTAGTAGTAGTAGGCCTAGTAGTAGCAGTAATGGTAGAAATCAAATTATAGGAGGAAGTATTAGTATTGAAATGAGTATTTTCTTTGTTAATATTAGCCTACAATTTGTTTATTATTATCATAATTAGTTTATTTCTACCGTGTATATTGTTGTTAGTAACCTAGTTTATTATTATTAAATAATATTATTAGGCCTGTTAGCAACACTATTTTGATAATGTCATTATAATTAGGCTATGTTATTGTTGTTATTATTAAATGATTCTTGTTGTCATTATTTGGGCTGTGTTATAAATACTCTCCCTAATTTGTTCCATTTAGTGCTATTAGTATTGGTTGGAAAGTTTGGAAGTTAAAGCAGGCCGCCTTCCCTGCCAAAAAAATGTTCGCTGCTCAAGATGTCTGGCAGAATAGGCTCGAGGCTGCGTTATAGACCTATGACTCGCACACAGAGGGTAAGCCAACTTTTGTCCCATCCCTGAGGCTGAATTAAACTGCGAAAGTCCTACGTTTATGTCAGGTAAATACCTGATTATTTTTTATTAAATAATACAAAATCAAATTATAAAAAAACAACATCGAATTAAAGGGATACTTCGGGATTTTGGCAATGCCATTTGTCTACTTCCCCAGAGTCAGATGAACTCGTGGATACCATATTTATGTCTTTTCCTGCAGTTTGAAGGAAGTTTCTAACGAGCAGTAGAGCGGTAGAGCACAATGACTAGAAGTCTATGACTATGGGCATCTACTAGCATGCTAGCAGATACTCATCGACTTCCAGGCATTGCGCTAACGCTAGTTAGCATTGGCTTGCGAAACAACCTAACTTATTTTAAATTGGACACAGAGATATACAAATGGTATCCATGAGTTCATCTGTCTCTGGGGAAGTAGATAAAAGGCCTCATTGCCAAAATCCCAAAGTATCCGTTGAACAATTGCAGGCCTTAATTAGCCAATGGATGCATGTGTGGACAATGTTGATTCTCTTACTGTTATCAATATTGTCCGCTGCTCCCATCATTTCTCGCAGCAACATTTATATTTTGATTGGTTGTGTTGGGTAAAATTTAGGTCGAGGATATTTTTTTTTTTTCAACGTTACTTGACGTGAAATAATTTTCACCGCAGAACATATCCTAGAACAGAGAAGCTTCATGTGTTTAAAAAAAAAAAGTGTACTTTAGATATATTGCTTCCGCATGGTTTCTGATGTGGATGTCTTTAATGCAGGGTCAAACAGTGACGAGTACAAAGTGTGCTATTCCAGTGAGGCACGTGCTGGTCTCAGTTCCTTATTTTATGTGTTGTCCAACGGCAAAGACAAGTGCAATCCCCAATACCTCACTATGGTAATTAATCCACAAGTTTTAAGTGGATAAAACTAGGGAGGGAGAAGAAAATCACTAGTTCATTCGGTTGGAAAATTGAAGTTTGATGCATGAATCCCTGCTGAAACAATAGGGTCTGCACCCTTCTCCCCCTCCACTACCCCCTCCCCTCCCACTATCTCTCGCTCTCGCTCTCTCAATTCAATTTCAATTTTAAGGGCTTTATTGGCATGGGAAACATATGTTTACTTTAAACAATAACACATTTACAGTAAACATTAGTCTCTCTCTCTCTCTCTCTCTCTCTCTCTCTCTCTCTCTCTCTCTCTCGTCCTAATCACTTGTTTTGATAATTGGTCATTTGATTTGAAATGATATCTGAAAGTTATCCACAGTAACAAAGCATTTTGTTTTTTGCTTGTCCTCTTTTTTAATTCTAGTAGGCCCTATCATGCCGGGGGCACATGTCACTTTCGTTGATAACAATAGTCTTTTCATTTTATTTATATTTTTTATTTATTTATTCAGGTTTGTTATTAAGAACATATTTCGCTAACATTAGCCCTAATACAATAGTTTGAAGAATTGGAATCGATAATGGAAATAATCATGCATTCTGTCTTTCAATGATTTCTGGACAAAAAAACTTTCGGTTGAAATAGCTTTTCATCAGGGTAGGATCAAGTGGTCAACATCATAAACAAAGGAAGAAGAAGAATTTGAACGATTCTTGGCTCGACCACGTCCCCCTAGTATGATTTGAAGTGAGAAATAATATAGATTAAGATGGGGGGGGGGGGCTTGATTAACCACTAAATAGGGTACATTTTAAAGTTTTAGATATTAAGTTCCTGTACAGCCCCTTAACACTTCGAACTTCAATTTTACAGGCTATTGAACAAAGCATGTCGCTGACAAAATTGATAGATGTATTAATTTACTTTAACCAGAGATTAATTACTATCCACTGAGATAATTATACGAGCCTTTTCCCCTTGAATTTGCATATTAATCAAATTCTAGTTGATAATTCAAACGGCAAATGGATTTAGAGGCATTGGATAGGCATAACTCCCAAAAATCTCTCTCCCGGATCTCTTTCTCCCTCCGGCTCGGCTCACTCTCCCTTGCGTGCTGCTAAACCGCTTGTCAAGTGTATTAAAATCTGAGATGCAGAACGAGCTCGCGTGGCTATTTGGTGAAAACAGAAATTGCCTGTCTACTTTTATGATGTGTTCATGCTGGGCAGGCAGATCTCAAGATTTAAAGGGAAAGAGACCTACTGTGTGTGTGTGTGTGTGTGTGTGTGTGTGTGTGTACGCGTGTCTCTGTGTGTGAGATTATGGAGACCATTTGTTACCACTAACTTTTTATAAATAACTAGCTATTGGTCAAACTTCAATTTTGAACTTTGGAATCTGCAGAACGAAATAATATTATATGTGTATTATCTATATCTAGTGTGCAAGTATGGGAGAAAAAAAATTAAGATTACAAAGGCACCAACAAAAGATAGAAATATAGACTACAGAAATATTGTCAAAATAACTTATATCCAGTGTAGCAAACTGAGTTGAAAGGGAAAATACCAGGCCACATAAGGCTAGAAACAAATCAACAGTATCCCTACTCCCAGCTTGCTTGCATTGTCCACATTGAAAATGCTCAGGTGAAAGCACTCTTATCTAATGGGCAAAATCTATTCATTTAATAGAAGCTTAAAGACAAACAGAATTCACTGACTATGTCTCTGCTCCACATGCGTTGGAATGGCTCCTCCAGCACAGCTGCTGTCTGCAGCTTCCTCCAGGGTTTTGGATTCAGAAGACATGAGACAGATCTGTTGTGATCAGTTTAGTATTGGCACACAGTTCACCGACAGGCAATCCAAAGATGACTTTAAACTACATGAATTTTGGTGCTTAGAGATCTTATCTTTCAAATCTCTCTCTTGTGTTTTTATCAGAGCTGTGACAATGCTTTGTTGTTGACTTCCATGGAAACAGCCGAGATAACCCCCGATCATCAAGACACGGTCATTAGCTATATTAGGAGGCCAAATGTGCATTAATTATAGATCCAACCGTGATGTCGATTAAATACACTCCCCTGCTCATCTTCATAAACAAGAATGTAAGTTATTGAATCAGGATAAATCATTATTTATGAACACACATAATTCCATTCCAATGTTGAGTTCTTTGGTTTGACTTGGAAATATGAAGCTTGATACTTGATAACCCAATTTGCACAAATTTTATGTCTGTAAGTGCATTTGGGTAGTGTGTGTGTGTGAGTGTGTTCGTACGTCAGAGCCTCAGAGGGGTCATCAGTGTACTTTTCTTAAGCATTACTGACTTGCCACCACAGTTATCTCATGACATAGCTGTCATCAGTGGAGTGTTTATGGTGACATAATTCTTGCTAATTGGTCTTCAGTGTCATCCTCTGCCTTCGCACCAACATTTTTGACCTTAGTGGTTAATCTAGAGTTACTAGTGCCCCCATGTGACCAGAGATGATAATGTTAACCTGATATGTGTGCTCAGATACCGCTATCAATGTATGTGCCTTTACTGCCACCTTGTGGTGTAGTATGTACCTTACACCCTCCTTCATAAAGGAATGCTCCATTTTCTTTATATAACCTTTATTTCACTAGTCAAGTCAGTTTAGAACAAATTTGGACAACGCTGGGCCAATTGTGCGCCGCCCTATGGGACTCCCAATCACGGCCGGTTGTGATACAACCGCGCCACTCGGGAGCCCAAATGGTTCTGCATTTCCTTCCTCTCACACCAAACGCACATAACTATATTTTGAAAGAAACAAATTCAACAGAATTTCATATTTGATATTACCGCATCCTCTGCAGTTGGAAAAGAAAGTATGACAGTGTGTGAAATCCAGTGGAGGCTGCTGAGGGGAGGATGGCTCATAATAAATGCTGGAAAAGAGGTAATGGAATGGCATAGAACACATGTGTTTGATGCAGTTGATACAGTAAGAGAAAGATAAATAGGAAAAACACATTTTACCCTTGAGTATGAGGGCTGGTGTGTTGTGTACCCTGCGGGGGAGGGCTGGTGTGTAGTGTACCCTGCGGGGGAGGGCTGGTGTGTTGTGTACCCAGCGGGGGAGGGCTGGTGTGTAGTGTACCCTGCAGGGGAGGGCTGGTGTGTAGTGTACCCTGCGGGGGAGGGCTGGTGTGTAGTGAACCCTGCGGGGGAGGGCTGGTGTGTAGTGTACCCTGCGGGGGAGGGCTGGTGTGTAGTGTACCCTGCTGGGGAGTGCTGGTGTGTAGTGTACCCTGCTGGGGAGGGCTGGTGTGTAGTGTACCCTGCTGGGGAGGGCTGGTGTGTTGTGTACCCTGCGGGGGAGGGCTGGTGTGTTGTGTACCCTGCGTGGCAGGGCTGGTTTGTTGTGTACCCTGCTGGGGACGGCTGGTGCGTTGTGTACCCTGCGGCGGAGGGCTGGTGTGTTGTGTACCCTGCGGTGGAGGGCTGGTGTGTAGTGTACCCTGCGGGGGAGGGCTGGTGTGTAGTGTACCCTGCGGGGGAGGGCTGGTGTGTAGTGTACCCTGCGGGGGAGGGCTGGTGTGTTGTGTAACCTGCTGGGGACGGCTGGTGCATTGGGTACCCTGCGGGGGAGGGCTGGTGTGTTGTGTACCCTGCGTGGCAGGGCTGGTTTGTTGTGTACCCTGCGGGGGAGGGCTGGTTTGTTGTGTACCCTGCGGGGGAGGGTTGGTTTGTTGTGTACCCTGCGGGGGAGGGCTGGTTTGTTGTGTACACTGCGGGGGAGGGCTGGTTTGTTGTGTACCCTGCGTGGCAGGGCTTGTTTGTTGTGTACCCTGCGGGGGAGGGCTGGTGTGTGTCCAGGCCTGCTGAGCATTGGAGTGTCTGGAAAACAGCTCAGAGATAACCACTGTGTGGACGATTGAGGCTCTGGATAGTACACACACAGTGAGAGACTCAGAGAGATCCAGGCATGTTCCTAGACACAAATTAATAAAGACACACACAATGGCAGTCTCTCTAGGAAACATGGAGATACACACACATATGCACACCCTCCGACACAGAAACAGAGACATAGAGACTCACTTGGGGCATACAGACACTCAAAGATACAGTGCATTAGAAAGGATACAGACCCCTGGACTTTTTCCAAATGTTTATACATTGCAGCCTTATTCTAAAATTGATGAAATCATTTTTTTCCCGCTTATCAACCTGCACACAACACCCCATAATAACAAAGCAAAAACAGGTTTTCATTTCTTTTTGCTAAGTTATTAAAAATAAAAAGCTGAAATATCACATTAACATAGCATGTATTTAGACCCTTTACTCAGTACTTTGCTGAAGCACCTTTGGCAGTGATTACAGCTTTGAGTCTTCTTGGGTATGACGCCTAAGCTTGGCACACCTGTATTTGGGGAGTTTTCCCATTCCTCTCTGCAGATCCTCTCGAGCTCTGTCAGGATGGATGGGGTGCATTGCTGCACACCTATTTGCAGGTCTCTCCAGAGATGTTTGATCGGGTTCAAGTCCTGGCTCTGGCTAGGCCACTCAAGGACATTCAGAGACTTGTCCCGAAGCCACACTTGCGTTGTCTTGGCTGTGTGCTTAGGGTCGTTGTCCTGTTGAAAGGTGAACATTCATCCCAGTCTGAGGTTCTGCCACAGACATTTATTGGTACCCTTCCCCAGATCTGTGCCTCGACACAATCCTGTCTCCGAGCTCTATGGACAACTCCTTCGACCTCATTGCTTAGTTTTTGCTCTGACATGCACTGTCAACTGTGGGATCTTATATAGACAGGTGTGTGCCTTTCCAAATCATGTCCGATCAATTGACTTTACCACAGGTGGACTCCAATCAAGTTGTAGAAACATCTCAAGGATGATCAATGGAAACAGGATGCATCTGAGCTCAATTTCGTGTCTCATAGCAAAGGGTCTGAATACTTATGTAAATAAGGTATTTCTGTTCATTTAAAAAAATAAAAACCTGTTTTCACTTTGTCATTATGGGGTATTGTGTGAGAAAAAAAGTAATATTTCATCCATTTTAGAATAAGGCTGTAATGTAACAAAATGTGGAAAAAGTCAAGGGGTCTGAACACTTTCAAAAGGCACTGAACATAGAGAGTCTGAGAGGTGAGACACACAAACTGCCTGTCAGGCCATCGCTTCGCCGCATGTCCAAGCAGACATGCATACATATGCACATGTAGACTCGCACACACGCACACACGCACACACACACACACACACACACACACACACACACACACACACACACACACACACACACACACACACACACACACACACACACACACACACACACACACACACACACACACACACACACACACTGTCGCTGCACCTCAACTTATCTTGCATACGGAAGAGAGAGAGGGAGAAGAGGTGGGTGAGGTGAGCTGAGAGAGAGAGAACAGGACAGCCATTTCAGCAGCAGCTCTTACTTATCTCACATAGTTAATGACCTGTCTGCAGTAATGGCTTGTCAGACTCCTTCCCCCAGAAAGCACACAGAAACTGTACTTTACTTTTCATCTAAAGTACAGGTTACATAATACAAACAAATACTACATAATACCAAAGAATGAAATGTCACCTACGCTACCAGTCAAAATTCTGGGTGGGCGTCTGTCCGCGGTGGCGGCTCTGGCGCAGGACGTGGACCCCACTCCACTATAGTCTTTGCCCGCTTCTTTGCCCGCTTCAGTGGTGCCTTTAGAGTGGCGACCCTCGCCGCCGACCTCGGACTGGGGACCCTTGCAGCGGGTCCCGAATAGATGGGAGACTTCGGCAGCGCCTCTGGCAGCTCCTGACTGACGGGCGGCTCTGGCAGCTCCTGACTGACGGTGCGTGGGGCTGGGGCTGCCACAGGACCCACCAGGCTGGGGAGACCTACAGGAGGCCTGGTGCTTGGAGGAGGCACCGGACGGACCAGGCTGTGGGGGAGCACTGGAGCCCTGGTGCGCAGCCTTGGCACCACTCCTCCAGGCTGGATGACCACTTTAGCCCGGACCCTCCAGAGTGCAGGCACAGGTTGAACCGGGCTGTGGGTTGAGTACTGGAGATCTGGTGCATACCACTCGCACCTCTCCCTTAGGCTCAATACCCACATTCGCCCGGCACGGGCGGAGCGCAGGCATAGAACGCACTGCACCCTCCCAGCACCTCAGAGACACAGCACGCAGCACCGGATACCTTGGGCCGAAAAGGCGTACTGGAGACCAAACACGCCGGGCCAGCACAACACACCCTTGCTGGATGCCCACTCTCGCATGGCACTTGCGGGGGGCTGGCCTGTGCCCAGGGTCCTTTTCCATCCAAAATCTCCTCCCATATCCATGAGTCCAGAAATCGCTGCTGCCCGATACCACGCTGCTTGGTCCTTGGTTGGTGGGTGTTTCTGCAACGGCTGTTGTGGGTGGAAGAAGGTGTGGACCAAAGCGCAGCGTGGTACATGTTCATGATTTTAATAATGGAACACTGAAATACAAAACAACAACGTGAATAAACGAGAAAAAAAAAAAAAACTGTCCTATAAGGTGCAGAAAAACACTAATCAGAAAATTTAAACACCCACAACCAAAATGGGGAAAACAGGCTACCTAAGTATGATTCTCAATCAGAGACAACGAACGACACCTGCCTCTGATTGAGAACCATATTAGGCCAAACACATAGAAAAAAGAACATAGACTACCCACCCCAACTCACGCCCTGACCAACCTAAAACAAAGACATAACAAAGGAACTAAGGTCAGAACGTGACAGAACAGCTCAAATAAGCAAAGAGAAACGACAGTCCATCTTAAGATATGAAGGTCAGTCAATACGGAACATTTCAAGAGCTTTTAAAGTTTCTTCAAGTGCAGTCGCAAAAAACGTGAAGCGCTGTGATGATACTGTCTCTCACGAGGACTGCCACAGGAAAGGAAGACCCAGAGTTACCTCTGCTGCAGAGGATAAGTTCATTAGAGTTACCAGCCTCAGAAATTGCAGCTCAAATAAATGCTTGACAGAGTTCAAGTAACAGACACATCTCAACATCAACTGTTCAGAGGAGACTGCATGAATCAGGCCTTCATGGTTGAAATGCTGCAGAAAAAATAGACAGCTGGAAATCTGTCCTTTGGTCTGATGAGTCCAAATTTGAGATGTTTGATTCCAACTGCCGTGTCTTTGAGAGACGCAGAGTAAGTGAACGGATGATCTCCTTATTTGTGGTTTCCACCATGAAGCATGGAGGAGGAGGTGTGATGGTGTGGTTGTCCTTTGCTGGTGCCACTCTGTGATTTATTTAGAATTCAAGGCACAATTAACCAGAATGGCTACCATGTGATTCTGTAGTGATACGCCATCTCATCTGGTTCGTGCTTAGTGGGACTGTTTTGTTTTTCAACAGTACAATGATCCAAAACACACCTCCAGGCTATGTAAGGGCTATTTGACCAAGAAGGATAGTGATGGAGTGCTGCATCAGATGATCTGGCCTCCACAATCACCCAACCTCTACCCAATTGAGATGGTTTGGGATGAGTTGGACCCCAGAGTGAAGGAAAAGCAGCCAACAAGTGCCCAGTACATTTGGGAACTCCTTCATGACTGTTGGAAAAGCATTCCTCATGAAGCTGGTTGAGAGAATGCCAAGAGTATGCAACACTGTCATCAAGGCAAAGGGTGGCTACTTTGAAGAATCTAAAATATTACATTTACACTTTTACACTTTGTTTTGGTTATTACATGATTC
This sequence comes from Oncorhynchus kisutch, assembly GCF_002021735.2. Lineage (NCBI taxonomy): Eukaryota > Metazoa > Chordata > Actinopteri > Salmoniformes > Salmonidae > Oncorhynchus > Oncorhynchus kisutch. The sequence continues at coordinate 41,379,786 of NC_034184.2, forward strand.
CATATGTGTCATTTCATAGTTTTTTATGTCTTCACTATTATTCTACAATGTAGACAATAGTAAAAATAAAGAAAACCCTTTGAATGAGTAGGTGTGTCCAAACTTTTGACTGGGACTGGATATCTGTTCATCTGTCTGGGTATCCTGCTCAAGATTTTCTCATTGACTCATTGTCTGTTCTCTACTCTTTTTCTCCACCAGAGGGAAGTAGAGGGAATATTCTTACCAGTGACACAGAAAAAAACCTTATTCATATTATGTAAAGCTCTTACCATGCCTATGCAAGGAGCTTTATTATAATGTCTCATTTATATTCACATGAATAAAAGGCATTGGAATTATGCATGCCGTATGAAAACACATTACTCTCTATCATATTGCATTTCGCTGCATGGTAAATAATTGATATGGATATTTTACAACAACAAAAAAAGGCTAATATTTCATTGTCAATATGACAAATAAAGGTTACATTTTTCTTTTCATGTTTTTCTTTTCTTGTGATAAGAGACAGTTGAGCAACTTATCTCTCAAAGTTGTCAAAACAAAATAGTAGAAAGCACTAGAAAATAATCACAGCATTATCTACAGAATTCCACTCCAAACAGTAGATCATACCGTTTTTCTCAATCTCCTACTAGCAATTTTAGGATCTGTTTTGAGATGTATCTATAGCAGAACAGCAATGATCAAATGCTCAAATACATTTACAGATCTTCTGATCATTGTCTTGCCTTCGTACCTGACTTGCATACCTTAGACCGCCTTTAGCAAAACATTAAATACAAATGTCGTCAGTGAATACAAAATCCTATCTTAAATGTTTTGTTCACAGAACATGAGCACATTGTTTTCATCAGAAGAGAAACGGGTATTTATTTGGAAAGTCCATCTGTAGATGCTCTACAGACTATCAGTAACATTTCAACTAACTATCTACTAATCCTAACCCTAGCCCTAATCCTAACCTTAACCCTTACCCTAACCCTTATTTTAAACCTAACCCTAACCTTAACCCTTATTTTAAACCTAACCCTAACCTTAACCCTTATTTCAAACCTAACCCTAACCTAACCCTTACCCTAACCCTTATTTTAAACCTAACCCTAACCTTAACCCTTATTTTAAACCTAACCCTAACCTTAACCCTTACCCTAACCCTTATTTCAAACCTAACCCTAACCTTAACCCTTATTTTAAACCTAACCCTAACCTTAACCCTTACCCTAACCCTTATTTTAAACCTAACCCTAACCTTAACCCTTATTTTAAACCTAACCCTTACCCTAACCCTTATTTTAAACCTAACCCTAACTGTAACCGATGGTTGATAGTAGGAACATCAGTAAATACTACTACACAAAATTCTAAATCACCCCATCAGTGTCAATACATGGAAATATCTAGCCAATGGGGATTGTCTAATTGTTTTTTGTTGTTGTTGTTTTTTACAACATTGTGGACGTGCAGAGATGAAGATGGGTTGCTTCCACGTAACTTTAGCTTACTCCTCATCATTTCCAACATTGTGACCTTCCTTACATTATGGAGCTTTGCTTTGGTGTGGATTGACGGCCATATACTCATTTCAGTTGTGTTCCTCCATTCTATTCACCTTTCCTTATTTCTATTGTGGATTGTGTTTCTGTGCAACAATGGAAAGTCTACAAAACTATGAGCAAACCAACATTTGTATTTAATTAATATATGGAATTGGATTGTGATGATACCGGTAATTGAATCCTGGACACAATGTGCTTAGCCTATTTATTTATACAGTTGTTTTTATCAGGAGTAATCTTCATTTGATGTGTATGAATTGCTTCGTGAAATAAGCATAAAATGACAGTAATTGCCCATCATTCCGCACCTTATCAATTTGGATTGTCATGATTTAGTGACTGCAAAGAAAATCTATTGATCTACTGGGATTTCTAAAACACAGACTAACTTTATTTTTTGCCTGCTTTGACTCAAGAGATAAATACGGTTGCCTTTTTAAAATATATATATTTTTATATAGGCAGTTGTGTCCTTTTGATGAATGTATTTAAGATTTTGAGAAGGCACAATTGTTCCAAAAAATGCTTAAAAGCCTACACGATTGAGAAACTGTAAATCATTACTGTGTGGTATTGTTTATTGGTTTAGCCCGTGTAAATATTTGTGAGGATATGAGTGTGTATGTTTGAATATGTGATTATGCGGTTTTGGGGGTTTGTTTGCAGTCGAGGGATTTAACGTTTAGGCTAGTTGGAGTACATATATGAGTACAGTATCAGTCAGTGTAACTTTGGGAGGTTTTGCGTTTGTTATACATTGATGCACCACCGTATGTATATAACACTTTAAATGGACCTACTATTATATGCATGTTACTGTAGCCTCTTATGGGTTAAGTGCTGTTTAGAATGAGCTCTTCTCCTGCGTGCACATTCTGATCTAAACTTTACTTAACACTGACTCTGATTTATATCTCAGTCCACACCCTTCACTCTGTCTTGGAACAATACTCCGACTGCGTTCCCCTGTAGCGACGGAATCAGAGAGAGCGGGAATTGAGGGACAGAAAGTGTGTATGTTTGTGTGTGCGTGTGTGTGTGTGTGCGTTTTGTGTGTGTGTGTGTGTGTACACTTGTGCATGCATATGTAGTGGTACCTGCGCTCTGTCTTCATGTGTCAGGGCCTCTGACACTGAGATCTATCTTGCAGTGGGTAGGAGAGTGGGAAGTGGGGGATTGAAAGAGAAATAGAGAAAGAGGAGACAGTAATTAAACTTCTTGGTGGACGCTGTGTTACTCAAATACTGCCAGCAGCGGGCGGAGTGATGGAGATGGTAGGAGGAGTTGGAGGAGGGAGATGTAAAGAGGAGTGTGCGTGTGTGACACTTTTATTACCAGCAAAGCGATGCAATATCCTGTCTAAGGGGCTGGGCCACAGTGACAATGGTGTCCTAATTTGCCATAAAGTGAAGCCGTCTGCTGCCGCATCAACCTCAAGCACAGACCCAAACCCAATGAGACAACGAACAGGCCCTGCCTCAGTATACATTATGACCTCATCTTGATTTGCGAAGGTTTCACAGTAGGCTCGTGCACTATTGCATCCGGTCTATTTCATCAGATACGGTTACAATGAAGTTGTACCTTTGATATATCAGAGAGATAATCCATTTCCACGTCAAGGTTTGACAGTGATTCTGTTTTCCCCCGTTTAAGATTCAGAATGGAAATCATAAAAGCAGTCCCCCCGCCCCTACACACACATGTCACTTTCTCATTTTTGAATCTGTGCTGTTGAATCCCTGTTAGATCATCTATTTGCGGCGGGGTCTACTCTTACACTTTTGCACGGATTGTCTTCCTTTTAGGCTCAAAAGATGCGCCCTCTGCGATGCGCCCTCCCTCCATGTTGCTTTAAGATTGGCCAAGCAGGGAGAGAGAGAGGTGGGCGATCCAGAGGGGAGAGAAGAGGAGTGGTGGTGGGGGTGGTAAGGAGGGGTTGGTATTGGGGCCAGGGCCAGCTTTGAGAGGGTAATCCATCTCCATCACTTAAATGATTAGCCCCATTAATCTGCTGTAAACTAATAAAGTAAACACAAGACCCTCCACTCCGGTAGCCTCTCTCTTCTCTCTGAGTACTGGACTGAGCTTCATTAAGTCTTTAGTACATTAATATGTCTTAATGTCCTCCGGCCGTTCCCATCACCTGGTGCTGTGGTCCCCTGGGACAATGGTGGCGGTCTCTCTCTCTCTCTCTGATTGAGAGGACAAGAGGATGTAGTCTGCCTTGGGTGTGTGATGTAAGTGTGATGTGTGTGTGCGTGTGTGCGTGCGTTTGTGTGTGTGTGATGTGACGAGTGCTGTGGATTTAATTTGCGGTGCGAGGCTCAGATGGCCCCCGCGGTCGCCACGGTAATTTGGCTGATCAGGTTAGAGAGCCGTTGCCGCAGCGCGGTGATCAATCATCCTGGTGTCACGGCGACAGAGGCCCGATAGGCGTTGACTCCACCTGCCTGGCGTGAACTTGCTGTAATTGACTCTAGATTGATGCTGGGATGTTTTCCTGTGATGTCAAACAAAAGTTTGGACAATTAAAGGCAGTTAAAGTCGCGGGCCCCTTGCGGCACCCGGCCCCCCCTCCCCCTCCCACCGGAGCTGTTGGAGGTGTTTACGCTGTCACTGGGTGGCATGATGACAACATCAGGACAAGTTAGACAGTTGGCTGGTGGCTTTGCCTGCCTGAAGTTACTGGGGAAAGAGAGGAGAGAGGATGTAGAGAGGAGAGAGAGATAGGCGTGTGTAAAGATAAAGAAGAGGTGCTATGTGGCGTGGAGGTGTTTGTAGAAATATAGAGAAGATACCTTACCGGAACCCCAGCCATTCCATGTATTTGATCTATTCCAGGGCTAGCACAACTGATTCAGCGTGTCAACTAATCAACAAGCCTTTGACTAGATCAATCAGGTGGTCTAGTTCAGGGCTACCACACAATTGTGAAACGTCTGGGGTTTCCCCTAAGCAACAGGGAGTGTGCATGTGAGTGTGTGTGTGGACAGAGGGGTCTGGGCAGTTTTAAACTCTGACACTGTTTATCTTGCTGAGTGACACAGTGCTGCCTCTCCTCGTTATTGACCCCAACAGATCCTAACTCTTTCACAACGAACTCACACACAGCCCTTCCGTAGTCCGACAAACACTCACACACAGCCCTTCCGTAGTCCGACAAACACTCACACACAGCCCTTCCGTAGTCCGACAAACACTCACACACAGCCCTTCCGTAGTCCGACAAACACTCACACACAGCCCTTCCGTAGTCCGACAAACACTCACACACAGCCCTTCCGTAGTCCGACAAACACGCACACCTCAGGCTTCCGTGAACTCACACAGAGACACACACTCTGACACAGTCAGTGCCAAATCGTCTAAACAGAATCTGTATGAGAGAGATGGATGCAGGTGCTTAACAGCTGGACAGACGTTTTACGGAGACCATTAGATCGACACTGGCTTCGGCTCTGTGGCGTGTTATGAGTGATTACTTTTTAGAGTTCCTCTGACTGTTCTATGAGGAGGGCAACATTTGATGTCACTTACAATCACATGCCACCAGATATAATATCAGATACAGTAGAAATCCTACGTAGCCTGTTGTTCTCATGTTTTGGGTGTTAGTGTCAGGTTAGGGTTAGAGCTCTTTATGACTCCTCAGTACGTGTTTTCCCTCCTACTTCCTGTTGCGGATCGGAAGGTGCTGTCTCCGCGTCTTTTACCCCCTCCATCAGGGATATTTATTTGCTAAGCCATGGGCATTGATGATTAGTCATTTACAGTAAGTTAGAGTTCACATGCAACACTAAGCCAATGGGAATCCCAGGATTGGGTTGACATTTCCGGAATCTTAGATGTCATGATCTAGTGCCTAACTGTGAAATGTCAATCATTCATGCTCAGTGTACTGCTGTAATGTAACTAGTCAGAGGTTATGTTGCCCTTGTGGTGTGTAGTTTGAGAGGATTTCCTTTTTTTGTTGTATAAATACCAGTAACTCATTTTAGACCACTTTTAGAATTGTACCAATACGGGGAATAGATATTCTAGTGACCAAAATAGTATCAAAGTAACTACATGTCATAAGGACAACTACATAGACTGTATTAAGTGTTGCCGTGTAACCCTATCCTGTTGTTATGTGGCGGTGTTGCGTCTAGGGGCTTCTGTTTGCTCGTTTGTTGTTCCTCTCTGGTTCTGGGCGACGCTGCTTGGCCTCTGATCTGGGCTGACCTGAGATCTGTTTGTTTTGGTTCTCTGTGTCCATTAACCCAATTAGAGCTGACCTCTGACCCCACAGAGAGAGCTGTCTGTCACATCATGCTCCTGTAAAGACAGAGGCACTGCAGCACAGCACAGACCGTCTCTCTGTCTGCACACACTTTCTACTGTCTCTTTCTCAATTCAATTCAATTCAAGGGGCTTTATTGGCATGGGAAACATGTGTTAACATTGCCAAAGCAAGTGAGGTAGATAATATACAAAAGTGAAATAAACAATAAAAATGAACAGTAAACATTACACATACAGAAGTTTCAAAACAATAAAGACATTACAAATGTCATATTATACATATATACACAGTGTTGTAACAATGTACAAATGGTTAAAGTACACAAGGGAAAATAAATACGCATAAATATGGGTTGTATTTACAATGGTGTTTGTTCTTCACTGGTTGCCCTTTCTTGTGGCAACAGGTCACAAATCTTGCTGCTGTGATGGCACACTGTGGAATTTCACCCAGTAGATATGGGAGTTTATTTCTTTCAAATTCTTTGTGGATCTGTGTAATCTGAGGGAAATATGTATCTCTAATATGGTCATACGTTGGACAGGAGGTTAGGAAGGGCAGCTCAGTTTCCACCTCATTTTGTGGGCAGTGTGCACATAGCCTGTCTTCTCTTGAGAGCCAGGTCTGTCTACGGCGGCCTTTCTCAATAGCAAGGCTATGCTCACTAAGTCTGTACATAGTCAAAGCTTTCCTTAAGTTTGGTCAGTCACAGTGGACAGGTATTCTGCCACGGTGTACTCTCTGTTTAGGGCCAAATAGCATTCTAGTTTGCTCAGTTTTTTTGTTAATTCTTTCCAATGTGTCAAGTAATTATCTTTTTGTTTTCTCATGATTTGGTTGGGTCTAATTGTGCTGCTGTCCTGGGGCTCTGTGGGGTGTGTTTGTGTTTGGGAACAGAGCCCCAGGACCAGCTTGCTTAGGGGACTCTTCTCCAGGTTCATCTCTCTGTAGGTGATGGCTTTGTTATGGAAGGTTTGGGAATCGCTTCCTTTTAGGTGGTTGTAGAATTTAACAGCTCTTTTCTGGATTTTGATAATTAGTGGGTATCGGCCTAATTCTGCTCTGCATGCATTATTTGGTGTTCTACGTTGTACATATTTTTGCAGAATTCTGTATGCAGAGTCTAAATTTGGTGTTTGTCCCATTTTGTGAAGTCTTGGTTGGTGAGCGGACCCAAGACCTCACAACCGTAAAGGGCAATGGGCTCTATGACTGATTCAAGTATTTTTAGCCAGATCCTAATTGGTATGTTGAAATTTATGTTCCTTTTGATGGTATAGAATGCCGTTTCTCTCTGTCTGCACGCACTTTCTATTGTCTCTTTCACTCTGTCTGCACTCACTTTCTACTGTCTTTTTCTTTCTGTCTGCACGCACTTTCTACTGTCTTTTTCTCTCTGTCTGCACGCACTTTCTACTGTCTTTTTCTCTCTGTCTGCACGCACTTTCTACTGTCTCTTTTTCTCTCTGCCTGCACGCACTTTCTATTGTTTATTTTTCTCTCTGTCTGCACGCACTTTCTACTGTCTCTTTCTCTCTGTCTGCACACACTTTCTACTGTCTCTTTTTCTCTCTGTCTGCACGCACTTTCTACTGTCTCTTTCTCTCTGTCTGCACACACTTTCTACAGTCTCTTTCTCTCTGTCTGCACACACTTTCTACTGTCTCTTTTTCTCTCTGTCTGCACACACTTTCTACTGTCTCTTTTTCTCTCTGTCTGCACGCACTTTCTACTGTCTCTCTCTCTGTCTGCACACACTTTCTACTGTTCTTTTTCTCTCTGTCTGCACGCACTTTCTACTGTCTCTTTTTCTTTCTGTCTGCACACACTTTCTACTCTCTTTTTCTCTCTGTCTGCACACACTTTCTACTGTCTCTTTTTCTCTCTGTCTGCACACACTTTCTACTGTCTCTTTTTCTCTCTGTCTGCATGCACTTTCTACTGTCTCTTTCTATCTGTCTGCACGCACTTTCTACTGTCTCTTTCTCTCTGTCTGCACGCACTTTCTACTGTCTCTTTCTCTCTGTCTGCACGCACTTTCTACTGTCTCTTTTTCTCTCTGTCTGCACTCACTTTCTACTGTCTCTTTTTCTCTCTGTCTGCACACACTTTCTACTGTCTCTTTTTCTCTCTGTCTGCACACACTTTCTACTGTGTCTTTCTCTCTGTCTGCATGCACTTTCTACTGTCTCCTTTTCTCTCTGTCTGCACACTTTTTCTACTGTCTCTTTCTCTCTGTCTGCATGCACTTTCTACTGTGTCTTTTTCTCTCTGTCTGCACACACTTTCTACTGTCTCTTTTTCTCTCTGTCTGCACGCACTTTTTACTGTCTTTTTCTCTCTGTCTGCACGCACTTTCTACTGTCTCTTTTCTCTGTCTGCACGCACTTTCTACTGTCTCTTTCTCTCTGCACACACTTTCTACTGTCTCTTTTTCTCTCTGTCTGCACACTTTCTACTGTCTCTTTTTCTCTCTGTCTGCACACACGTTCTACTGTTGCTTTCTCTCTCTGTCTGCACGCACTTTCTACTGTCTCTTTCTCTCTGTCTGCATGCACTTTCTACTGTCTCTTTCTCTCTGTCTGCACGTACTTTCTACTGTCTCTTTCTCTCTGTCTGCACACACTTTCTACTGTCTCTTTCTCTCTGTCTGCACACACTTTCTACTGTCTCTTTTTCTCTCTGTCTGCACACACTTTCTACTGTCTCTTTTTCTCTCTGTCTGCACTCACATTCTACTGTCTCTTTTTCTCTCTGTCTGCACTCACATTCTACTGTCTCTTTCTCTCTGTCTGCACGAACTTTCTACTGTCTCTTTCTCTCTGTCTGCACTCACTTTCTACTGTCTCTTTCTCTCTGTCTGCACACACTTTCTACTGTCTCTTTCTCTCTGTCTGCACGCACTTTCTACTGTCTCTTTCTCTCTGTCTGCACTCACTTTCTACTGTCTCTCTTTCTCTCTGTCTGCACACACTTTCTACTGTCTCTTTTTCTCTCTGCCTGCGCGCACTTTCTACTGTCTCTCTGTCTTTCTCTCTTTTTTTCGTACTACTCCTCTTTCCCTCTCTCTCTTTCTCTCTTTCAAACACACGCATATAGACATAGAGATGGATAGACAGACAGAAAGGCAGAAAGCAGGCAGCTAAACATATTGGCAGAGACATACAGAAACAGACACACAGACAGAAACACAGACAGAGGAATGCAGACAGCAGTGTTTTAATGAAGTGAGGGATAGGATCTGAGCCGGACTCAGACAGGTCTGTAATAGTGTTTTGGATAAGGGAGGCTGAGGGCTGAGGCATGGATCAGTTGTTGCAGCTCATCCTCCCACTAAGTGTGACTAGAGAGACCCTGCAGCCCTATCAGGGCAGCCTTTAAGCTAGCCAAGGGCCCCTGGGGCAACACAGGCACCAGGCAGTCTGTGTGTGTGTGTGTGTGTTTGTGCGGGTGTGGCTGTGTGTGTTTGGGCTGGATGCTTGTTTGTTTTGGTGTACGTTGCTGTGTAATTGGGAGGGCCGTGCAATGAGGCCAAACCGGCAAACAGTGAAACATCCTACCTGTCCAAATCACTGTGACGACAAGTTAGTGTTTCTGTGCGTGGGTGTGTGTGTGTGTGTGTGTGTAAGTGTGTATCTTCGTGTGTGTGTGGGCTGGCTGAAAGATCTGCAGTCTGGTTGTGTGTGTGTTCACTCCAAAGATACTGCAGTATTAATGTATGCACAAAAACACAATGTTTACAGTGTGAAAAAATGAACATCTGACTGGGAAGATTTATTTGTACTTTTTCGTTGCAGTTTTATATTTGTGTATGTATCTTTTAGGGATCTCCCTTAGCCAAGGCAGCAGCTATTCATGGGATCCAAACACATAAAACAAAAGATAAAACATTACATCATATAACATTTCTACAACATTACACCATATAACATTTCTACAACATTACACCACTACAATATAAAATGTATAATACCACCATACAACAATGAACATGTGAGTAGAGTGTGTGTGCTAGCATGTGTGTCTCTTCACAGTCCTCAGTCAGTCTTCACACAGTCTTCACAGCTGTTCCATAAGGTGCATTTCTATCTGATTCTACTGTCCGCATCAACTACCTGATGTGGAGTAGAGTTCCATGTAGTCCTGGCTCTATGTAGTACTGTGCACCTCCTCTGTTCTTGACTTGGGGGTTGTGAAGAGACCCCATGTCTTGTGGGGTATATTTTTTTAACCTTTATTTAACTAGGCAAGTGAGTTAAGAACAAATTCTTATTTTAAATGACAGCCTAAGAACAGTGGGTTAACTGCCTTGTTCAGGGGCAAGAATGACAGATTTTTACCTTGTCAGCTCAGGGGATTTGATCTTGCAACCTTCTGGTTACTAGTCCAACGCTCTAACCACTAGGCTACCTTCCACCCCGTATTCACAGGCGTCCAAGCTGTGTGCTAATAGTTTAAACAGACAGCACGGTGCATTCAGCATGTCAACACTTCTTACAAAAACAAGTAGTGATGAAGTCAATCTCTCCTCCACTTTGAGTCATAAGAGATTGACATGCATATCATTAATGTTAGCTACCCGTGTACATTTAAGGGCCAGCCGTGCTGCCCTGTTCTGAGCCAATTGTAATTTTCACAAGTCCCTCTTTGTGGCACCTGACCACACGACTGAACAGTAGTCCAGGTGCGACAAAACTAGAACCTGTAGGACCTGCCTTGATGATAGTGCTGTTAAAAAGGCAGAGCAGCGCTTCTCCCCATCTTATCTACTGTTGTATGAATATGTTTTGACCATGACAGTTTACAATTCAGGGTTACTCCAAGCAGTTTAGTCACATCAACTTGCTCAATTTCCACATTATTCATTACAAGAAGTTGAGGTCTAGTTGAGGTTTAGGGTTTGTGAATGCTTTAAGATATACATTTAAGATATGGCAAATAGGAGTGCCAATATCGACCAATATTATTCTCAGTCATTTTCCATCCAAATTGTCAGACCCCAGTGGCTTGTCATTGTTGATAGACAACAATACTTTTTTCACCTCTTCCACTCTCACTATACGGGAACTCAAAATTACGATGCTTGTCTTTCATAATTTGGTCAGATATACTTGGATGTGTAGTGTCAGCGTTTGTTGCTGGCATGTTACGCCAATGTTTGCTAAACTTGCCAATGAAAAAATCATTAAAGTAGCTGGCAATATCCGTGGGTTTTGTGATGAATGAGCCATCTGATTCAATGAATGATGGAGCTGAGTTTGCCTTTTTGCCAAAAGTGTAATTTAAGGTACTTACAAAGCGTTTTACTATCACTCATCTTTGTTTCATAGTATAGTTTCTTCTTTTTATTCCATTACGTTTGCCAATCGGGTTGTTCTGCCAGACTCATTTGCCATACCTTTTGCCTCATCCCTCTCAACCATAAAATTATTAAATTCCTTTTTTAATTTCCATTTTCTTAATGTTTAGACTTTTGATTGAATAGTCATAGATTTACAATAAAGGGTCTGGCTAGTTTCTTATGTAGCCCTCTCTGTTATCTGCTGTTTTTTTTACACTAGGTACCTAGTCAGGGCTAAATGAAGGGTTATCACCTCTTCTTATAACAATAGGGTCATAAATATATGTATGAAACAATCCTTAAACATTCTGACCAGTAGCCAGTCAGATGATTCCATCTGTCTGTGAGGATTCGGCATCTCCCAGCTGGCCATGTGGGATGGGAAAGGGAAGCGGGAATGTTCCACTCATCTTCCCAAATCAAACGCAGACAACAGGAAGGGCACACTCGACCCACCGTTCAACGGGACGGGAGGGGAGGCACCCACGATGCAATGGGGGTGGGGAGGGGCTGGACTGTCAGCTCTGACAGGGGCTACCGTTTGGCCGGACAGAGTCCAGCTGCTGGCCAGGAACAGGATGTGTGTGTGCGTGCGGGGAGTCGGGCTATAAATCTACAGCCTATTCCTCTTGAGTGATCCCAGCAGCTACTACAGGCGCACACACACCTCCAAACTACCTCCAAACGCCATGTGCCATAAACAAGCACAGAGACTGTGTACGACCTCGAACAGTATGCTCTGCCTCTGCCAAACCACACCTCAGAGTTACACTTAGGCAGCAGATAACATTCACAGATAGTCTACTAATGGGCTGTGTATTGTGTATTATAGATGATATCCACAATGAGCACGATGCTAGATTGCGTTTGCTGTTAAATGGTAGACTTCACATGAGGTGCAGTGACAGATTGTGTCCCAGATTATATGATGTGGCTCTGTTGTTGTGTCCATCTCTGACCCTCTCATGGCACTTGTTTCCCTCATTCATTACCACTCAGATAAGTGTGACTTTATCAGTGCTGTGTCTTATCAGTGCCATTGGTGTCTGAATATTCACTGAATGTCAGCAGAATGAAGAAATTCATTATTTTGTTCAATTTGGACAGATCCTTCATAGGAGTTGAATTGAGCAACTAGCCAGGAAGACACAACACAGTGTAGCATGGTCTCATAGTTCCCTGCTCTTTAAGCCACTAACCCGTGGTGAAGCCCACGCTCACATATACATGAGAGGCCTGTTCAGAACCATCCCAGCAAACTGGGAACATTCCCAGAACATTAGCTAAGATTCCCATTAAAGCTGTAATATGTAACTTTTTGGGTGACCCAACCAAATTCACATAGAAATGTGAGTTATAGATCGGTCATTCACATTGCAAGCAAGTCAGAGAAGTGGTAGATCTGTTCTATGTGCGCTCTTTCTATGCTTCCCATTCATAAATTTCATTTTTGGGTGTTTTACTTTTGGTTTTGTACACCAGCTTCAAAGAGCTGAAAAAAAAAAAAAAAATTGGTATGGAAAATATATTTAATCACGGTTTAGATGGTACAATGATTCTCTACACGATACTTGCTTGTTTCGCCACATATACTGAAATTAGGGAAACTATTAGAATTTTAGCAACCAGGAAATGTCAGAGCAATTTCTGCATTTTAAAACCTTAAGTTCTAGTTAGGTTTTTATCTAACATTAGGATAACATCCCAAAAACATTTAATGTTTTTTTCATACATTCTTTAAAAAAATTATATATCCTTGGAATGTTCTCCTAACATTCACTAAAATGTTGTGTACAACATCTGCAACAACCAACGCAGAACATTCCTCAATAGTTCTCATTAGGTTTACAGGTAATGTAATAACACAATGTACCAGTAATGTTTTCCCAGAAAACCAAAATTGGTTCAGCAAAAGTTCCCTAAACATACATTAGGTTGGGGTAAATGTTCTCATTACCCAAGAACTGTCCAGTTGTGTGGATGACTGTACACCGTTTCTTTTCAGGTTGAATAAACATTCCCCTGATGTTACAAGAACTTTCCCAGAACACATTTAGTCTGTTCTTTAAAGGTTCCCAGAATTTTTTATTAGGTTGTTCCCAAAACACAAAAACTGCCCAATTGTGCGGATGATTATACAATGTTTATTTTAGGGTGCAAAAAAAACCATTCACCTGATGTTACAATAACTTTCCCTGAACAAATGTTTTATATTCTTTAAAAGTTCATAAAACATTTATTTAGGTTGAGGGAACATTGTGGGGATATGACAAGAGATATGTTCCCAAAACACAAAATACTGTATGACATTCATTCAACTGCCATGTTTCTGTCGATATTATGGAGTTAATTTGGAAAAAGGTTTGGCATTGTAATGACTGAATTTTCGGGGGGTTTTCTTAGCCAAACGTGATGAACAAAATGGAGCGATTTCTCCTACACAAATAATATTTTTGGAAATACTGAACATTTGCTATCTAACTGAGAGTCTCCTCATTGAAAACATCCGAAGTTCTTCAAAGGTAAATTATTTTATTTGAATGCGTTTCTTGTTTTTGTGAAAATGTTGCCTGCTGAATGCTAGGCTTTAGCTATCAATACTCTTACACAAATGCTTGTTTAGCTATGGTTGAAAAGCATATTTTGAAAATCTGAGATGACAGTGTTGTTAATAAAAGGCTAAGCTTGTGATCCAATATATTTATTTCATTTCATTTGCGATTTTCATGAATAGTTAACGTTGCGTTATGCTAATGAGCTTGAGGCTATGATTACGCTCCCGGATATGGGATTGCTCGACGCAAGAAGATAAAAGGCTCCCAGAACATTTAATTAAGTTGTGGGAGTTATTTGGGATGTTGCAAGAATATTATTGTGATATTCATGAAGGTTGCACAGAACATTCCCACAATGGTGCACAATATTCCACAATTTCCAAAATACGTATGTTTTTATGACATTCATAGCATATATGTTTTATGTTAAACATAATATTGCCTTGATGTTCACACAATACACATATGACTCAGCAAATTTCAAGAATATTTAGAAAATGTTATATTTAAGTTTGACCTAATATTAGCTCCTTAAAGCATAAGAAAGCAGATTGGAATGCATTACCATTATGTTTTCTCCAGATTTAATGGCAATTAACAGGACTTTGAGGACTGTATTGTAAGTGATATAGAGACATATTGTCACGTTCTGACCATAGTTCTGTTATTTTATTCTTTGTTTTAGTATGGGCAGGGCGTGAGTTGGTACGACCTGAGCCGCCAGAGCAGCCAGTCAGCCAGGAGCTGCCAGAGCCGCCAGTCAGCCAGGAGCCGCCAGAGCCGTCAGTCAGCCAGGCGATGCCAGAATCGCCCTTCACTCCGGAGCTGCCGGAGTCTCCCGCCTGTCCGGCGCTGCTGGAATCTCCCGTCCATTCGGAACCCGTGGCGAGGGTCCCCAGTCCGAGGTTGGCGGCAAGGGTCGCCGCTCATAAGAGGCCACGGGGGCGGTTGAGGAAGCGGACTAAAACTATGGTGAAGTGGGGTACACGTCCCGCGCCAGAGCCGCCACCGCGGACAGACGCCCACCCAGACCCTCCCCTATAGGTTCAGGTTTTGCGGCCGGAGTCCGCACCCTTGGGGGGGGGGGGGGGGGTACTGTCACGTTCTGACCATAGTTCTGTTATTTTATTCTTTGTTTTAGTATTGTCAGGGCGTGAGTTGGTACGGGCAGTCTATGTTTGTTTTTCTATGTTGTTTTTTTGTGTTCAGCCTAGTATGGTTCTCAATCAGAGGCAGGTGTCCTTAGTTGTTTCTGATTGAGAATCATACTTAGGTAGCCTGGGATTCACTTTTGGTTTGTGGGTGTTTGTTTCCGTGTGAGTGTTTGGGCCACACGGTGCTGTTTCGTTTTGTTCACATCGTTTATTGTTTTGTTCCAGTGTTCAGTTTGTTTATTAAAAAGACATGAACACTTACCACGCTGCACCTTGGTCCTCCTCTCTATCTCCAGACGACATCCGTTACACATATGGCATTTTAATTTTATTCATAGGATATTTGAAGAGCATTGAATCATAGAAAGACATTTTTACACTTCATATGTTGAAAATCTGCACGTTATTTAATTCATAGGACATTTGAATAGCATTTAGTCGTAAAAACAAAATCATATTTTTTACACTTCATATGTTGACAAGCTGCACATGTGGGTTTGAAGCTGCAAAGTTTGTTTCTCAAGCGTGGTCTTTTATCCTCTGCTCCATCAGGGAAGCTCTCTTGCATCTTATTTTTTCCGTATATAGCCATGGCAACCAAATCAAGCATCTCAAAGTAGGAATTATATAGGGTGCGTTTTTTAAAGTTGAACAGTACATTTTTACACAATGTTAAAACAAAATTACATTTAGACTGGATTTATAAATCTGGACACAATAAAGACATTCTCTTTTTTAGTGAATTTTCTGAGCCTCAATTTCACAAATTCATTCAAAAGACACATGGTTAAAGAATATGTGGGGTTGAAGCTGCAATCTTCAGCTCTGCAGACAGATCATTAACCCTCTGCGTCACCAGGGGACAGCTGTGGTATTTCAGGGTTTTTTCAGTCTAATATGGTCAATCAGTACACAACACAATTTCTGAGTTATTAAAAATATCCCATACTCTTCATATGTGACCGACCGCCTCGATTCGGTCTTATGTTGCAAAATTTGAAATGGTGTGTTTTTCTACAAGTTAATTCTGCTTTGAAAGTTGAGAAAATGTCCCTTGAATGTTTTGGTATCCCGCTTAACTGACAGGTTAAAGTCTGCTTGAAAGAGCCTCACACCTAGCTGCTAAGTTAGCCATAAAGCTATGTTAGGCCCAGATTAGTTTTCCAATGGAGTCCTCTTTGTCTGGAGAAGTAAATGAACGGTTCCAGCGCTGTAGGAGCTGTTTCTACTAAAACTGGATCATTCAGACTTCCAATGTGGCAATTGTTTGCTTGCAGAGGATTATAGGCTTTAGGTGGCTTTCTTGATCATGCAGGTCGCCAGCCTACGTTAGAAACTGGAGAAAACGCAGAGTGAAATGTTTACCTTTTCTACGCGCATGTTGGATGCATCTCCGTCTTGTCGTTTGTCGCTATCCAACTCGACGGTGTTGCCCGGAGTTCATTCACCAGGGGAGCCATCTCCTGCCTCTCCTCCCCCATCTTATAATGGAGTCGAAGGAGCACAGCAAGAGGAGCACGGCAATCAACGATTGTCGCATGTCACGAGGCGTGGAAGCCAAAGTCAGCGGCCTCCTGCAAAGCAATCTACACTCCCAACGAGAGTCCCGGAGCGGATAAAAACAACGAATAGTTTCGCCGCCCTGGAGCCTGATCTTCCTACACCTTCGTCGCTGGGGGTACCTGTGTCTGCGGCCTCTGTGCCTACTCCTACATCGTCCCCCACAATTTTGAAGACGATGTCAGCAACCTTCCGCTGGATCGAGCGGGGCTTCTCCATCTATCGGAGGCCTGCACCATCCTGTGAAGCGTGGGAATAGGCGGATTTCCTCGTCCTTCTCTCCAGTTGTGATTTTGGGCAGCTCCATGGTAAGAAGTGTGACTGTTCCTGGTGCAAAAACAATGTTCTATCCTGGAGCTTGAGAAAATTACATTATTAAGCTGTACTATGATTCTATCATAGTCCATGTGGGTTTTAATGACGTTATGACATTAGCTCTGAACAGTTGAAACTGGATTTCAAAGAGCTTATTGACTCTCTGCTAGACACTAATAAAAGACCCATCATATCTTGCCCTGTGCCCTTTCTGAATCGTGGCATTGAACGCATTGTCGGAAATAGAAGCACAAGCATTTCGCTACACTCGCATTAACATCTGCTAACCATGTGTATGTGACAAATAAAATTTGATTTGATTTTAGAATAATTATTTATCTTCACAACTGGCTATGTGATTATTGCAGCTCAGTGGGTGTGATTTTTGTTGACAATTTCGATACCTTTTGGAAACAAAACACTTTTTATAAGGAGGATGGGACCCACCCAAATCATATGGGTTCCTGGATCCTTTCACAGCGTTATGAGGCTGCGTTGAGACACTGACTAAATCTGGGGCGGCAGGTAGCATAGTGGTTAGAGTGTTAAGCCAGTAACCGAAAAGTTGCTGGATCAAATCCCTGAGATGACAAGGTAAACATATGTTGTTCTGCCCCTGAACAAGGCAGTTAACCCACTGTTCCCCTGTAAGCTGCCATTATGAATTATGTCTTAACTTGCCTAGTTAAAATGTTTTTAAAAATCTATGACCCAAGCTCAGGTAATCCCTACCGTTGTGTCACTGAGTCATCATAATGCTTTAGCAAATGTCCATTATACTGGGGGCATTGGTAGACACAATGTAAGTAACTTAATTTATGTCCCTCTAACTGCCCTCAATGCCTCGGCTGATCCGGCAGCTATTGTATACAGCAATCATGTGCCTACAAACCAGATTTATTCTGTTAGCACTGAGGCAGTATGTCCTAGTAGGAAGTCCACTGTGTGCAGCTCACCCTGCACTAACATAAATAACATGAGAATATCTACTTCTGCTAAGATTCCCAGTAAAGCAATTTGTTGGCCCGTGGTGTGTAATGAGGAGCAAACAGACGTTGCACTTGACACATTTATGAAATTGCTTATTCCAGTTACTGATAAGCATGCACCCATTAAGAAAATGACTGGAAAAACTGTTAAATCCCTTTGGATTGATGAGGAATTTTAAAATGTTATGGTTGAGAGGAGTGAGGTAAAAGGAATGGCAAATAGGTCTGACTGCACAACTGATTGGGAAAGGTACTGCAAATTGAGAAATCATGTGATGAAACTGAATAAAAAGAAGAAGAAACTACACTATGAAACAAAGATAAATGACAAAGAATGATAGTAAAAAGCTTTGGAGCACCTTCAATTACATTTTTGGAAAAAAGGAAATCTCAGCTCCATCATTCATTGAATCAGGTGGCTCATTCATTACAAAGCCGACTGATAATGGCAAGACTAGCAAACCTAGGCATGACATGCCAGCAACAAATGCTGATAAAAAGATGCTGATAAAAAGATTGTTGGGGCTGTTTTCTTCAGTGCGGCTTTTGACATTATCGATCATTGTCTTACAGTACCAGTCAAAAGTTTGGACACACCTAGGCAAGGGTTTTTCTTTATTTTTACTATCTTCTACATTGTATAATAATAGTGAAGACTATGAAGTAAAACATATGGAATCATGTAGTAACCAAAAAAGTGTTAAATAAATCCAAATATATTTAATATTGTCACGGCAGATTTCCTCCTCTTCCTCTGCAGAGGTGAAACAAGGATCGGACCAATACGCAGAGTGGTAGGTGTCCATGGTTTTTAATTAATAAGAAAAACTAAACATGAACACAAAATAATAAAGTGAACTGGCAACGAAACAGTCCCGTGTGGCACAAACACTGACACAGGAAACAATCACCCACAAAATACCCAAAGAACATGGTTGCCTAAATATGGTTCCCAATCAGAGACAACGATAAACACCTGCCTCTGATTGAGAACCAATCTAGGCAACCATAGACTTACATAAACACCTAGAATGAACACAACCCCATAAATCTACAAAAAACCCTAGACAGTACAAACACCCTAGATGAGACAAAAACCATACATCACCCATGTCACACCCTGGCCTAACCAAAACAATAAAGAAAACAAAGATAACTAAGGCCAGGGCGTGACACATATGTTTGATTCTACAAAGAAGCCACCCTTTGCCTTGACAGCTTTGCAAACTCTTGGCATTCTCTCAGTCAGTTTCATGAGGAATGCTTTTCCAACAGTCTTGAAGGAGTTCCCACATATGCTGAGCACTTGTTGGCTGATTTTCCTTCACTCTGTGGTCCAACTCAACCCAAACCATCTCAATTGGTTTGAGGTTGGGTGATTATAGAGTCCAGGTCATCTGATGCAGCACTCCATCACTCTCCTTCTTGGTAAAATAGCCCATACACAGCCTGGAGGTGTGTTGGGTCATTGTCCTGTTGACAAAGAAATTATAGTCTCACTAAGCACAAACCAGATGGATGGCATATCCATATCGTATTTCTTGGCCAAAGCAATCATCTTCATCTTACTGGTGTCCTTTAGTAGTGGTTTCTTTGCAGCAAACCACTTTTGACCACGGCTGGCTAGGTGTGTGGAGAAGAATCAGGCGCAGAGAGCAGAGAGGTCCAGGGGAAAGATGTACTTTAATGTGGCACCAAAAGTAAACGCCCAAACACGCAGGGTGCAAAACACTGACCAACCCAAAACAACGGGTAACACGGTCCAGAGCACAAACAACACCAACGACACAACGTGAACATCAAAATAGGAACAGATGTAACAAATGAGACAAAACTAACCGAAAAGTAAAAGGGATCAGTGGCAGCTAGTAGGCCGGTGACGACGACCGCCGAGCACCACCCGAACAGGCGGGGGAGCCAACTTCGGCGGGAGTCGTGACAGCCTGATTCATGCAGTCTCCTCTGAAAAGTTGATGTTGAGATGTGTCTGTTCCTTGTGAAGCATTTATTTGGTCTGCAATCTGAGGTGCAGACCTGTTCCTTTTCATTTCTAAAGACAAAGTTATTGTGCGGTTGAAACATTATTGAAGATTGAGGATAAAAACATCCTAAAGATTGATTCTTTACATCATTTGACATGTTTCTACGAACCGTAATATAACTTTTTGGACTTTTCGTCTGGATTTAGTGCTCGCGTGTTGTGCATTTGGATTACTGGACTAAACACGCGAGCGAAAAGGAGGTATTTGGACATATATGATGGACTTTATCGAACAAAACAAACATTTATTGTGGAACTGGTATTCCTGGGAGTGCATTCCGATGAAGATCATCAAAGGTAAGTGAATATTTATAATGCTATTTCTGACTTTTGTTGACTCCACAACATGGTGGGTATCTGTATGGTGGCTGAGCACTGTACTCAGATTATCGTATGGTGTGCTTTTACCATAAAGCTTTTTTGAAATCTGGTTGCTTTAAGGAGAAGTATATCTTTAATCTACGTTTATGATGAGTATTCCTGTAAATTGATGCGGCTCTCTGCAAAATCACCGGATGTTTTGGAGGCAAAACATTACTGAACATAACGTGCCAATGTAAACTGAGATTTTTGGATATAAATATGAACTTTATCAAACAAAACATACATGTATTGTGTAACATGAAGTCCTATGAGTGCCATCTGATGAAGATCATCAAAGGTTAGTGATTAATTTTATCTCTATTTCTGCTTTTTGTGACTCCTCTTTTTGGCTGGAAAATTGCTGTGTTTTTCTGTGACTAAGCGCTGACCTAACATAATCAGATGGTGTGCTTTCGTCGAAAAGCCTTTTTGAAATCGGACACTGTGGTGGGATTAACAACAAGTTTATCTTTAAAATGGTGCATAATATTTGTATGTTTGAGGAATTTTAATTATGAGATCTCTGTTGTTTAAATTTGGCGCCCTGCACTTTCACTGGCTGTTGTCAAATCGATCCCGTTAATGGGATTTCAGCCATAAGAAGTTTTAAGAAGGCACACCTGTTAATTGAAATGCATTCCAGGTGACTACCTCATTAAGCTGGTTCAGAGAATGCCAAGGGTGTGCAAAGCTGTTCGTCAAGGCAAAAGCTGGCTACATTGAAGAGTAAATATATATAAATATACATATATAATATATAAAATATATTTTGATTTGTTTAACACTTATTTGGTAACTAAACTCAGCAAAAAAAGAAATGGCCCTTTTTCAGGACCCTGTGTTTCAAAGATAATTCGTAAAAATCCAAATAACTACACAGATCTTTATTGTAAAGGGTTTACACACTGTTTCCCATGCTTCCCATTAATGAACATGCACCTGTGGAACAGCTTACAGACGGTAGGCAATTAAAGTCACAGTTCTGAAAACTTAGGACACTAAAGAGGCCTTTCTACTAACTCTGAAAAACACCATAAGAAAGATGCCCAGGGTCCCTGCTCATCTGTGTGAACATGCCTTAGGCATGCTGCAAGGAGGCATGAGGACTGCAGATGTGGCCAGTGCAATAAATTGCAATGTCCATACTGTGAGACAGGACGGACAGCTGATCATCCTCGCAGTGGCAGACCATGTGTAACAACACCTGCACAGAATCGGTACATCCGAACATCACACCTGCGGGACAGGTGCAGGATGGCAACAACAGCTGCCCGAGTTACACTAGGAACGTGTAATCCCTCCATCAGTGCTCAGACTGTCTGTACTGAGGGCTTGTAGGCCTGTTGTAAGGCAGGTCCTCACCAGACATCATCGGCAACTACATTGCCTATGGGACCCACAAACCCACTTTTGCTGGACCAGACAGGACTGGCAAAAAGTGCTCTTCACTGACGAGTCGCTGTTTTGTCTCACATGGGGTGATGGTCGGATTCGCGTGTATCTTTGACGGAATGAACGTTACACAGAGGCCTGTGCTCTGGAGCGGGATCAATTTGGAGGTGGAAGGTCTGTCAGGGTCTGGGGCGGTGTATCACAGCACCATTGACTGAGCTTGTTGTCATTACAGGCAATCTCAATGTTGTGTGTTACAGGGAAGACATCCTCCTCCCTCATGTGGTATCCTTCCTGCAGGCTCATCCTGACATGCCCCTCCAGCATGGCAATGCCACCAGCCATAGTGCTCGTTCTGCGCATGATTGCCTGCAAGACAGGAATGTCAGTGTTCTGCCATTGCCAGCGAAGAGCCCGGATCGCAATCCCATTGAGCACTTCTGGGACCTGTTGGATCGAAGGGCGAGGGCTAGGGCCATTCCCCCCAGAAATGTCCGGGAACTTGCAGGTGCCTTGGTGGAAGAGTGGGGTAACATCTCACAGAAAGAACGGGCAAATCTGGTGCAGTCCATGAGGAGGAGATGACCTGCAGTACTTCATTCAGCTCATGGCCACACCGGATACTGACTGTTACTTTTGATTTTGATCTGCCCTTTGTTCTGTTACACATTATTTCATTTCTGTTCGTCACATGTCTGTGGAACTTGTTCAGTTTATGTCTCAGTTGTTGAATCTTGTTATGTTCATACAAATATTTACACATGTTAAGTTTGCTGAAAATCAATGCAGTTGACAGTGAGAGGACGTTCATTTTTTTGCTGAGATACATGATTCCATATGTGTTACTTCATAGTGTTGATGTCTTCACTATTATTCTACAATGTAGAATGAGTAGGTGTGTCCAAACTTTTGACTGGTACTGTATGTGTTATGGCTTTGCACAATCTGCTATATTGTGGATAAAGAGTTACATGTCTAACAGAACACATTTGGTGTTCTTTAATGGGAGCCTCTCCAACGTAATCCAGGTAGAATCAGGAATTCCCCAGAGCAGCTGTCTAGGCCCCTTACTTTTTTCAATCTTTACTAACGACATGCCACTTTAAGTAAAGCCAGTGTGTCTATGTATGCAGATGACTCAACATTATACACGTCAGCTACTACAGCGACGGAAATGACTGCAACACTTAACAAAGAGCTGCAGTTAGTTTCAGAATGGGTGGCAAGGAATAAGTTAGTCCTAAATATGGGACAAATCATTCACTGAACCTTAAAACCTGTTGGGGATAGGGCTGATTGCTGCCCCCTTTGGGGTGATTGCGTGCCCATGGTAAACAGAAAAAAAATCTGTCAAAAATTGCTAATATATGCAATAAAAATTTTGTATTGAATAGAAAACACTCTAAAGCTTCTAAAACCGTTTAAATTATGTCTGTAAGTAAAGCAGAACTCTCAGGGCACTCATTCTCCCAAACTCTCTCTTGTCATCCAAAAAGTTGGCCCAACTTTGACGTCATCGCCCCCACCCTTCCCAAGCACCTACAGTCCTGGGAACAGTTCCTATGCCTTCAGCGCGGTGTCCGCTTTCAATGGGGCTTCTCATTGTGTGAATTGCGTGCTCACGAGAGTAATGACGGGCCGAAACCTTTCGGTCGCGCGAGAAAACAGGTTACTCTCATGCGCATTCTGCTCCTGTGGTGTCTTTCTTCCAAGATTGATTAAACGATGCCTGTGTTTCTCTTCGTCCTGAGAATTGCTGTGAAGCTATATAACATGCTAACGCTGTGTTCTGAACCAAGTTTGACAAGTTTAGTCGACATATAATATGTAATTTCGACGTTTTGGTGCGCACTAACTTTACTTTTTGGCTGCATTTCAACCGAAATATGTCGTGTTTGATAACCGAAAGACACAGACTTCAAAACTAAAGCTGTTTTTGGTAAGTATAAACCCTTCCAGGTCTTCTGATGGAAGAACAGCAAAGGTAAGGGAACATTTATGTGTTAAATTTGGGTTTCTGTGGACTCCGAGATAGAGGAGCCAAAATGCTAATTCCTGAGCGCCGACTCACATTATAGCCTAGTGAACGAAATCTGTAAAGTTAAAAATAAATGTAACACAGCGATTGCATTTAGAAGAAGTGTATCTTTCTATATATATGTAGAACATGCATATTTAGTCAAAGTTTATGTTGTGTATTCCATGTTAGCTGACGGCGTGTGCAGAAGCCATCGTCATTTCTCCGGACATTTGAGTAGCATTTTTTTAACAATGCGTCATTGTAAACAGAGATTTATGGATATTTATAGCATATTATTGAAAAAAACATAAATGTACTGTGTAACATGTTATATTACTGTCATCTGATGAAGATTTCAAAAGGTTAGTGAAATTATTTTTCTTTTAATCCTGCGTTTGGTGATTGCATATTTTGTTCAATTTGGCTATGGAAATTAGCTGTGTCTTCGGTGTGTATTCGGTGGTGGTTTGACATAAATATGTGCTATGTTTTCGCCGTAAAACATTTTAGAAATCTGACTTGCTGGCTAGATAAACAAGTTGTTTATCTTTCATTTGAGCTATTGGACTTGTTAATGTGTGGAGGTTAAATATTTCTAAGAATATTTTTGCATTCCGTGCGCCACCGTTCCAGCTGACGGTGGGGGGGCTGGTCCCCAATTGGGAACCAACATCTTTGTCAGGTTAAACCTCAATCAAATATTGTAATGAATAAAATGGAAATTGAGCAAGTTCCGGTGACTAAACCGCTTGGAGTAACCCTGGATTGTAAACTATCATGGTCAAAACATATTGATACAACAGTAGCTAAGAAGGGGACAAGTCTGTGCATAATAAGATACAACAGTAGTCATTGAAAATAAGAATTTGTTCTTAACTGACTTGCCTAGTTAAATAAAGGTTAAAAAAATATAAGTCTGTCCATATTTTTTTTTTAACCTTTATTTAACTAGGCAAGTCAGTTAAGAACAAATTCTTATTTTCAATGACGGCCTAGGAACAGTGGGTTAACTGCCTGTTCAGGGGAAGAACAACAAGATTTGTACCTTGACAGCTCGGGGGTTTGAACTTGCAACCTTCTGGTTACTAGTCCAACACTCTAACCAGTAGGCTACCCTGCCGCCCCTAATAATGCACTGCTCTACCTTCAGGCTCTAGTTTTGTCGCACCTGGACTACTGTTCAGTCGTGTGGTCAGGTGCCACAAAGAGTGACTTAGGTAAATTGCTATTGGCTCAGAACAGGGCAACACAGCTGGCCCTTGGATGTACACAGAGAGCAAATATTAATCATATGCATCTCAATCTCTCCTGGCTCAAAGTGGAGGAAAGATTGACTTCATCAAATCAAATTGTATTTGTCACATGCTCCAAAAACAACAGGTGTAGAACTTACAGTGAAATGCTTTCTTACAAGCCCTTAGCCAACAATGCAGTTGTAAGAAAAGACCCACAAAAAAGTAAGAGATAAGAATAACAAATAATTAAAGAGCAGCAGTAAATAACATTAGCAGAGCTATATACCGAGGGTACCGGTACAGAGTCAATGTATCAATGTGCGGGGGCACCGGTGTTGAGGTAATTGAGGTAATTATGTACATTTAGGTGAGAACAGTCTATGACTAGGGTGGCTAGAGTCTTTGACACCGCCTGGTATAGAGATCCTGGATGGCAGGAAACTTGGCCCCAGTGATGATGGTTTTGTAGTCATGCCTGGTCGTGCAGTCATGAGTGAACAGGGAGTACAGAAGGGGACTGTATTTGTGAGAGGTAAAAACCTGTTGAAAGCACTGAACTGTCTGTTTAAATGACTAGCACATAGCTCAGACACCCATGCATACCCAACAAGACATGCCACCAGAGGTCCCTTCACAGTCCCCAAGTCCAGAACAGACTATGGGAGCCACACAGTACTACATAGTGCCATGACTACATGGAACTCTATTCCTCATCATCATGATGCAAGCAGTCGAATCAGATTTAAAAAATTTATAAAAATACACCTTTATGGAACAGCGGGGACTTTGAAGCAACACAAACATAGGCACAGACATATACACACATGATAACATATGCACTAAACACACATACACATGGATTTTGTGATATGTGGTAGTGGAGTACGGGCCAGACCCCAGGAAGAGTATTATGGTGATCCATAATAAATACAAATACACCTACTGGAGAGTTCTTCTTTGTCTACATCCATTCTGCACCATTCACACCCTCTTAAGCCTTAGCCCCACCCATCTCTTTAAGGATTCACGAGGCCATGTGGTAAACACACGCTATATTGAATCAAATCCAGGTTTATTTGTCACATGCACAGGATACAGAAGGGGTCAATGGTACAGTGAAGTGGTTACTGCATTGTAGCAATATCAAAAGCAGAAAGTAATAAATATTTTATCCTTATTAGATGACTCTTACCTGACACACATGTCTAAATTGATGGGTCATGTGAAGGAAATGCTATAACCCCCCCCCAGCCACATCTAGCTAAGTATGTGTCAAGTCACTCCGGTTCACACTGACCGTTACGTGTGCAGAAAGTAGCCCATCACTTCTTCCAACTGATCTATCGATAGTGCCTGCTAAATTCAGGGCATCAATGTTGTTGTTCTCAATGGTAATGGTTATATCTTTCAAAAGCGTTGCCGTAGAAAGGACTGTCAACACATACTGAACAGGTCACGTTGTAGACAGAAGCATGTTACATGGTAGACCAATCCAAACTCATCTCCCGGCATGTCCAGCCCATCAATTATCTCAGCCAATCATGGCTAGCGGGAAGGTTCCTGTATTTTTTTTGTGGCTAAACCAAGTAGGCTCGTAATTTAACGATTGTATTCGTATTTATGGATTTATGCATTTTGATTAAAAAAATAATGTTTACGTTCAAATGCCGCTCCTGTGAAGTAGTGACGTACGACATACGCCTAGTTTCCTGAAATTAGTCCATTGTACATTTTCTTTCTTCATCACATGTTGAAAAACTTATGAAATGTGATTTTAGTTGGATTGATCTTCCTTTAAATAACTTGTATTCTTGTGTATTGATATGCTTCTTAAATACAGGCTCAGAACATACAAATGCATGCAAAACTCATTCTGGAAAATGATGATTCATAATTCATATATCAAAACAAATCCAGGTTCAACGCAATAATATTTTTACTGATTTAAAGGTCCAATGCAGCTGTTTTTATCTCAATTTCAAATCATTACTGGGTGACAATCAAGTACCTTACTGTGATTGGTTTCAATTAAAATGACCCCCCCAAAAAACTAAGTAAAGTGAAGGCTATTGAAGTCTATTCCATGCGAGATATTGCCTTCTAGGCAGAGTTCCTCTGTCCAGTGTCTGTGTTCTTTTGCCCATCTTAATCTTTTCTTTTAATTGGACAGTCTGAGATATGGCTTTATGGCAACTCTGGCAACTCTGCCTAGAAGGCCAGCATCCCGGAGTCGCCTGTTCACTGCTGCCGTTGAGACTGGTGTTTCGTGAGTACTATTTAATAATACTGCCAGTTGAGGACTTGTCCTCTTGCTCAAGAATATGCGACATGACTTTGTAGAGGAATGTATGCAACACTACTTCCAGTACTTCAGACATACCATATTTACCCAACTGTATATAATTTTGTCTGTTACAGAGAGTATTGGAGCTGGATGCCCATGTAATTTGCCATTAATTTATTTATGTGGATGAGGTTGGCTTCAACATCACCAAAACCAGGCGCCGCGGAATAAATGTAATAGGACAGAGGGCAATTACCAATGTCCCTGGACAGCGTGTCGGTAATATAACTATGTGTGCTGCCATCACTCAAAACGGGGTCCTCCACCACAATGCCACACTGGGTCCGTACAACACCGGCCATATGCTCACTTTTCTGGATGCAATTTACACAATGCTTGTCCCTGATCCAGATCAGGAGCCTTCTAGATTTGTGGTTTTATGGGACAATATTAGTGTTCACCGGGCTGTTCTGGTCCAAAACTGGTTTGCCACCCATCCACAATTTGTAGTTTTGTACCTACCCCCATATTCACCTTTTCTAAATCCCATAGAGGAATTCTTCTCTTCTCAGCCTGGAAAGTGTATGATCGCCAACCCTATGCCCGCATGCCGCTTCTCCAGGCAATGGAGGACGCATGTGGGGACATAGAGATTGCCTCTGTCCAAGGTTAGATACGCCATGCTAGGAGATACTTCCCTCAATTTTTGGCAAGAGAACTTATCTTGTGATGTGGATGAAGTATTGTGGCCAGACCCAGGCCGGAGAAGAGATGAACCGTAGCTTAGCACTGGTGACTGCCCCCCCCCCCCTTCAATTGCTGGACTGCCCCCCAGGACACCACACACACAATTGTGTTCTTTACTGTATTCTAAAGAATAAACTTTTGGTTTACATATGTTTATGGATTTGTTGTATGCTACTGTATACAACAGTAATGTTTGGCCTAATAAATATTTTCTGTTTCTACATTGCATTGGTGTTTACAGTGTACTTGTTACCCCTCTCAGCAGATTACTTTCACTGTAGAACATTGTATTGAAATGTAGATATAAGCCTATGAAAGACCAAAGAGCTTTATATTTAGAACAACAGTGTTTACATGGTATATCCAAAAATGTACTATTATGAAAGCAGTGTTTGCCATTTGATGCAAATGCTTCATTCTGACATGTGTTTATGGCATGTTGAATGCAGTGTTACATTTTGAAGGAGATGTGAGGCATTTTGCATTTTGCGTGTGCAGTTTTGGGAATTGTGTGTAGAGTTTTGAAAAAGGGAGACCGTTTTGAAAATGTGTGTAAGCAGTTTGAAAAAACTGTAAATCTGAAAAACTTTGATTAGATAACACAATGTGCTATTGGAACACAGGAGTGATGGTTGCTGATAATGGGCCTCTGTACGCCTATGAAGATATTCCATTAAAAAATCTGCTGTTTCCAGCTCCAATAGTCATTTACAACATTAACAACGTCTACACTGCATTTTGGATCAATTTAATGGACAAAAAATGTGTTTCGTTCAAAAACAAGGACATTTCTAAATAAACTTTTGAACGGTAGTGTAGTTGACTCTGGGATTCAAAACAGCAACCTATCAATTACTGGCTCAGCTCTCTTAGCCGCTAGGCTACCTGCCACCCCATTCCAGTGATTACACTCCATTCTAGACATTATTATGAGCTGTCCTCCCCAAGCAGCCTCCACTGGGATGAAGTGATGGTGAATAACCCAGTTACCAGTATTTCCCTGGGTTAGTTACTGTATGTCTAAGCTCTAGATTAAACAGCGCTCTGTCGCCTCCCTAAACTAAAAAAATAGGTCACTTTCTCTTTAGAAGAGCGGCGATAGAGTGCCGTGTGAAACAGTAGATTGCACCTCGGACTTTTGATGATAAAATAAAATAAAATTGTCACATGCTTCGTGACTTGGCAACTGGATAGATAAGACTGAGCAGTAGCAGCAGCATATGTTGTGAGAGTGTGTGTGTGATGTGAGCATATGTAGTGTGTGTGTGTGTGTGTGTGTGTTGGGGTGTCAGTGTAAGTATGTGTGAGTGTAGAGTCCAGATTGTTTACCCAGAGTCCGTGTAAGAGAGGTAGTTCAAAAAAGGGTCAATATAGGTAGTCCAGGGTAGCTATTTGATTAGTTATTTAGAAGTCTTTTTTAGTAGCTTATGGGTAGAAGCTGTTCACGGTCCTGTTGGTTCCAGACTTGTCCACTGGTACCACTTGCGGTAGCAGAGAGAACAGTCTATGGCTTGGGTGGATGGAGTATTTGACCATTTTATGGGCCCTCTGTAGTCCACGATCAGCTCCTTTGTCTTGCTGAAGTTGATGGAGAGGTTGTTGTCCTGGCACCACACTGCCAGGTCTCGGAGCTCCTCCCTATAGGCTGCCTCATCGG
The DNA here is from genome assembly GCF_002021735.2 of Oncorhynchus kisutch. Lineage (NCBI taxonomy): Eukaryota > Metazoa > Chordata > Actinopteri > Salmoniformes > Salmonidae > Oncorhynchus > Oncorhynchus kisutch. The sequence goes on from NC_034184.2 coordinate 41,409,289, forward strand.
CTTTGGTGATCAGTCCTAACACGTCGTGGAGCCATGCGCGTAAACGCAATTGTGGGTGAACAGGATGTACAGGAGGGGGTAAGTACACACCCCTGAGGGGCCCCCCATGTCGATGGTCAGTGTGATGGATGATTACCTACCCTCACTGCCTGAAGTCCAGGATCCAGTTGCAGAGGGAGCTGTTCAGTTCCAGGGTCCTGAGCTTGGTGATGAGCTTGGAGGAGACTATGGTGTTGAATGCTAAGCTGTCAATGAACAGCATTCTTACATAAGTATTCCTTTTGTCAAGGTGGGTGAGGGCATTGTGGAGTGCAATAGAGATTGCGTCATCTGTGGATCTGTTTGGGCGGTATGCTAATTGGAGTGGGTCCAGAGTGTCTGGGATGATGGTGCTGATATGAACCATGACCAGCCTTTCAAAGCATTTCATGGCTATAGATGTGAGTGCTACCGTGCGATAGTCATTTAGGCAGGTTACTTTGGCATTATTGGGCACGGGGACTATGGTGGTCTGCTTGAAACAAGTTGGTATTACAGCCCGGTCAGGTATAGGTTGAAATTGTCAGTGAGGATACTTGCCAGCTGGTCAGCGCATCCTCTGCCATACGCTCTGCCGCTCTTTTGTCGCGGTGCACGTGAGGGACACCTCTGTTTAAAGCAGCATGCCAGAGCAGTTCTCCCACTGTTGAGAGAAATGATCATGCATGTTAATATATGTTAATTGCATGTAAAAAAAAAAAAAGTAAAGAAAAAGGTTACTCTACCACATCCACAACAGAAATACTCCTCGCAAGTAGAGCACTTCTGTGAGAAGTCGCTCTTTTGCCTGAATTCACCCCAAAACCAACAAGGAAGTTTGATACCGTGTTGACGGTGGTTGTATGAAACCAATCGGTATGTCAAGCAAAGTGCTTAACCATGGTTTTAATTTCTATTCAGTTCGACTCGCCATAAATTTGACATCTAACTGTGCGTTAGAAGGCTAAAAAGGAAGCATGGAATTCCTGATTGACCATACTGCCATGGCTATATATTGAGAGAAGAAAGTAGATGTGAGAGAGCTTCCCTGGTGGTACAGAGGATAAAAGACCTGTCAAGGGAACCTTACATTGCAGCTTCAAACCCCACATGTGCATATTGTCAACATATGAAATGCAAAACATACAGTTGTGTTTGTATAATGAAATGCTGTTCAAATGTCCTATAAATTAATTTAAAATACCATCTCTCATTGTATCACCTAGAATACAGTTCTCAAATGTGAATGGTCAATAAATGTGGAGAAAAACTGCCAAATGAGATACAAATTTGCATGCTGAGAATGTTGTGGTAATATTAGGTTAAATTTAAGGTGTCCTGTCAACATTCTTACAACATTATAGGAATGTCCTGTGCAACTATAGTTAATCATTGTATGAATGGCATCACATCTGAGCATATTTTGTGTTTTGGGAACCTGTTCCGACAGCCTAATGAAACATTCTGGGAACCTGTAAAGAACAGATTAAATGTGTCCGAGGAACATTTTTGCAACATCACGCAAACATTTTATAATCATCAGCACGACTGGGCAGTTTTTGTGTTATGAGAACATTCCGCGACCGAACAAATGTTGTTAGAACTTTCACAGAACCAATTTTGGTTTGCTGGGATGAATATCTCAAGTAGCTCCTGCACTACGCGTTAGCCATCAAAGCAGATGTTATAAACATTTTATCCAACACGACATAGGGTTCAGCTGAACCCCACAGCCTTTGTGTTTGCCAGTACCATGTGTCAACCAACTTAGCCATCGGGGGTAGCCATACACATGATTTTGAATTTGGAACATATGACTCCAAAACATGTATTGATTAAGTTCAGGTTTCATTTTAAAATGTATGAATGACTCCTCTTGATTGCACATTATTGGACAGATTGGTCATGAGATTGATTGATGGATCCATGCCTTTGTATTTTTTTCAGTATACATTCACGCAGTGCAGCACATAGCCAGCATCCACCATACAACGTCAAAGTTCAGAATAAGCCCTTTTTTATATTTGATGGTGTGTCCATAAAACCAAACGTGGAGTCCCTGCTTCCGTTCCAAGCATTCAGGCCAAACATTCCCTGTCCTTTTTCCCTGATCTTTGCCTTCTATTCCTGAGTCACTCCTCTCACCCTGACCATCAATCCCCCCTGAGGGGTTAAACCTAATGAACCTGAGTGACAAGAGGCCTTGTATGTCAAAGGCATGGTGTCAGTGGATCCAACCTTATTTTTGATGTAAATATACACAGAACAAAAATACAAACGCAACCATTTCAATTAATTTCAGTTAATTTAAGGAAATCAGTCAATTAGGACCTAATCTATGGATTTCACATGACTGGAAATAGGGATATTTTTTATTTAACCTTTATTTAACTAGGCAAGTCAGTTAAGAACAAATTCTTATTTACAATGACGGCCTAGGAACAGTAGGTTAACTGCCTTGTTCAGGGGCAGAACGACAGATTTGTACCTTGTCAGCTCAGGGGTTTGAACTTGAAATATTCCGGTTACTAGTCCAACGCTCTAACCACTAGGCTACCCTGCCACCCCAATGCATTTGTTGGTTACAGATACCCTTAAAAAAGGTAGGGGTGTGGATCAGAAAGCCAGTCATTATCTGGTTTGACCACCAGTTGCCTTATGCAGCGCAACACAACTCCTTCGCATAGAGTTGATCAGGCTGTTGATTGTGGCCTGTGGAATGTTGTCCCACTCCTCTTCAATGGCTGTGCAGTTTCCAGTTTCTGGATATTTGCTGGAACTGGAACACGCTGTCGTAAACGTCAATCCAGAGGATCCCAAACAAGCTCAATGGGTGACATGTCTGGTGAGTATACAGGACATGGTAGAACTGGGACATTTTCAGCTTCCACAAATTGTTTACAGATCCTTACGACATGGGGCTGTGCATTATCATGCTGAAACATGAGGTGATGGTGGCGGATGAATGGCACAACAATGGGCCTCAGGATCTCATCATGGTATCTCTGTGCATTCAAATTGCCATCAAACAAAATGTAATTGTTTTCGCTGTCTGTAGCTTATGCTTGCCCATACCATAATCCCACCGCAACCATGGGGCACTCTGTATACAACCGCTCACCCACACAACGCCATACAGCTCTGGTGGACATTACTACATTACTGCAGTCAGCATGCCACTCACCCAATCCCTCAAAACTTGAGACATCTGTGGCATTGTGTTGGGTGACAAAACTGCGCATTTTGAAATGGACTTTTATAGTCCCCAGCATGCTGTAATGCTCATGCTGTTTATTCAGCTTCTTGATATGCCACACCTGTCACACACTGATCTGTTTCACCTGTCTTTGTGCTTGTCTCCACCCCCCCCACCAGGTGTCTCCCATATCCCCTTATTATCCCCTGTGTATTTATACCTGTGTTTTCTGTTTGTCTGTTGCCAGTTTGTCTTGTCAAGTCTTTCCTGTGGTGCTAGTTTTTGTTTTTCCCAGTTTGGACTTTTCTGCCTGATCCTGATCCTGCCCTGATCCTTCCTTCCTTCCTTCCTTCCTTCCTTCCTTCCTTCCTTCCTTCCTTCCTTCCTTCCTTCCTTCCTTCCTTCCTTCCTTCCTTCCTTCCTTCCTTCCTTCCTTCCTTCCTTCCTGCCTGCCTGCCTGCCTGCCTGCCTGCCTGCCTGCCTGCCTGCCTGCCTGCCTGCCTGCCTGCCTGCCTGCCTGCCTGCCTGCCTGCCTGCCTGCCTGCCTGCCTGCCTGCCTGCCTGCCTGCCTGCCTGCCTGCCCTGATCCTTCCTTCCTGCCTGCTGTCCTGTACCTGCCTGATTCTGATTTGGATTACGACTCTTTGCCTGCCTTGACTTACCTTTTGCCTGCCCCTTGTACTACTATAAACTCTGAGACTCGTACTATACACCTCCTGTGTCTGCATCTGGGTCTTAGCCTGTCTAACACCTGTCAGGTAGATGGATTATCTTGGCAAAGGAGAAATGCTCACTAACAAGGATGTAAACAAATGTGTAAACAAAAGTTGAGAGAAATAAGCTTTTTGTGCGTATGGAAAACTTGGGGGATCTTTTCCTGATCAATATATCCCAAACAGAACTGAACTACCAATAATTTCTGTATTACTTTAAACTTTTGGTCTAACTATAACAGTTCAGAAAGTCACCACCAAACCCCACTGTAACTTCATTTAAATGTCATAACCCATTATTCTATTTATGTACTCATCACTACAATTGGTATGCCCCTTGTAATATTATACTTTTTTGAACGATTGTGAAAAAGTCCGTTCTGGTGACTTTTCTACTCCAAAGTGAATGAAAATGAATTGATGATGACACTATCTAAAATATAATTTGTCCTTCCAGAAATTAACCTAACAAGATACTGGTCCATATTATCAGTATGTAGCCTTGCACAAGCCTTGGCTCATAGGAGCAGGAGCCTATCTCCTGTTTCTGTAGAGTGAGGCAGCTTGATGTACAAGTACAGGCCCTTGATAGGAAGCTAGTCTATCGCAGGGCCTTACCCCCAATCTATCTTCTTAATGCTGAATGCCAAGCAGAGACGCATCGGTCTCATTTTACAGTTTTTGGTATGACTCGGTCGGGGATTATTTGAGAAATAAGCTTTTTGTGTGTATGGAAAAGTTCTGGGATCTTTTATTTCAGCTCATGAAACATCGGACCAGCACTTTACATGTTGCATTTATATTTTTGTTCAATTTAGAAAGGTCCAGACACTTTTATTGTGATTTCACATGTTTTGAGAAACTTACCCCAGCTATCCTAGTTGTGCACTACAGGATCTCCAAAAAAACACAAACAAAGGCTCCAAAACCCCCCAAATGCGTCCTTTTAGAAATGGAAAAGCTCTCAGTGTAGTGATGCAGTTCTTTAGATGTTGTACACATAAAAGTGTGACATTCTGAACTTTATTCGCAAAGTTATATTCCATTTTGTTGCCACTCGAGCAAACGCTCTCCATACATTCTAACAGCAGGCTACACAGACAATGGAACAGCTGGATATGGGAAACAGCAGGAGTCCCACAAAATGGAATATAACGTTGTGGATAAAGTTCAGAATGACACAGTTTCATGAGTACAACATCTAAAGACCTGCATCACTACACTGAGAACGCTTCCGTTTCTAAAAGGACACATTTAGGAATTTTATTTAGTATTTTTTTCATGTGTTTTCAGTGCCCCAATATTGCACAACGAGGATGAGGAAGTGAATTTTTGGTTGGGGTAAGTTTCTCAAAAACATGTGAAATCGGAGTGTCTGGACCCTTCCATAACATTCCATTTACATAAAAAATCTTCTCCTTTAAGTTATCATGGATGGCTGTCATTAAAATAAAGTGCATTTGTGTCCAACTAGCTGAAGGCAACTCACTCCAGTGTCCATGGTAGCTTTATTTTTTTTTCTACTTTCTTTCTCTCTGTCTCTCTCTGACTGGGTCCCATCCATCACTTGAAAATGGGCTTTTCTGGAAGTTGCTGACGTTCAGATAAGGGACCGGTCAATCACACAAGGCAGAGGAAAGAGTCAACCTTGTGTTTTGCAAGACATGGAAATGTGAGCTACTCTGTGTTTTACAATCATGAAATTCTGGTCCTGTTTGAAGAAAATAGGTGAAAAAACGGTTTGTTCCATCGCTCTGAGATTTTAGTCTGTCTGTGTGTGTGTGTGTGTGTGTGTGTGTGTGTGTGTGTGTGTGTGTGTGTGTGTGTGTGTGTGTGTGTGTGTGTGTGTGTGTGTGTGTGTGTGTGTGTGTGTGTGTGTGTTGACAGACTGTATGAGGTCACCACTTTCATGTGGCTACACCTATGGCCTGGACTGTAGCAACTCTCCTCCACTCACACCACATACACCCCCACCCCAAGCAGCACACACAAACACTACATAGCTTATCCACTGGCTACATGCTCTTACCTCCGGGCGCTCTTCTCTTGTGTTTTCTCCTCACAAATAGTAAATGGTTAGTCTGAGTTTATGCTTTTAAACACGACTTTTAACGGAGAAAACAAAATGTCCTTATGTGCACTCTGAGAATGAATACACCTTGGGAGAGTTCCCCTTGTCAATTAGACCATTAGACAGTGTTCAAGACAAAATAGTTTGTGTAGGTAAAGTGCATCTAACTCTGATGGATCAGTCTGCCTGCAGCGGTGTGAATCAAAACATGCCCATCTTTTTCCTCATGTTTTTCCTGTGTGTGAATCCCATGTCTCATATGTGTGTGTGTGTGTGTGTGTGTGTGTGTGTGTGTGTGTGTGTGTGTGTGTGTGTGTGTGTGTGTGTGTGTGTGTGTGTGTGTGTGTGTGTGTGTGTGTGTGTGTGTGTGTGTGTGTGTGTGTGTGTGTGTGTGTGTGTGTGTGTGTGTGTGTGTGCACGCTTGTGTGCCTGCGTGCTCGGGAGGAAGTGGAGGGGTTGCAGGGCTAGCAGTGTCTGGCGTGTGAGATCCCTGTGGTGGCGGCCATTTCCCTGTGTTACTAAACAAACAGGATGATAGTTCACTTATCCCGTTGAGAACTGTTATTTCAGAACTTATTTCAGCCGTTCAGATCATGGGTAAGAGCGGAGTACATCAACCTAAGTCATTCAAAGACTGTATGAAATAGTGCACACTTGACCAGCAACGATCATAGGGACACTCAGCTCATATCAGTTTAAAAAAGCTCATGTAGACCTATGCCAAGGAATCCATTAGGCCTAATTCACCCAAGTGAAGGTGTTAAGTCAATTAGGAATTGCATTACACATTTTTACTCTTCAAACCAATCAAATGCAGTCAAAGTCAGCCAGGTCAACAGCAGATACAAGTCAATATTTGACATCCATTCTCACTTCAAAATTTGACGTTTGGAACAACTTTGAAATGTTTTTTTTTGATTGAGAAACGTGGATGAACATCTAATTCTGAGGAGAGACTGCGAGAGCTGGTTGGTGAAAGTATGAAAAAAATGTCAAAGTATGACACAAAGTGTTCAGACCCCTTATTAACTTTTTTTCACATTTTGTTATGTTACAGCCTTATTCTACAATGAATATGTGAAATGAATGTGTTTTCATGGTATTTGTTCAGCTTGTTTAGATGATCTGTGTATAAAATAATTGTTCAATAGGGTAGGCCTATTTATGCACCAGTGGATATCTGGGTGCACAAGCACGTAGGCACTGACATAAGTTTGGCTCGAGGCATTGGTTGTATTTGACGGCTGTTCTGTGTGTCGATATGAGATACAACATGTCCATGCAATGTTTTATCTGGCTTCTTTGAGAATGTGGCTGCTGCGCTGTGTTATTCATTCTGATACAATCAATTGAAATGTCCACGTCTACACCACAGTTGGCGGTGCGGGACAGAAAAGATTGGGGAGAGAGGGATAGTTTAATTGTCGTGTATGCGGGAACAGAGCGCTCACCCAAACTGTGCCATTCTTGGCCACGTGCGCTTGACTCAAGCGAGCCTTCTCGTTAAGTGCATGCATGAGGGGGTGAGGTGATGGATTTGGCGCCAGAGAGGTCGGGGTTAGGGATCAAGGACTGCGCAGGTAGAGTCAGAAAGACGATATACTCTGATACAACCACTGGGGGAAAGAAACACAACATCCGAATAGAGGACCACATACCACCACGAGACTGTCCTCACACGATAAAGCAGCAGAACTAAAAACAAATCTGAAAATAGGCCTTAATAACCCATTATAGGCTATATGGCTTCATTTATTAGGATATGCTAATGTAGCCTAAAGCGCTGGGATTAGTGCACTGTCAAGCATAGGCTACTTAAAGTGGTAAGAAATCAATACGCTAAATGTCTCTAAAGACACGTTTTGCCAAACCCCACACCGACACCGGGGCTGCTATTGGAGGTCGCCGCTCAATAATCGAGTTTGATCAAATGCTGCAGCCAGTTTTACTCCTAGTTGGATTGGAGGTGTATGACGCGCGCGCGCGCGCACACACACACACACACAGACAAACACACACAGACAAACACACTCAGGCAAACAAACACACACACACACACACACACACACAAGACCCATGTCCCACTGTGCATGAGAACAGCTAATCATTTACACCACCATTTCAATGAATTATAATAAGCCTTATCATAGTGCCTATTAAATGGACAGACACTTGCGTGTGTGTATAGGCTCATGCTCTAACTCTCTTTCTCAGAAGAAAAAAGAAAAGCGTGCAGTCCTCCGTGACTGCATTAGTAGACTATTGCATTTCATTTGAATTATTTACCTCTCCCTGAAAGTCCTCAACGTTCGTTATTAGCCTAGTCCACGTTTTAACGAGTTGGAAAACCACATCAATTTGGGAGCACCGCGAGCCATTAAACGTTAATGTTGGTCAATTGGCCAGTGAGAATCTGGAGATCCAATACGAATACTTTAATGCTCTCGGTTAAATAATCACGTCCCTGAAGCTTTCGAGAGGAGAGAAAATCAATGACCCATATGGTTTCATTTTCATTTAATTGTTTTAAAGTGTATGTTTTTGTTTGTTGAATTTCTAATTTATAAACATTTATTAGGTGTAGATTAATAACGCATTCCAAAAACTCGCTTTGATAATTTATTGGGATTTTATTTAGATATGCTACAGGCAGCCAATATGTATTCATTTTAACTTGAATGTTATTGAATACATAATAGAAAGCCATTGATCATTAATGACGTATACAGATTGAATAAAACAGTGGATTTGTTTCATTAAAAATACCGAGTTTGTAGTAGCCTGAATATTTCTGGTTCTTCTGGGGTGAAAGTATTGACACACGCACACTCAGTCAATGGCTAATTAAAAAATATTAGTTTTGTAATGATGCCACTATAGGAAACATAAATACATAATGGGGTAATTATAGGAGATCATTATAGGAGTTGAGCACGTGATATGCTTATCATGAATTGACCTATTTGATCTCCCTTTTCCCCTGAAAGCCTAATCAACTCCTTCCGGCTGTATATGGCACGGATCTATTTGGCAGTATTGGATTTTAATTACATATAGAATCAAGAGATGAGCCCACAATTCACAAGTGAATTGAATAACTTTGGAGTTACGCATGGGCCTATGCCATTAATACGTTTTATATAAAAGATGAGCACATTGCAGGTCTGTTTGAAATTCATTATGATATGCAGTTAACTAAAGGTTTAGTATGCTATTAATCGATTTACTTCCTCATCTTGTCCTTGTATCAAAACAAAATTGGCTATTTGTTGATGTTTTTCCCCAATTATAACCGAAAGGAGTTTTATTGTGCGTAATGTTGTTGGTTTGCGTATTTGCTTGACCATGGACGTAGATTTGTCTCCAGTTCAATTGTGTTCCCGAGAACCACTGTCAATTGGAGACGTTTGATTAGGCCTACCTGAAATAAGTTGAACACAGAGACCTATACCCATTTATTTATTTATGATGGATGGATGGGCGCAGCTCTCGAAACACGTTAAACACTTTCACTGCTTGCACGGAGCTGACCACGCACCTATTTACCTTAGGTTACTCTGAGGTTTGTAAAACAGTTTTGTAATTAATGTTGTAAAAATGTACTGTACCATGAGGTGAAATGAATAGGCTACAGAATATAAGCATTGCCTACTTTCACAAGACTCCGCCTGGTGTTTATGAAGTGTGCCACGACTCCATAGAGAATGCGCGCAGCTTTCACTGAATGAGCTTGTGGCCTCTCCGTAGTGTCTTTAGCCAATTGAGTCTCGAGGCCTAAAATTGGGTCTTAATCTCGCTCTGCCTATTTGGCACTTTGATTGATGCTCTCTTACTCCAGCCGGCAAGGCTGCCTGAGCCAAAAAGGAAGAAGAAAAAAACAGACAATCGCTTTTAGTTTAGCGTCACACACATACACTCTCTCACGCACGCACACATACAAACACGTACACACTCACACACATGCACCCACACTTATTAGATAACGACTGGAGCGAGAGCAGAATACGTTTTTAAGCTCCAAGATAAGGCGCACCGCGTGGAGCACCTCTGTACCTCGCGGGGGGCTCGAGGAGGCCATGGATCATATTGGAGCGCATCTCCAGCACACTCACGCGGAGCCCATCAGCTTTGGGATCGACCACATCCTCAACAATGTGGATCAGAGCTGGATGCCCGAGTCGGACTATGGACTCGGTTGCGTTGTCAGCACTGCCTACAACACCATGACGGGTAACTTCACCGGCAACAACTCTGGATATAACAGCAACGCATATGGGGTAACCAATCTGAGCGGCACCTATAACATGAACATGGGGATGAACGTCAGTGGGAATAACGTTAACGCGGCTGGAGTCATCCGTGTGCCCGCGCACCGGCCTCTGAACAGTGGACACTCGTCCATCCCCGGTGGTATGTCCACGATACCAGGCTCGATTAACAACCTGACGGGATTTACCTTCCCTTGGATGGAGAGCAACAGAAGATACACCAAAGACAGGTTCACAGGTAGACCACCTCTAATGCACATAACATGTGGTTGGTTGTCTGGAAATTAAATAGCAATATGAATGGCGTTGCCATGTTTATTATGAGACAATCCCCGTCATGCTATGTTTCTGATGTTGGTCCGTAGCCTAGTAATTGTTCCTGATGAACTCAGCTCTGAAATAATAGATAATAAATCATATGCTAGGCTACTGCTTAACACGCTGTGTAATTTCATGAGACAATTTTAGTTGATGAACACCAATGACTTTTACTTATTTTACTCTGCCTTTATAGCTCATAAGAAGCACCTACAAATAACAGTGACTTAGATAACATACCCTAAGACATGCTATCGAAATAGCCTAAATTACATTTCCCAAATTGCTACAACAACGTATAGGCTAACACTTACGCATTTTTGCTTCTTAGCGCTCCATGATTTAACATGAACATTTTCCTTCAAACTGACATATTAAAAGTTAACTTCATGCCTACACTCTTAGAAACAACGTTTCTGGATAGAACCAAAAGGGTTCTATGCTTGGTTAATGTATGGAATCGCTTAAGGTTCTATATAGAACCGAAATTGATTCCATTTAGAACCCTATATGAAACCCAAGGGTTCTATAAGGAACCCATTTTCAAATCAAAGTTTATTGGTCACGTACACAGATTTGCATATGTTATCGAAGGTGCAGCGAAATGCTTGTGTTTCTAGCTCCAACAGTGCAGTAATACCTAGCAATAATAATGCAAAAATAATACACACATTTTGGTTGTGAAGAAGAACCGCTGGGGTTCAAAAGGGTTCTATGTAGAACTTTTAGGGGTGCCATATATGAAGCAAGCAATATAACCCTTTTTGGTTCTATACAGAGCCTTTTTTTCTAAGAGGGTGGGATGGGGTTTTAATTATTTATTTATTTATTTATTTTCCTCCCATTTATATAATTCGGGGCTGCATGTATCATTTTAGACTGTTAACAATAGGATGTTTGGTCTAGGAATTTGAAATTTCATAATGAATTTGCGCTTCTTTGTGTCACGTTCGGGCATTTTAACCCTTTAATTTTCCCTGTGAGCTATAGATGTCTGACGTTTCTTGAACTTGCTTCGCTGCTCTGTTGCTGCTCTCTTTCTGATTTTGCTGCTTGCTTTTGCCCCTATCTATCCGTCTCCCAATCCAGTGGCGCTTTCACCCCTCGCTGTAACACGCCGTGTAGGTCACCCGTACCAGAACCGAACGCCCCCAAAGAAGAAAAAGCCCCGGACGTCTTTTACCCGCCTGCAGATCTGCGAGCTGGAGAAACGCTTTCACCGACAGAAGTACCTGGCTTCCGCAGAGCGAGCGGCTTTGGCTAAGGCCCTCAAGATGACTGACGCGCAAGTCAAAACATGGTTCCAGAACAGAAGAACAAAATGGAGGTGAGATTACTGATGATTATCTGTATAGGCCACATTTAACGTAGTGTACGCTCCAGCGCTGAATGTCGTAGTTTGTTTGTGTGTGTGCGCGCGTGTATGTGTTTGTTTTAGGTCTGTTGGTGCTTTTATGTATAGAATGGGCAATTTATTTACACTCCAAGAAGGCTACAAACCCAACAAAAATAGCAAAAGGTCTACACATCTGGATGATGTTTTACAAATATGAACTTTTATATAATAACGCATAGAAAATTATGTCTTTATCTATTATATGACATTCATTAATTGTGTGCATTTGATAACAAATATTTACAAAATCCAATCGCCCCACTTCTTTGTCTACCCCAGGTCGTAAATTGTATTTTACAATTTAAGTTTTCGGTTCTAAACCGTTGCATTCAGTTAATTAATGTTGTCTTGCAACAGTCAAGGAAAAGACAAAGTCAGTCTTATAATGAGTTACATTCTGTGGCAACTAACTATATCCTATCCCACAAAAGTAGGATCATGATTATCTTAGCATATGACTACTCTTGTAAAAGTGAACGTTTTTTTAATCTTTCGAAATAATGTCATTTCAGACAAAAATATTTATTTCTAAGGTCTTTATTAAAGCTATTTTCAGATTAAACATATCGTTTAAAAGTGGAAGGCCAATTTGGCCACGTCTTTTACGCATTAAGATTGAAGATGTTTTCCGTAGTCTACTGAAGCAGTTTTATACGTCTCTGGATATTGGATTTTAGAAATTTTAAAATAACATATCAATCAACGATTAATATAATGTTATATAGTCTAGGCCTAATAATTATTATTCAGTCAATGGGGGAACAAAATCCAAAGGAATATTAATGCCATCAGACGAAGACAAATTAATTGCCAAACTGTATTTATTTCCACATAGGCTATTGTTGGCTGAGAACAATTTCGAACATTGTGGACAATTTGTATTTGGATATCAGCTTTTAGCCAACATGTTAATAATGCGTAAGCAAGCAATATTGCCTCCATGCTAATTTTGTTAAACAATGTGCTATAATCTAGGCTAATCATGATTGACTAAACGTGTTCAAATTAATCCAGAAGACATTCACTTTGTGTCAAAATGTGATTTAGGCCTCAAGGCCTGTACATATACGACGCAGCCTGTTTTGGATATAATTTCCCTCTGATGCCTCACAGTGTCTCTCTCGTGTCTCCGGTGTTCCAGGCGCCAGACAGCGGAGGAGAGAGAAGCAGAGCGACAGCAAGCCAACCGGATCCTCATGCAACTCCAACAGGAGGCTTTTCAGAAAACGATAAACCAACCGTCAAACCCGGACCCGCTCTGCCTGCATAACAGCTCCCTGTTTGCGCTTCAGAACCTCCAGCCCTGGACTGAAAACACCGCCAAAATCAGCAGCGTGTCCGCCTGCGAATAACAAACTCTGACCGCTTTTATTTCCACTCTTTAAAGGTTAAAGGGATTGTAGTAATATAGTGAACAACTTTTTAAGATCATGAAGACGACTTGAAAAAATATGACTCACGAGGACCGGATTTATCTGACACTGCCTCGAAAAAAGTTTGGGTTGATAGTGTCAGTGAACTTAAGCCACGACACGAGCTCATTAGCAATGGGCTTTTGAGTTTCAGTTTATCTGCCTGTTTTTACGTGGTTTAATTTCAGAAGATTTTATTTAACATTTTCAGTAAAACATAATCCAGTCCTAATTATGGACTAAGCCTATAGATATACCTTGATATAAGTCAACAATAAGTGAGCACTTATTTTAGCACTTTCTCTTACAGGAAAACGTATAGATATTCATACCTGATCATTTGAGGAACAGGCCTAATTCAAGAATAATGTATCGATTCGGTGGCATACATTCAGTAGCATTCAGTAGCTGTGTCTCATAACAATGTTTATGTTGATAACAATGGTTATAAATTAGGTTTTAGCAGTTGACTAGACGCATCCCCTTTCTCTCTGTGCAGGGAAGAAGCAGTGACAATATTTGACCATTTACCATCTCATGAAGTTTCTCTCTTATAAATTAGTCATTATCTTTTACCTTTTACCACATCACTCAAGCACTTATTCATTTGGATGAAACTTTATTGCAGTCTGCTATTTACCTGGTATTTGCTTAGAAATTTGTTATCTAAATATTTTACTAAATCATTGTCCAATATTTGTTCTTGTTTTTATCTTTCAAACAAGCACGACGGTAGAAATATTAATATTGCCTTGAGTTTGTTGAAGTTTTTTTTTTTTTTTTTTTGGTAGGTACCGTATCCATTGTTACTATTAGCCTATAATTTCTTAATAAAACCAGGTAAACAGCTGAATTATGCCTGTAAAAAAAAAGGTGTTATTTGTTCAATTTTCTTGTACTTTAGGCTATAGTCCTCTAATAATTTCAGTTCTGGTGATCCATTTATACATATGATGACAGGCAAGAATTATAAGGCCATATAAAATATTTTTAAATAATTAATACAGCAGTGTTGTGCTTTGTGTTTTTGTCATATTTTGTTTTAAACCAATGGTCGTCATGCATTTTGGAGTGCATGGAAGGAATTACATTGCTGTGTCTGGGAAAACTGATGGCCAGAACTCTCTTTGACGATAGGAACCATCCCTCATATATCTGCCCTATTAGTCAATACCAGACCTTTATAATGGTATTTCCAGCAAGTGATTGATACTGGTTGCATGATAATGATGAATGTGAATCTACATTATGGAGTATGTGGCGCTGTACTTGTGTGTTAGTGTAACACTCATTGCAACTGTAAAGTGTGTGTGTGTGATGCTGATCTTATGCAGCTGTGTGTGTGTGTGTGTGTGTGTGTGTGTGTGTGTGTGTGTGTGTGTGTGTGTGTGTGTGTGTGTGTGTGTGTGTGTGTGTGTGTGTGTGTGTGTGTGTGTGTGTGTGTGTGTGTGTGTGTGTGTGAGTGTGTGAGTGTGTGTGCGTGTGAGTGTGTGTGCGTGTGTGAGAGAGAGAGAGTGAGTGAGTTAGTCCAGGGCCTCTCTCTCCATGGTCAAAAAGGAATGTAGGGTAGAATTTCCCCTTCTACTCAGAAATATCAGCACTGCAGCATCACTTAAGTGGCTTTTCCAAAACTCCTGAAATTCCTAAACCAAGCAAGCATGCTGGCTTTCAGTTGTTTCAAAGCCCTCAAGGGAAAAAGGTGGTCAAAATGGCAGATAAGTTTCAAAGAAGTGAACAAGCACAGTGAGCGGCAGATTAGAGTGAGGGTTTAGGCAACACCTTGCATTTCTTTCGTGTCCTCAGTCTTCTCATTTAAAAAAATCAGTATTCTTATTTGTTTTTTTCATTAAATGAAAATGATTTAGGCTTGGTTTATGCAATCAAATACATGTCCTTTGTGCATTTCAGAACTGTCTTTACATGTTATTGCATTTCGACCAAGTGAGCATTTACTGCTTGTTTTCTCTGCCACAATTCCACCTTGTAACTACAATCAAACAATATTAGTGACACAGCCACAAATATTCCTCAGTTCTTATTTTGCTATTATTCTGCACCCTTTTTGTAACATACTGTATGATGTATGGATATTTCTAAACATGTCCTCTATTTGATTTTATTGGGCTTTGCTTCTCTATAATCTATAATGTTGCAATGCATTCATCACTACACACTACCAATGAGGGTTAACGCTGCGTTTACAGCTTAGTCTCCTGTTTATACTACAGTAATGTATAACTCAGCCCATGCATTTTTCATTCACCACCAGGGAAACAAAGCAGCATATCCTGAACATCATCAATTAAGAAGTTAAAACATAAATTGCAATAAACCGATCTGTGTCATGTCCTTCATGAACATTGCTACAGTTCATTTGCAATAAATCCTATTGATTTATGAATAGGACTGTATGAGTCAAATTAGCTACAGTATAATCTCTTGTGTCTAGACCCAGATGAATCACTGTACCATGTAAAGCCATAAATCATTGTGTAGCCTATGTCTCTGAATTGAAAATGTATGAATGAAGCAAGGTTCTTTTTAATTTCGAGCTGCATGTAAAATAAATAGTTTATTGCAGACGTTATCCTGCAATCATTGTTTAATCATAGTCATGAACAGAGTAGGGCAATTTGTACGTTACAAATTTGTATTAAATGATTTTGTATCATTTGTCGTATTTGTCTTCATGGCTTTGTATTTGAAAAATGTTTGGCTCTTCTAACCGAATAGTTATCTTGTTTAAAATATAACAAGAGACTAAATATTGTCCATAAAAGAATACCAAAGCTGTATCCCAATTTATAACAAGGCTTTATTTTCTCATCTCCTCTGGCCCACTGATCGGTGGATTGATAGGTTACACCATACTTCTTCCACACTTCACTGTTTTTAGTGATAAAGCATCCAAGGAAAGCAAGAGAACCCAATCAATCTGTGTGTGTCACAAATAGTCATGGCAACAGAAATGTACTTTTCCCACATATGCACACATGCATACAATGTATAAGGAGAAGAACATATAGACCCATGACTTCTCCCACAGACATTCATATTTATGTTATATCACGTTCTGCATCCAGAAGACATGATGATGAAAGCACTTACACAGGGACATACCGGTGGTGCTAGGTTGTCTTGTGTACAAGGCTGCATCTTATCCCAATGCCTGATTGATGGTTGGTGCTATCCGGGATCCTTAGGACGTCCCAACTCTGACCCAATTGCAGTTAACATTTGAAATGGTTAAGGTTAGAGTTAGGTAAGGGGTAGGGTAAGAGTAGAGGTTAAGGTTAGGTTTTAGGGTATGGTCGTGCCAAGGATTCTCATTTGCACTGCATCCTGATTGACTCACACATTTTATTTTGGCTCGCCCTGGTGCCCATACGTAGTTACTGCAGAGTTCATTTTGTCGCAATATGATGACGTTCCAGACGTCATTAATGCTTGCCAAAACACCATAAACTTGTGTAAATGGCTGTTTGACCTTTCTTATCAAGCCAGTGTATCTAGCTAACGACAATGAACATGCCTCTACTACGCGTATGTGCTTCTACATCGATTTTTCGTGCGACCAAAGGGTTATTCATGGAGTCTGCTTTTACAGGTGCGTAAAGAACTCGAAGAGTGTCGTTTCTCAAAGCGGCTAGCCACAATGTGCGCATGCTTGCTGGCTAGAAAGGTAAACGACATAAACATCGACGTTTATTTGTCACGTGCAAAATATACAGCAGGTGTAATTAATTAGTACAGTGAAACGCTTGTTTGCAAGCTCTTCCTCGGCAATGTAGGACAGTCTGTGTGCAGCGGCCTAAGGCACTGCATCTCGGTGTTAGAGGCGTCACTACAGACCTTCCCAATTTTGCCAGTGTAGTCTCATGCGAACAACCGGCTCGATTCGGTTTTATTTAGCAACATTTTTATTTTATTTTTTACATTGGATAAAAGTAGAGTCTCAGAGCTAGAAAATTGTATATCATACACTACAGTTGAGATACAATTGGAAAGTAATTGTGCTTTGAAAGTTTATAAACTTTTGAGAAAATGAAAGTTGATAAACTCACGTTTGATAAAATGGCCCTTTAATATTTTGGTACCCACTGGAGAGGTCTTTGTCTACACCCATTCAGCATCGTTCACACCCTTAAGTTTTAGCCCCACCCATCGTTTAAAACTAAAATCTGGTTATACTACTGGTGTTTTTTTATTTATTTAATCTGGAGTGTTCATAAACACAGAATGTTGTCAATTTGACCATTCGTAAATTCAGAGCGTTTCCCCCTCGGAACGTTTTGGACGCTCTGGCTGAAAAGTAGGGTTGATCTGAGCGTTTTGACCTAACAGCAGACAAGTACCCAAGCTAATGTTGGCTAGCTTGCAAGCTACTTCCATACACAAATGAGAGAACAGCTCACTCTGCCCATTTTATTTGCCCTAGCAGAGCTGGTTAGGTTTTTTTATGTTACCCAGAGCGATGGTAACTGCAGCTGTGCTGCTGGCAACAATTTAACTGTGCTTTGTTGCCAACGTTTACTGATGCCGGGTGACGCGCTCGTAAATGTGTCACTTATTCTGCGCTCTGGCACACAGACGAGAGTGCTCTGAAATTGCAGTAGATAGACGTAGCTGGTAAATTTGCTCTGGCTATCGACAGTTGTCGCAGTGACATCATAACATTCTATTGAAATGGATACTTGCACAGCGGAGAATTTTGTTTAGACTTGTAGCTAGCTAGCTAAACAATGAACCATAATCCTGCATGAATCTGCAGGTAGCTAACCAACCATGTTCAATGTTAGCTAGCTAACATTAGACTGTAACTAGAAATGCAAATGGCTCTGAGATACGAATAATATTACTACACAGATCATACATGTAACATTAGCTAGCTAGCCAGTTGGCTAATGTTAGCTAGCTAGCTAACAGTACACTTTAACTTGAAATGGAAATGACATTCTGACAATTAAGTGTAATATCTAAAAATGTAGCTGGCTAGACTCTTAGGGATGACATGGTTGCCCTTAGTTTGAAGATGTAATCTGGAGACAGGTGTTTCCAATAGCCTTCTGTGTGTTCTGTTTCTGACTCAGTCTGCATATTTGCAATCATCTCCTTAACTATCATATTCTAATTCCACTGATTTCAAAAATCGGTCCTCCGGAAAGTGGAGAGCAACATTTATGCAGTTTTACTATGTGATATCTTTAAACAAGAAAGGATTACCTACACATACTGACCAGCTCATATTACAGCCAGAAGCGTGCTACATGGCAGACCAATCCAAACTTGTCTCTCGGGATGTCCAGCCCAATCATTATCTCAGCCAATCATAGCTAGCGGGAAGTTTGCTGTCATTTTCTGTGGCTAAACCAACTAGGCTCGTAATTTAACCTTTTTATTTGTATTTACAGATGTCATACAAGTTTGCTATTAAGGCACATGAAAGCTCAAATGTTCCAGAAGGCATTTCTGCCAAAAAAGCATTTTGATTAAGAAAAAAGTGTTTACTTTGCTGTAGGCTACTATTTATTAGTTAACAAAAAATCATATAAAATGTATTCACCCCACCCAGGTATTAATCAAAACTTCCCAGAAATCAGGTTGTCCTTGGCTCAGACAGTGTAGAAGTGTGAGCTCAATAGCATCTCATTAGTGTGCAAGATCTTGAGAATCAGCTGCACATGTGATGGAAGAGTGCACTGCACATGTGATGGAATAATGCACTGTGCATGTAGAGGGTTGCAATTCCATTGAATTGGGGATAGTTTAACCAAAATATGCCATATGATCTAGAATTGCCTTGTGTATCCCATAAAGAAGGTTCACTGTTATAAGCTAACTTTTTTGGATGATTTTAAGCGAAATTACCCAAATTTCCGGACTTAACATCCCAAGGAAAATTTCCTGATTTTACTGGAAGGTTTCTGACCCTTTGCAAAGATCTTCAACTAGTAGGCATAAACCTCCTGCATATTGGTATTCATTTGATTTTTCTTGAAGGCTGGGTGATTTTTGAGAAATTAATTGTTGTAACAAGGAGGCCAACCCTTCTGGAGAGCAAGCAGGATTTTCTTCCAGACCTATTTTTAAAGAGTTCACCCACATTTTAAAAATGGTGTCCATACCTTGAAAGCAGTCGATGGACAAGGAGACTGCAACCTGATTTGATTACCCACTGCCATTGACCATTGATATTAAAATGTTACCTTACCCCCCCCCCCCCCCCCCCCAAAAAAAAAGTAGCAGTCATTGAATTGTGTGTTCATTTAATGTTCAAAGCCTCCTGAATACACCTGATCTGTTTTGTGTGTTTGTTTTTTAAAAATTCCACCCTGGTTCTGCACCTAAGCCATGTCACAATACGTAGAATTGCAGGAAATTAGCTTTAAAACAGTAACATTTTCCATCTAGGGGTTGTGACAGCAGGCAATGAAATTCACATGGCAAATCTGACTCCAAGCTTTCTTCAAAAGTTGTCAGCTGGTACAATGATTCTCTAAACTTGCTTGTTTTGTCACAAACTGAAATTAGGTGAACTATTTTAAGTCTGGAAATGGTTCCTACACTCACATACATAATTTGATTAGAAAATCTACACCAAGAGATTGATACCCGTCTCAAGCCACCTGTTAAACGATAATCTCATGTTGATATGTAAAAATCATCTCAAAATATCAACACAAATGTATCTTTTAGGTTAGGTATGAAGTGGTTAATGCCTCAGCTGTAATGTGTTTCTTTTGTGTAAAGGATGCTTGCGGACAGCAAGTGGAGCAGCTAAGGACAAGGAGCCACTGCGCAAGGCCAAAACCCCCCAGGGCCGCTTTGACATGAATGATGAGAAGATAAAGGATCCCCTTGAAAGTAGGACAAATACACAGTTTTTTGTGTATATAAACACAACAATTTTAATGAGTTATAGTCCATATAAGGAAAGCAGTCAATTGAAATTAATGAATTAGGCCCTAAACTATGGATTTCACATAACTAGGAATACAGGTATGCATCTGATGGTCACAGATACCTTCATAAAAAAAAGGAGTGTGGATCATAAAACAGTCATAATCTGGTGACCATTTGGTGTGACCACCACGTGTTCTGCGGTTATGAGGCTGGTTGGATGTACTCTAATGTAGTCTAATGTTCGCTGGCAGCTTCATTAAATAGTACCCGCAAAACAACAGTCTCAACGTCAACAGTGAAGAGGCAAGTGCATGATGCTGGCCTTCGAGGCAGAGTTGCAAAGAAAAAGCCATATCTCAGACTGGCCAATAAAAGATTAAGATGGGCAAAAGAACAGACACTGGACAGAGGAACTCTGCCTAGAAGGCCAGCATCCTGGAGTCGCCTCTTTACTGTTGATGTTGAGACTGGTGTTTTGTGGGTACTTTTTAATGAAGCTGCCAGTTGAGGACTGTCTGTTTCTCAAACTAGACACTCTACTTGCCCTCTTGCTCAGTTGTGCACCGGGGCCTCCCACTCCTCTTTCTATGCTGATGCTCCAGATACTCAACTAGTCTAAAGAAGGCCAGCTTTATTGCTTCTTTAATCAGAATAACAGTTTTCATCTGTGCTAACATAATTGCAAAAGGGGTTTTCTAATGATCAATTAGCCTTTTTAAATGATAAACTTGGATTAGATAAACCAACGTGCCATTGGAACACAGGTGTGATGGTTGCTGATAATGGGCCTATGTAGATTTTCCATTAGAAATCAGCCATTTCCAGCTACAATAGTAATTTACAACATTAACAATGTCTACACTGTATTTCTGATCAATTTGGTGTTATTTTAATGGACAAGAAATGTGCTTTTCTTTCAAAAACAAGGACATTTCTCAGTGACCCCAAACTTTTCAACGGTAGTGGAATATATATATATATATTTCAACTACCGTTGAAAAGTTTGGGGTCACTGAGAAATGTCCTTGTTTTTGAAAGAAAAGGACATTTCTCAGTGACCCCAAACTTTTCAACGGTAGTTGAATATATATATATATATATATTTCAACTACCGTTGAAAAGTTAGAGAAATGTCCTTGTTGTTAATGTTGTAAATGACTATTGTTTTTATATATATATATATATATATATATATATATATATATATATATATATATATATGTATGTGTGTGTGTGTGTATGTATATATATGTGTGTGTATGTATATATATGTGTGTGTATGTATATATATGTGTGTGTATGTATATATATGTGTGTGTATGTATATATATGTGTGTGTATGTATATATATGTGTATGTATGTATATGTGTATGTATGTATGTATGTATGTATGTATGTATGTATGTATGTATGTATGTATGTGTGTATATGTGTGTATATATATATATGTGTGTGTATATATATATATGTATATGTGTATATGTGTATATATATATGTGTGTAAATGTGATATTTAAGTTTTTACAAAATGTGGAAAACGTCAAGGGGTCTGAATACTTTCCGACTGCACTGTATATTCACTATGTAACAGATAAGGCAAAAGGTTGCAGATACCTTCTAGGATGCTCCATTACCTCTCACACTAATCATTCCCCATTGATTTACCAGAGTTCCCTGATGATGTGAACCCAGCCACTAAGGAGCAGGGGGGGCCCCGAGGCCCAGAACCCACACGCTACGGGGACTGGGAGAGGAAGGGCCGCTGTGTCGACTTCTAGTTTCCAATCCTGGTATATTACACATGCGATGTGGACATACCTTATCTATAACTTATGCATCCATGTCTGAGGATTGTGCAAGAGACCAGGATTAGTACACCATACTGAATCAGTCTGGACTATTTCCCCATTAAGCATACAATCTTGTTTGTAGTTTCACATTTATACACATGTAGTCTGTAGAACAGTCTCACTTACTTTTTATGGTGCAATACTCACTTTGCACACTATTGTCTTTGTTGAGATGTATGACGATGATGAGACATGATGACCTAGTGAACAATAAAGGCTGCTGAGGGAGGATGGCTCTTAATGGCTGAAGTGAATGGAATGACCCCCCCCCCCCCCCCAAAAAAAAGCTGTTTGATTCCATTTACTCCATTCTGAACAATTTTATGAGCTGTCCTCCCCTCAGCAGCCTCCACTGATAGTGAACGATTGTCATGCAAGTTTATTGCTTCCTGTACAGAGATGTCAATGTTGTGAATAAATGCAATGTAAACTATTCTGGAGATGGCATGTTTTGACTTTTTGATTATTGCTCATTATATTGAGTCATGGACAATGCCTCTGATCTGGTCAGTATTCCTACATTAGCCCCTGTTTCTTTTCATTCTACTCTCGTTCTCTTTCCTGCCTCTTGGTTGTTTATTGATTCTATGTGTACTGTACAATGAAGGGAAGCGCTCCTGCTCAGCGACACTCAACAGGCAACCACCTGGCATCCTGACCTGAGCGGCTCTTCTACGTCTTGTCTGACTGGCACACCCTTACCCTGTAACATGTACTGAACAAAAATATAAATGCAAAAATGTCAAAGATTTGACTGAGTTACAGTTCATTGAAGGAAATCGGTCAATTGAAATAATTTAATTGGGCTGTGATCTATGGATTTCACTTGACTGCACAGCATTTGAGAGAAGCTTTTCGTGAGTATGGAAATGTTCTGGGATCCATAATAAATTGTCCAAATTTGGGGATGAAGGGGATTTTTACAATCTATGCTGATTTGAATGTCATTGCGAAAACAGAGAAGGGTCAAAGATTTTTTCGCAAACAACCTTTCTGAGTTTAAAAGTAATCCTCAAAGTAATCATCTAGTTTTTCAAAAGTATCTGTAATCTGATTACTGCATTTTTGCTTGTTACGTACCAGTTTTTTTGTAATCCGTTACTCCCCAACCCTGATAAAGACAAAGTAATATCATGAAATATAATTCTGTCAAATATTATTATTATTAATATTTTACCACAGACCTTATTATAAATGCAGAAATTACATTCCCTTTTATTACTTATAAAGAGAAGGAAGGGAGGTCGGGGGATTGGGAGTTTCTTCAACCAAACCCATCTACATCCATCTATCCACTCTTGTCCCACACCCATATCCCTCCATACAAGTGCCATCTGTCAACTTTCACTAAAAACCACACTTGAAGCATATATAAACATTCAATTAAACCAATTTAATCAAAGGGCAGTTGAACAAGAGTGAGACAAGTTTAGCATGGAGGGGATACAGTATGCCTGGCAGCATGAGATTGGTGCCAACATCAAAACAACTTCCCCTAATGTATCCTTGATAGAAAGAGAGAGCGAGATATGTGTAGAGTCACATTGTCTCAGCACAGTAGGGTACAGCAGGGTTAGAGCGATATGCAGACGTACAGTTATGGGACCAGGATTATTCTTTCTCATTGGGGGTGTTGTAGGAGGCAGTGATGCAGGACCTTAAGAGCCACATTTCCACTGGCTAGGGCCGAGTGACTGAAATGTGTGAATGGTCCTGTCGTGTGTGCGTGCGTGAATAAGTAATCAAATAATATTAGACTGGTCCCGTGTCATTGATCATCAACCCTGTAATGGCTGATGATCTGCCATACATTCAGAACTCGCACACAGATAGATACACATCAGCACTGACTACAGTTTAATTGGATATTGTTATGTGTAAGCAATGGCTAAGTTATCTGGCACTTTCCATAGCTCGGTAATCATTTAAAGTAACTGCTGTTCATTATTACTCAGTCAATAAACACCATCAGCCAACAAAAGATCTAGCTAAGTTAGCTACAGAAAGTCATTATTAAGAAATCTGACCTTTCTGCAGCAGGTAGCTCTAGCCGGGCAGCTTCATCTTGTAACAGGTTGAGGGACTAATTTACTTCTACTAGCTAGCATGACTATAAACCAGTAGCCAGCGCCAGCCAGCGCTGGCAACTCTGTTCAGTTGTTGTTGAGTTTGTTCTATTGATATGCTAAGTTCTGCATCTTAGCTAACAGTATTTACTTTCTTCCTGTCACACTCACACAATCTAATCCTTTCATTGTGCTGCCACCTTTGGTTGTAAACACACCCCCTAAACACCCTGAAAAATCTGAGCTTGTGTGTACTTCCGAGTATGAACAAAAAGAAAAAAGAAAATGGAATAAAATGTTTGTTTTTCGTTATTCCATATCCAATTTTGACAATAAATGAGGATACAAGTACATTTCCGATTTTACAATTCAGAAATAAAAAACGAAAATAATGTGATTTTCCATTTTCCATTCTGTGGTTTGACTCGGAAATCAAAATAACTAAACGTAAACAGATCATGACAGCACATTCACAAGAATTATCAATGTAAACTACAGACTTACTCTATGTACAGTACCAGAGGCTACTTTATTTCAAGTATCCAATTTCTACATTGAACCAGTTTTAAAATGACATTACGAAACCCCTGCTCTCAGCCCCAGCCATTTAACAAAGGTCTTCACTCCAGGAGAGGCTCAAACAAAACATATCTTTTTCTTTAGCGTGTGCCTGTTGGATGAATGTATGCCAACTAAAAAAAATACAATGGACGCATCCTTACAGAAACATTTGTTTCACTACATCCCTTCTTGTAACAAAGATACAACCAGAGATGCTGTATATAGTGACGAGACGGTCTTATTTCCACCAGAACAATGGGAGTCGTCCCAAAGGCGTAAGGCAGGCGATCTGCTTACTCTCAACCAGTGAGATGAGCAGACAGCTCCCAGACTGTAGCTAACACTAACCTCTAGTGGGGGGCCACGTCTGTAAGAAACTAGTATATTACATTCGTCTTGTGCACATTGTTCACAGTATTTCATAATTTAACATCACAACTAAACTCAATACAGGTCAATAAGGACATATTGGTGTGCTGGTATTAGAACACTTTTGTTATCTTTGTGTTAAAAATGTCTCAATACAGCCACACACATCAGCAACACACATCAGCAACAGAGGGCTCCACTGCTTTTATACTGAACAAAAAAATAAACGCAACATGTCAAGTGTTGGTTTCATGTTTCATGAGCTGAAAAAGATGGAAAAAGGCACACACTGCTGCTCATGCTCTCAGCTGATAATTATTTATAATATTTTGACCCTTAGGTCTTCATCAGGCATCCATATCCCAAGTGGGGGTGGAAGGTAATTTTATATATATATATATATATACAGTGCCTTGCGAAAGTATTTGGCCCCCTTGAACTTTGCGACCTTTTGCCACATTTCAGGCTTCAAACATAAAGATATAAAACTATTTTTTTGTGAAGAATCAACAACAAGTGGGACACAATCATGAAGTGGAATAACATTTATTGGATATTTCAAACTTTTTTAACATCAAAAACTGAAAAATTGGGCGTGCAAAATTATTCAGCCCCCTTAAGTTAATACTTTGTAGCGCCACCTTTTGCTGCGATTACAGCTGTAAGTCGCTTGGGGTATGTCTCTATCAGTTTTGCACATTGAGAGACTGAAATTGTTTCCCATTCCTCCTTGCAAAACAGCTCGAGCTCAGTGAGGTTGGATGGAGAGCATTTGTGAACAGCAGTTTTCAGTTCTTTCCACAGATTCTCGAT
This sequence comes from Oncorhynchus kisutch, assembly GCF_002021735.2. Lineage (NCBI taxonomy): Eukaryota > Metazoa > Chordata > Actinopteri > Salmoniformes > Salmonidae > Oncorhynchus > Oncorhynchus kisutch. The sequence continues at coordinate 41,435,244 of NC_034184.2, forward strand.
TGGATTCAGGTCTGGACTTTGACTTGGCCATTCTAACACCTGGATATGTTTATTTTTGAACCATTCCATTGTAGATTTTGCTTTATGTTTTGGATCATTGTCTTGTTGGAAGACAAATCTCCGTCCCAGTCTCAGGTCTTTTGCAGACTCCATCACGTTTTCTTCCAGAATGGTCCTGTACTTGGCTCCATCCATCTTCCCATCAATTTTAACCATCTTCCCTGTCCCTGCTGAAGAAAAGCAGGCCCAAACCATGATGCTGCCACCACCATGTTTGACAGTGGGGATGGTGTGTTCAGGGTGATGAGCTGTGTTGCTTTTACGCCAAACATAACGTTTTGCATTGTTGCCAAAAAGTTCAATTTTGGTTTCATCTGACCAGAGCACCTTCTTCCACATGTTTGGTGTGTCTCCCAGGTGGCTTGTGGCAAACTTTAAACAACACTTTTTATGGATATCTTTAAGAAATGGCTTTCTTCTTGCCACTCTTCCATAAAGGCAGGTTTTGTGCAATATACGACTGATTGTTGTCCTATGGACAGAGTCTCCCACCTCAGCTGTAGATCTCTGCAGTTCATCCAGAGTGATCATGGGCCTCTTGGCTGCATCTCTGATCAGTCTTCTCCTTGTATGAGCTGAAAGTTTAGAGGGACGGCCAGGTCTTGGTAGATTTGCAGTGGTCTGATACTCCTTCCATTTCAATATTATCGCTTGCACAGTGCTCCTTGGGATGTTTAAAGCTTGGGAAATCTTTTTGTATCCAAATCCGGCTTTAAACTTCTTCACAACAGTATCTCGGACCTGCCTGGTGTGTTCCTTGTTCTTCATGATGCTCTCTGCGCTTTTAACGGACCTCTGAGGACTATCACAGTGCAGGTGCATTTATACGGAGACTTGATTACACACAGGTGGATTGTATTTATCATCATTAGTCATTTAGGTCAACATTGGATCATTCAGAGATCCTCACTGAACTTCTGGAGAGAGTTTGCTGCACTGAAAGTAAAGGGGCTGAATAATATTGCACGCCCAATTTTTCAGTTTTTGATTTGTTAAAAAAGTTTGAAATATCCAATAAATGTCGTTCCACTTCATGATTGTGTCCCACTTGTTGTTGATTCTTCACAAAAAAAACAGTTTTATATCTTTATGTTTGAAGTCTGAAATGTGGCAAAAGGTCGCAAAGTTCAAGGGGGCCGAATACTTTTGACATTTTTGAGAGGGTTGATGCATTTTTAGTTAGGACAAATCAGGTCTGATATTTTAAAGTGGAAATAACAAACTACAGAAGCCACCTTAATCTTGTAGCAGGTTGAGGGACTAACTTAACTAGCCTGCTAGCTAGTCAATAGTCAGCTAGTGCAAGCCAACTTTGTTCAGTTTTTCTATTGGCATGCTAATTTCATAATAAGTCATGCATTTTAGCAAGCATGAGTATTTTTATATTCCTGTCACACTCACACAGTCTAATCCTTTCTTTGTGCTGCCAACCTAGGCTGTAAACACCCCCCCCTAAGCCCCGTGAATATTCTACGAGGAGGCATGCACTTCCATGTATGAACAAAAACTACAATCAAAAATTGAATGCATTTTATTTGTTTTCTGTTGTTCCATGTCCAATTTTGACACAATAAATTAGAAAACAAGTCGATTTCCGATTTTCATTTTCAAATTCAGAAACAAAAAACGGAACATTTACCATTTTCTTCATTCTCAGTTTTGAGTCAGAAATCTCAACTAAATGTACATGGAACCCCCTCCACCCCCCAAGCCCTGCACTGGTATTTTTTTTATTTCTCAATTGATTGATCTTTGACTTGTACTTTGTGTAGACCCTTGCAATCATTTAAAGTTACTAGGACCTACATAGTGTATCACAGTTAAAATATTAGGAACCATAAATTATTGTAAACTCTAGGCTATTTTGTTTCAGCCTGGCAACCATAGTTGTTTGTTTTTCACACAAAGATGGGATTTTTGAAAGACCTGGAAGGCTCTTAGGAACTTTATTTGACACATTAGATTGACAATTAAGAGCTTTCTTTACAAACAAGATTGGGAAATGTAGGCCAAACTAACCAAGAAATAGATGTCTATAACGGGGATAATTTTGGACAGTGAGCAAGCTTTATTCACCCAGGAGCGCTGCTTTGTTTTGTTCATTTGTTTGGAATCACTGGGTTTACCTTTAGTGCCCAGTGAGATCTGTGTACTTTTTCAGCCCCCTAAAAAACACTGCCTGTCAGAAGAGTAGTCAGCATCCTAAAACATGGGAGCGTTTTCTCACAGAGCAAAGCTTCTGTATCATTGTCCTCCTACTATTTAACTAAGTGTGCGTATTAAGGTCATACAGTGTCACAGTGCACAACCCTAGTTAGTATTGAGGTGTCAAATCACCTGCATATCTCTGAAAGTTAGGTTCTCTTAATAAGATAAATATATACAAAGAAAACTAGTCTTGTTCCCAGAAATGTCTGTAAGTCTGGCAAGCATGGCTACAAGAACACTCATTGGCTCTTTAACAACAACATCGATTATTCACTGTGCATTGCTCTGCCATGTGTGATTAAAGGCAAACAAGTTGTTGCTAAGCCAGTATCCACAACTGTTCTCCCTCAAATGAAAGTAACAAAGAAGCACCGGGGACCGAAATGATTTGATCACAGTGGCAGCTTCAACAGAGTGGTAAGAAATTAACTTAGATTAAATTTATGTATATTTGTTTGTTTTCAGACATAATACAGTAGGATATTTCAAATCGTGTAGGCATAAAGGTAACAACTAAGGAAATGGGGCAGACTGAGTGTTCTGCCAGTCTTTGTTCTGTAGTAGGCTTTGATTGACAACGCCATAGAGATCCTATAAAATTACTAGAGGGTAGAGGGGCTATGTCATAAACCCTCAGTTCCATAATAGGGCAAAAATGGCAGCCATCTTGGTCTGGGAGAAATCGAAAATCAGTCTAATTGGATTGAATGGCAGTTAGAGGAATAGGTGATGCATTTCCTGCTTTTACTTATGCAGGAAAGTAAAAGTAAGGCATGCAATATACTGAACAAAAATATTAATGCAACATGCGACATTTCTACAATTTTACAGTGTTACAGTTCATACTCGGAAATCAGTCAATTTAAATCAATTCATAAGGCCCTAAACTATGGATTTCACATGATTGGGAATACAGATATGCATCTGTTGGTCAGAGATACCTTAAAAAATGGTAGCGGCGTGGATCAGAAAACAAGTAAGTATTTGGTGTGACCACCATTTGCCGTGACATATTTCCTTCGTTGTTGATTGTGGCCTGTGGAATGTTGTCCCACTCCTCTTCAATGGCTTTGCGATGTTGCTGGATATTGGCGGGAACTGGAACACGCTGTCGTACACGTCATTCCAAAGCATCCCAAACATGCACAATGGGTGACATGTCTGGTGAGTATGCAGGCCATGGAAGAACTGGGACATTTTCAGCTTCCAGGAATTGTTTACAGATCCTTGTGACATGGCCGTGCATTATCATGCTGAAACATGAGGTGATGGCGGAAGATGAATGTCACGACAATGGCCCTCAGGATCTCGTCATGGTATTTCTGTGCATTCAAATTGCCATCAATAAAATGCAATTCATTGTCCGTAGCTTATGCCTGCATATCATAACCCACTGCCAACATGGGACACTCTGTTCACAATGTTGACATCAGCAAACCACTCGCCCACACGACGCCTTACGGTTGTGAGGCCGGTTGGACTTACTGCCAAATTCTCTAAAACGACGTTGGAGGCAGCTTATCCTGTCTAGGACACAGGAACCCCCCCAACATTCCGCTGAAAAGGCAGCGCGGGAAATTAAAAATATATTTTTCGAAATATTTAACTTTCGCGCATTAACAACTCCAATACAGCAAATGAAAGATAAACATCTTGTTAATCTACCCATCGTGTCTGATTTTTTAAATGTTTTACAGCGAAAACACAACATATATTTATGTTAGATCACCACCAAATCCTAAAAAACACACAGCCATTTTTCCCAGCCAAAGATAGTCACAAAAGTAGAATTAGAGATAAAATTAATCACTAACCCTTGATAATCTTCATCAGATGACACTCATATGACATCATGTTACACAATACATTTATGTTTTGTTCGATAATATGCATATTTATATCCACAAATCTCGGTTTACATTGGCGCCATGTTCAGAAATGCCTCCAAAATATCTGGAGTAATTACAGAGAGCCACATATAACAGAAATACTCATCATAAACTTTGACGAAAGATAGATGTTTTACATGTAATTAAAGATACACTGGTTCTTAATGCAACAGCTGTGTCAGATTTTTTTAAAACTTTAAAATTAAAATTAAAAAGCATACCATGCAATAATCTGAGATGGCGCTCAGACGTAAATATATTTCTCCGCCTTGTTGGAGTCAACAGAAATACGAAATTACATCATAAATATTCCCTTACCTTTGATGATCTTTCATCAGAATGCAGTGCAAGGAATCCTAGTTCCGCAATAAATCATTGTTTTGTTCGATAATGTCCATTACTAGTGTCCAATTAGCTACTTTTGCTAGCACGTTTAGTTCACATGTCCAAAAGCTGGCGCTGGTCCAGGCGAACTCGGACGAAAACTTCAAAAAGTTATATTCCAGGTCGAATAAACTGGTCAAACTAAGTAGAGAATCAATCTTCAGGATGTTATTATCATACACTGCTCAAAAAAATAAAGGGAACACTTAAACAACACAATGTAACTCCAAGTCAATCACACTTCTGTGAAATCAAACTGTCCACTTAGGAAGCAACACTGATTGACAATACATTTCACATGCTGTTGTGCAAATGGAATAGAAAACAGGTGGACATTTTAGGCAATTAGCAAGACACCCCCAATAAAGGAGTGGTTCTGCAGGTGGGGACCACAGACCACTTCTCAGTTCCTATGCTGGCGGTGCTTTCACTCTAGTGGTAGCATGAGAAGGAGTCTACAACCCACACAAGTGGCTCAGGTAGTGCAGCTCATCCAGGATGGCAATTCAATGTGAGCTGTGGCAAGAAGGTTTGCTGTGTCTGTCAGCGTAGTGTCCAGAGCATGGAGGCGCTACCAGGAGACAGGCCAGTACATCAGGAGACGTGGGGGAGGCCGTAGGAGGGCAACAACCCAGCAGCAGGACCGCTACCTCCGCCTTTGTTTAAGGAGGAGCAGGAGGAGCACTGCCAGAGCCCTGCAAAATGACCTCCAGCAGGCCACAAATGTGCATGTGTCTGCTCAAACGGTCAGAAACAGCCTCCATGAGGGTGGTATGAGGGCCCGAAGTCCACAGGTGGGGGTTGTGCTTACAGCCCAACACCGTGCAGGACGTTTGGCATTTGCCAGGGAACACCAAGATTAGCAAATTCGCCACTGGCGCCCTGTACTCTTCACAGATGAAAGCAGGTTCACACTGAGCACATGTGACAGACGTGACAGTCTGGAGACGCCGTGGAGAACGTTCTGCTGCCTGCAACATCCTCCAGCATGACCAGTTTGGCGGTGGGTCAGTCATGGTGTGGGGTGGCATTTCCCTGGGGGGCCGCACAGCCCTCCATGTGCTCGCAAGAGGTAGCCTGACGGCCATTAGGTACCGAGATGAGATCCTCAGACCCCTTGTGAGACCATATGCTGGTGCGGTTGGCCCTGGGTTCCTCCTAATGCAAGACAATGCTAGACCTCATGTGGCTGGAGTGTGTCTGCAGTTCCTGCAAGAGGAAGGCATTGATGCTATGGATTGGCCCGCCCGTTCCCCAGACCTGAATCCAATTGAGCACATCTGGGACATCATATCTCGCTCTTGCACCACAGACTGTCCAGGAGTTGGCGGATGTTTTGGTCCAGGTCTGGGAGGAGATCCCTCAGGAGACCATCCGCCACCTCATCAGGAGCATGCCCAGGCGTTGTAGGGAGGTCATACAGGCACGTGGAGGCCACACACACTACTGAGCCTCATTTTGACTTGTTTTAAGGACATTACATCAAAGTTGGATCAGCCTGTAGTGTGGTTTTCCACTTTAATTTTGAGTGTGACTCCAAATCCAGACCTCCATGGGTTGATAAATTTGATTTCCATTGATAATTTTTGTGTGATTTTGTTGTCACACATTCAACTATGTAAAGAAAAAAGTATTTAATAAGAATATTTCATTCATTCAGATCTAGGATGTGTTATTTTAGTGTTCCCTTTATTTTTTGAGTAGTGTATATATCCAATAACGTTCCAACCGGAGCATTCGTTTTTGTCTACAGAGTAATGGAACGCAAGGCGATATAATGAGTACTGCGCATAACCTGAAACTGGCATTCTGCCAGACCAGTGACTCATTCCCCTCCCATCCGGCCCCACATCACACTAGGGGCTTCATTCCACGTTTTACTGACTGTTGACATCTAGTGGAAGGCGTAGGAAGTGTGAACAGCTCCACATCTTATTGGGATGTGAATAGGTGATGAGTTGAAATCAACCAGCCCCAGAATTTCCACTTCCTGTTTGGAAGTTTGCCTGCCCTATGAGTTCTGTTATACTCACAGACATAATTCAAACAGTTTTAGAAACTTCAGAGTGTTTTCTATCCAATAGTAATAATACTATGCATATATTAGCATCTGGGACAGAGTAAGAGGCAGTAAACTATGGGCACACAATTGATCCAAAGTGAAAATGCTGCCCCCTATCCGTATGGTAGAAAGATAAACATTCAATTATCTGGCAACAGCTCTGGTGAACATTTCTGCTGTCAATATTCCAATTGCACGTTCCCTCAACATGAGACATCTGTGGGATTTTGTTGTGAGACACAGCTGCACATTTTAGAGTGGCCTTTTATTGTCCCCCAGCACAAGGTGCACCTGTGTAATGGCCGTGCTGTTTAATCAGCTTGTTGATATGGAAACACCTGTCAGGTGGATGGATTATGTTGGCAAAGGAGAAATTCTCACTAACAGATGTAAACACATGTGTGCACAAAATGTGAGATAAATAAGCTATTTGTGTATATGTAAAATGTCTGGGATCTTTTATTTCAGCTCATGAAACATGGGACCAACACTTTGCATGTTGCGTTTATATTTTTGTTCCGTGTATATCAGAAATGTTGTAATGGAATTATAGTCAAACTACGATATTGCCATATAATTACAAATACATTTTATACAGGTTTTATACACTTTCTGTATAAACAGCCTCTATGTAAACAGACCACACATGTTCTTGGAAAGATGTGAGTCCTATTATTTAATACAATATCAGTACTTGTTGCATTTACAAATGGTCTAAATCCTACCATCAACTGATTTGAAATAGTGTACGGCTGTGGATTGACGGCATTGCTTGAATGGAATATTTGCATATTGGCAGTTCATTATAAAAATGTATGGAATCATTCCTCTAAAACTGTCTGGCTAGTTAGCTAACACACAGAAAATGCAGAAAAATTCTTCATATTCCTTGTTTTAAACAACATCTTATCACAGCACCGTCAAACCATGTTTGACCAACTCCCTGACCAACATGGCTGGCCTTGAGAGAAATATAAGAGGGTTCATGCCCACTCTAGCATAGGGCTGTTACGGTGACCGTATTACCGCCACACCGGTTCATGTTACGGCTCATGTTACGCAACATTTCTATAGGCTATGCATTTGCGTGAGAAAACAGAGTGATGGCCTCTTTTAAAAAGAGGAGAATCCCATCAGCTTTCTATAGGCTAGGCCTACTATATTTATACATTTATTTATACCAGGCTGGCATGAAAATTAACCACGGGAAAAGTGTCCTCCATTCGCTATTTAAGTGCATAGACGACATGTATTATTTCCCCCTGCCCCTGTTTCGAGACAGTTGCATGATAATGGTCCATTCTAAATCATAACAAATTTCACACATATGATTTAGCATATGTAAAGACAAGATTAAATCAAGAATAGTCTTATGGCTGACAATATTAGCCTATCACTTGTGAATGCTGCCCAGCTTTTGTGCAGTATTGCTTTTTCCAATCATAGTTGCACACCTCATGTAGCCTAGCCCATAGGCTAATATGTTTGTATCACAACTAAAGTGGCCAAACAACTTCTTAAAATTAAGCACATGAATCCGCTTTTCAACGGGTGTGGAGCCTAACTGGCATACATAAGCAGCGTGTGAGTTTCACATTTTGGGAAGATTATTTTCACCATAAAAAATGCACCTTTTATAATAAAAGCATTACATGCATAATTACATTCGCGGTCATTTTTGAGAATGGTGTTTTCCCGCTAATTGATTTAGAAACATTTGCGTTTACAGTCTACTGCCGTATGCGCAATGATGCGTTTATAATGTGAAGAAACAGCCCAATAGTTTATTAACATTTTAAGATAAATGTTCTGATTGATTGCATCAGCCTCATTACTTAAAGAAAATGTTGATACTAGTAGTTGTATTAATTTGCAATTTATTGCATCCCACAACTGTCCCAGACGGTTTGAAATATTTATTTATCGCAAAAATAGAATAGGTAAACTTTTGTACTATGTGGGATAGTAGATTGACATAGGCTAATGCTTTTGCTGCTCGTTAGTCCTACTCATCTTGTTGGCTGACAAAAAGTTAATGTGGACAGTTCTTTCAATATCTTCAATATGCGCCTCGGAATTGGAGAAGGACGCACGCAGTTGCGTCCCCGATGTGTCTGTCTTCACTTGTAGCCTGTGAGAGAAACCTAATTATGTAATGGGCATTGGCTAATAAGAATTGAGCTACCTGAGAGAGCCATGTGAGTGAGATATGCTTCGGAGCACGCAGATGGGAGAAGGAAATTATTATTATTATTATATTCAGGGCACAATGGCCACTGGCCACAAAAGGCATGGATTTTTTTAGGGGGCATTACGGCCACACAAAGTGGATGCCGCCAGTAAATTGGAGGCATTATCAAGTGCTTGTCAAATTGTGAATGAGAGACTATTGGAGTGTGTACAGCCTGCACAAAAAAACTCAGCAGAGCCCATGCCTTTCATGTAACTTTTTTCAAATCATCATTAGAGTCGCACGTTGCAGCCTTAGAATGTATTAAAAATTGTTTGGAGAAAATATCCTTTCTATTTTATTCAGCTTTGTTTAATTGTATTCTTCATACTATAAAATTATTTAAAAATAATTCCACGGAATTCTAAGAAAACCTTGTCTGTTAAATTAATTTGGCCTAGCCAGATCAGGGCCTAACATAAGGGCAACTCAGAGTATGCTATTCTGTACTTCTGAAATAGACATTTTCTTCATGTCATGTTTCTTTAGAAATAAATCATGGATTTATTGTGATGGTGTGGGCTATATATATTAGATGGATTTATTAGACTTCAACCTGCAGGAAGGATGCTAGAGGGAGTGCAACACCCCAGACACAATGAGCATTAGCTGTCTGTTTAAAGAAAAACTGACTGTGACGCGCTGTTGTATTTACAACAAAAATCTTGTGTTCCTATGTGTGAGTCTAGAATGGAATCTTACTGTCATTAAATATAATGGAGCTTATCGGAGATATTCAACTTCCTGATGAATATAGATAGGGTAATTCTCAAGGAAACCACTTTGTCACCAACAGTGGTCTGTATTCATGTGTATTTAATCATTTTCCTATAATTGGCAAGAGGCTGAATGTTTCTCGCTGGAGAAAGCATCTGAGTGTATGCTCTGTCTCTCTGTGTAGCTCATCTATTTGATGCTGTCTGATCAAAAAGAGTATGACATTGTTGCCAGCCGTAGCATAGAATGCAAAGCCAGACAGTATTTGGCCTCCCTACAATAATAGCCAATCAGCGTTGAGCTGAACTGAGTGAGCTCAACTGTGAATGTTCCTGGCACACCAAAAGAAAAGTGTCAAGTGAAACTGGTTTGGATTTGGCTTCACACCAATCACATCACATCAAAATCAAAACTTAATTGACAGAAAACTTGAATTATTGCTTCTTGTTGTGTTGTCCACCGATGCCTAGCTAGCTAGCTAAAATTGGCCCTTTCCTAAATTTGCCATGGGTGGAGATAGGGATTTGGACTTATGTTTTGACTTAATTCTCCGTACTGGCCAATGATTATAACGATGATTTTGATACAACCAGAAATTCATACATTGTGCACCTGGCCAGAGAGGATGGAAGTTCAATATGTAGTTTAATACGTAGCTAGATGTAGGATAGTGAGCAAGCATTTTAGCTAAGTAAATCAAATCAAATCAAAATCAAATTGTATTGGTTACATACACATGGTTAGCAGATGTTAATTCGAGTGTAGCGAAATGCTTGTACTTCTAGTTCCGACAATGCAGTAATATCTAACAATTCCCCAACAACTACCGAATACACACAAATCTAGGGGTGAATGAGAATATGTCCATAGAAGAATATGTCCATATAAGTATATGGATAAGCAATGGCCAAGCGGCATAGGCAAGGTGCAATATAGATGGTATAAAATACAGTATATACATGTTATATGAGTAATGTAAGATATGTAAACATTATTTAAAGTGGCATTTTTTAAAGTGACTAGTGATCCATTCATTGAAGTGCCCAGTGATTGGGTCTCCATGTAGGCAGCGGCCTCTCTGAGTTAGTGATTGCTATTTAGCAGTCTGATGGCCTTGAGATAGAAGCCGTTTTTCAATCTCTCGATCCCAGCTTTGATACACCAGTACTGACCTCGCCTTCTGGATGATAATGGTGTGAACAGGCAGTGGCTCGGGTGGTTGTTGTCCTTGATGATCTTTATGGCCTTCCTGTGACATCGGGTGCTGTAGTTGTCATGGAGGGTAGGTAGTTTGGTAGGATGCAGCTAGGGATGCCGTCTGGTAGCCTATGACAACAAAAAATAAAAGCGTGTACTCTATTACAGTCATAGAACGTTTATTCAACATGAAAGAGAGGAGGATGGCATTGGTGTGAGTAGGGTGAGTCAACATGTGTTTTCTACTTGCACACACACACGCACACACAGAAATCCGTACCATGGACAGCCACAATATATTTAGCTTACATTGATTGGACTAAATTGTTTTTGGTGTCTTTTAGTTGTCACTGTATTTGTCTAAGCATACAGTAGGTGATTTGATGATGTTGAAATATTGAAGTTGAAATGGTGCTAGAATAGTGGAAGTAGCTCCTGTTTTCTTTGCGACTTGTGGTTCTAAATCAATAGTTGTTAAGTAGTCCAAAAATTTGGGAAACTTTAAACTTACTTGACCATGTTGTAGGTTGTGTAACTGTTTGTTACATGCAATATGCTTTGTGGACTTCACCGGACAGAGGTTGCTCTCCGGTTTTGTGAGGAAACAAAGGTTATGGCTGAATTTATTCTGTGTTTTCTTATTGTCTTGGCCTTATGCCTAAATATCACAGTGGCAAGGCATATTAACTAACAGGTTATAGGGCAAACAATGCAATGAATGGTGGCGTGCTGCAGAGATGATTGTCTTTCTGGAATGTTCTCACATCTCCACAGAGGAACTCTGGAGCTCTGTCAGAGTGACCATCGGTTTCCTGACCAAGGCCCTTCTCCCCCGATTGCTAATTTTGGCCGGTGGCCAGCTCTAGGAAGAGTCTTGGTGGTTCCAAACTTCATCCATTTAAGAATGATGGAGGCCTCTGTGTTCTTGGGGACCTTCAATGCTGCAGACATTTTTTGGTACCCTTCCCCAGATCTGTGCCTCAACACAATCATGGCTTGATTTTTGCTCTGACATGCACTGTAAACTTTGGGACCTTATATAGACAGGTGTGTGCCTTTCCATATCATGTCCAATCAATTGAATTTACCACAGGTGAACTCCAATCAAGTTGTAGAAACTTGATTGGATGATCAGGGATGATACATGGAAACAGGATGCACCTGAGCTCAATTTCGAGTCTCATAGCAAATGGTATGAATATTTGTTTTTTATATTTAATACATTTGTAAAGATTTTTAAAAACTTGTTTCACATTGTCAGTATGGGTATTGCGTGTAGATTCATGAGGAAAAACATTTATTTAATCCATTTTAAAATAAGGCTCTAACGTAACAAAATGTGTCAAAAGTAAAGGGGTCTGAATACTTTCCAAATGCACTGTACATACATACAAAAGTATGTGGACACCCAATCAAATGAATGGATTTGGCTATTTCAGCCACACCCGTTACTGGCAGGTTTATAAAATCGAGCACACAGCCATGCAATCTTCATAGACAAACATTGGCAGTAGAATGGCCTTACTGAAGAGCTCAGTGACTTTCAACGAGGCACTGTCATAGGATGCCACTTTTCCAACAAGTCAGTTCATCAAAGAATGGCAGTCCGATGGACGAATCTGGGTTTGGCGGGTGCCAGGGGAACACTACCTGCTCGAATGCATAGTGCCAACTGTAAAGTTTGGTGAAGAAGGAATAATGGTCTGGGTCTGTTTTTCATGGTTCAGGCTAGGCCCCTTAGTTCCAGTGAAGGGAAATCTTAAAACTTTTAGCATACAATGACATTCTAGAAGATTCTTTGCTTCCAATTTTGTGGCAACAGTTTGGGGAAGGCCCTTTCCTGTTTCAGCATGACAATGCCCCCTTGCACAAAGCAAGGTCCATACAGAAACGTTTTGTCGCGATCGGTGGCATGAATTTGAATGCCGACTGCGAGCCAGGCCTAATCGCCCAACATCAGTGCCCAACCTCACTAATTATTTTGTGGCTGAATGGAAGCAAGTCCATGCAGCAATGTTCCAACATCTAGTGGAAAGCCTTCCCAGAAAAGTGGAGGCTGTTAAAAGGGGTGACCAACTCCATATTAATGCCCATTATTTTGGAATGAGATGTTCGATGAGCAGGTGTCCACATACTTTTAGTCTTTTAGTGTATTAGGGGAGCCTTACTATAAATAAACCACTTGTTACCACACGTTGCCCTAATATGATGGTTTACATTGCCATATCAGCATGACTTGTCAGGCGGCTCTAGCTGGATGGATGCTAAATGTTTGCGTGTTTTATATGGTTGGTCTGTCTGGTTGTAGCTACGTTACTGCAGGAACACTGCAGAAGTGGACAAAGGGCAGTGTCCTTTCTCCTGGTCCAGTGGACACTGGCAAGGCAAGCCTGAGCATGCAGACTTAATGAGATCAGTGAGGCGAGTCAGGCAGCCAGGAGCAAACATATGATATCCTTTCACTCACATGGATCCAATAAGCGCCCTCATACGTATCTGTGCTGCCAACCCTGACCATGCAACCAGTCTTTGTTTTACATCGCAACAACTGTTTACAGACTGAAATGTACATTTTTTTTTGTTGCTGTCAATTTCAGCGGTTGCCTTGGACACATGACGCATCTCTAGGCATTTCCTTGTAACCATGGAGCTGGGAGTTGACAGGGCCTTCCCAGCATACGTCTCTCCGCTGGAGTCCAAGGGCTGCAGTGGGCGACAGAAGAACCGGATTCCAGAGTTTATCCAGAGGAGTGGGACAGGCAGCACAACAACCCAACATTCCAAAGACAAAGGCGAGGAGAGGAGGAAAGGGGACAGCGGTGGTCCCAGGAAGAATGCTGACATGGCACCCACCTCCGGGTATATGAGTGACAGGAGGCAGTACTCTATAAGGACCCCGGTGGCCACCACCACGGAGCAGCAGCAGGCCTCCATCCTAAACAAGGAGCACCCAGAACACGTGAGATGGGAGTGTATATGCTTTGTAACAAATGCATTGACTGCTACAATTGTATGACTTCTGAGAAGTATAAAGAACACGTTAAATTTAGGTGACCTGATGTTTTATATTTTTTGCTTTGAAACTAATTCTACTAATTCTACTATACAAATAATAACAATGAATACTACAGTGTATGTTAGCTGTACCTACTCCTACTCTATACCTCACCATAGGAGCGACAGTGGGAAGGTAGCAGTAATGAAGCAGACCATCAACAGGAGTCCCCAGACAACCTCAACCCCTCTCAGGCTGACATCTCGCCCTGCTCAGCTTCCAAAGAGGACCTCAACACCTCCCTGGGGATGTCAGACCTCAGGACCAGGTTGTCACACGAAGAACCCACCTTCAGGTCATTATACCTGGGCAGCAGGCCCGGCCGACACAGCCCCTCCAGCCGACCCCTGGAGGTCCATAGCTTCTCTACTCCACTCAGACCCAAGTGGACCTCCACTCTGCTATCCTCCCTCTCGCCTTCCTACATCTCCCATTTGCGCCCCTCCAGACAGAGACGGACAGAGCTGAGAATGGTTGCAGGTGAAGTTTATCAATCACGTGAAGAGGGAGGGGAAACGTATCTAAACGTAGGCCCTTCAGTGGGCGACCCCAAGGGTCGCTCCAACCCTGCGCTCCACACCATGTCCCCCCACCAGGCCAACTACTGGCCCTATGCCATTTCCAGCTCCCTGCCCCACTCCCCAGACCGACACTCTTCGAGCTGGGACCCTGATAAGGAGTATCAGACCCTCCTGGACTACACCTACCCCATGAGGCCAAGTAAGGGGGTGGGTGGATGGGATACCTCAGAGCTCGGGGGTGGGTCTCTCATTCAGACAGACCCAGGCCTCCTGGATTCGGGGATAGAACTGGACCGTCTTTGCAGCTCCATCAGCCTATCAGCTTTGGACTTTTCCCTAAGTGTCACGGCAGGGGTGGGCACTAGTAGGGCCAGGGAGATGGGGATGCTGGGTATAGGTCAGAGGTCATCTGAGCTGCGTGGGTTCTCACACTCCAAGTCCTCAGATGGTCGCCTCTCCACTAGCCCCTTCTTCTCAGCAGACCCTATTGGTCTATCAGTAGAGAGTCTGGACTATAGTGGAAGTGGTGGTGGTCTGAACCATTCACATTGTAGCGGGGGAGGTCACTACCGCCAACATGGCAGCTCCTCCTCCTCTTCCACCACGTTCATCCGCAGAACCAGTGTCCTTCCCCGGCCAGGGTACCTCGGAGAGTGGGATTGGGACGAGGAGTTCTGGCCTCTCCCGGAGCAGCTGGAGGAGCTCCAGGGTTTGTCCCAGCAGGTCAGGGAGGTGACAGCCCAACTCAGCCAGTCTGTCACAGCCTATTGGGACTCCCTGGAGAGGGTGAACACCTCCGTCCAGTCCTGCATGACCATGGCAGAGAAACAGGAGGCAGAGGAGGAGAGAGAAGAACAGGAGCAGAATAAGGAGGAAGAAAGGGAGGAAGAGAAGGAGAAAGAGGAAGAGTCCATTTCTGAAGCACTTCAACACTTCAATAAAGGTATGTGTTGGTGGCAGCATTTTAGTAGGCTCTATTATTCTATGGTATTTTATAGTATTTGCAATAGTTTTTAATTTAGCACGTGTTTGACTTCAAATACTTTCCGCCTTTGAAGCGAGCAATTGTGGGGAGTCCTTCCAGGCAGCCAGAGGCCCTGGTTTTAGGATGGAGGCTGGGGTAGTAAGCAGGGGAGTGAGAATGGCCAGTCTGAGGGAGGCGGCAGGCATGGTGGGTGGACTAACCCTGCCTGAGTTCCAGACGGGGAGCCAGGGGGAGCAGGAGCAAAGGGAGTCCCTCATGCAGCACATCCAGGTTAGGACAGAGAGCTACTGTAAGATGATCACTGTATTTTGTGGAATATAATGACAAGCATGTGCCACTTCCACCAATACAATGCAGCGTAATGCAATATGATACACCGCACAATGAAATACAATACACATTACACAATCAATGCAAGGTGTTGATAATGGAATATTGCATAATACATGTACAGTACATAGGTCTCATCTATCTTAAAGGTGCTACACACAGGATATATATATTTTTTTGTTTCATTGCCAATTTTGTAATTTCAGAAAATGTCCATAATACATTGAGTGTACAAAACATCAGGAACGCCTCAATATTGAGTTAAATTTCCCAGAACAGCCTCAATTTGTCGGGGCATGGACTCTACAAGGTGTCGAAAGCATTCCACAGTTGGCTGGATTTCCTTTGGGTGGTGGACCATTCTTGATACACACGGGAAAAGCCCAGAAGTGTTACAGTTCTTGACACAAACCGGTGCGCCTGGCACATACTACCATACCCCGTTCAAAGACACTTCAATCTTTTGTCTTGCCCATTCACCCTCTGAATGGCACACAATACACAATCTATGTCTCAATTGCCCCAAGGCTTAAAACTCATTTTTTAACCCGTCTTCTCCCCCTTCATCTACACTGATTGAAGTGGATTTAACAGGTGCCGTCAATAAAGGATTATGGCTTTCACCTGGATTCACCTGGTCAGTCTATATCATGGAAAGAGCAGGTGTTCCTAATGTTTTGTACACTCTGTATATGGCGCTAATAGTGGAATGATGGTGTTTCACAGTATTCATGTGATTGGCTGTGATATTTGCAAAAATTCTACACTGTTTACCTTTATGTGAGAACTAGCGCTGGGTAGTGTAGGGAGTCATTGTACCATCTAAATCACTGTGAAACATATTTTCAATAAGAAAAAATATTCTTACTTCCGGGTTTTAGTTCACCAGCTTCAAACGGCTGTAAAAACAATATTTTTGGTGGCTGAAAATATTTTTCTCAGCGATTTAGATGGTACAATGATTCCCTACACTATCCAGTACTTGTTTTCTCACATAAACTAAAACAAACTGAAGCACAGCCACAAAGTCAGAACAGCTGCCGCTTCGATGGGAGAAATCAACCTGCGAATATCACAGCCAATCACAACACTGGCGGTTAAGTAATACTGTGAAACACTATCATTCCACTATTACGACCAATATATTATGGACATTTTCTGAAATTACAATGCACAAATTCAACAATAACACACATCCTATGTGTAGCACCTTTAAATACTACTAAATGCAAATCCACGAACAAGCTGTTGTGGGGCAATTTGATATTAATTCTGTGACTTGCGACCTGTTTACCCATCAGACCTTCTGTTCTAACCTGGAGGAGCTCATCCAATGGCTGTACACGGTGGTGGAGAGGATGGAGGTGCTGGAGCCGCCCACTGTGGAAATCAAGAGTGTCAAGTCATCCCTGGCGGATTATAAGGTCAGTGGTGCACATACACAGATACTTTAAATTGTCATATAAATCAATTCTATATTTAATTCTTCGGGTGTACACTATGCACCAAGATTTATATCTTGGGAAAATGGATTAATCAACCCACTCTGCCCCCTTTTCCCTCTCTCTCTCTCTCTCTCTTTCTCTCTCTCTCTTTCTCTCTCTCTCTCTCTCTCTCTCTCTCTTAATATCTCTATATGCCTCTTTCTCCCCACTACCTCTGTTTTTCCCTTTGTCTTCTTCACCCCATCTCACTCTCTCCTTCCCCCTCGCTTTCTCCCTCCACAGAGGTTTCAGACAGAAGTGAACGCCCACCAGCCCCTGACCACCTCTATTCTGCAAACTGGAGGGCTTCTCCTGGGTTGTTTGACCTCCACTTCTCCCGGTGACCCTTCCATCACTGACAAGTTACTCTTTGCCTGCAGCTATTTAATTTATACCTACTGTATCTCAGGTGTCACCCACCACCTGATAATTAGGACAGGTTTAGAAATGAGTCTGTCTTCACACAGGAATGATCCTGCTCTCAACTCAAGCGGATCAGCCTATCAGACTTCTTCTTAGTAAAGGGTGTGGAAGTGTTTAACCGAAAGACGATGAGGCCAACACACCACCCTAACCTATTTCCCTTTGTGAATTCTGAAATACACTTGTGCTCCTTTACTAACGGAAGCGTAAAATGAATTGCATGACACAGCAACAACATCTGAGACTATTGAAGTGGGCGCTGCCTGTGTTTTAAAGGGCTCCAAATGACAAATGACAAATGAGTTTACTTGTTTGTGTGAAGGCTACCTTGATCAAAGGGTAGAATTTATTGTCTGCTAACAGTAGTGAGCTTGACTATTTGTTTCAGGTCCCATATAGTTAAATTCAACATCTAACACTGGCATACTGTAGATTTGTTCTGGTGGTCAGGAGTAATTCTATACCCACAGTCCTCTCCTCTGACAGAAGCAGGAAACGCTGTGTGAGGAGAATGCGGCCATGCATGACTAAGAGTTTTGGGGCTCTGTTTTCTTCTCTTTATCTTATTCCAAGTTGTTACATGTCAAAGGCAAACAAGAAGGAATCTTAATGGGTTGAATGTGAAATGTACCACTACAGTTTCCCATTTATCTTCTGTTTTCTATACTCATCTCTATACCACTCTCTCATCTCTCTCCCCCCTGTCTCTCTTCCTCTTCTTATGTCCCCCAGTTCTGAAAGAGACCCTCTGTCTTATTGAGAGGCAGTCCAAGGCGCTGGAGACCCACTCAGAGCACCTCTTCTCCTCTATTATCTCGGTCATGGACAGACTGCCCCAGCCCAGGGAACCCAGTGGGAGAGAGGAGACCCAGGCAGGAGACCCGGATGGGATGGCGGTCCAGAGGACCGCTCAGTGAAGGTTACATTCGAGGCATGGATAGTATGTTTCTACGGTTATGTAGAGATTGGGATATGATTACTCTATAGCACCCTCTAGTGACATGTTATCAGGTTTATTATTTATCATCAGAAGTCAGTTTTCTCCTATTCTCTTTCAGTAATGAAGAATGAGTGTGGATTGGTGGAGCAGGCTTGATGAGGGGGAGGAGCTTCTTCACTTTGACTTGCCTTAAAGGATTGGTTCACATTTTTTTTCACCAAATGTTAACATTTTTATGTCAATGGTATGTTTTGAGAAACTTAGACCACTCGCAATAGACTTCCTTATTGCTTGTCCTGCAGTGTGGGGGCTATGGAAAAACATTAACAAAGGCTGGTAGGGGATACTGCTCGAGTCGCACAAACTGGAATAATATAATGGTTCAGATAAAGTTCAGAATTACATCATTTCATGTGTACAACATCTAATGACCTGTATCACTAAAATAATGTATTTGGGTGTTTTTGGAGCCTTTGTTTGTGTTTTTCCACAGCCCCCATACTGCAGAGCATGCAATAAGGAAGTCTATTGCGGGTGGTCTAAGTTTCTCAAAACCAAGTGAAATCGCCCAAAAAATGTCTGTACCCTTCATGCATGCAATTTATATCACAAATAGACATTTGGTTAAAAAATTGTGGAACGATCCTTGCTGTGTTGAAAAGAGACCGCTTGACCGTTGTCATGCTATTGATTCATAATTTTGTTAAGTGCTTTTTAAATTTACAGTGCCTTCAGAAAGAATTCTCATCCCTTGACCTTTTTTTATTTTAATTTTACCCCTTTTTCTCCCCAATTGTTGTAGTAGCTACTATCTTGTATCATCGCTACAACTCCCGTACGTGCTCGGGAGAGACGAACGCCACAGGAGTCGCTGGTGCGCGATGAGACAAGGACATCCCTACCGGCCAAGCCCTCCCTAACCCGGACGACGCTTTGCCAATTGTGCGACCTCCCGGTCGCGGACAGTTACGACAGAGCCTGGGCGCGAACCCAGGGACTCTGATGGCACAGCTGGCGCTGCAGTATAGCGCCCTTAACCACTGCGCCACCTGGGAGGCCCTACTTTTCCACATTTTGTTGCTACAGCCTGATTTGAAAATGTATTAAATTGACATTTAAATTGATCAGTGTCACTGATCTACACACGATACCTCACAATGTGAAAGTGAAATTATGTTTTCAGACATTTTTACAGATGAATTAAAACTGAAAAGCTAGGGCCTCCCAAGCGGCGCAGCGATCTAAGGCACTGCATCGAAGTGCTTGAGGCATCACTACAGACCCGGGTTCGGTTGTGTCGCAGCCGGACGCAACCGGGAGACCCATGAAGCGGTACACAATTGGCCCAGCGTTGTCCGGGTTAGGGGAGGGATTTGCTGGCCATGATGTCCTTGTCCCAATGTGCTCTAGTGTTCACACTGACTTCGGTCGCCAGTTAGTTGTACGGTGTTTCCTCTGACACATTGGTGCAGCTGGAGTTGCAGCGCTGGAAAAGACTGTAACTACCAATTTGATATCATGAAATTGGGGATAAAAGCTGAAAAAGTATTCAACCTCTGTGTTATGACAAGCCTAAATAAGTTTAGGAGTAAAGATTTGCTTAACAAATACAATGCCCAGGGTCCATGAGGAGATGAACTGCAGTACTTAATGCAGCTGGTGGCCACATCCAGGTACTGATGTTTGATTTTGACCCCGCCTTTGTTCAGGGACACATTATTCCATTTTTGTTAGTCACATGTCTGTGGAACTTGTTCAGTTTATATCTCAGTTGTTGAATCTTATGTTCATACAAATATTTACACATGTTAAGTTTGCTGAAAATCAATGCAGTTGACAGTGAGAGGACATGTCTTTTTTTGCTGAGTTGATGTGCATTCAAATTGCCGTCTATAAAAAAATGCAATTGTGTTCGTTTTCCGTAGCTTAAGCCTGCCCATACCATAACCCCACTGCCACCATGGGGCACTCTGTTCACAATGTTGACATCAGCAAACTGCTTGCCCACACGACGCCACACACGGTCTGTGGTTGTGAGGCCAGTTGGATTTTCTGCCAAATTCTCTAAAACTATGTTGTAGATGGCTCATGGTAGAGAAATTAACATTCACTGCTCTGGCAACAACTCTGGTGGACATTCCTGCAGTCAGCATGCCAATTACATGCTCCCTCAAAACTTGAGACATCTGTGGCATTGTGTTGTGTGACAAAAGTGCACATTTTAGAGTGGCCTTGTCCCCAGCACAAGGTGCACCTGTGTAATTATCATGCTGTTTAATCAGCATAATACATATCTAATCAAGGTACAGAACATGACCAAAAGTATGTGGGGACACCTGCTCGTTGAACCTCTCATTCCAAAATCATGGGCATTAATATGGAGTTGCTCCCTCCTTTGCTGCTATAACAGTCTCCATTCTTCTGGGAAGGCTTTTCACTAGATGTTAGAACATTGCTGCAGGGAATTGCATCCATTCAGCCACAAGAGCATTAGTGAGGTAGAACACTTGATGTTGGGCAATTAGGCCTGGTTCCCAATCGGTGGGCCAATTCATCTAAAAGGGTTGAGCTCAGGGCTTTGTGCAGGCAGTCAAGTTCTTTCACACCGATCTCGACAAATCATTTCTGTATGGACCTCGCTTTGAGCACTGGGGCATTGTCATGCTGAAACAGCAAAGGGCCTTCTCCAAACTGTTGCCACAAAGTTGGAAGCACAGAATCGTCTGGAATATCATTGTATGCTGTAGCGTAAGATTTCCCTTCACTGGAACTAAGGGACCTAGTCTAAATCATGAAAAAAAGCTCCAGACTATTATTTCTCCTCCACCAGACTTTACAGTTGGCACTATGCATTCGGGCAGGTAGTGTTCTCCTGGCATCCACCAAAGCCAGATTCATCCATCGGACTACCAGATGGTGAAGCGTTATTCATCACTCCAAATTAGAATGTGGTCTGCACTACACATCATTGTAGATTTGTAATGTAGGATGTTGGACCATTCAGTGGCCTTAGGGCTGCAGGTAGCCTAGCAGTTAGCACTTTGGGCCAGAACATGGAAATCCTGGATGAAAAGTGCATTAAGAAATACAGTACTTGTACCTAAAGCCTTTAATGTGCAACATGTTTTTAACAAGTGTCTTTGTTACTGTAGTAATCAATTGTGAATGTTATGAGGGTAATGTACACTTCGAATTAGAACTTTTAAACACCCTGGAAAACTTTAATTTCCACGATTGGAATCCTCATTCACAGATTAAACCTGGTGAAAACTACACTACTTGTTCCTACTGAGTAAACCTCATACTGTATGGCCACTTGATTTTTATGTACAATCAGTGTAGAGCTCAAGTGTTATTAACTAGAATGTGTCTGAATTTAGCAGTTGGTGTACTGTGGGGACTCCAGGGGAGAACTCGTGAGAATGGGATGCATGGGAATTTTGTTCTGACCTTCTGTAGTTAGCATTCTGTGGTAAAGTCAATCTGACATACAACAGACCACCGTGCTATTGCACAAATCTAGCTAGACACATCTATCCATATAGCGAACACACGTCAAACTAGGTAAACAGTGCTAGAGAAACAGTGCTACAGTTTTAAAACTGTATTCAGTAGCCTTTATTATGAAAAAAGAACATAGTGTTTTATATATGCAATTCTGTACTGAGATATCCCACAGGTAATGGACAATTTGCATACACAGTCTAAGTTACTGGTACAATATATTTGCCATATAAATGTAGAATAAATTATTAAAAACAAGATGTTCCTACATATCCACCAAGAATCGCAAACAGATTATTCCGTATCATACAGTCTGGAAGTACAACATTTATTTATTTTTCAGTTTAAATGTGACATGTTGAGACAAATTTTAATGCAGAGATTAAGTCAAGACTACTCCGATAATGTATTGAAGTCTACAGAACTAGCAAATCAGATCTTACATATATACACACACACATACACACACAATGTATATGTACATATTTTTCAATATACTTTTTTTGCAAGACAGTGAGACACTGTTGTGCAGTTGGCTGACCGCATATTGGCGAATAAACGCCTTCGAAAGGGACAGAGATCTACACTTGCTGATACAAACAGCAAAATAACCGAAAAGAAAAGGAGGGGGACAGAAGAACAAAACATAATTTGACTATAGACCAACCCTGCAGTAGGAATGCAGTGAGATAGACACGCACACATTATTCTCATTAACCTTCACACAGATGGGGGTGGGGGTTCAAATGAAATCCATTGTTTCTGATGAGGTTCGGGTAAGGGTGGGGGGGGGGTAAAGCCACTCCAGGAGGGGGCCAGGGGAGGTCCAGTGAGCGGCTGACCATCTGACTGCTAACAGACAGCCTGGAAAGTACTACTAATCATCAACTACCAGGGCATAAAGGGAGGGTGATAACCATACATTTTTGTTGGTAGTACAGCTACAGTACAAATTAGGGCAACTTAATTTTGTTTTCGCTCTCACACTCTCGCTCAGTTACTGTTAAGCTGGGTGGGTGAGGCATGGTGGAGAATGGGGCCAGGTGGAGGGGGGCCAGGTGGAGGTGAGGGTAGAGGTGTTGGTGGGGGTTCTCCCTCTCAGCAGCAGCCCCCCGAGGCAGGTTTGACAGGCGTACTGTCGATCTTGACATTGGACCTCTCGTTGCCTCCGGTCGTAGCCCCAGGGCCCATCCTCTTCTTTATCTCAGCAGCCATGGTCATGAAGGCCTGCTCCACATTGGTGGCATTCTTGGCACTCGTTTCCAAGAACGGGATGCCCAGGGAGTCTGCAAACTCCTGCAAAGAATGGAATGGAGAGACTGGGTTAGAGGAGCTGCTGCATTCGTGACAGTACTGTACACTATTACTATTTTACTACTGGGTTGCAGACAAAGAACCGATTGTGTCCAGAAACATTTGGTTTGTTTGGGGGCCTCAACAAAATATCAAATTTGAAAGTTTGGAAACCACAGCTGTAGACTATTGTTTCAAATAGTTACAGTGCCTTGCGAAAGTATTCGGCCCCCTTGAACTTTGCGACCTTTTGCCACATTTCATAAACATAACATAAAGATATAAAACTGTATTTTTTTGTGAAGAATCAACAACAAGTGGGACACAATCATGAAGTGGAACGACATTTATTGGATATTTCAAACTTTTTTAACAAATCAAAAACTGAAAAATTGGGCGTGCAAAATTATTCAGCCCCCTTAAGTTAATACTTTGTAGCGCCACCTTTTTATTTTTATTTATTTTTTTATATATTTTTTATTTCACCTTTATTTAACCAGGTAGGCAAGTTGAGAACAAGTTCTCATTTGCAACTGCGACCTGGCCAAGATAAAGCATAGAAGTGTGAGCAGACAACAAAGAGTTACACATGGAGTAAACAATTAACAAGTCAATAACACAGTAGAAACCAAAGGGGGAGTCTATATACAATGTGTGCAAAAGGCATGAGGAGGTAGGCAAATAATTACAATTTTGCAGATTGACACTGGAGTGATGAATGATCAGATGGTCATGTACAGGTAGAGATATTGGTGTGCAAAAGAGCAGAAAAGTAAATAAATAAAAACAGTATGGGGATGAGGTAGGTGAAAAAGGGTGGGCTATTTACCAATAGACTATGTACAGCTGCAGCGATCGGTTAGCTGCTCAGATAGCTGATGTTTGAAGTTGGTGAGGGAGATAAAAGTCTCCAACTTCAGCGATTTTTGCAATTCGTTCCAGTCACAGGCAGCAGAGTACTGGAACAAAAGGCGGCCAAATGAGGTGTTGGCTTTAGGGATGATCGGTGAGATACACCTGCTGGAGCGCGTGCTACGGATGGGTGTTGCCATCGTGACCAGTGAGCTGAGATAAGGCGGAGCTTTACCTAGCATGGACTTGTAGATGACCTGGAGCCAGTGGGTCTGGCGACGAATATGTAGCGAGGGCCAGCCGTGGTGGGTGGTATAAGGTGCTTTAGTGACAAAACGGATGGCACTGTGATAGACTGCATCCAGTTTGCTGAGTAGAGTGTTGGAAGCCATTTTGTAGATGACATCGCCGAAGTCGAGGATCGGTAGGATAGTCAGTTTTACTAGGGTAAGCTTGGCGGCATGAGTGAAGGAGGCTTTGTTGCGGAATAGAAAGCCGACTCTTGATTTGATTTTCGATTGGAGATGTTTGATATGAGTCTGGAAGGAGAGTTTGCAGTCTAGCCAGACACCTAGGTACTTATAGACGTCCACATATTCTAGGTCGGAACCATCCAGGGTGGTGATGCTAGTCGGGCATGCGGGTGCAGGCAGCGACCGGTTGAAAAGCATGCATTTGGTTTTACTAGCGTTTAAGAGCAGTTGGAGGCCACGGAAGGAGTGTTGTATGGCATTGAAGCTTGTTTGGAGGTTAGATAGCACAGTGTCCAAAGACGGGCCGAAAGTATATAGAATGGTGTCGTCTGCGTAGAGGTGGATCAGGGAATCGCCCGCAGTAAGAGCAACATCATTGATATACACAGAGAAAAGAGTCGGCCCGAGAATTGAACCCTGTGGCACCCCCATAGAGACTGCCAGAGGACCATACAGCATGCCCTCCGATTTGACGCACTGAACTCTGTCTGCAAAGTAATTGGTGAACCAGGCAAGGCAGTCATCCGAAAAACCGAGTCTCCTGAGTCTGCCTATAAGAATATGGTGATTGACAGAGTCGAAAGCCTTGGCAAGGTCGATGAAGACGGCTGCACAGTACTGTCTTTTATCGATGGCGGTTATGATATCGTTGAGTACCTTGAGTGTGGCTGAGGTGCACCCATGACCGGCTCGGAAACCAGACTGCACAGCGGAGAAGGTGCGGTGGGATTCGAGATGGTCAGTGACCTGTTTGTTGACTTGGCTTTCGAAGACCTTAGATAGGCAGGGCAGGATCGATATAGGTCTGTAACAGTTTGGGTCCAGGGTGTCTCCCCCTTTGAAGAGGGGGATGACTGCGGCAGCTTTCCAATCCTTGGGGATCTCAGACGATATGAAAGAGAGGTTGAACAGGCTGGTAATAGGGGTTGCGACAATGGTGGCAGATAGTTTCAGAAATAGAGGGTCCAGATTGTCAAGCCCAGCTGATTTGTACGGGTCCAGGTTTTGCAGCTCTTTCAGAACATCTGCTATCTGGATTTGGTTAAAGGAGAACCTGGAGAGGCTTGGGCGAGGAGCTGCGGGGGGGGCGGAGCTGTTGGCCGAGGTTGAAGTAGCCAGGCGGAAGGCATGGCCAGCCGTTGAGAAATGCTTATTGAAGTTTTTGATAATCATGGATTTATCAGTGGTGACCGTGTTACCTAGCCTCAGTGCAGTGGGCAGCTGGGAGGAGGTGCTCTTGTTCTCCATGGACTTCACGGTGTCCCAGAACTTTTTGGAGTTGGAGCTACAGGATGCAAACTTCTGCCTGAAGAAGCTGGCCTTAGCTTTCCTGACTGACTGCGTGTATTGGTTCCGGACTTCCCTGAACAGTTGCATATCACGGGGACTATTCGATGCTATTGCAGTCCGCCACAGGATGTTTTTGTGCTGGTCGAGGGCAGTCAGGTCTGGGGTGAACCAAGGGCTGTATCTGTTCTTAGTTCTGCATTTTTTGAACGGAGCATGCTTATCTAAAATGGTGAGGAAGTTACTTTTAAAGAATGACCAGGCATCCTCAACTGACGGGATGAGGTCAATGTCCTTCCAGGATACCCGGGCCAGGTCGATTAGAAAGGCCTGCTCACAGAAGTGTTTTAGGGAGCGTTTGACAGTGATGAGGGGTGGTCGTTTGACTGCGGCTCCGTAGCGGATACAGGCAATGAGGCAGTGATCGCTGAGATCCTGGTTGAAGACAGCGGAGGTGTATTTGGAGGGCCAGTTGGTCAGGATGACGTCTATGAGGGTGCCCTTGTTTACAGAGTTAGGGTTGTACCTGGTGGGTTCCTTGATGATTTGTGTGAGATTGAGGGCATCTAGCTTAGATTGTAGGACTGGCGGGGTGTTAAGCATATCCCAGTTTAGGTCACCTAACAGAACAAACTCTGAAGCTAGATGGGGGGCGATCAATTCACAAATGGTGTCCAGGGCACAGCTGGGAGCTGAGGGGGGTCGGTAGCAGGCGGCAACCGTGAGAGACTTATTTCTGGAGAGAGTAATTTTCAAAATTAGTAGTTCGAACTGTTTGGGTATGGACCTGGAAAGTATGACATTACTTTGCAGGCTCTCTCTGCAGTAAACTGCAACTCCTCCCCCTTTGGCAGTTCTATCTTGACGGAAGATGTTATAGTTGGGTATGGAAATCTCTGAATTTTTGGTGGCCTTCCTGAGCCAGGATTCAGACACAGCAAGGACATCAGGGTTAGCAGAGTGTGCTAAAGCAGTGAGTAAAACAAACTTAGGGAGGAGGCTTCTGATGTTGACATGCATGAAACCAAGGCTTTTTCGATCACAGAAGTCAACAAATGAGGGTGCCTGGGGACATGCAGGGCCTGGGTTTACCTCCACATCACCCGCGGAACAGAGAAGGAGTAGTATGAGGGTGCGGCTAAAGGCTATCAAAACTGGTCGCCTAGAGCGTTGGGGACAGAGAATAAGAGGAGCAGGTTTCTGGGCATGGTAGAATATATTCAGGGCATAATGCGCAGACAGGGGTATGGTGGGGTGCGGGTACAGCGGAGGTAAGCCCAGGCACTGGGTGATGATGAGAGAGGTTGTATCTCTGGACATGCTGGTAGTAATGGGTGAGGTCACCGCATGTGTGGGAGGTGGGACAAAGGAGTTATCAGGGGCATGAAGAGTGGAACTAGGGGCTCCATTGTGAACTAAAACAATGATAACTAACCTGAACAACAGTATACAAGGCATATTGACATTTGAGAGAGACATACAGCGAGGCATACAGTAATCACAGGTGTTGAATTGGGAAAGCTAGCTAAAACAGTAGGTGAGACAACAGCTAATCAGCTAGCACAACAACAGCAGGTAAAATGGCGTAGACTAGGCAACGGGGCCAACAGATAAAACAAACAAGCAGAATGGAGTACCGTGATTAATGGACAGTCCAGCGTGCATCAGCTATGTAGCCAAGAGATCAGTGTCCAGGGGGCAGCGGTGGATGGGGCAGGGAAGCCGGACTGGCGAGTGTTATCCAGGTAAAAAAAAAATAACAATGACTAAATAGCTTGTAGCTAGTTAGCTTCTGGAGGTTCTTGAGTGCGTTCTAAAAATAAAAAAAATAATAGCGATTCCGTATCACATTGGGTGAGGCAGGTTTCCGGAAGGTATAAACAAATTAAAAGTCAAAAGAGATAGAAAGTAAATATGGGTCCGGTGAGCGTTTGGGACGCGGCGATTCAGGCGGTTAGCAGGCCTGTGCTAACAAGCTAACAGTTTGTAGGCCCGGGATAGACAAGGTAGCAGTTAGCGGACCGGAGCTGGACAAGCTAGCAGTTAGCAGGCTGAATTAGCAAGCAGGGAGATAGCGAGGGCTAGAGAGTTAGCCTTTGGGGGACGTCGCGATGGGGTGAGTCTGTTTATTCCTCTTCATGCGATGACATCGGTAGACCGGTCGTGGGCCCGGTATTGTAGCTCAGGAGTATGCTACGGTGGTAGCACAGGTGCTACGGCCGGGCTAGCTTCAAGCTAAGTGGGTGGAAACGCTAGCCAGGAGTAATCCGGGGTTGCGGTTTAGCTAGATAGCTAGTTGCTGAAAAATCCAGCTGAAAGATGTTCCGTTTGCGGTGGGAATCCGGGGATGAAAAATAAATAGGTCCGTTATGCTCTGGTTAAAGTCGCGTTGTACGAACAGGCGAGAGCTTTCCGAACTACAGGTTAGCTGATGACCGGTTAGCTGAAGACCGCTAGCATACCCGCTGGTTAGCTGGCTAGCTTCAGTTGAGGGGTCCCGAAGTAAATATAAATACTTTAGGAAAAATAGCTACATTGGGTGAGTCGGGTTGCAGGAGAGTATTTGGAAGCTTAGGGTTTAGCAAAATGTTTTCAAAGAGATATGTGGAGAAAATATGTAAAAAACGAAAAAGAAACGATATATACAGGGACACGACAGGACAGGACGACCTACTGCTACGCCATCTTGGGCTCAGCTGTAAGTCGCTTGGGGTATGTCTATCTATTTTGCACATCGAGAGACTGACATTTTTTCCCATTCCTCCTTGCAAAACAGCTCGAGCTCAGTGAGGTTGGATGGAGAGCATTTGTGAACAGCAGTTTTCAGTTCTTTCCACAGATTCTCGATTGGATTCAGGTCTGGACTTTGACTTGGCCATTCTAACACCTGGATATGTTTATTTTTGAACCATTCCATTGTAGATTTTGCTTTATGTTTTGGATCATTGTCTTGTTGGAAGACAAATCTCCGTCCCAGTCTCAGGTCTTTTGCAGACTCCATCACGTTTTCTTCCAGAATGGTCCTGTATTTGGCTCCATCCATCTTCCCATCAATTTTAACCATCTTCCCTGTCCCTGCTGAAGAAAAGCAGGCCCAAACCATGATGCTGCCACCACCATGTTTGACAGTGGGGATAGGGTGTGTTCAGGGTGATGAGCTGTGTTGCTTTTACGCCAAACATAACGTTTTGCATTGTTGCCAAAAAGTTCAATTTTGGTTTCATCTGACCAGAGCACCTTCTTCCACATGTTTGGTGTGTCTCCCAGGTGGCTTGTGGCAAACTTTAAACAACACTTTTTATGGATATCTTTAAGAAATGGCTTTCTTCTTGCCACTCTTCCATAAAGGCCAGGTTTGTGCAATATACGACTGATTGTTGTCCTATGGACAGAGTCTCCGTAGATCTCTGCAGTTCATCCAGAGTGATCATGGGCCTCTTGGCTGCATCTCTGATCAGTCTTCTCCTTGTATGAGCTGAAAGTTTAGAGGGACGGCCAGGTCTTGGTAGATTTGCAGTGGTCTGATACTCCTTCCATTTCAATATTATCGCTTGCACAGTGCTCCTTGGGATGTTTAAAGCTTGGGAAATCTTTTTGTATCCAAATCCGGCATTAGACTTCTTCACAACAGTATCTCGGACCTGCCTGGTGTGTTCCTTGTTCTTCATGATGCTCTCTGCGCTTTTAACGGACCTCTGAGACTATCACAGTGCAGGTGCATTTATACGGAGACTTGATTACACACAGGTGGATTGTATTTATCATCATTAGTCATTTAGGTCAACATTGGATCATTCAGAGATCCTCACTGAACTTCTGGAGAGAGTTTGCTGCACTGAAAGTAAAGGGGCTGAATAATTTTGCACGCCCAATTTTTCAGTTTTTGATTTGTTAAAAAAGTTTGAAATATTCAATAAATGTGGTTCCACTTCATGATTGTGTCCCACTTGTTGTTGATTCTTCACAAAAAAATACAGTTTTATATCTTTATGTTTGAAGCCTGAAATGTGGCAAAAGGTCGCAAAGTTCAAGGGGGCCGAATACTTTCGCAAGGCACTGTAAATAGAAAAATGCATTACTCCTGCACCATCTGATAACCCATTGACTTTGATGGAAGCCCTTACCTTTGCTGTTGTGTAATCCACCACTTTCTTTGTTGTCAGGTCACACTTGTTCCCTACCAACAGCTTGTTGACGTTTTCACTGGCGTAACGGTCGATTTCCTGTAGCCACTGCTTGACATTATTGAAGGACTCCTAGAAGAAGAAAGAGAATCACAACCAGCATGAAAGGGTAGGCAAGATATTTGTAAAGGGATCTATTCAATCAGATCCGCTTTAGCAGACATCCGCATAGTGGTTGTTTTGGCGGTGTCGGAGGTGGAAATGCGTTAAGAGCTTTCAAATCCACAATCGGCACCTGGCATTAAACCTAAAGCAGACGTTGCCATTGGCTGCATAGAGTCGCATTATGAGAAACCCCATGCAGCCATGTTTACAAATTCAAACAATGGAACATGTGATGTAATCAAGACCTCGATTTGACTGACAGAAATCCTCATTATTTTGTTTAATGATTTTCTATTTGAGCATCATTATTTCTCTATAACCTACACTTTCTCATTCTGAACTGCTCACCGATTTGACAGCGCCAACGCAGCTATACCTTTGACACCACGAAAACATCAGCTATGCGATTTTCGGCGATCACCGGTTAATGCTTGCTCTGATTGAATCTAGGCCGTAGTCTTTCAAAATACTAGTTAACCTGCACTCCGGAATTTCAATTAAAAACAACTAATAGTGGAAAATAATCTAGAACACTCAAACACAGTGAAAAGGTAAAGGTGGACTGACCTGGTCTGTGACATCATAGACTACGATGATACCGTGGGCTCCTCTATAGTAGCTGGATGTGATTGTGCGAAACCTCTCCTGCCCCGCCGTGTCCCACTGTCAGTGTCAACACACAGCAGAGACACTCAGTCACCGTCACAAATACGGGAAGGCCAAACACACACACACACACCTCTGCCAAATAGATGCTGCTTCATAGCACATTCAACTGTGACAAATAAGACCAAAACACACAAATGAGAGAAGGGTATTTCTAACTGATAATTCACCATTTTGTAGTCAACCGTGATAGTCTTAATAATGTAGGAGGCCTCTGCCTTTGGATATTTGGTGAACAGTCTAGAGTTAGGTTCTAAAATGCCTACAATGGCATTTTTTGGTCCAAATGTGGCCAGATCCTGAAATACATACTTGTTAGTGTAACGTGGAGCTTCCCCTTTACACAGTAGAGGACAATAGAGATGTGGTCGGGGGGGAGAAGCACTTACGATTTGAAGTTTAATAGTCTTTCCGTCTAATTCTATAGTTCGTATTTTGAAGTCCACTCCGATTGTGCTAATGTAGCTTTCTGTGTATGTGTCATCCTGGGGAGAAAGGAAAGGGGAGGAGTCGGTGTGGGAACATGCAGACATCCTGCTCAAAGTACAAATCCTTAACCTTTCATACATTCTCAGTCTAGAGAAGAAAAAAAAAGGAATCCAAAAGTAGGATCATTCGCCGCAGTAGGAGAGCAAACCAGAAAATGTTGATTTAACACAGTATTAATACTATAATATAAATACTATTTCTGTGATCGATTTGCCCTTTTCACATTACAGGGCATCCAGTTCTTGTGAATTTAGTCCAATATTATTAAGAGGACTATAATTATTATTGTTAATATGACTAGGTCAGCCTTTGAACAACTAATGAGTGACGACGAGCACCTTATGAATGGCTATGAGACATGGACGGATGAACAGAACACTTACTGCAAATCGGAGGAGAAGACAAGACTTTCCGACACCAGAGTCACCGATCAGGAGCAGCTTGAATAAATAGTCACTGTGGAGAGTAGAGATGTTTTAAAAACAGGATTCCAGGTTTCCCCACAGTTTCAACAAAAGTAGCTATAAAAAAAAATCAAATTAAAATTACGCTAGCCTTGTCAGAAACCATTGGAAGCTTGCCTCTAAACTCTGTAGACAGCATTAGCTCTGATGGTTTCCTCAGACAGAACAGTTTCTTCTCGCTTCACCGTCTCTCAAGGAGAGATTTCATTGTGGTGTTGCGTCAGACGATTCAAAAGACGCCATTGCGGTTATATTGCTTTCAATGTCTTGGGCAAGATACTGTGTTGGGTTAACTCTCAGCATAACTACTTTGGTCACACCACCAGACAATCAGAGTGTATGAGTCTGATGTGTTATAATGCTTGCCTAACGCCTAGAAAGGTCTTTCACGCAGACCTCTTTATAGACTATCACACCAAAGTTGAAACCAGGCTAATTCAAGCCTGAGTCCAAACACAAAGAGATGCAATCCTGCATACCTTTTTGGTGCAGAAAAGTAGACATTTCAACAGACATCGATTGTCTGCAATTTCAGCAGACAGTGAAACATCGGGTTTGGCAGGCAAATGAAACCTCACGCTGCTAGGACCATACAGATCTGTGCACGATCAGCAAAACGAAATATCAGTGGGGGAGATCAACGTTTCAGTGTTCATGTGATACACACTCAATGGCATTTTAAAAAGGATGAAGACTGCACTGTGACTGCCGACAACATAGTATGTTAAATGGAATACAGTAGAAACTCAGTAGGCCTTTGCTCAACTTCACTAAGAAGCCTTCTTTAATTAAGCTCATGTCATATCAGCCTGATGCATGTTTAATGATTTGTTACAAACAGAGCTGCTGTCAAATTTGCCAAAGCTCTCTGTAGTTCATCAGCTCAGGTTTCAGAGTGCTGCTAACCTTGATCCGGTGTGAGAGACACCACACAGAAAAACACTTGCACAAAAATAGCCTACATAAAAACGCACACAACAGACAGTCAGACACACGCAGGTACATGCACACTGGGTGAAACGAGGCTGGGGGACCTGCGCAGCAACTCACAGTGAGGAGGAAGAGGTGAGGGCTGAGGTGTGAACTTAAGACTGGGTTGACATGGGGCTGTGAGCTCTGGTGATGGTCACCAATATCAACGTGTGACAGACAGCGGTAGCCTTAATGATGATGTTCTTAGATTCAAAATGGGACATCTTATCAAACTGGCTTTCACAGCGTAACAGTGTAGCAAACGGGTATGAGCTTGCCAAACACTGATCTTCAAACGATCGGTAAAACACTAAAACACCATTCCTTGGCCCACTGATGCTTGCTAAAATACACCAATTCAGGCTATGCTCATTTACAGTTGAAGTCAGAAGGTTACATACACTTTATGCTTCTACACCTGCATTGCTTGCTGTTTGGGGTTTTAGGCTGGGTTTCTGTACAGCACTTTGAGATATCAGCTGATGTACGAAGGGCTATATAAATAAATTTGATTTGATTTTGATTTGATTTAGCCAAATACAATTAAACTCAGTTTCACAAATCCTGACATTTAATCCCGTCTTAGGTCAGTTAGGATCACCAATTTATTTTTTATTTCACCTTTATTTAACCATGTAGGCCAGTTGAGAACAAGTCCTCATTTACAACTGCGACCTGGCCAAGATAAAGCAAAGCAGTGCGACAAACAGAGAGTTACACATTGAATAAACAAACATAGTCAGTAACACAATAGAAAAAAAGTCTATATATAGTGTTTGTGCAAATGGTGGGAGGAGGTAAGGCAATAAATAGGCCATAGTAGCAAAGTAATGACAAATTAGCAAATTAACACTGGAGTGATAGATGTGTAGAAGATGATGTGAAAGTTGAAATAATGGTGAGCAGAAAAGTAAATAAAAACAATATGGGGACGAGGTAGGTAGATTGTATGGGCTATTTACAGATGGGCTGTGTACAGCTGCAGTGATCGATTAGCTGCTCAGATAGCTGATGCTTAAAGTTAGTGAGGGAAATATGTCTCCAACATCAGCGATTTTTGCAATTCGTTCCAGTCATTGGCAGCAGAGAACTGGAAGGAAAGGCGGCCAAAGTAGGTGTTGGCTTTGGGGATGACCAGTGAGATATACCTGCTGAAGCGCATGCTACGGGTGGGTGTTGTTATCGTAACCAGTGAGCTGAGAAGGCGGAACTTTACCTAGCAAAGACTTATAGATGACCTGGAGCCAGTGGGTCTGAGACGAATATGTAGCGAGCGCCAGCCGACGAGAGCATACAAGTCGCAGTGTGGGTGGTATATAGGGCTTTGGTGACAAAATGGATAGCACTGTGATAGACTGCATCCAGTTTGCTGAGTAGAGTGTTGGAGGCTATTTTGTAAATTACATCGCCGAAGTTGAGGATCGGTAGGATAGTCAGTTTTACACGGGTATGTTTGGCGGTGTGAGTGAAGGAGGCTTTGTTGCGAAATAGGAAGGCGATTCTACATTTAATTTTGGATTGGAGATGTTTACTATGAGTCTGGAAGGAGAGTTTAGTCTAGCCAGACACCTAGGTATTTGTAGTTGTCCACATATTCTAAGTCAGAACCGTCCAGAGTAGAGGTCGACCGATTTTTCAACGCCAATACCGATTATTGAGGACCAAAAAAGCCAATACCGATTAAATTTAAAAAATGTATTTGTAATAATGACAATTACAACAATACTGAATTAACACTTATTTTAACTTAATATAATACATCAATAAAATCAATTTAGACTCAAGTAGATAATGAAACATGTTCAATTTGGTTTAAATAATGCAAAAACAAAGTGTTGAAGAAGAACATAAAAGTGCAATATGTGCTATGTAAGAAGGCTAACGTTTCAGTTCGTTTCAGTTCATTATTGATTGAATGTTTTTTATAAGATAAGTTTAATGCTAGCTAGCAACTTACCTTGGCTTACTGCATTCGCGTAACAGGCAGTCTCCTTGTGGAGTGCAACGAGAGAGAGGCAGGTCGTAATTGCGTTGGACTAGTTAACTGTAAGGTTGAAAGATTGATCCCCCGAGCTGACAAGGTGAAAATCTGTCGTTCTGCCCCTGAACGAGGCAGTTAACCCACCGTTCCTAGGCCGTCATTGAAAATAGAATGTGTTCTTAACTGACTTGCCTCGTTAAATAAAGATTAAATAAAAAGGTGTAAAAATAAATAAATCTGCACCCAAAAATACAGATTTCCGATTGTTATGAATAACAATAATCGGTCGACCTCTAATAGTGATACAGTGAATTATAAATGAAATAATCTGTAAACAATTGTTGGAAAGATTACTTGTGTCATGCAAAGTAGATGTTAACAAACTATAGTTTTGGCAAGTTGGTTAGGACAAGACATTTGTGGAGTGGTTGAAAAACATGTTTTAATTTACATACACTCCAACCTAAGTGCATGTAAACTTCTGACTTCAACTGTATATGAGCTGAAACCCCAGTAGGA
This sequence comes from Oncorhynchus kisutch, assembly GCF_002021735.2. Lineage (NCBI taxonomy): Eukaryota > Metazoa > Chordata > Actinopteri > Salmoniformes > Salmonidae > Oncorhynchus > Oncorhynchus kisutch. Next base: position 41,470,518 of record NC_034184.2, read on the forward strand.
TGGACCCATGACGACAACAAAATGCTGAGCATTTCCAGTCCATACATCCTGTCCCACTCCCAACCGTGTGAATTAGGGAAGCATCATCAGCAAAGCCTATAAAATTAGGTCAGACCAGCAAAAGACAAACATCTAGAAACTATACAGCTATTGTCCACTCATGTTCAGTTCTAACCAAAGCGCGCACACACACAGTTCTCTCAACCCCCTCCACTCGGTATGCTGCATTTATTTAACAGGGGCATGTGCTACGCAATGTGCCATACAACTAGGCTACACACAGAAAGGTACGGAAACTCCAGTAAGCTGATTAAGCATTCCACAATAGAGGGGAATTCAGCTGGACTTCAGATCGGACCCTCCTCCACTCTCTCCAGTCGTCAAAGGAAGGCAGGCAGGCTCGGATGAACCTGGGCGACGTTCTAGAAACTCTGAGGCAGCCCTGTTTCCTGCCTCCCTGTCATTTTCCCCCCTCGCCCATTGTTATGAATTACAGTCATGCAGTCTTCGTTAAGCAGATGGTTGAGGACAACAATGACAGGCCTTGTGAAAGGCTAGTAGTACCGCTGACTAGTCTTGCAAGAGAGGGGGAAATAGCCTACAGCAAAAATCTGTCTACCCCACTATCACAGTCAGCATTTTAAGTGGGATTGGATGATACTGTGTATGCTTCAAAGACAGACACACCAAACCGCCCACCATTATTCGACTTCCACATCAGCTGCTCAGCTCCGGCAGACAAAAGATGGGCTAGAGAGCAAGGCAAAGATAATGAAAGCAAGTGCTCTGCAAAAATACACACTAGGACTGGCATTTGCCTGGGATCTGATGAGACAATATTATCACGATACTTAAGTGCCAATACGGTATCTATTGTGATTCTCACGATTATATGTATTGCGATTTAATATTCCAAACATATTGCTGACTATACACTAAGTGTACAACCATTACGAACACCTTCCTAATATTGAGTTTGCATCCCAAATAATATTGCGATATTTAACTGTCGACGTCGGAGTCTAACGGGGATCCTAATAAATCTAGTCCCGTACGGTTTTTGAATGGGCTTCAAAATGATATGTCATGAAAACATGGTCATTTAAGATGTGGCAATTTCCTGTACGTGGACAGTATGTGTTACTACATTACACAACCTCACATTGACTACATCGAATGAGGGTAACTACACATCCTTTCTACCTCCGATTAGTGATGTTAGTATACAAGCTTATAGTAAAAACAATGACAAAATCCAATTTAAAATAGATAAATATCATTGGTTTTGTACAGTTGATTCTGTCATACCCGCTGGCCGTCTCAAACTCAAACGCCAGGGAAAATTCAAGACGCTCTCCGTATAAAAGTAGCTGATCTCACACCAATACATGGATCTGCGAGTCAAACTATCACTCAAATAGAAACCAACCCTAGTCACTGTTGATATACTACAGCGGGTGGTGATTTATTTAAGTTGAATAACAAAGCAACTGATTTGTTTCCTTCCCTGTTTCGGCAGCCTCGCAAAACTTCCATCCGACATTCTGGATGAAGGTCTTCAGCAAATTCTCTTCTAACCAGTGATATAAAAAGTATTCTCAGATTCTGTGTGGCCTTTGAATAGTGTTAGTTTAAATAGTGCATACACCCCAAACGTTTGCCCTCGCTCTATTGACTTAAAATGTAAATATATATATATTTATTTAACAGACAACGGGAAGCAGCGACGGCATTAATTTCAACTTATGTTTCAGGAATATAAATGAACTTTTCACATTCATTTCCAATAGTATTCTACTTAATTAAACGTTAGGTAAAAACTGCTGAATGAGTCCAAAACTGTTATATGGTTTATTTATTTTTATGATCTACTAGAAAAATGTTTTTTTTTTTTGCTTCAAGGGTGATAAGGGGCATACAACTAATTGTCCTTCACAGAAAATACATAAGTGCAACACATTCAGCAGAAAATAGCTTCATTTTCAGATGTGCAAAGCTATTTGGCAAGCAGCCACACTAGTAAATGAGCGTACAATGAAAAAGCAAGGTCTTTTCGGTAAAAACGATGCATAGCCATCATATTTCTAACGTTTATCATAGAAAGAATGCTGCCAGCTACATTTCCTAAATGTTTTGCTTGAAGATAATCTTGAATTTTAATTGAATAAAAGTAGGCTACACCGAGAAAAGTACCAGAGAAAGTAGCTACACAGCAGTCAAGAGCGCAGTCTGCTGATAGAAAGCCCATTTCGCAACCCATTATCTCAATACCAAATCATTTATGGGTAACAAATAAGTACTTTCCCGTGATTGTTTTCAATAAAAATGGTCAAAAATAAACAATAGCTTCTTAGCAAAGGTAAATTTCTCAAGCAAGAATTTAGCTAGGACTGTTTAGGATAGGTCTGAGTTGGGAGGGGAAAAATGTGTAGTTATTGGCAAAGAGTTCTGGAACTCTCTCTCATTGGTTTATTAACTAATATACCGCATGGCGATGTCACCATGGGAGGCCAAAATTCCATCCCACCAAACAGGTTGAAATTTCAGGCACTCTTTTCAAATAGCTCTTACACTAAAAGGTCATCAATTTCACAGTATTACTCCAACTGCATAGTGTAGATATGTATAACACAGGAAAATACCATTTTGGACTGCACTTGGCCTTTAAAAGTATAACAACTTATGAATAATATACCCCTTGAGGTCTCAAAGAAATAACTGATCAAAAGAGAACCACCGCTCTCTCCCAGAAGCAAGGGCTGGATATATCAATTAAATTCTGTATTTCCACATGATTTAAACTAAGAATTAGATTTCACCTTGTTCCTATAAGCCACATTTAGACTGTACAAGAACAATGTTCTTAGCAGATTTTGCATATCGTTTATGAGTTGGCCCCACACATTTATGAACGGCTTTGCCTGATGTCCTTCGCGGTGGGCTGGCTCATGAATTGATGTGATGTATTTAGGTGAGCAGACACCTGGGGCAGTTGATTTGAGAGTTGCCCTTCGTGCCCGCCCCCGCCCCCATACCCTGTAATTCTGTTTATTTTTGTGACAAATTTGTATACAGGTACACCAGAGGGGCCAATGATTGGCAGATGAGTGGCAACCCTGATTAGAAGCACCTGCTTCTCATCTGTTGTTCTTTTGAAATACTTTGATTGAAAGAATTGTACCTACACACTGAAGGCTGTAAAGCCGAAACATCTGTACACTATCCTTGATGCAGTAAAAAATGTATAAACATTGAATAATGAAGTAAGCTTTATGCAACATCTGAGTGCGAACCCATTAAACCTGTCTCAAATCAAATGTTATCCTGTCTCTAAATGGGGGTAACAGCCTAGTGTGCCTGTCAAAAAAGGAAATGGCTACCCTTGCAATGCAAAGGCATATTCATGATCTTGTGTAATCAGAATAGATTCTGAAGAACATTTCAAATGAGATGTTCACTGCCATGCCATGCCATGCAGTGGGACTGAGCTAAAATACATACTAAATATGTATCATAAAACACCAACCTATATGTCTAAACCACAGGATTCCGGTAATTGCCAACATGTTTAGAGGGATGGTAGACAAACCCGTGGCTTGCCCAACAACCCAATGAGTGTGTTGAAAGAGGCATGTCATATTGCATGTGACCTACACATGACTGACTCAGGATGTAGAGAGTGGGTGGGTGCCACTGACTCCTATCCTGTCAGATTGCTTAGTTGCTTTCCACTTGAGGGCCAAATTCACAGAATAACATGGATGTAACGTTAGAGAATCAATCACAATGCTTAATTCACTAATTTGGTTTATTGTCAATGTAGTTAACTAGCATCAACCAGTGTACTAGCTAGCTACATTGCCTAACTAGCAAGGAGTTAAGTTACCACTGTGTAGTATAGCCACAGATGAAATCGTTATAGATATAACTAGCTAGCTAGCATTAATTATTGACCCCCACCATTATTGACCAAGTGCACAAAAGGCTGCAGTAATGTAACGTTACACATTGGGATATTGACTTGACTGGCTAATGTTAACTAGTTAGATAGCGATAATCACAACATATCTAATGACATGTACAGTAACGTTAGCTAGTTGACGTGTGCTTTGCCAGGCTACTAGAATAAAAAGGTAACTAGCTAAGTAACTTACATTAGTTAGTACTACGTTACCAACTAAACTTAACTACTCTGCCCTAGCAGTTAACTAATTAATTTTTAATAACTATGCCGGTGCTAGTTAGCAACTAAGTTAACTAGCTGACTGTAAACACATTTGACATTGACTAACTTGTGTGAAACGTTAATATGACCTCAACAAACAACACAGTGACTAATGGTAGCTAGCTAACTAACTAGTTTGCACTTTTTAGATGGACAGAACACAAACAGGTCAGATAATGTTAGCTGTGTAGCTAGCAGAACAGCTAGGTTAGCTAACGTTCAGTTAGCTACTGTACTTACTATTCGGGATTCATCTTGGATTCGTCACAGTAAATCCCCTTTCCTTATAAAACGGCACTCCCTTTCGCTCTGAAATTTTTTAAATAAATAGTTAGCTAGCTAATTCCTTTGGAGGAAAAATAAAAGTAACTAACTAGCTGGCAAGGTATTCATCCAAACCCAGGCTAGTTGTCGTGAAACCAAAATGGCTGCTAATATCAACCAGGAAATAGCAACTCAAACACTGAACAGAGAAGCCCTAGAAGCAAGATCAGCGATTCTCAGAAATCGTAGTTTGTTCCTAAAGGCTCGTCTTATATTGAGTATGTTCTGCCGTGCCGAATATGACTACACTACCCTAATGACAATGTAGCTAGGAAACTAGGCTGGTCGATGTTTCGTTTGCCCCTTGCGCTTGCTGTCAAAGCCTACGTCATTACTAGTGAAACGTGGCAAAATTTTGGCGTGAATCACTCTGGTCTGGGGAAATCAATTACATGACCCCCCCCTCTGAATTGTTGAGTCATAGTTAGTGTGAGTGACATCATGTCAGCCTAGGATGGTCACCTGTCAGGACCTGCACAGGTATGAGTCAGTCAGCCCATAACATGCACAGTTTAAAGGCGTTAAAAATTTCACAAGTAGGCTAAAGATAGAAACTTCCTTTCCACAGATTGGGGGAAATAAGTATGCTACATACCATTATAACATTATTTTCATACCTGTGTGTAGGCCTACTTTAAAATATTATTTCAGACAGCACTATTAGACCCTTATAGTAAACATAAAATAGTTTATTATCAATTACTATCAATACAATTCAAGACATCACTGTTAACAATGACACACCCTTTATTTTACTGTACATGTGTCAAATTTTTCTGTGCCCTCCATTTCTGTGGAATTTGGAAGCTGAGTACTTGTTTCCACATAGTCCTTCCCCTGGATCCAGAATGTGTAGGGAAACTCCACTGAAGAGGCAGCCCCTACTTCACCCTAGATGATAGGTTTCAATCTAGTGTTAGGGAGTCGAGAAGACAGAAAGACCCAATCTGTTTTTTGTGCAACTTAATTTATTTATATAACAATGACTACTCTGTATCTCTATAATATAGTACTAAGAGTAGAAAAGATACCTTCACGTTCAGGGCGATGAGTCCAATCTCAAAGCACTTGTCCGGGGCAGTCCTCCTGATGATGTCATCCAGGACAGTGTAACAGGCCATGTTGGGTGATGACCCCTGGGGGAGAGACAGAAAGTCAGTTGAGGTAAGGGTGGCCAAAAGTTCCAGGCAGGCTAATGCTATGTGAATAATAGCTGGCTAGTTAGATTTCATGGGACAGTGTGGCTGCTCAAACATCTCAACCACAGGGCACATCAAACCTACACCTGACTCAGTATAAGGTTGACAAAGTAAAATGATTTATGACTTGATAATCTCATAACACTACCTGTTTCATCAGTTGAACAGCGTGGAAGCTTGGGCAATGACACATTATTTTATCACCATCACCTGTGGCTGATAAGAGAAGTCTTTAGAAAATATAATAAAAAATATATTTGAGCATTCAAAGAAAAGATCATCCAAATAGTTCACATACCAGCTGCAGCTCCCACCTGAAAAAGTGAGCAGGGTTATACAATGAGAGATGACAGTCATAGAAAAATGTGCCTGTTACACTTGGTGTGAACCTGCAATCTGACTGTTACTTCAGTTGGAATATTTTAAACCACTTTCAATTCAACATGTGTTTCCCTTGCTCTAGTGTTTTTTGATCATAAGGATAATTGATCATAAGGATGTTAAACTGTGGTGAATTTGCTATGAATGAGATTCCCTTTAAGCGTACTGAAACCGATACATTAACATAACAATAGTGTATTAAAACTTTACATAAACCTGCAATCTTTGTAGGATTAACAAACATGCAGTAAAATGGATTCATTGTGTAGTGTGTCACAACACAATTATCCAGAAAAGGCTACTAAAACACAGAGGGAAAGAAGTTCATCAGTGTGTGCAGTTCTTTGACTGAGTTGATTTTGGTAGCTGTAAACTTGCCATGTGTTCAGCGTATAGGCCACATCCAGGTAGGGGTGAGTCTCCCACCCTCCCTGGTGATTTGAAGGGGGCCCCTGAAGTAGAAACTCCTGAAAAACAGGACATGAGCTAAATCAGCTGAATCATATTACTACAACCTAACCTCATACTGTAGCTACGATGGAAGTATCTCTAGACTCTGAAAATAAATACTCAACTACTGGAGCTTGCAATATGTCTTTTACATAATAAATAAGAAAGAGCAAGAGAAAAAACAGAAGACACCAACTTCCTCACCAACAGTTATGTTCCCCATGTTGTCTAACGCTATAAGTCCTGTTGAGAAAGGGAAGAAGTTGTTAGATCTGATACTAAATATGTAACCTGCACTTTTAGACCTGCTTCCACAGATGTTTTGTACCAACTTGTCTTGCAGGAATGGTCAGTAATAATAATTTTAAAAATATATTAAAAAAAGAGAAAGTGGGGTTATTTAACCTAGATGAGAAACTTTGATATTGTAGATGGGGGGAATCGAGACTATTGTAAAGAGATTCCAGATTCAAAACAGTAGGTGCCAGGTTAGGGATCCATAAATAATGTAATATACAACTAAGACTAATGTGATTATTTGGATTAGGACTCCCCCTAGAGGACCAAACAATTTAATGCACAAGTCTCAGTCACATTTATCAGTCATTTTCAGTTGTTACAGTAGATGTTCTACTGTCACTCAATGCTCTACAATGAGCAGGAAGATCATGATAAATCAACATTTAAAAAAATAAAGTTTCAGTTCTCACCAAGTGTGTCATGTCCACTGACACTTTGCTTCTGTTCCAGAAATTCCTGCAAGAATGAACAAGATTTATAATTTGTAGTTTTCCAACATCTGTCATTTATATTTAAAATGGTTAGCCATGCCATTTTCCCCCAGGGAGTATTGGTACCTGGTAAGCCTTGGCTGAGTGTGCACTCAGCATGTTGTCATTGGGCTCTATAGTAAAGCCCTGCTCTCTGGCAAAAGCTACTGCTCCCTCCCCAACAAGCAGACTGTGGGGGCTTCTGTCCATCACCCTACGAGCCACCCGCACCGGAGCCCCAACCCTGGAAACCATAGTTTCATACTGTTACATTTATTAATGGACTTCCCTATGACTATTCATTTTCACAGACATCTCTTTCCCATGCCATGGCAGTGGTTTTAGCAGGTGGTTCTCTCACCCCCGTAGTGCTGCGACTGCCCCGAACCTGCCAGTGATGCCCTCCATGATGGCAGCATCACACTCCAACACTCCCCCACTGTTAGGGAATCCTCCCCTCCCCACAATGTGAAGCCCAGTCTTTGGATCATCTTCAACATCTGGAAGAAATTCAAGAGTTTCACAATGGACATAAGACATGCTGCACTGCGGAACTGTAGTAGATGAGTCACCCACGCCAACTCATGCCAACCTGCCATGGCCTCCTCTACAGCATCTGTGGCGTGTCCTCCAGCAGTAATCAGGGACCGTATTCTCTCCACGGAAGGCTGAGAGAAACCCCATGTCCCCACAGCTGCCATGGTTCCGCTGTCTGAAGAACTCTACTGGGTCTAGGAGGACAAAACACAGGGATATAGTCCCAATCCATATACTAATTCAAGTCCCCACATCCAAGGCCTGGGATAAACAAATGAGTAAATAAACAAATGGATTAATGATTCACTACTAGCACTTTCCTCTCATCTTCTTCTTTCCTTCATGAGTCATCACCATTGGAAATGCTGGATTGATGGAAGCAAGAGATCCCTATCTATGCATTTACTGGGCAAAATAAAAGGGGTTGTAGAATATGGACATGACCAAGGATTAAACCCACTGATTTCACCACAACCAGTATAGGTTGGCATCTCTATACGACTCTGGATACAACAAATAGGCTACAAATCATCATTAGATTCTGAGAGGATCCTTGGTTTAAGTTATGCAACTGCCATGCTTGTAATGATTATTGCATGTTTGTTTACATCAGTACTTGGAAGAGGGTAGCTGCTTTTATCAACGGGGGTGTATTTACATACACTAGCGTTGCTCCCAACTGTATTGGGTTGCACAAAAACAGGGAATTAGAGACCTTCCAAACGTGGGTCTGTTATAGACCCATTACTTCTCTGCTTACCTCATGTCAAAATAAAAGTCCCCCCACAAGTTGTTCCATTTTTTGACCACATGACGCATGTGCATAACTATTATTTATTTATATTCCCCGTCATAGTGACCAACCGACCATCACAGTAAGTCGAAATGGAATTGTATTTAACTCGCTTCCTGCGCACTGTTTTTGTGCAACCCAATACAATTGGCCTCAAAGCTAGTGTATGCATTGTAAATACACCCGCGTTGCTAAAAGCAGCTAGAGACTGGGTCCAAAGGCTATACATCGCCTACCTTCGTTCTCTTTCAGCTTCCCTGTACAGTACAACTCACATATATTATTTATGCTTATTTATGTTAAACGAAGCTGCCAATATATTTTAAAAAACAGAACAAGAAAAATAGAACCACTGTATAATGTTGTCTACCACTTGCCAACGAAAGTGATTTTCTTCTTCGATGAAGAAAACTGTGGTTGGCATCCACTGTTGCATTACCGCCACCTACTAGACTGGAGTTGAACTCTCTTAATACATTGTTTACAAAACATTTTTTATAGCCTACCATCTGACACTACACTCACAAATAAAAAATATATATTAATAAATAAAACCACCCTACTCCATTATTTAATAAATATATTTAGTCCTACTTCAGGCCAACAGCCTGAAAGGATGGAATATCACCACTTAACACACCCTGTAACTCTTCTGACGTCAAGTCTCGCGCACCTAAATACCTCTCTGCAGCTACCACCATAACCTCAATTTTCTGCAATTTACGTTCCATCCCTGCAGTACAGTTGATAATCATTGCTATATCACTTGTTGGCTTATTTCTCTGTACTGGTACAGCTCTACTACGCACACCACTGCTCTCAGGATCATGGATCATTTGATATCATGGATGGTCAGTCCTTGCATCCATAACTCTGTCTATTAATCTGAGAGTGTTTTTTTTTCCAAAACAGAGGTGGGGCAACCTTTTTGTCATTGTTTCATCTGTGGATTTGCCCTTTAAACAGCTCAAGATATCAGTGTCACTAACAAAAATGTAAACAATAGGCCTGTAGCAAATGCAGCATATGGCTTTTATTTTTCACATGTAAATAGCCCTTTTCAGTAGTGCTCAAATCGTGCCATTCCATGTGCGCAGCATTTATTTTTCAACTCGAATCAATGAGCCCAATCAGTCCCCCATGACAACAAAATCCTGAAAAACAGAGTAGAGCTGTTTAGTAAGTACTTAGTTTTGGGGTCATGCTCAGGTTAAACAATTTGGCTAATCTATACTTCCATATTTCCAAATTCTATTCTTGAAGATCAAGGGGTATAACATTTATTGGAATGACTGAAATTCTAATAAACTTTGTTTTTTAATGTAAAGATATAATTTAATCGTATTATTATATGTAGTAGAAAGCGAAGGGTTAGAAGAAGCCTACATAACCAAGCCATAAAGTAAAATATAACTAGCTATGTATACCTTAACATTGATTTATCCTGCAATAGATGCCGTTCAATTGGTAACATACATTTTTGTCTTCTTCTAATGCTTCTTAAGGGGAAAGTAATCTAAATGTAACGGAATGTAATCAGATTACGTTACTGAGTTTGGGTAATCCAAAAGTTACATTACTGATTACAGTTTTGGACAGGTAACTGTAATGGATTACATTTAGAAAGTAATTTACCCAACCCTGTCGACATCCCATAGTCCCCACCTCTTCCTTTCCTGACCGGTGCATTACAATAAAATTGCCTCATCTTACTACTAGCATCCCACTCCCTTTGCCAAAGATCAAGCCCTTTTGCCCGGATCAAGAACTTGACTTCTCTCTGGCTCAGCGAGAGCTGAATATCTACTCCTTCTCTCCTCACAGCACTCTTAGCCACCACATCGTCCTTCTCATTACCCTCCTGACCCACATGGACGGGAACCGAGAAAAATCTTACCACCACTCCCATCCTCTCCAATCCCAATAACAGCACCATCATCTTCACAAACAAGTCTGTCATATCCGACCTGCCCATCTTCACATTACTCAACACTGCCGTCGAATCAGAGCACTCTGAGTGGTTTCACCTCCTCCACCCATCTCAAACCTAGCCAACTCGGCTGCATACACTGACACATAATCAGTTGACCGCTTACATACTCTAAGATTGAAATATGGGATGTACACTCCTGCCCCCACCGTAACACTGACTGGATCTTTTGAATCATCTGAATATATCCTTAAAATTAATAAAAACGGATTATCTATATATCTCTCCACACACCGTCTCACGCACCTTCCTACACTTAACTTGATTATGCTCAACATCTCCTCCAACGTAAGCCTCTCATCAAACCACATACCTAAATACACCCAACCTATATCCTGTCCATATATTTGCAGCCTAACATCTTCAACCTTCCTCCTAGAATACACCATAAAGCAGGACTTGGCCATAGACATCCTAAACCCCCATGTTAGAGACCAATCTTCCACAACTCTCACTTGCATCTTCCTCATCACATATTTCACATTCCCACCTCTCTTCCATAAAAAAATACACAGCACTCATCACCTCTTTTATTTTCAGGGCCTCTCCTATCTCTGTACTAACTGTCACCAGGGCATCCATGGCAGACATCCCTCTCCTGAACCCACTCAGTGCTACGCTCATCAAACCCTTAAGAATGGCTTGACAGTCCTGACAGTCCCCGGGAGCTGGAGTGGTGTCACACTTTTTCCCCATCCCTAGCATTGCACAGCTGATTAAATAAATTGCATTCATGATTAGTTGATTGATGGAGTCAGGTGTTTTAGCTGGGGCTGGGGGGAAAATGTGACACCAATCAGGCCCCCGTGGACTGTCATGACTCTCCATACAGTGGATCAAAGGACCCATCAGCTAGGCAAATGCTTGGGGTTAGCCAGACCCCCTCTCTCCCACAGAAGAGGGGAAGGGGGGGGGGCTGGCTCTGCCGGTCTTGACACCTTAACACTGGGTTGTATATTTAGAGAGAACATTCTCTTCCTTTCCCTGCAGTATTGGAAGACTGAAACCTCTTTGTTACAGAGAGTGTGGCCCACCTAAAAACTATTACATCAAAATATTATTTCTGAAATTCAAATGTTTGGAATGGTTGGTGGGGATGTAAAGAATAAACATGTCATATTGTTTATTATTTTGTGATGTCATTAAGGATGGTATAACTAAATAACTGTATCCCTGAGGGTGTACACATTCTAGTTGTCAGGTTTGCATCTAAATGTTGTATAAAATATATGATTATGTATGATAATACTTTTGGGAAGATAGCAATGTGATTTTAGATTAGATAATTGTTTTGCCCAAGTGAGCACAGGCATTGTGTTCGTGTGATGGAACGCCCCCTTTTTATAAAAGCCTTTGTAACTAAATTTCATGACAAATGGTTTAAACTCTACAGACCAGAAAACGTGAGACAGTAGTCCATACGTTTGAAATGTTGAAACTCTGACTCTCAATCCCTACAGAAGAAGAAGAAACTCACTAGACCGTAGCATTTACCAGTCGGCAGCTGGCATGTAAAGTAGTCTAGGACATTTCACCAAAGACACAAGGGTGAAGAACAGATCCCTCTCAGACAACCATTTGTAAATCTCAAGTAACTGTTCTAACAACCACTCCACTACCAGAGAAGCTCTGCAAAGGACATTGTGACCTCTCGTGGACAAACCAGAGTCTTATATCCCTCGACAACTTCACCATAGGACCCATCAAGTTCAACAGAGATGGACGACAATCAAGGACAGCTCCACGTAAATATATATTGCATTTCTAATCTGAATGAGCGGTAGTTAGGGTGCTAATTATTCATATTTCCGTGAGCGTAGCTTCCAAATGTAACAACGATAGTTGACTTTCCCTTTCCCTCTCTTTCCATCATTCCATATTTTATAACCAAACGGTTATGCTTTTGTTAGTCCACTAGGGACCTGTTTTCATTGTATTACATTAGTAATCAATAACCTATACTGTGTGTGTGTGTGTTTATGTATTCTGTGTTATTATTTAGTTAGTTAGTAAATAAATAATTACGCCAATTTGTGTATTGCTGATTCATCAATACAGTTAATGTTCCTTCAGATATCAAGGAGTATGTGACATTCAGAATGAGACTGACGAGGTAATGATTAATCAGTGACTGTTATTGAGATACATATCTTCCAAGAGTTTAATTTGGGAGATGGTAACTCGTTAAACAACTTTTCCTGTGGTGCCCCAAATGCCTAATGAGTTAATTGTTACATGGTTAATTTAATCGAGTAACAATTAAACATAGTTAATTGATTTAATAAATAACAGTCATCACATTTTTGCAAGTCGCGTCAAGACAACTGGAGTTGCCCACCCCTGCCCTAGAGTCTAAGCTAACACATGGAATTGTTTAAAGATGGTCATATTTGAATTTTAGGAATAATTTCGGTATCAAAAAATGTTTTCTAAATTATTTGATGAAACATTGAATTTGACCTTACCGCTATTAGCCTATGGAAAAGCATTAAATAACAGATTCATACATTGAAAAACAGATAGTAAAAAAAAACACAAATCTAAAGGAAGTTTGTTTTGAAGTGTTTGTCCTATATCTGAGACATATAAGAAAGATCAGATTTTTTTTTTAATTGACACATATTTAATACCTGTTTTTAGGCACTAAACTACTTCTAAATATACTTCCATCATTTTTTAAAACTGGTACAGGGCTATGTGTTCTCAACTTTCAATAGTGGGGTCATATTAATGTGTAGCCCAAACTGTTTGGACACTTCAGACAGAAGTTGGCATATCTGTGGTACCGACTTCAGACACGATCATGTTCATAAGAGTCTCATCTTTCCATAGAGGGGTCCTAATAGTTTCTAGGCCAACCGTTCAGACACTACAGACATTTTCGTGAGAAGGTCAATTTTCGGGAAGTCTCATGGTCTGACTAACACCGCTGTAGCTCTTCCACCTCTCCCCACAGATGCGGGTGGCCGACATCGGCGGATGTGGTTGATTGAGACGTAGCCCATGCAAAAAAACAGATATTTCTAGCTGGTTTTATGGGGATTTTTTATTATTCTGCTAATTGATTTTCTTCAGAACAAAGTTGACTACAAGTACAAAGTTGCCATTGTCTTTGCAATTTATACAAACAAATAACGTATAAAAATATGCTTCAAACGTGTTACATCTGCTCCTGCCATGCCCTCTACTTCTCATCCCGTGTCTTGCTAACCTGCCCGCCACTCTCCCAGTGCTCTCTCCCTCTTCCTCTCTGTGTGTGTGTGTGTGGGCGGAGCCAGGTGTGCTGGAGGCAGAGCAGATCTACACCAGCTGCAACCTGTTCCATAATCAAGACCTCTACAAATACTCAGCTCTGCCACTTCCACACTGCCAGATCGTAACCTCTGCTTAGTCAGTCTGCGGTTTTAGCCGTTTGTTCCTGATTAGAGCCTGTTTTTGTGTTATGCCTGTTTTCCCTTGCCTGATGCTGTTTTCCTCTCTGCTACAGTTCTGCCCGCTCTGGCCCTGTCTCCAGTCCCACATCTTGTCAGTCCTGTTACTCTGTCCTGAACCCACCAATCCACTGCGTCCTTGGATTGCTCTCCGGACCTGCTTACCCAGTCCCAACTCGCCTCTCTCCAGCCTCAGCCTCTGCACTTGGCTTCCAGCAACCCGCCCAACCTGCACCCCATCCTCCACCTGTGTTTCAATAAATACCTTAGTTACCTCATCCCAGTCTGCTCTTGGGTTCACCTGTTCTGCTCTGCATGACAAAATGAAAACCGGATATGCCTATTTCAATCATATTCATGTTCAATCAATTTAGTTATATTTTACTACTTTCTGTAATTTGTCTCAATTTATTTCATGATGTGTAGCCTCAAAATTCAAAAGGCACTCTCACATCTGAGCTATAGTATCTTTGTTGCAGGTACATGATAAAGTATGTACTTTGTATGAATATTTATGAAATTGTTATATTTGATAACACATGTTTATTTTTATCTTGACAGCAACATTTGATGCACTGAACGGATGTGGGTGGAGCAATGTCTACATAAGGTTGCAGATTAAAAACACTTACAAAGCTTTGACGAACGCCTTGAGGCCAATACGTAAGCTTAATAAAGAACAGTGATACTAGCAAGAACAGTGTGCAGGTTTCTCTTTTCTTTCATTGTAGCATAACGTGCACAATGATGTGCCAAATCGGTGATTTAGTGCATTTTTATTGGATAAGCATTACATTAGAAAAAGCCACCTCAATATTTGCTGCACTAGGTTGTAATAGGAGCTGATCCGTAGTCACTATTGTGAAATAATTATGTTAAATTAAGATTTGAATGGAGAAAGCTAATCTGAGAGCAGTGCTCCCTTTTTTTTGACACTATCAACATATTGTAACGCTCGTCTGAAGAAGGGGACCAAAGTGCAGCGTGGTACGTGTTCATGATTATTTATTCAAACTGAAACGAAGTGGAACAAAATGAAACAGTTCTATCTGGTGCAAACAGAAAACAACTACCCACAAAACACAGGTGCCTAACTACCCACAAAACACAAAGCTGCCTAAGTATGATTCTCAATCAGAGACAACTATAGACAGCTGCCTCTGATTGAGAACCACACCCGGCCAAACACACATAAATAGAAAACATAGAAATAAAGAAACTAGAATGCCCACCCTAGTCACACCCTGGCCTAACCAAAATAGAGAATAAAAGCCTCTCTATGGCCAGGGCGTGACACACATGCTCCAATGACACACTTAGCGACTGTTCTCTTTGCATGGTGTTTTGGACATCTTTACTACCACGACCGAATATGTATCTTTAAAACACTTGTAAGCCTAAATTCCATCGCTATTGGGAAACCGGGCCCTGGTCTCGTGGCCTCCCATCCCTACAGCTCCCGCCCAGCACAGTCAAAGCTCTTCTCTGTCCTGTCACCCCATGGTAGAAACGAGCTTCCCCCTGAAGCTAGGACAGCAGAGCCACTGCCCATCTTCTGAAACTGTCTGAAACCCTACCTCTTCAAAGAGTATCTTAAATAAGACATGTCAGTCTTATTATCCCCCCCAAAATGAAATTAATAAATAATGCTTGCACTTGTCTTTTCCTTTCATAAAATAATTTTATATACCTTCAGGGTTCCTAAAATTCTAAATCAAATGGCTTAATGATCAATTTTATGACCGTCTTTAAACAATTCCACAATTTTGCTCAGTAGATATTGAGATCTAAGGGCTTAGACCTAGGCCTACTTAAGATGAATGCACTAAATGTATGTCGCTCTGGAGCATCTGCTAAATGACTCAAATATAAAATGTAAACCCACAGTGCCCCAATCTCATCCTGGTCAAAATGACCTCATCTTTCCTCTGCTACCCCACATACCCCCTCACACCCCTTACAGATCCCTTGATGACAAAAAAATGCTGTCCCCTTTTCTCCTACTCCCACTCTATCTGACACTTCCATATGACACACTAAATGCTCATAGACCAATCTGTACAAAATATAAAATAAAATAACAGGAGACAAAAATCATAACAACCATAGTTCTTCCAATAGAAAGCATATGGAACAGGAGGACATTAGGGAACAGGGAGTCACAACTGAACACATGAGACTGTAATCCCAACCCCAATCAGCAGAGGGTGTGATATGCATTCAACATTAGATAAGGCCTGCTCTCTGCCAGGCTCCAGTTAGTGATCTGAGCAATGGAGACAGCTGCTGAAAACAACAGCCAAAGAATAAGCTATCATCACAAACACAGCACTGTTGATGAATTTCAGCTTTGAATAGATAGGAGCTACTGTGGGGGATAAAGATAATTCAATCCACATCAATAGGACTTAAAAGCTTTACTTTACACTAGACCAGGTAGTGGAGAGTGGGGTAAGTTGAGCCATTTTTTACATTCAGCATCACTATGTCAAAGGAAATATAGTATTTTTTAAACAAAGATATTGTATAGACATATATTTTAGGATGTTGTGTATCCCTGGAAATAATCAGTATTCATATAAACATTACAGTTTTGAAAATATAGCTATTCCCCCAAAAATGGTCTCTTGGCACAAACAAACTAGGGGGTAAGTCGAACCACGGGACAGGGTAAATTAAGCCGCCTACACATTTCTGTACTGAATGAAATATTACCACTATCTTTTTAGAACCATGTCTATCTTTATTTCCCAAACACAAATCAACAATCACAATCATGTTTTTTGTCTTTGAATAATTTTAAAACATATTTTTACACAGGCTAAAGACCAAAAAAACACAGTACTTTTTAAAACTCCTTTAACATAGGCCCCGTTGTTACTTCATATCTCAGCGATAATGCTTTGCATTACTCCTGGGAAGAAAACACTTACATTTGCTCAACTGGCCATTGGCTCAACCATTGCTTCAACTAACCCATTGACCATTGACTCAATTTAACCCAAGGTAAACATTTTTACTCTATTAGCCTGCACAGCTACAAGAATGCACTTTCATGCTAGGTTTAGGACCTCACATTGAAGCTTGTATAGACCCTAACTGATGACCCTAACTGAAAAAAGCGTCATGAAATCTTTGACTTGGTGAAAATCTGTTTGTTTTTTACCCAGCTTGCTTACCACGTTTTCCATGTGGTTTCTTCCTTCACAGACTCCATGAAATGATGACCTCTTCCTAAATATTTGGTCAAATCCCACAATCTGTTAGGGCCTAGATAAAGCAGTCCCAACAGCAGAGTCCCAACACCTTACCATGGCTACACCTGGCTTTAAGCAGAGTTTTGTCTGGCGGCGAAACAGTTCATTTAGCCTCCTTTACTGCCTTAAAAAAAACATAGCTGATATGGCAGACTTGCTTAATCAAATGTGCTTTCTGCTGACAATTGAGATGTACAAACTATGGGGACGACAAGCGGATAAGAGGCTATCCGTAATTTCGATTAAGACATTAATGAGCAAGCTACGACGGACGTAGTCAATATAACTATTTGTTCAGCACTTTTTAAATGTACAGTGACAGAATTCAGAACATGGGCCGTTCTTACTGTGCATTCTCTGTACAAGTCAGAACCGTAGGATAAATAAAGGGGGCATATAAACAGACAATGAAAGCTCTTGCAATATTTGATGATTACATTTCTCTAAAACAGGTAATAGGCTATATGTGCACCACCAAGTTAGAACAAGTAGGCGAAATTAAGAGGTGAAAATATACCAAATTATTGAATGCTGTTTGGGTCTTTGCGTGTCAAAAAAGATACATGTCATATAACAGTATTTGATGCATTAAATAAGCTTTTAATTTGTCACGTCAAATAACACAATTCTATAATAGAATTGTGTTATTTGACGTGACAAATTAAAAGCTTATTTAAACACTAGCCAAACAAGCACACACCGGGCCACTCAGTTGTACAACTGAATGCCTTCAACTGAAATGTGTCTTCTGCATTTAACCCAACCCCTCTGAATCAGAGAGGTGCGGGGGGGGGGGGCTGTCTTAATCGACATCCACGTCTTCGACAACCAGGGAACAGTGGGTTAACTGCTTTGCTCAGGGGCAGAATGACAGATTTGTACGTTGTCAGCTCGGGGATTCGATCCAGCAACCTTTCGGTTACTGGCCCAACGCTCTAACTACTAGATGTATTTACAATACCACATTGGTGAAAATTATTAGGATGAAGCACAGGGGCTACTAACAGCTTACTACACAACATACATTTAATATTACTTTCTTATCTACAGTATACATTTCTCCCTTGCATATTACATAATATATGCAGCAGCATACAAAACGTTTTTGGACTCACCTTGTGAAGGTGGCGCAGCGGTCTTTTGCAGGCATATTTTGACATCAAACTTTGTTACCAAAGTCTGGCATTCTCTGGATTTATGGTGGGAATTCGGGGGGAAAAAACACAGCCACTCCATTGAATAGCAGGCGGTTAGTGGTTTCTTTGCAATGCTTGCAGTTAGCCACTGATTCCTTCCAAATGACTCCTTGTTGAATTTGCGATTTCCAAATTGTTGTGTAATCTTTATGTCCAATGGCCGATGAGAACCGATACGTTTTAGCTATAATTTCTCTTCATTTTTGACAGGGATTAAAAAGGATTTGCTAGTAGATTGTCGACTTGATGACAAATGATGATGACTGCTAGCTAAGACTTTGAAAGTAAGATGTTGACATGATCAGTCCGATCAAAGCTACTGTACATATAATGTGATTTGACATCATTTTATCTGTGGCCAATGACCTTGAGCCTTCTTGGAAGGGCACTTCTAATCTAAGTCTATGACAGGACCCAAAGGGCTCACATTCTTGATGTCTACCCTTACTATAGGCAGTGATGTAGTGTCCCCATGAATGACAGAACACTGAGCCAATCATGGTGTAGTGCTGAGCCAATCACGGTGCAATGTTCCTATTTTCTGCTGGCCTGCCCCACCACCACAGAAGCACTGAGCTAGGCTGAAACACCTGCATTTTGGAGCTGCCTGTTTGTATGCGGATTTATTAACTCAATGATATATATGTATATTTTTTACATTGTTTGCAAACTGATATGTGACACGTATTAATGCCAAAATAGCATGCAGAACAGGCAAGCCCCCCCCCCCCCCCAAATCAATAAATATATACAGTACATATATACATATTTATTTATTTTAAAAACATGAATTGCAAAAAGGATGTGAATGTGAGTGTGTGTTGATGCTGTGCAGAGCCTCACCTGCCCTGAATGACGGGTCACCACTGGAAACAAGCGCTGCTCAACTTACCCCTTTGGCTCAATTTACCTCACTCTCTCCTATTTGATAAAGGCCTCTGCTGCTTTGTGCTATATGGACATGCACAGTATCAACACACACTCACTTTCACATCCTTGACCATAATACATAAGTCAGAACATTGTTGAGCAGGGCTGCCTCGCCATTGTGTTGCACTTCGGGCTCCCGCCCGCGGATAGTGTGTTTGATTCCCGGGACCATCCGTGCATAAAATGTATGCACACATAACTATAAGTCGCTTCGGATAAAAGCGTCTTCTACATGGCATACTTAGCAGACACTTTTATCCCCCTCGTTCCATGGGGATGCTGGCTTATGTTACCTCCTATGCTTCCCACTGTTGTGTTAAATTGGCTGGATATCCTTTGGGTGGTGGACCATTCTTAATACACACAGGAAACTGTTGAGTGTAAAAAAAAAAAAAAACAGCAGCTTTTCAGTTCTTGACACAAACTGGTGCACCTGGCACCTACTACCATACCCCATTCAAAGGTACTTGAATGATTTGTTTTGCCCAATCACCCTCTGAATGGCACACATACACAATCCATCAACAACCCCTTGACAACCTCTTCATTTATCTATGAAATGTAAATCTAAATGCACATCCGTCAGGTTTTAGACCAGGTCGTAGCACTATCTCTGTTACATCTCTAGTTATACATGATGTGGTTAACTGTATGTATAAAAGGCAACATTGTGCTGCCCTTTCATTGACCTGTCAAAGACCTTCGATACTGTTCATTACTCACTGCTAATTCAGAGGTTTTCCTCAATTGGCCTATTTCAGGCTGCATCTAACTGGTGTAATAGTTACTTGACAGATGGAACTCAATGTGTATCCACTGATGGTGTTAAAGGTAGACTCAGCGGAATAACGTTGTCACGAGTAGCACCATAGATATTGAGATGAGCGAGATGCAGGACTTTGGTCTCACACAATCAGTATCTGCGCATTTTTACAGGTTTGCTTCCTGTTGTTCACAGTGTTGTAGCCAGGGCACCAAATTAGCGGAGAAGTTGAGCCTTGCACTTCAATGCTCTTAGTTGTTGAGGAAATTGACCCACTATGCTGTTTACTTTCTGCATCTACGTCATATCGCTGAGTGATCCTTTAAATCAGGTTTTTGGGACATAACGAAAGGTGTTCTGCAGGGGTTGATTCTGGGTCCTGTATATTTTACTGTTTACATTAACAATATTGACTTGTCTGTAAAAAAAAAAAAAACTATTGTGAATGTTATTGCCACCACAGTTGACAAGGCTCTATCTGAACTACAGTCTGCCTTGATTGTTTTACAGAAAACATTTATTGACCTGAAATGTGTATTAAATGCAGATAAAACTAAGTATATGTTGTCTCTGGAGCACATAAAAATGACTCAGACAGTTTAAGGACTTTGTGTGCCCATATTGATTGGGTCTTCTGCTTACAAATATCTGGGGGATCTGAAAAGACAAAAAAGCGGTCTTTTAAAAATCATATCGATGAGAACTAATAGTAAATAGTAGAAAGCAGATGATTCAGTTGACGTTTACACCAGTCCTAGACTATACCGATATCATTGATATAAATGCAGCTGCCACTTCATTAAATACGAGTTACAGTTTTAGTAATCATTACTGCGTTCTCTACCAGAAACTCGTATGTTGATATATTGCTATGTTTTAATTTACGAGGCCCTTTTACAAAAACTCCCACTGTACCTGACATCATTACCAACCTTTAGACATACTGTATCAGTTACCACACCCAGTTTCAAGGATGGATAACTCTGGGAAATCCTTTGGTCTCTACTGAGTTACGTAAATCAGCTTTTAGCACCTTGCACCTTGTTTGTGGAACAATCTTCAATATGTTCTTAAATTTGATGTTTTGGAGCCTCTAGGGCAGGGTTATTCAACTCTTACCCTACCAGGTCCGGAGCCTACTGGTCTTCTGTTCTACCTTATTTACTTTTTTGCTCTTTTGCACACCAGTATTTCTACTTGCACATCATCCTCTGCATGTTAATTTGTGTTCATTTGCTAAATTGTCATTACTTTGCTACTATGGCCTATGTATTGCCTTACCTCCTCACACCATTTGTGCACACTATATATAGACTTTTTTTCTATTGTGTTATTGACTGTACGTTTGTTTATTCCATGTGTAACTCTGTGTTTGTCGCACTGCTTTGCTTTATCTTGGCCAGGTCGCAGTTGTAAATGAGAACTTGTTCTCAACTGGCCTCCCTGGTTAAATAAAGTTTATATATACATTGTTCCCCTTTTTATTTTTTATTCACCCAAATCAGTCCCTGATTAGAGGGGAACAATGTAAAAATGCAGTGGAACTGGCTTTGAGGTCCAGAGTTGAGTTTAAGGGCTCTAGGGCAATTCAGAAAGCTGATTGAGGACCTTATTACTGATGAATGTGTTGGTTTTTATGACCATGTGTTCTTTGTGCTATTTGTATTTATATTTTGAAGTGTGTATTTCTGTCATTTTTGTAATTCAGGGCTAATCTGTGAAAGCGACCTTGGTCTCAGTATGACTCCTTGATAAAATGTAGGTTAAATAGAAAGAAAATGTATCTCTGCTGTCTTAGTGACAGGACAAGTGTGCAGTTAGAACCCCTCCTCACTCACTCAGGCCAGCATTCCTCTGTGTCAGCAGACACAGGTCTCTCACCCCATCCTATCTTCTCCTTTCCCACCTTCTCTCTCTCTCTCTCTCCCTCCCTCCCAACCCCCTCTCTCGCTCTCTCCCCTCTCTTTTTCTCTCTCTCTCTCTCTCTCTCCCTCCCTCCCTCCCTCCCTCCCTCCCAACCCCCCCTCTCTCTCTCTCTCTCCCCCTCTCCCCCCTCTCTCTCTTTCTTTCTCTCTCCCTCCCTCTCCCTCTCCCCCGCTCTCTCTCCCCCCTCTCTCTTTATTTCAGCTCCTCCAGCCTGCAACCCTATCAGCATTGCTCATACTCAGAGTGTGGGTGGGCATGTGTGGGTGTCAATGGGGAGAGTGTGTGTATGTGTGCCCAGGTGCCAGAGTACGGGCTGAGAGAAATCAGCTCCAGGATATTATAGCTGAAGGAGAGTGGACAGAGCCCTCTGAGGGGGCCCTGACAACTATGGAGCAAACGCATTGAGGGCCCCCCCGCCCCAGAAAGACAAAAAACAGACAAACGGACAGAAACACAAAAAAGGGGAAGGTATCACACAATAATGGTGTCAGAAGAGGTTGTAATCACCTTGTCCGGTGGAGCACCATGGGGCTTTCGTCTCCAGGGGGGCGTGGAGCATCAGAAACCACTTCAGGTGGCCAAGGTATGGCTTCAGTGAAAGATAGGATGGTAAAACTGTTACAAAGGATACATTCTGAATAATTGCAGAAATAAATGGTGGGGGTTGGTTTTTTACGATGACAGTACATTCTATGATATACTCTATGGAGTCTGGAATTAGTGGGATATGAAGGGTTGTGAATGTGGTTTGGATGGAATATTGGCTGCCACCATGGGCAGGGACCGAAAGGCCTGAGGATGACTCATGTGTCTGTTCTGGAATGGGTCTCATGTGTAGACATTGGAGTGATTGATAGAGCTGTTGAACTTTAAAGTTCTACTGCTTGGAATGTACCCATTAAAAAAAAAATCTATATTACTCTGGTCTAAATACTTTAGTATTACTATATTTATATACTGTAGTTTTGAATGTAGTGTTGGGATATGGGGGAGGGAATAGGCAGGGTATATGCAAATTAAATACTGTAATATTTACTATAGTTTAAAAAAGTGGTGTTTTTGCAGAGTTTTTAGCAGATTATACTGTAGTATTTACTATAGTCTTCTCCAGTATACGACAACATTCTATAGTAAGTAATACACATGATCGAGGGATACTACAGTGTGTAGTATGGTATTCTACAGTTTACTACAGAATTCTATAGTAAGTACTGTAGTATTCTATAGTCAACTGTAGTATTTTTTTCATGTGGGTATGTAGCAAAACCCCTCTCAACCTCCCATGTGGTATGTTTTTTTCTTTAATCACCTTTCATATCAGTAGTCATAGATCTTGTGTGTGTAAGAAATAGTGTGTTTCTATGCAGACATATCATTTAGTGCTATGTGGATTTTGATCATGAAGCCCTAATGACATGGGGAAAAAAATATCTAGCTGTAAAATACACATGAAGTACTGTTTTCCATAAAGCTTTTGGTGCATGATTACGCCGATGTGGGACAGATCAGGGTCATCATTTGCAGAAGGTCATCATTGGCACTTGTTTCTGAGTGGCTGGTTCTCAGTCAGTCACTACACACATTCACAAGAGGTTATTCAGCTCATCAAAGTTGTCATAGATACTATACATACAGCATATCAGTTCACAGTTCAGGAAGGATTTACATCAAAGTATTTCTGTTGGATCTATTCTCTGCCCATCTGAATAGAAGTCCTTTTTCTAGATAGGTTATTTTAGTGCATAGTGTACACACACACACACACACACACACACACACACACACACACACACACACACACACACACACACACACACACACACACACACACACACACACACACACACACACAGAAACCACATTTACTGAGTGTTAACTGAGAATAGTTTGCTTTTCAACCTGGATATTCTGGGTTGAGGGGTGACTCACTAAGGTGTGTGTTTCAGCCTAGTGAAGGCTGTATTCTTTGCCAGTGCTCCAAAATAAAGACAAAATACTCTATCTTCACACACATCAATGTAATCACTGATGTATCCAGTTTCTACCAGAGTAAAAGGTTCTTATAGGTCAGGGGTATTCAAATCTTACCCTACGAGGCCCGGAGCCTGCTGGTTTTCTCTTCTACCTGATAATTGCACACACCTGGTGTCCCAGGTCTAAAGCAGTCCCTGGCTAGAGGGGAACAATGTAAAAATGCAGTGGAACTGGCTCAGAGGTCCAGAGTTGTGTTTGAGGGTTCTAGGTCATGTAGCTTCAACATGCACATGCTCTTGAGATCTCATTGGTTGCATCAACATGACGGCCGTACCCTACTTCCTGAATTGCATAATAGAGAACAATATTATTATTAGAGCCCTTAGAATAATGGTTCCTCAAAAATTGTAGATCATAATCCAACATGGAGGTGAGTTGCACAGGAGCTTAGGATGTCAGCTCACCTTATCTGAACAGACAGCTGTGTCTGTGGTGGCCAATCTAAAAGCGTATGACCCCTGACCTCAGAAATGGAGGTGGAATAATCATGTTATGTGTGTGTGTGTGTGTGTGTGCACATGTGAATCTGCACGTGCGTGTGTTTTGATACAGGGGCAGCAGCCAGGAGCTAAGACCACAAGGTGACTGATTGACTTATCAATGTCCCCTTGCTCAAGTAGCAACACAAAGTCAGGGCCACTTTGATAGTTTAGCTAACTGGGACCTGTGATATAATTACGGGTCAACAATGTCAGCCCTGAATATTCTTATAGTGATGAATTGGGTTGAACCCTGTATACCCGGCCTCAGATCCAAACAATGAACACATGCACAGTATTTGTAGCCCTAACCTATTCAATATGCAGATGTTTTCAGTATCATATCCTAGAGTACCCTCTAGGGGTCTAGGATAAATAAATTCCTCTGCAATATACTAGGTACTACTCAACTTACATGTACACAGTATAATAGCATAGGACTGGTAAGCTGCTGCCTATCGGTTGACCCTGTACACAAATAGAGGGAGAGTACATGGGGGAGTAGAGGTGCTGGCTAGCATTTCCCTGATAAAGTGGGTAAGAGGGTTTCACTTCTGCCACAGGTTGTGGGCAATGTCTGTAGCACGTCCAAGCTGTCAGAGCAAGTCATCAAGACTAGACATCAAGAGGGGCTTTGTCATGCTCTCCATGCAGTATCACTTTTCATATAATAGGAGAGATGACAGAGATAAATAGTTAGAGAGGGAGAGTGATCGTTAGATAAAGAGATCGTAATGAAGAGAGAGTATCGTAATGGGTGCTGTTGGCAGTCTCATATTGAATACTGTGTGTGATATTTTGCATCTCTGCTGGTGTAGGTGCGTAAGCGCAGTAAGGCGTGCAGAGCAGGACTGCGGGAGGGTGATGAGCTGGTGTCCATCAACGACCAGCCATGTAGAGGTCTGTCCCACGCCCAGGCCATGACCATAATCGACAGCTCCCCAGGAATACTACACATCCAAGTCAAGAGGTCAGAGAGCAGTTACAATCACCATTGATGGGTACACCTGTCTGTCAGATAACCCTGCTGCTAACACATTGTTTTACATACTATATTAGCATAAAGTGCTACTCCATCATAAAGTTTTACTCCATCGTGAAGGGCTACTTCATCATTAACTTCAGGATTAGTGGGTCCCCTACGGAATGGTTGCGCTAACGTAGGCTAATGCGATTAGCATGAGGTTGTAAGTAACAAGAACATTTCCCAGGACATAGACATATCTGATATTGGCAGAAAGCTTAAATTCTTGTTAATCTAACTGCACTGTCCAATTTACAGTAGCTATTACAGTGAAATAATATCATGCTATTGTTTGAGGAGTGCACAGCTTTGAACATGAAAACGTATTAATAAACAAATTAGGCACATTTGGGCAGTCTTGATACACATTTTTTAACAGAAATTCAATGGTTCATTGGATCAGTCTAAAACTTTGCAGATACACTGCTGCCATCTCGTGGCCAAAATCGAAATTGCAACTGGGCTGGAATAATACATTATGGACTTTCTCTTGCATTTGAAAGATGACGAAAGAAAGGTTGTATTATCTTTTACCATATCTATTGTGTTATATTATCCTACATTCCTTTCACATTTACACACACTTAAAAGAGTTTCCTTTCAAATGGTACCAAGAATATGCATATCCTTACTTCAGGGCCTGAGCTACAGGCAGTTAGATTTGGGTATGGGTATGCGAAAATTGAAAAAAAAAGGGTCTGATCCTTAAGCGGTTTTAAGTTTTACTTAACTCATTACATTTTAATCAATCATTAACTTTTACTCCATCATTACGTTTTACTCAATCATTAAGTTTTAATCAAACATTAAGTTTTAATCAAACATTAAGTTTTACTCAATCATTAAGTTTTAATCAAACATTAAGTTTTACTCCATCATTAAGTTTTACTCCATCATTAAGTGCTAAACCATCATTAATTATTTAACTAGGCAAGTCAGTTAAGAACAAATTCTTATTTTCAATGACGGCCTAGGAACAGTGGGTTAACTGCCTGTTCAGGGGCAGAACGACAGTACCTTGTCAGCTCGGGATATGAACTTACAACCTTTCGGTTACTAGTCCAACGCTCTAACCACTAGGCTACCCTGCCGCCCCGGGTAGCCTAGTGGTTAGAGCGTTGGACTAGTAACCTGGATAAGCCAGAACAGTATGACCAACAATAGTTAAGTAACCGTGAATTTGCTCCTACAGGGCGCCGGCAGGCTTCCAGTCCGTGTTGCTATTGACCCGTGCCCCATCACCCCGTATCGACAAAGAGTACCGAGCCACCCTGCGCGCCATGTCCCCCTCCTCCAGACTGCACCACACAGCCACTGTCATGGAGGTCCCCCATGGCAGGTCCTCCCTCCTATCCCCCATGGTGCGCAGATGCCTCACCTCGCCCCCAGGCAGCGAGGCCTACTACGGGGAGACAGACAGTGACGCAGAAGTGGCGGCCAACGAGAGGCAGAGGAGGCAGAAGCACAGAAATCCCAGCAACTTACCCGGAAAAGCCTTCGGTAGAGCCTCCCCGGAGGGAGGGGAGACCTCAGAGTTTAGCGGCTATGACAGTGCCCCAGATGCCCGGGTTTACCCAGGGCTCCTGGGCCACGGGTTACTGGATGGCAGAGGAGAGGGGGAGGGCCTGCCAGGGGTGGCCCGCAGGGAGGTGATCTTCCAGCCCCCTCCAGGGATGTGGTCCTCCCAGACCTCCACAGAGACATCCTCCATCATCTCCTCGGTTGAGGACCAGGTCTCAGGGCAGGACAGAGTGATGGAGGAGGACAGAACCTTCCAGGAGCCATCCAACGTTGTCCCACTAGTGTCACCCGAGAGGGCAAAGGAGGTCATGCAGCTGAGCTCCCGTAGGCAGATGGTGCCCATGGTGGGGCCTATAGACACCCCTCTGGACGAGGAGCTCAGTGTCACCTACATGGACAAGGCCAAGCAAGCCAGTGAGTAAACAAATCATGACCCATGGGGTGATACGGGATTTGTTACTGTACAAATCATTTGTAATGTAATGGCTAGTTGAGGTTGTCACTGCATAACAAATGACATTGTCCTCTCAGGTAAAGGCAGAGTGTTCCCCATGAGGCAGCATTAGTCTGCAAGGGGCCATTTTGAGGCGGTCCCTTCTATGTAGAACAGGGGCTATATTTGTCCCCTGGTTCAGTTGCCCGGTAACCTGAGCACTGCATGTATGAACTGGGAAAAGCATTTCCATGCAGCTGCTATCTGGTATCAAATAGCAGAGTCCTTCTCCCCTGTCTCACTTTCCCTCTTTGACCACTTTTATATATCACTTCTGTCCTTCTCCTCCACTATATTCCCCTCCATTGTTCATGTCTGGCTACATCTCGCTAAGACTGAAATAAAAAACAAGGGTAGGTTTAAGAAAAACATACATATTTACATGTATAAGTAAGACACGTGTAAAAGTGAGTAAACAAAATATGATCACATTCCATTCATACACATATGAATATACAAAATACACACACGTGGTGTCTTTGGCCGGATGGTTAGGCACCGATACACCAATAGCTAATAATAGTGAGGCGGGGTTGCCCTCTGCTCTGATCAGTCTGTCAGGCAGCTGATGTATGGACCAGTGACCTGGGCTAACAGCTGAAGAATTCATGTTTGTGTATCAGAGTTTAAGAGGTTTGCTATGGGATGACGTTTCGTCACAGATGTTTCAAACGCTACACTTAGTCCAAAGGAACACAGAAATGTATGGTTTTCAGATAAGGCCAAGAACGGATCAGTAAAATGAATCAATTATGTCGGCGTGAGAAAACACATCAGCCACTAAAACTCATTTTGAAAAGCCACCTAAAGCAGGATCACATAAGTAGCTGGAGTCATTTGAGTTTGTCAAGCAAAGACGATCCCTGGACAGATGGACTAAATGGCAGATTAAAGGGAAATTCCATAAATTAAAGGGAAATT
Organism: Oncorhynchus kisutch; assembly: GCF_002021735.2. Classification (NCBI taxonomy): domain Eukaryota; kingdom Metazoa; phylum Chordata; class Actinopteri; order Salmoniformes; family Salmonidae; genus Oncorhynchus; species Oncorhynchus kisutch. The sequence continues at coordinate 41,499,162 of NC_034184.2, forward strand.
CCATAAATTAAAGGGAAATTCCATATATAAAAATGCTTTGTTACAATAACAGAGAATCTCTGTTATCTACTGTAGAGTATGTGATCATTTCATACTTTATGCCAATAAATAAACTCCTGACAAAGTACATAAATGGAAAATCATTACAACATGTCCACCTGTCAGTCGTCAACTTCAGGACAGGGAGGGCTGAGACTATTCGAAGAAGTTGCTTTTTTAAGAAGTTATTGAAATAAAATGCCATTAATCCCTAGGTGTCCCTAATTACAGGTTCACATTCACATGTCCTGTTCAGGGACACTGCCGGTGACAAATTAAATAACAAATCCTTACATGGTTGGGCACATTGGGATCATAGATTTAGCCTACCTACGCTAATTAAAACCATAACAAATTAATTGAAATGTACAACCTCTGCCTAGATGATGGGACTTTCTGTTAACACTTTTTGATATTTGATGAAGTTAGTAGCTGGGAACTAGGGATTTTTCCATTACCTTGATTAATGTGAAAAGCCTGTGGCTTGCTAGTCATTTGACCAAATGTGCTCTGGTAGCATCTTAGAAGATGGATGCTTGTTAAAGACTCTCCCTGTTGTTTTTAGAACCTGGTGTCATGCTGAGTTCTCCATTTAAAGGTTACATCTGGTCATTCATCACTAGTAAAAAAAAATCCCCCTTTACTGTCGTCAATGCATCAAAGTCCACCCTATAAAAGACTATCCTGTGGTCTTTTTGTGTATATTATGTTAGATTCAGTTCCAATTTAAGTTATTAATCAGTTCAGATGAATTATAACTCCTATTAAAGAATTGAAAATACATTTCATCCAGAGCTTTTTAAAAAATGTAGCGACTGGACTGAAACCAGAAATGACCCTAACCAAGATGACATAGAAACAGTAATGGCATTTCTACAGAAATGCCCACCCTAAAACATGCTCTCTGACCCCTACAGAACTGAACCGGGGTGACACGGTTCAAGACAAAAAGGTGAAGGAGGCCAGAACCAAGTGCCGCTCTATCGCCTCCCTTCTGACAGACGCCCCCAACCCCAACTCCAAGGGCGTGTTGATGTTCAAGAAGCGCAGGCAGCGCTCCAAGAAGTACACGTTGACCAGCTTCGGCAGCGTGGACGAGGACATGCAGCACAATTCCCCAGAGGAAGATGGTCTCTTCCCAGGAAGCGAGTCGGAGTTTGATGAGGATGGCTTCTCGGCCGCCCCCGACACCACCTGGGACAGTGACTACCTGGATGCGCTGGAGAAGAGGGCGACCGCAGGTGGAGAGCGAGGGGACGGGGCAGAAGATGCCCCAAGTCCCGGCCTGAGTGACATCTCTGGGAAGGGCGCCCAGCTGTTTGAGCAGCAGAGGAAGAGGGCGGCCGAGCACGCCAAGAAGGTGGCTGCCGCCCAACCTCAGATAAGGACCCAATCACCAAACCAATTACAGATCCAGGAGCAGCCTCAGCCATATGCACAGAGCCAGCCCCAGCCAAAAACACAACCACAGATGTACCAGCCTCAGCAGCCTATGGCACCACCGTCCCCTGTAGCCTTCCAGGAGGAGGCTCGGTCTGTGGCAGAGGGGCCTATGGCACCGGCCCCAGCTGCTCCTACTGCCTACAGCATGGCTAATGGAGACGTCGCCTACTCTCCAGTGAGCACGGCTGGCGTGATGATGTCACCCTTGACTGTGGCACCCAACCCAATCACCACCCAAGTGTCGATCTTAACCACTCACATACCTCCACCCCAAACACCGCTGCCAGAACTCTCCTCCAGCTCTGTTCTCAACAGAACAGCCCGCCCCTTCAACCCAGGGTTCGTGACCAACCGAGCTGCCACCGCTCCTGTTGTGTTCCGCCCCGTCATCACCAAAAGCGCCCAGCGCCCGGCGACCTCGGTGTCTATTGTAGGACCTCCCTTCTCCACCTCATCAGAGCCGCCTCCAAGTGGTAATCCCGCCTTCTTCTCTCCCCCGTCCTCTGTGTCCAGAGGACCCTTCTCCACCTCAGCCTCAGCACTGGCGACTCATCCTCGTCCTGCCTTCTCTGTGGAGAACCTGGCAGAACCACCCATGCCCTCTGTTCCACAGGCTTCCTTCACAGCCATACCTCCACCCCCAGCACAATTCTCAGGTGGCCCCATACCCTCACCTCCAGGATCATTTGCCAATGTACCCTCAATTCCACCCTCATCACCATTCTCAGGTGCACCCATACCCCAAGCCCCAGTCTCAGTGGCTCAATCAGCCCCAGCTCCAGTGTCTTTTAACCCCATACACCAACCTCAAGTTTCTGTTGCCCAGATGCCACAAGCTTCTGTATCAGTTGTCCCACTCCCAAACCCCACAACTCCAACACCTATACACAGATCCCCCATGTCCAAGGTCCCACCTGCCCCTGGTGGTCGTACCGGCATCCTCCTGGAGGCTCGTCGGCGCAGCGGCAGGAGGCCCATGTTTCGAGTACCTGCTGAGAAGAAGAACTCTCCCAACCCTGACCTGCTGAACATGGTGCAGAACCTGGATGACAGGCCCCACTACAGAAGCTACTCAGAGAGTGTGATGGGCTTTGAGTCTGGTGCAGAAGAAGACCAGGGTTCTGAAGTCTGCCAGGGAAGGATGCCTCCACTGGTGGCCCCCAAACCTAGGGTCATCCACGAGGCCCCTCAGATCCCCCAGGAAGAGGGCAAGGGGGCTCAGCTGTTTGCCCGCAGGCAGAGCCGCATGGACCGGTATGTGGTAGACACTCCACAGGAGACCGCCTACCGGCATGAGGTCTCCCACCCAGGGGTCGGGCCCCAGGATGCTCCCAACCCCAATATCAACTCACAGTGGAAGTTATCCCCCAACATCCGCGCCCCCCCGCCTATTGGCTACAACCCTCTGCTGGCCCCTTCCTGTCCTGTGGGGCCACAGAGAGACACCAGCAGGTCTGACAGGGGGGGAAAAGGAGGCAAAGGAGGGATCGCCTTTCAGAGGGAGGGAATCAAAGCTCTGGATTTCATGAGAAGGCAGCCTTACCAGCTCAACTCAGCTATGTTCGGGGGTAGTGTTGCCAAGCTGTCGGCGATTCCCTCCTACCAGGACCAGAGGCAGCAGCAGGGAGGGTACACTACTATGGTGGGCAGCACCATGACCCCTCCCAGACAGATCCCAGTCAAAGCGGCCCGTGTGTATGAGATCAAACGCTTCTCCACACCCACGCCCATGTCAGCCCCGAGCCTGGCCCCCACCGTGATCGCTCCTCGCTCAGCCACAACGCTGGGAGAGCGCCTGACCCGCTCCGATATGTTCTCCCCAACCCCTGCTCCTCTCTCCCCACCCCCTGCCCCTTTCTTTGCCCCAGCTCCTGTCTCTGCCTCACCTTCCGTCCTTGCTCCTACCTATTCAGGGGGCCTGCCTAGACTGCCCAGAATCAATGTTACCCCTGTCCGCAACCCCATCCCCATCCCAGCACCCTATCCTGGAGTGTCCTACAGTGGGCTCCAAGGAGCCAAGCAGTTTCAGAGTGCCCCTGAGCTTAGTTTCCTTGCTAACCTTCCCACTCCCCTAAGGGCGAATGCCATGCAGGCGCCAAAACCCCGCTTCATCGCCACCAAGGTGGGTGTCCAGCCGTGTGTGTGGAGACCAGGTGCCATGTGATCAGGTGGGAGTGGGAGACCTTGTCTGTCACTAAGAACTGGACACATCTCAGCCATAAAACAAATATCTGCAAAACAATAAAGTAATAAGGTGGTCAAATACTGATCAATGAGCTTGTTCAGTACCTAACAAAAATGTTTTTACGAGTGCCTTGCAAAAGTATTCATCCCCCCATTTTTCCTATTTTGTTGCATTACAACCTGTAATTTGAATTGATTGTGAAGTGAAATGAAAAAAAAATAACTACAAACGGAAAAGTGTTGCATGCATATGTATTCCCTCCCTTTGCTATGAAGCCCCTAAATAAGATCTGGTGCAACCAATTACCTTCAGAAGTCACATAATTAGTTAAATAAAGTCCACCTGTGTGAAATCTAATTGTCACAGATCTGTCACATGATCTCAGTATATATACACCTGTTCTGAAAGGCCCCATAGTCTGCAACACCACTAAGCAAGGGGCACCACCAAGCAAGTGGCACCATGAAGACCAAGGAGCTCTCCAAACAGGTTAGGGACAAAGTTGTGGAGAAGTACAGATCAGGGTTGGGTTATAAAATAAATGGAAACTTTGATCATCCCACGGAGGACCATTAAATCCATTATTAAAAAATTGAAAGAATATGGTACCACAACAAACCTACTAAGAGAGGACCGCCCACCAAAACTCACAGACCAGGCAAGGAGGGCATTAATCAGAGAGGCAACAAAGAGACCAAAGATAACCCTGAAGGAGCTGTAAAGCTCCACAGCGGAGATTGGAGTATCTGTCCATAGGATCACTTTAAGCCATACACTCCACAGAGGTGGGTTTTACAGAAGAGTGGCCAGAAGAAAAGCCATTGCTTAAAGGAAAAATAAGCAAACACGTTTGGTGGTCGCCAAAAGGCATGTGGGAGACTCCCAAAACACATGGGAGAAGGTACTCTGGTCAGATGAGACTAAAATTTAGCTTTTTGGAAAACGCTATGTCTGGCACAAACCCAACACCTCTCATCACCCTGAGAATACCATCCCCACAATTAAGCATGGTGGTGGCAGCATCATGCTGTGGGCATGTTTTCCATCGGCAGGGACTGGGAAACTGGTCAGAATTGAAGGAATGGTGGATGGTGCTAAATACAGGGAAATTCTTGAGGGAAACCTGTTTTAGGCTTCCAGAGATTTGAGACTGGGATGGAGGTTCACCTTCCAGCAGGACAATGACCCTAAGCATACTGCTAAAGCAACACTTGAGTGGTTTAAGGGGAAACATTTAAATGTCTTGGAATGGCCTAGTCAAAGCCCAAAACTCAATCAAATTGAGAACAGACCTCAATCAAATTGAGAATCTGTGGTATGATTTAAAGATTGCTGTACACCAGCAGAACCCATCCAACTTGAAGAAGCTGGACCAGTTTTGACTTGAAGAATGGGCAAACATCTTATAGAGACATATCCCAAGAAACTTGCAGCTGTAATTTCTGCAAAAGGTGGCTCTACAAAGTATCAACTTTGGGGGGTGAATAGTTATGCACACTCAAGTTTTCAGTTTTTTTGTCTTATTTCTTGTTTGTTTCACAATTAAAAAAGATTTTGCATCTTCAAAGTGGTAGGCATGTTGTGTAAATCAAATGATACAAACCTCCCAAAAATCTATTTTAATTCCAGGTTGTAAGGCAACAAAAGGAAAAATGCCAAGTGGGGTGAATACTTTCGCAAGCCACTGTATTAAGTGTGTTGGATTGTAATCATTTGAAACCCACACTAAATGAATGGTTGATTGCTGAAACTCAGAAATGTGTTTCCATTCATTTGATTATTTTCAACCCTTTGGTTTGTGCAGGTAATTGGCTATCAAAACGTCACTAAAACTAGCCTCATACGAACCATCCTACGAATCCTACGAATCACCAGGATGGTTTGCATGAGGTAAACTAAGCACTATGATAGACTTTAAATCATAGCCATCCATGTGATTGCAGTCACAAATGAGCTTGCTTGTCGCACAGGCTGTTGCTGACGTGTGTTTATCTGGTTTGTCTGTTGAATCATTGTCTATCAGGACATTTGAATAGAGGAATTTGGTTCAGTCACGTCACACATACACAGTCGTCTACCCACTGTATGCCTGTCCTGGAGGAGGTTGTGTAAGGCTTATCTTTCTACACAGTCAGCTAAATACTGTTTAAAGGGCCATGGTAGTGAGAAAGTCTGTACTGAATTATTCTTTGAAACTTGAAATGTTGACATGTAGGATTTATTTTAAGAAATATCACAGGAGGATTGCTGAGTTCCTGTGTCTTCCCTCTCTGATGAGAGGACAGAGGAGGAAGAGGTGAGGCTAACACAGAGAGTGGTGAAAACAGGGGGGGTCAGAGCAGCGCTGATTCAATGTGAGCACCATCAGACGAGTGCCAAGCACCATGATGCTTCACTCAGAGGAAACCACTGACATTTGGACCTCTCCAAAAGAGGTCATTGCTAATTTTTCATTGGGCAATGGCTAGGTCTAATATTTAATGGATCTAGGGCTGGGGCTCCCTTCCAGTCCGCTTAAGCCCTCCTTGGAAGATGAGAGGAGGGAGAAGTTCTGTTAGACCTCTTTGCATTCTGAGTGTTTGTGTTGGTGGTCAGATCCCTGGCTCCCAGTGGTCAGCGAGAAACGCTATCTGTTTTGGCTGGGCTCGTAGTCAACAGGTGTCTTGCTATCCTGTCACTGCCTATTTGCAGAGCTGATCAGACAGCGAACCGAACTGGATGAACACATTAACCTAGCACTTCCCAGACTAGTGTGCCCTTTCTGGATGTCTGGTGTCCATGCCACCGCTCAAGTTGCATTAAAACAAATGACACTAATGATGGATGTGTATTTTTTTTATTTATTGTGACTGAAGTGTTAAAAACATGAGAGGGGCTGTGGATATGGAAGCAGCAGGGACATATGGTCCCTGCCAAATGTTTTAAAGGGGTTTGGTTATAAACCCAGAGTCAAGGTCCTCACTGGCATTTAGAGGAGGGGAGATATGTCAAAGTGTGAAATGAGAGAATCTTTAGTTTGGATTTGTCAAGGATTTCCCACAGCCGTTAGAAATGACAAGAAAGTGACTAGGAAAGCCTGGGTTCTGAGGCCTAGTGAGGGAGGAGGATAGAGAGAGAAGAGGGACAACCACATTGGTGCCTCTGAAACATGGAGGTGATCAGGTAGTGTATAAAATGGGAGAGTTGACAGAGAATGAACCCAATCATGAATGGGACCATAACCGTTCATATTATTCTAACCCTGAAAACAGCTGATGGCAATTAACTGCAAATACATACAGGCTTTTGGATATGGATACGACCCCCATTCACTGACAGGGTTCATGACTACCTTTCTTATGGTGGTAAATGGTTGTTATTTTTAGTTGTTTTTCAAATTTATAAATCTAATTGAACCCAACAGGGTTGTGTTGTGTTTATGTCATTATGGGTTTTAAAGTATGCAATATGTTGTGCATATGTGTAAAAATACAATAATAGACTTATAATTTGAGTGTGAAAATGTCTGTTAATAATGAAGCTGCAGTAAGAGCTTTTCACTGCCTGAGAGATGAGCCATTTTTAGAGGAATAAAACATAGACATGTCTCCAATTGTCTGAATCATTTGATTCCACACTGCTCCCTGTCGTTCACTGTGTGACACTGCAATTACCAGATACACAATATTAAGGTACGACAGAAAACCAGTCTAGAACAGGGTAGAAATCGACATGCAAACACAATGCCTTGTTTCCCCAAAACAACACATTTTTATCCAATTCAATTACACCATCGGAGTATCTATCGTCTGTCTGTCTGTTTTAGAGAATGCCCATGTGCTATTCAAAACATTTACAGTAAACCCAATTATAACACAGATTCTACAGCCAGAAATGTGTCTTTAAATTGTAAAAGGTACATGCTACCTACCAACTGAATAGAATTAAGATAAGAGTTCAAATGAATATCAGTTCCAAGAAGCCAGTACAAAATCAGACTTTTCCTTGAAAAACAGGGACTTGGTATAGAGAAGTGTGGGGACACGGTCTCCCAAAGGAAGGGGTTAAAATAGCGACCTTACTCCAACACCTAGCAACCTCAACAAGAGGGTTGGACCTCTTTGCATAACGTTTAAGGTGTTGGGTTGAGAATTCGCTGGACCTGGGTTCAAATCCTGGTTGGGGCTACCCCCGACTTCGCTATTATATTGAATCTATTAGAAAATACAAAATATAGGTAAGCATGTAACTTACATTTGAATAGGTCATGACCCCCCCCCCCCCCCCCCCCAATATTAGAGACATATTAGAGACATATAATAATAATATACCAGACATATAATAATAATATACCAGACATATAATAATATACCAGACATATAATAATAATATACCAGACATATAATAATAATATACCAGACATATAATAATAATATACCAGACATATAATAATAATATACCAGACATATAATAATAATATACCAGACATATAATAATAATATACCAGACATATAATAATAATATACCAGACATATAATAATAATATACCAGACATATAATAATAATATACCAGACATATAATAATAATATACCAGACATATAATAATAATATACCAGACATATAATAATAATATACCAGACATATAATAATAATATACCAGACATATAATAATAATATACCAGACATATAATAATAATATACCATGATAAATGTGATTGATTGAGGAGTGGGAGGCCCCAATGCACAACTGAACAAGAGGACAAGTACATTAGAGTGTCTAGTTTGAGAAACACACGCCTCACAAGTCCTCAATTAGCAGCTTCATTAAATAGTACCCTTAAAACACCAGTCTCAACGTCAACAGTACAGAGGCGACTCCGGGATGCTGGCCTTCTAGGCAGAGTTCCTCTTTCCACTGTCTGTGTTATTTTGCCCATCTTAATATTTTCTTTTAATTGGCCAATCTGAGATATGGCTTTTTATTTGCAACTCTGCCTAAAAGGCCAGCATCCCAGAGTCGCCTCTGTGTTTCCCTTTGTAGTCTGTAATAGTTTGCAAGCCCTGCCACATCCGACGAGCGTCGGAGCCGGTGTAGTACGATTCGATCTTTGTCCTGTAGCAGCAGCTAATCTTCCTTATTTATATATTCAGAAAACAAATTTGAAAATGGTGGGGGGATAGCACTACTCATGTTTATGCAACCTTATAATCACCCTTTGAATACTTGCCGATCCAACTTGAGAAAATCTACAATAGTCTTCAGTGATATGGGTGCATGTGAAATTGCACAGTAGTGAACTGGTTTATTTCTACTTGATTGCATTTTTCTTCTTGATTTCAATATGGAAGAGAAAAGGTACTGTTGTTTGTATGTACTGTTTCTTGATGAGTAGAAGGCCAAATTATTCATTACATTTGAATAATTGTGTTATTCTTATACCATATTGGTGAAACAATAGTAGCAGTTCTTCAATCGGGGGAGGTGAGCAGGCATGGGGGGGGAACAGTATGTTCCCTCCACAGGAGAATTGTGGCACCTTAATTGGGAAGGATGGGCTCGTGCTACTGGCTGGAGCGGAATAGGTTGAATCAATCTATCAAATGTATTTATAAAGCCCTTTTTACATCAGCCGATGTCACAAAGTCTAAAACCGCAAACAGCAAGCAATGCAGATGTAGAAGCACGGTAGCTAGGAAAAACTCCCTAGTAAGGCCGGAACCTAGGAAGAAACCTAGAGAGGAACCAGGCTCTGAGGGGTGGCCAGTCCTCTTCTGACTGTACCGGGTGGAGATTATAACAGAACATGGACAAGATATTCAAACGTTCATAGATGACCAGCAGAGTCCGATATTAATAATCACAGTGGTTGTAGAGGGTGCAACAGGTCAGCACCTCAGGAGTAAATGTCAGTTGGCTTTTCATAGCCGATCATTCAGAGTTAGACACAGCAGGTGCGGTAGAGAGAGAGAGAGTCCAAAACAGCAGGTCCAGGACAGGTGGCACGTCCAGTGAACAGGTCAGGGTTCTGTAGCCGCAGGCAGAACAGTTGAAACTGGAGCAGCAGCATGACCAGGTGGACTGGGGACAGCAAGGAGTCATCAGGCCAGGTAGTCCTGAGGCATGGTCCTGGGGCTCAGGTCCTCCAAGAGAAGAGAGAGAGAAAGAGAGAGAGAAGGAGAAAGAGAGAAAATGAGAGAGAATTAGAGGGAGCATACTTAAATTCACACAGGACACCGGATAAGACAGGAGAAATACTCCAGACATAACAGACTGAACCTAGCCCCCGACACAAATTATTGCAGCATAAATACTGGAGGCTGAGACAGGAGGGGTCGGGGGACACTGTGGCCCTGTTCGACGATACCCCCGGACAGGGCCAAACAGACAGGATCTAACCCCACCCACTTTGCCAAAGCATAGCCCCCACACCACTAGAGGGATATCTTCAACCACCAACCTACTACCCTGAGACAAGGCCGAGTATAGCCCACAAAGATCTCCCCCACGGCACGAACCCGGGGGGAGGGGCGCCAACCCGGACAGGAAGATCACGTCAGTGACTTAAAACCTCTTGATACTACCCATCCCGGAGCGTAATCATCGCTTGAAACTAATTAGCGTAACGCAGCGGACATAAATATCCCTAGAAAATGTTCCTATTCATGAAAATCACAAATGAAATATATTGAGACACAGCTTAGCCTTTTGTTAATCACACTGTCATCTCAGATTTTCAAAATATGCTTTACAGCCAACGCTAGACATGCATTTGTATTAGTTTATCATGGCATAATGCTATGCTAGGCTCTGCTGGCAGCAGGCAACATTTTCACGAAAATAAGAAAAGCAATGAAATTAAATCATTTACCTTTGAAGAACTTCGGATGTTTTCACTCAGGAGACTCCCAGTTAGATAGCAAATGTTCATTTTTTCCAAAAATATTATTTCTGTAGGCGAAATAGCTCCCGTTTGTTCGTCACGTTTGGCTGAGAAATCGACGGGAAAATGCTGTCACTACAACGGCGAACTTTTTTCCAAATTAGCTCCATAATATCGACAGAAACATGACAAACGTTGTTTAGAATCAATCCTCAAGGTGTTTTTCACATAACAATTCGAAAATATATCCGTCGGGACAATTGGTTTCTCATAAGAAGCGATTGGAAAAATGGCTACTTGTGTACTTTACGCAAGATTTTCTGCGGGAGCCATCATGTGACCACTTGCTAAATGTGGTCCCTTTACGGCTATTCTTCAACATAAATGCGTAAAACGAAGTCACAATGCTGTAGACACCTTGGGGAATACGTAGAAAACGTAAGCTCATTCGTACCTCATTCACAGCCATATAAGGAGTCATTGGCATGAGGTGGTTTCAAAAAATGCGGCACTTCCTGATTGGATTTTTATCTGGGTTTCGCCTGTAACATCAGTTCTGTTGCACTCACAGACAATGTCTTTGCAGTTTTGGAAACGTCAGAGTGTTTTCTATCCAAAGCTGTCAATTATATGCATAGTCGAGCATCTTTTTGTGACAAAATATCTTGTTTAAAACGGGAACGTTTTTTATCCAAAAATGAAAATACTGCCCCCTAGTTACAAAAGGTTAACCCACTCAAGTGACGCACCCCTCCTAGGAACGGCATGGAAGAGCACCAGTAAGCCAGTGACTCAGCCCCTGTAATAGGGTTAGAGGCAGAGAATCCCAGTGGAGAGAGGGGAACTGGCCAGGCAGAGACTGCAAGGGCGGTTCGTTGCTCCAGTGCCTTTCCGTTCACCTTCACACCCCTGGGCCAGACTACACTCAATCATAGGACCTACTGAAGAGATGAGTCTTCAATAAAGACTTAAAGATTGAGACCGAGTCTGCATCTCTCACATGGATAGGCAGACCATTACATAAACATTTAGCCCTGCCTCCAGCTGTTTGCTTAGAAATTCTAGGGACAGTAAGGAGGCCTGCGTGTTGTGACTGTAGCGTATGTGCAGGTATGTACGCCAGGTATGTACGGACCAAATTACAAAGATAGGTAGGAGCAAGGCCATGTAATGCTTTGTATGTTAGGAGTAAAACCTTGAAATCAGCTCTAGCCTTAACAGGAAGCCAGTGTAGAGAGGCTAGCAATGGAGTAATAAGATAAAAAATGTTGGTTCTAGTCAAGATTTTAGCAGCCGTGTTTAGCACTAACTGAAGTTTATTTAGTGCTTTATCCAGGTAGCCGGAAAGTAGAGCATTGCAGTAGTCTAATCTAGAAGTTGAAAAAAGCTTGGATTAATATTTCTGCATCATTTTTGGACAGCAGGTTACTGATTTTTGCAATGTTACGAATAAGGAAAAAAGCTGTCCTTTAAATATTCTTGATATGTTCGTCAAAAGAGAGATCAGGGTCCAGAGTAACGCGGAGGTCCTTCACAGTTGTATTTGAGATGACTGTAAGATTAATTGTCAGATCCAACAGAAGATCTCTTTGTTTCTTGGGACCTAGAACTGGCATCTGTGTTTTGTCCGAGTTTAAAAGTAAACATTTGATGCCATCCACTTCCTTATGTCTGAAACACAGGCTTGCAGGGAAGGCAATTTTGGGGCTTCACCATGTTTCATTGAAATGTACAGCTGTGTATCGCCCGCATAGCAGTGAAAGTTAACATTATCTTTCTGAATGACATCACCAAGAGGTAAATGTATAGTGAAAACAATGGTGGTTCTAAAACGGAACCTTGAGGAACACCGACATTTACAGTTGATTTGTCAGAAGACAAACCATCCAAAGAGACAAACTGATATCGTTCCGACAGATAAGATCTAAACCAGGCCAGAACTTGTCCATGTAGACCAATTTGGGAATCCAATCTCTCCAAAAGAATGTGGTGATCGATGGTATCAAAAGCAGCACTAAGGGTCTAGGAGCATGAGGACAGATGCAGAGCCTTGTTCTGATGCCATTAAAAGGTCATTTCCACCTTCACGAGTGCAGTCTCAGTGCTATGATGGGGTTTAAAACCAGACTGAAGTGTTTCGTATACATTGTTTGTCTTCAGGAAGGCAGTGAGTTGCTGTAAAACAGCTTTTTCATGTTTTTTGAGGAATGGGAGATTTGATATAGGCCGATAGTTTTTTATATTTTCTGAGTCAAGGTTTAGCTTTTTCAAGAGAGGCTTTATTACTGCCACTTTTAGTGAGTTTGGTACACATCCAGTGGATAGGGAGCCGTTTATTATATTCAACAAAGGAGGGCCAAGCACAGGAAGCAGCTCTTTCAGTAGTTTAGTTGGAATTGGTTCCAGTATGCAGCTTGAAGGTTTAGAGGCCAAGACTATATTCTCCCTTGATCCTAGGTCCTGGCAGTGTTGAGCAGACTCAGGACAACTGAGCTTTGGAGAAATACGCAGATTTAAAGAGGAGTCCATCATTTGCTTTCTAATGATCATGATCTTTTCCTCAAAGAAGTTTATGAATTTATCACTGCTGAAAAGCCATCCTTTCTTGGGGAATGCTGCTTTTTAGTTAGCTTTGCGACAGTATCAAAAATACATTTTGGATTGTTCTTATTCCCCTCAATTAAGTTGGAAAAATAGGATGATCGAGCAGCAGTGAGGGCTCTTCAATACTGGACGGTACTGTCTTTCCAAGCTAGTCAGAAGACTTCCAGTTTGGTGTTTTGCTTCAGGGCTCGTGTATTTTCTGTATGCCAGGGAGCTAGTTTCTTATGACAAATGTTTTTAGTTTTTAGGGGTATGCATCTAAGGTATTATGCAAGGTTACATTTTGTTTTTCTGTTATGTGGTTAACTGATTTTTGTACTCTGACGTCCTTGGATAGGTGGAGGGAGTCTAGAAGGTCATCTAGGAATCTTTGGGTTGTCCAAGAATTTATAGCACGGCTTTTGTTGCGATTGCAAACATAATAAAATGGTGGCCCGATAGTCCGGAACAATGAGGAAAAACATTAAGATCCACAATATTTATTCCAATGGACAAAACTTGGTTCAGAGTATGACAGTGGCAGTGAGTAAGTCCGGAGACATGTTGGATAAAACCCACTGAGTCGATGATGGCCCCCGAAAGCCCTTTGGAGTGGGTTTGTAGGCTTTTCCATTTGAATATTAAATATTAATATTAAAAATGTGAATATCATCTGCCATGACTACAAGGTCCGATAGGAATTCAGGGAACTCAGTGAGGAACACCGTATACGGCCCAGGAGGCCTGTTAACAGTAGCTATAAAAAGTGATTGAGTAGGCTACATAGACTTCATGACTAGAGGCTCAAAAGATGAAAACGTAGTCATTTTTTGTGTAAATTGAAATTTACTATCGTAAATGTTAGCAACACCTCCGCCTTTGAGGGATACGCGGGAGATATGGTCACTAGTGTAACCAGGAGGAGAGGCCTCATTTAACACACTAAATTGATCACGCTTAAGCCATGTTTCAGTCAGGCCAATCATATCAAGATTATGATCAGTGATTAGTTCATTGACTGCCTTTGAAGTGACGGATCCAACATTAAGTAGCCCTTTTTTGAGATGTGAGGTATCACAATCTCTTTAAAAAATGACAGGAATGGAGGAGGTCTTTATTCCAGTGAGATTGCTAAAACGAACACAGCCATATTTAGTTTTGCCCATCCTAGATCGAGGCACAGACACGGTCTCAATGGGGATAGCTGAGCTGACGACTGACTATACTAGTGGCAGACTCCACTAAGCTGGCAGGGTGGCTAACAGCCTGCTGCCTGACCTGCTCCCTATCTCATTGTGGAGCTAGAGGAGTTAGAGCCCTGTCTATGTTGGTAGATAAGATGAGAGCACCCCTCCAGCTAGGATGGAGTCCGTCACTCCTCAGCAGGTCAGGCTTGGTCCTGTTGGTGGGTGAGTCCCAGAAAAAGGGCCAATTATCTACAAATTCTATGTTTTGGGAGGGGCAGAAAACAGTTTTCAACCAGCGATTGAGTTGTGAGACTCTGCTGTAGAGCTCATCACTCCCCCTAACTGGGAGGGGGCCAGTGACAATTACTCGATGCCGACACATCTTTCTAGCTGATTTACACGCTGAAGCTATGTTTTTTGACCTCTGACTGTTTCATCCTAACATCGTTGGTGCCAACGTGGATAACAATACCCCTATACCCTCTACACTCACCAGGTGTAGCCTTAGCCAGCACCATCTTCAGATTAGCTTTAATGTCGGTAGCCCTGCCCCCTGGTAAACAGTGTATGATCGTTGGATGATTCTTTTAAAGTCTAATACTACAGGTAATGGAGTCGCCAATGACTAGGGTGTTCAATTTGTAAGAGCTAATGGTGGGAAGCTTCGGCGTCTCAGACCCTATAACGGGTGAAGGAGAGACCAGAGAAGACTCGGACTCTGACTCCTTGCTTTTAATGGGGAGAACCGGCTGAAAGTTTCTGTCGGCTGAATGAGCGACACCGATTGAGCATTCCTACAGCATTTCCTTCCAGAAGCCATGAGAAAATTGTCCGGCTGTTGGGACTGTGTGCGAGGGGATTTATACTACTATCTGTACTTATTGGTGGCACATACGCTATTTCATCCTTTCCTACACTTAATGTCCACCAGAACTGTTACCAGAGACTTGAATGATCATTTCTATACAATAAGCCGCCTCCAACATTGTGTTAGAGAATTTGACAGTATGTCCAACCAGCCTCACAACCGCAGACCACGTATAACCACGCCAGCCAAGGACCTCCACATCCGGCTTCTTCACCTGCAGGACGGTCTGAGATGACCCACCCGGACAGCTGATGAAACTGTGGGTTTGCACAAGCGAAGAATTCCTGCACAAACGGTCAGAAACCGTCTCAGGGAAGCTCATCTGCATGCTCATCGTCCTCACCAGGGTCTTGACCTGACTGCAGTTTGGTGTCATAACCGCCTTCAGCGGGCAAACGCTCACCTTCGATGGCCACTGGCAGATGACAGACAGAGTGTATGGCATCGTGTGGGTGAGCGTTTTGCTGATGTCAAAGTTGTGAAAAGAGTGCCCCATGGTGGCGGTGGGGTTATGGTATGAGCAGGCATAAACTACGGACAACGAACACAATACGTATTTTTTGGGCAATTTAAATGCACAGAGATACAATGACGAAATCCTGTGGCCCATTGTCGTGCCATTCATTCGCCTCCATCATCTCATGTTTCAGCATGAAAATTCACACTCACATGTCACAAGTATCTGTACACAATTCCTGGAAGCTGAAATTATCCCAGTTCTTCCATGCCTGGCATACTCACCAGACATGTCACACATTGAGCCTGTTTGGGATACTCTGGATTGACGTGTACAACAGCTTGTTCCAGCTCCTGCCAATATCCAGCAACTTCACACAGCCATTGAAGAGGAATGGGACAACATTCCACATGCCACAATCAACAGCCTGATCAACTTTATGCGAAGGAGATGAGGCAAATGGTGATCACACCAGATACTGACTGGTTTTCTGATCCATGCCCCTACCTTTTTCTAAGGTATCTGTGACCAACAGATGCATATCTGTATTTTCAATCATGTGAAATCCATAGATTAGGGCCTAATTAATTCATTTCAATTGACTGATTTCCTTATATGAACTGTAACTCAGTAAAATCTTTGAAATTGTTGCATGTTGAATTTATATTTTTGTTCAGTGTATATCTGGTCAATCCAGGTCCGGCTTAATGCATGGGCTTACCGGGGCTGATGCCCCTGTGCCCAGGCCCATGGGGGGCCCAAGAGCCATCGAAAAAATATATAATGAAAAAATATATATACAGTGCCTTCAGAATGTATTCAGACCCCTTGACTTTTTCCACATTTTGATTGGTTAAAGCCAAATTCTAAAATTGATTAAATAGATTTTTTCCCTCATCAATCTACACAGAATACCCCATAATGACAAAGAAAAACAGGTTAAGACATTTTTGCAAATTTAAAAACTGAAATATCACATTTACATAAGTATGCAGACCCTTTACTCAGTACTTTGTTGAAGCACCTTTTGCAGCAATTACACCCTCAAGTCTTCTTGGGTATGATGCTACAAGCTTGGCACACCTGTATTTCTCCCACTCTTCTCTGCAGATCCTCTCAAGCTTTGTTAGGTTGGATGGGGAGAGTTGCTGTACAGCAATTATCAGGTCTCTCCATAGATGTTCGATCAGGTTCAAGTCCGGGCTCTGGCTGGGCCACTCAAGGACATTCATCAGAGACTTGTCCCGAAGCCACTCCTGCATTGTCTTGGCTGTGTGCTTAGGGGCGGTGTCTTGTTGGAAGGTGAACCTTCATCCCTGGAGCAGGTTTTCATCAAGGATCTCTCTGTACTTTACTACGTTCATCTTTGCCTCGATCCTGACTAGTCTCCCAGTTCCTGCTGCTGAAAAACACCCCCACAACATGATGCTGCCAACGCCGTGCTTCACTGTAGGGATGATGCCAGGCATCCTCCTGACGTGACGCTTGGCATTCAGAGTTCAATCTTGGTTTCATCAGACCAGAGAATCCTGTTTCTCATGAGAGTCTTTGGGTGCCTTTTTGCAAACTCCAAGCAGGCTGTCATGCGCCTTTTACAGAGGAGTGGCTTCCGTCTGGCCACTCTACCATACATTCCTGATTGGTGGAGTGCTGCAGAGATGGCTGACCTTCTGGAAGCTTCTCCCATCTCCACAGAGGAACTCTAGAGGTCTGTCAGAGTGACCATCGGGTTCTTGGTCACCTCCGTGACTAAGGCTCTTTTCCCCCAAATGCTCAGTTTGGCCGGGCGGACAGTTTATGGGGATTCTTCTTCCATTTAAGAATGATGGAGGCCACTGTGTTCTTGGAGATTTTCAATGCTGCAGAAATGTTTTGGTACCCTGTTTCTCGACACAATCCTGTCTCAGAGCTCTACGGACATTTCCTTCCTCATGGCTTGGTTTTTGCTCTGACATACACTATCAACTGTGGGACCATATGGACAGGTGTGTGCCTTTCCAGATCATGTCCAATCAATTGAATTTACCACAGGTGGAGTCCCATCAAGTTGTAGAAACATCTCAAGGATGATTATTGGAAACAGGATGCACTGGAGCTCAATTTTGAGTCTCATAGCAAAGGGTCTGAATACTTATGTAATTAAGTTTTCTGTTTTTTTATTTTTAATACATTGGCAAAAATGTCCAAAAACCTGTTTTTGCTTTGTCATTATGGGGTATTGTGTGCAGACTTCTGAGGATTTGTATTAATGTAATCCATTACAGAATAAGGCTGTAACATAACAAAATGTGAAAAAAGTCAATGGGTCTGAATACATTCCGGATGCACTGTATATATTAAGGAAATCTATACTGTAAATGTTATATATACAGTGTATATTATATATGTGGTATATATTTTATATTTTTTCACTGCAGCTGCCAACCATAGGAAGACTCAGGAGCCCGCTCTCATTGAGTGTAGACAGCCTGCTGATGACACTCTGCTATTCATCAGATGGGGGGAGAACAGGATGGAGGGGGCCGATGTGGGTAACTGAGGGACCCTTCCTTGATTAGGTAACCGATTTTTTTTTTAACTATACAAATCAATGTGACTGGTCAATTGTGTGAGTCAGGGGCTGGGCCCAAGCCCGTAGGGGTCCAAGAGACAAAATAATATAATAATGACCTACTTTTTTTTATTATTCTTTTTTTATCCAACCAAAGGAGCCCGCTCTCAATGTTCAAAATACACTAGAGAGCATAACTTAGCCATATCATTTAGCCATGATTTGTTGATCTGGCCCAGGGTCAATCTCTAGAGAACAGTGAAATCCTAACAACCACTCACCACATGATGGTGCTATGGGCTATATTTTCAACAAATTCTGAAACCCAACAGCACTGGGGCACAACTCATTCCAGGGTACTACAAACCCATATTGTGTATCTACGCTACAGACGCACAGTCTGGTGGAGCATTTAGCTGGCATGTTTTCCATTTGTAATCCTGCCACTTATATATAGGGCTGTGAAAAGTATTTATGGCTGCTCAACACTCATTTTTACATTGCAGTCAGAATACAATTAAACATGGTGATGGTATAACAGTAGAATTACAGTAGTAGCCAATATCTGTTACGGATAAACCAAGACTGTAATGTTGAGTCCAGAAAAAAAACAGAACTGGGTCCAATGCAGAGGTCGAGGTTTTAAGATAAAAATGAGAATTATGGGAAATAAATTAGGGATATCCATTCTCACCTGGGAAATCCACTGGGAGTGCGTTATACAATATATAATGCCAGCAGTTTATATTTGTGATTAATGGATCCATTTCCTATAACACAACAATTCCCCATAACACAACACTACCATTCCAGAGTTTCATTCAATCTTAGCCCAGCTCCTGGTGATAACAGTGAAGCACTGCAAGGTCCATTGTCAAGGTTAAACATTCAGGCCTCCTGTGTCACTGTTGACTTTCCATCCTAACGGAAACTTCAAATAAAGAGGCAAATGTAAATGGTTCATTTTCCTCTCTTCTTTCCTCTCTTCCAGGTGATGGCGCTGGGACGAGAGAGGAATCAATGATGACCGCAAAATGAATCATCGCAAAGTGAGAATAAGAGTAAGTGAGAATAAGAATGTGGGGGATGATGGCGCTCTTGGCTTTGTCGACTTACAATTTTTCCTACAGTAGGCTACATTACCCTCACTTTCACGATAATGCAGAGCACAGATTTGCACAGACGTGCTTTTAAATGGGATAACTTGAAATGATCTGTGAGTATGTAATGTAACCAATTTACAAAACATTACACCCTAGTCTAACATATGGATCAAAATAACACCAACAGGCACATTCAGCACCAGTCAAAAGTTTGGACACACCTACTCATTCAAGGGTTTTTCTTTATTTTTACTACTTTCAACAATGTAGAATAATAGTGAAGACATCAAAACTATGAAATAACACACATGGAATCATGTAGTAATGTCACGTGTGCACCCTCTCCGGCCTCTAGGTCTGGTTAGGGCGCACACCTGTCACGGCCTCGTTAGGGCGCACACCTGTCACCAGCGTTAGGCGCATAATGGCACTCGCCTGGACTCCATCACCTCCTTGATTACCTGCCCTATATAAACTCAGCAAAAAAAAAGAAACGTCCCTTTTTAAGGACCTTGTCTTTCAAAGATAGTTCATAAAAATCCAAATAACTTCACAGATCTTCATTGTAAAGAGTTTAAACACTGTTTCCCATGCTTGTTCAATGAACCATAAACAATTAATGAACATGCACCTGTGGAACGGTCGTTAAGACACAAACAGCTTACAGACGATAAGCAAATAAGGTCACAGTTATGAAAACTTAGGACACTAAAGACGCATTTCTACCGACTCTGAAAAACACCAAAAGAAAGATGCCCAGGGTCCCTGCTCATCTGCGTGAACGTACCTTAGGTATGCTGCAAGGAGGCATGAGGACTGCAGATGTGGCCAGGGCAATAAATTGCTATGTCCGTACTGTGAGACGCCTAAGACAGCACTACAGGGAGACAGGACGGACAGCTGATCGTCCTCGCAGTGGCAGACCACATGTAACAACACCTGCACAGGATCAGTACATCTGAACATCACACCTACGGGATAGGTGAAGGATAGCAACAACAACTGCCCGAGTTACACCAGAAAGGCACAATCCCTCCATCAGTGCTCAGACTGTCCCCAATAGGCTGAGAGAGGCTGGACTGAGAGCTTGCAGGCCTGTTGTAAGGCAGGTCCTCACCAGACATCTCAGGCAAAAACGTTGCCTATGGGAACAAACCCACCGTCGCTGGACCAGACAGGACTGGCAAAAAGTGCTCTTCACTGACAAGTTGCAGTTTTGTCTCACCAGGGGTGATGGTTGAATTCGCGTTTATCGTTGAAGGAATGAGCGTTACACCGAGGCCTGTACTCTGGAGCGGGATCGATTTGGAGGTGGAGGGTCTGTCATGGTCTGGGGCGGTGTGTCACAGTATCATCGGACTGAGCTTGTTGTCATTGCAGGCAATCTCAACACTGTGCATTACAGGGAAGTCATCCTCCTCCCTCATGTGGTACCCTTCCTGCAGGCTCATCCTGACATGACCCTCCAACATGACAATGCCACCAGCCATGCTGCTTGTTCACTGCGCGATTTCCTGCAAGACAGGAATGTCAGTGTTCTGCCATGGCCAGCGAAGAGCCCGGATCTCAATGCCATTGAGCACGTCTGGGACCTGTTGGATCGGAGGGTGAGGGCTAGGGCCATTCCCCACAGACATGTTCGGGAACCTGTAGGTGCCTTGGTGGAAGAGTGGGGTAGCATCTCACAGCAATAACTGGCAAATCTGATGCAGTCCATGAGGACCCCCCCTTTGTACAGGGACACAGTGTTCCATTGCTGTTAGTAACATGTATGTGGATCTTGTTCAGTTTAAGTATCAGTTGTTGAATCCTGTTATTTTCATACAAATATTTGCACATGTTAAGTTTGCTAAAAAATAAACACAGTTGACAGTGAAAATACGTTTTCTTTTTTTGCTGAGTTGATATATATATACCATATATTTCCAGTCATTGTGCTAATGCTAGTTAGCAATTACACTAACACTTAGTTAGCAACTTCCTTCAAATTTCATGCAGAGATATAAAAATGGTATCCCACACGTTCACATGACTCTGGGGAAGTAGATAAAGGGATTCATTGCCAATATATCCTGAATTATCCCTTTAAGCAATGGAGAGAGCTGTGGATGTGTTTGAGCCAACAAATCAGCACCCACTTTGGTTTAGGCAGCTATATGACCATGAATACCACACAACAGCAAGGGCGCCCCTGCCTGGCAGAAAAGTGACAATCTATTCAAAGTTTGAAGTTAATTAATGAAGGGGAAAAGGGGCAAACCAATTACCTCACCCTCAAAACATACCCCCAGACGCCCCTCCCTCCTTTGAGTCTATCTTATAAGTTAAGACACCCCCACCCCTCACTTTTCTCCAGTTCTATATATAGGCCCCCCAGACCATCTGCAATAATGATATTGCTCTCTTGATATCCCCATCAGCACTTTATGCCGTGCAAAGAAGTTTCGGCCGCCACCCCCCACCCTCCACTTTTACTTTTTCCCTCAACCTCACCTCGCCACCACCGCCCCCGCTGCCCCCCCCCCCTCCCTCAAAGATCTGCCATCCAAGCTCTGGGTGGATTTCGCACTCCCTGGGATCTGAGTCCAACCACAGGTCAGAGGCACCCTGTGATTTGTAAACTTCTGACTGAGATTAACCTGAAGCCTTCATCTCCTAATGGTATTAATAGACCTCTGAACAGAAGGATTACAAAAACTGGGTGAGTGGATCATCATCTGGATTTTATTAACCAATTACACGCAGGACTTGACCGTCAACAGCAACCTGGAAAGTAAATCAAATTCTGCAAATAGCTTCACCTATAGCATTCACTTAGGATACAAATAACTGCACTTGAGAATTGAATTCATGGTTGAAGATGTTGACTCTATGAGGAAAGCATTATTTCAATTTAAGGGATATAAAGTGCTTTTGACGAAGGCACGGTGAAGTGGTCTTGAAGTTCCTTGATTGTTTTTAGAATTGACCCATGTCTTAAAGGCGCAGGCAGGCAGGCAGGCTCTGAGGGAATGTGCTGACCGCTCCCTTCTGTCCAACTGCACATTTTATATGGTGTGCAAAGCCTGGAGGGGGGAGGGGGGGGCCTGAGGTTGTGCTAATTTTACAGATGCTTTACATCTGTAAAGTCCTCCCCCACAATTCTTTCTCTAATCCCCCCAACCTCTCAACATCTTAATTCAACTTCTTAGCTAAATTTGATCATTCTCTTCACAATTGCGCCATGTGTATGTGTTTGTATATGAATGTCCATTGCGTCTCACACATCTGATAGTCCACTGACGCCACTACTAGTCGATAAAAGGTCTTGGCTGAAAATGGCGCTTAAAAATAGCTCTGGTGGATTGGGTTACAGTCAGTCAATGTGATGCGAAGTTTGCCATTGACAGGGTCTTAAAGAAGCTGCAGACTCTCAGGACATGCAGGACCGTATGGCTCAATGGAGAACTACAGTATAGAACTACAGCATATAGAAAGGGATCTGTAAGACATTAACTTCCTAGGTGGCATGGAGCTTACCCACATGAAAAAATGCTATAGTATACTACGGTATAAATACTATAGTATTCACTGTAGTGTTTTTGCCGACTTTACAGTAGTATTAACTGTTGTAGGGTTTTTGCGGACTAAATACTGTAGTATTTACTGTTGTGTTGCCGTACATGACTGCAGTATAATGTAGTATTTACAGTTTACTATAGTATAAATACTGTAGTAAAGCAAACGTGAGTAGATACTATAGTCATTACTGTGGTGTTTTTGCAAACTGTAGTATACTGTAGTATTTACTGTAGTGTTTTTGTTTTATTGTCTTTGACATAGCAGTGGGGGCTTTCTCCTTGAGGAAACCTACTGGACAAAATACACAAAGAGCTCATTTTCCATAACCTGAAGGTACTGCAGGTACAGTGCCTTTGGAAAGTATTCAGACACGTTGACTTTTTCATAATGCTGTTACCTTACAGGCATATTCTAAAATTGATTAAATCATTTTTCCCCTCATCGATCTACACACAATACCCCATAATGACAAAGCAAAAACATGTTTACATTTTTTGCTCATTTGTATATAAAAAAAAAGGAAATATCTTATTTACATAAATATTCAGACCCCTTACTCAGTACTTTGTTGAAGCACCTTTGGCAGCGATTACAGCCTCGAGTCTTCTTGAATATGACGCTACAAGGTTGGCACACCTGTATTTGGGGAGTTTCTCCTATTCTTCTCTGCAGATCCTCTCAAGGCCAAAGCGTTCAATCTTGGTTACATCAGACCAGAAAATCTTGTTTTTCAAGGTCTGAGAGTCCTTTAGGTACCTTTTGGAAAACTCTGTGTTGTTGGGAACTTTCAATGTTGCAGACGTTTTTTGGTACCCTTCCCCAGATCTGTGCCTTAACTCAATCCTGTCTCGGAGCTCTACGGACAATTCCTTCGACCTCATGGCTTGGTTTTTGCTCTGACATGCTCTTTCAACTGTGGGACCATATATAGACAGGTGTGTGCCTTTCCAAATCATGTCCAATCATTTGAATTGTACCACAGGTGGACTCTAATCAAGTTGTAGAATCATCTCAAGGATGATCAATGGAAATCAAATCAAATCAAATTTTATTTGTCACATACACATGATTAGCAGATGTTGATGTGAGTGTAGCGAAATGCTTGTGCTTCTAGTTCAGACAATACAGTAATATCCAACGAGTAATCTAACCTAACAATTACCTTATAAACACACAAGTGTAAAGGAATGAATAAGAATACGTACATAAAAAAATATATGAATGAGTGATGGTATAGAACGGCATAGGCAAGATGCAGTAGATGGTATAGAGTACAGTATATACATATGAGATGAGTAATGTAGGCTATGTAAACATATTAAAGTGTCATTGTTTAAAGTGGCTAGTGATACATTACACCAAGATGGCAAGATGCAGTAGATGGTATAGAGTACAGTATATACATATGAGATGAATAATGTAGGGTATGTAAGCATTATATGAAGTGGCATTGTTTAAAGTGACTAGTGATACATTTATTACATCAATTTTTCCATTATTAAAGTGGCTGGAGTTGAGTCAGTATGTTGGCAGCAGCCACTCAATGTTAGTGATGGCTATTTAACAGTGGCCTGATGGCCTTGAGATAGAAGCTGTTTTTCAGTCTCTTGGTCCCTGCTTTGATGCACCTGTACTGACCTCGCCTTCTGGATGATAGCGGGGTGAAGAGGCAGTGGCTCGGGTGGTTGTTGTCCTGGAAAGCAGATAGTTTGCCCCCAGTGATACGTTGTGCAGACCTCACTACCCTCTGGAGAGCCTTACGCTTGTGGGCGGAGCAGTTGCCGTACCAGGCGGTGATACAGCCCGCCAGGATGCTCTTGATTGTCCATCTGTAAAAATGTGTTAGTGTTTTTGGTGACAAGTCAAATTTCTTCAGCCTCCTGAGGTTGAAGAGGCGCTGCTGCGCCTTCTTCGCCACACTGTCGGTGTGGGTGGACCATTTCAGTTTGTCCGTGATGTGTACGCCGAGGAACTTAAAACTTTTCACTCTCTCCACTACTGTCCTGTCGATTGGATAGGGGGATGCTCCCTCTGCTGTTTCCTGAAGGCCACGATCATCTCCTTTGTTTTGTTGACGTTGAGTGTGAGGTTATTTTCCTGACACCGCACTCCAAGGGCCCTCACCTCCTCCCTGTACGCCGTCTCGTCGTTGTTGATAATCAAGCCTACCACTATAGTGGCGTCTGCAAACTTGATGATTGAGTTGGAGGCGTGCATGGCCACGCAGTCGTGGGTGAACAGGGAGTACAGGAGAGGGCTGACCCTTGTCAGCCCTGTCAGGGGCCCCAGAGTTGAGGATTAGCGGGGTGGAGATGTTTCTTCCTACCCTCACCACCTGGGGGCAGCCTGTCAGAAAGTTGAGACCCAGGGTCTTGAGCTTAATGACAAGTTTGGAGCATGCTGAGCTGTAGTCGATGAACAGCATTCTCAGGTATTCCTCTTGTCCAGATAAGTTAGGGCAGTGTGCAGTGTGATTGCGTTTCCGTCGTCTGTGGACCTGTTGGGGCGGTAAGCAAATTGGAGTGGGACTAGGGTGTCAGGTAGGGTGGAGGTGATATGGCCCTTGACTAGTTTCTCAAAGCACTTCATGATGACGGAAGTGAGTGCTACGGGGCGGTAGTCATTTAGCTCAGTTACCCTGTTTCTTGGGAACAGGAACAATGGTGGCCCTCTTGAAGCATGTGGGGACAGCAGACTGGGATAAGGATTGATTGAATATATGTCAGTAAACACACCAGCCAGCTGGTCTGCGCATGCTCTGAGGACGCGGCTGGGAATGCTGTCTGGGCCTGCAGCCTTGCGAGGGTTGACACGTTTAAATGTTTTGCTCACGTCGGCTGCAGTGAAGGAGAGCCCGCAGGTTTTGATAGCTGGCCGTGTCAGTGGCACTGTATTGTCCTCAAAGCGAGCAAAGAAGTTGTTTAGTCTGTCTGGGATCAAGACATCCTGGTCCGTGATGGGGCTGGTTTTCCTTTTGTAGTCCGTGATTGACTATAGACCCTGCCACATACCTCTCCTGTCTGAGCCGTTGAATTGAGTCTCTATACTGACACTTAGCTTGTTTGATTGCCTTGCGGAGGGAATAGCTACACTGTTTGTATTCGGTCATCTTTCTGGTAACTTTGCCCTGATTTAAAGCAATGGTTCGGGCTTTCAGTTTTGCTCGAATGCTGCCATCAATCCACGGTTTCTGGTTTGGTAATGTTTTAATAGACACAGTGGGTACGACATCGCCGATGCACTTGCTAATAAATCCACTCACCAAATCAGCATATTCATCAATGTTGTTGTTCGCCGCAATGCGGAACATATCCCAGTCCACGTGATCGAAGCAATCTGGAAGCATGGAATCCGATTGGTCGGACCAGCGTTGAACAGACCTGAGCGCGGGAGCTTCCTGGATGCACATGAGCTCAATTTCTGGTCTCATAGCTAAGGGTCTGAATACATATGTGAATAAGGTATTGCTGTTTTAAATTTGTTATAAATTAGCAAAAAAATATAAAAACCTGTTTTTGCTTTGTCATTATGGGGTATTGTGGGTAGATTGCTGAGCATTATTATTTATTTAATCAATTTTAGAATAAGGCTGTAACAACATTTGTAAAAAGTCAAGTGGTATGAATACTTTCTGGAAGGCACTGTTGGTAGGTAGGGCTGAGGTCTGAACAGATATTTCAGCGCTTCTGCTCTTTTCTATAACCTATATGGATCACAATATATGGTCTATGCTTGGCATGTAGGTTTCTCACTCATGAGTGGCACAAATTGGAACATGGGGGAAGGGAATATGCTAATTAAAAACTATAGTAATGACTGTAATGATGGTCCGACCATCATCATTGCGAACAACGTAACAGAATATCTGTCACTCCTTGACCTTAGATATCTTTTTAATTCTCTATTTGGATAGGTCAGGGTGTGACTAGGGTGGGCAATCTATGTTTTCTATTTCTTTGTTGGCCGGGTATGGTTCCTAATCAGAGGCAGCTGTCTATTGTTGTCTCTGATTGGGGATCATACTTAGGCAGCCTTTTCCCACCTGTAGTTTGTGGGATCTTGTTTTTGGTACTGTGCTGTTTAGCCCTACTAGACGTTACATTACTCGTTACTCCTCGCACTCTCCCTCAAGGGCGTTTCCAGTCAGGTGCGTCCGTTGCCTGCTCCTCGCGCTCGCCCTGAGGTGCGTGTCACCAGCCCGGTACCACCAGTGCCGGCCCCAGCATTTTGTCCACCTGTGGGTTATGGGATATTGTTTATGTTTAGTTGCTTGTAACACTGCATTGTTGCCACTGTTCGTTTATTCTTTATTGTTTTGTACTTGCTTAAGTTTCACTTTATTCATTAAAAGTATGTGGAACTCTATGTAAGCTGTGACCATTATTATTACGAACAACGTGACAACTGTAGTGTTTTTGAGGACATTATTGTAGTATTTACTGTAGTGTTTTTGCGCTCTGTAGTATACTGTATTTACTATAGTATTCTACAGTATAATACACAATTCTATAGTAAGTACTACACATGGTTGAGGGATACTACAGTGTGTATATAGCATTCTCCAGTATACGACAATTTACTACAGAATTCTATAGTAAGTACTACACATGGTTGAGGGATACTACAGTGTGTATATAGTATTCTCCAGTATACGACAATTTACTACAGAATTCTATCGTAAGTACTATAGTATTCTATTGTAAACTAGCAACCGAGACTACAGAGTTCCTGTGGCAGATTTATATGATTACAGCCATGTTCATCTCATGCATCAAATTGGATTGATCTGTTTACTGCAAATTGGATTGATCTGTTTACTGCAAATTGGATTGATCTGAAAGTCTTGGTAGTTTGTTCTAATAGCCTTATGCAGAGGAATGTGTTTACTGCACCCACCGTAGGTCTATATACTGTATGTGTTAAACCAGTGGCGTGCCGTGGGCCTGGGGGCTGGGCCTTCAGTGAGGTCCTACACAGTCCCACCCGAATTAATCCACCTCTTATTACCATCATTATGATGCCATGGCTCTCTAGACACTATACATTTAGACAGAAACGCAGTATAAAACCAGGCATTGCGTCACCTTGAAATTGACATTTTTATTCATAGAATTGCAGGGGAAGAGTACAATACCTTTTCATTGTGCAGCTCCCGTTGCCCTGCGCGCTTGTTCGTTGAGCTGTAGACCCACTCCGGTGTCCCCAAAAGTTTTCAAAAGCACCATTGCTTGTAAGTGCCCAGCCGTGTCTCATTGCTGCCTTGGTTAGACAACTCAAGTTTGCAATGCCAGTGTGGCTCCAAACACCAAATCTATCACTTGCAAATAATAGGCATTCCCAGCAGTACAGTTTGCGTGCTTCTCGGAGCCTGTGAGCCATTGATAGCGCTCGTAGTTGGAACTTTGAAAGTGGCGAACGAACCCCTTTCCCGCCTGTGACAGGCTTTGTAGCGTCGGCGTCGGGCGACCTCTCCTGACAATGTCTAACTTATCTTGAAAAGTTTGTCTTGAGAATGGCGTTATAATTATATCCAAATCGATATCTTCTCCTCCTTCCGCCATTGTTGGTTAAAAAAACAGCTTAGTAGTATGCAAATTATTAGTTTATCAAATTCAGTTTCCTAGTTCTGAGGTTTGCATAGACCTGCCCATATAGGACCTGCCTCTCGATATTGGTAATCCAATCAAAAGACATGCACGCACTACGCCTGCTAGCTGGCTCCTGTGTAACACTGGAGCCAGCCAGCAGGCGTACAATAGCCAACTCTAAAGCTGATTGGTTGACACTAAATTTTCATTTCCATTCACTTTAAGCTACAAGCGCCCGCACTGTTGATTCTGAAGGCCTGAGGGCAGATTTTAGACCCCTGGCAACACATGATGGCAAATATGATTGGATAAAAGATCTAACATAAAGACCAGCCCTCCAAATCTCAACCTGGGGCTGGAAGCAGTGCAACCAAGAGGAAAGCTATGAAATGAAGAGTATAACTCTTACTCTGGGGAATAATTTAATACATATTTGTGGGAAAATATACTAAAAAAATATATATATTCTGATGATGTTTAGGCCAGCAGAGAAGGCCTTGCTGGCCCTGACGGCCCACCACTGTGTTAAACCTATCTAATGTCTTGAGTGTTCAGACCAAACAGAACTGAAACCTACAGCGGT
This sequence comes from Oncorhynchus kisutch, assembly GCF_002021735.2. Lineage (NCBI taxonomy): Eukaryota > Metazoa > Chordata > Actinopteri > Salmoniformes > Salmonidae > Oncorhynchus > Oncorhynchus kisutch. The sequence continues at coordinate 41,528,171 of NC_034184.2, forward strand.
CTATATGTTTCCTCTTGGACAGACATCTGTTGGTTATGGGAATGTTAGGACTCTGAAGACATTGACGTGCACTTTGAACAATGAGCAAGGTGCAGTCTGCATCTAGTCTGCATGGCCTCATAAGTGTCGGTCCAAAGCAGGGTTGGTGGTTGGTTGGTCTTTAAATGGTGCAATGGTTAGAGACTATCACTAGAGGGACTCCTATCTCCTCTCTCTGTCTCCTTTCCACAAGTAGTTTTTTTAAACTATTGAGTGGCTACATATATATATTCTAAATCGGACATATTATACAGTAGCTTGGTATGTTGTGTGATCTTTTCTAACTTCCTGTTTACTTGTGTTCTCAGTCTGCAGTTATGCCTCATGGAAGACCTGCCCCACCTAACAAGAGGAAAAAGCCCTCTAAGATCATCACTGACCTGTCACATGTCACTCAAGATGGTAAGGCACAAGCATGTGAGCTCAAAAACACAATTATAAACTGGGTAGTTCGAGCACTGAATGCTGATTGGCTGACAGCCGTGGCATATCAGACCACATACCTCGGCTATGACAAAACCTTTATTTTTACTGCTCTAATTACATTGGTAAGCAGTTTATAATAGCAATAAGGCACCTCTGGGGTTTGTGCTATATGACCGATATACCACAGCTAAGGGCTGTATCCACGCACTCCGTGTGGTGTCGTGCTTAAGAACAGTCCTTAGCCATGGTATATTGGCCATATACCACACCCCCTCGTGCCTTATTGCTATATTTCTCGCATATCATTAAAGATTATAGGGACATCTTCAAAACTATGTGAGAGACCATCTAGTACCATACATTAAACTCTGCTCAGTAACATTGATCAATATGAGCCTATGGCATTATCAAGAGTAACATACTGTACTAACTGGTAAACATAGAGGGCAGGCAGGAAGACACCTTCCGAAGGTAAGAACTCTCAGGGAGGCCTGGTCTCCCTATGGGCCAGCAGCTGGTCCAAGAGACTGGATCCACTGTTGACAGCTTTTTTGGGTCACATCACAGAGAATGAAAAAAGAAGTTATTTATAGCCTAATTATTTTGTTCATTGGGGACTTTGTCAAGATCTCTGTGCACTTGTCAGAGAAGCTCCTCCACATGTTTGCACTTAACATGTCCTAATGACTAGCGCCCTGTCACACACACAAACATGTATCTCCTAGATTCCACAGCACAATTACAATCTGTCCTTTGCAGTCATTGCAGTAATGGTTTACCCTCCCCTCCCTCTCAGCTGTTGAGTCACACGATCCATACTTCAGGCGATGGCATAATGCATTTTTATGAAAATGATGACAGGTGTTTTCCCCTCCACCCATTAAGTGGTAAAAAAGTTAATATTTGTGCTGCTCTTACACTTTTTGTGTCAAGTGTCCTGACAGATATAGCAATAAGGCCTAAGCAGAAAGCTGTGTTTTAACACAATGTGGCACTGCATGCTGCTCCAAGCTGACCAGTGTTCAAACGCATTCCCCTCCACGTCTGTTAGAACTTATAACATACATAGACAGAAATCATCTTTGAATTACGTAACTAGTGTTGGATTTTAAAGGGATAGTTCAGGATTACAAATTGAAACACAAGTATTGTCCTTTTTGAACAGCAAATGTCATTGGCATGAAAACAAACAGGAATGGTAAATGATTAAATCCACCAAATTATTGAGGTTGAGTGCAGTCAAAAATGTGATTTTTCTGTGGTTTGTACAGTACCAGTCAAAAGTTTGGACACACCTACTAATTCAAAGGTTTTTCTTTATGTTTACTATTTTCTACATTTCTACATTGTAGAATAACAGTGAAGACATCAAAACTATGAAATAACACATATGGAATCATAATAACCAAAAAAGTGTTAAACAAATCAAAATATATAGCCACCCTTTGCCTTGATGACAGCTTTGCACATTCTTGGCATTCTCTCAACCAGCTTCATGAAGTAGTCACTTGGAATGCATTTCAGAAGATATCCCTATTTGGTAAAAGACCAAGTCCATATTATGGAAGGAACAGCTCAAATAAGCAAAGAGAAATGACAGTCCATCATTACTTTAAGACATGAAGGTCAGTCAATCAGGAAAACGTCAAGAACTTTGAAAGTTTCTTCCAATGCAGTCGCAAAAAATATCAAGCACTATGGTGAAACTAGCTCTCATGAGGACCACCACAGGAAAGAGAATAAGTTCATTAAAGTTTCCAGCCTCAGAAATTGAAGCCCAAATAAATGCTTCACAGAGTTTAAGTAACAGCCACATCTCAACATCAACTGTTTAGAGGAGACTGTGTGAATCTGGCCTTCATGGACAAACTGCTGCAAAGAAACCACTACTAAAGGACACCAATAATAAGAAGAGACTTGCTTGGGCCAAGAAACACGAGCAATGGACATTAGACTGGTGGAAATCTGTCCTTTGGTCTGATGAGTCCAAATTTTAGATTTTTGGTTCCAACCGCCGTGTCTTTGTGAGATGCAGAGGAGGTGAACGGATGATCTCTGCATATGTGGTTCCCACCGTAAAGCATGGTGGATGAGGTGTGATGGTGTGGGGGTGCTTTGCTGGTGACACTGTCTGTGATTTATTTAGAATTCAAGGGACATTTAACCAGCATAGCTACCACAGCATTCTGCAGCGATACACCATCTGGTTTGCTCTTAGTGGGACTATCATTATTTTTCAACTGGACAATGACACAACACACCTCCAGGCTGTGTAAGGGCTATTTGACCAAGAAGGAAAGTGATGGAATGCTGCATCAGATGACCTGGCCTCCACAATCACCCGACCTCAATCCAATTGAGATGGTTTGGGATGAGTTGGACCGCAGTGTGAAGGAAAAGCAGCCAACAAGTGCTCAGCATATGTGGGAATGTGCAAAGCTGTCATCAAGGCAAAGGGTGGCTACTTTGAAGAATATTAATCTAAAATATAATTTGATTTGTTTTACACTTTTTTGGTGACTACATGAGTTCATGTGTTATTTCATAGTTTTGATGTCTTCACTATTATTCTACAAAATAAAAGAAACCTTGAATGAGTAGGTGTGTCCAAATTTTTGACTGGTACTGTATATATTTCCACACTATGAGGTAGTTATAATACTGTGAAATTGTGAAAAGGATGATAATGCCCTTTTAGTGTAAGGGCTGTTTGAAAAGACCCCCTTAAATTTCAGCCTGTTTAAGTGGGATGGAGTTTTAGTCTGCCTGGTGACATCACCACCTACTGGGCACATACTGGTTAAATCAACATTGTTTCAATGTTTTTTGTCAACTTATTGGGAGGTGGAATCTACTTGGCAAATACATTGGATTATGCGATCATGGTAACCCATTTTCATCATAGACAAACCTTGTCAAATCTTCATTGTGATATCCACTATAAGAAAACAATAGGCTGGGCAGCATCTCCAACAGGAGAGTTGATCTATCTACGGCCATACCTTCGGTCTCCCATCCATGGTTTAACAAGGCCCAGCCCTGCATAGTTTTGATATGTTTCACTGACTATTACCAATGTGCTATCGTAAGAGTGATTGTAGAGAAATCTACACTTAATAGATTCACTGTTGCTATCGAAGTCATTCCAAATAGTATGTTCTGTAGAGAAAATGAAATTTTGCCATACTTTATCAATCATATATCATCAAAGATCCTATTTAGGTCTATACAACATTTGGAAAGTCATCAACAGCTATTGTTGAAATTCAGATTCAACCATAACATGATAGACTGACCAGTTGAATCCAGGTCAAAGCTAAATCCACTCCAATTAGCGTAGATGAAAGGGAGGAGAAAGGTTAAAGAAGGATTTTTAAGCCTTGAGGCAATTGAGACATGGATTGTGTATTGTGTGCCATTCAGAGGGTGAATGGGCAAGACAAAATATTGAAGTGCCTTTGAACAGGGTATGGTAGTAGGTGCCAGGAGAACAGGTTTGTGTCAAAAACTGAAACACTGCTGGGTTTCTCACACTCAACGCTTTCCCATGTGTATCGACAATGGTCCACCACCCAAAGGACGTCAAGCCAACTTGACACGACTGTGGGAAGAATTGGAGTCAATATTGAGCCAGCATCCCTGTGGACTTTTTTTGACACCTTGTAGAGTCCTTGCCGCGATGAATTGAGGCTGTTCTGAGGGGAAAAGGGGGTGCAATGCAATATTAGGAAGGTGTTCCTAATGCTTTGTACACTCAGTGTAGGCCTAGAGAGTGATTGTGAGTTAATGAAAACATATCGATTCACATCTCCATCTCAACCAAAAATCTAAAGTTAAAGAATAGGATTATGCCAGTGGATCAGATGGAACTATCCAAACTGTAGATATATGTCCTTTTAAATGTTGATAGTTGGTAGTTGTCAACCAAACACAGTTCAATAAGCTATTACATTTGTAAGACAGTAAATTGCCTAATATTAAGGCTACCTTACAAACAACTAATGTAATGTTATTCATTCAAACTTAAAACGAGTAACACATCAATGGACACATTTTGAGGTTAGTGGGACAGTAAATGTCTTCTGATGTAATCATAGAAAACGCTACATGTTCAGGGTCACAGGTCTGTGGAAATGTTCACAATTGCTATAATCATCTACACAGAATCTCAAACGGCGTTGCTCACTTGCACCATGTAATCTCAAATAATTGCAGTCCAGGTCATTTAGTTGTGCTATTAGATTAAACACAGTGCTAACACATTAAGTTGTTGTATAAATAAACAAAATATCTGACATTGACATATTCCCATTTGAACTTTGGTGTGCTTTGAAATGGTTGAAGGCACCGTGAGAACGAAACCAAAAATCAGACTTTGATTTTCCATTGGAATTTGGTTGTGCTTTTTTTGATGGTTGAAAGCATAGTTGACAACACAATGGGAATCAAAATAACTTTTGATTGTCTTTTTGAGTGGCTAAAAATTGGGTTGGATTCTCATTGCTCAATGTATCTACCAAATATTACTCAATTCTCCCTGTTAAAATGACATGGTGTGCTCAGTGGGCACTCGGGTAAATGAGTTAAAACAAGTCACGTAATAAGTTGCGTGGTTCACTCTGTCTAAATAGTCCAAAAGAAACAAAAAAAAGCTTATTAGCAAATAGCAATTTCTCAAACAAGAATTTTGCAAGGATTGTCTGGGAGTGGTTTGAGTGGGGAGGGGAAACTGAAAATTACCGCTTATTGGCAGAGGGGTTTGGAACTCTTTCTTACTGGCCTATTAAGCATATTTTTAATCCTGAACTTATTTAGGCTTGCCATAACAAAGGTGTTGAATACTTATTGACTCAACACATTTCAGCTTTTCATTTTATATTCATTTGTCAAAAAAACTAAAACAATCATTTCACTTTGACATTATGGGGTATTTTGTGTAGGCCAGTGATACAACATTTTAAATTCAGGTTGTAACACAACAAAACGTGGAAAATTCAAGGGGTGTGAATACTTTATGAAGGCACCATATACGTGCTACCGTAGCTTTAGAGTTGATGTGGAACCTGTGCAGTGTTATGCATTTTAGACTCTCTCCCTTCACCCATCCTCTCTGTTTCAACGCCCTGTGACTTCTGACAGATGGATCATAAGCACTGAGAACAGAACAAATGGAGATAACACAGATATGAAAATGGCTCAGGCCTTACCTCATAAAGCTTCAGTCAAAAGCTAGTCATTCTCAGCCAGGCCCAGACTTAGGGAGGAGCTGTTCTCTGCTCTCTCTCCTTCTCTCCACATTGTTGAAGAATGGCCAGTTCATCTTTGAGCAGAGTGATTTATGAATTTTCCACCGTAATGACAGCAAGAATCTGAGAGCAACCCCCTCCTACGCAATCATCTGCACTGAGCGTAATTTCTGCTCTGATGTAAAGATCACATCACATCGACACAGATGTATTTTCTAGGTGAAGGATAAATTATGCACATAAAGTACTGTAACATTTATTCAAACAATGATAAGCAAACCATGGGACCAATTCAAACCAAACAGGTAACCAAGGTTTACAGAATAAGTCAAAATATGATTCTTTCTGCATAGAGAGATACATTGTTGAGTGTCTTTTTTGTATCACAATGCAGACCTTTTTGAGTCCAGAATTCAAACTTGAACAATTGCTGCACCAGAAGAATGATGTTTTTCCATTTACCTAGTCACCTAGTTTAATTGAATAGAGCCTTATACAGAATGTGCATCCAGTATACTATAGGAAATCAATATGAGAAATCAATAGACAATGTATGAATTTCTCATCTGCAGAGTTTGAGCCTGAGGATTCAGAGTTTAACCTGGGGATGAAGATCAAGACTCCCAAGGACACCATGCTGGAGGAGCTGAACCTCTTCACCAACAAGGGCTCCAAGATGTTCAAGATGAGGCAGAAACGTGTGGAGAAGTTCATATATGAGAACAACCCTGACCTCTTCGGCAGTGAGTCTATGGTAAGAAAATGGTAAATCCAGCTGTGCCACCAGAGACTCTGGGTTCGCGCCCAGGCTCTGTCGTAACCGGCCGCGACCGGGAGGTCCGTGGGGCGACGCACAATTGGCCTAGTGTCGTCCGGGTTAGGGAGGGGTTGGCCGGTAGGGATATCCTTGTCTCATCGCGCACCAGCAACCCCTGTGGCAGGCCGGGTGCAGTGCGCGCTAACCAAGGTCGCCAGGTGCACAGTGTTTCCTCCGACACATTGGTGCGGCTGGCTTCCGGGTTGGATGCGCGCTGTGTTAAGAAGCAGTGCGGCTTGGTTGGGTTGTGTATCGGAGGACGGATGACTTTCAACCTTCGTCTCTCCCGAGCCCGTACGGGAGTTGTAGCGATGAGACAAGATAGTAGCTACTAAACAATTGGATTGTTAAAATGGATTGATAAAATTCACAAAAAAAAAGAAAATTAAAATGGTCAATCATCCAAGTCAAAATTATAAACTTGTTTTAACAATAATAAATGTTAGTGTTATAGTATAATTCATATAATATAAATGCTGTCCAAAGAGCTTTAACATAAAACAATTGCAGTGAAAATTGGTAACGGATGAGGTAAAAAAGTTATCCCATGGATAGGCTACCAATGTATATTTCAACAACCAGTAGGATTGCGGGCCGAGAGTACTTAGCACCTCTGAACAGTGTCGGACATAATTTGCACAAACCGATTCTATACGTTGAAATCGGCAGTCGCCCACCTGTGGGTGGTCCCTATAACACACTGTGCCAACAGCAAGCAAACGAATGGCGAATTAACGGCTCCCCTACTGTACAGAATGACAATCAGTCTGGTGAGTTTTCTTCTTTATATGCTTGTGTGTATTTCAGGAGAACTTCCAGAAGTTGGTCCCCAGCCTGGGTGGCACAATGATGTTGGATGCTAGTGGCCACGTGGTGGACAAGCAATCAGGCCCTCCTGCACCCCCTCCCAAACCAGGCAAAGATGGGCATGGTCATGGTAATGAACATGGTCATGATCATGAGCATGGACATGAGCATGGTAATGAGCATGGGCGCCATGGATACCAGGGACATGTACATCATGATGATGTTGCTCCAGGAGAACATGGTCATGGTCAGTATCCATTCAAATTAGCTCATGATCATAGAAAAAGTGATTTTGGAACGAGTTCTATGGACCTGCAGTCAGGGGTGTCATGCCCATAGGGGGTAAAAAGGCACGTGCTCCCTCAGATATATCCTGTTTTAGACATTTTTTGACTTAATCATCACCAGCAACATATGGGAAAATAGCTAGTTTCTATGATTTGTAGTCAAAAAGATAGAGGAAGATAAGTGTTTCTAATGATCACTATCTTTTTTATAGAATATAGAAACACGCCATTTTCACATCTGTTGATGTTGGGTTGATGCTGGAGATGATGAATATGATGATGATGACATTTTACAAATGACCTGTTAAATGAATGACTAAACAAAATGTTTAAGCCCAGTTTTATCATAATTATTCATAAAAATATCTGACTGGACGATTTTAGCTGCTGTTGATGGCCAGGAGTTATGTTTGTAAATTGATGTGATCAAGCTAAACTCAGCAAAAAAAGAAACTCCCATTTTTCAGGACCCTGTTCTTCAAAGATAATTAGTCAAAATCCAAATAACTTCACAGATCTTCATTGTAAAGGGTTTAAACACTGTTTCCCATGCTTGTTCAATGAACCTTATATGTTTATAGGTTCCCAACCTCCCAACTTCATAACTAGCTACCAAGCCATTTCAGGCTATCAATCAAGTTAGAGTAGCTTGTCTATCTATCTTAGCTGGCATGCCTGCTGGCAAGGTTGCTAGGCTTTATAAAAGCTAGCAATTACTAAATGTACTGAAAAAGACCCATCTCTTTCAACCTAGATTTTAGCAGAGATGCAGAGAAGCACGTTTTTAAAAAACAAAAAAACATTTGTTTTATTTAAAAAATATATATAATTAGGCATAATGATTATGGCTGTAGATTGCAGGAAAAAGCCATTTCAGGTGTTTGGGATATGTTAAATTATTCAACTTCCACCTACACCCCCCCTCCAACCCCATGTACTTCGTGCCCCCTCTAAAATAATGGCTGAATGATGCCATGCCTGTAGTGCAATCAATATATCAAAATTGGATATCATCTCACTGTTTTCCTCCTACAGGTAGTCATGGAGTAGAGGTTGCCTTAGACAAAGCCAAGAAAAGGCATGATTATGTTCCCTCATACGTATCACCGTGGGAAAAGGCCATGAAGGGCAACCAGGAGCTGACATCCAGCATGAGATATCATATGCCAGTCCCCCATGCCCACCTTGATTTGCCCAAGTACAAGTCCTTCAACAGGTACAGTCCCCTCTATGCCTTGCCTGGTCGACTCCATAGCATTTTAAAAGGATTTCTTTGAAATTAGTGTGAAATAGTGGAGCCCACCCATTTCCTGTAAAAATCGGACTCTTATATTGTCCATCCAGGTATGTGAGGCACATCGACAGAAGTTACCCATACAAGATCCATTTCACTTATCAGTCTGATCTTCTTTTGTTGCCCATCACTTTATCTGTCTTAGGAGTGCTACACCATTTGGGGGCTTTGATAAGGCCTCTCAGCTCATGACCTTCCAGCTGCCAGACACCCATGAGGTGGCCCATGAGGAGCCTGAACCAGCTGTGGTATACCAGCATGACATTGGCGCTCGACCCTCCTTCAACCGTACTCCTATAGGCTGGGTGGGAAGCAGTGAGCCCAGCAGCATCCACATGGAGTTGGATGCCCTGCCCTTCGATGGGGAGACTGACGACCTGTGAACAGCATGCCCCACAGACCCAGATGTGCAGACAGAGACCGCGCACAATATATAAATCTACATAAAGAAAAAACATACACTTTTTAGAAAGGTTTGTGAGCCAGTCAACTTTTCCTTGAGTTCAATTCATGAAAGAAATAGTTTATGAAAACAAACCACAAAGCTCAATATTGGGCTCTTTAAATTAGAATGCAAGATAGAGAGAGAGAGAGAGAGAGAGAGAGAGAGAGAGAGAGAGAGAGAGAGAGAGAGAGAGAGAGAGAGAGAAAGAAAGAGGGGGTGATTAGTTAGTATGTTTGCAACAAAGAAATCAATCATGAACAAAGACATCAATTGTGAGCCTATTGTTTTCAACTTCCCAGTGAACACAGGAGGCTACCATAACTGTGATTTATGCGTACTCTTATTTTTTTCCATTATGATTCATTTAGTAGGCATAGTATATTGTTCAATCACACAAGTCTCCAGCTCAGTCACGAAGCAGCAGCATAACATAGTTTGTCCATGAGGAGAGACAAATAAACAGGACCGAAGGGTTGAACTTTGTTTCGTTTTTTTTCTGTGTCAGCATGTTGCTGTGTCCACTGCTCATCCAGAAGAGCTACAAGTTGTTCCTCTAGCTATAGCCTTCTACCATCATGGTTTTTACTGTATTTCTCTGTTTTCTGTGTTTCTGTGCCACTTTGACTTTTGACAGCTTTGTCATGGCCCTGCAAATCCAGCAGCCTAGCCTAGGATGCATGCAGTAAGCGTGAGGTGTGCTAATTTCTGTTGCGTGATAGAGATTGTGATGAACTAATACAGTACTGCATCACCCAAGACTTCTCCCTAATAAACTTTTTCCAATTGTAGTTTATGTCTGTTGTACTTTGTATCTCCAGTGGAGGCTACTATAATTGTTATCGGAACAAATAATGGAAGTGACATGGGGTTAGTTTAATGAATGTGTGGGGCCCTAAAGAGGCCTCTTTAGGGCTCATCAGTGCAATTCACTTGATGGTAGACAGTAACATGGATGCATTTCAAAGGATCCTTACCTGTGACAAACAGTCTTGAAAATGTGAAATAGAATCATCAGTCTACCCCTTGCTTTCCTCCCCGGTTGCGCACTTGGCTATCGCCTTCTCTCAACACCCCGAGACAAAATATCGCGAGTATTGGTTGCCTTGGCTGCAGCACAGGGTGTCGCTAGAGGAGGTTTGATTGGGATTTAGCGGCAGAGCGTTTGACACCGAGTCACTCCGGATAAGATTACCGTTCTCCTAGCAGCGGGATATTATGCTGGCAGCAGGATATTATGCTGGCAGCACGATCGCGATTGTATTTTTCTAAGTAAGAGTCGCCATGCAAAGCCATGCTAAACTTAGTGACTATTGTTTTTTTGTGTTTTTTTTTTACTTTAGTGAAGTACAACTGTTTTTCTCAGCATCGCAACCACCTTGTAAAAAAATAAATGGAGCATTTTATGTTGTTTTATTTATTAATACCAGCATTTATTTTAAAAGTTTACAAAAAGTACAGGTATGCTGAAAGCACAGACGTCTGGGGAGGGGCTCATAGTAATGGCTGGAATGGAATGGTTAAAATGTGGAAACCACTTGTTTGATACCAATCCATTAATTCCACTCCAGCCATTACAATAAGCTTGATCTCCCCAATTAAGGTGCCACAAGCTGCCTGTGGTTGAACGCTATTGTGTGTAGGCTATAATTAAAGACATACTTCAATATCAATCTCAGCACTTTTAAAAATACACTTTTACGTCGGGAAAAGTACATGTTTTTTCTCTATAAGCCAATCTGTAATTGCTGATTTGCATTGTGACCAATGGAATGGGTGGAGTAAAATCTCAGTAACACTCCGTATTATCCAGTCCCCAATGAAATTACACCATTTATACAATGGGTGGATCTAGTCCTGGATGCTGATAGGTTAAAACTGCGTTCCAGCCAATGTCTATTTCACAAATGACCACTGGCTAAAGCTATGATGTTGAAATGCCTACTTACAGTTCCATCTCACTGTGCAATCCACCGTCCCATCAAGTCCAGCCAGGCAATTTATAAAATTGATCTCCACTGTAAAAAAGCATCTAGACATGATCTCCCCTTGCTTTTGGCTCACATTTTGTTTTATACAACAGAGATTTGCATAAACCTTGCTAACAGTGACACGAGAGCAAATGTTCTATGCCAATGATGCAAAATTATTGCTCTTTGTTATGGATGTATCCAAGTAAATGGTACTAGAAAACAGCTTAAACTCAAGCAAATGCAGCAACATTTCTGTTATTCTGGGTGGACTGTTTGATGTGACTGTGTTAACCATCGTTGGCTAGCGAACAAGCAAGGTGTAAGAGTACTCCCAACCCCACCTCTTATGGAATGAAAAATAGTTTTTTTCTCTATAAGCCAATATGTAATTAATATACAGTGTATTGCATTGACGGAAATGGAACAGGTTTATTAAAAGCCTAGCAACACTACATATTATTAGGTCCCCCATAAAATACACAAATTATATATTTTTTCTCTACAGCCCAATATTGTGAACATTTGAATATGAATGTGTAGATTGATATGTATAGCGTATATTGATGTGCATTGATACATATACAGGGCTAATAAATCAAATAAAACAGTCTGAACATTGTATTTTTCAATAGTGGTCTTACATTTGGCCCTTTAAAACAAAAACATTAATTCCTTCTTGCAAGAGCGCAGACAGTCTCTGATCATTTATACATTTGCTTATGACCAATATAACATGGCCTTTGATTACAATTTAATATATTTTTGTATGGGTTATTAACGTTGCAGTTTTGAAATTTGAGCTTTTATTTTGAAGGTTTCGTCATTACTATACAAAGTGACGCCCTCATTTGTGCTGCAGGCAGAATAGTAGTCCGGACAAGGCACAAAACAGCATCGGGACTGAAAAGGTAAGTCGGCTACCTACAAACTTGATAAATAGCCCAAATTATTAACTGGAAGGATTTACTTCAAAATACATATTTAGCGCACGATTTAACATGAACATAAACAGTCTGCAATTGCGTGTAAGTGCACGCTAGTCCTGTGATAAATTGAGAGTGACGTTCACCGCATAGGGATGCCTTGCAAGAATCCAATGTGCTGCCTTGCAAGAGAGGATGCTCTGCACCGTATCCACAGCACATTGGATTTCGACTCTGTTATCTAACTGGCTCACTTTTTGAATAGGAATGCACGCACATAGCCATAGCCAAACACTGTATATTGTAGCCACATTGCTTGCTACTACCAAGTAGTCAATCTACATGCACGATGTGCTAGCCTTGATACAGATCATCTCCAACGGTGTTTACCAGTTGAACAGGACAGGAGTGATTCACGGATACATTCCGGACCTTTTAGATTTCTTGCAAGCAATGTTGATTTATTTTAACTTAGATAGCTATAGCTAAAATCAATTCAATATGCTACTTGCTGTTATGAACACATAATAATCAAGATGCATGGACATACATACACTCTAAAAACAAAGGTTCCACGAGTATCCTTTAGGGGTCCTTCAAATTGAAACTCTGGGGGAACCCCTATAAGTTATTTCAAATAACCCCTTTTAATGGATCTTCAAATAACCTTTTGAATAACCTTTTGTGGTAAATTTGTGATCTACCTCCCTCCCCTAGTATTATTAATAATAATAATACGCATAACAATTTTAACACAATATTTGAGTTGTTAGTGTTTATTATGATTTTAGTGACAAAGGAGAATAAAAACAATCCTAAAATGATGCACACTCCCAGCAGAGCCCCAAGTCCAACGGGTATATCCTCTGGCGTGTTGATGTTAATGTGTTGATGTTCTCCGTGTCCATAGCCAGAATTATTTTAGAGTGCATGGTGATCGAATAGGTTTCCTGTGAATCCCCCCAAAAAGTGTGATACAGATTATTAACAAAACATGCACACAGCAGTATTCATACCTTGGTTTTTGTGGTAAATGTGAATGAAAAAAACTGTTTTGATAATGGTTTTCATAAACATACCTTGTCCATAATGTAGAGGCCTTTGGGATTTTCATTGAAGAGGTAAGGGAGGAGGATGGTACATGTGATCTGCAAAACATACTCATACCAATTGACATACCTTTGTATGCCTCCTCGTCTGTATACCTGCAGACACAGAAGTGAGCAGTTCAGTCATCTGCACCCAATACAGCTAGCCTTCAACATATTCTTATAGCCTACAGTACATATTCTTACCTTTTTGTTGTTGATATCCATTGAATTGTGTCCATTTTCTCTTTTAGAAAGATTTGCACGAAAATGAAAAGATAGATGGTATCCTCAAAAAACAACATAAATTTAGATCATACATACCTTGTCGTAAGTTAAAGAAATCTTTACACTTTTCAGTTAAGTGCCTGCACCTGCTGTCCTTTCAAATTCAAATCCCAACATTCCAGTTGAGCAGTTAGGTTCCTGCAAGAACCCCCACCAACTAAGGAGGTTCCTCTATGAACCCCACCTCCTATGGGGTCCTTGGATGAACCTTTTGTGGGAAATTTTCAGTGCCAGAACCTTAAGGTTCTTCTAAGAACTTTGAGGATCTTAGAATAACCCTTGTTGAACCCCTAATCAAATCAAATTTAATTTGTCACATACACATAGTTAGCAGATGTTAATGTGAGTGTAGCGAAATGCTTGTGCTGCTAGTTCCGACCATGTAGTAATATCTAGCAAGTAATCGAACAATTTCACAACAACTACCTTATACACACAAGTGTAAAGGAATGAATAAGAATATGCACATAAAAATATATGGATGAGCGATGGCCGAACAGCATAGGCAAGATGCAGTAGATGGTATAGAGTACAGTATATACATATGAGATGAGTAATGTAGGGTATGTAAACATTATATAAAGTGGCATTGTTTAAATTGAATAGTGATACATTTATTACATCCCATGTTTAATAATTAAAGTGGCTAGAGATGAGTCAGTATGTTGGCAGCAGCCACTCAATGTTAGTGATGGCTGTTTAACAGTCTGATGGCCTTGAGATAGAAGCTATTTTTCAGTCTCTTGGTCCCAGCTTTGATGCACCTGTACTGACCTCGCCTTCTGGATGATAGCGGGGTGAACAGGCAGTGGCTCGGGTGGTTGTTGTCCTTGATGATCTTTTTGGCCTTCCTGTGACATCGGGTGGTGTAGGTGTCCTGGAGGGCAGGTAGTTTGCCCCTGGTGATGTGTTGTGCAGACCTCACTACCCTCTGGAGAGCCTTACGGTTGTGGGCGGAGCAGTTGCCGTACCAGGCGGTGATACAGCCTGACAGGATGCTCTCGATTGTGCATCTGTAAAAGTTTGTGAGTGTTTTTTGGTGACAAGCCAAATTTCTTCAGCCTCCTGAGGTTGAAAAGGCGCTGCTGCGCCTTCTTCACCACGCTCTGTGTGGTTGGACCATTTCAGTTTGTCTGTGATGTGTACGCCGAGGAACTTAAAACTTTCCACCTTCTCCACTACTGTCCCGTCGATGTGGATAGGGGTCTGCTCCCTCTGCTGTTTCCTGAAGTCCACGATCATCTCCTTTGTTTTGTTGACATTGAGTGTGAGGTTATTTTCCTGACACAAAACTCAGAGGGCCCTCACCTCCTCTCTGTAGGCCGTCTCATCGTTGTTGGTAATCAAGCCCACCACTGTAGTGTTGTCAGTAAACCTGATGATTGAGTTGGAGGCGTGCATGGCCACACAGTCATGGGTGAACAGGGAGTACAGGAGAGGGCTGAGAACGCACCCTTGTGGGGCCCCAGTGTTGAGGATCAGTGGGGTGGAGATGTTGCTACCTACCCTCACCACCTGGGGGCGGCCCGTCAGGAAGTCCAAGACCCAGTTGCACAGGGCGGAGTCGAGACGCAGGGTCTCGAGCTTAATGACGAGTTTGGAGGGTACTATGGTGTTAAATGCTGAGCTGTAGTCGATGAACAGCATTCTTACATAGGTATTCCTCTTGTCCAGATGGGTTAGGGCAGTGTGCAGTGTGATTGCGATTGCGTCTTCTGTGGACCTATTGGGGCGGTAAGCAAATTGGAGTGCGTCTAGGGTGTCAAATCGGGTGGAGGTGATATGGTCCTTGACTAGTCTCTCAAAGCACTTCATGATGACGGAAGTGAGTGCTACGAGGTGATAGTCATATAGCTCAGTTACCTTAGCTTTCTCAGGAACAGGAACAATGGTGGCCCTCTTGAAGCATGTGGGTACAGCAGACTGGGATAAGGATTGATTGAATATGTCCGTATTTTATCTAACGGGTGGCATCCACACCAGCCAGCTGGTCTGCGCATGACACACATTTTTAAAGTGTAGTTTATCTTGTCTTGCCAACCCGCCTCTGTTTGTCACAATCACTTGCTGGTATAACGTTAGCTTCTGAAGACAGAAGAAAATGATAGCCTATATGGTGCATGCTCAAGAGATATTCTGTTTTATCTTTAACATTAACTAGAGGTCGACCGATTTTGATTTTTCAACGCCGATACCGATTATTGGAGGACCAAAAAAAGCTGATACCGATTAATCGGACGATTAATATATATTTTTTTGTAATAATGACAATTACAACAATACTGAATGAACACTTAATTTAACTTAATATAATACATCAATAAAATCAATTTAGCCTCAAATAAATAATGAAACATGTTCAATTTGGTTTATATAATGCAAAAAAAAGTGTTGGAGAAGAAAGTAAAAGTGCAATATGTGCCATGTAAGAAAGCTAACGTTTAAGTTCCTTGCTCAAAACGTGAGTGCATATGAAAGCTGGTGGTTTCTTTTAACATGAGTCTTCAATATTCCCAGGTAAGAAGTTTTAGGTTGTAGTTATTATAGGAATTATAGGAATATTTCTCTCTATACCATTTGTATTTAATGAACTTTTGACTATTGGATGTTCTTATAGGCACTTTAGTATTGCCAGTGTAACAGTATAGCTTCCGTCCCTCTCCTCGCTCCTACCTGGGCTCGAACCAGGAACACATCGACAACAGCCACCCTCGAAGCAGCGTTACTCATGCAGAGCAAGGGGAACAACTACTCCAAGTCGCAGAGCGAGTGACGGTTGAAGTGCTATTAGCGTGCACCCCGCTAACTAGCTAGCCATTTCACATCGGTTACACCAGCCTAATCTTGGGAGTTGATTGGCTTGAAGTCAAAAGCAATGCAATGCTTGAAGCAGTGCAATGCTTAAAGCATTGTGAAGAGCTGCTGGCAAGACACACGAAAGTGCTGTTTGAATGAATGCTTACGAGCCTGCTGGTGCCTACCATCGCTCAGTCAGACTGCTCTATCAAATCATAGACTTAATTATAACATAATAACACACAGAAATACGAGCCTTAGGTTATTAATATGGTCGAATCCGGAAACTATCATCTCGAAAACAAAACCTTTATTCTTTCAGTGAAATACGGAACCGTTCCGTATTTTATCTAACGGGTGGCATCCATCCAAGTCTAAATATACATTGCACAACCTTCAATATTATGTCATAATTACGTAAAATTCTGGCAAATTAGTTCGCAACGAGCCAGGCGGCCCAAAATGTTGCATATACCCTGACTCTGTGTGAAATTAACGCAAGAGAAGTGACACAATTTCACCTGGTTAATATTGCCTGCTAACCTGGATTTCTTTTAGCTAAATATGCAGGTTTAAAAATATATACTTCTGTGTATTGATTTTAAGAAAGGCATTGATGTTTATGGTTAGGTACAGTCGTGCAACGATTGTGCTTATTTCGAGAATGCGTTTTTGTTAAATCATCCCCCGTTTGGCGAAGTTGGCTGTCTTTGTTAGGAAGAAATAGTCTTCACACAGTTCGCAACGAGCCAGGCGGCCCAAACTGCTGCATATATCCTGACTCTGTTGCAAGAGAAGTGACACAATTTCCCTAGTTAAAATAAATTCATGTTAGCAGGCAATATTAACTAAATATGCAGGTTTAAAAATATATACTTGTGTATTGATTTTAAGAAAGGCATTGATGTTTATGGTTAGGTACACGTTGGAGCAACAACAGTCCTTTTTCGCGAATGCGCCACAACATCGATTATATGCAACGCAGGACAGGCTAGATAAACTAGTAATATCATCAACCATGTGTAGTTTAGTGATTATGATTGATTGATTGATAGTTTTTTTATAAGATAAGTTTAATGCTAGCTAGCAACTTACCTTGGCTTCTTACTGCATTCGCGTAACAGGCAGGCTCCTCTTGGAGTGCAATGTAAGGCAGGTGGTTAGAGCGTTGGACTAGTTAACCGTAAGGTTGCAACATTGAATTCCCGAGCTGACAAGGTAAAAATCTGTCGTTCTGCCCCTGAACAAGACAGTTAACCCACCGTTCCTAGGCCGTCATTGAAAATAAGACCGTGTTCTTAACTGACTTTCCTAGTTAAATAAAGGTGTAAAAAATATATATATTTTAAAAATCGGCCAAATCGGTGTCCAAAAATATCGATTTCCGATTGTTTTGAAAACGTGAAATCGGCCCTAATTAATCGGCCATTCCGATTAATCGACCGACCTCTAATTCCAACAACAAAAATCTGCGTGACAGATGTATACATTTTTATTACATACTTGTGTGTGCTTCCATCATTGATCCTAATGTTGATTAAGATAATGAATGTCATTTCACATTCACAATAATGCAGAACATTGTAGTAGAGCTGTGTTACAAAGTGTTACATAACATTGTAGCGTACCTGAGAAAGTATAGCTTAGTTGAGCAACCAGGACTCAGCGGCAGACATAACTGTCATCTGGGAATGTATGATATGTTACGTTTCATATGGTATGCATTCATTTCTGGATGTCCATCATCCATTTTATATGATATGTTACAAATTACAATTTGAATGATATGTTACGAATTGGAATTAGTATTTGCTTATCTTATGATATGTTACAAATTACAATTGGTTGTGGCTATCGTTAGCTAGGTGGCTAACGCTAACATTAGCTACGTGGCTAATGCTAACATTAGCTAGGTGGCTGACATTAGCTAGGTGTTAAGGTTAGGAGTTAGGTTTTAATTTTTTTCTATTATTATTTTACCCCTTTTTCTCCCCAATTTCGTGGTATCCAATTGGTAGTTACAGTCCTGTTCCATCGCTGCAACTTCCGTACAGGCTCAGGAGAGGCGAAGGTCGAGAGCCGTGTGTCCTCTGAAACACAACCCAGCCAAGCCGCACTGCTTCTTGACACAACGCCTGCTTAACCCGGAAGCCAGCCGCACCAATGTGTCAGAGGAAGCACCATACACCTGGCAACCGTGTCAGCGTGCATTGCGCCTGGCCCGCCACAGGAGTCGCTAGTGCGCGATGGGACAGGAGCACTGGTGCGGCTGGCTTCCCGGACGACGCTGGGCCAATTGTGCGCTGCCCCATGGGCCTCCCGGTCGCGGCCGGCTATGACAGAGCCTGGACTCGATCCAGGTTCTATAGTGCTTTAAACCACTGCGCCACTCGGGAGGCCCCAGGAGTTAGGTTAAAGGGTAAAGGTTAGGGTTAAGGGAAGGGTTAGCTAACATGCTAATTCGTTGCAAAGTAGCTAAAAAGTAGTAAGTATTTGCAAAGTTGCTAATTAGCAAATATGCAAAAGTTGTCCATGATGAGATTCAAACACTAGACGTTTGCGTCATACACCCGACAAACCATTCTACTTTAGTTTTTGTCTTCAGTAACCTTCTGTGTCATGTAGCCACACCAAACATAACATATCATACTAATTTGATTCAGAGACGTTGGATTAAATGCGAAAAGACACAATTCAGTTGAATGCATTCAGTTGTGCAACTGACTAGGTTGCCCGGATTTACTTTTATTATGTTACCTCTAGTCGATGAGACCAGGCTGAGTTGAGCGGTTTTTACACCGTGGAATAGTTTAGGCTGCATAAAGTTTAGAGCAAGGTGCAAAAGCAGACACTTGACAAAATGATGGATTTAAAAAATATTATAATTTACTGACAGATATTAAAATTCTCATGTCTTGTTGCAAAGTGGAGGAATAGAGATAATATAGCCTATACTTGTGTGGCTACGATGTCCTGTGGGTGGGGGAAATATAGACGCTTTTATGTGTCACCTATTGGGGGATAATCTGCCCTTGTCTACTGTAGGCTGCTCTTCACTTTCTCTTAACAGAGCTCTGTCATTGAGAAAGTATGTTCAGTAACATGCAGCTTTTCTGTCGTTTCATCCATTTTCAGTTGCATGTTATTGAATATCATTTCAATGACATGTATTCTGGGTAGGACTGTGGGAGATGCTGTATGTGTGATGTGGGTGTGAACATTCACCCCAGTAACATGCTCTTCCCCAGCACCCAAATTGATGTGTGTGGCACATTTATAATCAATCATTGGATTTTCTATATTATTCAGCACAGGCAGTGTTTTCTTACATAACATGATTGTAAATCTATTTTAAGCCCCCACTCTGACTAGACTCTGCTGTGTTTTCTGCTGAGGGAGAGAAAATAACAGGATTTTATCATTTCATCTATGATAGGTGGGAACGTATATAAATAGTCTGGAGAGAGATCTGAGGGATATACAGGTGTGGGATCTTAATTTGATCACCCTGTTGCAGGAGAACTTTCCTGCTATGCTGGAAATTCGAAACGTATAGTGTATTTGAGGTTTAAAAAGGCTTCTGAAATGTCTACTTGGAAATTTCAGACTTGATTTTCCCCTACAAAACCCCTACAAAAATGTCCATTAATTATAATCCACAAAATAATTCACATTTCCTGTTGCTGCAGGATTATTTGTCTGATGTAGCAAACTGGCTCAAATTAAGATTCCTACATCAGTAGCTAGGCTGACTGGTTGTGAATTGCTGATCTGTTACAACTCAAGATCTGCAGAAGTTAGACAAACACAGAGAGACTTAGGCTAGAGAAGGAGAGAGAGTTTTTCTATGCTCCCACCAAAATGTAAAACACCAGACAGTTTTTTTCCTTCCTTTGCCTTAAGTGCTTATCCCATGTGAACGCAGCATAATGAACGAAATCGTGCAGACATGCATATCTTCGTAATACTCCTCTCAACCTGTAACATAATGCATCACATAAAAAATAAATAAAAATATTTAAAAAATAACACAAGCTCTGTAAAGTATGGAGAGAGAGGGGGTGATTAGATTAGTGCATGCTTTGATATCTCTGACCAGCCCCTTCAGCTCCCTCTCTCTCTCTCTAGCAGAGATTAGCTGTGAAAATGAAATGTGAGTCTTGGCCTGCATGCCAAATTAGGCCATGGATTGTTATGTAAAATTTGGAGATGAATAACTTAACATACTGATTGGGTGTTCCCATGCATTCTTTTAGAGAAAGGGTGGGCAGGAGTGTTTGTGGATTGTTTTGGTAGGTGGTATAGCGTGCTTGAAAGTTGCAGGTGCAGCCGTTTAACTTTTATTAAAGTTCTTGCTGGAGGGGCCAACACAAACCCAGGGCAGACTATAATGTTCATTTCAAGGAGTTGAAAAAAAATATTATTCAAAGCGGTTAGGCCAAGCCTATGCTCTTGGGAGGAAGGTCCCATATGAACAAATACTATAATATACTATGCTATAAATACTATAGCATTCATTGTAGTGTTTTTGCTGACTTTATTGTAGTATTAACGGTAGTATTGTCACGTTCTGACCTTAGTTATTTTATTATGTTTTGGTCAGGGCGTGAGTTGGGTGGGTTGTCTATGTTCGTTTTTCTATGATGTGATTTGCGTTTGACCTGGTATGGTTCTCAATCAGAGGCAGGTGTCGTTAGTTGTCTCTGATTGAGAATCATACTTAGGTAGCCTTTTTTCACCTGTGTTTCGTGGGTGATTATTTTCTGTTCTGTGTTTTGTATTTCACCGTTCAGGACTGTTTCGTTCTCATTGTTTTTGTTTTGTGTTCATATAATAAATACAATATGGACACTTACCACGCTGCGCATTGGTCCTCCGATCCTTCTACTACTCCTCCTCAGAAGAGGAGGACGTGAATCGTCACAAGTATTTACTGAAGTATACTGTATTATTTACAGTTAATTATAGTATAAATACTGTAGTAAAATAAAACTATAGTATATACTATAGTGTTTTTGCAGATTGCACTATACTTTAGTATGACATCATTGTAGTAATTACTATAGCATTTTTGTTGTATTATTTTGTTTGACATAGACATGGAGGATTTCTCATTTGGGAAACTTACGGGAAAAATACTAAAGGAGCAGATGTTCCGTGAACTTTTAGTAGGTAGGATAGTTTAGAGCTTCTGCTCTTTTCTATAACCTATGGAGAACAAAATATAGTCTATACTTGGCTGGTAGGTTTCTTACTTATGGGTGGTACAAATTGCGACATGGGGGAGGGGAGTGGGCAGGGTATATGCAAATTAAATATTGTAGTATTTACTATAGTTTAAAAAAGTGTAGTGTTTTTGTGGACTGTAGTGTTTTTGCAGACATTACTGTAGTATTTACTACAATGTTTTTTTGTGGATAATACTGCAGTATTTACTGTAGTCTTCTACAATATACTACATAATTATATAGTAAGTACACACATGATCGAGGGATATTACAGTGTGAAGTACAGTATTCTAAAGTATACTACAGTTTAATATAGAATTCTATTGTGCTGTACGATTCTTTAGTAAACTGTAGTATTTTTTTCCTGTGTGGTGCCTCTTATGTTTGTGATTAGAGGATTGTGCCTATTTGTTTTATAACATGCTACTTTCTGAGGGAAAAAACAAACAGATTTTGCTTTAATTATGAAAATGCTATTCATAACATTTTCACACTCAGTCTAGGTAGTTAGATCACTACTCAGACTGAGCTTTGGGTGTCTAGATTCAGCTCCAATGCTCTCCCCTCTATTAACCAGGACCTCAGTGACCTCCATCAGGCAGGCCCGTCCTGGCAGACAGCTTTCTGTGCAAACTCAGATAAGCAGGAGAGAACACCCCATGTTGTGATGTGCTATCTACACCTATTTATAATACAAACAAGCCTGAGAACAGTGGATTAAAAAGCATCATCTCTGTGAACGTCGGCCGGTGATGCAAAAGCAGTAGTGCAAAACAGTACTGCCTCTCTTTTTGAAACTTAGAACACTCAGCATCTCCTTTGGTTTTGGATCTGTTGTATTTCTCCCATTAAAGTCCCACAAGTTATTTAATTGGAATTCTTTGGTCTAACAGATCTGAAATATGTGGCCACCCTTTTCAATTTGTCAGATAAGTGAGGATGGGTAGAAACGGGGGTAAATTCAATTCCTTTCCCAGCGGGAGGCTAGCGATGCACCTCTCTATAGCTACTGCTGCTCAGTCTACTGATCACCTGTTCCTACTGCGTCATGCTCCCATTAGACCCTCTGTGGCGGAGCGAACCAATGCCTGACACATCCATGGACCCGGAGCCAAGTTCCCTCCCCTCCCTCGTCCTGCACTCTATGCCCAGGCCTGCTTATTTTCACCAACAGCAGCGGCCGTATGTTTTCTATCAGCTGTAATCTTTGCTGCAGAAATGGAACACAGCTAAGCATGATTTCTGAGAGGGGAAGTGCCAGAAATGAGAGTTGTTGTTAAACAGGAGTAATGCAGGCAGGTTTTCAGATGGTAATGGAGAGTGTAATACAGATGTAGCCTCTGGCTCAGTCACCATGTAATGCCTAATGCATTGAATCTGTGTGTAAGCAGTTAAGCTGAGGCAGTCTAGACTGGCCATTATGTAATAAGCTAGTCTCACCCAATGATGTATATATAAACCATGGTTTGCTGATGCTGTTGGCACATGAGAGGCTTTGAAGCCACATTGGTACTCCCCAGAAGGAGTGGAAGGAATGGAATTCTACAGTATTTCAATCAAATGTTTCAAGGACAAAATTCAGTGTATTTTAGTAATACATTTGTTGAAGTGACGACAGTAATATAAAAAAAAATATATATACTTTAAGGAACTGTTTAAAAGTAATTTTAATGTTCAGTTCACATAAAATAATGTATAAGTATAGATTAAGGTGTCTGTAAAATAGATTAATATATTATATAGATTAATATACTTGCATTTCCATATCATCCAACATCTTATTTACAATGGGGGAGTACCAAAATGGCTCTGCATTGGCTTCAATCCAGCGCCATCCAGTGTTTATTCACATCATTGGTCTCACCACCTCATCCATTACCCTTTCACTTGTTCATTAAACTCTTTCTGATCTGTTGTTGTAACTTGTTTGGGTGGGATGCAGAGTGATTCCGTTTTCATTATTTAAGTATCTGCATTATTGAGAGGTCAGTCCACCTGAGCACAGGAGTCAGCACTGACATCACTGTTAAATGGATTCAGAAGAAGCTTGTTCTGCCAAATGCCTTGCCACAGCTGTTTTGTGTATGTGGAGGGAGGGAGAGGAGGGGTGCATTTAATGTTCAATGTTGCACAGGGAATGGAGGGGTGGATGCCCTCAGGCACTTGGGCTTGTGTCTCAGGCTTTTGTCTGTTTCCAGGTCACTGAACCATGCCCTCACAGGCTACAACACAGCTCCAGCCGGATCTCATCAGTGGACCATTGGCCATTTCTACTCATATCTACGTTAATTAATGGAGACAAAATTACACCTAGGTTCAGTAATAGTGCCCCCAACAATCAACCAGATTACATTATGTCCGCGACTCCCCGGGGATATTGACCATTTGATGATATGCAACACATAAAATCAGTAAAATAGGGGGCCTCCCAAGTGGCGCAGTGGTTTAAGGCACTGCATCACAGTGATAGAGGTGTCACTACAGACCCGGGTTTGATCCCAGGCTGTGTCGCAGCCGGCCGCAACCGGGAGACCCATGAGTCGGCACACAATTGGCCCAGCATCGTCCGGGTTAGGGGAGGGTTTGGCCGGCATGTCTTTGTCCCATCATACTCTAGCGACTCCTTGCGGTGGGCTGGGCGCATGTATGCTGACCTCGGTCGTCAGCTGGTGTGTTTCCTCTGACACATTGGTGTGGCTGGCGTCCGGGTTAAGCTATCAGTGTGTCAAGAAGCAGTGCGACTTGGTGGGGTTGTGTTTCAGAGGACAAATGGCTTTTGACAATCGCCTCTCCTGAGTCCATATGGGACAATTTTGATAAAAAAAGTAATAAAACAAATAAATATTTTCTGTAAAATAATTACATCAGTTACGCATAGGCTTATTTAACACGTGCCTGAAGTGCGGAGAATATGGTGGTTTATGGCTAATAGTTAGTGAGGCTGGCTCGTATGTCACATCACTGTTTAGAAGGATTGTTTTGTTTGGACCTATACAATTAGCCTTAATCACACTGCTGTTAAACATGTACTAATGTCAGCTGTCCTCTCAGTGTTAGAACAGGCAGAATGGATTAAGGCTACAGCACAACACATTACAGGTTTGAGATTTACAAAATGACAGGCAAAATGTAAGACTTTTTTTTTTTTTTTTTCCCCACTCGCTTTTCATGTGTGCTCTTCTTGTAGGAAGCAATCAAATCAAACTTTATTTGTCACCTGCGCCGAATACAAGTGTAGTCCTTACCGTGAAATGCTTACTTGCAAGCCGTTAACCAACAGTGCAGTTCAAGAAGAGTTAACAAAATGTTCACCAAATAAACTAAAGTAAAAAATAATAAAAATTAACACAATAAAATAACACTCCCCCATTGGTGACTACAAATGATCAATATCTGGGATAATAACTCAGTAACTAGCAAAGGATATGAACAAATCTGCACACATGGCTACATGCAGCTCTCGCTTTCTCAAAACAAGCACGTCTACTCACGACCGCTCATGCTGTAAGCATGGTCCACATCAAAGTGAATGGCACAGATCCTTATGGCAATGGTATATTTGCATATGGCTGTAGGCCTACTGCAGCTCTGATTGGTTATGCCACACTGGTCTGTGTAGAGTAGGATACAAATGGCTGTGAGACATAGGTTTAATTCTGGACACATGAAAAGTGGAATGTATATGGAGGATACGGTGCAACAGAAGACAAACAGCAGAAGGGCTAAGGATCTTGGAGATGGGGAAAGGGCCGATAAAATGGGGGGACAGTTTGCGGGACTCTACCCGGAGGGGCAGATCCCGAATGGACAGCTATACCCTCTTCCCAAGACGGTAGCGGGGAGCAGGGATCCGGTGGTGGTCTGCCTTTCGTCGGTACCTGGAGGTGGTCTTGAGAAGAGCGGCCCAGGCTCTCTTCCAGGTACGGCGACAGCAATGGATAAACACCTGGGAAGAAGGTGTGCTGACCTCTGCTTCTTGCTCCGGGAAGATTTGGGGCCGACAACCTAGGGAACACGAGAACTGGGGACTGCGATCGGAGACCATGTCGACTGGCAGTCCATGGATCCGTAAGACATGCTGCACCATGAGCTGGGCCGTCTCCTTAGCTGGGGGCAATTTAGTAAGGGGAATAAAATGGGCAGCTTTGGAAAACTGGTCCACCACCATAAGGATGGTGGTGTTGACATCCGACGGTGGGACGCCCGTGACACAGTCCTAGGATATATGGGACCAGGGGCGGTGAGGGACAGGAATTGGTTGAAGGAGGCCAGCAGTAGCTTGCCGCAGAGTCTTGTTCTGCGCACACACAGTACAGGTGGCAACAAGTGAGACATCAGGAACCATGGTGGGCCACCAAAACCGTTGTCGGATGAAATTCAAGGTCCGAATCCAAGGTCCGTGGCCAGGATGACAGGTGAGTCTTGAGGAATGGGCCCATTCCAGAACAGAAGCAAGGGCAGAGTCTGGGACAAAATCCGGTTAGCTGGGTGTCGTACTCCCACATCGTAGTTCCTCTCGGCAGGGTTAAGGCGATGGGAAAGGAAGGCGTAGGGATGCAGAGCGTTGGGACAGGACAGCCCCACTTCGACGCCCGAGGCGTCAACCTCCACCACGAACTGACTGAATGGGTCCGGATGGATTAAGATGGGGGCTGTAGTGAATAGCTGCTTGAGGTCAGAGAATGCCTGGACAGCTGCTGGAGACCATATGAACGGCACCTTGGGAGAGGCGAGTGCAGAGAGGGGGGAATCAAGGGTGCTGTAACCTCAGATGAAATGACAGTAGAAATTGGCAAACCCCAGCAAAGGCTGCAGGTACACTCTGGACGTGGGTTGAGGCCAATCCAACACTGCCCTCACCTTGTCACGGTCCATCTGAACACTCCCTGCAGCGATGACGCATCCTAGGAAGGAGATGGTGGTGCGATGGAACTTGCACTTCTTCACCTTCATGAACAGCTGGTTCTCCAGGAGATGCTGGAGGACGTGCTCTTGAGCTGAATGGGCATAAATGGGGATGTCGTCAAGGTAGACAAACAAAAATCGGTTCAACATGTCTCTGAGCAAATCATTGACCCGGGCCTGGAACACTGCAGGAGCGTTGGTCAGTCTGAACAGAATCACTAGGTACTCGTAGTGCCCACTAGTCGTGTTAACTGCTAGTCATGTTAAAGGCAGTTTTCCACTCATCCCCTTCCCGTATCCGAACCAGATGTTAGGCGTTTCCTGAAGGTCCAACTTGGAGAAGATGGTTGCCCCCTGGAGAGGCTCGAAGCTGAGAAGATGAGTTGTAGCGGGTAAATTTTTTTAACTGTAATGTCATTGAGAACCCAATAGTCGATACACGGACGCAGGGTCTTGTCCTTCTTCTCCACAAAGCACAACCCTGTGCTGGCAGGGAAGGAAGAGGGATGCATAAACCCAGCAGTGAGAGAGTCCTCAATATACCCTTCTATCGCTTTGGTCTCCGGACCCAACAGGAAATAAAGTCATCCCCGAGGAGGTGTAGTACCCGGGAGAAGGTTGATGGTGCAGTCATAGGGCCGATGCGGAGGAAGCGAGGTGGCACGGGCCTTGCTGATAAACTCCCGGAGGTCCAGGTATTCCGCGGAACGGCAGAGATGTTCAGGGCTTCTCCCAAGTCCACAGGAAGACGTCCCAGGGCAGGCAGTGCCGACTTCAGGCAATACGCATGGCAAAACGGTCTCCAACCCAGGATAGAACCAGTATCCCAGTCGATCAGAGGATTGTGTCTCTGGAGCCAGGAGAACCCCAAAACCACGGGTGCACGAGGGGATTCAATGGGCAGGAACTGCATACTCTAACTGTGATTGCCCGACACTCTCAGGTTAATGGGAAACGAAGTGTGGGTGACTCTGCCAATAGAGCACCCATCCAACACTCTGATGTCCATGGGAATGGAGAGGGGTTGTGTGGGGGTTGTGTGGGGTTCCCAGCTCCGACACCAGTGTAGTGTCCATAAAGCTCTCGTTGGCCCCAGAGTCAATGAGCGCCCGAAGAGATTTTGACCGGACACCCCCAACAGGGTAACATGGAGAGGGATACGAGCAATGGAGGATAGGAAACTCCCCGTACGGCTCAACAGAGTACTCATACCTACTTGATGAGCCTGGGTTTTTAAGGGCAAGTAGCTAAGAAATATTCTGTAGAGAATCCGTGAAGGAACATGTCGAACAATGCTTCTGAGTTCCAGGCACTCTCAGCCGCCAATGTTCGAAAATCCATGGTGTAGTCTGCCACACTACAAGAGTCTTGACGAAGCTGGAGCAGCTTACGAGCAGCCTCTCTCCCGGACAATGGAGAATCAAACACCTTCCGTACTATCGCCACGAACTGTTGCTCCCACACCGCCGTAGCCCAGGCGAGTGCCCTCCCGGACATCAGCGTTATGAGGTACGCTATCCTCGAGTGGTCGGAGGGGAACAAAGAAGGCTGCAGAGAAAGCCCTGGCAGGTTCCAGAATCTCCAGCGTAGTGCTCCGGAGGAGGTAAGTGTGGTTCTCGGGACACTAGGGTAGGCTGGGAAGAAACGCCGCTGGTGGAGGGTTTGCTGAGAATCTGGGGGATTACTGGTGTGGCCTGCTGCCTAGTAGGGAATTGCTCCAGCAATGTATCGAACATCTGGTTATGTATGGCATTCTGCCAGGGTATGGTCCCTCCATAAGGCATTGCTGAAATTCCTTGTGTCTTCCAATGGTGGCTCCTTGCTGGGAGACAGCATTGTGGGGCTGGACTGAGTCTGCTGGGTCAGTCATGGCCAGTTCGTACTATCACGACTCGGGATATGACCCAGATGCAGACACAGGAGGCAGAAAGTACAATTCTCAGATGATTTATTGTAAACACAGGGCAGGCAAAGGGGAGGTCGAGGACAAGCCGAGGTTCATGATCAAGTCTGAGTCAGGCAGGTACATGGAAGGCAGGCTCGGGTCAGGGCAGGCAGAGGTTTGTAATTAGGTCAGAGTCAGGTAGGTACAGGACGACGGGCAGGGTGGGGGTCAGGGCAGGCAGAATAGTCAGAACCTGGAAAACTAGGAAACAGAACTTGGAGAAAAAGGAAGACGGGACTCGAGCAGGTCCGGATCTAGAATTCGAAATAATGTCACGGGTCTCGTCGGAACTGATATTATTGTCACGGGTCTTGGGTATGTATTATTTTAACTGACTTGTCCTGAAGGGCCCGTACAGATCCAAACACGACTGCTGCAGTAGAGAGAGGGAGAGACATTTTATAATTTATGCTGCTGCTCTTACTTTTCACAAAAGTGGAATGTAGCGTGTGTAGCTTGATGTTGGCCAGTCATCAAAGCAGCAATAGGCTACAGTCATAGAGCCTCTAACCATGTGTGGCAAAAGTTGAGATACACTATATGTACAACAATACAGTGCCTTGCGAAAGTATTCGGCCCCCTTGAACTTTGCGACCTTTTGCCACATTTCAGGCTTCAAACATAAAGATATAAAACTGTATTTTTTTGTGAAGAATCAACAATAAGTGGGACACAATCATGAAGTGGAACGACATTTATTGGATATTTCAAACTTTTTTAACAAATCAAAAGCTGAAAAATTGGGCGTGCAAAATTATTCAGCCCCTTTACTTTCAGTGCAGCAAACGCTCTCCAGAAGTTCAGTGAGGATCTCTGAATGATCCAATGTTGACCTAAATGACTAATGATGATAAATACAATCCACCTGTGTGTAATCAAGTCTCCGTATAAATGCACCTGCACTGTGATAGTCTCAGAGGTCCGTTAAAAGCGCAGAGAGCATGAAGAACAAGGAACACACCAGGCAGGTCCGAGATACTGTTGTGAATCAAATCAAATCAAATCAAATTTATTTATATAGCCCTTCGTACATCAGCTGATATCTCAAAGTGCTGTACAGAAACCCAGCCTAAAACCCCAAACAGCAAGCAATGCAGGTGGAGAAGCACGGTGGCTAGGAAAAACTCCCTAGAAAGGCCAATACCTAGGAAGAAACCTAGAGAGGAACCAGGCTATGTGGGGTGGCCAGTCCTCTTCTGGCTGTGCCGGGTGGAGATTATAACAGAACATGGTCAAGATGTTCAATGTTCATAAATGACCAGCATGGTCGAATAATAATAAGGCAGAACAGTTGAAACTAGAGCAGCAGCACAGTCAGGTGGAAGTTGAAACTGGAGCAGCAGCATGGCCAGGTAGACTGGGGACAGCAAGGAGTCATCATGTCAGGTAGTCCTGGGGCATGGTCCTAGGGCTCAGGTCAGTTGAAACTGGAACAGCAGCATGGCCAGGTGGACTGGGGACAGCAAGGAGTCATCATGTCAGGTAGTCCTGGGGCATGGTCCTAGGGCTCAGGTCCTCCGAGAGAGAGAAAGAAAGAGAGAAGGAGAGAATTAGAGAACGCACACTTAGATTCACACAGGACACCGAATAGGACAGGAGAAGTACTCCAGATATAACAAACTGACCCCAGCCCCCCGACACATAAACTACTGCAGCATAAATACTGGAGGCTGAGACAGGAGGGGTCAGTGAAGAAGTTTAAAGTCGGATTTGGATACAAATTCATGAAAATCGCAAATGAAATGAAATTAATATGCTAGCTCTCAAGCTTAGCCTTTTGTTAACAACACTGCCATCTCAGATTTTCAAAATATGCTTCTCAACCATTGCAAAATAAGCATTTGTGTAACAGCTAGCGCGGCTAGCGTAGCATTTAGCGTTAGCATCAGCAGACAACATTTTCACAAAAACCAGAAAATCATTCAAATAAAATCATTACCTTTGAAGAACTTCAGATGTTTTCAATGAGGAGACTCTCAGTTAGATAGCAAATGCTCTGTTTTTCCTGAAAGATGATTTGTTTAGGAGAAATTGCTCCGTTTGGTGCATCACGTTTTGGCTACCAAAAAAAAACGAAAATTCAGTCTTCAAAACGCCAAACTTTTTTCCAAATTAACTCCATAATATCGTCTGAAACATGGCAAACGTTGTTTAGAACCAATCCTCAAGGTGTTTTTCACATATCTCTTCGATGATATATCGTTCGTGGAAGTGTGCTTTCCCCTCTGAATCCCAGGAGAAAATGCCTGCGGCTGAAGATTACGCACCAATTTACACAAAGGACACCGGGCGGACCTGTGGTAAATGTAGTCGCTTATGGCCAATCTTCCAATGATATGCCTACAAATACGTCACAATGCTGCAGACACCTTGGAGAAACGATAGGAAGGGCAGGCTCATTCCCGGCGCATTCAGGAGACAATAGAAAACAGAGCTTCGAAAATTCTGCCCATTTCCTGGTTGAAGTATCATATTGGTTTCGCCTGTAGCATGAGTTCTGTGGCACTCACAGATAATATCTTTGCAGTTTTGGAAACCTTAGAGTGTTTTCTTTCCAAAGCTACCAATTATATGCATAGTCGAGCATCTTTTCGTGACAAAATATTGCGCTTAAAACGGGCACGTTTTTTTATCCATAAATTAAAAGAGCGCCCCCTATATCCAAGAAGTTAAAGTGACTAGTGTTCCATTTTTAAAGTGGCCAGTGATTCCATGTCTATGTACTGTATATAGGTCAGCAGCCTCTAAGGTGCATGGTTGAGTAGCCGGGTGGTAGCCGGCTAGTGATGGCTATTTAACAGTCTGAGGGCCTTGAGATAGAAGCTGTTTTTCAGTCTCTTGGTCCCAGCTTTGATGCACCTGTACTGACCTCAACTTCTGCCTCCTTGATGATAGCGGGGTGAACAGGCTGTGGCTCGGGTGGTTGATGTGCTTGATGATATTTTTGGCCTTCCTGTGACATTGGGGGCTGTAGGTGTTCTGGAGGGCAGGCAGTGTGCCCCTGGTGATGCGTTGGGCAGACTGTACCACCCTCTGGAGAGCCCTGCAGTTGCGGGCCGTGCAGCTGCCGTACCAGGCAGTGATATAGCCCGACAGAATGCTCTCAATTGTGCATCTGTAAACGTTTCTGAGGGTCTTAGGGGCCAAGCCAAATGTCTTCAGCCTCCTGAGGTTGAAGAGGCGCTGTTGCACCTTCTTCACCACATTGTCTGTGTAGGTGGACCAATTCAGATTGTCTGTGATGTGTACGCCGAGGAACTTGACACTTTCCAGACACTTTCCACCTTCTCCACTGCAATCCCATCAATGTGGATAGGGGCATGCTCCTTCTGCTGGTTTCTGAAGTCCACAATCTGCCCCTTCGTTTTGTTGATAGGAATGCTGTTACTGTTATTGTGACTTGGAAACGTCTAGGAGCAACAACAGCTAAGCCGCGAATTGGTAGACCACACAAGCTCACAGAACGGGACCGCCGACTGCTGAAGCGCTTAAGCACGTAAAAATGATCTGTCCTTGCTTGCAACACTCACTACTGAGTTCCAGACGAATAAAACATTAGTTAGAAAGAGAGAAAGTCCTGAAAACTGTAGGGGAAGTAAGATAGTTTGCTGTTTTTTGTTGAATAGCCTAATTAGATGGCAGTAGTGAAGCTGTGTTGATTTCACTTCCCCCGTTAGCCACACATTGAGATGAGTCGAATCTCAAAGAAAACCACACATAATCCTTCATTTTCCAAATGTGCATATTTTAATAATTCATTGTGTTCATCTTGTGTAAGGGAGCTAAACTTGTAAATTGCCTCGTAGGGTTTTATGATAATGCACTGATCGTTTATTGTGCTTGAGGACCTGCGCTGGTTTAGCCTATTACACTGTTGGCAGAGAGCAGATTGATAGAGTACGTTGAATAATCAGCAGAGCACACTGAGATTGTGTTTTCCCCCTGGATAGACTGTGACTCATTGGGATTCATTGGGTAGTAGATGTGCCTGTGAAAACTCCTGAAGGGGAAACAACAACAGTAACAGTAGCCTCTCATATCTGGACAGATTATTTACTGCCTGTTGTTACTAAGCGTCGAATTGGATAATTTTTGCCAAAAATTCCCAACTAAGACAGAGTGAACTTCAACAGCATGAGCAGAGAGAAAAAGGCTTGCCAGAATATGACACATGGCACTCCAGTCTTTTATCCCACAGTCTATATATGCTAATTGTTCTACTGCGTATTTTTGTTATCTTTCCAGAGATCCTATTTCTTCCTCAAGGCTCTCTATCGCTTCTTTTGCATTGCTTGTGTTTTCTTCTATTTCGTTTAGGGGAGCTCTCTGATTGGATGCCTTTATCAAGCTTTTAGGACCTTGTTTCCATTTCCCTTTGCATTGCCATTGTGGGGAGCATGGAAACCAGGCTGTTTCTGGGGAGAATAACACTGGCCTACATCTAGCTGGGCTTAATATTGAAGCAAACAGTCTATAAATGAATCAGTACTTTTTGTATTCATTTTCTATTAGTCTCTGTATTGCTATTACATTGTTATTACAATATGTGCCTCAGTGGCTGATGTAGCTTACCATACCGTTCCCTAGTCACAGGATCAGGATGTCCCCCTGTTTCACACTGCGGGATTAAAGGATGAAACAGATTAAGAATGATATCATAATTATCATCACCTTCCACTGCTCTGAAAACTCTTGGCCGGTGACAGATGAGTGACATCCACTATGTGTCCAGATCCCAGATTTTTATGAGACTGTAGGCTAATGAAAGATAAATGGTGCGGGCCGGATACGGATTTAGCTTTATAATGAGTCACAAGTTCACATGACAAATCAATCATGACATTGGCCTTTCTAGCAGCTCTGAATTTAGTCATACAATGTGAGATGTATAGTAAATTTGTGTTCAGCCAAAGACCTATCACAGGAGGGTAATTTTCTTTTTTTAAATTAAGTAAAAAATTATGCAAAAACAAAGTGTTGGAGAAGAAAGTAAAAGTGCAATATGTGCCATGTAAGAAAGCTAATGTTTAAGTTCCTTGCTCAGAATATGAGAACATATGAAAGCTGGTGGTTCCTTTTAACATGAGTCTTCAATATTCCCAGGTAGGAAGTTTTAGGTTGTAGTTATTATAGGAATTATAGGACTATTTCCCTCTATACCATTTGTATTTCAGTATCCTTTGACTTTTGGATGTTCTTATAGGCACTTTAGTATTGCCAGTGTAACAGTATAGCTTCTGTCACTCTCCTCACTCCTCCCTGGGCTCGAACCAGGAAAACAACAACAGCAGCCACCCTCGAAGCAGCGTTACCCATGCAGAGCAAGGGGAACAATGTCACGTTCTGACCATAGTTCTTTTGTGTTTTCTTTGTTTTAGTGTTGGTCAGGACGTGAGCTGAGTGGGCATTCTATGTTTTGTGTTTCTATGTTGGGTTTGTTGTTTGGCCTGATATGGTTCTCAATCAGAGGCAGGTGTTTGTCATTGTCTCTGATTGGGAACCATATTTAGGTAGCCTGTTTTGTGTTGGGTTTTGTGGGTGGTTGTCTTCTGTCTTTGTGTCTATGCACCAGATAGGACTGTTTTCTTTTTTCACATTTGTTGTTTTGTAATTTGAATTGTTCAGTTTGGATTAGTATTAAACATGTTGAACACTAAACACGCTGCATTTTGGTCCTCCTCTCCTTCAACGGAAGAAAACCGTTACAAACAACCACCCCAAGGCTCAGAGCGAGTGATGTTTGAAACGCTATTAGCGCGCGCTAACTAGCCAGCCATTTCACATCGGTTACACCAGCCTCATCTCGGGAGTTGATAGGCTTGAAGTCATAAACAGCGCAATGCTTGACGCACAATGAAGAGCTGCTGGCAAAATGCACTAAAGTGCTGTTTGAATTAATGTTTACGCGCCTGCTTCTGCCTACCACCGCTCAGTCAGATACTTAGATACTTGTATGCTTGTATGCTCAGTCAGATTATATGCAACATAGGACACGCTAGATAACATCTAGTAATATCATCAACCATGTGTAGTTAACTAGTGATTATGATTGATTGTTTTTTATGAGATAAGTTTAATGCTAGCTAGCAACTTACTTTGGCTTACTGCATTCGCGTAACAGGCAGTCTCCTTGTGGAGTGCAGGTTGTTATTGCGTAGTTAACTGTAAATTTGCAAGATTGGATTCCCCGAGCTGACAATGTGAAAATCTGTCGTTCTGCCCCTGAACGAGGCAGTTAACCCACCGTTCCTAGGTCGTCATTGAAAATAAAAATGTGTTCTTAACTGACTTGCCTAGTTAAATAAAGATTAAATAAAGGTGTAAAAAAAATAAAAAAATAAAAAATAAATCGGTGTCCAAAAACACCGACTTCCGATTGTTATGAAAACTTGAAATCAGCCCTAATTAATCGGCCATTCCGATTAATCGGTCGACCTCTACACCATACATTTGAAGCTCTGACTCAATGAATCCTAATGTGTGAGATGGATATTAAAATGATTTAGACTGAGCTTGTACAAATAGCTACTTTTGAATGGGGCCAGTAGCAAACAGCAGTATCACATATGTATTCAAATCAAATCAAATCAAATTTATTTGTCACATACACATGGTTAGCAGATGTTAATGCGAGTGTAGCGAAATGCTTGTACTTCTAGTTCCGACAATGCAGTAATAACCAACAAGTAATCTAGCTAACAATTCCAAAACTACTACCTTATAGACACAAGTGTAAGGGGATAAAGAATATGTACATAAAGATTTATGAATGAGTGATGGTACAGAGCGGCATAGGCAAGATACAGTAGATGGTATCGAGTACAGTATATACATATGAGATGAGTATGTAAGCAAAGTGGCATAGTTAAAGTGGCTAGTGATACATGTATTACATAAAGATGCAGTAGATGATATAGAGTACAGTATATACGTATACATATGAGATGAATGATGTAGGTTATGTAAACATTATATTAGGTAGCATTGTTTAAAGTGGCTAGTGATATATTTTACATCATTTCCCATCAATTCCCATTATTAAAGTGGCTGGAGTTGAGTCAGTGTGTTGGCAGCAGCCACTCAATGTTAGTGGTGGCTGTTTAACAGTCTGATGGCCTTGAGATAGAAGCTGTTTTTCAGTCTCTCGGTCCCAGCTTTGATGCACCTGTACTGACCTCGCCTTCTGGATGATAGCGGGGTGAACAGGCAGTGGCTCGGGTGGTTGTTGTCCTTGATGATCTTTATGGCCTTCCTGTGACATCGGGTGGTGTAGGTGACCTGGAGGGCAGGTAGTTTGCCCCTGGTGATGCGTTGTGCAGACCTCACTACCCTCTGGAGAGCCTTACGGTTGTGGGCGGAGCAGTTGCCGTACCTGAGGTTGAAGAGGCGCTGCTGCGCCTTCTTCACGATGCTGTCTGTGTGGGTGGACCAATTCAGTTTGTCTGTGATGTGTATGCCGAGGAACTTAAAACTTACTACCCTCTCCACTACTGTTCCATCGATGTGGATAGGGGGGTGTTCCCTCTGCTGTTTCCTGAAGTCCACAATCATCTCCTTAGTTTTGTTGATGTTGAGTGTGAGGTTATTTTCCTGACACCACACTCCGAGGGCCCTCACCTCCTCCCTGTAGGCCGTCTCGTCGTTGTAGGTAATCAAGCCTACCACTGTTGTGTCGTCCGCAAACTTGATGATTGAGTTGGAGACGTGCGTGGCCACGCAGTCGTGGGTGAACAGGGAGTACAGGAGAGGGCTCAGAACGCACCCTTGTGGGGCCCCAGTGTTGAGGATCAGCGGGGTGGAGATGTTGTTGCCTACCCTCACCACCTGGGGGCGGCCCGTCAGGAAGTCCAGTACCCAGTTGCACAGGGCAGGGTCGAGACCCAGGGTCTCGAGCTTGATGACGAGCTTAGAGGGTACTATGGTGTTAAATACCGAGCTGTAGTCGATGAACAGCATTCTCACATAGGTATTCCTCTTGTCCAGATGGGTTAGGGCAGTGTGCAGTGTTGTTGAGATTGCATCGTCTGTGGACCTATTTGGGCGGTAAGCAAATTGGAGTGGGTCTAGGGTGTCAGGTAGGGTGGAGGTGATATGGTCCTTGACTAGTCTCTCAAAGCACTTCATGATGACGGAAGTGAGTGCTACAGGGCGGTAGTCGTTTGGCTCAGTTACCTTAGCTTTCTTGGGAACAGGAACAATGGTGGCCCTCTTGAAGCATGTGGGAACAGCAGACTGGGATAGGGATTGATTGAATATGTCCGTAAACACACCAGCCAGCTGGTCTGCGCATGCTCTGAGGGCTCGGCTGGGGATGCCGTCTGGGCCTGGGACCTTGCGAGGGTTAACACGTTTAAATGTTTTCCTCACGTCGGCTGCAGTGAAGGAGAGTCCGCATGTTTTGGTTGCGGGCCGTGTCAGTGGCACTGTATTGTCCTCAAAGTCTTTTACAGTGTTGTGTCGCCTACT
Source organism: Oncorhynchus kisutch (assembly GCF_002021735.2). Taxonomy (NCBI): domain Eukaryota; kingdom Metazoa; phylum Chordata; class Actinopteri; order Salmoniformes; family Salmonidae; genus Oncorhynchus; species Oncorhynchus kisutch. Next base: position 41,565,141 of record NC_034184.2, read on the forward strand.
ATGGGGAGTTGGGGGCACATTTTTCATAGCATTTAGCATTACAAAATGCTTGCTGCATATTTAAAAGTGAAAAACACCATCTTTTCAGGAGAAATGACTCTTCGTACATATCCCAACCAGAAGCCATGGATTACAGGCAATATCTGCATCGAGCTAAATGCTAGAGCTGCCGCTTTCAAGGAGCAGGAGACTAATCCGGACGCTTATAAGAAATCCCACTATGCCTTCAGACGAACCATCAAACAAGCAAAGCGTCAATACAGGATTAATATTGTATCCTACTACACCGGCTCTGACGCTCTTTGAATGTGGCAGGGCTTGAAAACTATTACAGACTACAAAGGGAAACCCAGACGCGAGCTACCCAGTGACGCGAGCCTATCAGACGAGCTAAATGCCTTTTATGCTCGCTTCGAGGCAAGCAGTAATGAAGCATGCACGAGAGCACCAGCTGTTCTGGATGACTGTGTGATAACGCTCTCGGTAGCCAATGTGAACAAAACCTTTAAACAGGTCGACATTCACAAAGATTTTCAAAATATGCTTTTCAACCATAGCCACACAAGCATTTGTGTAAGATAATTGATAGCTAGCATAGCATTAAGCCTAGCATTCAGCAGTCAACATTTTCACAAAAACAAGAAAAGCATTCAAATAAAATAATTTACCTTTGAAGAACTTCGGATGTTTTCAATGAGGAGACTCTCAGTTAGATAGCAAATGTTCAGTTTTTCCAAAAATATTATTTGTGTAGGAGAAATCGCTCCGTTTTGTCCATCACGTTTGGCTAAGAAAAAAACCCGAAAATTCAGTCATTACAACGCCAAACCTTTTTCCAAATTAACTCCATAATATCGACAGAAACAGGGCAAACGTTGTTTAGAATCAATCCTCAATGTGTTTTTCACATATCTATTCGATGATAAATCATTCGTGGCAGTTGGGTTTCTCCTCTGAAGCAAATGGAAAAATACACGCAGCTGGAGATTACGCAATAATTTTGACGGAGGACACCAAGCGAGCACCTGGTAAATGTAGTCTCTTATGGTGAATCTTCCAATGATATGCCTACAAATACGTCACAATGCTGCAGACACCTTGGGGAAACGACAGAAAGTGTAGGCTCATTCCTGGCGCATTCACAGCCATATAAGGAGACATTGGAACACAAAATCTGGGGCATTTCCTGTTTGAAATTTCATCTTGGTTTCGCCTGTAGCATCAGTTCTGTGGCACTCACAGATAATATCTTTGCTGTTTTGGAAATGTCAGAGTGTTTTCTTTCCAAAGCTGTCAATTATATGCATAGTCGAGCATCTTTTCGTGACAAAATATCTTGTTTAAAATGTTTTGATCCAAAAATTAAAAGAGCGCCCCCTATATTGAAGAAGTTAGGGCTTGTAGGGTAAGCATTTCACGGTAAAGTCTACACTTGTTGTATTTGGTGCGTGTGACAAATAAAGTTTAATTTGATTTGGTTTGAAACATACATGTTAATGTTAAAACTGGGTCTTAGAAGTTTCTGTTTTCCACAGTTCCCTTTATACTGAAGCACAGAGTGAATTCTTCACCTTACGTAATGCTTTGTGTATCTCAGCGCTTGTAGAGGCAATGTAAACAGACTCATTGTATGGCGAGCCCTGTCAAGTTCAGTGTGTTTCCTTTTTTCCTGGGAGCCCCGCTGAGTGTCTGTCTCTTTAATAAGTGTAGGGAGGGAAGGGGAGGTGGGAGGGAAGGGGAGGTGGGAGGGGCTTCCTGAGGAAACAGGTGTGTGCTGACAGGGATGATGTCCTTGTTTCAGTGTCACCTGGGAAGACCTACATTGTAGCGGATCCATTATCACAGCTCACAGCTGGTAGAGAGACCAGAGTGCAGATGCCTCCCAGGCAGCATGTTGATATAAGTAAGTAAAAAAAAGTGTTGCCTGTTAATTGAAACTGCACATTTTTCAAGGTAAGGGGTTGTCTTACACCCGGGATAGCCTGGCAGTATGTTTCTCTTCCAGTAATCGCTTGTGGGGCGTGAATAAAGTATTTTTGGGGAAAGCATATTTTAGTCATAAGTATAGGTGGGATGACTACAGCTGTCTCCTGAATAAGTAACTGAATGCAAATGTGAGTGTTCAACCTTATTCAAAAATATTATTTTCAGACTTAATGTTCTTTATGTCCCTTAAAATAGTAACCTGAAGTAGAGGAGTACATGGGCCAGCTGCAGTACCCACACAATGCTCCCAGCTCACTGTACTGGGCTTCATCCAAGATCTGATTATTTGCATATTAGTAAATGTATGAAAACGTGGAAGCCAAGGAATTTCTTCCCCAATCTCAATGTTGAAAACTCTTTGTTGAGAGACACCTGCTGAGTCTATTGTTCCATTATTGTGATGAATATGGTAATATCGTTTCCTTACATTTACATACAGAGAGGAAACTAGGACACTAGGCAACTTCCCCTTGAAAAAGTGCCTCATGGGAAACCTTGAAAGAGTCTCTATGTCTGTGTAACTCAAATGACTGAGAAAATTTGTTATGCAAAAGAGTCAGAGGAAAACTCCACTATAGTCTTCTGTGTTTGCTCTGAATGATAAGGTACCTGCCAGAAGGGCAAGTGTTTTAGTTAGGCCTAATAGTAAGGCCTTTGGGGCTCCCGAGTGGCGCAGCGGTCTAAGGCACTGCGTCTCAGTGCTAGAGGTGTCACTACAGACCCTGGTTCAATTCCAGGCTGTAACCACAACCGGCTGAGATTGGGAGTCCCATAGGGCGGTGTACAATTGGCCCAGCGTCGTCCAGGTTAGATTTTAGCCGGGGTAGGCCGTCATTGTAAATAAGAATTTGTTCTTACCTGACTTGCCTAGTTAAATAAAAGTTTACTTAAATAGAGATAATAGGTTTGTTGTCTGTCATTTAGCTTATAATTGTTATGGAGCAGGGTGGTATTGAGTGACTGAGAACAGACCCAGAGTGTGTGTTTAGATACCATCATATGACACGAGGAGTTAACAGTGTTTCAGCCACGGTGGCTGACTAAGAGCTAGGTCGCATGATGTCATTCAGGAAGTGGAGTCTGTGGACACAGTAAAATAAGGTACTGTACTGTAGGTCTACGGTATCATAGGTCCTTTCACAGAGTCATATGACACATATCTCTGTTTGCAACGCTTGAGAGAAGTTAACCTGCTCATTTATTTTTTCCAAAAGCAGAACTAGGATGAGTCAGAGATGAGTTAGTATTTTTTATGACATTTTACTGTGAAATTACAGTCCACTTACTTGCAAATTTTGTGTAGTAAAAATACCCTCATTTTTGTTTCCTCACACTGTTGTTACTATTAATAATTTTGAATGTCCAAGTATTGGATTTTTATGACACAAAAGGTTCTGTGTTTCTGTTATTACATAGCGGCATATGGGCATTTCAAGTATGCTTTTCTAAGTTAACTGGAACAAACTTGTACAGCATAAAAACAACCAACATCCATCCTCTCTGCCACACACATACACACGCACACAAACACATATTTGTCCTGAGGGAATTTCCTGAATGCCGAGTTGAAAAAGCAAAACAAAATTCTTATTCATTGGTCTGGATGTGGACCCCCCCTTTGTTAGCGGGCCGAGTGGGGGCCTTTGGTGAAGAGGAAGCTCATGTTTGTACAGAAAGCCAGTGCATTGTTACGGGGCATAATGCTTTGTTTTCAAATAACAGCTATTGTCTTCTGAATGAATGGCCTGTTGTTGGAAAGTGTTCTAATTCCCAAATCAAAGCTTGCTTTCAGAGTCTCTTTTAATCTTTATTTGAAGTAACCAATGCCTTTCTTGGAATAGGGGACTCTTCTCTGTAACAGTTCTCACAGGACACATAGTAGTGTTCACACGGTACATGTTGTTTTCTGGGTTGTGCGTGTGATGTTCTCTGGGCTTTATTTCATAAATGTGCAGATTAGAGGCTGTGTTGCAGCCTTCAAAAGTCTATATTTGATCCTAGTGATGGATGCAGATAAAGAGTTGGAGCAGGCACCAGTTGTTCTGTAAATGAGCTGGAAAAGGATCAAAAGTCGACCAATCTTCTCAAAGTACAAGCCCCCAACAAAGGATGAAAGCAAAGATTTTTAAACTAAACCAAGATGGACCACAGCCTGTTGTTTCAAACGGGAACAAATGAGTCAGAGTGGGCAGAACAAGCAAGAAGGTGGGCAGAGCCAAGCACTAGCTAGCAAGATCCTATTAGTGTGTTTTAGCACAAATTAGCATATTTCTGTTGGGGAACACCTACTCTGTAGAGTGCACGTGTTCAATTACTCAATTTGCCTTTGCACTCCTTCTAAACAAGGCCATTTTTAAAAACTTCTCCAAAGGGCTATGTCTACAAAACTTAGTCCACTTTGTTCGTAATCGATTTTAGTTTTGGGACAGAAAACTGTATTGAGATCAAATGTTTCATCGATAAGAAAATGTGTAGAGTGTTGGCCAAAATCCATCTCTTTCTGTCTTCTCCCACTGCCGGCCACTTGGCTTCTTCTCACTACCATATTTGGTAGTGAGTGTCAACGCCAAGCGGATGCTTCACATTTATGCATCTTGTGAAATATCTGTATCATTGTTCTGTCTGTGATGAAAGCTTAGAACAGAGTCGAATAGGCCTTTTTTTCATGATCACATTGATTCACACAAGTGTGGCTTTTTCAATCATACTATTGTTGTTCTCAGAGAACTATGAGAAATGTTACACACAAAGTAGCCTAATGTGACTTATCACGGATCAGATTATGTTGATAAATAGTGACCATGTTCCTAGTGTGAACACTGACTTCCTAGCATTAACTCCATGTGTTTTCTCAATAGTTAGAAATATTTTGGCCTCATTTCACACCACATATAACGCTTTCTATACTCTGGTGCTAGGGAATTGTAGCAAGGAGAGTGTAGTATTTGTTGATTTAACAAGATTACTGCCTTTAACCAATCAAAATCTAATCAAATTGTATTTGTCACATGCGCCGAATACAATAGGCGTAGACTTTACAGTGAAATGCTTACTTACAAGCCCTTTCCCAATGATTCAGAGTAAAAAACAGAAAAATAAATAAATAACACAAAAGGAATAAAAATACACAAGAAGCTATATACAGGGAGTACCAGTACCATATCAATGTGCAGGGGTAGGAGGTAATTGAGGTAGATATGTACATCAGTGGAGGCTGGTGGGAGGAGCTATAGGAGGACAGGCTCATTGTAATGGCTTGGATGGAATAAATGGAATGGATTCCATATGTTTGATGTGTTTGATACCGTTCCATTAATTAAATTCCAGCCTTTACAATGAGCCCGCCCTCCTATAGCTCCTCCCACCAGCCTCCACTGGTGCCAATGTATATTTGTGTTAATTTATATAGGTCACTTAGTCTGCACTGTGTGTGTGTGTCTGTGTGTGTGTGTGTGTGTGTGTGTGTGATGTGTTTGTGTGCTCAGGCGTGCGTATGGTCTTGTCTTCCAAATCTCACCAGTGGGAGCACCCTGCTGTTGTAATCCAATTACGGGAGCATAAGCGATTTGTTAGACAGTTTTCATAATGGAACAGTTTCCCAATCAACGCTGATGTACATACAGTTGAAGTCGGAAGTTTACATACACCTTAGCCAAATATATTTAAACTCAGTTTCCAAATACATCTAAACTCAGTTTTTCACAATTTCGACATTTAATCCTAGTAAAAATTCCTTGTTTTAGGTCAGTTAGGATCACCACTTTATTTTAAGAATGTGAAATGTCAGAATAATAGTAGAGATAATTATTTATTTCAGCTTGTATTTCTTTCATCACATTCCCAGTGGGTCAGAAGTTTACATACACTCAATTAGTATTTGGTAGCATTGCCCTTAAATTGTTTAACTTGGCTCAAACTTTTCAGGTAGCCTTCCACAAGCTTCCCATAATAAATTGGATGATTTTTGGCCCATTCCTCCTGACAGAGCTGGTGTAACTGAGTCAGGTTTGTAGGCCTCCTTGCTCGCACCCGCTTTTTCAGTTCTGTCCACACATTTTCTATAGGATTGAGGTCAGGGCTTTGTTATGGCCACTCCAAAACCTTGACTTTGTTGTCCTTAAGCCATTTTGCCACAACTTTGGAAGTATGCTTGGAGTCATTGTCCATTTGGAAGACCCATTTGCGACCAAGCTTTAACTTCCTGAATGACGTCTTGAGATATTGCTTCAATATATCCTCATCATTTTCCTTCCCTCATGATGCCATCTATTTTGTGAAGTGCACCAGTCCCTCCTGCAGCAATGCACCCCCACAACATGATGCTGCCACCCCTGTGCTTCACGGTTGGGATGGTGGTCTTCGGCTTGCAAGCCTCCCCCTTTTTCCTCCAAACATAACGATGGTCATTATGACCAAACAGTTCTATTTTTGTTTCATCAGACCAGAGGACATTTCTCCAAAAAGTACGATCTTTGTCCCCATGTGCAGTTGCAAACTGTAGTCTGGCTTTTTTATGGTGGTTTTGGAACAGTGGCTTTTTCCTTGCTGAGCAGCCTTTCAGGTTATGTTGATTTAGGACTCGTTTTACTGTGGATATAGATACTTTTGTACCTGTTTCCTCCAGCATCTTCACAAGGTCCTTTACTGGTTGTTCTGGGATTGATTTGCACTTTTCGCACCAAAGTACGTTCACCTCTAGGAGACAGAATGCGTCTCCTCCCTGAGCAGTATGACGGCTGCGTGGTCCCATGGTGTTTATACTTGCGTACTGTTGTTTGTACAGATGAATGTGGTATCTTCAGGCGTTTGTAAATTGCTCCCAAGGATGAACCAGACTTGTGGAGGTCTACAATTTTGGCTGATTTCTTTAGATTTTCCCATGATGTCAAGCAAAGAGGCACTGAGTTTGAAGGTAGGCCTTGAAATACATTCACAGGTACACCTCCAATTGACTCAAATTATGTCATTTAGCTTTTTATGCCATAACATCATTTTCTGGAATTTTCCAAGCTGTTTAAAGGCACAGTCAATTTAGTGTATGTAAACTTCTGACCCACTGGAATTGTGATACAGTGAAATAATCTATCTGGAAGCAACTGTTGGAAAAATTACTTGTGTCATGCACAAAGTAGATGTCCTATCCGACTTTCCAAAACTATAGTTTGTTAACGAGAAATTTGTGGAGTGGTTGAAAAACAAGTTTTATTGACTCCAGCTTAAGTGTATGTAAACTTCCGACTTCAAATGTATAAAAAGCTAATGGTGTGTGTGTGTGTGTGTGTGTCTGTGTGGGTTTGTGTGAGAGTCAGTGTAGAGTCTTGTGAGTGTGCATAGGCAGTACAAAACAAGGTCAAGGACACACAGTCCGATCGTGACGCTGCATGGAAGAACCTATAAGTTGTATATCCATAGCGTCAGTCAGCTAAGTCTCTGTAAGTGTAAAGCATAGAATATTAGAGCTTTTCAAGTCTCTTTGTGAAGTTTTGCAAATGTCCCTTGCGATTTCTGTTTCAATTGTGGTGCAGTGGAACTTTCATCCCTTTATTAAAACGTTTCAAGTAAAGCCTCACACCCTGAGGGTTCCCACAACTATTAATCCGGCAATTTAAAGTTTAATGTTGGCCGGTCACTCTCCTCCCTTCCTTCCTCTGTGGAATTTACAGAAAATCATCCTCCACCTTTTTAGTCATGCACAGTTTCGGGTGAAATTTGTTTTCTGTCATGTTGTGTGAATCAACTCACGCTTTCATCACTGACTCCTCTCAAAGGTCAACATCTTGTTATGGTTTCACTCTCGGTTGGACATTTACCACCTTCAAAAACAACCACTTTGGGGTCCTTCTTTCGAAGGACATTGCTCAAACTCCGATTGAGCAATGTGACTGTGTTATCGCATCAGTGACACACAGGCACTGTGATGGCTTTAATCCAAAACAGAGAAACTGCAGTGTTAATTCATTTCTAATGAGCACCACTTCATACTATTTATATCGAGAAAGGCATACTCTCAGAAATAAAGGTTTAGATTAGTTCTTAAAGGGGTACAACCGCTTGTCACTGGGGTGGTATCCTGTAAGGTCATCCTTTATACCTTTCAGTTATAGGTACATAGTTGCACCCCAGTTCCTACCTCAGATAGTACCTTTTTTAAGGTAAATAAAAAACATGCTTTTAGAAAGGGTACAATTTGTCTTTATAGGGAATCACCACACTGACAAAGCCATATGTTTCTAGTAAGTGACAAATATGTACCTCTACCATGGCCACATATAATGGTACAACACTTCTACTCACGGGTGGCCAAAAATAACAAACTGATAGCCACACCCCCACTAAACCATGCCGCCAATATAATTTTCCAGTGTGCTTTGCCTTTTCGAGTGAATTGTAGTTGCCAGCCCTAATGTATTTGTTAATACAGACATGGTTGTTGAATTAATCTATCAATCAATCAATTAATGTACATGCAAAAATACAGATATTAAAAACAATTCTTAAAACACAACCTCCAGTATAGAATACTGGGAAATATGATAATGATAATGATTATGGTACATATGTGCCTTTTTAGGGTACCACTTTTTTTGAGAGTGAGAGTGAGATTATTGTACCTTTTTGTATTCAAAATATTTAGATTTTATTTTTTACAATTATACTCTTTATCAGTACCCTAAAAGGTACTGAACAACACCATGTGAGATCATTATGTGTACCTCTGAAGGTACATTATGTATATTTGTATATTTTTGTACCCCAGGGAACAATACTGTATCCTAACCTTACCTTTGTTTCCAAGAGTGTAGAGTACTCATATGGTGCAGCCACCTTTTTTTCAGAGTTCCCTGTCTGGCAGCACTCCAGCTTAAGCTGTAACATAGCCCTGTTAATCATCTATGGGTGGAGGAGGGCTATGTGGTGCATAGACACCTAGGGTCATTCCTATTATCTGGTGCCTTTTGGGACCTCGTAACTTTTGGGGAGAAATTATTATTTTTATTTATTTGATTTTTTATCAGAAAAAGGACAGGTGTGCCTTTCAGAAAAACATATTGGTTAAACTCAGGCACTTAAATCCCCGTTAGGTTCATAATCCCATACAGTCGTTGCATAATCCTAACAGGTTGGGAGCTAACAGGGTCAAAATTTGGAGCCTAAATTTGCTGTGGGTGATTGAGATTAAGCTAGTATAATGGTAAACACTTGAATATCATTTTAACCTTTACATGAAATGTATTTACAATGTATTTACAATGTATTTACATTTTAAATATATTCATTTTCTCTATAATTGTGCCTAAAATGCTGGAAATGTATGAGTGAGCTAGACTAGCATCATTAAACATGGAAAATAGATGAAACCGAGTGAGCTAGACTAGCATCATTAAACATGGAAAATAGATGAAACCAAGTGAGCTAGACTAGCATCATTAAACATGGAAAATATATGAAACCGAGTGAGCTAGACTAGCATCATTAAACATGGAAAATAGATGAAACCAAGTGAGCTAGACTAGCATCATTAAACATGGAAAATAGATGAAACCAAGTGAGCTAGACTAGCATCATTAAACATGGAAAATATATGAAACCGAGTGAGCTAGACAAGCATCATTAAACATGGAAAATAGATGAAACCCGAGTGTTTATATTTATTTAACTTTGCACCATTGTTTCCCCACCCACTTCCTGGATGTCATTGTGGGAAGGGGCTGTTTTCTTAAATTAGAATTACTACAAACTAAAAGGGTGGAAAGTGATATCAGGGACACACAGAAAATGTTAAATACAATAATAATCTTCAGCCACTCAGCCTTGTTAAAATATTCCAAACCAGGTGGCAGTAGCATTGTTTGGCAATGCATGTCTGTGTGTGTTGCTTATGGTCTAAATTCCAAGTTAGCTGGGCTGATGTTGCTATTTTGTCGAAAGCCCTTGTTTTTATTAACCAGATGGCCACAGCTAGGTAACTACCTACCAAGATGACAAAGAAACAATTGAATTTACTCTCCATATTCCCATACTGCCAGTGCCAGCCCAGAGCCAAATGTTTAGGTAGCTAACGTTAGAATATTCAGTAGCTAGCACAACATAGATAGCTAGCTAGCTAAGGACACTGCACTCGAGGTTACATTTAAAAAATACTATAGTAAGTGGCTATTAAGTGCCAAATAAAGTAACAGGATTGATCACAACAAGGTTTCTGATTTAATCTTAAATCAGCTATGAATCCCATTGTGACAGGGTGTATGGAAGCTTGTTGAGTGCAACAGGAAGTGGCAATTGAATGTAAGCTTCAATAAAGATAAACTATTGTTAAAACATTTCTAGCCTCTCTATCTAAGGATATGCTCGACCCGCTCAGTTTTCTATCACCAAACACCAGAAAATGGCCCAAAAAGAGTAGATCTAGGCCACCTGCTTTTACACTATGATTTGACTATTAGATGTATTCAATGTTTGTTGATGTCAAAATCTGAAAATACATTCAGTAACATGACAAGGCTATTCCTGAAAAATGTGGGGTAGGTGCAACATAAGACCAAATAATTACAGTGGGGCAAAAAAGTATTTAGTTAGCCACCAATTGTGCAAGTTCTCCCACTTAAAAAGATGAGAGGCCTGTAATTTTCATCATAGGTACACTTCAACTATGACAGATAAAATTAGAAAAAAAAATCCAGAAAATCACATTGCAGGATTTTGAATGAATTTATTTGCAAATTAAGGGTGGAAAATAAGTATTTGGTCACCTACAAACAAGCAAGATTTCTGGCTCTCACAGACCTGTAACTTCTTCTTTAAGAGGCTCATCTGTCCTCCACTCGTTACCTGTATTAATGGCACCTGTTTGAACTTGTTATCAGTATAAAAGGCACCTGTCCACAACCTCAAACAGTCACACTACAAACTCCACTATGGCCAAGACCAAAGAGCTGTCAAAGGACACCAGGAACAAAATTGTAGACCTGCACCAGGCTGGGAAGACTGAATCTGCAATAGGTAAGCAGCTTGGTTTGAAGAAATCAACTATGGGAGCAATTATTAGGAAATGGAAGACATACAAGACCACTGATAATCTTCCTCGATCTGGGGCTCCACGCAAGATCTCACCCCGTGGGGTCAAAATGATCACAAGAACGGTGAGCAAAAATCCCAGAACCACACGGGGGGACCTAGTGAATGACCTGCAGAGAGCTGGGACCAAAGTAACAAAGCCTACCATCAGTAACACACTACGCCGCCAGGGACTCAAATCCTGCAGTGCCAGACGTGTCCCCCTGCTTAAGCCAGTACATGTCCAGGCCCGTCTGAAGTTTGCTAGAGAGCATTTGGATGATCCAGCAGAAGATTAGGAGTATGTCATATGGTCAGATGAAACCAAAATAGAACTTTTTGGTAAAAACTCAACTCGTCATGTTTGGAGGACAAAGAATGCTGAGTTGCATCCAAAGAACACCATACCTACTGTGAAGCATGGGGGTGGAAACATCATGCTTTGGGGCTGTTTTTCTGCAAAGGGACCAGGACGACTGATCCGTGTAAAGGAAAGAATGAATGGGGCCATTTATTGTGAGATTTTGAGTGAAAACCTCCTTCCATCAGCAAGGGCATTGAAAATGAAACGTGGCTGGGCCTTTCAGCATGACAATGATCCCATACACACCGCCCGGGCACCGAAGGAGTGGCTTCGTAAGAGGCATTTCAGGGTCCTGGAGTGGCCTAGCCAGTCTCCAGATCTCAACCCCATAGAAAATCTTTGGAGGGAGTTGAAAGTCCGTGTTTCCCAGCAACAGCCCCAAAACATCACTGCTCTAGAGGAGATCTGCATGGAGGAATGTGCCAAAATACCAGCAACAGTGTGTGAAAACCTTGTGAAGACTTACAGAAAACGTTTGACCTCTGTCATTGCCAACAAAGGGTATCAAAGTATTGAGATAAACTTTTGTTATTGACCAAATACTTATTTTCCACCATAATCTGCAAATAAATTCATAAAAAATCCTACAATGTGATTTTCTGGGGTTTTTTCCCTCATTTTGTCTGTCATAGTTTAAGTGTACATATGATGACAATTACAGGCCTCTCTCATCTTTTTAAGTGGGAGAACTTGCACAATTGGTGGCTGACTAAATACTTTTTTGCCCCACTGTACATGGGTTTGAGTGAGAGGACTAACTGGTGTCTCCAAGTGGCCACACTCACCTCTCCAAAGTGTGCACAGTTCCTAAGCTATTTCAATGCACTGTTATGACTCAGCTCTCCTTGCTGTGCTGTTGAGTAACTAGAGCAAGCACACTTGTTTGGGACACAATGCTGCATCCCCACCATCACACAAAAACGGTCCATTATAAATTGCGATCTGGGTCAGGTGGGCATAATTTGAAAGCTTGTTCTATTGCACATAGAAAGGAGTCATGAGTCCATTCAAGTGCGTGTGCCACAGCAAATTTTCTTCACAATAAACAAACCGGCTCATTCTGTTCAAAACAACCCAGGGTATTATACCAGTTCATCTTGTAACTGTACATCCAAGATAGTGATCATAAACATTGACACAGTATATTGCATGAATTTTATGATTTGGAAGTGTGAAGTGCACGTTTGGACTCACGGGTGTTTGGCTTACTTGTATGATATCAAAGCGGTATTTATTATAATCCTCAACGTCTCATCTTTCAGAATATATTGAGTCATCTTAATCTACAGCATTTCGCTAAGAGGGAGAGATGGGGGCCACTTGTTGTCGTGCGCAGTGCTGAAGTTCAGAATGGCTGTCAGTCAAAACCCATACAGCGCTGTGAAGCACAGAGACAGAGCTCTGACTACTGTCCAGCAACTACGTTCAAATTTAGGTGCTTATTAGTTCCCAAATCTGCCATTTTCAATGGGCAGACGTAAATTAATCACTAGTCACGGTAAATAAATAATAATCTTCAGAAATGACTTTGTCAAAGCAACAAAATATCTAGGGCTTTACAAGGATTGTGAAATTTTGGGATTACGTGGGTTAACATCATTGTAATCAAATTGTATTGGTCACATACACGTGTTTAGCAGATGTTATTGTGGGTGTAGTGAAATGCTTGTAAGCAAAGTTCTCTAAGAGCTAGTCCTAGAAGTCACAGAGGGACATGTCAAAAATGCTGAATAGCAAGTCATTATTCATATAAAATGAAACAGATGTATTGAATTCTCCATACATGTAGTCTATATTGAAGGGCACTTAATTTTAATATAACAGGCTTTTAAAGTTCCGTATTGGTGCACAATTTCTATACTTACAATATCAAAGGGACACAAAAGGCACTCTTTTCATGGAATGAATCAGGGGCCAGTTGGTTGCCATCTATTGATTTTAACATGTGCTGCCTCTAATCATTAAAGAAATCTATAGAGTTCCCTCCATACTCTCCACTGAATACACATTAGGCCTGTGGCTGGTTAATGTCACTATCCAGACAAATTCAGATGGGTATGGTGAGACTCATAGTATTTGAGTGATCAACCATGTTCAAATGTTTTTATTTTAGTTACTCTATTTCAGGTTTACTAATATTCTTTCATGTAAAATTCTTCAATAGCCTATTTCAAGGTCGATAAGGCTACAAACTGTATCGTTACGCCTTCCTCCAACTATCAAAATCGCATATTCATTATTAGGCTACAAAATACCAACATATAGCAGAACACTACTAAACTGAGTAATATTTGTTCAGTACATATCTTGCACTGCGGTCTGCGAGGTCGAGTGTCATCAAACATGCAAAAAAAGTGTAGACTCGCCCCCTCCACTCTGATTTTAGGGAGGCGGCCTGTCATTGTTTCAGACTGCAGGTAATGGCGCCATCCTCCCCCCCCCCGCACAGCTTCCAACTCAGCAGAGACTCAGAGCACATTATTAGTTCAATGCCTGCTGAAATTGGTATGCGGAATATTAGAGGGTCCTGCAGCTGAAGCTAAGGTTAGCATGGGGGTCTAAATTGGGAAATACCGTAGGCTATCCGGATACATTTTCCCTTTGAATGAAAAGGTAAATTGTTCGTGCTACTATTTTAGAGTGTGTTTGATTTGTTGTTTTCAAAAGGAATTGAAATACATTTGGGCAAGTTGTTATTACACATGACCGTTACTGTCATACAACGTTACAGTCTTTGAAGTTTCTAGGAATAATTATCTCCGGTTTTTATCGGTGGAGCTCCAATGAGAGGAAGCGGAAACACTGAATATAAGTTTTAGCCCTTGCATTGTCTCTGAATAACGGTAGGCTAAAAGAGCTTTGGAAGTGAGCCCCGGGATTCTGCATTGCTCGGGGTCTGTTCATTGTTCTCTGGGAGATGAGTTGACAGTCAAGCCGCTTTAAACCACTCGCGAGGAATGTTTCGCAGAACTATTACATGTATCCGTTCATGAATCCATCCATGTGCACATCGCGAAATGTTACAATATATCGGTGCGATTCACAACAAGATAACGATGAAGTAAGTTATTCGCTCTGAATGAGTGGAGACTTCTGGTAGGCTACACTTGATTTGCAATTTACACAGTTATTATACTGGTAATGTAAACGTTTACCTTCGAAATAACAGAATAGCAGACGTGGCTGAATTGAGTTCGCCATCCTCTCATGTTTTCATGCACCTGCTCTTAACTTCAATTATATTTAGTGATCGGAATGAGGACAACATTTATTTTGTTTATTTTCATTCATTTTATTTGATATTATACTGAGTCCCCTGGATGCTGCATTGTACAGTGTACTCACGTAACATTTGACAGAATTGTTTGTGAAGTTAATTCAAAATAGTGTGATAATAATGTGATTATTAGGATCTTGTAGATAACAGTGTGATCTTGAACCATGATTCTTATTTTATTAGGCTATTGCTATACATGTTGACCAGTCATCTCTTTACAAATACTGTTCATAGATACAGATTGAGGGTCACTATCAGTGGGTGAGATGCTCTAAAAGCTGTCACCTCAACATCAGCACAACATCAGCACATCAGTTACATGAACTGATTTCACCATCACACGATGATTCTTCATCACGCCAGACCTAAATGTGTGGATTAACAGGCTTTGGTGCCCATGACAGGATTCGCTGCACTCTGGCCCACCCCTCCGTTGTAGTGGGGTGATGGTCTATGTGTCCGAGTAGAATAGTGATGTAATTACATAGTCATGGTGTGTACAGAGTTCCCTTTGATGAACTCTAGGCTGACTTTTTTTCCCATAAGCTTTCATAAACTCAACTTTATCATCTGACAGTGCAACTGTTGCATCAAGTGTCTGGATTATTGTCTCAGGATGACAGAAGGCATTTGGTTGACCCATATGATGACGTCACCAGGTCATCTGAAAGGCTGGGTAGAATTTCTGCCATATTGCTCAAGAATTAAGAATTTGTCCCTGAGGCAAGACGTGTCTGTGGGTTTTGGCCTTTTCATGACCAAAGCAGTTAGAGTTCTGGGTGCCAACATCATGGCATCTCTCTATCTCAACTATTCTATTCCTCACCCAGTTTTCACCCCCCTTTTATATAATGCTGATCATTTGAAGGACATAATATAGGCCTACCATTTTATGACTGACATGGTTCATGTGGGATTTCCCAAGGATTATTGTTATTGGTGGTTTATAGGAACCTTTTATTGCACTGTATAGGCTAATAGCCATCCTATTGGTCACAACGGGAAGATTACTTCCACACAAAGTATTTGTTGCTTTTTGTGATGCACGCAATTTTTTGGGTATTTCTTATGTTGTGTTTGTTAATCCAGGCAAAAAAGCAGGGGCTAGCTGTAAACACAGAAGACGCCAATTTTCCACTTAATTTATGTTATCCTCCACTGCATTTTATATGCCCTATGCGGGTTCAGAAATGGTTTAGGGTATCGAAGCAAATGTAAAAGAATTACAACTGTGAATCCATCACTTAGGCCTATATACACATAAAAAGGTATAAAAAGACTACAAAAACAATGTATTTACACATTCATCATCATTAAGCTTCTTTTGAAGTGTGGCTCCCAATGGAAAAAGTGCTGTAGGGCTGCCTTGGAAGTGTGTGTTGCCCCTGTGTTTGGGCTGTTGTGTTTCTGATGAACCTACCACTGTTGTTTTTTTGAGCTGATCCAATGTTGTGTTGTCCCATCAATCCATCCTACCCCCTGCTGTGCTGAGAGTTTAGTTCACATGGCTGCGTGGCCCGGGTTCAGGTGACCCTTTATCATGCAGATGGTAAGATGAATAAACAGGCCTAGGAGCCAGGACAAAGTGACCCGGAGTGCTGGATGCCTGCTGGAGAGAGAGTGAGAGGCAGAACCCCTCTCTCTAGTTGCAGCCCAACTCGTCTCCACTGATCTGGCCAGAGTGATTGCTGCCATTCCCTCTGCTCATCCCTCTCATCACTGCCCTGCTTTCTCTCTCTCTCTCTCTCTCTCTCTCTCTCTCTCTCTCTCTCTCTCTTAAATCTTGTATCCCATCTCTTCTTGCTACATAGCTAGGCCTATGTCACCTACCTCTCTCTTACTGTCACTTGAAACTATTGAGTGTTCTCTCACTGTTTCCCACTGCTCTCCTCTCGCACATGTATTTTCTTGGAAATATTGATAAAGAGGTAGACAGAGGTTGGAAGGGACAGAGGGAACGGGATGTTGGTACTGACCAGTGTGTCCCCATGGCATGTGTCATCATGTCTTGTGTGTTTGACCATCCACCCCACATATCCACACCCTCTCCCTCATCACAAAAAAATAACTCCGCCTGTTTCCATGGCAACGGACTACATCTTTATCTCCCCTGTTTTCTTTGGGCGCAGAAATGTACTGAATCACCCCTTTTCCTACGTTTGCAGGCTACCCCTACCCCCTGCTGTCTGCCAGAGCTCTGCTAGTGTGCAGAGAAGCAGCCAGGAAGGGGGGGGTTCAATGTGCACACTTGTGTTGTGTGTCCTCACATCACCCCACAGGATGCTTATAAATTCTCCAGCGTCTCCACACCTGTACCCATCTAGCAAGTCATCTCAATTCTAAATCACAAGTGTGTGTGAATGACTGAGAGAATCAGGTGTCAGCCATAAAAGGGGGAATTTCCCTCTGGGGGAATCTGGGCTTGTTTTCATAGTCTGAGGCATTTCTAGGACAGTGAAATGTGTTTCACACATAATTGCCCAGGAGGAAGGCAGGTCAGGGCTTTGAGTACTGAATGATACACTCTATGATGGCTTCCGGTGGGGGGGGGGATCTAAAAATGAATGTAGTCCTGCTTTGTGGCATTTTGCAAAGGCTTACAGGTTATAACATTCTTGTTGTAATACCTAGTTCTCTTGAGTTAGCATTAAAGAGTGTATTCTCCCCTGTATTTTAGAATTTGACAAATAAACAAACATTCTTTGGATATCTGAATGTCTAGCATCTGTTTGATGCTACAGAGCCCGGTACAGCTTATATACATATCTCCTGTAAATCCACCAGGGCAGACACATTTTAAAGATTGATAGAAAATATCCATATTTATTTTATGGTGGTTTTAAATCAGGACTCTCCAACCCTGCAGAGCTACCATTCTGTCGGTCTTCACTCCAACCTAAATCTAGCACACCTGATTCTAATAATTAGCTGGTTGATCAGCTGAACCAAGTTAGTTACAACTGAGGTTGATGCGAAAAACCTACAGGAGAGTAGTTCTCCAGGAACAGGGTTGGAGACCACTGTTCTACCACAGGAGGTTGGTGGCACCTTAATTGGGGAGGACAGGCTCGTGGTAATGGCTGGAGCTGAAATAGTGGAATGGTATCAAACATGATTTCTATGTGTTTGATGCCATTCCATTCACTCCGGTCATTATTTTGAGCCATCCTCCCCTCAGCAGCCTCCTGTGTGTTCGACATTGTCTTATACTGAGCCACACTGGCTGCGTTTACACAGGCAGCCCAATTCTGATATTTCTTCTAGTAATTGATCTTAATCACATCAGATCTTTTTCAGAACTGGTCAAAATTGGGCTGCCTGTGTAAACGCAGCCATAGTCCTTTACCCAACTTCGGTACACTAGCAATTATGTTCGGCATGGTGGGCTGGGGAAGCTGAGACTGTTTGTGCTTATGGCGATGGGCTTGTCCTGTCTGCGGTAAATGGCCAACCGGATAAGACTCTGCTGAAAATGGTGTAGGGCTTCTTAACCACCAACTGTTTGGTCCTCTTCGAGAAGATTTAGGAGCAACGTAGGGCAAAACGCTGGCAAGGGTAACACATTGGTAAAGGTACTGTATCAACCGAATGGGACTGGCTAGTGTATTGTTTAAGGACAATAAGGGGACATTGGGAGTTGCTTTAGAGAGGAAAATTCAGCCAACAAAGTGAATGGGCTAGGGGGCTAAAGAAGGTGTGAGAAGTAGGAAGGCAGTTCTTACACAGTATGGAGTGTTGTGTATGGGAGAAATGGCAACTCAATCGCTCTCACACACACAACAATTCATTTTCTGTCTAAGCAGAACCCTGCACATCAAAACCCCCTTCCTCATCTCAAAGTACTGTCTGTAAATCTCCCCCAGCCAATTGACTTCAACAGATCATTCTTGTCAGTAGTAGCCCTTTGCAGGGGAATTTTGTAGGCATGTCTTCAAAATCAAATCAAATTTTATTGGTTACATACACATGGTAATGCGAGTGTAGCAGTGCTTGTGCTTCTAGTTCCGACAGTGCAGTAATATCTAACAATTCCCCAACAACTATCTAATACACACAAATCTAAACGGGTGCATGAGAATATGTACATATAAGTATATGGATGAGCGATGGCCGAGTGACATAGGCAAGATACACTAGATGGTATAAAATACAATGTATACATGTGATATGAGTAATGTAAGATATGTAAACATTATTAAAGTGGCATTATTTAAAGTGGCATTGTTTAAAGTGACTAGTGATCCATTTATTAAAGTGGCCAGTGATTGGGTCTCAATGTAGGCAGCGGTCTCTCGGACTTAGTGATTGCTATTTAACAGTCTGATGGCCTTGAGATAGAAGCTGTTTTTCAGTCTCTCGGTCCCAGCTTTGATGCACCTGTACTGACCTCGCCTTCTGGATGATAGGCAGGCAGTATGAACAGGCAGTGGCTGGTTGTTGTACTTGATGATCGTTTTCCTGACATCACACTCCGAGTGCCCTCACCTCCTCCCTGTAGGCCGTCTCGTCGTTATTGGTGATCAAGCACACTACTGTTGTGTCGTCTGCAAACTTGATGATTGAGTTGTTAGCAGGCATGGCCATGCAGTCGTGGGTGAACAGGGAGTACAGGAGAGGGCTGAGCACGTACCCTTGTGGGGCCCCAGTGTTGAGGGTCAGCGAAGTGGATATGTTATTTCCTACCTTCACCACCTGGGGGCAGCCCGTCAGAAAGTCCAGGACCCAGTTGCACAGGGTGGGGTTGAGACCCAGGGCCTTCAGCTTGATGATGAGCTTGGAGGGTACTATGGTGTTGAATGCTGAGCTGTAGTCAATGAACAGCATTCTGACATAGGTATTATTTTTGTCCAGATGGGATAGGGCAGTGTGATGGCAATTGCGTCATCTCTGGACCTCTTGGGGCAGTATGCAAACTGAAGTGGGTCTAGGGTGGCCAGTAGGTGGTGGTAATATAATCCTTGACTAGCCTCTCAAAGCACTTCATAATGACCGAAGTGAGTGCTACGGGCAGTAGTCATTTAGTTCAGTTATCTTTGCCTTCTTGGGTACAGGACTGGGATAGGGAGTGATTTAATATGTCCTTAAACACACCAGCCAGCTGGTCTGCGCATGCTCTGTGTATTGTGCTTTGAGAATCTGCAGAGAGAAGAATGAGGTGGTTGTGTCAATACAGTTGTAGTTTTGATTTTATACATTTCAGTGTCCCTTGCTGTTTTCTGTCCCATAATCTTGTTGTGTTCCATAACCGCAAGGTGTGTCTGCTCCCTCATGCTTGTGTACCCAAACGGCCCTTTCAGCAGGGCACTGTGGAATGACTCCAGATAACCTGGGTTTTACAAAAAGAAAAGGTAAAAAGAGAAGAGGGGTAGACTAAATTCATTACATGGTCTGGAAGGTACTCTTCGGTCCTCAGGCAAACTTTAACCACTTGCAACCCCATAACACAAACCATACAAACACTACTCAATTCATGTGTATGTAGCCGATGCGAAATGGCTAGCTAGTTAGTGGTGGTGCGCGCTGGTAGCGTTTCAATTGGTGACGTCACACTGACCTTGAAGTAGTGGCTCCCCTTGCTCTGCACAGTTCTGTGGCTTTTGTGGAGCGATGGGTAACGATGTTTCGAGGGTGACTGTTGACGTGTGCAGAGCGTCCCTGGTTCGCGCCCAGGTCGGGGCAAGGGGGCAGACGGAAGTAAGTTATACGGTTACATTTATACCATGCTTACTGTAAATTGAGCTATCTTAGCCATCAGCTTGTAAATATTTTGGCCAACTTACCTTCACCTTGTCCAGAGCTAGGGTTGGAAGCACATTTTGGTGGAATGAGACTGGCTAGCTAAGAATACTTAACATGGACATTTCAATATTGTCAGCTTGCTGTTAGTTAACTAGTGTCACTAAATTGGCAGCGAGACTGCTAGCCATCTGAGACTGGCTGAGAACCAACCATAGACGATGTATACACATTCATCATTGCTTCCAACACACAGAGAGTGAGTTAGCTATATCGACACTTCTATTTTTAGTTATGGAGTGTTTTACAGACACGGGTGGAATCGATGGCTACCAAATTGACATACCAAATAAGAGTAGCTTGAAATAGTTTACGGTAGCTAACGTCAGTCAAAGATAGAACAAACAAACATGTTTACTCTGCTGAAGGTAGCTACCACTTCTCAGCTGTTGTAAAATGGATTCCCCATCAGTTCAGCCTGAAAATCCCTCTGATAATCTTTGGTCACCGCATCATTCTTGATAGCTGCAAGCCACAAGCAGAATCAGGGGGAATCTCTGGTAGGTAAAATGGTAAAATATTTTTGCTCTTGTTTGTACATTTTTTATTTTACTCAGCAAGTCAGTTAAGAACAAATCCTTATTTTCAATGACGGCCTAGGAACAGTGGGTTAACTGCCTGTTCAGGGGCAGAACGACAGATTTGTATCTTGTCAGCTCAGGGATTTGACCTTGCAACCTTCCGGTTACTAGTCCAATGCTCTAACCACTAGGCTCCCCTGCCGCCCCTTAGCACAACCAGGCACAGAACACCGCACCGGCATGATGACAAACAATGAAAAGCAACCATTCAAAGAAATAACTTGCCTAGAGAAGTTCTTAGAATACCTTGTTGGTCGTTCGAAAGTAAACAACGATATTATTCACATTTGTGGGCACGCCCCTTTTACCTAGTGGGCGGTATCAGCTTCCGCTATGAATGTCGGACTTTGTGGTTCACTATGAGCAGTTGTAGCTTGTGGTTTGGACAATTGTGATGTTTATGATAAAAACTCTATGTAGTTAATATAGTAATGACTATATGCCGTGGCAGAGCCAGGGTGAAATTCCCCTTTAAGATTTTAACAATAAACCAGACCCATTAATTATACAAGGTTATTTCAAGATACATTTTGCATGTCTCTTTCTCCCCCTCTCATCCTATGTTAGAACTATCTTTCAGGCCAGGTCATTTGAAATGGTTTTGTGGCCAGTACTTAATTTGAGACGGATCCTGCACCTCTCCGTTTTGGACTGTTTTTTGTTCCGTTACCTATTTGGCCGGATCAGGTACCTCTCATGGCATGAATATAATTTTCACTTTTTGCAATGTAAAAATTCCAATAAAAGGAATCAAAGTTAATTTGAGTTGCCTCTTAGGTAATTCTCCTGCCCCCACAAAAAAATACATGTGAAAAAGTAGATTTTCAGCCTAATATTCTAAAAGTTTATTTGGGTTGGGCCAGCTGAGTTTATGGTTTGCGCAACATTGTAACCAATGTTTGAGACCAACGGGTGGCGGTGGCTGTGTGAGAAGCATGCCAGCATCTCTCACATAACTAGAATGAGATTCACTTTCTATGATCTCTCTACTCTGATAGACATGCAACTCTCATCTCTCCAGCGTTGCACTTCATCATTTATTTCTTTATAGAATCATAGCCACGCGAAGGGTTCTGCACGAACTGCAGCACCCCTGATTAATTGAAATACATTAGCCAAAGTTATAGAATTACTGCTGTCTGTTCAGAAAATAAATTAAATCATTCTGAATAGCCTACTACACCACGAAAATGCCTATAATTTAGCGACAGAGGCCCAATAGTTGTGGATTGAAGCCCAATAACAAGGAACAACCTACAGTCGGGAATGTGGGGCAAATATGTCAGTGAAAAAACAGCACCGACAAAACAGGCTTTTCGCAATATTTCAAATACAATCGAGGGAAAACGCAGGTTGGAAAGCAGACTATGCTGTAGACTACCAAAATATTTGATCAACTTCCTTATATTGTTTTACAAAAGAGAGAGAGAGAGAGAGAGGCTTTTGGTACGTGCGGCTCGGCCATCACCAGCGAGTGATTGGGTGAGTCAGTGACACTGGAAAACATTTTTAGGACTATAATTTCCTCCTCATATTGTAGCCTACAATATGTCTCCACACACCTAGGCCTAGACTATTGATAGATTCAAGACAGGTTTTTATTGATCTCAGATTCTCAGTTTGTCCGTGTCAAAGAAGCCTGCCATTTCCATCATTTGTGCAGTATTAAATAAAGGTTCTGCCAAAGTCTCCAGTCATGTCAAATGACGTAAGAATTGCATGACAGCGTTTATAAAAGGCCAACATTTTACCGGACCCTAGGCTACAATTTTTTTTCTCCCATGTGTGCAACTTCTAGAAGTGACTCTACATACGTTTGGTGAAAATACGCAAATGTGATATGTTTCATTAGAAAGCTTCTTTTTTCTTCATGCGTTCCAATACCTCAACTCCCCAGGTCACCCCTCACTTTTTGTTCCGGCACCTCTCGATTTACAAATTAAGCACTGACTGTGGCTGATTACATAAATACAGTAATTCCACATTAAAACATTTATGAGGGCAGATTAAATGACCAAACAGCCCAGATTTACCAGCAATGTGAGCCGGGGACAGATGTTTTATCATTTGGCAGGTCAGAGGCCAGTTATTCAGGTTAGGCTGCTGGAATAGTTTTTCTCTACTTCAAGTGACCCTTTTCTTCATTGTGCAACCAACGTTTCATTGGCATACTATCCCACATTGAGTCTCGAACTGTTCATGCATTGATTTGCCTTTTGACTGATTCTCAGTAGTCAAAGCCAGAATCTTCCAGAGCCTTGGCTCTTGGTTTAATGGTGGTTTGATTCTCACCAGCAGGGCTCTTGTTTTCACGTGTCACACTGTTCGTTCCTAAAAAGGACTGCTTGGCAGTAGTAGGCTGTGATAAAATCACCAGTAGCTGATGACGTTACTGTCAGACTAGGGTGCGAGTTTGCTCGACGGTGAGACTGCTTACGGTCTTCATTAAGGATAGAATGTCAACGCCAGCATGGCCAAACTGTCCTCCTCACTTGTCTCTAATGAAAGTGAAACAACATCATGGCATGCCAATAGCAATTTCACATTGGAAGAGTTTCCTAAGGCATAAACCGTTTCTGGTGTTCAGACTAGGGCTGTTGCGGTCATTACATTTTGTCAGCCAGTGATTGTCAAGGAAATAGCTGTAAGTCTCATGCTGATTGACTGTTAATTAATATAAACACATTTAGCATCTCCTGGCTTCCACACATGATGCAGGCCTTTGGAACATATACGTTTTAAAAAGTCTAATAAATCCATGTAATATAGCCGACACCTTCACAATAAATCCATTATTTATTTTAGACAGGTCTAAGAAGCCCAATAGGAAGAAAATGTAGTCTGTTTCAGAAGAACAGAATAGCATATATGAGTTGTCCTTATGTTAGGTCCTGATCTGGCTATGCCATATGGCTGTGGGCTACACCAGTTCATTTAGCAGACAAGATTTGCTTAGAATTTCGTGGCATTATTTTATAATATAAAGAATACAATTGAACAAAGCTGAACAAAATAGAAAGGATATTTTCACCAAACGATTTGAGGGAGTGCGCACATGCGGCTATTCTGTGTTGAGTGGTTAACAAAGAAATATGTATTCCAATATGCTTAATTTAGAGTTATTAATCTAACTTTAGTTGTTCTACAAACGTTGGGCTATATGTTTGGATTTTTAATACATTGTAAGGCTGCATTTCATACTCTTCATGGTGATGTATCCTGAATAGGTATATGAAGGTATCAATATGCAATATCCTTATTTCACATATTTGGATATTATTCTACACACGGGCTATTATTTGAATGCGCTCCGCCCCGTAACAAGACCACATTCGGTTGTTCCGGCCAGACCAAATCTGAACCAATCATAGACGTCTATGTTTCACAAGTTTGGGCATCACAGTACAGCACAGTAGAGTTCAGTACAGTAGAGTACAATACTGTACACTGTACTGTACTGTACTCTAGTGTATTCTACTTTACTTTACTGTGCTCTGCTCTACTGTACTGTACTGGGCTGTCCAAACTTGTGAAACATAGACGTCTGATTGATCCAGCTTTGGTCCGGCAAGGGCGGACTGACCAAATTTAAACTACTTTTCAACGTCCATGGAACGTCCGGTGTCAGCTCGGTGGGTGAGGATGCTTGTTACAGTAAATGGGAAGAGGGTAGGTGGAAGTTGTCATGGTAGGTGTCAGTAAGAGCCTGGAGAGGTGACATTGACTGGATAGAGACAGAGAAAGGAGAGAGAGAAAGAGAGAGGGAGAGAGGGAGGGGTTGTGCAGACGACAGAAAGAGAAAGAAAACAGTTATGAGCTGAACATAACAGTATCCCAGTAGAAGATGAGGACAGTAGCAGGTGACCCAACTGTGGTTTGTGACAACTATGATTTCCCATTGTAACCAATTCAGTTGCAGTAATTCTGTTGCCAATTTAGTAACAGCGTTATTAGTTTTAATAATTCATAAACAAACTTGAAATCAGTAAAAACATTGGTAGGGCTACCTTTACTTGTTACTTCTGTGAACCTTCATTATCCTCCCTCCTCATGAAGGAGATACATTTGAAAATACCTTGAAAATATATGAGTTTTTGGTTACGTAATTACAAGGCACAAGTCAATGTTTCTTAAATGTACAGAAGGCAGATAATGTATCAGAAACTAAATATAAGTGTTGGATATTAGTTGGCAGGGTTCTTTACTTCAACAATATTGGTTTTGATGTATTTCTAATAAATGTTCATCATTTCGCTAGTAGATGTTGTCTAAGACCCCTTTTGCAGGTGCCTTGGTGGAAGAGTGGTGTAACATCTCACATTAAGAACTGGCAAATCTGGTGCAGTCCATGAGGAGGAGATGCACTGCGGTACTTAATGCAGCTGGTGGCCACTCCAGATACTGACTGTTACTTTTGATTTTGACCCCCTCCTTTGTTCAGGGATACATTATTCCATTTCTGTTTGTCACATCTGTGAAACTTGTTCAGTTTACGTCTCAGTTGTTGAATCTTGTTATGTTCATACAAATATTTGCACATGTTAAGTTTGCTGAAAATCAATGCAGTTGTCAGTGAGAGGACGTTTCTTTTTTTTGCTGAGTTTATATATTTTAAGCTCTTGCACTAAAAGGGTATTATCATAATGTTCACAATTTCTTAGTGTTATTTTGACCTCATAGTGTGGAAATATCATTTAAAAATCAGTGAAATTACGTGTTTGACTGCACTGCCCTTTTAAGCTTGAATTGCAACAAAGTGTCTCTTCAGGCTACATTTTCTTAATCAGGCAGTATAGGGTTCGAGGAAGTGTAACGCTCTTTAAGCTTTAACCAGCTTTTTACTCTTGTTGATATTTTTCAAGCACCCGAATGGTCTTTCCCTGGGTCATAAAGCTGTTTTCATTTCATGGGGAATCTTTGAAGATGTCTTTTCCCGCTTTATGTGTGTGATGTATGGTAGACAGAATGGATGAAATGACTGTTGAATGGTCCATTTAATGTCTTTAGGTGGTATTCTGTCTATCTAGAACTCACCTCAGTCATTTTGCCTCACGGAGTTCATTTAAATTAATAAAAATTGGCGGGTCACACTGCCACAAATGTCCAGCTTCATCCTGTGTGGTTTGCATTAGAATGGATCTTTCTTATGAAGGACCATGATTCATTTTTATGCAGATTTATGGGTATTGATTCCCTTTTCTACTTTTGATTCTCCTAATCGTTCGTATGTAGACCTACTCAAAGGCATGTAGGTTAATCTTACTCTGACTACAGAGCTCCCACTCTGGGACTTTGATATGCCATAGAGTATATTATGTTCAACAAAATATTGAAACATTTCCCAAATATTTCTTTGGGGGAGGGGAAATCAAAATACCACTCATATTTCGGAGGAAGCGGTAACACTTCATATGACACCAATTTTTCCATTGTAGCACCTACATATGAAACATTATGGAGTCTTAAATGAGGCATGGGTAAGGCCAAAATATCATAAATATGCTCATTTTAAAGAATTATTCTCAATTAGGCTTTATACTGAACAAAAATATAAACGCAACATGAAACAATTTCAACAATTTTACTGAGTTACAGTTCATATAAGGAAATCAGTCAGTTGAAATAAATGAATTAGGCCCTAATCTATGGATTTGACATGACTGGGCAGGAGAGCAGCCATGGGTGGGCCTTGGAAGGCATAGGCCAACCCACTTGGGAGCCAGTCTCACCCACTGGGGAGCCAGGCCCAGCCAATCAGAATGATTTTCCCCCCACAAATGGGCTTTATTACAGACAGAAATACTCCTCAGTTTCATCAGCTGTCTGGGTGGCTGGTCTCAGTCGATCCTGCAGGTGAAGAAGCCGGATGTGGAGGTCCTGGGCTGGCGTGGTTACACGTGGTCTGCGGTTGTGAGGCCAGTTGGTCATGCTGTTTAATCAGCTTCTTGATATGCCACACCTGTCAGGGGAATGGATTATCTTGTCAAAGGAGAAATGCTCACTAACAGGGATGGAAACAAATTTGTGCACAACATTTTTGAGAAATAAGCTTTTTGTGCGTTTGTAACAGTTCTGGGATCTTTTATTTCAGCTCATGAAACATGGGACCAACACTTTACATGCTGCTTTTATATTTGTATTCAGTACCTACAAATGTCAAATATCTGTCAACAATCCTTTATCCAAAGGACCATTCTATGGGTTAAATGTTGTGAAAATCCCCCAAATAATGGTATTTCCCCCCCCTGGTTTCATGAGGAATCACACCTATGGACTGCTAGGGCTATGCTTGCAGTGTAGTTTCACAATATACACTACATATCCCAATCTAGTGTCCCAATTAGCCTACTGGTTAGGAATCATTTAGCTCTTGTGGTCACTTCTGTGACAATGATGGCTTTTTGAGAACATTTTATCTGAGTGGTCTGTAATGAGCTCATGTGCAGGCAGCATGGACGGAGGGAATCTGATCTTATTCCATGAGTATCTGAGACTAGCTGCATGTTTACTGGCTCCCTGGGGCTGTCCCTGGCCATGAGGTGTTGTGTACCACTGCAGAAACACAGTGGCCATGGGCTATGCTGAGGGAGCCTCCTACAGCCCAGCAGACATGTGTCTGTGGTGAAGCTAATATGGGCTTCATGTCAGCGTAGCGGATAGGCTAGTCAGGTCTTCTTCCCTCCCAGGACCAGACAGATCCCTGAACAACGGGACAGACTAATCCTACGCATTGTCTGATCAGGCTAATCCACCCGCATGACCTGCCTCTTAACTGAACTCTCTCGCCCACCCCGCAGACAAAACGGTAGTTAGCTGTATAGCATGCTACGAACCCCCTTAACCTCTCCCTTGGTGGGGAACACCCAGCTGGGACGATAACGACACAACACTCCACCTATTAGAGCACCCCCAGCCGTCCTACACACTCGCACCCAGCATTGCTGATAACAAGCCACCTCATTACAGGAAATGGCTAAGCCTCCCTTTGAACCCTCTCCTCCCTGCGCTGGTGATTAGGCTGCTGCACAACCGCCCACCTATTGGGAAACGCCTACACAAGCCCTCAGCCCAGCCAGACAGTCTGTGTGTCTGTCTGACCTTCAGCTCTGGCCTACACTTACTCCTACCACAAGCGCTGAAAGTGTTGTTTTTGTCTGGCAGAGGAACTGTTTTGGACTCTTTCAGCAGCATTTACTTGGCTTGTGGGATAGAGTGGACAGGAGGGGTGTATGGGTTGTTGATCCTCCTCCTTGTAGTAAACAAGCACTTCTTACGCAGGCATGGATGTGCAGAGTAGAAACACACCATAATAATGGCTGGAACAGAGTAAAGGGAATGGCATCAAACACTTGGAAACCATGTGTTTGATGCGTTTGATACCATTCCACTGATTCCACTCCAGCCATTACCACGAACCCGTCCTCCCCAATTAAGGTGCCACCAATCTCCTGTGAGACACATACACATGCCTTAGTCTTGCTCTCAGAATTTCCTTAAGATCATCAAGTCTATGCTTTTTGAATAAGCAATGGTGATTTTATCTTTACTTGCTGACACAGTCACACAAAAAAATGTGTTGGAAAAGCATATTCATTTAGTGTGTGGAAGGCGGACATTTCCTCCCACATTTAACAGTAATAGTTTATGAATGACTCATTCGTGAATATTGATGTTTCTCTGTAAATACAAAACTTAAAACTTTGTCTGCGAGAGTCAGATAGTCTGTACACCACAGGTTGGTTGATCCTGCCAGTCAGTGCCTCGGGTCCGGGCTGTAAAGAGCAAACACAGACAGACTGTGGTCTGGTGACATCATGAGTACAGGTCAGCCTGTGACTGAGTGCTGGGTAAACACACCCGGAAGAGAGAAGAGAGGAAGAGGAGCGGAAGAGGAGGCTCGGTTCAACAAAGACAAAGTGATTGGAAAGGAATGTACTGACTCTTGCACTCCTCTGTACCTCAGCCTTATTACCTCTTTCATTGTTCTCTCACTCCTTCTTTATCCCTCTCCCATTTATCTCACTCAATGCTCTGCCCTCAAGTCAGAGCATTAAAAGCACATTGTGATGATGGTGGATATGGAAGGACTTGTGAGAAAGAGCCTAATTACAGATATAGGATGTTAATTTGACCAGTTTCTCACACCCGGACAATAATCCTGCAGTAACAGGAAATGTTAATTATTTTGTGGATTATAATTAATGGAGATTTTTGTAGGGGCTGGTCCATTTTTTGGCAAATCAAGAGACATTACAAACTTATAAAAAAAGTCTTTTTTTAACCTGGAATACACTACTAGTTTGTGTTTCCTGCTGTGCCGGACATTTTCTGCAACAACAGGGTGATGAAATGAAGATCCTACATCTGTAAAAACCACCAAGAGCTCAGAATTTCAGCCACCGAACCTCATAAATGTTGCATAGTATCATAAATGTTACCATGGGCATTAGGGTTTCATAACATCTTATGCAGCAAGCTAAAATCCTATATTATCATCACCTTTTATGTGGCTGCTCAGAGTGTGGGTGTTTTCATGCAGTGTTACTGAAGTGTTTGATTGCATTTGAATGGATGGCTGAATAAGATCACCTAATATAAAGCCCCCTAACTTGTCTTCCGTCTCATCAAGGACAATGGGACTTAAGCTGAGATGTATCATATTCACCTGTATGACAATGATAGCAAGGCTTTTTTTTGCAACCACTGTGGAATTACCACTCTCTCTACGTTGTCATCCTCACCATCACTTTCACGCGTGTGGCCGTCCACCGCGCAGACGGCGCACAGCTGTCTTTAGCCTGTCTGTAGAAGTCTGATTAGAGTGCAGATTGACGTCACACTACCACATCTCCGCAAGGCATTAGCCGTACGGGTGTGTGTGTGTGTGTGTGTGTGTGAAAAGGGGATGGGTGTCCCAGGCACATGTGCAGACAGCGTGCGGATCCCCAGTTGGCTTTGACTGAGCTGTTCCTATTCTCCTACTTTAACTCTCCACAAATGGGATGAATGTCAGGAAATCTACTACCCTTCCACCATGGTGACAGGGGAGACATCTGCATACGGCCTGTGGACATTGAGGGGGTGAATACAGAGGCCGGGAAAGGACAGCACTGGACGAAAAATGGGTCTCTGACTTGGAGAGAGGGACTTGATCATAAATATACAATCAGGTCCAAAATTATCGGCACCATTGATAAAGATCAGCATACTGTATGAAATAAATAATACAAACACTGAGCTGTATTGTATGCACAAAAAAAAAGTTGAATTATATTATTTTCTACTAATACAATCGCACATATAAAGACATTCTGTTTAACAAGTGATACAACGTAAGTGGTGGGTTTGGTGTCGAAAAACAGATACCTCATACCCACTGTAAAATATGGTGGTGGATCTTTGATGTTATGGGGCTGTTTGGCTTCCACTGGTCCAGGGGCCCTTGTTAAGGTCATCAGCATCGTGAGTTTTACTAAGGACCAGGACAAAACCCGGTTGCCTCTGCCATGAAGCTGAAACCTGGCCGCAGGTGGCTCTTCCAGCAAGACAATAACCCCAAGTACACATCAAAATCCACAATGAAATTGGTAGTTGACCACAAAATCTCAGTCTCTGGACTGTGGTTTGAATTGAAAAGGGCAGTCCATGAGCGCAGACGAAAGATAAAGGATCTGGAAAGATTCTGTCCTTCCCAAAGTGTTCTCCAATCTCATAAAACATTTGAGGAAAAGGCTCGGTGTTTTTATCCTCTCAAGGGGAGGGTGCTAGAGTATTAAAAACAGGGATGCCAATAAT
The DNA here is from genome assembly GCF_002021735.2 of Oncorhynchus kisutch. NCBI lineage: Eukaryota > Metazoa > Chordata > Actinopteri > Salmoniformes > Salmonidae > Oncorhynchus > Oncorhynchus kisutch. Next base: position 41,595,994 of record NC_034184.2, read on the forward strand.
TTTGACCCGTTTTAAAAAATAAATACTTTATAGAGTATTTTTTGCTCATCTTTATCAAGGGTGACAATCATTTAGGACCTGACTGTATCTCATTATATTGTGACTTTAGTGCAGAAGGGTGATAAAGCCAGTGAGGGGAGGTGGTTGGAAGAGGCGACGGGGGGAGCCCACTCATAAACATATTTTTTCTTGTCCCCCTTCAGATTTGCTGCAGAACTGGGAAGCTCCGCTCCATTCAGACATTCAGGAGAGCGGGAGGGAAGATAAACTGACCCCTGACCATTTCACTTCTCTCCCCCATCTGTAGAGAGCTTCTGTCGTTGAGGAGCTAGGACCCGGCTGTACTTGGCTGTGCAGGACACACCAGTGAAGGTCGACACACATGCAGCAGAAACAACAACTACTACTGTCACCAAGGTCCCCTATTGTCAAACGTCTGGGAGTGTGAAAGGCAGAGGAGGAGTGTTGAAGACTGGACACAAGCTGCCTGATATTACGATAGGGACATTAGAGTCTCTGGACTCCATCAGACAAAGCAAAAAATTTGAAAACTGTCCCACTACCCCTTTTTACACACCCACTGGTTTTCACTCTCCGTTTTTTGTTCTGCCACTCTGCAAAGATGGCCCTGTATGTTTTGTCACGGGGGCGGACTGTTGAGTGTTGATCCGGGGGGAGAGGTGACTCACAGCCAGGACCATGTCTTGGAAGAGGAACTACTTTGCGTCCGGAAGCGGCGGGCTGCAGGGGATATTTACCCCACGCACTATGACGTCCATCGCCCCCAGTAAAGGACTCAGCAACGAGCCGGGCCAGAACAGCTGCTTCCTCAACAGCGCACTGCAGGTACGGGCACACACGTACACACAAAAATGTATATTTTTTCTTATTCGGTTTATTTTCCGCTTAGGTCTGAAGTGTTTGTGTTGGTCTTGTTATGTGTGGGCTGCAGGGTGGGATGTGTCTGTTGACAACAGGTATTCAGTGTGGTAGAGTGGAGGTTGATCTCATCACTCTGCATAGAGTCACAGACTGCTGTGAGTTTTCTGGGGAGGAGCAGCGATTACCGACATCAATTGACAGTAATAGACAAGTCCTGTGTGGCACCCTAAGGAAACTATAGTGCAACACAACTTCCTCTCGTCCTCTCTCTCTCTCTCTCTCTCTCTCTCTCTCGCTCTCTCACTATCCTCACTTGACATGACAGAGGGGGAAGCAATAACTTTAATGTAGCATGATATACACACCGAGTATGTCCCCAGATCTTCATGCTCTAAGTGTATCTTTTAAATATTTCAGTGTGGTAATGTTTTCCACTCAGTCTGCTTCCCATATTTTTGTCTTCTCATGCCCACATTCTCAGGGTCATTTTCACAGGGTTATAGTCCAATTTCCAAGCTGTCAGCGATATAAAACTATTTGATAGATCTCATTATAATCAGCCTTTGTTCTAGACTAATCCCTCTACTGATGCAATAACGTAATTATAAATGTTCATTTCGACCCAATTTAGAGATGAAACGGTATGAAAATGTCACATCACGACTATAGTGACCAAAATGATCACGGTTATCAGTATTATCGCGGTATTGTTCAATTGTGCTGGAAATGTTCAAAAGGTTTTGATACGTGCACTGAAATCATATCATCGAGTTTTATATTGAAAACCAACAAACAAATAAAATTAGCAGCACTATGCACTTTGTGTGCATATACATTAAAATAATAACATTAAAGATGGCACCATGTGGCCATGAGAGGTAAACGTTTCCCTAGTGCAGGTTTAAATGAACACAACCTTGAGTAAGCAAATCAAATGATTTTTTAAATGATCAGCACTCACATTGTAGTGAGGCACAGCAACCTCCATCAGCCACAGAAAGCCAGGCCTCTCAACAATTTGAAATGGCATCATGTCCTTTGCAATGTAATATAAAAGGGCTGCAGTGAGGTCTTGAGCATTTTTTTTGATGTGGGTGCATAAGCAGCCTGCCTTTTTTAAATGCCGGAGTGTCTGTGTCACAACCGTAGATGAGGAGGGACCAGTAGCCTCACTGGGTTTGTCTGCTGCACGCCCACTCTGTAAACAAAGGAATAACACATGTATTATTATTATTATTATTGGTGTTGTTACATTATAATAATAATTATTATTAATATTCACTTACACACACAATCTTCTGTGTTGAATTTGAGTATATGCAATGACCCCATGCACAATTGACGTAAATATAAATGAGTCTTAAGAAGACAGTGATAGTAATTGCAATGAGCCCAACAATTTGCATAAACACAGGAGTCTTGTATAGGAGTCTATAGTATTTCTCACTTTTACAAACAAGTCGACTTCTGCCGGATTTTAAATGAACAAAATATGTTGGTTGGTGATTAAACTACATAACGTGTTATCGTGTGCAATGGGCGAATAGAATCTGCAGACATACGACGCATACAGCAGCAGAACAACCTGTAGTGTTTTTACAACAGTAGGTGACACTGAAAGTGTCATTTTACATTATTGGCAAGCTATTAGCAAGTTAGACAGACAAAACATGACATTTTCCCCCATTCCGAAGTCCCCACATCATGCATTGAGCTAAAAGTTAACTTAACTTGCATTCGCTATAAAGTAGTGGGTGGTGGTCACGAAGGTGACTCAAGAGATTTGAAATGTTGCCCCCTTTCGCAGCAATTTTTTTTGTGCCTGTTCTGCAGACAGGGTGACCGTCTTCGATTAAGTTCTGGTAAAACCCAAAATACGACCACACTTCAGATTTTGTCCTCTTAGAAGGCTGAACAATTTCCCGAGCGCTGCCACTGCCTTCCGCCATGTTTTCACACAAAACAAAACCCACGTTGAATGCTGCACCTGCGTCAGACAGTTGCTAACTTTGGTTGATGCTGGACAGTATTTACTGTGTTTTTCAAACCGTGGTAATCGTTAATGATATTTCAAATATGAAATGGTAAAACTAATCTTCGGGAATTTTACAGTGGTTTATCGTGAAACCGGTAAACGTTTCATCCCTAAGTCCCAAACAACAATAACAACAATGAATTAGTTCTACAGTAAAACTATCCATTATTTAGTTGTCTTAAAATTCACCACACCAACAAGGACGTTAAGTAAATGACTGGCGAAGTAGGCTAGAGTCAAATGAAATGCCTGGTTAACCAGCTTCTCATTAGTGTACTCATAGACCCTTTACTTGACATAGTGGTTGGGAGGCTCTCGTCCACTCTCTCATCCAGAAGGATTCAACTTGAACAAGCACACAAGTGGCTTGAGAAAATGCTTACCACTGCCTTCCATGGCAACTGCTGCCCAGTCATTGACAGCTTGACTGGGAGGACCCACTCACACCGTACTTCTGAGAAAATGGGAAAGGCATTTCCTCAGCTTAATATGGTGCCTGCCAGGCAGTCAGTCGCCTCACTCGCCTGTGACTTAGGCCAAGCTTTTAGACCTCGTAAACAACTGTCAAACAGATGCTGCCACACACCATAATTACCCAGCCAAACAACCTGTCATTTAGTTTTCACTCTATTTTTGGATTACCATATAATCAACCATATAGAAATAATGTGGCTTAGCTGACTGATAATACCTCCAAAGCTACATATTAGTGTCAGTTATGAGTCAGGAGACAGATGGGGGGGAGCTGATATTGTATTGTCTGCTGCTGGAAGCCATAACAATATGCAGAGACAGCACATCGAGAGCCCGGGGGCGAAAACATTCATTTTTTTTTTTTTTGTCTGAAATTAAATGTTGTGCTTTAACTAGGCTTCATTAAGTTCTTCTCTAGTATTGTCTCTTTTTTTGCCTACACATGGCTTAACAGGCATAACTTTGTTGAAAAAGTAATAATTCTTTCAACAAAGTTTGAATATGGGTATATAGAAAGGATTCTAGGAAATAAGTTAAATTCCGAGTTGGGCGCAAGCCTACTGAATGTCAGAAGGATTGCAACCCACTGTGCATTTAAATGGGCAATCTAGAAATGTGCATATGACTGTATGGTATTAGAATGGTTTGATTTCAGTCTATTTATACTTGTTAAGTATGATTTAGCCTATTGTACTGTATCGTAATGTTAATTTGATGCAGCTCAAAACACTTACCCACCATCTTAACATTTAAAGTTCAGCCCAGAAACCACTTCTGGTAGCTGTGGTACTCTGGGTTTAATTTAAAAACCCTAAATCCCCGTCCCTGGGAGGAAGGGTTTATTGAAAGCTGAAGTACCGACCTACCTGCCATACTGCCTTAGATAAGAGGGTCTACCATGTTGCCTTAGATAAGAGGGTCTGCCATGTTGCCTTAGATAAGAGGGTCTGCCATGTTGCCTTAGATAAGAGGGTCTGCCATGTTGCCTTAGATAAGAGGGTCTGCCATGTTGCCTTAGATAAGAGGGTCTGCCATGTTGCCTTAGATAAGAGGGTCTGCCATGTTGCCTTAGATAAGAGGGTCTGCCATGTTGCCTTAGATAAGAGGGTCTGCCATGTTGCCTTAGATAAGAGGGTCTGCCATGTTGCCTTAGATAAGAGGGTCTGCCATGTTGCCTTAGATAAGAGGGTCTGCCATGTTGCCTTAGATAAGAGGGTCTGCCATGTTGCCTTAGATAAGAGGGTCTGCCATGGTGCCTTAGATAAGAGGGTCTGCCATGGTGCCTTAGATAAGAGGGTCTGCCATGTTGCCTTAGATAAGAGGGTATACCATGGTGCCTTAGATAAGAGGGTCTGCCATGTTGCCTTAGATAAGAGGGTCTGCCATGTTGCCTTAGATAAGAGGGTCTGCCATGTTGCCTTAGATAAGAGGGTCTGCCATGGTGCCTTTCAGTTGTAGGAGGACAGGAGTGCTTCCTGCCCTCCTGTTAGAAGCTCCGTGCTCCCCACACACTGGCAGATAGAATTTGACACAAGCTTTGGATAGAGGAAGGGGTGATACAAGGTCTCTTCCTCTATCTCTGTATCTCTCGCCTTCTCTCTCTCTCTTTCACACACACACACACACACACACACACACACACACACACACACACACACACACACACACACACACACACACACACACACACACACACACACACACACACACACACACACACACACACACTTCTTGAAGAAGACAAAATGGATCCATCAAACACATTTGGTCTGTCATCCTAGTGGTCTCTGAGTTGTGGTCAGATTCGTTCAAGTCAAACAAAGAGTATCCAATATCCTTTCTGAACTTAAAAGTAATCCAAGAAGTAGTCATTTCGTTTTTCAAATGTATCTGTAATCTGATTACAATCATTTTGCTGGTTACATAACTGCTTACAGCTAAACGTTTTTTATTTATTATCAGATTACATGTAACGATTACATGTTATCAGCTATTACCCCACCCTGGTTGGCAGTGTGATAATGCTGAGCGATAAACCAAAATGTAGATCATTTTTTAAACAACAAATTGACCAACATCAGTTCAATTATTTGAATTCCATTTCTTTCTTTTTTTCTGTGAGCTCAATTCGCACAATGCACAGTTTCTCTAGAGATAAATCAGTGCAATCTGGTAGGGAGATGAAGTTTCTAACAGGCCAATATTCAACATAGTTTAGCTCAGAAAACTTGGTAATTAACTACCCTGACCATAACCCGCCTGCGACGTAAAAGAGGCATAAGAATGTGCAATCGCGAGGGATAGAAAGCAGTTGCTTTGCGAGGTATTTCTACCTGAAAATACATGATCTAAGTGGTTGATAGTTGGTATTCGGCAGTCATAAAAGTATGCCTTATTTACTTTGAAGAACTACTACAATTGTGATTTTGTCAGACAGCATAGCCAGCAGCTCTATAGAGATGCAATGACTTGGAATGAGTAAATAATAAGTCATCAAATAAAACAAATGTAATATACACAATTGAAATATTTTATTCAAGTAAATTCATGTGAATAAATTATGATAAGTGATAAGCAGTAATGGGCAGTCACTACCATCATGGGACTTGTATTAATTGTTTTAGTCTGTGTTGCCACAGCATTCAACCCACATAATGTATAGTGCATTTAATGTTTATGTTGTTTTTTTCAAATCGAACAGAAACCGAACCTAATCGCTCAGCACTACAGTGTGAATACCTGCCTGACCGAACAAATATATTTAGCTTTACACCTCTCTAACATCACTGTTACAGTTTTATCTCATCATGGTCTTTTGGGTTTTTGAGGCATGCAATGCAGGGACACACAAACGGCCATTGTCTTTGAGTTCACCTTTTCCATCAGTCCCCACAGATGATAATAATAATGAATGATTTATTACATTTGTAAAGAGCTTTTCATTATACAGAATCATCTCAAAGTGCATAAAATAAAAAATGTAAATAAAAAACACAACTAGAAGAAAGAAAATGGACACAACTAGACAGGGCAACTGACACGAAGATCCCCGCTGACACTACATGTGGCGTGGACACCAAAGAACACAGCTATCAACAGAAAGCCTTCCTAAAGAGAAAGGTCTTTTAGGCTCATTTTAAAGTAGCCCAAAGCCTGTGGTGCCTTCAGGTGGTCCGGGAGTGCATTCCAGAGGCTGGGGGGGGGGGGGGGGGGGGGGGGGGGTCAAGCTGAAAGCCCGATTCCCCCAGGGAGCCCATATCTCGCTCAAATGTTTGAAAGTGAAACCTGCATACCAAGGCACATAATAAGAACCAGTCGAGTTGTACGAAATGGGAGACGGGAAAACATTAGAGGAGGAGAAATGTAGCGTCTAGAGACTGACCCCGTGTGTTTGTAAACACCTATTTGAGTGTAACTCACACCCATGACCCAGTTTAAGACTACGGACGGACCTTCTGGCCTTTTAAGTATTAGCTTCCTATCATACGAATGGAATCCAAAATGAATGTCAAGACTGATATGTACTCTTTAAACAGGATATAATAGAAACATGTCTAAAGTATCTTTAGATTGATTGCAGCCTTCTAGTGTCTCGTTTCCAAACACCCGGCATTGAACATCTACAGTGCCTTCAGAAAGTAATGACACCCCTTGACGTCTTCCACATGTTGTTGTGTTATAGCCTGAATTTAAAATGGATTAAATATAGCCGACACACAGTACCCCGTAATGTCAGTGGAATTATGTTTTTCCACATTTTTCCAAATTAATAAAAAAATGAGAAGCTGAAATGTCTTGAGTCAATACGCATTCAACCCCTTTGTTATGGCAAGTCTAAATAGGTTCAGGAGTAAAAATGTGCTTAACAAGTCACATAATAAGTTGCATGAACTCACTCAGTGTTCAACACAAGTGTTTAACATGATTTTTAAATGACTCTCTCATCTCTGTACCCCACACATACAATCATCTGAAAGGTCCCCTAGTCAAACACAGATTCAACCGCAAAGACCCGGGAGGTTTTCCAATGCCTCACAAAGAAGGGCACCTATTGGTAGATGGGTAAAACAAAGATATAAAAAAATAAACATTAAATATCCCTTTGAGCATGGTGAAGTTATTAATTACACTTTGGATGGTGTGGCAATACTCCCAGTCACGACAAAGATACAGAAGTCCTTCCTAACTCAGTTGCCGGAGAGGAAGGAAACTGCTCAGGGATTTCACCATGAGGCCAATGGTGACTTTAAAACGGTTACAGTATTTAATGGCTGTGATAGGAAAAAATCCTGAGGATGGATCAACAACATTGTAGTTACTCCACAATATTAACCTAATTGACAGAGAGAAAAGAAGGAAGTCAGTACAGAATAACAAATATTCCAAAACATGCATCCTGTTTGCAACAAGGCACTAAAGTAGGCCGCAAGACCTGAAAGACCTGACCAACAACCAATTTGACAGAGATTGAAGAATTTTGAAAAGAATAATGGGCAGAAAATATTTGCTGTATTTAATTTTCTATACATTTGCAAAAAAATGTCTAAAAGCATGTTTTCACTTTGTCATTCTGGGTTATTGTGTGTAGATGGGTGAGAGAAAAAAATATTGAATCCATTTTGAATTCAGGCTGTAACACAACAAAATGTGGAATAAGTAATATCAATGGTTTTTGAAGGCACTGTATTTAATTCACAACCTATTATGTACAGTTGAGACCGCAGTTTGCAAGGACTTATTCATTCATTTGAATATGTTAATGTGTTCTACAAAAAGATTTGCCACTCAGTTTTCTGTGTTCATTTCTCCCTCGCTCCCATCCAGACTGATCAAATGCGTTGGCTGACTATCACAGTAAATGGTTTGCTCTGTGACTGTCTGCACAAATAATTGGTTGTAAGAGATGCATTGAGTAGCTCCTATTAAAGCAATGTTGGGAAAAGAAAGGGACATGGGAGCATGTAAGTCACACTGTGTTGAACGGCTCATTGAATATCCCATAAATCCCAGGGGTAAATCATGTCACATCATAAGCTGTCCAAATTTAGCACTGAAGGACCCAGTTCCTTTTGAAATAGGAAATTCCATTTGCCAAAGGACTGCTCCACAATACTCTCTAATATTCCATATTGGAAAAGAAGTAGCCCATGGCTTCCCTCTGTCTGATTGTTTTTCAAAATTGAAAACCTCATCAGATGGAAATCTGTCCAATCTAATGGTCCTGTGTGTTGGGTATTTGGCCATCTGTCTTTCATGGGTTCTAGGGCTTGAGATGGAAGGGAAAAAAACAACTATTACTTAACCCATTTCCCGTCACGATTCACGACTGAAGCAAACAAAGCAAAGCATGCCTACTTCCTGGTGGCAGCTCAGTACTTCCTGTGACCTAATCATCCCTTGAGTTGAGCATTTGTCTGCTGTTCACAATTGCCTCGTGGTGCTTGTTTTGATTACAGTAATTACTTGCACAATATGTCTCTTTTGGATTTCGCCATGTTTCCAGCCTAAAGTTGCTTTGAGCTGTAGTTCTGATTAAGTGTTGGGAAAACACGAGGGTCACACTTTATTTGGATGGTCTGGATTTTCCATCTGTAGTTTCTCTACAGATGGTCGTACTTTCAGCAAACAATCTGTTGATAAGCAACTGCTTGCTAAGGTTCCAGTTAGGCTTAGGTTTAGAATAATGGTTAGCGTAAGGGTTACGTTTAGGGTTAGGATAAGGGTAGGTCATGGTTAGAGCTAGAGTTAGGTAGATAGTAAGTTGAAATGTTACTGATAGTCTGTAGATGATCTATAGAGCAAATAAAGTGTTACCAAACATGAGTAATATATCACCTGACATCCCATCTCAGGAAACAGATGTCCTGGGGTTCAACAGAGCCCTTCTGCCTCTCTCCCTCTTCCCTCCCTCCCTCCCTCCCACTTTCCTTCCATCAGTCCCTCTCTCCTTTCTGCCATCTCTTTTTCACATGCACTTCATGACAATTCAGAAATGACAGCGGCTCTTTTTTTCTGCTGGGATATCACTTTTCTCCAGAGCTGTCCAGTTGGGATGACTTTGTCATGCTCTCCTGCCTCTCTCATTTCCATAGAATGTACAGAACCAGGCCCGGACAGGCAAATAGGAGAGCAGCATCTGTGCCGTGTGCCTCCCTATCAACCCGCTCCACAGTCCAACAAGGACATGCAAACCTGCGAACGAATTTGTTGAGCTTCACTGACCCTGTTTACAATGGCATGCAAGTGTTGTATAATTGTGACCAAAAGTGATCAAGACGATGTATGCTTGGAATACCTCAGGGCCAAAAGAAATGGCACGTTTGTGAATTGTAGTTGTTGGGCCTGTGCTCAGATGAGGAGTAGAGTTGTCGTGTTGTTCTGACATCTGAACCAGATGAGGGAGCGGCCTGAAACATTGCAGCAACATGCAGCTCTGCCCCATGTTATCATACAGACAAACACCTGTCTTCCTTTGGCCCTCTTATCAATCCCATGTGGAGAGGTTAGGTACTATATCTTCATTATCGGCACTCTGCATTGTGCAGGACAGCTGTGGACTGGACACTATTTCCATCCTGGCCAGTGGCCTGTAAAACAAAAAGACCACCACCAAGTGAGAAGGGTTCACATACCTGGGAAGGATGTGTCTGTGTGCGTCGGTGAAAATGCCATGGTCTTGCTTTGCACTCTGCAGCGGGAGAACAAGCAACTTATTGGACCTGGGGCAAAGGTCAAGAAGGAAAACGCTAACCAGGAATTGTACTAATTGCATATTTTACATTTTAGTCATTTAGCAGATTATCTTATCCAGAGTGACTTACAGGAGCAATTACGGGTTAAGTGCTTTGCTCAAGGGTACGTCGACAGATTTTTCACCTAGTCGGCTCTGCTAGGCTACCTGATTGCTTGATATGCACATATGATCCCATTCTCTCTTTAGGCAAAATACACTCAAAAGCTATATTTTCTGTTATTCTTAACTTAGCCCTCTAAAATAACTGCAGTAACACATACTACTTGCACACAGACACAGACACCATACCAAACCAGTAAGGCAGGCACCGATCCGTCATGGGCTAAAAAAGTCATCTGTCATGCCACATATTTGGTCCTAAATCTTGGCTGAGGTGTAGGCCTGGAATGAGTTGGTTCCCTGGATGTTGTGGCACTCACCCTTCTCCGACTGTCAGTGCTGTTGGGTCTCTGGGGTGTGATTGATTGCAGAGTGTTGTATGCCTCCCTGTCTCTGCTTCAGTGTAATCTGCTAATGGTCATTTTCATGTAAAATTGGACAAATTGGGTATCAAATGAAAACTAAGAGTCTATATTTTGGGGAAATTAAGGCGTAGATACATTTTTCAACCATTTAAAAAAGAACATCTCAATTTTAAGCATTGTAAGTCTTAAGAATAAGTCTTAAAAGGTATTAGAAATATATCAAAACACTATCATGTTGAAGTAAAGACCACTAACTAATATCAACACTTATATTTAGTTTTGGATAAATTATTTGCCTTCTGTAAGTTTACAAAACATTGCCTTGTGCCTTGTAATTCCATTACCAAAGACCCACATATCTTTGTCACGTTGGTAACAATGTTTCGGGAGACAGGCGCAGGAATGCGAATAGGTTTATTTTATTACACCCGAAATTACGGTGTGCCGTGTAACAGACACGTAACAAAAACACAGGGTTGAAACCCAAACAAAAGAGCGAGGAGTACCTCGAATAAATACACACGCGCACAATGATTAACCCACGGGACGAGACCCGTAAACATCTGCGCAATCCACAATGGCACGAAAGCCCAAAACACACAGCACAGGTACTCACACGCACCAGCGGACATTGTAACATGAATCGACCGCACCATGATGCACAAAGGGAACATACAGTGCCTTGCGAAAGTATTCGCCCCCCTTGAACTTTGCGACCTTTTGCCACATTTCAGGCTTCAAACATAAAGATATAAAACTGTATTTTTCAGTTTTTGATTTGTTAAAAAAGTTTGAAATATCCAATAAATGTCGTTCCACTTCATGATTGTGTCCCACTTGTTGTTGATTCTTCACAAAAAAATACGGTTTTATATCTTTATGTTTGAAGCCTGAAATGTGGCAAAAGGTCGCAAAGTTCAAGGGGGCCGAATACTTTCGCAAGGCACTGTATATACAAATACAATCAGTGGGAATAGGGGCCAGGTGTGCGCAATGAAAGTTCCAGAGGGATCCGTGACAATCTTTAAGATATTTTCTCATTTATCTCCCTCAGGATAATGAAAGCTCACAGAAGTAACAAGTAAAGGTACACTCACACACTTAAAAAATAAAAGGTGTTGTCCAAAATGTCAACCCAACATGTAAAGTGTTGGACCCATGTGACACGAGCTGAAGTAAAAGATCCTTATTTCTCTCATATTTTGTGCACAAATTTGTTTACATCCCTGTTAGTGAGCATTTCTCCATGATAATCCATCTATCTGACAGGTATGGCATATCAAGAAGCTGATTAAACAGCATGATCATTACAATGGTGCACCTTGTGCTAGGGACAATAAAAATCCACTCTAAAATGTGCAGTTTTGTCACACAACACAGTGCCACAGATGTCTAATCGACCTGGCCGGGGTATCCTGGAAGGATATTGATCTCATCCCGTCAGTAGAGGATGCCTGGTTATTTTTTTAAATGCCTTCCTCACCATCTTAAATAAGCATGCCCCATTCAAGAAATTTAGAACCAGGAACAGATATAGCCCTTGGTTCTCTCCAGACCTGACTGCCCTTAACAAAAACATCCTATGGCGTTCTGCATTAGCATCGAACAGCCCCCGTGATATGCAACTTTTCAGGGAAGCTAGGAATCAATATACACAGGCAGTTAGAAAAGCCAAGGCTATCTTTTTCAAGCAGAAATTTGCTTCCTGCAACACAAACTTAAAAAAGTTCTGGGACACTGTAAAGTCCATGGAGAATAAGAGCACCTCCTCCCAGCTGCCCACTGCACTGAGGATAGGAAACACTGTCACCACTAATAAATAATAATTGAGAATTTCAATAAGCATTTTTCTACGGCTGGCCATGCTTTCCACCTGCCTACCCCTACCCCTGTCAACAGCACGGCACTCCCCACAGCAACTCGCCCGAGCCTTCTCCATTTCTCCTTCTCCCAAATCCAGTCAGCTGATGTTCTGAAAGAACTGCAAAATCTGGACCCCTACAAATCAGCCGGGCTAGACAATCTGGACCCTTTCTTTCTAAAATTATCTGCCTAAGTTGTTGCATCCCCTATACTAGCCTGTTCAACCTCTCTTTCGTGTCGTCTGAGATTCCCAAAGATTGGAAAGCAGCTGCGGTCATCCCCCTCTTCAAAGGGGGGACACTCTTGACCCAAACTGCTACAGACCTATATCTATCCTACCCTACCTTTCTAAGGTATTCTAAAGCCAAGTCAACAAACAGATTACCGACCATTTCGAATCCCACCATACCTTCTCCGCTATGCAATCTGGTTTCAGAGCTGGCCATGGGTGCACCTCAGCTACGCTCATGGTCCTAAACGATATCTTAGCCGCCCGCCATCGATAAGAAATAATACTGTGCAGCCGTATTCATTGACCTTGCCAAGGCTTTCAACTCTGTCAATCACCACATCCTCATCGGCAGACTCGATAGCCTTGGTTTCTCAAATAATTGCCTCGCCTGGTTCACCAACTACTTCTCAGATAGAGTTCAGTGTGTCAAATCGGAGGGCCTGTGGTCCGTGCCTGTGGCAGTCTCTATGGGGGTGCCACAGGGTTCAATTCTTGGACCGACTCTCTTCTCTGTATACGTCAATGATATCGCTCTTGCTGCTGGTGAGTCTCTGATCCACCTCTACGCAGACAACACCATTCTGTAAACTTCTGGTCCTTCTTTGGACACTGTGTTAACAACCCTCCAGACGAGCTTCAATGCCATTACAACTCTCCTCCCGTGGCCTCTAATTGCTCTTAAATACAAGTAAAACTAAATGCATGCTCTTCAACCGATCGCTGCCTGAACCTGCCCGCCCGTCCAACATCACTACTCTGGACGGTTCTGACTTAGAATATGTGAACAACTACAAATACCTAGGTGTCTGGTTAGACTGTAAACTCTCCTTCCAGACTCACATCAAACATCTCCAATCCAAATTTAAATCTCAAATTGGCTTCCTATTTCGCAACAAAGCATCCTTCACTCATGCTGCCCAACATACCCTTGTAAAACTGACTATCTTACCGATCCTCGACTTCGGCGATGTCATTTACTAAATAACCTCCAATACCCTACTCAATAAATTGGTTGCAGTCTATCACTGTGCCATCCGTTTTGTCACCAAAGCCCCATATACTACCCACCACTGTGACCTGTACGCTCTCGTTGGCTGGCCCTTGCTTCATACTCGTCGCCAAACCCACTGGCTCCAGGTCATCTACAAGACCCTGCTAGGTAAAGTCCCCCCTTATCTCAGCTCGCTGGTCACCATAGCAGCACCCACCTGTAGCACGTGCTCCAGCAGGTATATCTCTCTGGTCACCCCCAAAACCAATTCTTCCTTTGGCCGCCTCTCCTTCCAGTTCTCTGCTGCCAATGACTGGAACGAACTACAAAAATCTCTGAAACTGGAAACACTAATCTCCCTCACTAGCTTTAAGCACCAGCTGTCAGAGCAGCTCACAGATTACTGCACCTGTACATAGCCCATCTATAATTTAGCCCAAACAACTACCTCTCCCCTACTGTATTTATTTATTTATTTTGCTCCTTTGCACCCCATTATTTCTATCTATACTTTGCACATTTTTCCACTGCAAATCTACCATTCCAGTGTTTTACATGCTATATTGTATTTACTTCACCACCATGGCCTTTTTTTTGCCTTTACCTCCCTTATCTCACCTCATTTGCTCACATTGTATATAGACTTATTTTCCTACTGTATTATTGACTCTATGTTTGTTTTATTCCATGTGTAACTCTGTATTGTTGTATTTGTCAAACTGCTTTGCTTTATCTTGGCCAGGTCGCAATTGTAAATGAAAACTTGTTCTCAACTTGCCTACCTGGTTAAATAAAGGTTAAATATTTTTTAATTTTTTTAAATGACATGCTGACTGCAGGAATGTCTACCAAAGTTGCTGCCAGAGAATTGAATGTTAAATTCTCTACCATAAGCCATCTCCAACGTCGTTTTAGAGAATTTGACAGTGCGTCCAACCGGCCTCATAACTGCAGACCACGTGTAACCACTCCAGCCCAGGACTTCCACATCCGGCTTCTGCACCGCGGGATCGACTGAGACCAGCCACCCAGACAGCTGATGAAACTGAGGAGTATTTCTGTCTGTAATCAAAAATGATTCTGCTTGGCTGCGCCTGGCTCCCCAGTGGGTGGGCCTATGCCCTCCAGCGCCACCCATAGCTGCACCCCTGCCCAGTCATGTGGAATCCATAGATCAGGGCCTAATTTATTTATTTCAATTGACTGATTTCCTTATATGAACTGTAACTCAGTAAAATCGTTGAAATTGTTGCATGATGCATTTATATTTTTGTTCAGTATAGAATCCAAAAGGGTTCTTCCGCTTCCCCATAGGAGGTCCCTTTGAAGAATCCTTTTCGGTAACAGAATTACAGAAAAATCAGTAATGGAATGACTTCAATTCAATTGGCTGCAATGGGAAATCATAGTAGTCACAGGCCACAGTTGGGTCACCTGCTATTGTCCTCCCTTCCACTGGCATACTGTTATGTTCAGCTCATAGTTGTTTTCTTTCTGTCATCTGGTGGTCAAAGCGGGAGTGTGAAGACAGTCTTGACAACCCCCCCCCCCCCCCCCCCCCCCAAGTTCGGACCGGCCTTGGACAAAATCTGAACCAATCATTGTCTATGTTCCACAAGTTTGGACAGCATAGTACATAGTACAGTGAAGCACATAGAGTACAGTACAGTAAAGAAAAGTAGAGTAGAGTATAGTTCAGTACAGTACATTTGAGTAAATTAGAGTTCAGTACAGTAGAGCACACTAGAGTAGAGTACGGTATAATGTACTATACTGTACTCTTCTGTGATGTGCTGTGCTCTACTGTTCTGTACTGTGATGTCCAAACTTGTGAAACATAGACGTCGATGATTGGTTCAGATTTGGCCTTGTTTTGGGGTGAAGTTCATTACAATATTAGCCAGTGTATACAGTGCCTTGCGAAAGTATTCGGCCCCCTTGAACTTTGCGACCTTTTGCCACATTTCAGGCTTCAAACATAAAGATATAAAACTGTATTTTTTTGTGAAGAATCAACAACAAGTGGGACACAATCATGAAGTGGAACGACATTTATTGGATATTTCAAACTTTTTTAACAAATCAAAAACTGAAAAATTGGGCGTGCAAAATTATTCAGCCCCTTTACTTTCAGTGCAGCAAACTCTCTCCAGAAGTTCAGTGAGGATCTCTGAATGATCCAATGTTGACCTAAATGACTAATGATGATAAATACAATCCAACTGTGTGTAATCAAGTCTCCGTATAAATGCACCTGCACTGTGATAGTCTCAGAGGTCCGTTAAAAGCGCAGAGAGCATCATGAAGAACAAGGGACACACCAGGCAGGTCCGAGATACTGTTGTGAAGAAGTTTAAAGCCAGATTTGGATACAAAAAGATTTCCCAAGCTTTAAACATCCCAAGGAGCACTGTGCAAGCGATAATATTGAAATGGAAGTAGTATCAGACCACTGCAAATCTACCAAGACCTGGCCGTCCCTCTAAACTTTCAGCTCATACAAGGAGAAGACTGATCAGAGATGCAGCCAAGAGGCCCATGATCACTCTGGATGAACTGCAGAGATCTACAGCTGAGGTGGGAGACTCTGTCCATAGGACAACAATCAGTCGTATATTGCACAAATCTGGCCTTTATGGAAGAGTGGCAAGAAGAAAGCCATTTCTTAAAGATATCCATAAAAAGTGTTGTTTAAAGTTTGCCACAAGCCACCTGGGAGACACACCAAACATGTGGAAGAAGGTGCTCTGGTCAGATGAAACCAAAATTGAACTTTTTGGCAACAATGCAAAATGATATGTTTGGCGTAAAAGCAACACAGCTCATCACCCTGAACACACCCTATCCCCACTTTCAAACATGGTGGTGGCAGCATCATGGTTTGGGCCTGCTTTTCTTCAGCAGGGACAGGGAAGATGGTTAAAATTGATGGGAAGATGGATGGAGCCAAATACAGGACCATTCTGGAAGAAAACCTGATGGAGTCTGCAAAAGACCTGAGACTGGGACGGAGATTTGTCTTCCAACAAGACAATGATCCAAAACATAAAGCAAAATCTACAATGGAATGGTTCAAAAATAAACATATCCAGGTGTTAGAATGGCCAAGTCAAAGTCCAGACCTGAATCCAATCGAGAATCTGTGGAAAGAACTGAAAACTGCTGTTCACAAATGCTCTCCATCCAACCTCACTGAGCTCGAGCTGTTTTGCAAGGAGGAATGGGAAAAAATGTCAGTCTCTCGATGTGCAAAACTGATAGAGACATACCCCAAGCGACTTACAGCTGTAATCGCAGCAAAAGGTGGCGCTACAAAGTATTAACTTAAGGGGGCTGAATAATTTTGCACGTCCAATTTTTCAGTTTTTGATTTGTTAAAAAAGTTTGAAATATCCAATAAATGTCGTTCCACTTCATGATTGTGTCCCACTTGTTGTTGATTCTTCACAAAGAAATACAGTTTTATATCTTTATGTTTGAAGCCTGAAATGTGGCAAAAGGTCGCAAAGTTCAAGGGGGCCGAATACTTTCGCAAGGCACTGTAATACCCATACGTGCAAATAATGATATTGCGCAGTTCTACCTTTGTGGACCAATTCAGGATACATCACCATGAAGAAAATGACATTCATATCCATAATGATGATGTAGTACAGATCAGGGACCCTTGATGTAATTCTGTTACCGTAATTCTGTTATTGGGTGTAAGTCCACTTCACTCACTGTAGTAGTTCAATAACCCAAATAGATTTTTTCTTCAAACTCAAGGTGTCTATGGTTTGTTTAACTTAGAAATCAATGTTTTTTGTTTGGCGTATATATATATTTTTTTTATATATATTTTGAAAAATCTGAATCTCACCATAATTCCGTTATCGTTGAATTTCCCTAATCCTGCCTTGAGTGCTGTCATCATGGCAGTGTTAAGGCTGGAATTGTGCTCATTTTGTTATATCATCGATTCCCTTCTCTTCCAGTCAGCTTATCTCTGCCTTTCATCACGCTTTCCTGCCTCTCGCTCTTGGATCAGTTCCTTGGAACCCTTTTTATCACAAGTGATGGCTGGTATGATTGACAGATTGAAGGCCTTATCAGGGACAGGGTCACGCAGAGTGGCAACACAGCAGGGAGGGCTTATAAATAAACTGATCATACATTCCAACAATTCTGGTAAAATAAGGTTTGGGGTATTTCACACACACAGTACCATTTCTAGGTTTTACGTTGCTGATGTTTGGAATGTTTTGTGCAATGCTAGAATGTTCTGGCATATAGATTTATGGGTAGTACTTTTTTTTGTCTATCTGACGGACATTGAACCCCAACTCACAGCTCTTTTATTCGAGGTGGACCTGAATAGCAAAATATTCATCAGATAGAGGTGCTCAAAGTTGACCCATTTTGCATAACCCACCATACTATGAGACATCCATGTCTTCATCACTGGAAAAGATAAACAGTTTAGTTTAATATAATTTAAAAGCTTACGAACAGGGTTGACAACCTATTTAATAATTTCTTGAAATATATATTTTCAACCTTCAGCGTTAATTATCTTCAAACGTGTTGTGTTGTGTCCGTCATCGATTGAAACACAACATGCTTTTTTTACAGGGTGGGTAGAAATTTAAATCATAAAATGGACCTACCCCTTCAGACCACTGCAGTTTAGCTGGTACGCCATTTCAATTGAATTGACATTTTTACTTTTTCTAATTACTTCCACAAAGATGTGTATATTCTATTTTCTGTATTTCTATGATTTCCATAGGTTTCCTATGGAGGATTGACAGTATTTTTAAAACAGATATTCCCATTCAAGTAAACATTCTCTGATGTGTGGACCTCCAACCATCTTTGTGGTATCATTTAACAGTCAAAATGTCCATTTGATTCCCATTTTAGTACATTCATCAGCCAAAACACGAACCCCACCCTGTATTCAGGAGCATGTTGTGACTCAACCGATGGCGGGCACGACACATATCATTTTTAGGGCTGTCCCCAAATAAATAAAAAAATCTTGGTTGATTGCAAGTCATCTGTTCTTTCAACCAATCGATTGCTGGAAATGATTTAACGTGTATTTTTCCATATATAAAGACATGTGTTTTAATAAAATCAACTTTGTGCATTGAGTTTGTCTGATGCTTTAAGCTTACGGTTTGATGCCTCAAGAGGGTGCCAGAGATATAGATAACCAGAAGAAAATAAACTTGACCTGACTCAACTATTCTCCTCCAACTCCTGCTGGCTTTCGCATATTCTGCCATTACTGTCCTGAAGTTACTGGTACTAAGTAGATATGCTATAAATGACATTGGCTACACATCTGTCTGCAACTATTAACTTGGATCCGGCCCAAAGCTTGCGAACTTGCAACGTAAAAAATATTCTGGGCCCTCAGTTTCCAGCGCCAGTGAGCTTAATGCAGACACAGCTGTAGGCTATTTGCGCAAGGGATAAGAAGCCGTGCTTAACTTGGGCTGGAGCTCACTGGAGTTGAGTACCGGCACCTCAAATTTTCTACTGCTTGAGCTCTTGTTCCTCTTATACATTGAGGAACTATCGTAATTCTCAATGGATGTAAAAAATATACTGTTTGCTTGCTGTTTTAGGTGAAGAAAAGATGACTTTGAGAATCTCCACAGGTCATCACTGGTGGTGTGTTAAGGCATTCAGAAATATTTTTGGCCCCCAAATGGGCACATTTATATGACTACATTTGTGTGCAGGCCAGGTAGCCTATAGACTCAACACTGAAAGGAGCGCTCCAAACAAAAGACAATGAATAAATTGACACAACTCGTAAATGGAATTAAATAAACCAAAACTTGTTTCTCACAAGTGTAGCACAGGTTCTGCATTCTGCAAACAATGTGTCCACTCTGACAATGAGAAGAAGAAGACTGGAATAATATTGAATGCATAAAAAAAAATGACCTTAACCAAAGTAACAAACATTGTAGATTAGAAATTATAGGAATTAACAGTAAATGTACTACTGGTGATATATGTAATGGGGAATTGATAGACACTAACATTCAAAGGCAAACCATTCACACAATGAAGTTATGAAACAATGTATGTGCACAAATTGGTAGGAGAGAGCGCATTTTGGAGAGAGAAGTGCATTGTGCATCTGGTCAATCTGACATCTGCATTGGCCTTGCAGCATTTACGGTGATATGGCCTCAGCAGAAGTGAGGGCATTCATACTTCTTGCACTTCACGGAGCAATGCAAAGATGTTGTCATGGAAGTGAGTTTATGTTTATACAGGATGTACCGCCCCCACGTACCGTCAACCAATCATGTCAATGCGGAGCTATACAAAGCCCTCAGCATTGTTAAAAAATTTGGGAGGTGCATTCCGATGTGATACAGAGCTAGATTTAACTTCAGACGCCTCACAAGTCCTCAACTGGCAGCTTCATTAAATAGTACCTGCAAAACACCCGTCTCAACGTTAATAGTGAAGAGGTGACTCCGGGATCATGGCCTTCTAGGCAGAGTTGCAAAGAACATTTTTATTTTCCACCATAATTTGCAAATAAATTCATAAAAAAATCCTGCAATGTGATTTTCTGGATTTTTTTTCTCATTTTGTCTGTCATAGTTGAAGTGTACATATGATGAAAATTACAGGCCTCTCTCATCTTTTTAAGTGGGAGAACTTGCACAATTGGTGGCTGACTAAATACTTTTTTTGTCCCACTGTAGATATTCCATAACATTTTTTGCAGTTTCCAGCTACAATAGTCATTTACAACATTAACAATATCTACACTGTATTTCTGATCAATTTGATGTTATTTTAATGGACAAAAATTGTGCTTTTCTTTCAAAAACAAGGACATTTCTAAATGGTTTAACTTGGATCAAACGTTTCGGGTAGCTTTCCACAGTTTACATACACTAAGTTGACTGTGCCTTTAAACAGCTTGGAAAATTCCAGAAAATTATGTCATGGCTTTAGAAGCTTCTGATAGGCTAATTTGGACTGACTTGGACTGAAATAGATTGTGGTACTCATTTTGGGTGCTAGTACTCTTTATATTTAGGAGCAGGAGCTCCACAATACTTTTTAGCTAATATTCTATAAGAGGAACAAGAGCTCAATGAGCTCCTGCCCAAGTTAAGCACTGCTTCTTATCCCTTGCGCAAATAGCCTCAAAGTCAACTTAGTGTATGTGTAAACTTTTGCCCTGCTGGAATTGTGATACAGTGAATAAGTGAAATAATCTGTCTGTAAACAATTGTTGGAAAAATGACTTGTGTCATGCACAAAGTAGATGTCCTAACCGACTTGCCAAAACTATAGTTTGTAAACAACTAAACAACTATAGTTTGTTAACAACAAGAGTGGTTGAAAAATTAGTTTTCATGACTCCAACCTAAGTGTATGTAACTTCCGACTTCAACTGTATGTATTTGTTACTGCTCGACTAAAACAATCAAGGTTTGACCAACAGCCTAACGACCAAACAATCGACCAGCCGACTAATTGGGGTCAGCCCTAATATTTGTTGTATGTTTTCCTCAATAAATTGTAAAATAGTTTGACAACTATATAATTTAAGATTTTAAATGATATTATTCTCAACTGTATGTTTTTAAACACATGGATGTCTGTCTCATGGTCTGGTGGGGTATGATCAATAGATCGATTTGGAGCAACATTATCTTTTAATGTTTTGGCATTCAGGCCCAAAAGGGGTTCTGTCAATAAGTGATGGAGTTATAATGGATTTACCCCTGATCCAGGTGCCATCCTTTCACTTTCTGGAAAGCTGCTGCAGTGCAGATGGTCTGGTGTTATGAAACCTCTGGCTTCTTTCTGCCTCAGTCAGGACCTTTTGAAATCTGGAGGTTTTAATGTGTGTGTGTGGCTGACAGCCTCCCTATGGTTGTCATGAGGAGCATTACTAGCAACTTCTCATCTTAAGATTCTTCTCAAGATGGCATCCTCCTCACTTTGGGATGTTTTGATCTCAATTCAGGTATTTTCCAACCACCAGCCAAAATGTTTGTCCATAGTGTCCATAATGACAAAGCTCTGGAAGGTTACCATTTTGGGAATGTAGCCTAGTAATCAATCTGAATTTATAGGCCAATTCAAAAACCTTTTTGGGCCGCTTAAATCATGTATTTGACACATTGTCTTTTTACAGTCAGGTTGTGATTGTTGTTGGCAATTGTGAATCACGGCACATCTATTCGTTTTATAGTTCAACCTCACAGCTTTTGTACTTCTGAAATCTCAGGCAGCAGTGTCAGAACATTGTCTTCAAACCGCCTGAGCACTTTTTACTACTTCTCCCGGCAACCATCTTATACACCAGCTGTAAAAAGAAAAAGAAAAATCGAATGTACTTTAAAATGTTGTGACCATGATAGGGTTTTATCACACACGTTGACAGATTGTATATTGATGCCTGAGGAGGCATACACCGGTAAGAGTCATTGGTTCTCACTGTGCTGGAGAAGTCCTGGAGGAATCCTTTGCCTTGCAGAAACTGTCAGAGGTCAGTTATATTGACATTTGGAGTCACGATCAATGCTGTTTGATTGCTATTAAGCTGCTTCGCTGCGTACTAGTGCTGAAACAGATGCTCCAGACTTGCTGCTCGCTGAGACATGACACATGCCTGACCACGCTCACTATATCTCTACTAATATTGTTTGAGTTTAAATTGAAGCCATGTTTTAGTTTCAACACCCATGGGAAAGTTTGGATAGCTGTTTCTATCGCTGCAGAAATGTATCGGTGCACAGTATAGGGTGACAATTGGGTGGATCATGATTGATGTTTCATTTGATTGAAACCGTGTTTTAGTTTGAAATTCTTATGGAAAAGTTTAAATAGTTTTTCCACGACTGTAGAAACTAATGAAGTACTGTAAGGTATAGGGTGACTATTTTGGGTGGATTGGGATTGGTGGGAAGATTGTCAAGCATTGTTTGGTGGAATGATAGGCGAGTCGATGAGAGGCATTTTTAGGTAAAGGGATACTGCACATAGGTAGTGTCTGGGACAGGGGGAACAGAGAGAGAAGATGGAAGTTCAGGTTAACAGAGACTGACAGGCCTGTCTATAATTCAGCTCGGTGGTGTGTGGACGTGGCAGCAGGACCATGGCGTGGGCGCTGTGAGGCCGAGTTAGACACTGAACAGGTGGGGTTGGGCCCTGGACCTCCGTTCCCCTTGGGCTGCTCAGGCAGGGTGCCAGATGGAAGATGGTATGCCAGGGAGCCTCCCGACGGGAAACTGCAAGGGCCACGTTTGTTCCGCTGACACCCAGCATCTCAGCCCGACCTGGGCAAGCGTACATTCCTCAAAGTGATGGACCTGGTGCTCTCTCACACACACACTCTCTCTCTTTCTTTCTTTCTATCTCTCTCTCTCTCTCTGTCGCTCTCTGTCTCTATCCCACCTTCTCTCCTTTATCCCGCGCTCTATCACATACTCTCTTTCTCTGGCTCCCTCTCTGTCCGTCTCACTTCCCCCTCTCTCTTTCTTTCTTCATCTTCTTCCCGTAACCCCCGGTGAGGCGTGCAGGATTCCTCCCCTGCTGAGGGGATTAAGAGTCTGGGAGGCATCAGGGATCTGATTGGACAGGACCTGCTCTTGTTCCTATTGGACGGGCTTGGGCTAGTGCAGCAGTGGTGGGCTCTCAGAGCCAACAGGGGATTGGACAGGACAGCAGTGGGCTCCACTGTGGTTGTGTAACAAACCTCAAATTCAGGGAGGGACATCCTTTAGCATCAGGTACGAGTTAGAGAGGGAATTCCACTGGCTTTAGAGAACTTTAGATTACCACAGATAGACATGCCGTGCTCTCTCTAAGGGTTTTGAATCTGCGAAAAGCTTAGACTTTTGGAGCAAAGCGTTGGCACTTATGGAGGGTGGGAAAGTCAACAGCAGGCGACGCAGAGAAGCAAATGCTTGTCACACGCTCCTGTAGCGTTTCCTTCACAGCAGCTTTCTGTTGTTTGCTCAGGAGATTCCATTTAGAAATCAGGTGATCCGGAGTTGTGAGGTCCGACTTGAGGAGCATTTCTATGTCATTTTGTCTCACTCTTTCTTCTCGCCTTTTCCACAGGTCCTGTGGCACCTGGACATCTTTCGGCGGAGCTTCCGGCAGCTGACCACACACAAGTGCATGGAGGACTCGTGTATATTCTGTGCCCTGAAGGTAATTGGCTAGACCTGTGGGTGGAGATGAGAGGGAGGCCTGGGGGTGGAGAACAGGTGGTTCACTTATTAATGAATCCTTTCCATGTAATGCCTACCAAAGAATGCAGATAGAGGATGGTTATTTTGGTATTGGACTATTGTATTTTATATTCAACAGTAAATTGATCAAATACGTCATTTTTTTCAAGTTACTTCTGTGAATTTAGTTCTTAAGCATAGCTGTGCCCCCTGAGAGATGACCATGATTTTGAATGGGAGTTCTGGGATGTGAATATTTGTGTCTTCACATGTCAGTAATTAAGCCATCTCCCCTGGTGTGGATAGACAGTGGTTATGGATTATTATGGACCATTGATCTCTCTCTGATCAAGCATTTTGCAATAACATCTGCTATGTGACCAATCAAATTGGATTTGAATACATTTTATTTGAGCTGGACAGGCCACTGAATGTAGATCATTGGCTTTAGCCCCCCCCCCCCCACACACACACACACACACACACACACACACACTCTCTCTCTCTCTCTCTCTCTCTCTGTTATTTGCCAAATGACTGCGGTAATCGTAATGATCGTTCAAATAGCAAAACCGGGCCACCCCTAGTGACCAATGACCATCTCTATATGTCTCACCGCGTCTGTCTGTCTGTCTGTCTGTCTGTCTGTCTGTCTGTCTGTCTGTCTGTCTGTCTGTCTGTCTGTCTGTCTGTCTGTCTGTCTGTCTGTCTGTCTGTCTGTCTGTCTGTCTGTCTTCCTGTCTGTGTGAAGGTGGTCTCTCTAACTTTAGTCTTACTGTGTAACTGACTCTCTGTTATTCATTCCAAATCAATTTCTGATTGTCTGTCTCTTTGGCTGGCTGGCAGAACCAGACTAGCTTTGCCACTAAGCTTACTTCCATTACACCACAAGACTCATCCTGTGGGCCAGCAGGTTTTTTTTTCCTGGTTTGAGTCATTGATTCCATCTTAATGAAGAGGCAAGTTTCACGCTCTCATACGTACCAGAGGAGACAGTCGAGGGTGCGGAAATGCCTTTTGAGTGGCTGAGTGGCACTCAACCGTGTGCAATTTTCACACCCAAATGCAGATTTAAATGGGCTCTTCTGAAACTGAGTGGTTTGATGATCTGCGATGCTTAGGGCTGCATGGCCCATTGCAGGGGTTCGATGGTGATATTTGAAGGCATGTCTGGTTCCTCTGTTTCACACACGGTCTGCGTGGCAGGCATAGCTAAGAGCAGCTGGATCTGGCTAGCAGGCTGGACTTGGAGAGCGACAGAGCCCTGTGAATTTAACGAGGCCATCCTTTTAGCTACCGACTGACTAGGTCTGGTCCTTTTGACTGTGACAGGTTATTTGATTTCACACCAGTGTCTACCTCAGAGTCATGGTCAGAAATGTAGGTCTAAGTGTACTTCTGTTGCTCCCTCTGCCCTTGCTCTCTCTCTTTCACTCCATCTCTCTCCCTCTCTCTGCTCTTTCATTCTCTCTCTCCATCTCTCTCTCCCTCCCATTCACTCTCCCCTCTGCTCTCTCCATCTCTCCCTGTGCTCTTTCCCCTTGCCTCCGTCTTCCTCTCCCTCCCTCCCTTCCTGCTTCTGGTCTTTCTCTCTCCTTCTCTCTTTCTCTCCCTCTCTCCCTTGATGTCTCAACCTTATCAGAATTCACCAGGGCTCATTTGAAGGGTCGATTACAGGGCATTTCGGCCAGGCATTTAATTTGAGCAGAAGGCTATGATCATTTATCCTCTCCCCACCTCCTTTTCTGCCTCTTCTGTTCTCTCTCCCTCAGCTCACTTCACCCACCTCTTCTCTCTCTCTCTCACTCTCTCTCTCTCTCTCTCTCTCTCTCTCTCTCTCTCTCTCTCTCTCTCTCTCTCTCTCTTCCGTATGCAAGATAAGTTGAGGTGCAGCGGCAGGGCAGATGTGTGTGTACGTGTGTGCGTGCGCACATGTTTGTGTTTGTGGGTGCGCATGTTTGTGTGCCTTTGTGTGTTTATGTCCGCTTGTTCAGGGTGTTCTTGTCTGAGTAAATGGAAATACATGATTTAAAACAGGGAAGACATATTGAGACCTAGGTCTCTTTTTCAAATGTGCCCTGCAACATAAATATAGACATTATACACAAATGTGTGTGTGTGTGTGTGTGTGTATACAGTTGAAGTCAGAAGTTTGCATATACTTAGGTTGGAGTCATTAAAACTCATTTTTCAACCACTCCACACATTTCTTGTTAACAAACTATAGTTTTGGCAAGCCGGTTAGGACATGTAAACCCCATGGGACCGCGCAGGAAGGAGACGCGTTCTGTCTCCTAGAGATGAACGTATTTTGGTGCGAAAAGTGCAAATCAATCCCAGAACAACAGCAAAGGACCTTGTGAAGATGCTGGAGGAAACATGTACAAAGTACCTATATCCACAGTAAAACGAGTCCTATATCAACATAACCTGAAAGGCAGCTCAGAAAGTAAGAAGCCACTGCTCCAAAACCACCATAAAAAATACAGACTACAGTTTGCAAATGCACATGGGGACAAAGATCGTACTTTTTGGAGAAATGTCCTCTGGTCTGATGAATCAAAAATAGAACCGTTTGGCCATAATAACCATTGTTATGTTTGGAGGGAAAAGGGGGAGGCTTGCAAGCCGAAGAACACCATCCCAACCGTGAACCACAGGGGTGGCAGAATCATGTTGTGGGGGTGCTTTGCTGCAGGAGGGACTGGTGCACTTCACAAAATAGATGGCATCATGAGGCTGGAAAATATTGACGTTTGGTCGCAAATGGGTCTTCCAAATGGACAATGACCCCAAGCATACTTCCAAAGTTGTGGCAAAATGGCTTAAGGACAACAAAGTCAAGGTACTGGAGTGGCCATCACAAAGCCCTGACCTCAATCCCATAGAAAATGTGTTGGCAGAACTGAAAAAGCGTGTGCAAGCAAGGAGGCCTACAAACCTGACTCAGTTACACCAGCTCTGTCAGGAGGAATGGGCCAAAATTCACCAACCTATTGTGGGAAGCTTGTGGAAGGCTACCCGAAACGTTTGAGCCAAGTTAAACAATTTAAAGGCAAAACTACCAAATACTAATTGAGTGTACGTAAACTTCTGACCCACTGGGAATGTGATAAAAGAAATCAAATCTGAAATAAATCATTCTCTCTACTATTATTCGGACATTTCACATTATTAAAATAAAGTGGTGATCCTAACTGACCCTAGACAAGGCATTTTTACTAGGATTAAATGTCAGGAATTGTGAAAAACTTTAAATGTTCATATGTATTTGGCTAAGGTGTATGTAAACTTCCGACTTCAACAGTATACACTACCGTTGAAAAGTTTGGGGTGTGTATGTAAACTGTGGAAAGCTACCCGAAACGTTTGATCCAAGTTAAACCATTTAGAAATGTCCTTGTTTTTGAAAGAAAAGCAACATTTTTGTCCATTAAAATAACATCAAATTGATCAGAAATACAGTGTAGACATTGTTAATGTTGTAAATGACTATTGTAGCTGTGGGTTCGATTACAGGCTCCAAATAGCCAGAAACAAATAACTTTCTTCTGAAACTCATCAGTCTGTTCTTGTTCTGAGAAATTACGGCTATTCCATGTGAGAAATTGCCAAGAAACTGAAGATCTCTTACAACACTGTGTACTACTCCCTTCACAGAACAGTGCAAACTGGCTCTAACCAGAATAGAATGAGGAGTAAGAGGCCCCAGTGCACAACTGAGCAAGAGGACAAGTACATTAGAGTGTCTAGTTTGAGAAACAGACGCCTCACAAGTCCTCAACTGGCAGCTTCATTAAATAGTATCCGCAAAACACCAGTCTCGACGTCAACAGTGAAGAGGTGAAATTAGTGTTAACTTGATATAAAGGATATTGACCCCCTTCCAGTTGCGATGAACCCTATGTGAACCCTATCATTTCGTTGTACAATCCGTGAATATTTTCTGTTGAGTCCATTCCTGTTATTCCAGAGAGTGTTACGCTGTTGTTGACCCCGCTGTGTTACTGTGTCTCTTGTTGTTTCTAGAGTATCTTTGCTCAGTTCCAGTTCAGCAGTGAGAAGGTGCTGCCATCTGACGCGCTCCGCAGCGCCCTGGCCAAGACCTTCCAGGACGAACAGCGCTTCCAGCTGGGCATCATGGACGACGCTGCAGAGTGCTTCGTAAGAGACAACCCTCCCTTTGCTCCTCCACTTCTTCCTACTTTACCCCCTCACTATTACTCTCTCAGCTCACTTATTCCTCCATTACTTACCTCATCCCTCACTTCCCTACGACGTCCATTACCCTTCATTCTTCCACTCCTGCTCTCTCTCTTCTAATACACCTACACGCTTAGCAAACAGAACAGAGCTAAGAGATCAGCTAAAAGTGATCTCATAACAAAATGTTCCATGTTTAAAAATCTGACTTTTGCAGTGCCGTAACATTTAGAAAACAATGGCTGGGGACACTATTTACTTTGGGAGAACAAAGGAAAAGTGTGGGAAGTGTTTTTGTCTCTGGGAAGTTGCAGTGCAGAGCTCTCTACAAGGCTTTTACCCTGATCCCAGTGACAGTAAGCAGTCCATCCAGCCTCTACCACACTACCACAAAGAAAGAAACGTTGCCATTTTTCCCCCCTGACTAGCTCATTTTATAAGCAACACAGCTAGGCAGCCAGCCAGAGGATTGTTCCATACCCTGTACCCTCTCTGGGCCTATTCTCTCCTCTCAACCTCTCTCTCCACTTCTCTTTATGTTCTGCTGACAAGCGAGAACATACGGAAACTGCAACTTGGGTTGTTTTTTTTTATTAGTATTATTCTGGGTATTTGGCTGCGGCTGCATTCCGGAGGTGGTGGGATGGTGGGCTGAGGCAGATGCTAAGTGTACATTGGAACCTCCCCGTGGTGACCCTCTCTCTGCAGTGCTACAGAACTCCCACCGCTCTGAGGGCTCCTGCCTGCAGTTAGAGTGATAAATCACCCAGTAAATGAGCTCAGGATGGCCAACCAGAGCCTCTGTGTGTTTTGCAGAGCAGCACCTTGCTGCTTCACTGAGTTTAAAACAGTAATCCACTCAAAAACTATATTTGTGTTTATTAGTCCACTGTTGATGCAGTCCCAAAATGTTTTCCATGTCAGTGATCAAGTTTTCAAGATATAGGACTTTCAAAAATCGAATTGTAGATGCATCATCATGATGATGTGGCAAGTTACAATTTGCATTTTGAAAGTCCTATGTCTTGAAGACATGATTGCTGACGTGCAAAACATTTTGAGACTGAATCAACAGTAGATTAATTAAAAATATATATATCAAAAGATAGTTTTTATTTTTATTCCTTTAAGCAATATAAGTTTTCTCCAGATTTTCTCGAGGATATTTTCTTTGTGTGTTGGATTTGTCATGACGTAGTAATGTGATTCAGTTAACAACACATGTGGGCAAGCGCATACACACTTACTTACACACACAAACACAAACAGGAATAAAGCCAACATGACTGTCTCTAACTGTTGCCCCCACAGGAGAACATCCTAATGCGGATTCATTTCCACATCTCAGACGAGACCAAAGAGGACATCTGCACAGCCAAGCACTGCATCCCACACCAGAAGTTTGCCATGACGCTTTTCGAACAGGTCAGCACAAACACAAGCCTCAGTACAAACACGAGCCTCAGTAACTTATTTAGATGATCAGTCAATCCATTTTCTTTTCATCTCAGAATTGAGATGTCATTAACTGAAGTCAAGCCAGCTGTGCTTATCTTAGTGGTGTAACTCTTTGTGTGTTTGCAGTGTGTGTGTAGCAGCTGTGCTTATCTTAGTGGTGTAACTCTTTGTGTGTTTGCAGTGTGTGTGTAGCAGCTGTGCTCATCTTAGTGGTGTAACTCTTTGTGTGTTTGCAGTGTGTGTGTAGCAGCTGTGCTTATCTTAGTGGTGTAACTCTTTGTGTGTTTGCAGTGTGTGTGTAGCAGCTGTGCTTATCTTAGTGGTGTAACTCTTTGTGTGTTTGCAGTGTGTGTGTATAGCAGCTGTGCTTATCTTAGTGGTGTAACTCTTTGTGTGTTTGCAGTGTGTGTGTAGCAGCTGTGGGGCCTCCTCTGACCCACTGCCATTCATTCAAATGGTGCACTACATCTCCACCACCTCCCTCTGGTGAGTAATCCTTTGACTTGGGAAAACAGCATTTGAGCTGACTGGTTCTGCTTAGATCTGACTGATGTTCTGACTGGTTCTGCTTAGATCTGACTGATGTTCTGACTGGTTCTGCTTAGATCTGACTGATGTTCTGACTGGTTCTGCCTAGATCTGACTGATGTTCTGACTGGTTCAGACTAGATCCGAGGGGGTTCCTTCTGACCAGTTCGGACTAGTTGACTAACACCATACATAGGCGCACATTTTATACGAAAGTGAAAATGGATGGGCACTGCTCTCCAATTGAATTTTGCTCCATTCACTCCACAAACAGATGATAGAATGAAAAGCTTTTCCGGTCTCTTTTCCACGGAGCAGAGCAACAAAAGAAATCAACGCTCTCTCGGCCTAGAGACACAATGGTGACCGAATGTGCTTTCTCTCTCCTCCTCTAAAGAGAAGTAACCCGCTAGGTTAGATATCAGGTCGCCTAGGAACGGGTAATAGCTTTCTTCATTGTGGCAGTATGAGCTGTCCACCAAACCTCTCTGGGCTGTGGGAGGAGGAAGGAGGGATGAATCACCTGCATTCCCTCCGTTAGGCTGCGGACTAGCTGTAGTGAGCCAGGGGCTGCCTGCCTGCGTCTCCAGCTGTGGCGATGTCTGCAGCGAAGCCCTCAGGAGAGCCCAACACCAGTCTCAGTCTCTTCGTCTGCTGTAGCAGCCAGCCAGTCAGCCCAGAGTGCTTGTTATGTTATGAGCAAACTTCTTATGCAAAAGTGATGAAGTGTCTACAATAATATTCCATGTGATTAGTCTGTTAGGTGTAATGTGTGGGCTCTGTCTAATTCCTCAACACTATTTGGCCCTGATATGAGCCCAACATCCCCAACACCAGCCCCTCTCTATCTGTTAGAGACACACCCACACAGACACACGCGCGCACGCACACACACACACACACACAGACACACGCACCCACTCCCCACCACAACCCTCAGAAGAGTATGTTGTATCCTGACAACGGTTTATATGCCAATAACAGGCCTCTCTCCTGCACCAGAGCACAGAGTTACAGTATAACCCTGGAGTGTCTTTGACAGAGCCCCAGAGAGACCTGGAGAGAATGGGAACAGAACAAAGAGTCACCTTGTAGACAAAGGACTGGTCTAAGGCCCTGCAGTCACATGATCTCTATTTTAGAAGGATGTTTTTATCTGAAAGATGCTTACATTTAACACAGGCTGTAGGGTGGAGTGGGGTAAGTTGAGCCATTTTTTACATTCAGCATCACTACGTCAAGGGAAATATAGTGTTATTTCTAACAAAATATATCTACATTTGAGCCACCTTGGGGTAAGTGGGTGATAGTGTCCTGTGACAGGGGTTGGTGGTGCTGCTAGGTCAAAGTTGAATTCATGGACTGGGAGGTGTGGTATATTGTACATCTTAAATGTATGCCTACATTCAGATATACATGTCGATCTCTCTGTTCAATATCTCTTCCCCCTCCATTTCTCAACCAGTTGTATGGGACAGGGATGTTGTTTCGATGTGCCAATTCATGCATTTGAGGCTAATAGGCCCATGAAACTGGGCCGCAAAATTCTGGATATGTTTAGCAAGCTCAGACTCCATGTCATAAGACATTGTGTGCCTCTGCTACAAACATATATATACATAGCCTCTCTTTCGCACAGGTTCTTGTTCATAATTTTTGTTGTTGTCAATATACAGTGCATTCGGAAAGTATTCAGAACCCCTGACTTTTTACACACTTTGTTACTTTACAGACTTATTCGGAAATATATTAAATAAATAAAAATCCTCATCAATCTACACGCAATACCCCATAATGACAAAGTGAAAACAATTTTTTATAATATATATATATATATAAAAGATACCTTATTTACATAAGTATTCAAACCCTATGAGACTCAAAACTAAACTCAGGTGCATCCTGTTTCCATTCATCATCCTTGAGATGTTTCTACCTCTTGATTGGAGTCCACCAGTGGTAAATTCAATTGATTGGACATGATTTGGAAAGGCACACACATGTCTATATAAGGTCCCATAGTTGACCGTGCATGTCAAGAGCAAAAACCAAGCCATAAGGTTGAATAGAGCCGTAGAGTGCCGAGACAGGGTTGTGTCAAGGCACAGATCTGGGGAAGGGTACCAAAACATGTCTGTGGCATTGAAGGTCCCCAAGAACACAGTGGCCTCCATCATTCTTAAATGGAAGAAGTTTGGAACCACCAAGACTCTTCCTCGAGTTGGCTGCCGGGGGAGAAGGGCCTTGGTCAGGGAGGTGAACAAGAACCCGATGATCACTCTGACAGAGCTCTAGAGTTCCTCTGTGGAGATGGTTGTCCTTCTGGAATGTTCTCCCGTCTCTGCAGCACTCCACCCATCAGGCCTTTATGGTAGTGATCAGACAGGAGCCACTCCTCAGTAAAAGGAGCATGACATCCTGCTTGGAGTTTGCCAAAAAGGCACCTAAAGGACTCTCTGAGTGATTCTCTGGTCTGATTGAACTCTTTACATATGAAAGGAGAGCCGCACACTCTAGGAGCTCAGATGCAATCATTTAATAACCTAATATCCAACGTTTCGACAGACAAGCTGTCTTCATCAGGGACATTATTAAATGTTATTAAATTATTGCATCTGAGCTCCTAGAGTGTGCGGCTCTCCTTTCATTTTTCAATTGTTCTACTCCACTAGCCAGCACCTAGCCTAAACAGGTGTGCGTTTCTTTCACCTCCTGATTGAACTCTTTGGCCTGAATGCCAAGAGTCACGTCTGGAGGAGACCTGGTACCATCCCTACCGTGAAGCATGGTGGTGGTAGCATCATGCTATGGGAATGTTTTTCAGCGGCAGGGATTGGGCAACTAGTCAGGATCGAGGGAAAGATAAACAGAGCAAAGTATAGAGAGTTTCTTGATGAAAACCTGCTCCAGAGAGGTCAAGACCTCAGACTGGGGTGAATGTTCACCTCCCAATAGGACAATGACCCTAATCAGGAGTGACTTTAGGACTAGTCTCTGAATGTCCTTGAGAGGCCCAATCAGAGCCCGGACTTGAACCCGACCGAACATCACTGGAGAGACCTGAAAATAGCTGTGTAGCGACGCTCCCTGACAGAGCTTGAGAGGATCTACAAAGAAGAATGGGAGAAACTCTCCAAATACAGGTGTGCCAAGCTTGTAGCGTCATACCCAAGAAGACTCGAGGCTGTAATCGCTGCCAATGGTGCTTCAACAAAGTACTGAGTACATTTGCAAGTATTTATATTAAATAGCTTTGTCATTATGGGGTATTGTCAAATCAAATCAAATCAAATTTATTTGTCACATACACATGGTTAGCAGATGTTAATGCGAGTGTAGCGAAATGCTTGTGCTTCTAGTTCCGACAATGCAGTAATAACGAACAAGTAATCTAACTAACAATTCCCCAAAAAAACTACTGTCTTATACAGAGTGTAAGGGGATAAATAATATGTACATAAGGATATATGAATGAGTGATGGTACAGAGCAGCATAGGCAAGATACAGTAGATGATATCGAGTACAGTATATACATATGAGATGAGTATGTAAACCAAGTGGCATAGTTAAAGTGGCTAGTGATACATGTATTACATAAGGATGCAGTCGATGATATAGAGTACAGTATCTACGTATGCATATGAGATGAATAATGTAGGGTAAGTAACATTATATAAGGTAGCATTGTTTAAAGTGGCTAGTGATATATTTACATCATTTCCCGTCAATTCCCATGATTAAAGTGGCTGGAGTAGAGTCAGTGGCATTGACAGTGTGTTGGCAGTAGCCACTCAATGTTAGTGGTGGCTGTTTAACAGTCTGATGGCCTTGAGATAGAAGCTGTTTTTCAGTCTCTCGGTCCCAGCTTTGATGCACCTGTACTGACCTCGCCTTCTGGATGACAGCGGGGTGAACAGGCAGTGGCTCGGGTGGTTGATGTCCTTGATGATCTTTATGGCCTTCCTGTAGCATCGGGTGGTGTAGGTGTCCTGGAGGGCAGGTAGTTTGCCCCCGGTGATGCGTTGTGCAGACCTCACTACCCTCTGGAGAGCCTTACGGTTGAGGGCGGTGCAGTTGCCATACCAGGCGGTGATACAGCCCGCCAGGATGCTCTCGATTGTGCATCTGTAGAAGTTTGTGAGTGCTTTTGGTGACAAGCCGAATTTCTTCAGCCTCCTGAGGTTGAAGAGGCGCTGCTGCGCCTTCCTCACGATGCTGTCTGTGTGAGTGGACCAATTCAGTTTGTCTGTGATGTGTATGCCGAGGAACTTAAAACTTGCTACCCTCTCCACTACTGTTCCATCGATGTGGATGGGGGGGTGTTCCCTCTGATGTTTCCTGAAGTCCACAATCATCTCCTTAGTTTTGTTGACGTTGAGTGTGAGGTTATTTTCCTGGCACCACACTCCGAGGGCCCTCACCTCCTCCCTGTAGGCCGTCTCGTCGTTGTTGGTAATCAAGCCTACCACTGTTGTGTCGTCCGCAAACTTGATGATTGAGTTGGAGGCGTGCGTGGCCACGCAGTCGTGGGTGAACAGGGAGTACAGGAGAGGGCTCAGAACGCACCCTTGTGGGGCCCCAGTGTTGAGGATCAGCGGGGAGGAGATGTTGTTGCCTACCCTCACCACCTGGGGGCGGCCCGTCAGGAAGTCCAGTACCCAGTTGCACAGGGCGGGGTCGAGACCCAGGGTCTCGAGCTTGATGACGAGCTTGGAGGGTACTATGGTGTTGAATGCCGAGCTGTAGTCGATGAACAGCATTCTCACATAGGTATTCCTCTTGTCCAGATGGGTTAGGGCAGTGTGCAGAGTGGTTGAGATTGCATCGTCTGTGGACCTATTTGGGCGGTAAGCAAATTGGAGTGGGTCAAGGGTGTCAGGTAGGGTGGAGGTGATATGTTCCTTGACTAGTCTCTCAAAGCACTTCATGATGACGGATGTGAGTGCTACGGGGCGGTAGTCGTTTAGCTCGGTTACCTTAGCTTTCTTGGGAACAGGAACAATGGTGGCCCTCTTGAAGCATGTGGGAACAGCAGACTGGTATAGGGATTGGTTGAATATGTCCGTAAACACACCGGCCAGCTGGTCTGCGCATGCTCTGAGGGCGCGGCTGGGGATGCCGTCTGGGCCTGCAGCCTTGCGAGGGTTAACACGTTTAAATGTCTTACTCACTTCGGCTGCAGTGAAGGAGAGACCGCATGTTTTCGTTGCAGGCCGTGTCAGTGGCACTGTATTGTCCTCAAAGCGGGCAAAAAGGTTGTTTAGTCTGCCTGGGAGCAAGACATCCTGGTCCGTGACTGGGCTGGGTTTCTTCCTGTAGTCCGTGATTGACTGTAGACCCTGCCACATGCCTCTTGTGTCTGAGCCGTTGAATTGAGATTCTACTTTGTCTCTGTACTGGCGCTTAGCTTGTTTGATAGCCTTGCGGAGGGAATAGCTGCACTGTTTGTATTCAGTCATGTTACCAGACACCTTGCCCTGATTAAAAGCAGTGGTTCGCGCCTTCAGTTCCACACGAATGCTGCCATCAATCCACGGTTTCTGGTTGGGGTATGTTTTAATCGTTGCTATGGGAACGACATCTTCAACGCACGTTCTAATGAACTCGCACACCGAATCAGCGTATTCGTCAATGTTGTTGGCTGACGCAATACGAAACATCTCCCAGTCCACGTGATGGAAGCAGTCTTGGAGTGTGGAGTCAGCTTGGTCGGACCAGCGTTGGACAGACCTCAGCGTGGGAGCTTCTTGTTTTAGTTTCTGTCTGTAGGCAGGGATCAACAAAATGGAGTCGTGGTCAGCTTTTCCGAAAGGGGGGCGGGGCAGGGCCTTATATGCGTCGCGGAAGTTAGAGTAACAATGATCCAGGGTCTTTCCACCCCTGGTTGCGCAATCGATATGCTGATAAAATTTAGGGAGTCTTGTTTTCAGATTAGCCTTGTTAAAATCCCCAGCTACAATGAATGCAGCCTCCGGATAAATCGTTTCCAGTTTGCAGAGAGTTAAATAAAGTTCGTTCAGAGCCATCGATGTGTCTGCTTGGGGGGGGATATATACGGCTGTGATTATAATCTAAGAGAATTCTCTTGGTAGATAATGCGGTCTACATTTGATTGTGAGGAATTCTAAATCAGGTGAACAGAAGGATTTGAGTTCCTGTATGTTTCTTTCATCACACCATGTCACGTTGACCATAAGGCATACGCCCCCGCCCCTCTTCTTACCAGAAAGATGTTCGTTTCTGTCCGCGCGATGCGTGGAGAAACCCGCTGGCTGCACCGCTTCGGATTGCGTCTCTCCAGTGAGCCACGTTTCCGTGAAACAGAGAACGTTACAGTCTCTGATGTCCCTCTGGAATGCTACCCTTGCTCGGATTTCATCAACCTTGTTGTCAAGAGACTGGACATTGGCAAGAAGAATGCTAGGGAGTGGTGCACGATGTGCCCGTCTCCGGAGTCTGACCAGAAGACCGCTTCGTTTCCCTCTTTTTCTGAGTCGTTTTTTTGGGTCGCTGCATGGGAACCATCCCGTGGCGCTGGTTGTAAGGCAGAACACAGGATCCGCATCGCGAAAAACATATTCTTGGTCGTACTGGTGGTGAGTTGACGCTGATCTTATATTCAGTAGTTCTTCTCGGCTGTATGTGATGAAACCTAAGATGACCTGGGGTACTAGTGTAAGAAATAACACGTAAAAAAACTAAAAACTGCATAGTTTCCTAGGAACGCGAAGCGAGGCGGCCATCTCTGTCGGCGCCGGAAGTACGGAGTTGTGTTGTGTATAGATTGATGAGATTAAAAAATATATATATATATTTTTTAGAATAAGGCTGTAACGTAACAAAATGTGGAAAAAGTCAAGGGGTCTGAATACTTCCAGAATGCACTGTACCTCTTCAGTGTCATTCAGTCCATTTTTTCATCCCTTGCCGCTGCTTGAATGGACTTCTTCCCTTCTCTCACTTCCTTGGCTGCTCTCTTCCTTGCTTGTTTTACGTTTGTATACATGATGATGTCTGCTCTGTAACAATAAAAATGCACTATCTTGAGTTCAAGACACATTGCAAAAATATGTAATCATCATTTGTACGTGGAATGGCGGCCATTCGCTCAACTTACTCCATGGCCATTGGCTCAACTTACCCCATGGCCATTGGCTCAACTTACCCCATGGCCATTCGCTCAACTTACCCCAAGGCAAACATTTAGACTATATTAGCTCACACAGCTACAAGGATGCACTTTCCGTGCTATTTTTAGAACCGCATATTGTAGCTTATAGAGACCCCAACTGATGTATAAAACAATATTAAAACTCTACTTTGGTTTAGATATAACACAAGGCATTAATTTGACTTTGTGAAAATCCCTTTTTTGGACCTAACATGCTTGACACTTTTTTCCAATTGTTTTTTTCCTTCACACGAAATGATGACCTCTTCCTAAATATTTGGTCACATGATTCATTTTGTGTATGGTTTCCTAGTTATAAGGGTGGCTCAACTAACCCTTTGGCTCAACTTACCCCACTCTCCCCTACAATCTATGTGGCCCACAGATCATAGCCACAACCCTGGTGTTGCAAGGATTAGATGTCTGAGTGTGTGTTGTCTCACACTGTAGATGTCTGAGTTGTGTGTTGTCTCACACTGTAGATGTCTGAGTTGTGTGTTGTCTCACACTGTAGATGTCTGAGTTGTGTGTTGTCTCACACTGTAGATGTCTGAGTGTGTGTTGTCTCACACTGTAGATGTCTGAGTGTGTGTTGTCTCACACTGTAGATGTCTGAGTGTGTGTTGTCTCACACTGTAGATGTCTGAGTGTGTGTTGTCTGTGTATTCCCCATGTTACAGTAACCAGGCGGTGAGGATGCTGGAGTGTAAAGACAAGCCCACACCAGACATGTTTGGAGAGCTGCTCCGCAACGCCAGCACTATGGGAGACCTACGCAACTGTCCGGTGAGTTGGTATACAAGAACCCTTTACCACACCGTACCATTAATGTACATTTACATTTTTCTCATTTAGCCGGCGTTCTTATCCAGAGTGACTTACAATTAGTGCAGTCATCTTAAGATAGCTTGGTGGGACAACCAGATAGCACCGTCGTAGTAAGGACATTTTCCCTACAATAAAATAGTTATCAACAAAGTCAGTACTAGTAGGAAGAGACAAGTGCAGGTAATAAAGTATTTTTGCGTGGGGGTGCCGTGGGGTTTATTTAAGATACTCTTTGAAGAGGTAGAGTGTCTGGCATTTTTTTGGATGATGAACAGGGACTCCGCTGTCATGCTGTTAGGGGAAAGCTTGTTCCACACCATGGACTCTACGACAACTGTGATAGCCACTATATTACACTATATTACAGGCACAATAGATATTACACTCCCACCAGAAATATTCTTACTTATGATGGTGGAAAAAAAGTTAAATATTCATGTCCTGTAGGATTCTTTAGTCAAGAAATATATTATGACTTTCACGCTTGCGTACGCGCACACACACACACACACACACACACACACACACACACACACACACACAATCTAACTCCGAGGCTTGTGTTGAGTGTGGGCGGACTGGTTCAGAGGGACTTGATGGCGTCACATGGGCAGTAAACACCATTCTGAGGTCAGCCAAACTCACTACGGAGTCCTCAGTGCTTCGACTGTAATATCTCTGGGTTAGAAACGGAACTGAAAGGACCAGGATGGATCAACATGAGCAGCTCAAAGTATTAGCGTTTTAAAATGTGAAATCTCCCAGTCAAACATGACTCTTATAATTCTGATACTCCCTCCCAGCTTTATATTTATCAAACATTAAAGCCTCTGGTCATTCTAACGGTCAACTCCAGAGTCGACATAATCATAACGAGCTGCCCCAGTATTGTACAATTACAGGCCTTTTTCAGAAATATGTTTTTATTCGCTAAGTATAGGCTGACTTTGATGCTTCTCCCGCTGGTCTGTGTGTGAGAAACCCCAGTGCTCGCCGGTGCTGTGAGAAAGTCTCCTCTGTTTATGTCAAATTTGGCGCGTGCACAATCGTTGCCCTTCCGGGGGCCTGCCGCCCGCTTGTTTCCAGCCTCACTTCTGGGAAACGCACAAAAGAAGGGGGAATTTTGCCCCTCTCCGGCAAAGGAGGTCAAGATGGCAGGTGCATGTGGTGACATGCGTCCTTCTCCCTCGCAAACACACACATACAAACAAACAAAAACACACACGCTGTACCGCTCTGGCCCAAATCAGCTCTGAGAAAGGAGTCCTGTGGTAACCTTCTATGAAGGAACCCCACATGCTGCTGGGCCCAGTGTGTGGGTAGAGTTTCTGTCTAAAGGAAGGCTGTCTCTCTGTGATGGGCATAGAAGTGACACTTGAATTGGGGGTTGTCATTGGCCAACAGCCAGCTGACCTTTTCAGACACAGCTCACTATGAGGGGTGCTCTGAATTGAATGTAGTCAACACTGAAAAAGCTAAATGGATGAAGATCACTGTCAACTCAGAACGTAATGAGTAATGAGTCATGGTAGACTTTGTTTGAGTTTTTTTTCCATTTGTTTGAGGATTTTGGGTTTATATTTGTGATTTATTACGCTCAATTTACGTCTCCCTTTTGTCCCCCTCTTTCACTTCCCCCTTCTGTCTCTCCCACTCCATCTCTTGCCCCCTACCTTTCTTCTCCCCCTCCTCTTCACACGCTCTCTTCATCATGCTCGCTCGCTCTCTCTTTCTCTCTCTCTCCCTACCTCAGAGTAACTGTGGGGAGAAGCTGCGTATTCGTCGGGTACTTATGAACTCTCCAGAGATCATCACCATAGGTCTGGTGTGGGACTCTGACCACTCAGACCTGGCAGAGGACGTCATCCACAGCCTGGGCACTTGCCTGCGCCTGGGGGATGTAAGATGCACACACACACACACACACACACACACGGAGACACACACTCACTCTTACAGTTTTCTTCAGAAGATGCCACTAAGTTATGCCATACTGGGTTGTGTGTGCTGTAATGTTTCTAGCCACCGACTACCAGAGTGGATAGAAAGCAGTCTGATGTCTCTATACTCTGACACAACACACACAGTCAGGCACCATCTCCCTCACTAATTAATTTTTCAAGGTGTTTACCTGCTGTAAAAGCGAGCTAACCTTTGAGAACCTCTGGAGCGTTTCTGAAGTGGTACTTCTGCGAGTTGTGTTATGATCTGATACCAATATTCCCGACGTCTGTTTGGGTACCCTGGGGGGAGGGATATGATTTAACTATACAGTATTGCAGGACAGTGTATTTTTTGTTTCCCTATGGGGCTGAACATGAGTCCTCTCCGCTGTCCCCCTCAGCTCTTCTACAGAGTAACAGATGATAAGGCCAAGCAGGCAGAGCTCTACCTGGTGGGCATGGTGTGTTACTACGGCAAGCACTACTCCACCTTCTTCTTCCAGACCAAGATACGCAAGTGGATGTACTTTGACGACGCACATGTCAAAGAGGTAAAAAACAAAATAAATCAATCCATCCGGGTGAATGGTTAGAGAAGTTGCCCTTATTCACTAATGTAGGATGGGATTCCTTTACCCCTAATCCTGACCATGAACATGAACCATTTGTTTTTACTGTGTAGTTGCTGTGTTTTATTCTTCCTACGGTATTTTGCAGTTGAAAATCACACAGGCTATGTTTGGCTATACATTGCTCCTCACTTGGGTGATGTTACTGTGAGAAAGAACATTGAGCCATACACGTGTCTGTGGAATCCTCTCAGTTGAGAGTCCTCCACTTTTACA
This sequence comes from Oncorhynchus kisutch, assembly GCF_002021735.2. Classification (NCBI taxonomy): domain Eukaryota; kingdom Metazoa; phylum Chordata; class Actinopteri; order Salmoniformes; family Salmonidae; genus Oncorhynchus; species Oncorhynchus kisutch. The sequence continues at coordinate 41,636,883 of NC_034184.2, forward strand.
GCTTATTGTCTTTGTCTCCATCTCTCTCTCCCGTTGCTGTGTCATGTAGGAGAGGACATTCATCTTTTAACAGTGAATTACCTGATGTTTTCTTTCATTGCTAAACAGAAGTGTGGCCCGTCGGGCTCTATTCAAAGCCCTCTCTCTCTCTGTTTGTCGCTAATTTCACCCCGGCGCCATTAGTTTACATTATTCACCCGCTCGTTGACTCACTGGCGAGCTGGGGTTGTTTTTGCTCAATTTTTAATCGATGACACAGACTGCGTTGTCATCACAGCCCAAGGAGGAATAGTTGTCATAGGAATAGTTTACTTTACTTTATTATCCTACTGGGGATATTTAGGCCAGACAAAATTTACATCAAAAACAACAATCAACATGTATGTACAAAAATTCATGGAGAGACACATGTAACCTGCCACTGTCCTTATCATGGACAATGAGAGGTCTGCAGAGTTGCTGAGGAACCCAAAGCCTGTCACATCAGGTCATCTGGATGAACTCTGATTGGTGGTTCACACTGCGGCTGTGTTGTGGCCAGTCATGGGTGCGAGTTCTGATTGGCTTCTCCTTTAGTTCCAGGTCAGGTCCCCCTCTCTGTGTGACGAGGTGTGGGAGCATTGAGCAGAGGCGTTAGTTAGTTAGTTCCACATGCCTGGCCTGCTGGCCCAACTGTGGTGTGTGTCTCTCGCCACCCCTCTCCTGGGAGCGGGCGGAGGGAAGGAAATGACACACAGCTCTGTGGGCACCGGGCCTTCTCTCACTGCTCTGGCTCGCACCTATCCTTTCTCCCGTCTCTCTCTTTTCCTCTCTATCTCTCTACCTAGTCCCCCCCCCCGCCCCCCAGTGGCATGGCTCTTTCACCTTCCGTCCATCCACTTTCTTTCAAAATGTCTCCCCTCTTTCCTCTTCCCACTCCTCTATCCTTTTCTTCTCTCCCTTTTCTCCCCTTCCTTTCTCTCTCTCTCCTCTCTCGCTCATTTCCCCTCTCCCCTCTCTCCTATCATGGCTTTAGTCACATAAATGTCTGTGCTGTACGTTCACTCCTGGGCAGTGGCATACAAAGCAGCTTCTCTCTCTCTCTCTCTCTCTCTCTCTCCTCTCTCTCTCTCTCTCTCTCTCTCTCTCTGTCTCTCTCTCTCTGTCTCTCTCTCTCTGTCTCTCTGTCTCTCTCTCTCTCTCTCTCTCTCTCTCTCTCTCTGTCTCTCTGTCTCTCTCTCTCTCTCTCTCTGTCTCTCTCTCTCTCTCTCTCTCTCTCTTCCTCTCTCATCTCTCTCTCTCTCTCTCTGTCTCTCTCTGTCTCTCTGTCTCTCTCTCTGTCTCTCTCTCTCTCTCTCTCTCTCTCTCTCTGTCTCTCTCTCTCTCTCTCTCTCTGTCTCTCTCTGTCTCTGTCTCTGTCTCTCTCTCTCTCTCTCTCTCTCTCTCTCTCTCTCTCTCTCTCTCTGTCTCTGTCTCTGTCTCTGTCTCTGTCTCTGTCTCTCTCTCTCTCTGTCTCTCTCTGTCTCTGTGTGTGTAAAGCCAGCACGTGAGCCAGTGAGGGTTTGGACAAAAGTGGCCTGAAAACAAGGATATCCCTCTATTGTTTATCTGGCCAGCTGGACAGGAGGGCGTGGCCAATAGAGAGCTAGAGCAAAGCGGCCACCTCTGTAGACCCACGCACACATTTGCGCTTTCAAACACACACACATACGCTCATACGCATACACACACACACACACTTTTCTGATATGATAGGGCTATCGGGACTTCCTGTCACAGATTCCTGTGCTGAGCGAGGGCAGAGCGTTCGTTGTGTATTCGGGAAAACCAGGTTGGGGTAAGAGGGGTTGGAAAATGGCTCCTCTGGCGCTTACAGAGTCGTGTTAATGTTAGCCGTAGCTATTGTACTGTAACTGTGGTCTCCACTAACTCGCATTCTCTGTGTGTACTTTTCTGGGTGTCTGTTTGACTCTTCCTGAACAGTTTGAGATTTCACTTCAGGGATGGGCCTGAATGCGCAGGTCTAACCCCTTTTTTTGAGTTTCCTGGAAAGTCGTGACATAGTTTCCTCTCTTCCCGGCAGATCGGGCCCAAGTGGAAGGACGTGGTGTCTCGGTGCATCAAGGGCCACTACCAGCCCCTGCTGCTGCTCTACGCTGACCCCCGGGGGACGCCCGTGTCAGTGCAGGACCTGCCCTCCCGCCTGGACCTGCACCACTTCAACAGGTCCTACTACGACAGCGAGGACTCGGGTACGAGACGCCTCGCGTCACACAAGATCACTTGCTACACGCACAGAGTGGCTGTTGCATTACCACACCTGTGTTCAAATAGTATTTTTTTTCCTTCTTCTTTCAAATGGAACTAGTAGTTAAAGTAAAACAAATGCAATTTATACACCACGTGTTTCTCCTTCTTGAAGCGGTTGTTTCCTGCTCTCTGTACTGTTCTGATTAAGGGCTTGTGTGTTCTCGTTATTATCTCTGATGGCTGTCTGCATCTGTTACGCTGTCATGCTGTTGTCTTCAGGCCGCGAGCCGTCCATCTCCAGTGACACGCGCACCGACTCGTCGACAGACAGTTACTCCTACAAGCATTCCCACTCCCACTCTCACCATGAGTCCATGGCCAGCCACTTCTCCTCCGATTCCCAGGGAACCGTCATCTGTAACCCAGACAACGACACAGCCTCCCGCAGCAGCCTGGAGACCACAGGTAGTGGTAGATATATATGCACACACACAGACAGGGTAGATATAATGCACACACACACAGACAGGGTAGATATATATGCACACACACAGACAGGGTAGATATAATGCACACACACACACAGACAGGGTAGATATAATGCACACACACACTGACAGGGTAGATATAATGCACACACACACAGACAGGGTAGATATAATGCACACACACAGACAGGGTAGATATATATGCACACACACAGACAGGGTAGATATATATGCACACACACAGACAGGGTAGATATATATGCACAAACAAACATGAATATGGTCTGTAGCTCACTCAAACACATAAGTATGCACAGACACACACAGTCACATACATGCACGCAGGCGCATGCTTGCACGCATACACACACACTGACACACACACAGAGAGTATACTCCCAAGCCTATGCACCAAAAGAGGCTGGTGGGAGGAGCTGTAGGAGGATGGGCTCATTGTAAAGACTGGAGTGGTAGATTGGAACGGTATCAAACACATGGAAACCACGTTCCATTGAATCCATTCCAGCCATTACAATGAGCCCGTCCTCCTATAGCTCCTCCCACCAGCCTCCTCTTATATACACAGACTAAACTGTGTATTAATTAATGCTTTTACCTTGCATGTATGCACACGTGCAACTACTTAGGTTTAAGCATGTACTGCTCACCCAAACATACTCTAGACAGATTTGTATGTACTGTACAGAGGGTTAAAGCCACAGCCATTACCCAATCATGTTCATCATGAATTATGTGTCATCATTTTTCACATGTCGTAACCATGTAAACGGTCATAAAAAAATCTCCTCCCTAAGGCCAAGTGACGGACAGTGGGCCAGTGCAGTGCCACTCTCTGAGGAAAGGCGGAACAGTGGACAGGAAGGGCGGGGCCAGTGACAGGAAGCGGAGCTCTAGTCGTCCGAGGCGACTTGAGGAGAGGAGCCGGGGCTCTAAGACTGACGAAGCCTCGTCGGCAGGTTACCACAGCGAGGGTACGAAGGAACCAATCACACGGCAGAGCCAAGAGACTAGGGACCAATCACACGGCAGAGCCAGGGATCAAGTGACCTATGACAGAAGAGCATGATGACTCAGGAGACTATACTGTATCTAGCAGCTTAGAGCTCATCAGAATCAGTGCCTCTAGTCTTTCGCAGGTAGTTCATAGTATTTGGGTTTTACATATTTAACAAGAAGATCAGGTACAGGTACAGGAGTAGGGTATCTTGTATCTTACCATTTTTCTCTTGTCCTGTCCAGTTAGCCGTTATCACCAATGTTGTCACTCGCGTTGCACTTTCATCCTATTATTTTTTTGCTTTTTCCACCCCTCCCCATCAACACATGACATCACACCACTAATGTATTTATCTGTCTCCCTCCCTCCATCTCCCTCCTCTCTCCTGTCTCCCTGGCTTCTATAGGGGAGACTCTGAAGGAGCAACAAGCACCTCGCACCGCACCCAAGTCCTCCTCCTCCAGTCGACTGAGGGATTTCAAGGAGACCATGAGCAACATCATCCACAGTCGCCCCCTCTCCGCCTCCTCTTCGGGCTCCGGGGCCCTTGGGGGTCTAGGGGCCGAGTCAGGGGCCACCACCAAGGCCAGAGACTGGGAGGCCGACAGCACCAGCAGTGAGTCCAAGTCCAGCTCCTCGGGCGGACGATACAGACCGGCTTGGAGGCCCCGGAGAGAGGTCCTCAATATAGACAGTATCTTCAGTAGGGAGAGACGTAGACAGGCTGGGTATAGTCCCCTAGGGGCCACTCTGCCTGAAGACAGTGGGGCCCCAGCCGAGGGCCCCACAGGGTCAGTCACTGGACAAGGACAGGGGCCCTTTGGTAATATGGCCTCCTCCTGGACCCTGCCGACCCCCAGGGGCCATAACATGGAGCAGCAGCCCCCCAGGCTCATCCAGAGGATGGAGAGTGGCTATGAGAGCAGCGAGAGGAACAGTAACAGTCCTGTTAGCCTGGACATGCCTCTCAGCGAGGGACCCAATGCTGCTAATACACATAGGTACAGTAGAGTATATACAAACTGCTAGGAAAGATTCTAGATGAGAGTAACTCACATATCCGAAAAGGCTAGACTCACAAATACGGACAGCTACATGATGAACTGTGTATTGTATGACTGACTTCTCTGTCTGTCTCTCTCAGGGACACCGGTCTGAAGAAGCCTTCCAGCTCCAGCTCAGGTCCATCATGGCGCACCGTGCCCAAGTCTAAGAGCAGCAGTGCTCTCCTGCAGGATGTCAAGGCTTCATGCAGGGGCAACAGCCACATAAGCCTGGGTAGGTCTGAGTCCGTGTGTGAGTGAGTTTCCCACAATGTGTGTGGGAAAGTGTCTTTTTAGGTGTTGTGTCTGTTTTGGGGTGTATACAGTGCATTCGCACTTCTCTTTTTCCACGTTTGATACAGCCTCATTCTAAAATGGATTCAATTATTTTTTCCCTCATCAATCAACACATAATACTCCATAATGACAAAGCGAAAGAGGTTTTTAGAAATGTTTGCTCATTTATTACAAATATAAAACAGAAATTCCTTATTTACATAAGTTTTCAGACCTTTTGCTATGAAATTGAGCTCAGATGCATCCTGTTTCCATTGATCATCCTTGAGATGTTTCTACATCTTGATTGGAGTCCACCTGTGGTAAATTCAATTGATTGGACATGATTTGGAAAGGCACACACCTGTCTGTATAGACAATGTCCCACAGTTGACAGTCCATTGCAGAGGAAAATCCAAGCCATGAGCTCTGACAGAGCTCCAGAGTTTCTCTGTGGAGATGGGAGAACCTTCCAGAAGGACAACCATCTCCAGACGAAAGCCATTCCTCAGTAAAAGGCACATGACAGCCGACATGGAGTTTGCCAAAAGGCACCTAAAGGACTCAGACCATGAGAAACAAGATTCTCTGGTCTGATGAAATCAAGATGGAACTCTTTGGTCTGAATGCCAAGCGTCACATCTGGAGGAAACATGGCACCATCCCTACAGTGAAGCATCATGCTGTGGGGATTTCAGCTGCAGGTACTGGGAGACTAGTCAGGATCAAGGGAAAGATGAACAGAGTAAAGTACAGAGAGATCTTTGATGAAAACCTGCTCCAGAGCGCTCAGGACCTCAGACTGGGGCGAAGGTTCACCTTCCAACAGGACAACGACCCTAAGCACACAGCCAAGACAACACCGGAGTGGCTTCGGGACAAGTCTCTGAATGTCCTTGAGTGGCCCAGCTAGAGCCTGGAATTGAACCCGGTCGAACATCTCTGGAGAGACCTGACAATAGCTGTACTGCGATGCTCCCCATCCAACCTGACAGAGCTTGAGAGGATCTGCAGAGATAAAAGGAGAGAAACTCCTCAAATACAGGTGTGCCAAGCTTGTATCGTCATACCCAAGCAGACTCGAGGCTGTATTCACTGCCTAAGGTGCTTCAACAAATTACTGAGTAATTGTAATATGTAAGATTTCTGTGTTTTTTATTAAATTTGTCAATTTCTAAAAACCTGTTTTTGCTTTGTCATTATGGGGTATTGTGTGTTGATTGATGTGGGGGGAAAAAACATTGAATAAATTTTAGAATAAGGCTGTAACGTAACAAAATGTGGAAAAATTCAAGTGGTCTGAATATTTTCCGAATGCACTGTATATTCATTATGAACTCTGAGCAGATGGTTTATGTTAATTCATCTCTGTATCTCTTGTGTGCTCAAAGTGTGATGAAGTGTACACACTCTCACTCCTCACACCTCTTCCCCCTGCCTTGTCTTGTCAGGCTATTGAACAGGGACCATTATAGAAAGCTACGATATTAACGTGTGTGTTTGTGTCACACAGCGGGAGAAGGCCGCAGCGAACTGGACGAGCTGCAGGAGGAGGTGGCCAGGCGAGCGAGGGAGCAGGAGTTACAGAGGAGGAAGGAGAAGGAAAAGGAGGCCGCCTTGGGGTTCAACCCCAGACCCAGCAAGTTCATGGACCTGGACGAGCTACAGAACCAGGGTAAGGCCCCAGACCCAACCCCAGCATGGTTGCTCAGCTAGAGGAGTTCCAATCTGAAGCCCATGAGTAACAGGGTTGGTGACCACTGTAGTACAGCATGTGAAAATCAGAAGAGAACAGGGAGTATCAGTTGTTCTCCGGAGGCAGCCCTGCCCCACATCGCCTGGGTTTGGGTGTGTGTCTCTTTATGTAGCAGGTGTCTGAGTGCTCCATGTTGAAAGCACCCTGAGTGGGCTGACTAATGGGACTGCATTGAAAAAAAAGAGCATTGTTCCCCCACCCACACAATTGGAAGTTTCCTCATTCAGATGGTTAGAATGTGTGACTGGCCAGTGGCCCAGTCACAGCGTAGAAGGGTTAAAAAGCGTGTTTGAATGTTCGCTGCATTTTGTAGTGGAGAGAAATCGGATTGAACTAGTGGGGCTTGTACATGGATTTAGGTCAGGCGATCCTGCAGTGAACAATAAGTCCTCCATCTTCAAAGGGTTGCAAAGACATATCATTAACCCCCCCCCACGGTGTGCCTTTTTTGTTTTAAATATCTTTCTGGGTGTGTTTAAAGAGCTTTGCTTTTGGTGTGTGTGCATATCTGTGTTTCTTAGGCAAAGGGGACGGCTATGAACGCTGCGTGTCGGACGCTGAGCTACTGCTAGACCAGTCTCTGCGACTGGAGCAGGCTGGCGAGGTGGCCGCCGCTCTGTCTGTGGTTAATGAAGCTGTATGTAAGTAGCCCTGACCTGCCTCCCTGTGCCTGCTGCCAGCCTTGCCGACCAGCTAGAACTCCATACCACTACCTACCTGTGTGTCTGTCCATGTGTGTCTCTGTTGGCTTCACCTGTAGTCCTTACCACTATTGTGCATAAGACAGCTATGCTGCAAGAAGGGTGTGGTCATTTGACCTTTGGTGTGGACTGGAGGGTCCTATATGACAAAGACCCACTTTCAGGCCACAGAGTCACTTGGTTTGAACCAGTCATTTATTTATTTTTTATTTTACCTTTATTTAACCAGGCAAGTCAGTCTTATTTTCAATGACGGCCTGGGAACAGTGAACTGCCTGTTCAGGGGCAGAACGACAGATTTGTACCTTGTCAGCTCGGGGGTTTGAACTCGCAACCTTCCGGTTACTAGTCCAACGCTCTAACCACTAGGCTACGCTGCCGCCCCAACTATCTATACCCAAAAGACTAAAGATGACCTCCAGCGATTAAACAAATATTTTTTACTGTTGAAAAGCGATATCCCAAGTATAAATACAGTAAAGTACACACTGCAAAGTTCAAGGAGTAGGGCATTCAAGGAGTTGGTCTGATGGGAAGTTGTGATTTCACCGGCCTCGCCCTTTGCTTGAGGAGCAATAGAGAACAAAAGAGGGAAGGCCCACCCCACCACTTGTGTCATAACCTACCTGGTCCACCTGTTGAGATGTGCCTTTTGTTAAGTAAATGAGGTGAAAATGAGACTGGAGTGCCACTTTATGGTATTGGCAGAATACTTGCTGCAATGCGCGTGCAACACGATGCTCTATCGTCTCCTAGCAAAACCCTTTTAGTGGCCGCAACTATAGCTCTTGTTTTATCCAAATATCTTGACATTTGTGCTTTCTGTCCAGTCAGACTTACAACTAGAGTCCTGAACCTAAAATAACCCCCCCACCCCGCAAACATGAGCAGGAGTAGTCTTGAATGAGTAATGACTAGGGGAAGAGACTATTTAGTCTGTCTAAACACAAGTTTGGGATGGCTGATAAGGTCAGCAGCCCTCTGCCTACCAACCATCCCTGTCTGATGATAATGAAACGAGGCGAGTCGCCGGGATGTTTACCCATCACCGTGGTTATTATCCTGCCTGGTAGCACAGAGAGGGAGGGGTCAGGGTGGGGAACCCAGCTCTATGACAACCAAGTCTTCCCAGGGCTCATTTAGGACAATGTGGCCTGGGTCTGTTATGTCAACATGGCAGTGAGTCTGTTGTTAGTGTGGTCTCTCTGTCTGTGTTTGTCCTCGTTTCCTAATGTCTCTGTGTTTCGATGTGACTTTCACGGTTTCACTGTCTCTGTCGTGAGCGTCTTGAATGTGTGTTTGAATCTCCTGACTCGTCCACTGAGGAATGCTTACACACACACACACACACACACACACACAATTACCCTTGTCTGGCACCCCACTATCCCCTCGTCTCACAAAGCCCATTCCTCCATTTCTCCCTTTAAGATCTACAGCAAGTCAAGTCGATTACTAAAAATGTCTGAACTAAAGATATTTCGCCCGCTAACGAAGACAAAGTGTTTTAAAAATAGCCGCTATATTTCTCCGTTCAGCCGCCGTGATATGAGTCGAAATACAGAGGAACAGCCATTATTTTATTCTCAGTCTTCTTGGATATATTGCGCCTAGGGAAGGGCTCAGCTTAAAACTATCAATTGAATTGTTTTTCCTTAACACAGTTCACTTTGATTTGATTAATTTAACGTTATTCTATATGATTTAACCATTTGCCAAATGAACAGAATATTTTGTAAGGAGTCACTGTGGATCTTAATTTCCCCCGTGTGTATCATCAGCCTGTGTCCATTTTAATTTACAACACACACACATCCATTTTACTCACCAAGCGTGGTGCCTGTTTGTGTCCTCCCCCACCCCAAAACCCATCCACCCACCCACCCCTCCCAAACCCACGTCATTATTTCAACAGTCTAATCCTATGATTTGATTTTGTGCCAAGTGTTTTTGCATGCATCCCCATAACGCAGCTCTTTATTTTCTGCATTTTTCTATATTTCTTTCTTTTCTGCTTTCCTTCCCTTTTTTTCACCCTGTAGCTAAACTCAGGCTTCCCATGCATGAGGGTGGCGCTAACACCCATAGCAGGACAGTGGCTGAGGCCCGGCTGCAAAAGTGCATGAGGAGAGCGCGGGGCCTGCAGCAGCGCATGCAACAGCAGGAAGACAGACCCCAGCAACAGGATCAGGAGCAGACAGAGAAGCAGGATCAGCCCTGTCCCTCTCCCCAGAGCCCCCCCAGGTACCAGCACTGTCTCCTGTCTGTGTCCTGTGACTCCCATCCCCCACCTGACCTCACCTGTGGCTGAGCTCCTCATGTGACTCTGGAAGGAGTGGAACAAGGGATCACACAGTCCTGGTTTATTCTTTAACATGCAACATGCTTTGCAGGTAGTATAGGAAAGACACCATTGATTTGTAAGTATGTGTTCAATGTGCATACAGACAAAGGGAGAAATGCTGTTTTGTTTTCTTTAACCTAGATTCTTTACAGTAGGTCTATGTGTGCTAATCTGATTCCTACATCTAACCATTAATACAGCATAATTTTTTCCAAACACAATTTTACCCTGGTGTTTTAAGGTTTTCAAATATTTGCTAATGCCGTCTCTTATTCAGTGTAGCTCATGCTGCTGTGTTGTTTGGAGGGTTGTGTGTGCGGGTGTTTACTCTTTAGTTATTGTGGAGGTTGCTGTGAGTCCTGGTCCTAGGGGGTCCACAGACACGAGTGCCTCTTCCAGGGGTCCGGTTCTGAGCCACCCCCGTGGCTCACCTGTGCCGAAGCTCGAAAATGTCCATCTGTTACAGGAACATCACACACACACACACACACACTAACTCGCACGCATGCACAGTCAACTCACATACCCGCACACACGGACTCCCATGGACACACTGACATGCGCACACACACACACCAACTAACATTTTAGACCTAGAACATGTGTATAGTATAAAAAGTAGTATTTAGTAATGTATTGTAAACAATACAAAATCCTCCTCTGTTTCAGAGCAAAGACATGGGAGAGATGCCTCGTCATCAATCACTAACCAGCCCATAACATGAGCCTCTTTCCTCCTCCTTCCTAGTGAACAGCCTGTCCCAATCCAAATACTGTTGACAGACGCCCAGGAGGACCAACCACAAGCAGTCCCGGAAGCCACCAGAAACACGCCTTCTCCTCTCTACGTTAAGCCCCTCCCATCCAGCACAAACTCACTCCCTGAGCCCCTGAGCCACCCCCCTGTCGCTATGCCCCCGAGCCCTCACACAGGGTCACCCACGGGGGGGTTCATGGCGGAGGCGTGGGGGCGCCGGGAAGGACTGGAGATGTCAGGCGTGCTAGATAACTCTTGTACTCATGTGAGACCCCTCCACATGCACGCTACCATGTCCCTGCCTGCCCTGTGTGTGAATGGCCGGGACGAGAGCTTTACTGAGGGAGGCCATGGCCAGACTCCAGCCCTGCCCAACCACCAGCCAGCTGCACCCTCACACTGGAACAGTAACCCCCCAACCCAGACTCTGCCCACCCCACGCCCGCACTCCAGGACACCCTCTCCAGTCAGCCACACCTCAGAGGAAAGGGGCGACACCAACATGGAGGATGCCTATTCCAGACCTCCAGCCCTGGGCCCCTCTCAGCCTCCTCCAGCCCATCAGAACCACAGCTCCCCTGTCCCCATCTCCTCCAACACCTCTAGGCTCGGCCCTCCTCCTCCCCCTCCCACCCGTAACTGGTCCGGCTGGAGCCTGGACCAGCCGGCCGCCTTTGACTCCCCCTTCTACGCCCCTCCTACAGACTCCCACTGCCCACCTTCCACCCCCATCAGACCAGGGTGGACCCCTTCTCCAGCGTCTGGGAACTACAGGCCAGGTGCTGCCATGCCAGTGGAGCGCTGGGCAGAGAATGTGACCCGCTACTACAACTCCCAGGCGGTGGTTGGGTCACCCTGTGAGGAGCTGTCGGAGCTAGACTCTCTGTACCAGGCGAGCCTTCAGGCCACCAGCCTGCCCCGGGCCCCAAGCGGAGTTAGCCCCCAGCCCACTGCCAACAAGCAACGTAAGTATACTCACTGACCAGTGATGTATGGTACAACTGTAAAAAATAAAAACAAGCTCGATATGATGAGGGATAAAAATGTAAGTGGGTGAGACCTGTCCATGACTAATACTGTGTCTCTGTGTTGTATCTGCAGCGGCTAGAAAGCTGTTGTCTGGGCTGACTGCACCTGGCCGCTCCAAGACTCCCACAGCCGAGTTAGAGAGATATGCTTACAGAACGCCAGGCTACACCAGCAGCCCCACACAACACAACAAGGTTGGCATCCACAGGGTGTGTGTGTGTGTGTGTTCATTGTCCTACATGTGGCTGATTGTGAGTTTCAGGGCTGGGTGTGGTGATGCATGTTCCAAGCTGTGTGTGTTGAGGCTCCTTGGTGATTTGGTGCTGATGTGTGAAGGTTGTATCTGAGTGACGTGTGTGGGCGGACTGGCGTGTGTTTGCGTCAGTCCCTGTGTCTGTACATGCATGTTTTTTTGCAGGGCTTGACATTCAGGCAAATTTACCAGTGGCACACCGGGTCAATGGCTTTTCAAAGTTACTGGCTCCAACATTGTAACCACTGGCCCATATTGTATTGGTGTGGTGATGCAGCATAACAAAAACGGATATTCATAACTGTTTTGATTGGATGCGGTCCAAGAAATAGAGTTTACAAGAAAATATTTACAAAATAAACAAAGTAAAAAATATAATAAAATGTTACACAATAAAATAACAATAGCGAGGCTATATACAGGGGTTACCGATACCAAGTCAATGTGCGGGGGTACAGGTTAGTCGAGGTCATTTGTACATGTAGGTAGGGGTAAAGGGACTATGCATAGATAATAAACAGCTAGTAGCAGCGGTGTAAAACAGGGGGGGTCAATGTAAATAGTGTGGGTGGCAATTTGATTAATTGTTCAGCAGTCTTATGGCTTGGGGGTAGAAGCTGTTGAGGAGCCTTTTGGACCTAGACTTGGTGCTTTGGTACCGCTTGCCGCATGGTAGCAGAGAGAACAGTCTATGACTGGAGTCTTTGACAATTTTTGGGTCCTTCCTCTGAGACTAGTATATAGGTCCTGAATGGAAGCTTGGCCATAGTGATTTACTGGGCTGTACGCACTACCCTCTGTAGTGCCTTACGGTCGGATGCCGAGCAGTTATACCAGGCGGTGATGCAATCGGTCAGGATGCTCTCCATCTTGGGACCCATGACAAATCTTTTCAGTGTCCTGGGGGGGAAAAGGCATTGTCGTGCCCTCTAAACGACTTTCTTGGTGTGTTTGGACCATGATAGTTTGTTGTGATGTGGATACCTGGGGCAGGAGGGTAGCCTAGTGGTTAGAGCATTGGACTAGTAACCGAAAGGTTGCAAATCCCGAGCTGACAATGTACAAATCTGTCATTCTGCCCCTGAACAGGCAGTTAATCCACTGTTCCTAGGCCGTCATTGAAAATAAGAATTTGTTCTTAACTGACTTGCCTAGTTAAATAAAGGTAATAAATAAATAAATATTTAAAAAATACCAAGGAACTTGAAACTCGACCCACTCCACTACAGCCCCATCGATATGAATGGGGGCATGTTTGGCCCTCCTTTTCCTGTAGTCCACAATGATCTCCTTTGTCTTGCTCATGTTGAGGGAGAGGTTATTGTCCTGGCACAACACTGCCAGGTCTCTGACCTCCTCCCTATAGGCTGTCTCATCGTTGTCGGTGATCAGGCCTACCACCGTTGTGTCGTCAGCAAACTTTATGGAGTCGTGCTTGGCCAAGCAGCCGTGGGTGAACAGGGAGTAAAGGCGAGGAATAAGCACGCACCCTTGAGGAGCCCCCGTGTTGAGGATCAGCGTGGCAGATGTGTTGTTGCCTACCATAACCACCTGTGGGCGGCCCGTCAGGAATTCCAGTATTCAGTTGCAGAGAGAGGTGTTTAGTCCCAGGGTCCTTAGCTTAGTGATGAACTTAATGGGCACTATGGTGTTGAACGCTGAGCTCTAGTCAATGAACAGCATTCTCACATAGGTGTTCCTTTCGTCCAGGTGGGAAGGGGCAGTGTGGAGTGCGATTGAGATTGCGTCATCTGTGGATCTGTTGGGGTGGTATACGAATTGGAGTGGGTCTAGGGTGTCCGGGATGATGATGTTGATATACACCATCATAAATAGTGTACAGTGCCTTCGGAAAGTATTCAGACCCCTTGACTTTTTCCACATTTTGTTACGTTCCAGCCTTATTCTAAAATTGATTAAATTGTTTTTTCCCCCTCATCAATCTTCACACAATACCCCATAATGACAAAGCAAAAACAGGATTTTTTTTGCAACAACTATTTATTTAGAACCACAGATGGACAAAATGGGAGTTAACGTTAACTGGGGAACATCTACAATTTCATAAGATTGGTGCTTTGAATCCTGCGTCGTTAATGCCGTTGCCTGAGGAGGGTGAATAGCACACATGTATCCCAGATCAGATTACTCCAAAACCTAGGCCTGATTTGCAAGAGACAGCATTGGAATGGGGAAAAGTATTGTATCCAGATGGCTCTAGTTACATGACCACAGAAGGGAAGAGAGTAATGGGGTACGCTGTGTGTGATGACAGAGGAATAGCGAAGGCTGGCCCACTGTCAGCCTCGGTGTCAGCCCAGGGGGCGGAGTTACATGCATTGGCCGAGATGGACAAAATGGGAGTTAACGTTAACTGGGGAACATCTACAATTTCATAAGATTGGTGCTTTGAATCCTGCGTCGTTAATGCCGTTGCCTGAGGAGGGTGAATAGCACACATGTATCCCAGATCAGATTACTCCAAAACCTAGGTCTGATTTGCAAGAGACAGCATTGGAATGGGGAAAAGTATTGTATCCAGATGGCTCTAGTTACATGACCACAGAAGGGAAGAGAGTAATGGGGTACGCTGTGTGTGATGACAGAGGAATAGCGAAGGCTGGCCCACTGTCAGCCTCGGTGTCAGCCCAGGGGGCGGAGTTACATGCATTGGCCGAGATGGACAAAATGGGAGTTAACGTTAACTGGGGAACATCTACAATTTCATAAGATTGGTGCTTTGAATCCTGCGTCGTTAATGCCGTTGCCTGAGGAGGGTGAATAGCACACATGTATCCCAGATCAGATTACTCCAAAACCTAGGCCTGATTTGCAAGAGACAGCATTGGAATGGGGAAAAGTATTGTATCCAGATGGCTCTAGTTACATGACCACAGAAGGGAAGAGAGTAATGGGGTACGCTGTGTGTGATGACAGAGGAATAGCGAAGGCTGGCCCACTGTCAGCCTCGGTGTCAGCCCAGGGGGCGGAGTTACATGCATTGGCCGAGATGGACAAAATGGGAGTTAACGTTAACTGGGGAACATCTACAATTTCATAAGATTGGTGCTTTGAATCCTGCGTCGTTAATGCCGTTGCCTGAGGAGGGTGAATAGCACACATGTATCCCAGATCAGATTACTCCAAAACCTAGGCCTGATTTGCAAGAGACAGCATTGGAATGGGGAAAAGTATTGTATCCAGATGGCTCTAGTTGCATGACCACAGAAGGGAAGGGAGTAATGGGGTACGCTGTGTGTGATGACAGAGGAATAGCGAAGGCTGGCCCACTGTCAGCCTCGGTGTCAGCCCAGGAGGCGGAGTTACATGCATTGGCCGAGGCTTGTAGGTTGACGGAAGGAGAAAATGTAACAATATATACTGATTCTCAGTATGCATTTGGAGAAATTCATGATTTCGGTACATTGTGGTCACAATTGGGCATGTTAACAGTGACAGGATCACCAATAAATAATGGTCTGTCTCAACTATTCCAGCACCATTTCAACTTCAACATTTCAACATCATCAAATCACCTCTGCTTAGTCTATTACATTGACAACTAAAAGATACCAAAAACAATTGAGCCCAATCAACGTAAGCTAAATATAATGTGGTTGTCCATGCTTCTGATTTGTGTGTGTGTGTTTGCACGTTTGTGCAAGTAGAAACTTATGTTGACTCACCCTACATGTAGAGAAACGCCAATGCCATCCTCCTCTCTTTCATGTTGACGAAACAGTCTATCACTCTGTCATACAGTACACGTTTTATTTTTTTGTTGTCCTATGCTAACTGGCTAAAATACTTGCTCACTAGCCTAACTTCCATTCATGGGCAATGTTAGCTAGTTAACATTAGCATTCTACATATTGAACTTCCATCCTCTCAGACCAGGGCCACAGCAATGTATTAATTAATGGAGAATTCATGTATTATGGAGAATTAACCTCTCTGGGATATGTGGGACAGTAGCGTCCCACTTAGCCAAAAGCCAGAGAAAATACAGAGCGCCAAATTCAAATAAATTCCTATAAAAATCAAACTTTCATGAAATCACACATGTAAGATACCAAATTAAAGCTACACGTATTGTGAATCCAGTCAACATGTCAGATTTCAAAAAGGCTTTTCAGCGAAAGCAAACAATGCTATTATCTGAGGATAGCACCTCTGTAAACAAAAGAGAGAAAACATATTTCAACCCTGCAGGCACGACACAAAACGCAGAAATATAAATCACGCCTTACTTTTGACGAGCTTCTTCTGTTGGCACTCCAATATGTCCCATAAACATCACAAATGGTCCTTTTTGTTCGATTAATTCTGTCCATATATATCCAAAATGTCAATTTATTTGGCGCGTTTGATCCAGAAAAACGCTGGTTCCAACTTGCACAACGTGACTACAAAATATCTCAAAAGTTACCTGTAAACTTTGACAAAACATTTCAAACTACTTTTGTAATAAAACTTTAGGTATTTTTTAAAGTAAATAATCGATAAAATTGAAGACGGGATGATCTGTGTTCAATACAGGAAGCTTTCTGGTCATGCGCCTCTATCAAACAGTACACATGAAGTGACCCTCGTTTTGAACAGGGCTACTTGTTCATTTCACAAGGGAAAAACCTCAACCAATTTCTAAAGACTGGTGACATCCAGTGGAAGCGGTAGGAACTGCAAGCAAGTCCCTTAGAAATCTGGATTCCCAATGAAATCTCATTGAAAAGAGAGTGACCTCAAAAAAAAAATCTGAATGGTTTGTCCTCAGGGTTTCGCCTGCTACATAAGTTCTGTTATACTCACAGACATGATTCAAACAGTTTTAGAAACTTCAGAGTGTTTTCTATCCAAATATACTAGTAATATGCATATCTTATCTTCTGGAGATGAGTAGCAGGCAGTTGAATTTTGGCATGCTTTTCATCCAAAATTCCAAATGCTGCCCCCTATCCTAGAGAAGTTAAGTAATGCATTTTGGAGAATTAAGTAAAACCACAAGTCCAAATCCCTATCCCCATCCATGGCTAATTTAGGAAAGGGATAACTAGCTAGCTAGCTAGACACCAGAGGACAACACAATGAGATGCAACAATTCAAGTTGTTTCTGTCAATGATGTATGCTCTCAATGCGATATTATAGGAGTGACTTCAAAATCCACGCTGGCTTCCCTTGACACTTTTTTTGCTGCGTCAGGATCATTTAGTTGAGCTCGCTCAGTTTAGCTCAACGCTGATGGGCAAATTTGGAATACTTTTTTATCAAGGGAGTCCAAATGCTCGCCGGTTTCCCTTGCATTCCATTCAATGCTACGGGCGACAACAATGTCATACTCGTTTGGAACATACAACATCAGATAGATGGCCTACACATAGAAAGACAGAGGGACGCTGTTTCACTGGCTTAGATGCTTTCTCCGGTGAGATACATTCAGCCTCTTGCGAATTGAAGGAAAATTATGAAACACAGAGAGACAAAATATCCGTTATTTTATGTTTATGTATTTTTTTATTGGTCAACTTTTTGGTATCTATGAATACACGCCACCGATAACACAGCAGTTCTTGTGACAAACCATCAGTAGCGTAGAAAATGTGATGGAAACCCATTTTAAGTTGTGTTTTTCATTCAGAACATAGAAATTTAACCGCAAAAGTTATTTTGATGTGCACTACATCATTACGCACAGAATTTGATCCACAATAAGTCAGTTTGATGAAAACATCTCTGGTGGGAAAATGTGGATAGTGTTTATGCACACTGTGTGTGTGTGTCTGTAGATGAAAATCTGTCTCAAATTGTATGGAAACCTAAAGCTAGTGGTGTGTTTCCAACAAATGGACAAAAATCAGTGCGTGATCGTGCACACAAATTGTACTTTTTCGCGCACATTTTCATGTACCAAATAAAAATCATGCTGTTTGACACAAATTTGAATGTTTTGAACCCACACCTATATGTTATTTATTTATGCCTAATACACTGTTATTTCTTCCTGTATCTAGCCAACAAGTGAGCTGTGTAAATAATTGTCATGCCATGACAAGCAGCTCCATAGTGTAGTCCTAGGCCAACGTAAACCTTTCTTTGCTAATAGTGACATCGCTGTGTGGGATGCCTTATATTATCAAAGACTGAAAAGCAGGTTAAGGACTGAATTGACGGGCTTCCTGCCTCTGCTGAAATTGGTCTGGCTCGAGTAGCCTGGACGTAGCCTAGGTCACTCGAGAGGGAGAGTTTGACATTCATGCCTGGAAACCGAATGCTGATTGAAAGCAAGTGTGGAGTGTCTGACGTCGGGAAGATTGTCAAGGATGAAATATACAATATTATTTGTCTGTTTTGTAGTTTGAAAATGTACTGGCCCAAGCGAGCCATATGAAAGCTTGATTAACTGGCCCGGTGAGGTCGGCAGAACATGCCAGGCCAGCGGGCAGCCCTGAATGTTGAGCCCTGTTGTGCATGTGTGTGTGTAGGAGTGTGTTTGACACAATGTGTTTATTGTGTCCCTGTAGCCTGGGTCATGTGAGCGACCACTGGGAGATGACAAGAACTACAGTGCTGAGAACCTCCGCCGCATTGCCCGCAGTCTGAGTGGCACCGTCATAGGGGGCCGACCCGAACTCCTCACCCCCTCCCGCAGCTTTGTGAGTCACACATACACACACTCTCTCTCTCTCTCTCTCTCTCTCTCTCTCTCACACAGACACACACACACAGTGTGCATATGTCATACACACAAACACAGAGCCTCACACGTGAGCCTCAGTTCCTGACTGGGAAAGGCCACAGCTGTCAATCCCACTCAGTGCTGTCTGTGTTACCTTGGGTGAGCACATCATTACATCATCATGTCATGTACCATCAATGTACCTCATCATCATCATCACACCTCCCTCCCAGTGAATGTGATGGTTCCATAATGTCATAATGCCATCTGGTGTTCACATAATGCAACTGCCATGTTGTGCTGTGATAGAGCCCCTAGTGGCGTGATCTTCACTCTGCAAAATGCTCGAAGCGGATTTTGTTAATTTAGTTAATCCAATAAGCTTTTAACCTTGTGTTCAGCTTACATTCTTTGGCTGAAGAACAAAAAACAGCACTAGACATGGCACTGTTGCATTATATGAATAGATGGTGAGGTTTGTACTGCCATTGAACTCCTGACTATTGTTTTTTTGTTGTTTTCACTGAAGTGTGGGTCAGCGGTCCCTTGTCAACCTGTTTTAACTCATCTGTCTTCCTCTTATCCCCATCTCCCTCCTGCCTCACAACTGCTGGGTATTCTCACCTTGTGGTGGATCTCTCTCTCTCTCTCTCTCTCTCTCTCTCTCTCTCTCTCTCTCTCTCTCTCTCTCTCTCTCTCTCTCTCTCTCTCTCTCTCACTCTCACCCTGGACTTTTACATAATAAAAAGGAGCCCCCAGTTACCAGGATGCCAAAGCATGCGGACTCCCGAGTCCCCGCACGTCATCCTAGCACGTCCTCCCTGCACCCCCCTCCCTCCTCCACCCACCTCTCTCCACCCGAACCCCAACACCAATACCTCCACAACAACCACCACCACTACAGCCCCCCAGCACTGCCCCAGCACCCCCTTCAGCAGGCAGCACGGCCCCCCTCCGCGGGGCCCTATCTGGGACGCTCAGGTAACCATCAGCCTCCTTGACCTCCACCACCTCCAGTCATCAGACCATTAAATACAGTACCATGCTGGCCCTACCAGCCATGGGAAGTGGATCACATAACAGTCATTTTGACTGTTCTACCTCCCGTTGTCTCTGTATGTCTGGTCATACTACTGGGTTTATGTGCCATTAGCAATAATGAAGTATATTTGTTTTGTAGGGGGTAGAACAGTAGAATATGGCACAAAACTATGCGACGGGGGATAAGAACACATTAGCAGAACTTTGATTGTCCAGTGAGTTTCTCGGTGTGCCTCTTCTGTGGTCGTCCCCTTCTAACGATTTTCTGCCCCCACAGGAGATCACCAGAAGGGAAACCAGTTTCTGGCTGTGTTTGACCGGGGTGAAGCTTTCTCCCGTGAAAACTACCACAGTGTTGCACTGAGCTACGGCACGCTGCCGCGGGCACCTCCCAGGACACCTCCTTCCTGGTCCTCCTCTCTCCCCCGGCCCAGGGAAGGACCCAACCCGGGACCTGGGTACTACAGCCGCCCAGACATGGGCTATGCCACCCTCTCCCACCCCCGCCGCTCTGCCCCCCCTAGTGGCGCCATCAATGGCTACAGGCAGCCTCCTCAATCCAGCAGGACCAATGGAACCCTACCTTCCCGTCTACAACCACAACACCACCCAGTCCACCACCGGCTTTCCAGCGAGACCTCCAACCAGCCCCTCCGCCTGGACATACCCCCGGATGATGACTGGAGGACCCCCGACTACAGGATTGTACCGCTGTCCATGCCCATGCGGCATGCCCACCCCCTCCATCAGCCCACCCAGAGGCATGACCACCCCCGTATGATGGCATCGTCCCGTGGCCCCGGTAGTGCCCAGCTCTGTTCCCTGTGCCAACAGCTGCCCACCGAGCCATCCCGTCACTACTGCCAGTCCTGTGGGGTTTACATGGCCCGTTTCTGGCCTGCCAGGTGATCCAGCTCACCGTCACCTTGCAAATGGACCCAGTTTACTCCCAACACACACACACCCTCTTTCTCTCTCTGTTCCCCATTGGGCTATAGATGTCAGACTCTGCTGTTGTAGAATGCAGTTAAGGAGGCTCACAGCAATCTTGGGACACATTGTTCTAGCAGATTGTGGCCCTTTAGTTTCCCATCAATTGATGTCTATAGTATAACCCCAGCCCCCATCCCAACCCAACCCTCTTTAACTAGACAGTCCAACCACTATATCTGGTCATTAACCTGGTATATTTCTATAGAGTTTATATTTAGTCTTTATGGCTGCTCGTCATCTAAGGTTATTTAAAAATGATGTGATCCAGCATTGGAAGGTCACAGAGTCCAGGCTGGGTAGAAGTGGGGCTGTGTAGTGTCCACTGAGGTGGATGGCAAGAGGCACTCAATCAGTCAATCAAGTGTATTTATAAAGCCCTTTTTACATCAGCAGAGTGTCACAAAGTGCTGTACAGAAACCCAGCCTAATACCCCAAAGAGCAAGCAATGCAGATGTAGAAGCACGTTGTGAGAAGGAAAGAAAAACTCCCTAGAGAGGTAGGAACCTAGGAAGAACTTAAGTGGAACCAGGCTCTGAGGGGTGGCCAATCCTCTTCTGGCTGTGCCGGTGGAGATTATAAGAGTACATGGCCATTAAGGCACTGTGCTTCTGGGAGGTTAGGACACCCCATAAACACATCGGCACCCAACACAGCTGGAGTTTAGGGTTACACTGATGTTCCCAGGGGTCACAAATGAACCCATTGTTTGAGGAAGCCTGTTACAGACGGGAGAATGAAGATGGAAGTTGAGTTACATGGTGGGGATGAGGGCCAAGGCGGAGTGAGAGGTACAGTTGGAAGTTGTACACGTTTTATTGTCAGTCATGAAAACTCCTTTAACAGGTGTGAGAGTGAAATGGATGTGTCATAAGGCTGCTTTCTCACAGCAACCCATCTCTGTCTGCACAGAAAGAGACAACACCCTCTCCTCAATGGATACTGATGCTATTTACTTACTGTATTACTCTATTTATCATTTTTGCGCGCTCTGGTTAAGTAGTGTCTTGATGATCAAACTAATCTACAGGCCTAGCCTGTATATACTCTGCCATAGACCTGCTGTACTTTACATTCTCTCAACTAGCTAGCACTGTCTGGTGACTAGAGCCCTCTTGCAGAATGGGCCTGTGTGTGGGCTAAAGACCCTAGACGTTTCTCTTGAGGCTTTTCACAGCCCTGCAGCTATGCATGGTTGTTCAGCAGATCTATGACTGAGGGAGTCACCCCGGAGCTTAGTGTACAATATATTAAGTATATATGAGATTTAGTGCAGTGAATTTACTTAACTGCGTTTAACACACGTTTAGTGCACTTCAGAAGTGTTAAGATAATTGTATCGGTTACTGTTTTAATTCCATTGCCATTTCTCCCGTTGTTACGGGAGACTCAATGTTAGCCTATTTTTGTACTTGTGTAAGTTCGATGGGGATCCTGAGTGCTAAGGAGGTACAGTGCAGAGGTTTACGCTCTTAGAGAAAACGTAATGACAGTGTACACATCTATATTTTAGGATATTTTACAGAGAACAAAATAGGAACTGATTCTAAAACGGTCAATTCAATGGCTTTTAACAAATCTCCCGAGTTGAATCTTGATGCTAGAGCCATTTTTCTTGATCTTTTATTTTTGTGATGCACGATGGCTGGAGATGGTGAGTTTAATGTTCCTAATTCAAATCTCAACCCAGACATTACTAAGATGCTGATTTATAACTCTGGAATACAACAAAAGCCAACTTTGCCTCGTTTTTTGAGGCAGATTTTTAGATCTGATGATGTAAACTTGCGGATCATTAGAGTCCCAATTAGAGTGAAGTTGCTTTTTTTGAATTGTGAGGAAAAGAAAGCTACAGCCTTAGAAAATACACTTAGGTTATCTACAATCTGAAATGAAGGAAATCACTCAATTATGTTTTGTGGCTCTCTACGATATTGCTGATTTGTTTTGGAATATTTTTACACTTATTTTTCTACACTGTAGATATGACTGAGGGAATATGAACAGAATGGAGCTTATGGACGAAAGGTTTTGAGTGTCTTAAGATAAATAAAAAAAACAGCTAAAATCATATAGTTAATGCAGAATTTAGGATGCACAACTGCTGTGCAATCCATCAGGTGTGAGTGGTGTTGTTCTTCTTTAGGGCAAACAAGTCTCTGAAACTGAAATGTTAAACACTTAACCAAAGAGTGCCACTTTAGTGAGACTCATTTTAATGAAAAGGAATGAATCCTTCATTTGTGTACATTAAGCAACACTTCCCCCTTGTGGATTGTCAGTGGAACAGAAGGTAACTGATGTGTCCATTTTATTTTTTTAACATGCTAATCAACAGAGACTGCAAAAGCCGAACAGTGTAACTGTGTGTACAGATAATGATAGCCTTCGACCTTACATTTTAAGACGATGGGTTTTCTTAGTAGTATAAAGGAAGGGTTGACAGATTTCCATTTTTGGACTTTGTTTGTAAATGCTGTGCTAGCAGATGGAACTTGTATTTTTGCAATAAAGTTGTTATAAATTGCTCCAAACAGGAGCACAGTATGAAGATCGTCTGTTTATTTGTGACTTTGCTATGCTGCTCTAATCCCTTGCACTAAACATTTTAATTTAAGGCAGTTGTACGTTACAACTAAACCCAAGAGTTCTTCCCAGACACTCACTGACCATAAGTCAGTGTTCAAATGATTTTCAGCTTCTGCTTGTGGCCAGTAAGGGTGATAAGGAATGTACAACAACATCCTGCTTCCTCCCTTTGTAAAAACCCACTAAAGCACCCCCAATTTGAGAATTTTGGAAAAGGTCAATAGGAGGAAAAAGTAACTGAGCGCTAGCTGACTGGTACCTCGGATAACAGTCCGTGTGTGAATGGCAGTTTTTGCATGACTGCAACATTTGGCTCGGAGAGTTTTGGCAGTTCCTTGTCCTCACACCTCTGCTCTCCTCCTTCCTCCAGGTCCATCGGCAGCATTGTCTTGAGCACATCTGATGCACTAAAGCTCCTGCCGTAGTCCTCATAATACCGTAGTCCTACCATAGTCCTTATAATACCGTAGTTCTACCGTAGTCCTCATAATACCGTAGTCCTACCATAGTCCTCATAATACCGTAGTCCTACCATAGTCCTCATAATACCGTAGTCCTACCATAGTCCTCAAGCTTGTGGCTAGACATCTAGAAACGTGTTTAGATACTCGAGGAGGACCTCCCTCATTAAGATTTTGCTCCACCTTGCTCTCGTGTAGAAGTGTGCCTGAGCTACTTTATGGCGGAAAAACTCCACGTGTCCTTGAATAACTCATTTAGGGTCAGCTGGATGATAGAGAGGGTTGGTTCTCAGGCTGAACTGTAATCTTCTTGAAGGGGGCCATTTCTCTCCTGAAATGCCAGGGTCACCTGGTAAATACTGGTTGGTCCACATTGGCGTTTGGGAGCCATTGCAGATTGCACTCTGGGCCCTTCTTCTCTTGCTCGACTCCATGCTGACCCTGTCCTTTTACCTTGTCTATACGGGTAACACTATTTCCTTGAAATCAGTTCTTTATACCTATTTAAGAGAAGTTCTCCTCCACAGCTAATCAGCCATTGTCTACGTTGAGGCAAGGTGGAGGATGAAGCAGGGTGTTAGACGAAAGAAAGACCCTCAATCATAAAGTTTATTTTCATTGTAAATAATAACCCTATAAATGCAAGTTCACATGTAAAATAAAGAAGGTTAAAGAGAGGTCATCTGTAGTAGCCCAGTGTCACAGCTGATTTCCTCCTCTTCGTCTGAAGAGGATGTGTAGCAGGGATCGGACCAAAATGCAGCGTGGTAAGTGTCCATAGTTGTTTTTAATGAATAAACCAAAACTCTACAAAACAATAAACGGACCTTGAATAACCGAAACAGTACCGTGTGGTGAAACAGACACGGAAACAATCACCCACAAAGTACCCACAGAATATGGCTGCCTAAATATGGTTCCCAATCAGAGACAACGATAGACAGCTGCTTCTAACTGAGAACCAATCTAGGCAACCATAGGCATACAATATACCTAGAAAGGAAACGGCCCCATAAATACAAGAAACCCTAGAGAAGACAAAAAACACATACATCACCCATGTGACACCCTGACCTAACCAAAATAACATGGAAAACAAAGAATACTAAGGTCAGGGTGTGACACCCAGTCAAAAACAGTCGTCAAATCAGGATTGGTACCTCCATTGGTACATCCATCTTCACAGCTCTGTCTATGAATTTGAGAGGGGTTTTATTTCTCCAGAACCATCTCTTCGCTGGTGGAGTGGGGTGACCACTTTGTTGCTTTTCCAAATGCCGAATCGCCCCTTTCATCTCTCCCATTTTGCTTTTGAAGATGTGTAAAAGCAGGTTACTCTAGGGATACAGTATGTTCCCCTCTCCCAGTGAGGCTTATTGGCCAATAGAGCTGTGCACCAACAGTTCTGGGGCAAGTGGGTCAGGATACAGTCAGCCTCCCTCGTGGTGTTTATGTCAGATGCCAGTCATGCTGAAGCCCTGAGTCCACTGGGGTGGAGGGGGTCCCATTGAGAAGGAGGATCAGTACCACCTGATGATGCTATTATTAGTGCATGATGATGTTGCTGTTATTAGTGCATGATGATAATACTCTTGTTAGTGGATGATGATGTTGTAATTAGTGCATGATGATGATGATGCTGTTATCAGTGCATGATGATGATGCTGTTATTAATGCATGATGATGATGATGATGTTATTAGTGCATGATGATGATGATGCTGTTATTAGTGCATGATGATGATGCTGCTGCTGTTATTAGTGCATGATGATGCTGTTTTAGTACATGATGATGATTATGATGTTATTAGTGCATGATGATGATGCTGTTATTAGTGCATGATGATGATGATGATGATGCTGTTATCAGTGCATGATGATGATGCTGTTATTAGTGCATGATGATGATGTTGTTATTACTGCATGATGATGATGATGTTGTTATTAGTGCATGATGATGATGATGCTGTTATCAGTGCATGATGATGATGATGTTGTTATTATTATTATTATTATTATTATTAGTCACCCCCAAAACCAATTCTTTCTTTGGCCGCCTCTCCTTCCAGTTCTCTGCTGCCAATGACTGGAACGAACTACAAAAATCTCTGAAACTGGAAACACTTATCTCCCTCACTAGCTTTAAGCACCAACTGTCAGAGCAGCTCACAGATTACTGCACCTGTACATAGCCCACCTATAATTTAGCCCAAACAACTACCTCTTTCCCAACTGTATTTAATTTTAATTTATTTATTTATTTTGCGCCTTTGCACCCCATTATTATTATTATTATTTTTTTTTTTTTTTTTTTTTTTTTTAAATTTATTTCTACTTTGCACATTCTTCCATTGCAAAACTACCATTCCAGTATTTTACTTGCTATATTGTATTTACTTTGCCATCATGGCCTTTTTTGCCTTTACCTCCCTTCTCACCTCATTTGCTCACATTGTATATAGACTTGTTTATACTGCATTATTGACTGTATGTTTGTTTTTACTCCATGTGTAACTCTGTGTCGTTTTATCTGTCGAACTGCTTTGCTTTATCTTGGCCAGGTCGCAATTGTAAATGAGAACTTGTTCTCAACTTGCCTACCTGGTTAAATAAATAATAAATAAATTAGTGTATGATGATGATGCTGCTGTTATTAGTACTTGATGATGATGCTGTTATTAGTGCATGCTGATGATGATGCTGTTATTAGTGCATGATGATGATGATGTTATTAGTGCATGCTGATGATGATGCTGTTATTAGTGCATGATGATGATGATGATGCTGCTGCTGTTATTAGTGCATGATGATGATGCTGTTATTAGTGCATGCTGATGATGATCTTGTTATTAGTGCATGATTATGATGATGATGATGTTATTAGTGCATGATGACATGCACATATTCTAAGTCAGAACCGTCCAGTGATGAGAGTTGGGTGGGCGGGTGCGGGCAGCGATCGGTTGAAGAGCATGCGTTTAATTTCACTAGCGTTTAAGATCATTTGGGGGCCACAGAAGGAGTGTTGTATGGCATTGAAGCTTGTTTGGAGGTTTGTTAACACAGTGTCCAAAGAAGGGCCAGATGTATACAGAATGGTGTCGTCTGCGTAGAGGTGGATCAAGGAATCACCCGCAGCAAGAGCGACATCATTGATATATACAGAGAAAAGAGTGATAATGATGATGATGCTGTTATTAGTGCATGATGATGATGATGGTGCTGTTATTAGTGCATAATGATGATTATGCTGTTATTTGTGCATGATGATGATGATGATGATGCTGTTATTATTAACAATAGAAAAATCTATATTCAGTGTTTGCAAATGGAGTAAGGAGGTAAGGCAATAAATACGCCAAAGTAGCAAAGTAATTAGAATTTAGCAAATGAACACTGGAGTGATAGATGTGCAGATGATGATGTGCAAGTAGAAATACTGGTGTGCAAAAAGAGCAAAAAAGTAAATAAAAACAATATGGGGATGAGGTAGTAGTTGGATGGGCAGCAATCAGTGAGCTGCTCAGATAGCTGATGCTTAAAGTTAGTCAGGGAGATATAAGTCTCCAACTTCAGTGATTTTTGCAATTTGTTCCGGTCACTGGCAGCAGAGAACTGTAAGGAAAGGTGGCCAAACGAGGTGTTTGCTTTGGGGATGACCAGTGAGATATACCTGCTGGAGCGCGTGCTACGGGTGGGTGTTGTTATG
Source organism: Oncorhynchus kisutch (assembly GCF_002021735.2). NCBI lineage: Eukaryota > Metazoa > Chordata > Actinopteri > Salmoniformes > Salmonidae > Oncorhynchus > Oncorhynchus kisutch. The sequence goes on from NC_034184.2 coordinate 41,664,241, forward strand.
GTGACCAGTGAGCTGAGATAAGGCGGAGCTTTACCTAGCAAAGACTTATAGATGACCTGGAGCCAGTGGGCCTGGCGATGAATATGTAGCGAGGGCCAACTGATGAGAGCATACTGGTCGCAGTGGTGGGTGGTATATGGGGCTTTGGTGACAAAACGGATGGCACTGTGATAGACTGCATCCTTTTTGCTGAGTCGAGGGTTGGAGGCTGCTGCTGTTATTAATGCATGATGATGATGATGCTGTTATTAGTGCATGATGATGATGCTGTTATTAGTGCATGATGATGATGCTTTTATTTGTGCATGATGATGATGATTCTGTTATTAGTGCATGATGATGCTGTTATTAATGCATGATTATGATCCTGTCATTAGTGATGTACAGCACTTATTATTTGATGTGGTATGACATGTGCTGACAATAATTGTGGCTACACCTCTTTCTAACCTCACCCTATTACACCACTGTTACATCACAGAATGAAATATCTTATGGTAAGCACATCCTGCCTGTGGCCCCAGGGACTGTAAGCCTGCACACTCCTCTTCAAAGGTAAATATAACTAATCCCATGGTAATCAGCAGTTGTTCAGTGGCTTTAATTAAAAATGTGTAGTCATGTTTGGTCTTCTTTTTTTTAATACTGAACAAAAATGTAAACGCAACATGCAACATTTTCAAAGATTTTACTGAGTTACAGTCCATATAGGGAAATCAGTCGACATAAATAAATAAATTAGGCTTTAATCTACGGATTTCATATGACTAGGCAGGGGTGCAATAAGGCCCACCGACATAGCAGCCAGGCGCACCCACTGGAGAGCCAGGCGCCAGGCTGGCGTGGTAACATGTGGTCTGCAGTTGTGAGGCTGGTTGGGCGTACTGCCAAATTCTCTAAAACGACGTTGGAGGCAGTTTATGGTAGAGAAATGAACATTCAATGCTCTGGCAACAGCTCTGGTGGACAATCCTGCAGTCAGCATGCCAATTGCATGCTCCCTCAAAACTTGAGACATTTGTGGCATTGTGTTGTGTGACAAAACTGCACATTTTAAGGAGGCCTTTTATTGTCCCCAGCACAAGGTGCACCTTTGTGATGATCATGCTGTTTAATCAGCTTCTTGATATGCCACACCTGTCAGGTGGATGGAATATCTTGGCAAAGAAAAATTGCTCACTAACAGGGATGTAAACAAAATTGTGCACAAAATTTGAGAGAAACTAGATGGGATGTTTTCTGGGACATTTCCGGGATTTTTTTTCTTCAGCAAATACAAATATATATATATATATATATATAGTTTAAATGTATTTGGCTAAGGTGTATTTAAACTTCCGACTTCAACTGTATATATATATTCAAATATATATAGTTGAATATATATATATATATATATATATATATATATATAGAGAGTCAAAGTTGGAAGTTTACATACACCTTAGCCAAATACATTTAAGCTCAGTTTTTCACAATTCCTGACATTTAATCCTAGTAAAAAATTCCCTGTTTTAGGTCAGTTAGGATCACCACTTTATTTTAAGAATGTGAAATGTCAGAATAATAGTAGAGAGAGTAATTTATTTCAGCTTTTATTTCTTTCATCACATTCCCAGTGGGTCAGAAGTTTACTCAATTAGTATTTGGTAGCATTGCCTTTAAATTGTTTAACTTGGTCAAACGTTTCGTGTAGCCTTTCACAAGCTTCCCACAATAAGTTGGGTGAATTTTGGCCTATTCCTCCTGACAGAGCTGGTGAACAGTCAGGTGGATAAGCCTCCATGCTCACAAACGCTTGTTCATGTTCTGCCCATGTCAAGCCCTGACCATAGTCAGCTGTTAATTCTCTATGTTGGTTGGGGCTTGATAGTGACTTGGGTGGGTCATCTAGGTGAATTGTATTTCTATGGTGGCCTGATCTGGTTCCCAATCAGAGGCAGCTGTTTATCTGATCATATTTAGGTAGCCATTTCCCCATTGTGATATTGGGATCTTGTCTATTGATAGTTGCATGTCAGCACTATTATTTAGCTTCACGGTTCTTTTGGTATTTTGTTGTTTTTGTTCGGTGTTCATTTAATAAAGGAAAATGTACGCCTACCATGCTGCACCTTGGTCTCCTTCTAACAACGGACGTGACAGCCCACACGTTTTCTATAGGAATGAGGTCAGGGCTTTGTGATGGCCACTCCAATACCTTGACTTTGTTGTCCTTAAGCCATTTTGCCACAATTTTGGAAGTATGCTTGGGGTCATTGTCCATTTGGAAGACCCATTTGCGACCAAGCTTTAACTTCCTGACTGATGTCTTCAGATGATGCTTCAATATATACACATTATATTCCTCCCTCATGATGCCATCTATTTTGTGAAGTGCACCAGTCCCTCCTGCAGCAAAGCACCCTCACAACATGATGCTGCCACCCCCGTACTTCACGGTTGGGATGGTGTCCTTCGGCTTGCAAACATCCATCCCCCTTTTTCCTCCAAACATAACGATGGTCAAACAGTTATATTTTTGTTTCATCAGACCATGGGACATTTCTCCAAAAAGTACTATCTTTGTCCCCATGTGCAGTTGCAAACCGTAGTCTGGCTTTTTTATGGCGGGTTTGGAGCAGTGGCTTCTTCCTTGCTGAGCGGCCTTTCAGGTTATGTCGATATAGGACTCGTTTTACTGTGGATATAGATACTTTTGTACCTGTTTCCTCCAGCATCTTCACAAGGTCCTTTGCTGTTGTCCTGGGATTGATTTGCACTATTTGCACCAAAGTACATTCATCTCTAGGAGACAAAACACGTCTCCTTCCTAAGCGATATGACGGCTGCATGATCCCATGGTGTTTATGCTTGCGTACTATTGTTTGTACAGATGAACATGGTACCTTCAGGCGTTTGGAAATGGCTCCCAAGGATGAACCAGACTTGTGGAGGTCCACTATTTTTTTATGAGGTCCTGGCTGATTTCTTTTGATTTTCCCATGATGTCAAGCAAAGAGGCAGTGAGTTTGAAGGTAGGCCTTGAAATACATCCACAGGTACACCTCCAATTGACTCAAATGATGTCAATTAGCCTATAAGAATCATCTAAAGCCAGAACATTTCAGGAACTTTGAAAGTTTCTTCAAGTGCAGTTGCAAAAACCATTAAGCGCTATGATGAAACTGGCTCTCATGAGGCCCACCACAGGAAAGGAAGACCCAGAGTTACCTCTGCTGCAGAGGATAAGTTAATTAGAGTTACAAGCCTCAGAAATTGCAGCCCAAATAAATGCTTCACAGAGATCAAGTAACAGACACATCTCAACATCAACAGTTCAGAGGAGACTGCGTGAATCAGGCGTTCATGATCAAATTCCTGCAAAGAAACCACTTCTAATGGACACTAATAATAAGAAGAGACTTGCTTGGGCCAAGAAACACAAGCAATGGACATTGTCCTTTGGTCTGATGAATCCAAATGTAAGATTTTTGGTTCCAATCGCCGTATCTTTGTGAGACGCAGAGTAGGTGAACGGAGGATTTCTTCATGAGTGGTTCCCACCGTGAAGCATGGAGGAGGAGGTGTGATGGTGTGGGGTGCTTTGCTGGTGACACTGTCAGTGATTTATTTGGAATTTAAGGCACACTTAACCAGCATGACTATCACAGCATTATGCAGTGATGCGCAATCCCATCTGGTTTGCGTAAAAGTGCTTTAGTTTTTGGGATACCCCTACCCAAGGTATAACAAAGCATAGCCATGTCTGTAAGGTGGTTGATTGAGACATGTAAAAAAATATATATCTCTAGCTTAAACACATTTTGGGGGGAATTTGGTGTTTTATTACTTTGATTTGACACATCAATAGACTGTTAATTAACTCAAGTAGTTCAGAATAATGCATGACTGGATGGGGGGGTGGGCCATACGCTCATGTAATCCAAAATTGCAAGCTCTGATATTGCTAAAATATGGAATACAAGTAGTCAATTGTTTGTCTTGCATATCAAAATCAACAGAATTAGGATATCTTAAAACTTAAATTGTAACAATAAAATAATAACAAAACTTATGAGTAATAGAATGGTCTTACCAGGCTTAATACATATCAATCAAACAAGGTGTATTAAAAATAAACACTTACAAAATATTGAGTAATAGAATGGTAGTCTTACCAGGCTTAATACATATCAATCAAACAAGGTGTATTAAAAATAAACACTTACAAAATATTGAGTAATAGAATGGTAGTCTTACCAGGCTTAATACATATCAATCAAACAAGGTGTATTAAAAATAAACACTTACAAAATATTGAGTAATAGAATGGTAGTCTTACCAGGCTTAATACATATCAATCAAACAAGGTGTATTAAAAATAAACACTTACAAAATATTGAGTAATAGAATGGTAGTCTTACCAGGCTTAATACATATCAATCAAACAAGGTGTATTAAAAATAAACACTTACAAACAAGTAGAAGAACATGTTTCAGTTTAATACAATACTCAAAAAAACAAGAATAAGATTTAGCAATAATGGCTGTTGATGACAAAAAGGCTTTTGACTGTCTTGAATGGCATTTTCTAATCATCCCATAAATCTCACAGGTAGAATAAACCTCTTTAAAATGGCATGGATGCTAACATTTTTTTAATTTATCTTCGGTAATACCAATTACCCCACCGAAGATATTCTTTGTATGGGAAAATAGAATGTATATAATACAAAGGAACGTTTTACATCTTCCTTGGTCTGAGGGTGGTTTTAACCTTCCAGACTTGGAATTGTATCACCTTGCTACCCAGGGCTTTTACTTGTGGAATATAGTTAAATGCATTAAAGAGGAGCAATGGGTACATACTGAAGATGCGCATGCTCATCCCTAGAATATTTTTACATGTCTATTTTCAAAGGATAAAGCTAAGAATATAAACAACTTCAGAGAACACTATAACAATACGAATGAAAATGAAACATTCTACGAGAACAAAAATGATTTCCTAAAAATACAACGTTATGGAACAATCGTTGTATAACATTTCAGAATTCATCGATAAATTGGTCCACATGGAAAATTAAAGGCATGTCAGTTGTGGAATAGTACCCAATTGTCATATTTCAGTAAAAATAAACATACCATAATAGAAAATGGTATGTAAAAGTGAAAGTCAGCCAGAAAAATACTACTTGAGTAAAAGTCTAAAAGTATTTGGTTTTAAATATACTTAATTAAGTATCAAAGTAAAAGTAATTGCTAAAATATACTTAAGTATCAACATCGAGAGCATCCTGACCGGTTGCATCACAGCCCGGTACAGCAATTGCTCGGCCTCCGACCGCAAGGCACTTCAGAGGGTTGTGTGTATGGCCCAGGACATCACTGGGTCGAAGCTACCTGCCATCCAGGACCTCTTCACCAGGCGGTGTCAGAGGAAGGCCCTAAAAATGGTCAAAGTCCCCAGCCACCCCAGTCATAGACTGTTCTCTCTACTACCGCATGGCAAGCGGTACCGGAGTGCCAAGTCTAGGACAAAAAGGCTTCAACAGTTTTTACCCCCAAGCCATAAGAATCCTGAATAGGTAACCAAATGGTTACCCGGACTATTTGCATTGTGTGTCCCCCCCAACCCCTCTTTTATGCTGCTGCTACTCTGTTTATCATATATGCATAATCACTTTAAATATACATTCATGTACATACTACCTCAATTGGCCCAACCAACCAGTGCTCCCGCACATTGGTTAACCGGGCTATCTGCATTGTGTCCCACCACCCACCAACCCCTCTTTCTACGCTACTGCTACTCTCTGTTCAGCATATATGCATAGTCACTTTAACCATACCTACATGTACATACTACCTCAATCAGCCTGACTATCCGGTGTCTGTATATAGCCTTGCTACTGTTTACTGTGTTATTTCTTTACTTACCTACACACACACACACACACACACACACACACACACACACCTTTTTTTCGCACAATTGGTTAGAGCCTGTAAGTAAGCATTTCACTGTAAGGTCTACACCTGTTGTATTCGGCGCACGTGACAAACTTTGATTTGATCGTCCCACTACGACTTGGGAAACCTTGCAGTTTACTAGGCTACAGATTAAATAAATTGTGATCAACTTCACGGTGGTGAAAGTGCACAGTATGAGCTTGATGCTCCTTTCCAATATCTTTTTTGTTATTTTTTAAACCCTTTTTTATCCCCAATTTCGTGATATCCAATTGTTAGGTCTTGTCCAATCAATGCAACTCCCCTACGGACTCGGGAGAGGCGACGGTCGAGAGCCATCCGTCCTCTGAAACACAACACTGCCAAGCCACACTGCTTCTTGACACACTGCTCACTTAACCCAGCCGCACACAGCTGCACCAATTTGTTGGAGGAAACACCGACCAGCTGGCGACCAAAGTCAGCTTGAAGGCGCCCAGCCTGCCACAAGGAGTCGCTAGAGCACAATGGGACAAGGAAATCCCTGCCGGCCAAACCCTGCCCTAATCCAGGCGACGCTGGGCCAATTGTGCTCCGCCTCATGGATCTCCCAGTCACGGCCGGCTGTGACACAGCCTGGGATCCAACCCAGGTCTGTAGTGACACTCGGGAGGTCCCAATAAATGTTAAGGGTCTTATTCTGGTGACATGGCGACCGACTGATGCGTGACAAATAAAAGTATTCTCACTCTTAACTATTTTAATTATCTTCATGTAAACTAACCTACCCGCAGAGCCTATCCACAATGTATCTGCCCCCCCCCCTCCTAAACTAAGTACAGCAGGGGTCGGCAATAGGTTTGGCCTTGGGCAACAACAAAAAATCTCACCTGAAAGTCGGAGGAACAGGACATAATAGCAGTCCAATTCATAGGCCTACACTACAAATTAAACACAATTTACCACATCTGGTTAGTAGGCTATACAATCAGTTCAATGTCAATATAGCCTAATATGATTACATTAATGATTTTATCAATGTCTCTATTAAATTCATTTTATATTTCTGTGTGCTTTGATTGGGGAAATAAATTTTGCAATCAAAATAAATAGTTGGGCTGAAAAAGGAGGATAATGAAAATAGAAGTGTCAGGGAAGAATATATAGAGATAGGCATTCTTACCATATGTCTTCAATGTCAAACCACTGTTTTAATTATTTGCAATCTGAGACATCCTTATCTAAGCATGGCACTTTCAAAAGTGACCTTTCCACCCAGACAGATGCTCTACCTATGCAGAAAAATGTAAGCTTCAACTGCTGGCTACTCATGTCATGCGGAGTGGAACAGGTGAACCGAAGAGCAGATGCAGACGATGAGACTGGGATGAGGTAGCCAAGGTATTTATTGAAACACAGGTGGAGGATGGGGTGCAGGCCAGCTTGGGTGGGCTACAGGAAGCCCGGTGCTGAGGTTGAGGCTGGAGCGAGGGGAGTTGGGACTGGGTAAGCAGCTCTGGAGAGGAATCCAAGAACGCAGTGGGTCCAGGACAGACGAAACGTGGAACTGGAGACAGGGGACAAAGTCAGAGCGAGCAGAACTGTACCGGAGAGGAAAACAGTGTCAGGCAAGGGAAAACAGGCATAACATGAAACCAGGATCTAAGCCAGAACAAACTGTTAAAAAATGCAGACTGACTGAGCAGAGGTTACGATCTGGCAGTGTGGAAGTGGCAGGGCTGAGTATTTGTAGAGGTTTTGATTATGGAATAGGTTGCAGCTGGTGGGGATCTGCTCTGCCTCCAGCACACCGGTCTCCACCCACAGAGAGGAAGAGGGAGAGAGTACTGGGGGAGTGGCAGGATGAGAAGTAGAGGACAAGGCAGGAGCAGATGTAACAACTCGTCCATTGCATAACCCAAAAACAGAAGTGCTTCCCTAAAAGCTGCTTGGATTTAAACAAACATCTATTTTCAGACAGTGAAAAGCTCAATAGGGACAGAATAGCATTGGTTTGTCTCCTTGAATATTATAGGCCGCAGCTCAGCTTCAGAATGTCATAGGGAGGTATCAATATATCCACATATGCAACGGAGTCATGTCTTTCGCGGGCATTTTAAAGCTTGTTTCTACCATAAGGTATCACAGAGTTAAGCATTGTTATACGACCTGGATATATAATCTGGATACTTTATGTATTTATTTCTAAATATAAAGCAAACAATAGACATCCTTTTTGCCCTTTTCTTTAACAAAGGGCATGGCATACCCTCACTCGATTTGAGCCCAAACACCCAAACACACCAAGCCCTTCCCAGACACAGAGGTATTTAAAAAGAAGCGCATGTGACAGTATTGGAGGATTTGGCTATACCGACATCTATGGATAGCATAATTGTGTTTGTCAAACAGGTAGTCCTACCACTTTTTTGAACAAGATGAAATAGGCTCCAATTATATATGTAATTCTATGAGTAGGCCAATAAAAAAAATGCTGGTGCATGTATAAGGTCCCTTACCGGGCAAAAAGGAATTTTACTTTAACCCCTGCATCGGAGAGCTACAATGTCGCAATCACTATGCAGCCAACAGCCTATAGTAGAAAACAGAGTTTCTTACTAATAATATGCCACCTGTTATCACACACGGCACGACCCCACAATTGTTACAATTAGAATAAAAATACACGTTTATTTAACATATAATTTAATATTCCCGTAGAACTGTAAAAAGAGTGAGATCATTTGAGCTTTGGAAACAACTGCTTTCATAAATGCATGGCGGGCCTTGTTTTGCTGGAGCAGTGTAAAATAGGCTTTCTGTCAATGACTCAGTCTTAACAAATTTTGTTAATTTACATATCGAATTTGATGGTCCATCAGTTACAGCATTTCTTCATTTCGTTGCCTGCCTAGAGTGGCCTCTTTCCTCTGCTTTGGCGCTGCATTGCAGTCAGCGATGTTCTCTCGGTAGCTGTCCATGGTCGTGAAATCAAATCAAAGATACCCCGCATTTCCACAAACTTGAGAAAGTTCCCATTCTTTGGCTCATTCAGCCTGTCGGTAGTCCCACAATGTGCTGGGTGGCCATTACGTGTATCAGGACCACGAGTCTCTGCATCACCTGTTGCCAATGGAGAGTCTCTCCTCCAACAGCCCGTTGGGCTTTGGCATCGATAGTTTGCTTGGACACCAGGCGGATCTCCAGCTCCTTCCACCTCTGGAAACTATCTAGGCGGTCATGCGACTTCTCATGCGAGCTGAAGATTCCAGTCCCTGGTTCCATCCTTGACAAGTGCAGATTTGCACTCGTGTGAAAAAAGTTTGCAGCAAAAGCAGAAAGCTGCATCTCCCCGTTCGCCATCCTCCTATTGTCCGAGTGCCAAATAGTAAGGTCTCCGCCGGCATTGTTTGAGGGTGTGGCTAGACTGGTGCTACAACCTGTTCTTGTCCACCCAGAGAGATGTCATCATCGGTGGAAGTGGATGGCTCGGACTCCTCCGGTTCGTCCTCTTCTCTGCTAGAACCAGTGAACGGGTGCTCGTCTGTCTCTGTGAATTTATGGCCTGTCCTTGGAGGCTTGTTGTTCACCTGATGGATGGACATTGCAGCATACTGATAAATTTTACTAGCTTTTACTAACTTTACTTTTGTTGGACCTCCAATATGTCCTATATATATCACAATTGGTCCTTTTGTTTGATTAATTCCGTCCACACATATCCAAATGTCCATTTATTTGACACGTTTGATCCAGAAATAAACAGCTTCCAAAAAATGCAACGTCACTACAAAATATTTCTAAAGTTGCCTATAAACTTTGCCAAAATATTTCAAACTACTTTTGTAATACAACTTTAGGCATTTTTAAATGTTAATAATCGATCAAATTATAGACGGGTCTATCTGTGTTCAATACAGGAAGATAACAAACCCTGCTACTTTTCACGTCTTGTGCAACTCTCAACAGTGTTACCCAGTTCCTAGATGGCCTACTTCATTGCACAAATTAATAACCTCAACCAAATTCCAAAGACTGGTGACATCCAGTGGAAGTGGTAGGAACTGAAAACAGGTTCCTAAGAAATATAATTTGCCAATTGGAACTCAGTGAACAGACCAAAAAAATCTGAACGGTTAGTCCTCGGGGTTTTGCCTGCTACATAAGTTCTGTTATACTCACAGACATGATTCAAACAGTTTTAGAAACAACTTCAGAGTGTTTTCTATCCAAATCTACTAATAATATGCATATCTTATATTCCTGGCATGAGTAGCAGAAAGTTGAAATTGGGCACGCTATTTATCCAAAAGTGAAAATGCTGCCCCCTATACCTTAAGAAGTTAAGTGAAAACTTCTCAACAAAAGAATAAACAAGCAACGAAACGTGACTTACCTGGTGCAATAAGCACAAACACAAACAATATCCCACAAATGCAGGTGGGAACAGGGACACCTTAAGTATGATCCCCAATTAGAGACAACGATAATCAGCTGCCTCTAATTGGGAACCACACTCAAACCCAAACATAGAAATATATTGACTAGATCCCCCCCTAGTCACACCCTGACCTAACACACCATAGAGAACCCAGAGGGCTCTCTATGGTCAGGGCGTGACACTGTGCCAGTTCGTCCTGTTTGTTCAAGTGAATCAGAGTTTTCTCTCAGCTCCTGCTTTTCCCCAGTCTCTTTCTTGCCCTCCTGGTTTTGACCCTTGCCTGTCCTGACTCTGAACCTGCCATCTTGTGCCTTTGCTACTACTCTGGATTATCCACCCCCTGCCTGCCCCGACCTGTTGTTTACCTGCTCCTGTTGCAATAAACACTGTTACTTCAACAGTCTGTACTTGGGTCTTAACTTAAACCTGATAGAACTAGCTGTTGCAGTGTGACAGGTACAGTTGTTGACACGGGATGTGTGTTTGAGTGCCTCTGGCCACTTTCCTGGTCTGCAGCTATCAGAGGATCAGGCCAGGTAAGGACCAGTTTTCTCCCCAGGCAGCGAAAAGAGACTGCAGGTGTGAATACTCTCTGTACTCTGCTGTTCATGCTCCCAGGTGATTTTATTGATACGTGTTGGCCCTTAGGTCTTCGGCATGGCAAGCAGTAGCGGAGTGCCAAGTCTAGGACAAAAAGGCTTCTCAACAGTTTTTACCCACAAGCCATAAGACTCCTGAACAGGTAACCAAATGGTTACCCAGACTATTTGCATTGTGTGCCTCCCCCCAACCCCTCTTTTATGCTGCTGCTACTCTCTGTTTATCATATATGCATAGTCACTTTAACTATACATTCATGTACATTCTACCACAATTGACCCGACCAACCGGTAACCCTTCTTTTTAGCTACTGCTACGCTCTGTTCATCATATATGCATAGTCACTTTAACCATATCTACATGTACATAATACCTCAATAAGCCTGACTAACCGGTGTCTGTATATAGCCTTGCTACTGTTATTTTCAAATGCCTTTTTACTGTTTTATTTCTTTACTTACCTACACACACACACACATACCTTATTTTCGCACTATTGGTTAGAGCCTGTAAGTAAGCATTTCACTGTAAGGTTGTTGTATTCAGCGCACGTGACAAATAAACTTTGATTTGATTCGTCAGGCAGTGAAGGCAAAAGGGTCAAAATGTATCAATAAAATCACCTAGGAGCATGAACAGCAGTGTGCTGCATTTTTATTTTTCAGGAGTTCGACAGATGTGAATATGTTCTTCAGCTTTTGTACATGCACTCTCCAATGTGTAGCCTATTAACTCTCCCAACTGGTCTGGCACACCGATCACTAGCTTTAAAAGCAGCTTTCAACATAATGACTAATGTTAGTGCAGAGTGCTCTATTGCCCTACATTATGAGAACGCGTGCCATCATTACAGTACAGGGGTGGAGAGTGGCAACTCAGAGCGAGCACATGGATAAAAGAGAGAGCATGTGCGGCTTTCTCACTTACGTAAATATATCCATGTACAAAAATGTGCTATTAGGGTTGCGTGACTCGCGCGCAACCGCGTATGCCGCTCCATCCTCTTCTGCGATTGTCAAACTGTTTTATACCACTGTGTCTCAACGACTACCAATATCAAGACCATAACCAACTTAAACTGTTAGTCAACATTCACATCCGGAATTGATAACTTCCCAAAACAGATTCCCACTGTGGAGCCAACGAGAAGTTCTAATTTCCTGAGTGTATTTGCCTATTGCTGGAACACGGACCGGACAGCTGTCGGATTGTGTCAGTACTCCGGGCTATTTTCTATTTTCACACCTACAACCCATGTCCAGTGGCCGGTCCGTCCTGGAGGGCACAGGAGGAGCTATGAACGGCACCCTGCGCTCGGTTCGGAAGGGCATCTCATGTCGGTTCCAGGACCCAAACTGCACGCGCAACGTGGAGACGCTTTCCTCCTGGAATGACACCGTGGTCAATGAGTACCGGCTGGTGGATCTGCCTTCTGTCACCTCTGTAAGTGTTTCACCTGTGTATTCTGTCCCGGGGAAATGGAATAAATATTCGAAGTAGCCTGATCATTCATGCAGGACATAGGTTTGAGTAGAGTGGTTTGCTTTGAGTATGGTTGTAAGAATTTGCTATGATTGTACATGTTCCTCATGTCAAATCATTTATTTAAATGACTGATGCAGCTATAATTTATGAATGTTATTGCCTTGTCTTGTTCAGAAATCTTTATCTAAGTAGATCAACAATTCAGATGGACATTTTTTGCATGATAGGCACATTAGGCCTAGAAATCTACTCTCAGCAAAAAGGCTATCTTGACAGCTGTTATGAAACGCATGAATACCATTCTTCTCTGGGTGCAGATTTGACATATAAAACATGCTTATCCATTCACACTGTAATAAAGTGTTATGTTCTACAGAGCAGATCTGACTAGAGAATGAAAAGTAAGCAAGATGTTCATTACACTTATAGTCAAATAGGATCATGTGCATCAAACATACATGGTTTGGTTAGACTGTCGATCAATAATAACTTACAGCAATGATTCAGAATGGACTCGCATATTTCAGCCTCACTCTTTGTCTGTACTGTATAGTGCCTCCCCAAGGCTATCGATTTGTCACCTATTTGAAAACCTTAATTGATGGCCCATGTCCCTGTTCCTAGCTTTTGCTCTCTCTCTTTCTGCCTGTCTCTCTCTCTCTCTCGTCTGTCTGTCGGTCTGTCTCTGTGTTTGTGTGTTTCATAGTTATTTGTGAGGTATTTAATGTAACTGTCTGGCTTGCATTCTCGTCTGTCTTACTAAATTGTTCTTAAAGAATGTTACTCACAGTGTAAATACTAATGCTGAGCTTTTTTTTATTTTTTATCAACGGGTAAATGAGGTGCAGAGGCCTTTTGGTGGGTAAATATCACCTGCCACCTTTGATTAAATATCAGGATGTCTTTCTGTACATTCTGATGGCATTTCCCTGTGTCTGTCCCTGTCCATGAGTTGACACAGCTGTGAGGGATTGCATTCAGATAAGGGGTGTCTGAGTATCACAATTAGACCGCACAACTTCAATCAGAACCATCCTGTCAGTATAGAAAGGTTTGAAACAAACGGTGTCTAATTCAAAATAATCATTTAAAAAATCCTGAATATTTTTATTCCACTTTCATGCTGGATTTTGATGTGAATGTTTTCGTTCAGTGATAGCTGACTCATTTGAGCTGCTCCCTCCTGCTTTCCCTCCCCTATCCCTATCTTAGCTCAACATACAGAATTGAATCAAATCCCTTCACAAAATTCAAAAAAATGCACTCCCCTGCATTTCCAGATATTGTTTGTTGGTCTGTTAATTTTGGGGGTTTTCCACACGCACTTAAACAACCGCCGTCAACTTTCGAGACAGAAGTCTCCACGGCATACACAGACAGACGCCGAGTGGCTCGAGCATTGCAATACGTTGTTGGGTTTTGCATAGAAAGAGCACTTCATTGATATTGTGGAACAATTGCAGGACTGTCAGTTTGATTAGATGTGCACTTGGGAAAATGCACCCATCCATCTTCATTCCTGAAGGAAACGAGGCACTGCAGAAGGTTGACAATTTATGCAGTACAAAAAAACATGAAATGTATATTAATAGACAGAAATGCATTCCGTATGTCCCATAGGCACTTGACATGTCTGATTTCTCGTGGCACTTCTGCATCTGTAGCCAGACATAATGAGATTGCCAGAGGCTGTTCGAAAATGGATTAGTGGCACTGTCTATTGTGTGTGTGATTCATATAAACATAAATAAATACAAATCTGAATCCACTTACACCAGAGTGACTAGGGTTGTTGATTCATAAAACAGGCCTTCCAGAGATGAAATTATGCCAGTGTAATGCCAACCTCTGGAATGCAATGACCCAATCCTTTTAGTCAGCTTGTGTTACAGTGCTGTAATGACACAGCTGGAGCAGCAGGTGGCACATTGCCTCCTGATAATGGCTGATGGTCACTGACCTTCAGATATGTTTTTTATTTATTTAACTAGGCAAGTCAGTTAAGAACAAATTGTTATTTATACCCCGGCCAAACCTGGACGATGCTAGGACAATTGCGAGCCGCCCTATGGGACTCCCGATCACAGCCAGAAGTGCCTTAGACCGCTGCGCCACTTGACATGTAGTCCTGTGGCCTTTCCCCAAAACTCCTCTCTTAATCCCCAATATCATATCTATCTGAAGAGTTGACAGGTGATTACTATACCCAACCGATATATTGGTTTACCGATATTATCGGCCGTCATTGTCCTTGTAACGCTATACCGGTATTGGCTCTTAATATCAGCCTCACGTGCCTTCTTCACACTCTAAATACTCCGTTATCTGTTCCATTTAGTAATTAATTTAAGCATGACCCTAAACCCCGCCCGGTTGTTGTGTGGTATTTAAGCCTTTACATTTGAAAAACCATGATGACGGGAGGAGCGGTCCAAAAAACGGCCTTAATTAAATCCCCATATCAACAGATGTTCCCACAGAGGAGGCACCGTGTGACTGTCTCCGGCACATCAATAACTCTGATGCCGGGGGCGTTGTGTTTACATGCAGGCAAACTGTCTCAATCGATTATCCTCCACTGAGCTGTACACGCACATGACAGAAAAACCAATCGGCCAGGTAATCCAGCCAGAGGCCTTCAGCACGACAGAGGGGGGGAGATCAATTCAGAAAACCCCAAGTTGAACCATCAATCATTAAATATGTATCGGAGGTGAAAGATCAATTCAGAAACAAAGGGAAAAAAGTTCACAAAAGTCATGTTCATCTCATCCACAGCCATGTTGTAGCCTGTTATACTATAAGCCTGGCAAGCAAAGCTAGTCAGGCTCTGGCTCACTGAGATTCTTATTTCTACACCACGCACAACCACTTCAAATGGTGGCTTTCCAATTCAAATCTCCCTGATTAGAAGCATGGAGGTCCATCGAGAAATGGGATTGTGGAGATCTACATATGGACACTGTGTCCACAAAGTATCCACCTCCGATAACAGATGATTAGCCTGTCAGACTGTGTCCACAAAGTGTCCTCCTCCGATAACAGATGATTAGCCTGTCAGAATGTGTCCACAAAGTGTCCTCCTCCGATAACAGATGATTAGCCTGTCAGACTGTGTCCACCAAGTGTCCTCCTCCGATAACAGATGATTAGCCTGTTAGACTGTGTCCACAAAGTGTCCTCCTCCGATAACAGATGATTAGCCTGTCAGACTGTGTCCACAAAGTGTCCTCCTCCGATAACAGATGATTAGCCTGTCAGACTGTGTCCACAAAGTGTCCTCCTCCGATAACAGATGATTAGCCTGTGTCCACAAAGTGTCCTCCTCCGATAACAGATGATTAGCCTGTCAGACTATGAAATGTCAGAATAATAGTAGAGAGAATTATTTATTTAAGCTTTCATTTCTTTCATCACATTCCTAGTGGGTCAGAAGTATACATACACTCAATTAGCATTTGGTAGCTTTGCCTTTAAATTGTTTAACTTGGGTCAAATGTTTCTGATAGCCTTCCACAAGCTTCCCACAATAAGTTGGGTGAATTTTGGCCCATTCCTCCTGACAGAGCTGGTGTAACTGAGGCCGGTTTGTAACACCTGCCTCTGATTGAGAACCATAGCAGGCCAGACATAGAAATAGACAAACTAGACATGTAACATAGAATGCCCACTCAGCTCACACCCTGACCAACCAAAACATAGAAACATACAAAGTAAACTATGGTCAGGGTGTGACAGCCTCCTTGCTTGCACACGCTTTTTCAGTTCTGCCCACAAATGTTCTATAGGATTGAGGTCAGGGCTTTGTGATGGCCACTCCAATACCTTGACTTTGTTGTCCTTAAGCCATTTTGCCACAACTTTGGAATTATGCTTGGGGTCATTGTCCATTTGGAAGAGCCATTTGCAACCAACCTTTAATTTCCTGACTGATGTCTTGAGATGTTGCTTCAATATATGCACATAATTTTCCTTCCCTCATGATGCCATCTATTTTGTGAAGTGCACCAGTCCCTCCCGCAGCAAAGCACCTCACAACATGATGCTACCACCCCCGTGCTTCACGGTTGGGATGGTGTTCTTCGGCTTGCAAGTCTCCCCTCCCCAAACCGTAGTCTGTCTTTTTTATGGCGGGTTTGGAGCAGTGGCTTCTTCCTTGCAGAGCGATATAGGACTCGTTTTACTGTGGATATAGATACTTTTGTACATGTTTCCTCCAGCATCTTCACGAGGTCCTTTGCTGTTGTTCTGGGATTGATTTGCACTTTTCGCACCAAAGTACGTTCATCTCTAGGAGACAGAACGCGTCTCCTTCCTGAGTGGTATGATGGCTGCGTGGTCCCATGGTGTTTATACTTGCATACTATTGTTTGTACAGACGAACGTGGTACCTTCAGGTGTTTGTAAATAGCTCCCAAGGATGAACCAGACTTGTGGAGGTCTATCTTTTTTTTCTGATGATGTCAAGCAAAGAGGCACTGGGTTTGAAGGTAGGCCTTGAAATACATTCACAGGTAAACCTCCAATTGACCCAAATGATGTCAATTAGCCTATCAGAAGCTTCTAAAGGCATGACATCATTTTCTGGAATTTTCTAAGCTGTTTAAAGGCACAGTCAACTTAGTGTATGTGAACTTCTGACCCACTGGAAATGTTATACAGTGAATTTTAAGTGAAATAATCTGTCTGTAAACAATTGTTGGAAAAATTACTTGCGTCATGCACAAAGTAGATGTCCTAACCAACTTGCCAAAACTATAGTTTGTTAACAAGAAATTTGTGGAGGGGTTGAAAAATGAGTTTTAATGATACCAACCTAAGTGTATGTAAACTTCCGAATTAAACTGTATACCTGTATGTCTTATCTCTATCAGAGTGTGTTTGTACAGCACTGAAAGAGGAGAGAGGATAGACGCTCAGATGCTGGTTGGACAGTGAGGCAGATAGGCAAACGTGTCCACACATAAATGCATCGTGACTCTACAGCAACGGTCATCCTTCTGTATGTATCTCAGTGTTTAGAAATAGCTTTTTGAAGGTGCCTTTCATATGAAGCTGATAGAAATCCTAACCACGCTGTGCGATGTGCCTCTCAGTGGGACTGTACCACGGTAGCTGTGTAATGATGATGTAATAACTGTCTGATGGGTTAGGGCCGCTGTTTTATCACGCAAGAGGCAAAACTCAACTAAAGAGAAAACAATTACTGCCTTGCCTTGGTCATTACAAATCACTCACTTGATATACGTTGATAATAATTAGGCCTTCAGAAAAACAAGAAGAGAGGTGTGATAGAGAATTGTTCCCATACCTCCCTCATGATTTGGAGCTGACTACTGTAGTAAGACTTGGAATTCACGAGTGGAGGAGGAGGAGTTGGGGGAAGATTGGACCGTTATTAAACAATCTGTTTCCTTTCTGGAATAGGTGGCCTTGAAAACAGTCTCCCACTGACTCTCACATGCCTCTCCCACTCATTACCACCCACCACAGCACTGATCGCTGGCTCTGATAGCGACAACTTGTAATTACTATTCTAAAGAGGGAGACCTGAACTGTCTCTGCTCCTAATTAAATGAATTGACCTCGTGTATGAGGATGGCAGGGCTTCAGCGTTCAAGCTGTCAATTCATGCAAATGGTAATCAGATATTGTTGGCGTCAGCACGTTTTTGAACGTAGCATTAGAGTCAGCACTGAATCAGTTAAAATCGATATTGCTTTATTATTTCCCTCAGGGACAATTATTAAGTCAGAGAGCACAAGAGCACAACTATATCCTCCACAAGCTAGACAGAAAGAGAGTTTGGACACACCTACTCATTCAAGGTTTTTATTTATTTATTATGACTATGACATTGTAGAAAAAAAAGTGTTATACAAATCATAATATATTTTAGATTTTAGATTCTTCAAAGTAGCCACCCTTTGCCTTGATGACAGTATTGTACATTAGAACTGACAATTAGACTGTACAGGTGTATTAAAGGATGAAACGAGAATGATTCCATGATGTAATTGATGCTGTTAGAAAATATTCAACTATAGAGACACAATGACCTAAATACTGTATACCCTGATGTATTTTATAAGACTCAAGGGTTGACTCCCTTTAGCACGCACACACACACACACACACACACGCGTGCGAGCGCAGGCACACACAATCACACACACACAGATACACACACACATACACACAAACACACACACACAGATACACACACACACACACGCGTGCGCAGGCACACACAATCACACAACAAAAACTCCCGTTACTCTGTGTGTGAGGCAGCAGTGTAGTCTGATCTCGTGTGGGAAGAAACCACGGCTGCTGCTTCACTAATGAAAAGAGAAAAGAGTCCCCGAGGATCTCAACGTTACAACAGGAGTATTTTCATCCCCTTATAGAGGGATGCTTTTTAATAAGCAAAACTATTCAGATATGATCAAACTCAACAAAACATTTTAATGAACCTCTGCAGAATAGTGGTGCCAGGAAGGAACTCTTTAGTCAGCCAGACAGATCTCAGTTGGTCTTTAGTGGCACTATGACAGAAGTCCTCCTCCTGGGCTATATGTAGTAAGCAAGCAATCTGAAGCATGTTCATTAGCCAGAATGTTTAAAAAGCTTTTGAGATTTCTTACTGTCATTTGAGTGCTGTACCTTTTTGTTCGGAAATGGCAGCCCGGTGTTGGGGATAATGACCAGTGCTCCGATCTCTTTTCAAACCTTTAGCATCAGATTATGATCAGTATTGCACTGTTTATTAGTACCTAATGGTCTCATAGCTGACCTGCATGCACCTAAATATGGGCAGAGAGAATTTTACAGCTCAGAAAGCAAAGATCTAAACAGGTGCCTTTTCAAAAACCATGTTGGGTATTTTCTTCAAAGTTTATTTTTTTCACGCTTGATGTATCACTGCTTATTTGTTCATTGAAAGGGCAAAGCTTTTATGTTTTTTTGTTCAGCCCTTCCTGTGATCCAGCGCACTTTGAGATCATGCGGAAGAATACCCACATTGACTGAACCTCCTGGCTGAACAAAACAAAATCAGGTTGTCTTCCATAGAATAACTGTTTTTTGAAATGTGTAGCCAGAGACAGTTAATATCATGAGTCATCTGTCGCATATAATTGTCACGTTCGTTGTATGGAGGAGACCAAGGCGCAGCGTGGTAAGCGTACATTCTTCTTTAATAAAGAAAGAATACTGAACAAAATGAACCATGAAGCAAATATAAGTAGTGCAGACAGGTAACTAAACATAGAATAAGAACCCACAAATAACCTAGACAAAATGGCTACCTAAATATGGTCCCCAATCAGAGACAAAGATAACCAGCTGCCTCTGATTGGGAACCAATTCAGGCCACAATAGACATACAAACCCCTAGATATACAAAACCCCCTAGACAATATAAAACTAACATACCCACCCTAGTCACACTCTGATCTAACCAAAATAATAAAGAAAACAAAGATAACTAAGGTCAGGGCGTGACAATAATAATATGAATGATGGAAACTGTCGGCTAAGTGAAATAAAAGGAAATGGAGAAATAAAGTGCTGTCCAGATGTGCATTTAAAAAAATATATATTTCCTATTTATACCATGGCATTGTTGAATACTTGTTTATAATTGGCTTGAAAAGGCATTATAAAGCGTGCATTATTTCCCTATAATAAACAGTATATTTGCATGGTAGAATTCAATGGCTATAGTTCATTCTTACATGTTCTAAGTTTGAGCTGCTTTTGAAAGCAAAAGTCGAATTAAAAACATTATAGGCATTGTTGAAATGTATTTTTTGGAATTAAGTATCTTATTGGCTGCCAACCTCTCTGTCACGACTTCTACCGAAGCCCGACTCCCGACTCCTGAGGTGGACAGGGCCTTTGGTCACCTGAGGGCTCTGTTTACCTCGGCTCCCATGCTGGCCCATCCGGATCCCTCTTTGGCATTCATAGTGGACGTGGACACGTCCGAGGCTGGGATAGGAGCCGTGCTCTCTCTCAGCGCTCGGGTACGCCACCAAAGCTTCTCCCCTGTGCCTTCCGGCGGAGCAAAACTATGACGTGGGGGACCGGGAGCTGTTGGCTGTCGTCAAGGCTTTGAAGGCGTGGAGACATTGGCTTGAGAGGGCTAAACACCCTTTTCTCATCTGGACTGACCACCGCAATCTGGAGTACATCCGGGCAGCGAGGAGACTGAACCCTCGCCAGGCAAGGTGTGCCATGTTTTTCACCCGTTGTGTTTTCACCCTTTCTTACAGACCAGGTTCCCAGAACGTGAAGGCAGACGCACTGTCCCGGCTGTATGACACAGAGGAGCGGCTCATGGATCCCACCCCCATACTCCCGGGCCTTCTGCCTGGTGGCGCCGGTAGTGTGGGAGCTGGACGCGGACATTGAGCAGGCGTTGCGTGCAGAGCCCGCTCCCCTCCAGTGTCCTGCTGGGTGTCTGTATGTTCCATCTGCTGTCCGAGACCGGCTGATCTATTGGGCCCTCCTCTGGTCATCCAGGCATCGGTCGGATGGTGCGCTGTCTGAGCGGGAAGTACTGGTGGCCCACTTTGGCTAAGGACGTGAGGGTTTATGTTTCCTCCTGCTCTGTGTGCGCCCAGTGTAAGGCTCCTAGGCACCTGCCCAGAGGTAAGCTACACCCCTTACCTGTTCCACAGTGGCCATGGTCACACCTGTCGATCGATTTCCTGACCGATCTCCCGCCATCACAGGGAAACACCACAATCCTGGCTGTTGTGGATCGTTTCTCTAAGTCTTGCCGTCTCCTCCCTCTGCCCAGTCTCCCTACGGCCCTACAGACTGCGGAGTCCTTTTTTACTCACGTCTTCCGGGACTACGGGGTGCCTGAGGACATAGTGTCTGTTCTGGTTCCTCAGTTCACTTCGAGGGTCTGGAGGGCGTTCATGGAACGTCTGGGGGTCTCAATCAGCTTTACCTCAGGTTTTCACCCCGAGAGTAATGGGCAGGTGGAGAGAGTAAACCAGGATGTGGGTATGTTTTCGAGGTCTTATTGCTAGGACCGGCCGGGGGAGTGGGCAGTGTTCATGCCCTGGGCAGAGATGGCCCAGAACTCGCTCCGTCACTCCTCCACTAACCGCTCCCCCTTCCAGTGCGTACTGTATCAGCCGGTTCGGTCTCCTTGGCATCAGAGTCAGATCAAGGCTCCTGCGGTGGACAACTGGTTCCGGCGAGTGGAGGAAACATTGGACACCGCCCATGTTCATCTTCAGCGCGCCGTGCTGCGCCAGAAAGCCGGCGCAGACCGTCACTGTACTGAGGCCCCGGTGTTTGCACCGGGGGACCGGGTCTGGCCCTCGGGTCTGGCCCATCCGCCTGCCCTGCCGAAAGCTGGGTCCGCGGTTTGTGGGGTCATTTAAAGTCCTGAGGAGACTGAACGAGGTAAGTTACAGGTTACAGCTTCCCCCCGATTACCGTATTAACCCCTCGTTCCATGTGTCTCTCCTCAGGCCGGTGGTTGCTGGCCCGCTCCATGAGTCTGAGGTGCGGGAGGTTCCTCCACCCCCTCTGGACATCGAGGGGGCCCCGGCGTGCTCCGTTCATTCCATACTGGATTCAAGGCGTCGGGCAAGAGGCCTTCAGTACCTCCTGGACTGGGAGAGGTATGGTACGGAGGAGAGATGCCGTGTTCCGGTGGAGGACGTGTTGGACCCTTCAATGCTGCGCCTCACCCTCCGGGTCGTGACGGTGCGCTTCTGGAACCATGCATCAAGGGGGGGTGGGGGGGGGGGGGGGGGGGGTACTGTCACGACTTCTGCTGATGTCAGTTCCTCTCCTTGTTCGGGCGGTGTTCGGCAGTCGACGTCACCGGTCTTCTAGCCATCGCCGATCCATTTTTAATTTTCCATTTGTTTTGTCTTGTTCCCCCACACACCTGGTTTTCATGTGTGCAACTGGTTACACACACAGTGTTTTTCACATACAATGTTTTCAACCCATTGTTTATATTCATTTATACAGTCATTATTATTCAACATGTCCTCACCTGTGATTTTAACTCTACCTCTTGACGCATGGCATTCTGATATTCCTGCTACGCCACCACGTCTATATCAGTTATCAGTTAATCTGAATATTCTCTCATAATTGATTTGAATTACTTATTTAAGCATTTTATTGTTTATGATACCTAATTATCTAATGTTAGTGGGGCATATTACTCTATTTTAATGTTACTCCTTAATCACTATGATAAATAAAATTGTTTTTCTTGAGTGTACTGTTAAGAGTTGAGGTTTACTTTGAAGTGCAAGGTGTGGCAATACAGATTAACTCAATTTCAACACAGACATGGTGGAGCAGCAGGAAGATTTAAGTGTTGTGAACTTACAGGTTTGGAGTTCAAATCCCTAGGGGAGGATGTTGAAGATTAATTACTGTATAAATGAACATTCATCATGTGTGTCAAATATGTAAGTTGAAAACATTGTATGTTAAAAGCACTCAATGTGCAACTAGTTATAGGTAAGATGCCCCCCCCAAAAAAAAGTTGAATGAACATATGAGACAATTTGAGCAAACACATCATTTTAAGTTGAGATCATTTTTGCACAAGTTTTCTCATGTTGGAGCTATGTTTGGGAGAACTAAACATTCTAACTTCAGGTAACACTTTGACCAAAAAGTTGAATAAACAAAAAAAAGTCTGTGAAACCAATTGCTTAATAATATTTAGTTGAAACCGCTATTAGTTTTTTACAGTGCATAGTCAAAATAGAAAACAAGTTGTAATACCCCTAGTAATCACTCCTGGTAAAATTATTCCAGTGGACATATCCAAGGTGTCAGTGGATCAAAATAGTGGTGTGATGATGACAGAGTAAGTAAGATTATTGACTGCCATAAAAGTTGAGATCTTCAGCTTAACATTGGCTCCGAGAGTTCAATGTGGAACCCATTGTTTTCTTTGCAAGTTGTGTAAGTTCGCTGGAGAAGCCCACAATATCCCAGACATATCTCCCTTATAACCCCTGACATATGCTGGTATTCTGTCCAGGACATATCTTTTCCATTATACCACCCTGTCTGACTGTCTGATGTAGCACCTCTGACTCTTCTTCCTGTTTGATCTGTGGACTAAACCCAGTTCAAACACTTCTCCTAGTGGTTGTCAAACACTGCCACCTGGGGGATGCATCGCAGACGGGTGTGGTTCATCTGAAGTTACCAAAGGAATTCAAGGTCTTTGTCTACAGAGCTAGTGGCCTTGGACTATTTGTTCGGGTGTATTTGTGTGTGGGCCATTATCATCATTGTTGTCCTCATAATTGTCCTACTCCTCCTCGTCATAACGATTGTCCTCGTCCTCTTCTTCCATCTCGTCCCATTCCTCCTCATAATTGACCTCCATTTCCTCTGCTACCCCTCCTCCCCCTTCTCCTCCTGTTCTTCCCCTTCCTCTTCCTCTTTCTCATCCCCATCATTTTATTTCACAATGTTCTTACCTGCTCCCCCTTCTCCCTGTTAGACTCTGTGAGAGTGGGGTAGTGTGAGACCACCATACATATGCGTGCATTCCACTCAATCTGAAGTGACTGAGACTTGAAATGACAGGCAGATTTCGCCTGGTCTTATTTATTCCATCACGCCTGTGTTGGTGGGGACATTTATCCCTGTTGATTTGTGTCCTCTCGCGGCGGCTTCAGAGCAGTCGAGCAGGAAGTTGACCCTGCGTACCCTGCGCTACTAACTCAACCAAATGCTCTCTTCATTAAAACCATTCCGGAGACCCTCCGGATGGAGAAGGATTAAAAAACTGTGATGTTTGCGTATTAATTTTAATTTGTGAGAGTGAATAAGGAAACTGTCCTTCAAGTTTTTGAATCCAAACGGCTCTTCATTCGTATTGAAGCTCAGAGAAGTTCATTTCTCAGATGGCCAGTGAATGTGACAGTAATTATTCACAGTGGAGGAAAACGAATCCAGATGATTATATGCAGAGTTAGTCTGTTTAGTGCTTTAAGGCTGGATAATCACTTAATAATTATTATTATTATCTTTTATCTTTTTTCAGCCTTGTAGAGAAAAGGAAAAGGTTGAAAACAGTGTCATGGTCTAAATCGGGGGGTATAACTCTCCAGTGGTCTACAATCACAGTCCTGCTAGTTTTTGTTTTTCCCTGGAGCCTAGTTGATGAATTAATGTCACCGACTGCCCAAGTCTAAATTAGCCACTGATTAAAATGGCAAGAGCGGAAACCAGGATGCACTACCCAGCTAACAACAAACACTCCCACAACTTTAGAGACGTTTCCTTAAGAGTCTCATTTGTTCATTACCTAAGATCTTTATAGGAATGTTCCAGTGATGTGCAAGGACTGTTTTCAAGAGACCATTCCCTTGATGTCAAATAGAACTTACCCAGAATGTGGTTGCCATGTTCTCTGAATATAAGATATTCATGTCCTAGAAACTTTTCATGGGAACCATGCAAGAACATTCATGTGTCCAATGACGTTTAAAACATAGGACGTTCTGTCATGGTCCCCTGGAGGTTTTTGTCTAGTTCAAAGCTTGTTCCAGTGTCATCCATAAAGACGTTTTTAGGATGTCGCCTGATGGTCTTAAAGAAACGTTCTCCCCCCAAAAATGTGTTTACACACCACCCCTTGTTACTGTTGCCGAGCCCATCAAGGCCCCGATTGGTGAACCACTGATCCATTCACAGCTCTTTGTCTCTAACAAGATTAGGGACACACAGAAACAGTGCTTTTAACATACAGTGTTTTCCAATTTACATACAACGAGCCCCAAAAGTATTGGGACATGGCATTTTTTTTGTTTTGGCTCTGTACTCCAGCACTTTGGATTTGAAATTCTAAAATTACTATGAGGATGAAGTGCAGATTGTCAGCTTTAATTTGAGGGTATTTTCATCCATAACGAGTGAATCATTTAGAAATTACAGCCCTTTTTGTACATAGTCCCATATCCCTAGCACACAATGATTACATCAAGCTTGTGACTTTACAAATTTTGTGCCCAATAGAAATTAATGTTAAATAATATATTGTGTCAATTTGGAATCACCTGTATTGTAAATAAGAATATAATGTTTCTAAACACTTCTACATTAATGTGGATGCTACCATGATTACGGCTATTGATACTTGTGCGTCTAACTTTGTCACTCATCATGATTCATGATTCATTCAGGATTATCCGTAATCATGATAGCATCCACATTAATGTAGTGTCATGCCTTCTCCCGCTCCTCCCCTCTGGCGTTCGACGTCGCCTGTATACTAACCACCGGTCCTGGGATCCATCATTACACACACCTGGCGTCAATCATTACACACACCTGTACTTCATCATGAGGCACACCAGGACACCATTACCACACCTATTACCTCCCCTATATCTGGCACTCCCTTAGGTTCCTTCCCTAGTAAGTATTGATCCTGTGTTCATGCAAAGATGCTACTGTTATGTTGTCTCCTTCCATGTTTGTTGTATTAAATGTTTCACCTGCTTCTCAACTCACAGCCTCTTCATTACAGAATACTGACTCAAACCATGGAAGCAGCAGGAGAACAAAATATCTCCCAGATGGTCAATGAGCAGGGATACCTTCTACATCAACACCAGGACCAGCTAGGGAGAGGTTCTTCGCAATGTCTTGAACATACCCGGGAGGCGTTGCCGTCAACTAGCGGAGGATACACTACAACCAGTCGAACCAGCAAGCCAGCACAACAGCCCATTCAGCAACCCGCTCAGGTCAGCGATGCACGTTTGTCCCTCCCGGATAAATATGGCGGCACCCCATCTATATGCCGTGGCTTCCTATTTCAGTGCTCCCTCTACTTTACGCACCAGAGGGGAGCCCCCAACATGAAAGATCCAAGGTTACCAAGGTTATTTCTCTGCTGACTAGGCATGCTTTGGAATGGGCCATGGCCGTCTGGGAGAGGAGGAGCTAGCTTCATATGAAGGGTTCATGGCTCTGTTCAAATGCATCTTCGATCATCCCCCAAAGGGCAGAGAGGGTGGTGAGCGCTTACTCCAATTACAGCAGGGGGAACAGACGGCTGCCAGACGCGCTCACCTTCCGGACAGTAGCAGCATCCAGCGGATGGAACGAGCTGGCGCTTTGCACGCTATTCCGAAGAGGTCTGCGCCTGTCGAGATGACAACCTCTCTTTGGACGCACTCATTGCAATGGCCATCTGTCTGGATAACCTACTACGGGAGCGTCGATCACTTCTCTCCCTCCCTCAGGGAACACCCCTGGATCAGAGCCTGAACCCATGGAGGTAGGGGTCTCCCGCCTCCCCGTGGCGGAATGATGCAGACGGAGACAGCTGGGGCTCTGTCTGTATTGTGGTCAAGGGGGGCACCGGTTCCAGCAGTGTCAGGAACTTCCTAATAGGGGCTCCACAAGAGCAGAGGGACGGTCATGTGATCTTCCACCTCACAGGGCAGGAGTGAGTATTCCATCTTCCATCACTTTCTGCTAAACTCTTTTTGGTGTCCATCACACTAGTTGACTGTCACTCATGTACTATGTCTACAGCGTTAGTGGATTCAGGTGCCGCGGGGAACTTTATTGACCAGACCCTTGCCTCCTCTCTTAACATCATCTCATACCCACTCTCCTCTCCTTTCCCGGTTCAAGCCCTTGATAATCGGCTACTAGGATCCGGAATCATCACACACATCACCCAACCACTCACCCTCACTGTGGAGCCCATTCATCACAAGATCATCCTCGGCCTCTCTTGGCTTCAACTCCATAATTCCACCAGTTCATGGTCAAGGATGAGAATCACAGACTGGTCACCCAAATGCCGGAGGACCTGCTTCCCCATCCCCTGTGGTTCCACGTCGGTTGAGAGTCCTGTGCTTGCCCTTCAGCCTAACTTCCCGGAGGTATACCAGGACCTGCGGGAGGTATTCTCCAAGATCTGCACCACCTGTCTTCCCCCTCATCACCGCTGGGACTGTGCCAGTGACCTGCTGGCAGGGTCTGCGCCTCCATGCAGACGCATCTACCCTCTGTCGGTGGTTGAGACCCAGGCCATGGAGGATTACATCCAAGAGGCACTCCAACAAGGTTTCATCCGCACGTTCACTTTTCCTGCGTCGACTAGTTTCTTCGTCGTGGACAAGAAGCCTGAGACAAGAAGTCCCGCAGATGAGCAGGGACCCTGGGCATCTTTCTTTTGGTGCTTTTCAGAGTCAGTAGAAAGGCCCCTTTAGTGTCCTAAGCTTTCATAACTGTGACCTTAATTGCCTACCGTTCCACAGGTGCATGATCATGAATTGTTTATGGTTCATTGAACAAGCATGGGAAACAGTGTTTAAACCCTTTACAATGAAGATCTGTGAAGTTATTTCGATTTTCACTAATTATCTTTGAACGACAGGGTCCTGAAAAAGGGACGTTTCTTTTTTTGCTGAGTTTATTTATGTAAAAAATAGAGACCAAAATGGAAATAAGTCCCTGACTTTATTGTGCAATCCCGGTCACATTTATAAATCTTTGTGGGCCACGGTCGTATGGGAGAGAGGAGAGGAGCTGGGTTCCTATGAGTGGTTCATGGCTCTATTCAGGGGCTCTTCGACCATTCACCAGAGGGCAGAGAGGGATGTGAGCGCCTACTCCAACTACGGCAGGATGGCCCGACCGTGATGGAGTACGCGCTCACCTTTCGGACAGTGGCAGCATCCAGCGGATTAAATGAGCCGGGGCTTCTCACCCAAATCAGAATTGTGCGAAGAGGTCAAGACGGAGTTGGCGTGCCGAGACGACAACCTATCCTTGGATGCCCTCATCACGATGGCCATCCATCTGGATAACCTGCTTTGGGGGTGTCGGTAGCCCCATCGCCTCTCTCCCTCCTTTGTTGACCGTTCTGAGTCAGAAACTGAACCCATGAAGGTAGGGGCCACACGCCTCCCTGTGGCCGAGTGACACCTTCGGAGACAGTTGGGGCTCTGTCCCCATTGTGGTCAGGAGGGGCAGTGGCTCCAGCGGTGTCTAGTGTGTCCCAACCTGAGGTCCATTAGGACATGCTGCAAGGAGGCATGAGGACTGCAGACGTGGCCAGGGCAATAAATTGCAACGCCTAAGACAGCGCTACAGTGAGACAGGACGTACAGCTGATCGCCTTGCAGTGGCAGACCATGTGTAACAACACCTGCACAGGATCGGTTGGCCTGTTGTTGGCCTGTTGTAAGGCAGGTCCTCACCAGACATCACCGGCAACAACGTCGCCTATGGGCACAAACCCACTGGACCAGACAGGACGCTGGACCAGACAGGATTGGTAAAAAGTGCTCTTCACTGACGAGTCATGGTTTTATCTCACCAGGTGTGATGGTCGGATTCGCGTTTATCGTCGAAGGAATGAGCACTACACAGAGGGCTGGAGTGGGATTGATTTGGAGGTGGAGGATCCGTCATGGTCTGGGGTGGTGTGTCACAGCATCATCAGACTGAGCTTGTTGTCATTGCAGGCAATTTCAAAGCTGTGTTACAGGGAAGACATCCTCCTCCCTCATGTGGTACCCTTCCTGCAGGCTCATTCTGACATGACCCTCCAACATGACAATTCCACCAGCCATACTGCTCGTTCTGTGTGTGATTTCCTGCAAGACAGGAATGTCAGTGTTCTGCCATGGCCAGCGAAGAGCCTGGATCTCAATCCCATTGAGCACGTCTGGGACCTGTTGGATCGGAGGGTGAGGGCTAGGGCCATTCCCCCCAGAAATGTCCGGAAACTTACAGGTGCCTTGGTGGAAGAGTGGGGTAACATCTCACAGCAAGAACTGGCAAATATGGTGCAATCCATGAGGAGGAGATGGACTGCAGTACTTAATGCAGCTGGTGGCCACACCAGATACTGACTGTTACTTTTGATTAATGTGTCCCCTTTGTTCAGTCCCCTTTTTTCAGGGACACATTATTCAATTTTTGTTAGTCACATGTCTGTGGAACTTGTTCAGTTTATGTATCAGTTGTTAAATCTTATGTTCAAACAAATATTTACACGTTTTCCGAAAATATTTTTTTGCTCAGTTTCCCTATACAATTACATAGATGCAGAGACACAGACAAAAAAATGCTCAACCTCAATATGAGTATGAGGGGGAAGTTTAAGTACAAATCTTACAAGCTTGCTTGGCTGGTCTGTAGCTTATTCTTTAGATGTTTGGGACTGCTGGTGGGAACCATGATGTACCGGCATAATCAATGTGACACTGGACTAGCGCACTTGCCAGAGTCTTGTGAGTGTCTATAGCTAGGTTTCACTCCAATTGGTGACAGATTTTGATGTGAATATTCTAAAATCTGCATAGAAACCATTTGTGCATTTCAGAGTTTCCTTTAGGAAAATTTGGCGCCGTGACCATCAATATTTTAAATGTTAACTCTGTTCCTTGGGTTTCCATGTGTAGCTTATGTCAACCTTTATAGCCTATTTTTTGGGGAGGTGGTTTTAGGCTACTTTCATAAAGCAATAATTGTCCACCTCAAGATTCAGCTGTCAGAGATTTGAGCACTAAACGGATTAGGGCATTGCATGCATAGGCCTATAGGCTTAGGTGTCCAATGTATGATGTTAATATAAAACAATAGTATACAGTATATAGCCTAAATAAAGGAAGAGAAGCTTAGCCCCAGAGAGATTTTTTTTAAAATCTTTACTTAACTTGGCAAGTCAGTTAAAGAACAAACTCTTATTTTCAAAGACAGCCTAGGAACAGTGGGTTAACTGCCTTGTTCAGGGATAGAATGACAGATTTTTACCTAGTCAGCTCAGGGATTTGAGCTTGGAGCCTTCCGGTTACTAGTGCAACGCTCTAACCACTAGGCTACCTGCCACCCCATTTACACATATACATACAGTGCCTTGTGAAAGTATTCGGCCCCCTTGAAGAGGGGAAGAAAGCCATTTCTTAAAGATATCCATAAAAAGTGTCGTTTAAAGTTTGCCACAAGCCACCTGGGAGACACACCAAACATGTGGAAAAAGGTGCTCTGGTCAGATGAAACCAAAATTGAACTTTTTGGCAACAATGCAAAACGTTATGTTTGGCGTAAAAGCAACACAGCTCATCACCCTCAACACACCATCCCCACTGTCAAACATGGTGGTGGCAGCATCATGGTTTGGGCCTGCTTTTCTTCAGCAGGGACAGGGAAGATGGTTAAAATTGATTGGAAGATGGATGGAGCCAAATACAGGACCATTCTGGAAGAAAACCTGATGGAGTCTGCAAAAGACCTGAGACTGGGACGGAGATTTGTCTTCCAACAAGACAATGATCCAAAACATAAAGCAAAATCTACAATGGAATGGTTCAAAAATAAACATATCCAGGTGTTAGAATGGCCAAGTCAAAGTCCAGACCTGAATCCAATTGAGAATCTGTGGAAAGAACTGAAAACTGCTGTTCACAAATGCTCTCCATCCAACCTCACTGAGCTTGAGCTGTTATGCAAGGAGGAATGGGAAAAAATGGGGAAAAAATGTCTCTCGATGTGCAAAACTGATAGAGACATACCCCAAGCGACTTACAGCTGTAATCGCAGCAAAAGGTGGCGCTACAAAGTATTAACTTAAGGGGGCTGAATCATTTTGCACGCCCAATTTTTCAGTTTTTGATTTGTTAAAAAAGTTTGAAATATCCAATAAATGTCGTTCCACTTCATGATTGTGTCCCACTTGTTGTTGATTCTTCACAAAAAAAATACAGTTTTATATCTTTATGTTTGAAGCCTGAAATGTGGCAAAAGGTCGCAAAGTTCAAGGGGGCCAAATACTTTCGCAAGGCACTGTATATATTCATTGCATTGTGGTGTTGTAGGCTAGTCCAGGTAGGATAATTGTATTGTCCCTAAAGAAGATCAATAGGGGAGCTTTTTGAGCTGTGTGTCATGTCTTTGCTGTTATTTCATGCGCACATGGCCTCTCCGCTATTCCTATTTGTACTTGTGGATTCATATTGGAAATTGCAACAACAAAAAAATGTAATGCTTTTATGTGTGGTATGATTGCTAATTAGCCTATTGCAGATCTGCACAAATAATCCACCTTGCACTATTGTCACTATGAATGGTGGACAGAGGGCAGGATGGACCGTTAGACTGGTAGACTATACTGACCTGTGGTATAGTAAAAGTTAGCACACGGAAAGTACCAAAACACCTTGATATAGGGGAGGAGCACGCAAGCAGATGAGTACATTTGGCGAGGATGGAAGAAATTATATAGTAAACCAAGGAATAAAATGCACTACCCTCCACTGTGCCCAATAAAACATCACACAACCCTCCTCAAAGCAA
Organism: Oncorhynchus kisutch; assembly: GCF_002021735.2. Lineage (NCBI taxonomy): Eukaryota > Metazoa > Chordata > Actinopteri > Salmoniformes > Salmonidae > Oncorhynchus > Oncorhynchus kisutch. The sequence goes on from NC_034184.2 coordinate 41,696,045, forward strand.
AAAAAAGTTTGTCAACCCTCCCCTATTTTGAACCACCTCTCCCCCAGTAGATTGCGACATGTCCCTTACCCTCAGAAAACTTGACACATGAATGTTGTTGCAACGTCCCATGAAATGTGTCTAGAACATTAATATTGGATATTCAGAGAACATGGTAACTACATTCTGGGTAAGTTCTGTTTGATATTAAGGGAATGTTCGCCTAACTCGATCGCCAAAACATGCTAAATAAGTTCTCTGGAGGTTTTTGCTAACAAACAGCACCAGACAAAAGTTTGGTCACACCTACTCATTCAAGGGTTTTTCTTAATTTTTTACTATTTTCTACATTGTAGATTAATAGTTAAGACATCAAAACGATGAAATAACACATATGGAATCATGTAGTAACCAAAAAAAGGTTTAAACAAATCAAAATATATCTTATATTTGAGATTCTTCAATAAGCCAACCTTTGCCTTGATGACAGCTTTGCACACTCTTGGTATCCAGCCTGAGGTAGTCACCTGGAATGCATATCAATTAGCAGTTGTGCCTTGTTAAAAGTACATTTGTGGAATGTCTTTCCTTCTTAATGCGTTTGAGCCAATCATTTGTTGTCACGCCCTGATCTGTTTCACCTGTCCTTGTGCTTGTCTCCACCCCCCTCCAGGTGTCGCCCATCTTCCCAATTATCCTCTGTGTATTTGTACCTGTGTTCTCTGTCTGTTTTTTGCTAGTTCGTTTTGTTTGGTCAAGCTTACCAGAGGTTTTCCTGTCAGCGCCTAGCTGTTCCCAGCCTCTCTTGTCACGTCCTCCTGGTTTTTGACCTTTGCCTGTCCGGACCCTGTACTAGCCCGTCTGACCTCTCTGTCTGGCCTGTCCCTGAGCCTGCCTGCCGTCCTGTACCTTTGCCTTACCGTGGTTTATCAACCCCTGCCTACCTTGACCTGTCTTTGCCTGCCTCTGTTGCTACAATAAACATTGTTACTTCTACAGTCTGCATCTGGGTCTTACCTTGATTCCTGATATTTGTGTTGTGACAAGGTAGGGGTGGTATACAGAACATAGCCCTATTTGGTAAAAGACCAAGTCCATATTATGGCAAGTTCTCAAATAAGCAGAGAAACAACAGTCTATCGTTACTTTAAGACTTGAAGGTCAGTCAATATGGAACATTTCAAGAACTTTGAAAGTTTCAAGTGCAGTCGCCAAAACCATCAAACGCTATGATGAAACAGGCTCTCATGAGGACCACCACAGGAATGGAAGACCCAGAGTTACTTCTGCTGCAGAGGATAAGTTCATTAGAGTTACCAGCCTCAGAAATTGCAGCCCAATAAATGCTTCACAGAGTTCAAGTAACAGACACATCTCAACATCAATTGTTCAGAGTAGACTGAGTGAATCAGGCCTTCATGGTCGAATTGCTGCAAGAAACCACTACTAAAGGACACCAAAAAGAATAAGGGACTTGCTTGGGCCAAGAAACACGAGCAATGGACATTGGACCGGTGGAAATTTGTCCTTTGGTCTGGAGTCCAAATTGGAGATTTCTTTGCTGTGTGGGTGAATGGAGGATCTCTGCATTTGTATTTCCCACCGAAGAGGAGGAGGTGTGATGGGGTGGGGATGCTTTGCTGGTGACACTGTCAGTGATTTATTTAGAATTCAAGGCACACTTAACCAGCATGGCTACCACAGCATTCTGCAGCAATACGCCATCCCATCTGGTTTGGGCTTAGTGGGACTATCATTTGTTTTTCAACAGGACAATGACCCAACAAACCTCCAGGCCGTGTAAGGGCTTTTTTACGAAGAAGGAGAGTGATGGAGTGCTTCATCAGATGACGTGGACTCCACAATTCCCCGACCTCAACCCAATTGAGAGGTTTGGGATGAGTCTGACCGCAGAGTGAAAGAAAAGCAGACAAGTGCTCAGCGTATGTGGGAACTCCTTCAGGACTGTTGGAAAAGCATTCCAGGTGAAGCTGGTTGAGAGAATGCCAAGAGTGTGCAAAACTGTCATCAAGGCAAAGGGTGGCTATTTGAAGAATCTGTTTAACACTTTTTGGGTTATTACAAGATTCCATATGTGTTCTTTCATAGTTTTGATGTCTTCACTATTATTCTACAATGTTGAAAATAGTACAAATAAAGAAAACCCATGAATGAGTAGGTGTTCTTAAACCTTTGACCGGTAGTGTATATTTCAGTACAGTACAGTAATTTGAAAACATTGTTAACAAATAGATTTACTTACAACCTACCAGCATTTTTGGGTTATACTATGCATTCCTCTTCCTACATGATTAAGAAGTGAATACGGTTCATTTCTCACAGTTTTGTTATGCCACCATTCTCCTGTTTAAATACCGTTATTTTGTTTTACCTGTAGATGGCCATGGTGCAGGAAGCCTCTCGCCACCCCTTCCCAACTGTGGATGTACCTGACCATGTCCATTACACTATAGGGGTAGTCATTCTGGCTATCGGCATCACCGGCATGGTGGGCAACTTCCTGGTTATCTATGCCTTCAGCAGGTAAGGTACAGGAGCTTCCCATTGTACCGTAACTATCTCTCTCTCTCTCTCATCTATAATTTGATCAATCATAATTCTGTGGCAGTTTCTTGCAGCAAGAGAATGTGGAGTTGATGCTGAGGTTTTGTCGTCTCACTGTCTCACTATCCCTCCATCTGTCATATGTGGCTCTGTCGTCTCAGTTGTTTATCAGTGTGTCTCAGTTGATCCGCATTGTGTAAAATAAAAGAACCTGTCACACAAGCTGCAATTGCAAGTGTTTTCACATTCGTAGTTGTCTTTCCTTCATCCCAAACACACTATTTGGCTTGACATTACATTGTTCTGGGTTGTGTGTAATGCGCTTCGCTTTCAATGCTTTGTGTGGAGATGCCATTTCTCTCCCACCATGATGACTCATTGTGTATATAGACAAGCACAGATACACACACACACACACACACAATCATTTGCCGATATACTGTAAGTGGTACATGTTGGACAAATTGATGGCACAAGCTCTTTCCATAGATAAATAGTTGTTAAAAATAACTTATTCACCAGACAGAGAGGAACTATGTCATTTCAGTACAATAACACTTTGATTACACTGACCTACCATTTGTGGGAATGTTACAGCATTATGCTGGGGTTTGTGTGTGTGTGTGTGTGTGTGTGTCAAATTGAATCTGAATACTGTATCCTGCCTTTCCCTGTGCTGTATGTGCTGTGTTCTACAGGAGCAGGTCACTGAGGACTCCGGCCAACATGTTCATCATTAACCTGGCCATCACTGACCTTCTAATGTGCCTCACACAGGCACCCATCTTCTTCACCACCTCCATGCATAAAAGATGGATCTTCGGAGAGAAAGGTACTCCACACCACCTTCTAACTCACCTGAGGTCAATTATTTTCCAATCAGACTTTTCTGAGAAAAACTGAAAAAATCTATACATTACTTGAAAGAAAAAACATAGAAAATTGTGGACGCACACTTGGATGGAAACCTAGCTTCTTTCTTATTATTGACTGGAAGGAGGTGGAATGAAGGAATTGATTCCAAGGTAATTAAGTTGAACAGAATAGGTGGGGAATGGCAAGAGGTAGAAGTCTATGATAAGAGAGAAAGAGGAGAATGTGTTTATTTTTTACCGTAAACCATGTTTCCTTCCAACCATTTTATGCAGAGGAATTAACTGAAGCATAAAAAACTCATGACAGGCCTGATGGAAACAGCACATTTTTTTGTAAAAACATCCTAATGTCGACAAAACAAAGTTCGCTACACAAGGGAGGATAATTTCTTTGTCTGTGAAATAGATTGTGACAATTGCGGTGGAAAATGCTTTTACGTGCAAACATTGATATAATTACCATCATGTCAAAGTAAACTTAGTCACAATGATATGTTATCCTCCCACCACAACGTGAAAAAAGCATGAAGAGTTTATTAGGCAGATGGATTAAGTTGTGATGAACACACATATGGTGGTTAAGTGTACGTTGACCAGCCTGATGCAAATGTCCAAAACACATCAAAGGCGTTATTTGTATGCTGGTGACATGATGATCGGTGCTTGGCTGCCAATTATCAAATGCTCTTATCTCAACATGTAACCTACACTCTTTTGCGACCACAAAATGTGAAGGGAACACATTGAGCTTCTGTTTATTATTAACTTCCTGGAAACTTACGCGATAAAGTGCTTTTTATTTGCACTACTTCAGGATGCACAGCTTTTCAACCGCAACATGCCAGTTTAATGGAAACAGGCCAACCCATTACAATGTGCATGCCTTTTTCTGCAAATACTTGATAACTCGGCTTCCAGTCTTTCAAATGTGAATGGAAGCCTAGTTAATGAGTTGTTGCCTAGAGATACAGACAATGAGGCAGACCTTGAGGCTTTTTATCTGCATCCATTTCAATCAAAGACAGCTTTGGATGAACACTAAAGCCCTCCTCGCGGGGGATTCATTTTACTGGGGGAGATAGGTTTTTATGTAATTATGTGCACAAGCACAAATCACAACATCTGTAATTTAAATCCCATCCCAATCTGCCATGTCGGTCATTTTTGCATAGCAGGAGAGTAATAATCCCACCTACTGTTTTTCAACTAAGTGACTGTACATTATTAATTATGGGGGATACCTGGAGAAAAACAGATCTCTCTGAAATGAAAATGGATGGCCCTCTCTTTCAGTAAAATATATTTTTACCCGACACTCCCTGAATGCTTGAAAAAGGGTGTCCCTCCTGTCGTGTCTTTACTATCATTAACTGAAGACTTATAGTTTTTATCAAAGATTCTCTGTAATTAGTTATTACGCGATCAACTGATTAATCACATAACTAATTAACTAGGAAGTCGGGGCACCAAGGAAAAATATTCAGATTACAAAGATATCATTTCCTTAAAATAACTTTTCACATATTTTATCTGATCAAATTAGTCTTCGAATTAATGAATGATTTACTTTACCTCACGTTAGTCTCATTCCAAACATCGTAAATTGTTGGTTATTGTCACGCCCTGGTCTAAGTATTTTGTGTTTTTCTTCATGTATTGGGTCAGGCCAGGGTGTGGCATGGAGTTTTTGTATTGTGGTGTGTTTTGTCTTGGGGATTTGGTGTGTATGTATTTGGGATTGTAGCTAGTGGGGGTTATCTAGCAAAGTCTATGGCTGTCTGGAGTGGTTCTTAATCAGAGGCAGGTGTTTATCGTTATCTCTGATTGGGAACCATATTTAGGCAGCCATATTCTTTGAGTTTGTTGTGGGTGATTGTCCTTAGTGTCTTTGTTCCTGTCGCTGTGTTAGTTGACAAGTATAGGCTGTTTCGGTTTTCACTTTACGTTTATTGTTTTGTAGTGTTTGTGTTATTTCGTGTTTACGTTTGTTTGATTAAAAATGGATCGCAATCTACACGCTGCGTTTTGGTCCGACTCTCCTTCACCACACCTAGAAAGCCGTAACAGTTATCTGCACGAACCCAGTCTTCACTATGAGTCATCCATACATCAATTGTCTTAAATCATTTATTTATTACTAACTAAGTAATTCACAGAAATGGATAAACAAACAAACAAACAAACAAACAAGGCAAATGTGGTTACATGAAATGAGAATGTGCCCTAGTGGGCTGAACCGGCATGGGGGCTTGTTAGACAAAAGGGGAAGTGGGGGTCGACTAAGAAGTCACTACAGAGTGATAATTATAACAATTGAAATGCTAATCCTTTACACATGAACGCTCACTCATTCGGGAACAATTGCAATCAATATATATATTTACGCTCAATGTTTCGTCTTGATCGCTGGTGAAAGACTTGTTCTTATTCTGTCGGTATCGATAGTCTAAGAGTTTAACCACGTGGTATGGTTAAAAGATTCAGCAATGGTCTACAACCTTTGTCCTTCATTTCATGAATTGGAAGAAATAAACTCCAACACAAAGCCCTCTTGTTGTTAGTAGCCTAAAGTCAAAGTAAAATGAAGATTTTTTTCCTCCCCTTTTTCTCCCCAATTGGTAGTTACAGTCTTGTCCCATCACTGCAACACCCGTACAAACTCGGGAGAGGCGAAGGTCATGAGTCATGCATCCTCCGAAACACAACCCTGCCAAGCCGCACTGCTTCTTGACACACTGCTCACTTAACCTGGAAGCCAGCTGCACCAATGTGTCAGAGGAAACGTTGTACAACTGGTGACCGAAGTCAGCATGCATGTGCCCAGCCTGCACAAGGAGTCGCTAGAGTGCGATGGGACAAGGACATCCTGGTCGGCCAAACCTTTCCCTAACCTGGACAACGCTAAGCCAATTGTGCACCGCCTAATGGGTCTCCCTGTCGCGGCTGGCTGCGACACAGCCTGGGATCAAACCCGGGTCTGTATTGACACCTCGAGCACTTAAGTGCCTTAGACCTCTGTGCCACTCGCCCAAAGACTGTTTATATGGATTAGTACTTCTAGAAGACACAGAGACAGGAACAATCACCCACAAACATACAGTGACACCCAGGCTACCTAAGTATGATTCTCAATCAGAGACAACTAATGACACCTGCCTCTGATTGAGAACCATACTAGGCCGAAACATAGAAATACCCAAATCATAGAAAAACAAACATAGACTGCCCACCCAACTCACGCCCTGACCATACTAAATAATGACAAAACAAAGGAAATAAAGGTCAGAACGTGACAAGTAGGCCTAGTCTGTGCACACAGATATTGCATTTTTTGGCCAGGGCTCATGATTGGCATAGCGTTTCCATTGCAGTGTGTAAGTGCATTTTATTAGAAATACAACTTAGCCCTGTGCTTCTCCGAGCATGCTCTTCGTATAGCGTTTGGGGCGGCAGGGTAGCCTAGTGGTTAGAGCGTTGGAACTGGAAGGTTGCAAGTTCAAACCCCCGAGCTGACAAGGTACAAATCTGTCGTTCTGCCCCTGAACAGGCAGTTAACCCACTGTTCCTAGGCCGTCATTGAAAATAAGAATTTGTTCTTACCTGACTTGCCTGGTTAAGTAAAGGTAAAATAAAAAAAATAGCCTAGGCCTATAGCTAAGAGTATAGGCTATGTATCATTTGATTGGGACCACACTAGGGACTCTTGATATTGCACACCCAGTAAAGAATCAGGGATAAGGGGCAGCATATAATAAGCAACTAATTCTCAAACACTGAGCAAGAAGACATCACGGCTCTATTTTTGCCTGACCTTATTGCCTACCTTCTTTACTCTTCTACATTTGCACTCACTGTACATAGATTTTTCTATTGTGTTATTGACTATATGTTTGTTTATGTGTAACACTGCGTTGTTGTTTTTGTCGCACTCCTTTGCTTTATCTTGGCCAGGCCACAGTTGTAAATGAGAACTTGTTCTCAACTGGCCTATCTGATTAAATAAAGGTGAAATAAAACTTTTTTTTAAATGATTTTCATGAGCATGGCCTTATTTCTATCACAGCATGTTGGACGACTGTAATTCATATTCCATTCACCCAGTTCAATGTAACATCGACAGGTTTAGGCGACTACATGATCCTCAAATTGTCCCTATACCCGTCATGATGTTGCTACAACCAAGCCTATGAATGAAAGTTTACAACGCAGGTGCACAAAGGTCGAGAGAAATTTGAGATGACAGACAGTGACACATGGACAGACAGTGACACATTCAAAACCGCCTTGCACAGTCTTGCCTGCATCTAGCTTATCTAGGGTGTAATCATTAGTCCAACAGTTGCAAATGATAGTTTCTATTGGATAAATTCAAGTATTTTTATCGCCGTTTTGTTTGCTTCCGTTTACGAAATGCTTTTCAACAGAATCGGTGGAATGAATACACCCCTGATCCCACATAAACACAGTTCACTTTCATAGCAGTCACGTTGTACTCCTTCTATCCTCTATGCACTCTCCTCCTCTCACATTTTGTACAGTCTTCTGTTCCCAATGGGTTAAAGTCGTTAGGTGATGTGACCTACCTAAAACAGCAGCGTCCGGGGCTGGTATGAGGTTACAGCTGTATACTTCTGAGTAGCACTTCAAAATATCCTGCCAGTGTGTGTGCAGTTTGGGGCATGACCAGAAGAGGTGACCTAGGGTACCCTCGGCAGACTTGCACTTAGGGCATATGGGCAAGACCGAGGGGTAAAATGAGTGTAATTTGGTACAGGAATAGTGTAGTCTGTGAAGTTAATATCTCGAAGGCAATCAGGTCAACTGTTCCTCCCCGGTCTCCTTCAAATGTTGTGTGGATACAGAGTAATATGCTGTAAAGTGATCTACAAATCTGGAGCTAAAACTCTTGGAGTCGGGGGCGTGGTTCATGAAAATATACAGTTTGCGGGCAGGTGTGATTGCCTCAAAATTTGGTATATTTAAGCGGGCGTAATTTCTTATCTGAAGATATCAGAATAAATTAGATGCAGGGAGTTGAACACTTCCCTCAACTGTGCGAATGTGGCAAAATAATTATTGATGTAAAGGTCTGCAATAGTAATGCCCTTTCTCTTCCATAATAGAAAAGTATTGGCATTCATTTACTTTTCTCCCAGTTTATGGTATACCTAGACAGTGGTGGAAAAAGTACCTAATTGTCATAAAAAGGTGAACCTTCATCCCAGTCTCAAATCTCTGGAAGACTGAACCAGTTTTCCCTCAAGAATTTGCCTGTATTTAGCGCCATTCATCATTCCTTCAATTCTGACCAGTTTCCCAGTCCCTGCCAATGAAAAACATCCCCACAGCATGATGCTGCCACCCCCATGCTTCACTGGGGATGGTGATCTCAGGGTAATGGGAGGTTTTGGGTTTGCGCCAGACATAGCGTTTTCCTTGATGGCCAAAAAGCTACATTTTAGTCTGTGACCAGAGTACCTTCTTCCATATGTTTGGGGAGTCTCCCACATGCCTTTTGGTGAACACCAAACGTGTTTTCTTATTTCTTTCTTTAAGCAATGGCTTTTTTCTGGCCACTCTGCCGTAAAGCCCAGCTCTGTGGAGTGTACGGCAATGGACAGATACTCTCCTATGGACAGATACTCCAATCTCCGCTGTGGAGCTTTACAGCTCCTTCAGGTTTATCTTTGGTCTCTTTGTTGCCTCTCTGAGTAATGCTCTCCTTGCCTGGTCCGTGAGTTTTGGTGGGCGACCCTCTCTTGGCTGGTTTGTTGTGGTGCCATATCCTTTCCTATTTTTAATTATGGATTTAATGGTGCTCTGTGGGATGTTCAAAGTTTTGGATATTCTTTTATAACCCAACCCTGATCTGTACTTCTGCACAACATTTTCCCTGACCAGTTTGGAGAGTTCATTGGTCTTCATGGTGCCACTTGCTTGGTGGTGCCCCTTGCTTAGTTGTGGTGCAGACTATGGGGCCTTTCAGAACAGGTGTATATATACTGAGATCATGTGACAGATCTGTGACAATTAGATTTCACACACATTAGATTTCACACAGGTGGACTTTATTTAACTAATTATGTGTCTTCTGAAGGTAATTGGTTGCACCAGATCTTATTTAGGGGCTTCATAGCAAAGGGGGTGAATACATGCATGCACCACTTTTCTGTTGAATTTAAATTAAAAAAATGCAAACAAGTTTATTTTTATTTTTATTTCACTTCACCAATTTTGACTATTTTGTTTATGTCCATTACATGAAATCCAAATAAAATCCATTTAAATCACAGGTTGTAATGCCACAAAATAGGAAAAACGCCAAGGGGGATGAATACTTTTGCAAGGCTCTGTATTGGCAGAGAATAAAGACTATGGGAGTCTGCGAGTTTCAATAGAGTATTTAAATAACCTCAACATAAGAGTAACCTTTTCTGAATGTGCTTTGTAAAACTCTTAAACCAAATCCATCAAAGCCATGCGCTTCACCTTTAGGGAAGGAACTACTGTGGAGACAACCTCTTCTAAAGTTCTCTCTGCATTTCATTCCCGTTGAGCAGCAGCGCATAATTTAGGTAGGGAATGGGAACGGAGGAAATCAGACATTTGCGCGGTATCTACAGTAGTCTTAAGTGTAGAGGTCTTGATAAAACTTTGTGAAACATGCATTTATTTATTTTGGGTCCGTAGTAACAGCTCCTGTACTAGATTTGGCCTGTATACCTCTCAGCTGGCGCGCCAGTAGTTTATCCGGTTTGTCACCTAACTCGAAGTGTTTTTGTCTAATCTTTAATTGCGTTGTGTTTAATTGATTAAAGAGAATAGTATTGTATTCATATTGGAGTTTTATTAAGTAATTCAACTTGGAAGATAAGGGCGCTTCCATATAAACTCTATCAAGCACCTGGAGCAGTTCCTCGCTTTCTAATAATCTTCTCTGCCTACATTTTTTCATGGTAGCCTCATGATATTATATGCCCACGCATTAAATGCCTCTCACAAAGTGGAGTAGGATACCACAGCACTGTCATTCTGGGACATATAGTCTGTAATTAAATTGGCTGTTTGTTGGTGAAATCGTTCATTGATGTATTAAATCACAAACTGAATTGAGGCTTTGTTCTGCCAAAATCCATTTTTTATAATGAAACGGAACTGTGATCATATATGATATTATGGTAACGTTACTTGTTAGAGGTGACTTTAGAGTCTGTTAATGATTTATGCACATGTGAGAAGAAATAATCATCCTTATTCCCGTAGGGTGTTGTAATCTCCAAACATCGACACGTTTCATTGTTCCAATTAGATAATGCAACACAGTGGAGGAATTCAGTGAAGGGGTGGGGCGAACAGGAAGCCTATCCGTATAAGGATCCAAAAATGCAGTTAATATCGCTGCCTGTAATTAAATGTGTGGTTGATCAATCTGGTAAGAGATTGAAAAATGTCCACATTTTGTTACAGCCTTATTATAAAAGGGATTCAATTGTTTTTCCCCCCTCAATCTACACACCCCATAATTATCACGTTTCAGGTAAGACCCAAATGCAGACTGTGTTGAAATAACAATGTTTATAACAGCAACAGGGGCGGGCAAACGACAGGTCAAGGCAGGCAAGGGTCAATAATCGAGAGTAGTGGGACAAAAGGTACAGGAAGGCAGGCTCAGGTCAGACGGAGTGGTCAGGCAGGCGGGCTCAGAGTCAGGACAGGCAAAGGTCAAAACCAGTAGGGCGAGAAAAAGAGAGACTGTGGAAAAGCAGGAGCTGTGAAAACACTGGTTGACTTGACAAACAAGATGAACTGGAAACAGACAAACAGTACACAGGCATAAGTACCCAGGGGATAATTGGGAAGATGGGCGACACCTGGAGGGGGGTGAAGACAAGCACGAAGACAGGTGAAACAGATCAGGGTGTGACAATAATGACAAAGCAAAAACAGGTTTAGACATTTTTGCAAAATTCAGACTGTTTACTCAGTACTTTGTTGAAGACTCTTTGGTAGAGATTACAGCCTCGAGTCTTCTTGGGTATGACGCTACAAGCTTGGCACACCTGTATTTGGGGAGTTTCTCCCATTCTTGTCTGCAGATCCTCTCAAGCTCTGTCAGGTTAGATGGGGAGCGTCGCTGCACAGCTTTTTCAGGTCTCTCCAGAGATGTTCGATCAGGTTCAAGACAGGGCTCTGGCTGGTGCCAGTCAAGACTTGTCCCGAAGCCACTCCTTAGTTGTCTTGGATGTGTGCTTAGAGTCATTGTCCTGTTGGAATGTGAACCTTCGCCCCAGTCTGAGGTGCTGAGCGCTATGGAGCAGGTTGTCATCAAGGATCGTTGTCCATTCATTTTCCCCTCTCCCTGACCAGAGAATCTTGTTTCTCATGGTCTGAGAATCCTTTAGGTGCCTTTTGGCAAACTTCAAGCGGGCTGTCATGTGCCTTTTACTGAGGAGCGGCTTCCGCCACTCTACCATAAAGGCCTGATTGGTGAAGTGCTGCAGAGATGGTTGTCCTTCTGGAAGTTTATCCCATCTCCACAGAGGAATTCTATAGCTCTGTCAGAGTGACCATCAGGTTCTTGTTCACCTCCCTGACCAAGGCCCTTCTCCCCCGATTGGTCCGTTTGGCCAGGCAGCCAGCTCTAGGAAGAGTCTTGATGGTTCCAAACTACTTCCATTTAAGAATGATGGAGGACACTGTGTTCTTCGGGAACTTCAATGCTGCAGAAATGTTTTGGTAACCTTCCCCATATCTGTGCTTCGACACAATCCTGTCTCGGAGCTCTACGGCCATTTCCTTCGACCTCATGGCTTGGTTTTTGCTCTGACATGCACTGTCAACTGCGGGACCTTATATAGACAGGTGTGTGTTTAAGGAAATGTTGTGATTTTTTTACCCAGTTATTATTAGCAAGTAATGCATTTTACCATTACCTAGTCATTACCGCCACACAGTCATTACCACCACAATCATTGCATATTTGTTTCCATTACATTCAATTATTTTATTTTTCATTTTTATGTTGAATTTTTATTTTATTAGGCAAGTCCGTTAAGACCAAATTATTATTTACAATGACGGTCTAGATATCACACTTGTGTCTTCTTCAGGTGTAAAGCACTTACTTGTTCTCCATATAACTACTTAAAATGTTGACATACATACCATTTTCAACAGGTAATTGCATTGTTCAACAAGAAATTGAATATTTATGCAATAAGGAATTCAAATAATTATTTCTAAATGTTATATTACCAAATCCTATAGGCAGACAAACCAAATTATCCCAAATCCCATTGTGTTTGTGATTAAGTTTCAAACTAAAATGGAATGTTTTATTATATGATGGTAATGACACCTGCAGAAGGTGTATTGGGGGAAAGGGAGTCAATTACATGTATTATTGAATAACATTTTCACAGCCAATATCACATTTATGGTTCCTGATAAAAAGAGAAAAGTATTTATGTTGATAAAATAATTTTTCAAGAAAAAAATATTTTTCTCCAAAATAAGACATGCGAAAAGTTCCCGTAGTTGCAAAATCACCCTGGTAAAGCCAGAACCAGAGCTGTACTTATCATGTGTTCCCACTTCTGCCATTGTTAAACCCTATACAGCCCAGTAAATTCAGCCGTCTAAATCTTCCCTGGCATAACTCACCAGTGAAGGTGTGTAACAACAGCCTAAGCTACTGCCATACAGCACAAGGTATAACCCCAGGGAAGGTGTGTAACAACAGCCTAAGCTACTGCCATACAGCACAAGGTATAACCCCAGGGAAGGTGTGTAACAACAGCCTAAGCTACTGCCATACAGCACAAGGTATAACCCCAGGGAAGGTGTGTAACAACAGCCTAAGCTACTGCCATACAGCACAAGGTATAACCCCAGGGAAGGTGTGTAACAACAGCCTAAGCTACTGCCATACAGCACAAGGTATAACCCCAGGGAAGGTGTGTAACAACAGCCTAAGCTACTGCCATACAGCACAAGGTATAACCCCAGGGAAGGTGTGTAACAACAGCCTAAGCTACTGCCATACAGCACAAGGTATAACCCCAGGGAAGGTGTGTAACAACAGCCTAAGCTACTGCCATACAGCACAAGGTATAACCCCAGGGAAGGTGTGTAACAACAGCCTAAGCTACTGCCATACAGCACAAGGTATAACCCCAGGGAAGGTGTGTAACAACAGCCTAAGCTACTGCCATACAGCACAAGGTATAACCCCAGGGAAGGTGTGTAACAACAGCCTAAGCTACTGCCATACAGCACAAGGTATAACCCCAGGGAAGGTGTGTAACAACAGCCTAAGCTACTGCCATACAGCACAAGGTATAACCCCAGGGAAGGTGTGTAACAACAGCCTAAGCTACTGCCATACAGCACAAGGCATAACCCCAGGGAAGGTGTGTAACAACAGCCTAAGCTACTGCCATACAGCACAAGGTATAACCCCAGGGAAGGTGTGTAACAACAGCCTAAGCTACTGCCATACAGCACAAGGCATAACCCCAGGGAAGGTGTGTAACAACAGCCTAAGCTACTGCCATACAGCACAAGGTATAACCCCAGGGAAGGTGTGTAACAACAGCCTAAGCTACTGCCATACAGCACAAGGTATAACCCCAGGGAAGGTGTGTAACAACAGCCTAAGCTACTGCCATACAGCACAAGGTATAACCCCAGGGAAGGTGTGTAACAACAGCCTAAGCTACTGCCATACAGCACAAGGTATAACCCCAGGGAAGGTGTGTAACAACAGCCTAAGCTACTGCCATACAGCACAAGGTAAGGGAAGGCATGACCTATGGCGTGTATAATTTGTATTAATACAGCTGTGGGGTGGTCTATAGTTCTATACATATATACAGTATGTTGCACAATGTCTATATTCTGTGAGACATTGGGGCTTTGTTTGCGGTATATGTTCAGCTCTGTGCAAAGTGGAGGTGGGTGGGTGTCACAGCAGGGTGGGTGTTGGGTGTGAATCTGAGATAAGGTCAGTATTACCCCCTGCAGCTCCCACTGTCTCCGCAGGCAGTCCTTCTGTTTGACCTGGTTCTGGATCATTATCCAGGCTATGGAGTGGACTATCACCCACAGGGGGCATTACAACACACCAACCGACATGCTGTTTCTCTTTCACCCTCTTTCACCCACCCTTTCTATTTTTCTCTCAGTCATTAACTGTACTCTGACTCTCTCGTATCTCAGTAATTAACTGTGCTGTCTCTGTGTCCTCTAGGCTGTGAGCTATATGCGTTCTGTGGGGCTCTATTTGGGATCTGCTCTATGATCACTCTGATGGTGATAGCAGTGGACCGCTACTTTGTGATTACACGTCCACTGGCCTCCATCGGGGTGCTGTCCAAGAAACGAGCCCAGCTCGTCCTCATGGCTGCCTGGGTCTACTCATTGGGATGGAGCCTGCCCCCTTTCTTTGGCTGGAGTAAGTCCACACACACACAGAGAGGGAGGGAGGGAGAGGGAGGGAGAGAGAGAGAATAATCCTGGGTCATGAGCCAAGCTTGGGATGAGGTTGTAGGATGCCAGGGCTGTATACACTGTATGGAAGAGTCGTGATTGTGTCAGTATGTGTGTAAAGGATGACTCGCTAAGCAAGCAGCGTGAACCACTTCTTCACGATACGGCCCATACCTGACGCAAACTCACAACCTCTGCCTTGCTAGAACAAGTGACCACCCTCCTGAAGCGTCTTACCAGTGGGCACCACGTGAAAAGCTAGCTGTTCGCTGGCGCAAGTGGGAACATTTCAGGATGAGGAGTACGTTTCATACATCCCCATGTGCTATATATGCGAAAGAAAGACAGCAAGAGAGAGAGAGAAAGACAGCAAGAGAGAGAGAGAGAAAGACAGCAGCAGAGAGAGAAAGACAGCAGGAGAGTGAGAAAAACAGCAGGAGAAAGAGAAAGACAGCAGCAGAGAGAGAAAGACAGCAGCAGAGTGAGAAAAACAGCAGGAGAGAGAGAAAGATAGCAGCAGAGCGAGAAAGACAGCAGGAAAGAGAGAAAGATAACAGGGGAGAGAGAAAGACAGCAGGAGAGAGAGACACAGCAGCAGAGAGAGAAAAACAGCAAGAGAGAGAGAAAGACAGCAGGAGAGAAAGAAAGACATCAGCAGAGAGAGAAAGACAGCAGCAGAGAGAGAAAAACAGCAGCAGAGAAAGACAGCAAGAGAGAGAAAGACGGCAGCAGAGAGAGAAAGACGGCAGGAGAGAGAGAAAGACCGCAGGAGAGCGAGAAAGACCGCAGGAGAGCGAGAAAGACGGCAGGAGAGAGAGAAAGACGGCAGGAGAGAGAGAAAGACGGCAGGAGAGAGAGAAAAGACAGCAGGAGAGGGAGAAAGATGGCAGGAGAGAGAGAAAAGACAGCAGGAGAGGGAGAAAGACAGCAAGAGAGAGAGACAGTAAGAGACAGAGAAAGACAGAAAGAGAGAGAGAAAGACAGAAGGAGAGAGAGAGAAAGACAGCAGGAGAGAGAGAAAGACGGCAGGAGAGAGAGAAAGACGGCAGGAGAGAGAGAAAGACGGCAGGAGAGAGAGAAAGACAGCAGCAGAGAGAGAAAAACAGCAGCAGAGAAAGACAGCAGCAGAGAGAGAAAGACAGCAGGAGAGAGAGAAAGACAGCAGCAGAGAGAGAAAAACAGCAGCAGAGAGAGAAAGACAGCAGCAGAGAGAGAAAGACAGCAGGAGAGGGAGAAAGACAGCAAGAGAGAGAAAGACAGTAAGAGACAGAGAAAGACAGCAGGAGAGAGAGAAAGACGGCAGGAGAGAGAGAAAGACGGCAGGAGAGAGAGAAAGACAGCAGGAGACAGAGAAAGACAGCAAGAGAGAGAGACAGTAAGAGACAGAGAAAGACAAAGAGAGAGAGAAAGACCGCAGGAGAGAGAGAGAAAGACAGCAGGAGAGAGAGAAAGACGGCAGCAGAGAGAGAAAGACGGCAGCAGAGAGAGAAAGACGGCAGCAGAGAGAGAAAGACAGCAGGAGAGAGAGAAAGACCGCAGGAGAGAGAAAGACCGCAGGAGAGTGAGAAAGACCGCAGGAGAGAGAGAAAGACAGCAGGAGAGAGAGAAAGACGGCAGCAGAGAGAGAAAGACGGCAGCAGAGAGAGAAAGACGGCAGCAGAGAGAGAAAGACGGCAGGAGAGAGAGAAAGACGGCAGGAGAGAGAGAAAGACGGCAGGAGAGAGAGAAAGACGGCAGGAGAGAGAGAAAGACGGCAGGAGAGAGAGAAAGACGGCAGGAGAGAGAGAGAGACAGTAAGAGACAGAGAAAGACAAAGAGAGAGAGAAAGACCGCAGGAGAGAGAGAGAAAGACAGCAGGAGAGAGAGAAAGACGGCAGCAGAGAGAGAAAGACGGCAGCAGAGAGAGAAAGACGGCAGCAGAGAGAGAAAGACAGCAGGAGAGAGAGAAAGACCGCAGGAGAGAGAAAGACCGCAGGAGAGTGAGAAAGACCGCAGGAGAGAGAGAAAGACAGCAGGAGAGAGAGAAAGACGGCAGCAGAGAGAGAAAGACGGCAGCAGAGAGAGAAAGACGGCAGGAGAGAGAGAAAGACGGCAGGAGAAAGAGAAAGACAGCAAGAGAGAGAGAAAGACAGCAGGAGAGAGAGAAAGACCGCAGGACAGAGAGAAAGACCGCAGGACAGAGAGAAAGAGAATGACGGTAGTAGAGAGAGAAAGACAGCAGGAGAGAGAGAAAGACGGCGAGAGAGAGAAAGACGGCGAGAGAGAGAAAGATGGCGAGAGAGAGAAAGACAGCAGGAGAAAGAGAAAGACAGCAGGAGAAAGAGAAAGACAGCAGGAGAGAGAGAAAGATGGCAAGAGAGAGAAAGACAGCAGGAAAGAGAAAGACAGCAGGAGAGAGAGAGAGAACCGCATGAGGGAGAGAAAGACAGCAGGAGAGAGAGAAAGAACCACAGGAGAGCAGGAAAGACAGCAGGAGAGCGAGAAAGACAGCAGGGGAGAGAGAAAGACAGCAGGAGAGAGTGCTACCCCTGGCTCTGTGTTCTCTCTTTGAACTCCAGTCTGCAGTAGCTTAGTTTAAGCATGAGGATTTGGGCATTGGATCAGATATGCTGAGCTGCCTGAGATCTCTCAGTGAGAAGAAAGAGAATGAAACTAGCGGGCAAACTGGCTGGAATGGGCCCCTCATAAGCCTCACATTGGCCTGGCCTTACAGTATACTGTACTCAGAATGACTCACACCCCATGACTGTGCAAATCTCTGGCAAATAACAAATTGATCCAGGAGCTCCAAATTGACAACACTATTCTGTCTAGCACGCTAATGGGTGACATGCTGGAAAGGGCCTTAAGAGCGACACACTAACTCAGACAATGTGGAGGGTGGAGGGGATTTGGGAAGAGAGGTCGCAGATCATGGCCTGCCTACCCCCTGCAGCCGTTTGTGGCTGGAGTCTGCGTGTAAGCATGCCACCCCAGACATTGCTCCGCTAAACAAAACTGCACCATTATTCACTTTGAGGCTTTGATCGTACAGAGCATTTAGATCACCAGAAGTGCTTCCTTGATGCAAGCTTTGTTGTTCCTGCGTCTTCCAATTGATGTGAGTATCCTTAACTTTCCCTGGCACTCTGACAGTTTTACCATAGCAGGGCTTCAATAGATGACGCTTGAAGGACAACTTGTAGAAGTTGAAGTAGAAGTTGTATTGAAGAAGAAAGGTTTTGACAATGTCGTATCCCACAACTTATTTTCTGCCCTTTCCCCCCTTTCTATGTCCCATCTCTCTTTTCCTCCTTTCTCTACCACTTTCGCACTTCTTCCCCATCCTCTCCCTTTTACCATCCTCTCCCATCTCTCTTTTCCTCCTTTCTCTACCCCTTTCTCCCTTACCCCCCGCCCCCCTTTACCTCCCCCAGGCGCCTATGTTCCAGAGGGCCTGTTGACCTCCTGTTCATGGGACTATGTGACCTTTACCCCATCAGTGCGTGCCTACACCATGCTGCTCTTCACCTTTGTCTTCTTCATCCCCCTCATCGTCATCATGTACTGCTACTTCTTCATCTTCAGAGCCATACGTAAAACTAACAGGTAAGTGGATTGGATACAAGAGAGCTGCTCTAGAGATAACACTGAACGTGTGTCCAATTAAATTAAATTGAATTAAGAAAGTGTGTTGTAAGTTACTGAAATTGGATTCTCTGAAACATTTCCAATTTCTCACATTTCACATTTATTTTTATGTGTGTGTGGTTGTCTCATAGGGCTGTAACCAAGATCAATTGCAATGGGAGCACCAGAGACTCAATTAAGAGTTTCCGTCGGCTGAAGAATGAGTGGAAGATGGCTAAGATTGCTCTGATAGTCATCCTCCTCTATGTAATCTCTTGGTCCCCATACTCTGTTGTGGCCCTGACTGCATTTGCAGGGTGAGTGCTTTTGAGAGGTTCTGTATTTTAACAAAACAGGGACTGTCTTAATGGAAATCTAGAAAGCTATTTGGTATCACATGCACTTACAGTGGGGCAAAAAAGTATTTAGTCAGCCACCAATTGTGCAAGTTCTCCCACTTAAAAAGATGAGAGAGGCCTGTAATTTTCATCATAGGTACACTTCAACTATGACAGACAAAATTAGAAAAAAAAATCCAGAAAATCACATTGTAGGATTTTTTATGAATTTATTTGCAAATGATGGTGGGAAATAAGTATTTGGTCACCTACAAACAAGCAATATCTCTGGCTCTCACAGACCTGTAACGTCTTCTTTAAGAGGCTCCTCTGTCCTCCACTCGTTACCTGTATTAATGGCACCTGTTTGACCTTGTTATCAGTCTAAAAGACACCTGTCCACAACCTCATACTGTCACATTCCAAACTCCACTATGGCCAAGACCAGAGAGCAGTCAAAGGACACCAGAAACAAAATTGTAGACCTGCACCAGGCTGGGAAGACTGAATCTGCAATAGGTAAGCAGCTTGGTTTGAAGAAATCAACGGTGGGTGCAATTATTAGGAAATGGAAGACATACAAGACCACTGATAATCTCCCTCGATCTGGGGCTCCACGCAAGATCTGACCGCGTGGGGTCAAAATGATCACAAGAACGTTGAGCAAAAATCCCAGAATCACACGGGGGACCTAGTGAATGACCTGCAGAGAGCTGGGACCAAAGTAACAAAGCCTACCATCAGCAAGGGCATTGAAGATGAAACGTGGCTGGGTCTTTCAGCATGACAATGATCCCAAACACACCGCCCGGGCAACGAAGGAGTGGCTTCGTAAGAAGCATTTCAAGGTCCTGGAGTGGCCTAGCCAGTCTCCAGATCTCAACCCCATAGAACATCTTTGGAGGGAGTTGAAAGTCTGTGTTGCCCAGCAACAGCCCCAAAACATCACTGCTCTAGAGGAGATCTGCATGGAGGAATGGGCCAAAATACCAGCAACAGTGTGTGAAAACCTTGTGAAGACTTACAGAAAACATTTGACTTCTGTCATTGCCAACAAAGGGTATATAACAAAGTTTTGAGATAAATTTATGTTATTGACCAAATACTTATTTTCCAACATAATTTGCAAATAAATTCATTAAAAATCCTACAATGTGATTTTACAGGCCTCTCTCATCTTTTTAAGTGGGAGAACTTGCACAATTGGTGGCTGACTAAATACTTTTTTGCCCCACTGTATATCAGTCATATTGCATCTACAGAACTGACAGCATAAAAGCTTAGTGCTTAGTAAGTACAACATAATCAATTAACTAGAATGACACTTTCACCCACGGTTTGTCCAAAGAGAGCTAACCCAAGGCCACGCCTCCAACAAGCCACACCTCCAGATCCTATTTTTTTCTTAAATTAACTAGGCAAGTCAGTTAATAACAAATTCCTATTTATAATGATGGCCTACCAAAAGGCCTCTTTTGGGGACAGGGGCTGGGATCATTTAAAAAAAAATGTAGGACAAAACACACATCACGACAAGAGAGACACTGCAACACTACATAAAGAGAGACTCAAGACAACATCACAGCATGGCAGCAACACATAACAACACAGCGTGGTAGCAACAGAACATGACAACAACACGGTAGCAACACGACATGGCAGCAGCACAACATTATAGCAGCACAAAACATGGTACAAACATGATTGGGCACAGACAACAGCACAAAGGGCAAGAAGATAGAAACAACAATACATCACGTCAGTAAGAGTAAGAGTGTCAATGATTGGTCTTTGAATGACGAGATGGAGAGAAAACTGTCCAGTTTGAGTGTTTTTTGCAGCTCGTTACTGTCGCTAGCTGCAGTCTAATAGGCTGCTGCCGCTACATTTCCCCCTCCTAAGGGTTAGTCATCCCTGACAACCCCGAAATCTAACACAAAGTCCTGAAACCTGGACAAAGGGTCTTCAGTGGCTGCGTTGTGATTGCCGTGGGGTTGCCATCCTGACCTTGAGACGGGAGCCTGCGGCAGCAGCACCCTGGTGGCCGAAGGGGTGTCCCATTCTGACCTTGCCCCTCAGGTGAGGAAACCGCTGCGTTGTCCAATGGTCCAGGGCTGTGAGGAGTAACCGACATCTCACCCTCTCTTTCCACTTCATGAGGTGTATGAGGTTGGTAAGGCGCCAGATGATCCTGATAGAGGACGATCACTCGTCCATGAGTTCAAAGCTGGCTGCGATACACCATGTCAGAAAGTCGCTCCGGAACCTTGCATAGGCCTTCCCAGTGACTCATTTGTTTCGGGCTCAGACCACGCTTGCGCCGGGGGCTGTATACCCACACTTTTTGGGCAGTCTGGAAAGGCTGACCTCGACAGAGGGTGTTGTATACCTTCTTCTGCTTTACCCCTGCTTCTGTCAAGCGATGCCGTGCAAAGTCGTGGGCTGTTTCCAGGCGCTGCTGAAGGTGGTGGAGGTACTCCAGGGGGTCTTCCAAAGGACTAATCTACTGGAGTTCGTAGTTTTCAGTCAAACATCAGAACTGTTGGGGTGCATCCAGTGAACACCTGCACTGCTGAACGATAGGCCCACAAGACCAATGGCAGATGTCGGTCCCAGTCTTTCTGGTCATTGAAGGTAAGAGTGGCCAGCTGTATCCCCAAAGTCCATTTCGCCAACATCCTTAGCTTCAAAATGCCATCCCAGATCATTGTGGAGTTCTTGCGGTGCTCCATACTGGCAGAACATCTCCTCCACCAGCTTGTTGGCAGTGGTTGTGGTGCCCTGGTCGGGGGGCGCGTAGGCCTCTGGCCACTTGGTAAAATAGTCAACGGACACAAGTACGTATCGATTGCCTGCCTCTGTCACGGGAAAAGGACCCAGGATTCCACACCAACCTGACCCATGGGGGCCCCCCACCTGATTTTGCTGCAACAGGGCATATGCGCATACAGGTGTCATAGACATGCACATACTGTTCCGTGTCTTGGCGGCAGCCAGCCCAGTAGACTTTCCTTTGGAGGAGTTAGAGGGTCTTTATGTACCCGAAGTGGCCTCCCAATCCAGTGAACAGCTCTGAGGTCATGGGCACACATGGAATAAGGCACCAGCAACTGCCACACCACAGAGTTGTGTTGTGTGTTTGTTCCATTCATCTTCGAAAACAACACCCCTTTGTGAATGGCAAGGTTGTCCCACTGGGAGTAGTAGGCCATGGTTTCGGGCGACAGGGGTAAGACTCTGTTCCAGGCAGGCTGCTGGCTGAGCACCAACCAGCCCCGGACAGTTGCTAACACCGGGACACCTTCCTGCTCCCTCGTCAGGTCTTGGTCATTCCAGCCCTCCAAGGGTGCTGAGCTTCAGTCTGCTTCTTGAATTGCCACCGCTGCGGGCAGGAAACCCTCCTTTGTTCCAAGTGTGGGCAGTGCTTGCAGTCTTGCTCTTCACATGACCGGCGAGACAACGCATCAGTGTTTGTGTGGATACGACCAGCCCGGTGCTGCATCTGGTAGTCATACTCCTGTGCCTCTTCTAACCAGCAAGCCACCTTGCCTGTGGTTCTCAGAAGTTGAAGAGCCAGGTGAGTGAGGCATGGTCCGTACAGAGGAGGAACTGGGTCCCATAGAGGTAGGATCGGAAATGATGGTGCATTGACCACAGCCAACAACTCTCGCCGGGTGACACAGTTGTTGCGCTCAGTATGGTTGAGGCTTTGACTGTAGAAGGCCACCACCCGTTCCCCACCCGGCCAGCAAAATAATGGCCCCAATGCCCACATTGCGGGCATCTGTGTCCACAATAACTGGGTGCTGGGGTTTGGGGTATGCCAGAACTGGAGAATTGAAAAGGGCCTGATGCAGTTTACGAATACTGCCACGCAGTCATCATGCCAGTCGAACCGCTGATCCTTGTTTGTAATGCGGTGTAGAGGGCTGGCTACTGTTGCAAAGTCCTTGATGAACCTCTGGTAGTAAGAAGCTAGGCCAACACAGCTTCTTAATTCAGAGAGATCCTAATGGTTCGGCTAGTGCTGAACTGCCACCAACTTGGCTGGATCAGTTGCAACTCAGTCTGCCCCAATAACACATTTTATTTTTTTTTACCTTTATTTTACTAGGCAAGTCAGTTAAGAACAAATTCTTATTTTCAATGACGGCCTAGGAACAGTGGGTTAACTGCCTGTTCAAGGGCAGAACGACAGATTTTGTACCTTGTCAGCTCGGGGATTTGAACTTGCAACCTTTCGGTTACTAGTCCAATGCTCTAACCACTAGGCTACACTGCCGCTCTTGGGGTGGAGCTTGAATATTGTGTGCCGAATGGAAAGTAGTTCCTCACTCAGATTTGCCAGAGATCCATACGGCATGCACAAGGAGGTTGTTCAGGTAGACCACACACCTGTTGCAGGGGATTGTGACTGGCACTTGCTCCGTAAGACGCTCAAAGGTTGGTGGAGCGTTGCAGAGCCCGAAGGGCATCACGGTGAACTGCCACAGTCCTTGTCCAATTGAGAAGGTGGTCTTCGGCCTGGCTTCAGGGGCCGGGAGGGGATAGGAATCCTTCCTGGTCACATGGTTCAGCTGCCTGTAGTCTGCATAGAAGCACCATGAGCCGTCCTTCTTCAATGACAAGAACTACAGCGGCTGCCCAAGGGCTGTTGGATGGCTTGATGAACCCTGTCTCAGTCATCTCCCGGATCTTCTGCTTCGCTATCTCTCTTTTCGCCAGTGGCACGTGATGGGGCCGCAAACGGATTGTTGCCAGTATCGATAGAGTGGTGGACTAGAGTGGTTCTCTGGCATTCTTTGTCTCGTGGTGCAAAGACATCCACCAACTCTGCAAGCAGTGCTTCCACCTTATCGCACTGCTCAGACTCCAGCCCTTCCGAACACCTCTTCCCTAGTTCCTGCACAGCTTGTTGGGTAGCTTCCGAAGGTACGTCCATCGTGCAACTGGTCACCTGCTGGGGCTCACACAACCTCTTTAGCTGCTCCTCATCTGGGGAAGGATCTTTGTGGGGCCGTCTGCCACAAATTCATGCCGAGTCACCTGCGGCTGCCGTTGCCTTTTTCCACTGCTCTGCAGTCCCATAACGGAGTCTTTCATCTGGGGTTTAAGCATTCCAACATCTAGGCATGCTCCCACTTGACTGAGGAAATCCAACCCTAGGATGTGGTCATCTTGAATATCGGCCGACCAGAGCTCCTGCTCCACCGAGACGTGGGATCTGAATTTGAGGCAGTTTTATACAGCATGAAAACAATCCTGCAGCAATAGGAAATGTGAATTATTATGTGGATTATAATTCATAAACATTTTTGTAAGGATTACTACATTTTTCGTAAGGGAAAATCAAGTCAGAAATATCAAAGAGGAAATTACAAACTTCAGAAGCTTTTTTAAACCTCAAATGCACTTTAGGGTAAAAATGTAATGTGTTGCAGGAAAGTTCTCCTGCAACATGGTGATGAAATTAAGATCCTACATCCGTATAGTGTCTGTATGTCCGTGAGCTCCCCTGTCACAGTGCAAAGACACAGGAAATGTACAACTTGTAGTGTATTTGAGGTTTAAATTGGCTTCTGAAGTATTTCCACTTTGAAATTTCTGACTTGATTTTCCATTATGAAAAATGTAGTAACCTCTAAAAATGTGTTGTAAATTATTATGTGGATTATAATTAATAATTTCCTATTGC
Source organism: Oncorhynchus kisutch (assembly GCF_002021735.2). Taxonomy (NCBI): domain Eukaryota; kingdom Metazoa; phylum Chordata; class Actinopteri; order Salmoniformes; family Salmonidae; genus Oncorhynchus; species Oncorhynchus kisutch. The sequence goes on from NC_034184.2 coordinate 41,720,596, forward strand.
TGCAGGAGTGTTTTCATGCTGTAGAAAATTACATCTGTATACACCCACTTATAAAATCACTTCTTTCTATACAAATACTACAATGCCGCAGCGACATTTTCAAACCTTGACCATTCAGGTACTTTATATATTGTATTATTCTGCCTCACAGCTTACCAGCCTTCTCTTCCTGTCTTCTCCATGTCTCCTGTAGGTATGCAGATTTTCTGACCCCATACATGAACTCAGTTCCTGCTGTGATCGCCAAGGCTTCAGCCATTCACAACCCCATCATCTATGCCATCACCCACCCCAAGTACAGGTACCGCAGTCTTGCTGTCGCAAAGATTAAAGATCAAACCTATTGGTTTCTATTCTTTCTATTGTTGCATTATGAGTCAAATCTTCTATTTTTTTGTTTTTTTATTACTACCCCAGTGAACCATTCCATCCCATGAGAATCTATCAAATCTGAGAGACAGAAAGGGTATAGCCCCTGTTAGCTAGCGATCATACTAAACTCTCCACTCTACAATCACTCAAAAACCTGGATATTAACTCAACTGGACATCATTATAATATTCTCACCACACAGGAAGGATTCTAAATGAATATATAGGGGACCTAGATTCTTTACCACTGTGTACTTTTTGGTTTTTAGTCATTTAGGTTCACTGCTCAAGGTAAATGATTGCTTATGTGTTGGATGTACACTACCGGTCAAAAGGTTTAGAAAACCTACTCATTCAAAGGGGTTCCTTCTTTTTTACTATTTTCTACATTGTAGAATAATAGTGAAGACATCGAAACGATGAAATAACACATATGGAATCATATGAAAAAAAGTCTTAAACAAATCAATCAATAGATTTGAGATTCTTCAAATAGCCTTTCCTTTGCCTTGATGACAGCTGGCATTCTCTCAACCAGCTTTATGAGGTAGTCACCTGGAATGCATTTCAATTAACAGGTGTGACTTGTTAATTTGTGGAATTTCTTTCCTCCTTTAATGCAATTGAGCCAATCAGTTGTGTTGTGACAAGGTAGGGGGGCATACAGAAGATAGCCCTATTTGGTAAAATACTAAATCCACATTATGGCAAGAACAGTTCAAATAAGCAAAGAGAAACGAAAGTCCATCATTACTTTAAGACATGAAGGTCAGTCAATACGGAATATTTCAAGAGCTTTGAAAGTTTCTTCAAGTGCAGTTGCAAAATCCATCAAGCGTGATGATGAAACTGGCTCTCATGAGGACCGCCATAGTAATGGAAGACTCAGTTCATTAGAGCTACCAGCCTCAGAAATTGCAGCCCAAAGAAATGCTTCACAGAGTTCAAGTAACAGACACATCTCAACATCAACTGTTCAGAGGAGACTGTGTGAATCAGGCCTTCATTGTTGAATTGCTGCAAAGAAACCACTACTAAAGGAAACCAATAAGAAAAAGAGACTTGCTAGCGGCCAAGAAACACGAGCAATGGACATTAGACCGGTGGAAATGTGTCTTTTGGTCTGGAGTCCAAATTGGAGATTTTTGGTTCCAACCGCCATGTCTTTGTGAGATGAGGTGTGGGTAACCGGATGATCTCTGCATGTGTATTTCCCCACCGTAAGGCATGGAGGAGGAGGTGTTATTGTGTAGAAGTGCTTTGCTGGTGACACTGTCAGTGATTTATTTAGAATTCAGGCACACTTAACCAGCATGGCAACCACAGCATTCTGCAGCGATACACCATCCCATCTGGTTTGAGCTTAGTGGGACTATCATTTGTTTTTCAACAAGACAATGACCCAATACACCTCCAGGCTGTGTAAGGGCTATTTTACTAAGAAGGGGAGTGATGGAGTGCTGCATCAGATGACCTGGCCTACACAATATCCAGACCTCAACAAAATTGAGATGGTTTAGGATGAGTTGGACAGCGGAGTGAAGGAAAAGCAGCCAACAAGTGCTCAGCATATGTGGGAACTCCTTAAAGACGGTTGGATTCAGGGTGAAGCTGGTTGAGAGAATGCCAAGAGTGTGCAAAGCTGTCATCAAGGCAAAGGGTGGCTATTTAAAGAATCTCAAATATACAATATATTTTGAGTTGTTTAACACTTTTTTGGTTACTACATGATTTATAAAAAGTTGCAAAATCCATCAAGCGTGATGATGAAACTGGCTCTCATGAGGACCGCCATAGTAATGGAAGACTCAGTTTATTAGAGCTACCAGCCTCAGAAATTGCAGCCCAAAGAAATGCTTGCGTTCTTTCATGGTTTTGATGTCTTCACTATTATAATGTAGAAAATAACAAAAAAATAAGAAAAACCCTTTAATGAGTAGGTGTTCTAAGGCTTTTTTATTTTATTTTATTTTTTTACCTTTATTTAACCAGGCAAGTCAGTTAAGAACAAATTCTTATCTAGGAATAGTGGGTTAACTGCCTGTTCAGGGGCAGAATGACAGATTTGTACCTTGTCAGCTGGGGGATTTGAACTTGCAACTTTTTGTTTACTAGTCCAACACTCTAACCACTAGGCTACCCTGCCTCCCCATTTCTGACTGGTAGTGAACATGCAGTATTTTTATTAAACTTTGATTTAATAGGCAAGTCAATTAAGAACAAATTCTTACATACAATGACTGCCTACCAAGAGGCGAAAGGCCTCCTGCAGGGACGGGGGATTACAAATAAAAATGTAGGATAAAACACACATCACGACAAGAGCAACACCACAACACTACATAAAGAGAGTCCTAAGACAACAACAGAGCATGGCAGCAACCCATGACAACACAGCATGGTAGCAACACAACATGACAACAATACGGAAGCAACACAACATGGCAGAAGCACAACATGGTAGCAGCACAAACATGGTACAAACATTGTTAGGCACAGATAACAGCACAAGGGCAAAAAGGTAGAGACGACAATAATCACAAGGTGCAGCCACAAGTGTCAGTAAAAGCGTCTATGATTGAGTCTTTGAATGTAGAGATGGAGATAAAACTGTCCAGTTTGAGTGTTTTTTTGCAGCTCGTTCCAGTCGCTAGCTGCAGCGAACTGAAAAGAGGAATGACCCAGGGACATGTGTACTTTGGGGACATTTAACAGAATGCGACTGGCTGAACGGGTGTTGTATAATGGAGGATGAGGGTTGTAGTAGGTATCTCAGATAGGGGGGCATGAGGCCTAAGAAGGTTTTATAAATAAGCATCAACCAGTGGGTCTTGCGTCGGGTATTCAGAGATGGCCAGTTTAGTATAGAGTGCAGAGATGTATCCTATAAGGAGCATTGGTGGATAATCTGATGGCCGAATGGTAAAGAACATCTAGCCACTCGAAAGCACCCTTACCTGCCAATCTATAAATTATAAATAAATCTCCGTAATGTAGCATGGGTAGGATAAGTCATCTGAATCAGGGTTAATTTGGCAGCTGGGGTGAAGGAGGTATGATAGAGGAAACCAAGTCTAGATGTAACCTTAGCCTGCAGCTTGGATATATGCTGACGGAAGGACAGTGTACCATTTAGCCATACTCCCAAGTACTTGTGTGAGGTGACTACCTCAAGCTCTGAACCCTCAGAGGTAGTAATCACACTGGTAGTGGGTATTCTTCTTACTGAATCACGTAACCTTTGTTTTGTAGGTGTTCAGAACAAGGTTAAGGGCAGAGAAAATTCGTTGGACACTAAGAAAGCTTTGTTGAGCGCTTCCTACTGTCTGAGCTATGTTGTTGATGTTATTTGAGAAGAGTGTGGGGCCTAGGATCTAGCCTTGGGGTACTCCCTTGGTGACAGGCAGTGGCTGAGCCAGTCCGTTGATTATTGACACATTTTTCCAACACTTTTGATAAACAAGGCAAGATAGAAATTGGCCTATAACTGTTACGATCAGCTTGATCTCCCCCTTTAAATAAAGGACCCACCGTGGCTGCCTTCCAAGCACTGGGAGCCTCCCCAGATAGGAGAGACAGGTTAAAAAGGTGAGAGAGAGGCTCGGCAATGGTAGGGGCTACAACCTTAAAGAATAAAAGTTCTAAACCATCTAACCCAGATGTTTTTTGGGTCAAGTTTATGGAGCTCTTTTAGCACCTCAGACTCAGTGACTGCCTGCAGGGAGAAGCTGTGCATCAGGGCATTAGAAGGAATGGGAGAAGAGGAAGTGTTGGACGGGCAAGGAGGCATGGCTGAGTCAAATAGGAATCCTGACTTGAAGTGACGATTAAAGAGCTCAGCCATACACTCCTTGTCAGTAACAACCACATCATCAACATTAAGGGACATGTGCTCCTTGTCAGTAACAACCACATCATCAACATTAAGGGACATACGCTCCTTGTCAGTAACAACCACATCATCAACATTAAGGGACATGGGCAGCTGTGAAGAGGAGGGTTAATTCTCTAGGTCTTTCACCGTTTTCCAGAACTTCTTGGGGTTAGACCCACAGAGAGAGAACTGCTCCTTAAAGTACAGTAACTGACTTTGGCCTTCCGGATAGCCTGAGTGCACTTATTTCCTATTTGCCTGAACTTATTTCCCATTTGCCAGTCAGCCTAAGTATTTGTGTGCCGAGCCTTTCGCCAAATAGTGTTGAACAAAAATCTGAACCTGTTTTTAATTCTAATTTTCTTTATGGGGGCATGCTAGTTAACAAAACCACTGAAAGTATAAAAAAAGAAGGTCCAAGCATCTTCGACAAAGGGAATCAAGCTGATTCTTAGGAGGTGTGCACACCACCCACCGCTTCCGAGTATATTATTTGCTAATGTTCAGTCTTTGGATAACAAAGTTGATGAGCTCAGAGCAATAACATCTGCTAATCACGTGTATGTGACCAATACAATTTGATTTGATTTGAACACCCAGCAACAGTCAACAAAGAGCTATTTGAAAGATGAATGCTTAAAACCAGCAAATCAGATTGTTTGGGGACAGACTTGGTGGAGACAACCGAGCACTGAAGGTGTTCCTTGGTAAAGATTGCCACTCCACCACATTTGGAAGATCTGTCTTGCAGAAGAAGGTTATAACCAGAAATATTCAAATCAGTGTTTTAGAACACTCATTCTTAATAATGTCTCAGTAATGACCAACACATCTGGATTGGAGCTGTGAACCCAGACTTTCAATTGATCCATTTCAGGTAATAAGCTTCTAGTGTTAACTTGAAGAAAACCCAAGGTTTTCCGAGGGCAGAAATCTGTGAAGCCCGAAATCTGAGAACAAGTCAGAATTGGGTCTAGCAACAGTAGACAGGCCAGGGTGTACATGCAAATTTCCAGATATCATCAGCAGCAATACAATTTGGGCATGGCAGAGAGGGAGAGCTTTGCTGTGTTCATTTTTTTTTATGACATTTGACTGTGCATCAGATGGCAACAAGAATATATTGTATAGCAATTTCATCAGGTAACATGAATACACAGCCGGTGAGAGGGGGTTAGAATGGAAGGCCACTGAAGTACTGAATGTCCAGAGGATTTCAGTGTTAGTCATAATTTCCTCTGACATGATACATCAGGCCCCTGGCTAGTCACTGACCCTACGCACACTCACTAGACTATATATACAAACCATATACACACTCACACACACTACATTGACACTCCCACACAAAACCCACACACATATGCTACATATGCCCACACACACTCAGACCGACACAAGACAAACACTAATATTACACACACATTTTTACACTCATCATTTGCTGCTGCTGCTACTCTGTCCTTTATTTTACTCTTATTAATATCTATCCTGATCATGTGCATAAGCTCTAATATGCATATGGTTGTTTTGAATGAATCATCATCTTAGAAAGCACTGTCCATTTCGTTGTTAGGCTTTGAAACAATATGTTTTACACTCAGTTTCAACCTGCTGTTGAAGTTCTTTCTTCAAATTGATTAGCCTTCAGTGAGGTGAGTTTTAAAAGTACTGTAGGCCTACTGTTTTGTTGATCTGTGTTTGATGTGATTTTCGACAGCATTTGCATTGATGTCAGAGTGGTTAGAGGGACAATAGAGAACTGAGTTCCAGCCCATTAGGACCTGATGGTAGTCAGCAAGTTGGGCACTAAAAAAGCATGTCCAGAGTGCATAAGAGGATATTACAGTGACTCATCGGTCACGTGGAATTTTACTGCGGTCATGACTCATGACTGCAGGTGTGGCAGTAATATGGTCACCGCAACAGCCCTAATCCTGATGCCTAGTCACTTTACCTTCATGTACATACTGTGTCTACCTACAATACCTCATATTGGCATGTACGTTTCTCACTTATGGGTGGCATAAATTGTGATATTTGCAAATGCAATATTGCAGTATTTACTATAGTTTAAAAAGTGTACTGTTTTTGCGGCCATTACTGTAGTATTTACTACAGTGTTTTTTGTGTGGATAATACAGTAGTATTTACTGTAGTATTCTACAGGAGTGTTTCCAAACCCTGGTCGTCGAGTACCCCCAACAGCACATTTATTTTTATTGCAACCATGGACAAGGACACCTGATTCAACTTGTCAATTACTCATCAAGCCCTCAATGAGCTTAAGGAGGTGTGTTTGTCAAGGGCTACAACAAAAATGTGTACTGTTGGGGGTACTTGCGGACCAGGGTTGGGAAACTGACATTCTATAATAAAAGTACTACACATGATCAAGGGATACTAAGTACTGTGGTATTCGATAGTAAACTGTAGTATTTTTTCATGTGGGTACATCTCCTTATTTTCCCCGCTCCCTTCTGTCTTCAGGATGGCCATAGCCAAGTACATCCCATGTCTGGGTGTGTTGCTGTGTGTACGTAGACGTGACCTGCGCTCCACCGACAGCAGCTTCATGTCCACCAGACGCTCCACTGTCACCAGCCAGACCTCCGACATCAGCGATCGCTTACGCCGCACCAGCACCGTCAAGTCCCGCCTTTCCTCCGCCTCCGACAGCGAATCGGTACGGATAAATATGTCCCGAAACATGTATGTGTCTGTTTGTCTGTCTGTCCAGGTGTCTATCTGACGGTTATGTAATGGTCCTTCTCCCAGGGCTGGACAGATATTGAGGCTGACCTCTCCAGTATGGGTTCCAGGCCTGCTAGCCGCCAGGTGTCCTGTGATATCAGCAAGGACACAACCGAGCTACCAGCCCTCAAGCCTTACAGCTCCTCCAGCTTCAACTCCAAGATGAAGAGCAACGACTCTGGCATTTTTGAGAAGGTAACTAACACATCAGGGCAAGGTCAAGTCAAGCGGCAAGCCTACTCTCTGTTCCCTTCCACATGTTTGACAATGTTCTGAATGCGCGGAGGATATTTTGGGCTCTAAAGGCAGAACAGTGTGAATGGTTGTCTAACACAGTAGAGGTCAGTAAGAGTCAACATCAAGTTTTAAAAAAAAATCTCACCTCACTTGCACTTATGTGTTATAATCCTGAAGTATAGAAATACATCACACAGAGATGTAGCTTCGGCTTCAAGTCACTTGTAATGAGTGACCTGGGAAGCCCCATGCGCCCCTATATGAATTCCTAGGTATAACCAATCAAACTCAGAACAGATATCAGACAATAGAGCACACAGATCATATTATCAACATTTAGATTAATGAATAGCATATTACTTACTGGTATACATTATGATTCTGTATTATTATTTAGTTATTATTGAGACACTTTTAATTCTATCACATGCTCTACTCCTAACATCAATACACGTTAATCTCACCAATGGTACCTAATATTCAGTGCCTCTACCTGAGAAACACCTAATCAAACAGTAACACACTTGAAAACAGCTTCACCAATCTGTCTTTACTGTAATGCAATAAGACTAGGCAAGAACTAAGTCCAAATTTCCATCAGATAGGATTTCTCTCTAATCTGCCACAAATCTAAATGCTAAGCCGTTGGCCTTTATAAAATATTGAATTTAGCCTTTACTACTATAGCCCATAGAAAAGTGTTAAATAACACATTCATAAAATAGAAAAAGAAAATAAATCGTAAGTAATACGGTTTTGAAGTGTATGTCCTATATCTAGGAGATATAATAAAGCCCACGAAATATTGAACCCCTTTTTCTTTTTGGCACAAAACTATTTCCATACTTCCATTCATTTGTATGGGTTACCTTTAGTTTGTAGCCCAAATGTTTTGGATGCTACAGACAAAGGTTGGCACATCAGCGTTACCGACTTCAGACGAGTCCTGTAGGGCTTGTGGGGATCGTAGAACAAAACGGTGAACACCACCATATTTGTGAGAGTCTCCCCTTTCAATGGAGTGGTCATATTATTAGGCCAAACCGCTCAGATGCTACAGACGTTTTCGCGCGAATACAGATTTTCGGGATGTCTTCTGGGCTGACAAACAGCGCTGTAGCTCTGTCATTTTCCACATCAGATTGCGGAAGGGCGACATAGGAGGATGTGGTGGATTGAGACGCAGCCCATGCAAAAAAACAGCTATCTAACTTAAACTGATGGATTTTGATGGGATCTTTTATAATGTTTCTTACATTGACACACCGGTCCGTTAATAGATTTTAGGGGGTTAATTAAACCTTATTTTGGCTTGGAATGCAACCCTGGATTTGTGTGAGCCAATCACATGACTCCTAAACTAATCTGGCACCTCATTACAGACAGGATGTTACAACGGATCAACTGAAAATCACACCAGGAAATGTCTTTACAACATATTGTTATAAAATGATGATACAATTATTGACAGAGATTCGATCTCACTGTTCATTAACTGTCCCCCTTTGGTGCATTTGCCCTTGTTCACTCACTCTGAAAAGCCTTTCATCTGGGTTGGAGCCGCAGTATTACAGTATTCAGAGGTTTGACCCCCCCAAGGCACTAGATTCTATCAGATCCGTGCTAGCCGACATCCACATATCAGTTGATCTGGAGGTGGAGCCGTGTTAGAGCCGTCACAAGCAGCTCCTTGCGTTACCATATCGCAGACACTGCCATTGGATGCAGTGTCCATGACAAGGTAACGAAGCCACAGCCGACATTATACACTCAAACACTCAAATACGTGATGTTCTATTGTCTACACTTTGATTAGACTGATAGGCTATAGGCTATCACACGACAACATGCATTAGAATGTCATTATTTCTATCATCGATAGAGCCTACACTTTCTATCTCCGATTTGAACTTCTAATGGGGTAGGGTTCGGCCAATGCTGGTTTATGCTCTATCTGAAATGCATTAGAGCACCAGCTTTTCCGGACTACTGTGTGATCACAGTCTCCGAAGCCATTTTCTGCAGTCAAATTACCTAGTGGCCTCATGGGTGAAACATTATTAATATATTTCACAATTAATAAATATTCTCTCAAAAAAGCTGCTGAAAATCCGGTGTTTCAATGTGAAACGGTTTTGTTATATTTCAGTCTTCTGAGATGTATATGAAGTGTATTATTGGGATGTAATACATTTCAACTCTATATCCGGTACAGGTGTCTTCTTTTTTTATAGCCCATAACCATATGTCTGAGGTGTTTTCGTTTGTTTCAAAATAGATTTGTTTAAGACCACCAAGAAATACTCTGTGTGACCCTGATTTAGCCCATTGCAGTAAAAAGTTAAACAGGTTAACATTAACAAGGCCACAGAGCCAGACGGATTACCAGGACATGTACTCGCTGACCAGTGTCTTCACTGACATTTTCAACCTCTCTCTGACCGTCTGTAATGCCTACATGTTTCAAGCAGAACGCCATAGTCCCTGTGCCCAAAAACACCAAGGTAACCTGTCTAAATGACTATCACCCCATAGCACTCGCATCTGTAGCCATGAAATGCTTTGAAAGGCTGGTGATGGCTCACATCAACGCCATCATCCCAGACACTCTGGACCCACTCCACTTCGCATACCGCCCCAACCGATCCACAGACGACACAATCTCTATTGCACTCCACACTGCCCTTCCCCACCTGTACAAACAATTATGTGAGAATGCTGTTCATTGACTACAGCTCAGCGTTCAACACCATTGTACCTTCCAAGCTCATCACTAAAATATGGACCCTGAGATTAAACACCTCTTCCACATCATCAGGAAGGCAAAGGAGCTGATCGTGGACTTCGGGAAACGGAGGGCCGAGCCCGCCCCCATCCACAACGACGGGGCTGTTGTGGAACAGTTCCAGAGCTTCAAGTTCCTCTTTGTCCACATCACTAAGGAGCTATCATGGTCTACACACATCAACACAGTCGTGAAGAGGTCACGACAATGCCCCTTACGCCTTTTGAGGCTAAAAAGATTCAGCATGGGCCCTCAGATCCTACTGTATGTGCTATGTGCACAGCAAAACAATTGAAATTATGGACTCGACTTCCACTTTACTTCCCTACTGCAGTGTGCTGGTGGCAAACTTTCCAGATTTAATTATTTGAAAGAGTCCATTTATAAAGTATAAAAGTCAGGTAAACAAGTGTATAAGTGTCATTTTATATATATTTAATTCAAGCTCACTATCGTTAGCTAGACAGACCTACTAGTAGGCTAGTTCCGTTATGATAATAACGTTACTTGTGTTGTGGTAGAGTTCTTTAAGGCCCAGGCCATCCAGCAAGCCAATAACTGTAACAATAACTATAATGATAAACTATAGGCTACATAACTATATAACATTGGTGAGCATCCATACTAGAGGAACGTTTATCCTTTTAGAGTCCTGCACCTGTCAATCAACTGATCAATGCATCCTACTTGCCTCTGCCTATAAGGAAGGTACCACAAGAAATTCATGAGGTCTCCAACACGTTGCGTGTGCGAGCATTGCAAATGTAAATGTAAATGTATACATACATGTTATTCAATCATTTCATCCAAACTGCTCGTGTGCGTATGCGTAGCCGGTCACTAAAATAGAATTTGGTTCTATTTTTGATGCATGACGTGCTGCAAGTCCCATCTCTGCCATTTCCTCATTGGTTTTTAGGAGCATATACCCACGTGGGGGATTGAAATATGTACTGAGGTCCACACTCCAGTCCAGTTGGTAGTGGTTGCCAACCGCCATATAAAGTCCACAGAAGAAGAGATTACTAGAAACTAACTAGGTTTCCCCTTTATCTGTAGATTAATTAGTAGAGAACACATGATTTTGTGTTGACTCAATGGGTAAAAATTCTACAAAGATACAGAAAAAAAGGACCTTGTGCATTTCAGGTAAAAGAACAACCCAATGTTTATATCCCTGGACAACTGCAAATAATACTTCAATGCAGTAGGATGCATGTACATCTAGGCTTAATGAAAAATAATATAGTAACTTATATAAATGTAACAATTCAAAAGCAAAAATGGCCATTTAGCCTGCATCTTTCACAGCATGTCATTGCATCATTGCTTAAGTGGTATAAGTGATTTCCATTTTTCTAAAGCTTGTCAATTCCTTTGGGTCTTCTTTTTCACTGTGCTCATCTCTGTATGTCCTGTGCAACTATTTGCAATGCATCGGTACAACGTTATCACAACAATGCACTTTCTCTCCTCAACTTTCCCCAACATGCATTTTCTATGCTGCTGTAGGCCTGTTTTACATTCAGCAATTGGCAAGAGCAAGCCTGCTTCTTTCCCCGAATAGGCTATTAGGTCTAGTATAAAACTTTTTTTTTAAATAAATGTCCCATAGCTTTTGTAGCCTATCACTATATACACAAAAGTATGTGGACACCCCTTCAAATTAGTGGACTCTGCTATTTCCACAGCCGTTGCTGACGAGTGTATAAAATTGAGCACACAGCCATGCTAGAGCTTCTCCGGTCAACTGTAAGTGCTGTTATGGGGAAGTGGAAACATCTAGGAGCAACAACGACTCAGCCGCGTGGTGGTAGGCCACACAAGCTAACAGAATGGGACTGCCGAGCGCTGAAGTGCGTAGCGTGTAAAAATCGTCTGTCCTTGGTTGCAACACTCATTACCAAGTTTCAAACTGCCTCTGGAAGCATGGGAAATGCCTCTGGAAATGGGTTTCCATGGCCGAGCAGCCGCACACATGCCTAAGATCACCAAGCGCAATGTCAAGCGTCGGCTAGAGGGGTATTATTGGACCCTGGAGCAGTGGAAACGTGTTTTCTGGAGTGATGAATCACGCTTTACCATCTGGCAGTCTGTTTGGCGGTTTGGCGGATGCCAGGAGAACGCTACCTGCCCGATTGCATAGTGCCAACTGTAAAGTTTTGGTAGAGGAATAGTGGTCTGGGGCTGTTTTTCATGGTTTGGGCTAGGCCCCTTAGTTCCAATGAAGGGAAATCTTAATGCTACAGCATACAATGACATTTTAGACGGTTTGTCGAGGTCGGTATGGAAGAACTTGACTGGCCTGCACAGAGCCCTGACCTCAAACCCATTGAACACCTTCAAGATGAATTGGAACGCTGACTGCGAGCCAGGCTTAATCACCCAACATAAGTGCCCAACCTCACTAATGCTCTTATGGCTGAATAGAAGCAAGTCCCCGTAGCAATGTTCCAACATCTAGTGGAAAGCCTTCCCAGAAGAGTGCAGGCTGTTATAGCAGCAACTCCATATTAATGCCCATGATTTTGGAATGAAATGTTTTACAAGCAGGTGTACACATACTTTTGGTCACCTCAAACCCTGTCCTGCACTGAAATCACACCTCTGAACACCTCAACTCATGCCTCATACCCTCATACAATCACTGCTGTGATCCCTTCCCAACTAAATGTAAGTAGCCCTCTCATTCCTATTCCCCATAATATGGTACTATTAATTTCTTTATTAAATGCTTTAGGTTAAAATAATGAGTCTTTCACAATTTTTGAAACATGCTTTGTCGTCTCTGTGCGGTCCTAGATTATAGCGTGGGTCACCCATCCTCCTGTTTTTTTAAGTCACCAGCCTCCACTGACACATACACAGTCACTATTCTATTACCAATGGCAGTTAGGGATATGTAATATCTGACACACAAACATATTGCAAAAACAGATTAAACCTATTCAATTATGGTCTCCCAATCAAACAACTGAGGCTGCCGTCTGGCAAAAGCATCTCCAGCCAATCTGTAGAAATAGGCAGAGTTGAGGCAGTGTTCAGCAGTGACGCACAAAAAAGGGAGTTGCTATTACTGGACATTTGTGATCACCTCATCGTGGATGTGTTCAGTGCCAGGTCTCGCTGCATCTCATGCATCTGTGAACACAGTCACTGTTCTATTACCAATGGCAGTTAGGGATAGATGACACACACACACACACACACAGAGCACTGATCACATTATCAATGGTGGTTTTGAATAACCTGGTGGAACCAACCTGATCACTGTGTTTACCTTTCTATTTCACTTCAGACAATCAGGCTGGTTCCACCAGACTAGGTTAGGCCCTGGACATTATATGCATCTAAAAAGTAAAAAAATAAGCAACGAATAGTGTCTTTTTAGATGAAATTATGTTTCACAATTGGGTTATCAAATGTATCAAAGAAATTAAGTGGGTTACCATCTGTATGTGTACAAATGATGACCATGTGAAAGCTGTTGCCGCTGACAGGTGAATGTTGCTGGCTGGATACTTGCCAACATGTGGCTACTGCTCCATTCAGAGGAACGCTCACAGAGAGGGTGTCTGCATGATGCTGATGAGTGCCCCCTTGCTGGTCTTCTCTATGCTGCATGTTCGGCTGCAAACTGGTCATCTCTCGAACAACTACAGAAGACAATTTTATGAGGTGGTGTTGACTGGGAGTACCTATGATAGGGTGATAAAATAGACAGCCAAGTGGTAAATTGCATTTTGTTCTTTAGAAAGGACAACGCTTTTTGCAAATACATTTCACAGCCAAAAGTATTCTACTAGTTGTATCTGCTTGGCTGGGGAATTAACCTACTAGTTTATCAAGCCAGGTATTTTTTAATACAACGTTTTACACAAGACAAATGACCAGCCCTTGTTGGAGTCACTATCAGAGGCCTCATAGTGGCGTGTCCTTTTCATAAGTCGAACGAGACAACAGAGGAGGTGTCACAAGGGTACTTGTGTCGCATGACACACTTTTATTCTGAGGTCTTGTCTGACAAGTTGTGAAAATAGCGAGTGAAACAGTGAATGAAATGATTTTCGGAGGTCGGTAAACCGTTGCAATCACATTGACGGACATGTTATGATACCCACCTTACTCCTTCTGGTAGGTCTCCTTCTGGTAGAATCTGTTCATGACCAGGAGATCAGCAACCAACTGTGACATATTTTCCTATGGCTCTGGGTTGGTTTGAGTTTGTTGCTGCTAGTTAGTCAACTGTTGTAGTCAGAAAAGAGCTAGCTAGTGGCAACATGGCTACATCCAATATTTATTTCTGCCCTTCACATGGGTTGCACCTCGGTGGCTAATGTGACTGTTTCGTCTAAATTACACTAACTTAGTGACATGGAAATACAATGATATTGCTAAAGTAGGCAAATTAGTAGGAAACAACTTTGCCATTACTGTTACTAGCAAAGTTAGTCAAAAATAGCTAGCAATACTAATGTTAGCTAGCTAAGATACAGTGGTTCCCTCAATCTTAGTTAGCTGGCTAAAGTTATAGTGCATCTAAAGTCAATCTGGCCACATCACAATCATGACAAAAAAAGATTATTTTGAAATGTTATCATGTTTCCAAGCAAAATCTGAGTTGTATTGAGTTAGGCTAACATTAGCCAGCTAGCTAGTGAACTTCAGCTATGCTAGCGATGATAATGATAATGATAATCAAAATCCTGCATTTCATGGTCATTCGGTGTAGGGCTTTTCAGTCTAAAATGGCCATGATCCTTTGAACATGTTGGGGGCGATGAATCAACGGAGCCCAATTCAATGAAGGGAAGTGAAGAGGCGATTTGCATGTGGAGCTTGGCAAAAGGGGGCATGATTTGTTGACATAATTGTAATCCAAACCCAACCTTCATTTACTCGTTCCAAACTCTGTTTTAGGCGAGAATGTCTATGACCAAAATGATCCTTTTTACAGTACACTTTGTAGTCCATATTTACACTAGAATAAATGTTTCTGACTCATATTGATGCCGCATAGGCTATTTTCAAAGGGATTAGTTGGTTTTTAGGGACATTCGCTCTTTCAGGTTGAATTAGAAAATTCTCTTTGCCTCTTGATTTAATGGTTGAGTTAAACCTGAGTGTTTTAGATGGACTAAAAGCTTTGGGCCTTGGTAGCAAGTGATCTGTGGTGTGACTTGATAGATGTTTGGAGATGCGTAATACCGTGTCACATGGACTGATTATTGTGGTCGCCATCCGCCCATTCAAGATAAAATATTTGATGAAGGCTAAATTGTGTTAGAAACCCTTGTGTTAGAAACCCATGTGACTGGTATTTAATTGAGTGTAACATTGAAGTGACTCACAGCATAATTACAATATGTCACTCATTATGATAGCAGGAACCAACCTCAAAGTCCTGAATTGTGTATCTTCTAGAGCTCTGAATGACATTTCCATGACAGGTATAGGCCACAGGGACTGCAGCTTGCCTCTAGCTGTAAGTACTCATAATGAGTCAAAAGTGTCAGTAAATTCTGCTTGTTTTGTATCGACCAGTGTGGCCATTACCTACCTCCAATAGACAAAAAAGCAGCACTACTAAACCTTGGCTGAGTCTGCAATATAACATTACATGTCTTCCCTGTTTTTTTAGCCCAGCTAGGTGATGGTTTCCCATAGTGTCTTCCTTGGCCAAAGACGATTCATCATTTTTATTTCCGCCCTAGCCTCAGTGTGTTTAGTGTTGACGGATGCTAATGCATTCCTGTGAGGTCTGGCAGGGTTTGGCCATGAGCAGACAGCAGTCATGTGGATGACACAGCCTTATTAAATCACTGCAGTTTAATCTCAAATGTCACAGCAGATTAACCATCCTTATCAATGAGAGACATAATTAACTGTTCTGTGACATGCCTCATGGCAGGCTAGGCCTACAGGGGGAGAAATATTGCCACTTGCTCTTTAATTTGTAGTCAGTGCTGATAATGTCAGAGCAGGAACGGCAGTGGCAGATTGTAATGACGTGAGACAGACTTTCACTCTGAGCTGCAGAGACAACAATACTTTCTCACACTCATTCACATTATATTACTTTTCTTGAGTCCCTCCATTTCTGATGATATATTACAGTACTTCCTCCAATTTTATGATATGTTACGAATGGTCCGGTGGTGTAAAAGTAGTCTTACAGTATCATACGTCTTAGTTACAGTCTGGTTGCCGTTAGCATTTGTGGCTAATGTTAACTAGGTTAGGGGTAAGGGTTAGCTAACATGCTAAGTAGTTGCAAATAGTTATGGCTGTGGTTAGCTAAAGTTGTTAATTAGCTAAGATACTTAAGTTGTCCCTGACACAATTTGAACATGCAACCTTTGGATTGCTAGAAGTTTGCGTTATGTGCCCACCCATTCTCCCCAACAAACCTCCCTACTGTTGTTTCTGTAACCTTCTTGTCTGACAGGGATACTTCGGGATTTTGACAATGAAGCCCTTTTCCTACTGCCCCAGAGTCAGATGAACTCATTTTTGGTTTCTGCTTTACCAGAAGCATACCACCCTGCATCCCACTGCTGGCTTGCTTATGAAGCTAAGCAGGGTTGGTCCTGGATGGGAGACCAGATGCTGCTGGAAGTGGTGTTGGAGGGCCCGTAGGAGGCACCTTTTCCTCAGGTCAAAAAAAATACAAATAATAATAATATCCCAATTCCCCAGGGCAGTGATTGGGAATATTTCCCTGTATAGGGTGCTGTTTTTCAGATGGGATGTTAAAACGGGTGTCCTGACTTTCTGTGGTCACTAAACATCCCATGGTACTTATTGTAAGAGTAGGGGTGTTAACCCTGGTGTCCTGGCTAAATTCCCAATCTGACCCACCTACCATCATGGTCACCTAATCATCCCCAGCTTACAATTGGATCATTCATCCCTGTAACTATTCCCCAGGTCATTGCTGTAAATGAGAATGTGTTCTCAGTCAACTTACCTGGTAAAATAGGGGTTACATTTTATTAAAAAAGGAAGTTGCTAACTAGTGTTACGCAATTGCTAAATACTGTTAGCACAATGACTGGCTTCCAGTTAGCATTGGCTCGTCAAACTACCTCTAACTTCCTTCATACTGGATGCAGAGACATACAAATAGTATCTATGTGTTCATTTGACTCTGGGGAAGTAGATAAAGGGCTTCATTGCCAAAGTATCCCTTTAAGTAACCAGAGCATTGTTACATATACAGATTGTAGGTGGAGGAGAGTCGGAATGAAAGTAAGGCGGGTGAAAGTAACACTTTTCTCAGATAACATAGAAGCTAGAATGACATAGTGAAGTCATCCCATTCCTAATGTGGAGGACGAGGTCCTTGCAAAAAACACACAAAAAAACAGCCAAGTCTACCCATGTATCGCCAAATTATCAACAAAAAGTGGTTTTGAGCGAGTTTTTAAAAAAGTTGTAAAAAACGGACCTGGAAGGGTTTTTTGGTTGTAGAGTTGTTAACAAAATGGACATTTTCTTATGTCATTTTCTTAACTAAATGACAATAGGTTTAAAGTATTATAAAAGCTAGTCTTGGGTGTTAGCCTGGGAGAAGTTACAGGAGATACGGGTGGGACGAAAGTAACACAATGTTAACTGATGACCTGGAATAAAATAACATTTAAGCACAGGCCAATGTCTCCTCTAGTTCATAATGCTTTTGTAAAGTTAGCAAAATATCAACAAGTGACTGAATGTTGGAAAATGACATATGGCATCATTAGAATAATGCCTTAATCAATTGACTTGATCGATCAGCTTCTCGCATAAGCTTTTATGGACAGGTTAGTGGTTAAAAAATATATATATATCATTATGATTCTGGTGGCCAAACCATAGAAATGTGATGAGCATGATGAGTTGCCGTTTGTGAAAAGTATAAAAACGTTTATTCTATCAAGACATGAGTAATGCGCATGGCAAGGACAGCTGGAGGGCACCTAGTTGGTAGGACTAAGCATGAATAGTAATTGAAAATTGTGAAAAACATATCTTACTACATTCCCATTGAAGTGAGATGATGTGATTAATTTTAGTCCAATTAATATTGTAAGGCGATGTTGACGCATGGTTTATTTTAAATTAAAATGTCTAACCTACAGCATGAATTATTCAAATCGACAAACATGAAATTATTTCTAATAGTACATTTGTTTAAAGTAATGAGCATTACAAACCATAAACATGGCGATAAGACAGATATTGTGCACTTCTTGCCAGCTGTTACTTCCGTCCCAAAGCTGTGTTAAAGCCAATTTATGCTTGATCCGAAATGTGGTCTGACGCTCCTTATAGAAGGTGTGACGCAATTGAGGAGTCTGGAGGCATGCAGAGGCCAAATTGAACTCGGTACTGTATCCCTGTGCGCCTCACAAATGTTGTAACAATGCCGAGGGCTCCATTGACATGATTGGTTGACTATAGGTGGGGGTGGGTGGTACTGTATAAATACGAACTCACTCCCTTGACAACAGTTCTACTCGACAGCTCTGCGCTGCGCTTCGAAGCGCCATAAGTCTGAATGCCCTGACTTCTGTAGAGGCTGTATCACCGTAAATGCTGCATGGCCAATGCAAATGTCGGGTTGACCATGTAGCGCCTTTAATACCCGCCCCGCCGTCAGGCACAAGAACCCTAGAAAGAAAATTACAGTTGCTAATAGTAGAGGACATACTGTATATAAATTGTTTGTCATAAAATATGGTGTTTCTAGCTCTATCTTTTGTCCCTTTTCTCCCATACCCCAAAAACATGACTTTGCTGGAGACAAAGGAAAATATATCTTTGAGATTTGCTTCGAAGGATACAAGACCATCTTTTAGGGAAAATAATATGAAACCAGGAATCCAAATTGCCATGTTGCATAGATAATTGGGTGCAAAAATCTATCATTTGGCATTTTATGTTCATTGTTTCTCATCTCACCTTTTGTTTGACTTCGACAGGCTGGTGATTCGTCAGAAGCCATCGTAACGAGAGGAATGATTGGCCAGATTCCCAGCATCGTCATCACCTCCGAGACCAGCCCTTTCTTACCTGTCCTTAGGGCCAGTTCCCGTGGTTCCCGTACAAGGCCATCCAATGGCAGTATAGATGTGGGGTCTGTTATTAAGGAGCCACAGGAGAGTGTCCAGCAGAGGTCAACACTTCCCAGTGATGCCTCTACACCACTCATCTGATCACAACCACAGTACATGATAAATTATAATAAATGCCAGGGTCTGTACTCAACATGAAACTTTTCTACAAGTCAAGTTAACCCCCATGTGAATACTCTTGCTGTACGTTCTTTACTGAAAAGGTTTTGTTTTGTTGCTTTGTTAATGTGGTACAACCAGGGCCGGCTCCAAGCATGCGACATAAGCGGTCGCTTTGGGGATCCAGCCGCCATGGGGCCCCCTAGCCAGGAACTAATTTCAGGTCTCAACATACTGTTCTCTACACCACATTGCAAAATGTCAGGGAAAAGTACCATAAAACTAAATCAATGTACTCCGCCATCAACAGGGAGGCGGGGGGCTAGGTACCAGACAAATTACAGAAATGGGATTGGTTGTGTCGTCTGCTAAGCTTTCACCTGGTCCTCTTGAGTGAGCTACAATCGTAAGGACGTCTGTAAAATCAGACAGAAGCCCAACTGTTTCAAACCCATTTCAAACATTTCCCCTAGCCCAGGTCCCCTCATCTAAGATCTGCTAAAGGCTGAAACTGATTAAGTAGAACTATTGTGTGAAGTAATACAGACATGACTAAAAGAGGCTGAGCTGGAAATGGCTATCTGAGGGATCTATCTTAGCTGGGAGATGCTGGAAATGTCAGGCTGTCTAGGGCAGGGGTTCTCAAAACTCTCACCGGGGACCCCCAGCTGTTCAATGTATTTTAACTATTCCACAGCTTGCACACCTGATTCAAATAGTAAATTAATCATCAAGCCCTTGACTATGTGAATCTGGTAAGTTACAGTAGTTCAGGGTTACAACATAATTGTGAAGAGTCTGGTGTTCCCCGGGGAGAGGTTGGAGAACCACTGGTCCAGGGTATTGATTGAAGTCCTTAATGTGGGTCTAGGCTGTAGTCAGCCCAGATTCTTTCTCGAGGCCCATGGCCTGTGTGACAGGATCTGGGCTGACTACAGCCTGGACCCACATTAAGAACTTCAATCAATACCCTGGCCTTAAATGTCTTGAGCATTAGAATGTGTAGGACGCTGCACAATAAATCCACCACTCAGGGCTGAATTCGATAGAACCTGCAATTTGATTGACACAATGGTTGAGAGTGATTGATAACACTTGTAATGAGAACACAAGAAGTGGTATTCATATGTACAGGTAAACAGTCCATGTGCATCTGTTGAGTGTCTGGTCTCCTATTTATTATGGTCTCCTGCTTTTTAGATTATGCTTGTAATAACGCAGTGTAAAATTGAATTTGCTTTGTAAGAAGCTACATTTATTACCAGTAAGTATTGAATGTCAACATTTTCAATATTTTAAAAAGATTTCCACAGTAAGATAATCATACGTATTTATATTTCTGTACCGCGGGGGTCTTTGTGATTGTAATTCATGCGAGAATCGGTATCAGACAATTCATTATGGAGCTAAGTGCTCTAATGGAACAGTTGAAATAACGGATGATGGATCCAATATTCCCTGTGCTTGTATGGGTGGGCAAAAGGGATATTATTGTTGATTATACCTCAGCTGTTAAATAGCTTACACTAAAATGTGTCTGTAGTGAGTTTCAATACAGAGCACAACTATAATACATATGACTATAATGATATTATAGAATATGAAAGATTTCACCATAGTCTATAATAGCTCAGAAACATAAAACATAAAATATTGAGCGAAGTGCAAGAGGTGTTTGTTTTGTTTTCCAATTTGGAATGGTCGAATGCCCCCCCCAGTGTTTGCAATTTATCTGCCTGTATGAGCAGATAAAACACCCTGTACCTCAGTGAGATACAGGATGTTTCCCACTGAGCCTTGTCCCCAGGAAGTGGGAAAAACACTTCCTGCTGATTGATACATCAGAGTAAATATACCCTTGATTGCCCATAGAATTACTCCTTGGCAATTGCATTGGCGCTCAATCATGAAATCCTGTTTGTCAGATCTTGTATGCTTGGTTATGTTTTAATGGCAACTCAGTGGGCAGTGGCATCCATATACTGTTTTGGGAAAGGGAAACTGTCCTACATGGTGACCCACCATTCTGAGGTGTGAAATGTATTATTTCACTTATTACATGCTAGCTAATATGATTAAGCACCACAGTGAGGTGGAAATAGTGTTCCCGGTGGCCAGGTTTCCATCTAATTGGTAACAGATGTTCATGCAAATATAAAAAAATCCACATAAAGAAAATTTGCATTTATTTTTTTCATCAGTGGAGTGTTTCTAGCAAAGGGACTTGTTGCTGATTTTAAAAAATCAGCATGTGATGAGGTAGTGCTTAAGTTTTCATTTACCGAATCAAAATCCAAAGTTCAATGTGTTTCCATCGCATTTTAAACTCTTTAAAAAAAATGTTTACATGAGATTAAATGGATACTTTTTATTTGTCAAACGGCAGTCAAGCATCGATCATCATATCACCCGAATAAGACCCTCGTAATTTATTGGAAAGGCGTTTGAAGTTAATCAGAATTTATTTAATCTGTAGCCTAATAAAACTGCATGGTTTCCCGAGTCGAAGTGGGAGGACCATACACCATATGGCATGACTCCAAGTTTACTCCGATATGATGGTAATTATATCAATATTTGCGTGTAAAGGCGTTTTCTCCGCCATTTCTAGCATAATTAGTTTTCCCAACACAAAACGATCCCACCATGTCGAACAAACAAATGATCTGTCAACATTTATACCATTTTACCAAAACTTCCTAATTACATCACAGGCTCACAACTGTAGTGATTTATTTTATATTGTATGACTTTACTCGCATAAAAACTGGATGGAAACGTGGTTAGTGATTCACGACTTCGCATGGCCAGAAAAGTAGGCAGAGAGACTTGGGAGTTCAGCTTCATTCCAGATGGAAAAGGGTTGAAAGGTTGATTCAAAAGCAATCCTAACGGTGAAAACTCATTTTCACCCCCTGCTCTCAGTATCTCAGAGGTGAAAGTGTTTCTAAAATAGATTAGATTGCAGTATGTTTTCCAAATAAATGTTATACAGTCTTATCAAATGGCAAGTTGCAATCTATTTTGTTGTTCTGTAGTATAATGGTGTTGAGCTTAAATCCCGTTTTAATTCTACATTTGTTTGTGTGTTTGCATTATTGACAAGCATCTATCTTACAGGAAAAGGACGATATGTTTAGAAAAATGAAAAATAATTTATTGTACATTTGTTACTTTGCCTATAGTATGTCCAATCAGTGTTGTTCTAATTTATTTTTCTAAATAAATACATTTTACTCAATGTATCCTTCACCTTGTGATGCATCAGTATTTCTTAAGTATTGTACAAATACAAAAGGTAAATAAAAGATAATAAAATATTCAATGTGAGAAGTTTTTACAGCTTAGGTCCACATATATCTCATAATTACTATGATTTCAAATGTAAAATTGCAATTACACCACTCTGCACAGTATGTGGTTGTTGCAACTTCCTCACCATTAGAGGTTTCTCCAGTCTCTTTTTCCCCCGTTCCCCGCTCCCTGTCAGCAGTCATTATCTCATTGACTTCACTCCCTGGAGGTCTGGTGTGGAACGCTGTTATCAAGAGGCTGCTGTGTGAAGACATGCACACACACACATGCACTGGCACGCACACACAAACACAGAGGTCTTCCCTTAAAACCTCTGATCTCCTGAGCAGGGTGAGGGACGCTTCTGGGTGGCTGGGCCTTGTGAAACAGCAGATTTATGGCCCCAAGTAGGGAATTTAGGGATGAAGAATCATGTATGGCTTTGTTATCCTCTTTGTTCTCATTAAATACACTCTGAGCCCAAAGTATGTGGCCATTGGTCACTTGCAGAACTGACCTAATCTTCTTTGGTAGGAGGTTGAACTGCAAAACACCTATAGGATCAATACTCAGAGCCATACAGTTGATGAAAAATAGTCTTTGCGTGTATGACTACAAATGCGTGAGGGAATAGGACAGGGTGAGAGGGAGCGAAAGAGGGACAGAGGGTGAGAGGGAGACAGGGAGCGAAAGAAGGACATAGGGTGAGAGGGAGACAGGGAAAGAGAGTTATGTAGGTTCTTTTTAAAGCATTCCCTCTGTAGATAAGTGACAGGAAATCTCAGATGACAAAAGCAGTGGACCTGTACACCCTTAAGTGTGTGAACTGATAAACGTGTGCGTTTTTCAATGTGTATGATAAAATGAGTTTCCATTGCACTTGACATTGGCATCCTAAACCTTTTCATGTTGCTAATTGAACATTGACCAAAGAAGGAATGTGTTGATGTCGGATACGGTCTCCTGACAAATAATGGAAGGTATTTGAAGATGGTGGATGAAGATATCCCTCTAGTGGTGTGGGGGCTGTGCTTTGGCAAAGTGGGTGGGGTTATATCCTGCCTGTTTGGCCCTGTCCGGGGTTATTGTCGGACAGGGCCAGAGTGTCTCCTGACCCCTCCTGTCTCAGCCTCCAGTAATAATGTTGCAATAGTTTGTGCGGGGGGCTAGGGTCAGTCTGTTACATCTGGAGTATTTCTCTCGTCTTATCCGGTGTCCTGTGTGAATTTAAGTAGGATCCCTCTAATTCTCTCTCTTTCTCTTGGAAGACCTGAGCCCAAGGACCATGCCTCAGGACTACCTGGCCTGATGACTCCTTGCTGACCCCAGTCCACCTAGTCATGCTGCTGCTCCAGTTTCAACTATTTTGCCTGCGGCTATGGAACCCTGACCTGTTCACTGGATGTGCTACCTTGTCCCGGACCTAGGGGTGAAGAATTATGGATGGCTTTGTTATCTTCTTTGTTCTCATTAAATACCCTCTGAGCCCAAAGTATGTGGCCAATGGCCAAAGCCTGCTGTTTTGGCCTCTCTCTCTACCGCACCTGCTGTCTCTAACTCTGAATGATCGGCTATGAAAAGCCAACTGACATTTACTCTTGAGGTGCTGACCTTTTGCACCCTCTATAACCACTGTGATTATTATTATCTGACCCTGCTGGTCATCTATGAACGTTTGAACATCTTGGCCATGTTCTGTTATAATCTCCACCCGGCACAGCCAGAAGAGGACTGGCCACACCTCAGAGCCTGGTTCCTTTCTAGGTTTCTTATTAGGTTCTGATCTTTCTAAGGGAGTTTTTCATAGCCACTGGGGTTTTAGACTGGATTTCTGTACAGCACTTTGTGACAACCGCTGTAAAAAGGGCTTCATAAATACATTTGATTGAATGTGATTGACTGATATTTCACCAACAACAGTTTTCACCGACATCATTAAAAAAATCTATAAAATAAAGCATAGCTTGATCCAACTATGAAGATTTATTTAACTAGGCACGTCAGTTAAGAACAAATTCTTATTTACAATGATGGTCTAGGAACAGTGGGTTAACTGCCTTGTTCAGGGGCAGAACGACAGATTTTTACCTTGTCAGCTCGGGGATATGATCTAACAACTTTTTGGTTAATGGCCCAACACTCTAACCACTAGACTACTTGCTGCCTCCCATGACATGCAGTCATGACTTCTCAACAATATTGCGATAAAACTATCTGGATACATCGGTTTTTACAAACCACTAATTTCATCAGATCTGCCTTGGCGAGTCTGTAACATTCAAATTCTACTGAATATGCAAAATTATTTATTTCAACACATCTGCACATGTACATTGGGGCTCTGGTATTGCTTGCTTGCTTGCTGCTTGCTTGCTAGTCATGTCCCTGATAATGGATTCACACTATCAGTCACACATTACAGAACATGGGATGGGAAAATGAGAGAGATTGCCTAAGGGCTGAACCTGCCAATCAACTGTCCATTTATATGTAAGAATGGACGGACACAAGGACACAGAGGGTCCTCATATTTCAGAAATCAGTTGGGATCTCAACCAATGTTCCCTCCTAAGCTGCGCGTCTGCGGGGGGGGGTGTGCAGTAGCCCAGAGACTGCCCGAGGCAGAGTGCAGAAGAAATATCAGCCAACAGAGAAGCACGGGACTGAACATCACTCAACTTTCTATAGTTTTTCCTTTTAGTTAACAATATCAACTTTTCCCTTTACTGTGGAAGTTGTGATCGAATCACCACAATATTAGCCACCTTCAATGCAACAAACCAAAAACAAAACAAACTATGTAAGATATTGTGTTGTAGGCAGAACGAATCAGAGTAGGATTCCATTGCACACAACTCAGCCCATACTATACACAAACTGGTGTGACATAACCAATCAGAATTGGAGTCGGTCTATATGCAAATAGACCATTGCCATATATGGATCTGTGCCATTTACTTGGAACTGGACTGTGTTTACAGCTGTGGTGGTGAGTAGATGGGCTTGTTTTGAATTCAAAGCAAAAGCTGCATGTAGCCACATGTGCACATTTTTTTCATATCCTTTGCTAGTTAGTGAGTTATTATCCCAGTTATAGATCATTCGTAGTCAGCAATAGGGGAGTGATTGCTTCTTACAAGAGCACAAAACGTGTACATTTCTAGACATCTTTGAAAAGCAGGTCAGGTAAAGAGTTATTTTTGTCTTAAAGGGGCGGTGTTGTATATTGAGACAGGCTTGAATAAGATAATTAGCCAATAGGCAGAGGGTAGCATAATTTGACTGATTCTCTGTAATAATGATATGGGAATAATAATGGATTTTTGTTTTGTAGTGTTTTTTTGCATCAAACAACACAACATTTTCAGCCACCTCATTGTCTGAAGGACAAGTGGATAAACAGTTAATGTCAAGCCCTGCATGTTTTTTTCCAAAAGTCTCATGGAATTTAGGCCTACATTGAACACTACACATTGACTGCTACTGTAGGCTGAATGATAGAACAGCTATTTCCATGTTAAAATGTTATGGGATGTATTTTCTCCATTGTTTTTGATGGTAGGCCACTCTGGTAAACCTACATTATGATCAAATAGCCACAGTATGCTACTTGGCCACTCTTAAAACTGTAACTTAAAGCGCGTACAGCCTCAGTATTCACAGTAAGCGCATGCTGGAAGTTGCACAGAATTTTCACAACTTTCAAGTTTGCGCTCAGCAGACCTGAAATTTGCTAAGTGACGGAAAAAAATGACAGAGAACATTGGTCTCATCTTAAGATCTTAGTATTGAGAGTTAGAATAGTAAAATACACAAGGTGCAATTTCGAAACTTGGTTGCAGCAGTTTTCCTCACAGGCAGTCACTCAATTAGCCAATGTCAGCTAAACATTTTTAGATTGGCAAATTAGTCTAGCTAGCTATCCCCCCATTGATTTTGGCAGTCACTCTCACTACCATATCATTCCCATCAAAAATCATGGCAAAATGTGTAGAACTGAGGAAAATTATCTTTAAAACTGCTAATTAAATTGTTCTTTAAAGCAAACTAATTTGTTGATCTTTTGTTAATAAAATAATTGTTTTGCTCCCGGATCCCTTAGTATGATTTAAATTATAGTTTTTTCTATCCCGGTGATGAGTTAATGTATAACGGCTAATTGTACAGCTAATAGGCTATGTGTTTTTAGATCGACTGAGGCGAATTAAGTTGAATGAAGCTACAGCAACTAATATCCGGACCTCACTAAAACTCAGACCCTGGCTACGGCCCTGCACACAAGATATACTGAACACTTCCTTTGACAAATAACATATGTACAGTGGGGCAAAAAAGTATTTAGCCAGCCACCAATTGTGCAAGTTTTCCCACTTAAAAAGATGAGAGAGGCCTGTAATTTTCATCATAGGTACAATTCAACTATGACAGACAAAATGTATTTGGTCAATAACAAAAGTTTATCTCAATACTTTATTATATACCCTTTGTTGGCAATGACAGAGGTCAAACGTTTTCTGTAAGTCTTCACAAGGTTTTCACACACTGTTGCTGGTATTTTGGCCCATTCCTCCATGCAGATCTCCTCTAGAGCAGTGATGTTTTGGGGCTGTTGCTGGGCAACACGGACTTTCAACTCCCTCCAAAGATTTTCTATGGGGTTGAGATCTGGAGACTGGCTAGGCCACTCCAGGACCTTGAAATGCTTCTTACGAAGCCACTCCTTCGTTGCCCGGGCGGTGTGTTTGGGATCATTGTCATGCTGAAAGACCCAGCCACGTTTCATCTTCAATGCCCTTGCTGATGGAAGGAGGTTTTCACTCAAAATATCACGATACATGGCCCCATTCATTCTTTCCTTTACACGGATCAGTCGTGCTAGTCCCTTTGCAGAAAAACAGCCCCAAAGCATGATGTTTCCACCCCCATACAGTAGGTATGGTGTTCTTTGGATGCAACTCAGCATTCTTTGTCCTCCAAACACGACGAGTTGAGTTTTTACGAAAAAGTTATATTTTGGTTTCATCTGACCATATGACATTCTCCCAATCTTCTTATGGATCATCCAAATGCTCTCTAGCAAACTTCAGACGGACCTGGACATGTACTGGCTTAAGCAGGGGCACTGCAGGATTTGAGTCCCTGGCGGCGTAGTGTGTTACTGATGGTAGGCTTTGTTACTTTGGTCCCAGCTCTCTGCAGGTCATTCACTAGGTCCCCCTGTGTGGTTCTGGGATTTTTGCTCACCGTTCTTCACCGTGAGATCTTGCGTGGAGCCCCAGATCGAGGGAGATTATCAGTGGTCTTGTATGTCTTCCATTTCCTAATAATTGCTCCCACAGTTGATTTCTTCAAACCAAGCTGCTTACCTATTGCAGATTCAGTCTTCCCAGCCTGGTGCAGGTCTACAATTTTGTTTCTGGTGTCCTTTGACAGCTCTTTGGTCTTGACCATGGTGGAGTTTGGAGTGTGACTGTTTGAGGTTGTGGACAGGTGTCTTTTATACTGATAACAAGTTCAAACAGGTGCCATTAATACAGGTAACGAGTGGAGGACAGAGGAGCCTCTTAAAGAAGAAGTTACAGGTCTGTGAGAGCCAGAAATCTTGCTTGTTTGTAGGTGACCAAATACTTATTTTCCACCATAATTTGCAAATAAATTCATAAAAAATCCTACAATGTGATTTTCTGGATTTGTTTTCTCAAATTTTGTCTGTCATAGTTGAAGTGTACCTATGATGAAAATTACAGGCCTCTCTCATCTTTTTAAGTGGGAGAACTGGCACAATTGGTGGCTGACTAAATACTTTTTTTGCCCCACTGTATATCGACTACCATGGGATGTTCTTTTTAAAAGTAATTATTTCCACATTCAAAATGGTATGCTCAGTAATAAGTGGTTATGCCCATAGGCCTAGAAGAACAAGAACATTACAGCTACTCCAGGATAGCTCAAACTCGCACTATTACACATGAAGAATGATCAACAAGAACATTACAGAGTCCAAAGGCATTGAAGTCCATGCCTCGACTGACAAACTGCACATCCTCGGTACACTACTTTTCTGTGTGTCAAGTAACACAATGGTTTTGCAATTTCAGCTGAAATCTCTATGCGCTATCTTTGACTACAGGAAATAAGCTCATCTTAGACAGCATCCCATCTAGCACAGTTGGTAGAGCATGGCACTTGCAATGCCAGGGTTGTGGGTTTGATTCCAGTGGGGGACCAGTATGAAAATGTATGCACTCACTACTTAGTCGCTGGATAAGAGTGTCTGCTAAATGATGTAATGTAAATAGAAGCTCTTATTCACTGAACAGACAATTTGTTCTTGCCTGTCTGTGAGGCCTCTTGCTATTTAAGCATTTTTAGGTGTTTTGAAAAATTTGACAGTATCCTCCAGACAAACAAAATTACATATGTATCTGTGATACACTGAAGTCCCCCCTGGTCTGTTATTTAATGCAGTTATTATTTACAGTTTAATGATAGCAATGGACTCAGGACAATTGATAAATATGTGTGATATGGCTCTTTCTGCAGTGCAAATTGCCTCTGTTGTTGTTGGCTATCTAGCCCCACTCTCATCCAAGGGCATTTATCATATTGTGACACATTATCACATATATTTTGTATTTGTTTTTGTAGATTCAGGGTCCATTTGTGAATTTTACAGTGTTCCAGAGCTATTCATGCAAACCCAGAACAAGGTCAATATAAAAGGTTGGACAGAGGCTGAGAGTAACATGAGAGTAACAGGCCTCATTTGATGGGGGTATGTTTGCATTGGTGTACCTTTACAATGGTTATATGTATAGCATACCACTGCATTTACTGTACTAGAGCTGGGACGATAAAGTGAACATTTTTGACACCGAACAAACCGACCACTTATCGTAGACATTTTGCTGATATCATTCATTACGATAAATAACCTATAGGGCCCTGCTAGAGAAATCTGAAGTTTGAAATGAAATAACTTTGTTAATATGGGTGATTGTTAATGGGACAATTGATAGCTAGTAGTTTTAAGGGTAATATAAAAAATAACTGTGGTGCACACCGTTATAAACTTTGCGTTCAATTTATCGTTGTCGTGATAATTCAGTCAGTTTATTGTGATATGGATATTGGTCCATATCGCCCAGCTCTAGTGTGTACACCCTCACTCTCTATGAAGCAGGAGAAATACATGAAGAATCATGGCTTTCCTTCTCTGTTTGGATTCCCCCCACAGAGAGAAGCTCAGACCTCAGTGCCTGCGAGGCAGGTGATGCATCCAGGGTTGACATGGAGGAGATCAGACCCTGTGCACCCCTGTGCACTTTCATTCCTCATTGATCCCAGGTCTGCTGTGACTGACACTTCTGGGTTCTGCTGGCATTTATGAGGAGGTGAGCTATACAGAATCAATGCATGAAAAAATTCAGGCATTATTTTATGTCATTATCACACCTAGATTAGAGAATATTCAGAATTTTCTTGACATACCATTTTCATCAAGCTGACAGTCATCTCCCCTGCAATGAGATGAATAAATACTTGAATCTATACCTCTACTGAATTGACCTGCCTAGTGCCTACTGTTAATTTGACAACATTAACACCAAACCTGCATACTGTAATCTCTTTGAACAGATTCTCGTGGACAGATGAAACCAGTAAATGACTAACATTCACGAGAGAATTTTACTTCTGGGTAACCGAGATTATGTATAAAGTGAATCTGAAGCGTGGTTATTGGGATTAGCAATTTAGTCCTAAATCTGATTTGATAGGTGTGAAATTGTCTGATTTCTATCTATATCAACAGTGTGCGTCTTTTTGCATGTATGTTTTGGTGCTTCATTCAACATGTGTCTCTGATTTGGCCCGTAGATAAAGGACGACTGTCGCTTTAATAATTCCACTTTAATCAAAATCCCCAGTTAATCCCCCTCCCCTTTACCAGGGGTTCACGTAGCCCGTGGTCCCGGGGATCGGATGAGGCTGTCCGGAGTGACATAGCTGCGACACAAGAGGGGACGGAGAGGAGAACCGCAAATAACAACGGCAGGTAGTAAAAGCCGTCAGCGTGTTTAGAGCGTTTAAATGGAATTTGAAGCAGTTGTAGCTCTTTACAATAATCTGTCTCGTATGCAACAGGCTCACTGCACCGGACCTCATGTTTGTTTCTCACAACAGCCACAAACCTTCACTTTCTCCTGTTTTACATGCAAGAGTTTGAACTGAAAATCCCATTAAATTATTCCTATTATGCTGCATCTCATCTAGGAATTCTTTGGCGTCACCAACTGTGGGATGGTGCACGTGCCACCTGTAACTTTCAGTGTGTAATATTCTTCTTCGTTGGGGTTTTATGGCGGTGTACATAACAGTATTACATGTTGACTAGACCGGGCACGCATGTTGATTTTGTTAATCCACACCAGATGCGATCAAGCCATGCAGGTTGAAATATCAAAACGATCTCTGAACCAACTATATTCATTTGGAGACAGGTGCACATGAAGCACGTGAAACGTTCATGGACATTTGGCTAGCTAGCATGTTGTTGCTAACTAATTCGTCCTGGGATATAAACATTGGCTTGTTATTTTACCTGAAATGCACAATGTTCTTTTTTAGTGGATCTTTGTAGAATTTTGAGTCAACACAATATCGTGTGGTCCCTACTCAACAATTGATCCACAGGTAAACAGAGGAACCTATTTTGTTTCTAAGACTTTCTATGACGGTTGGCAAACAACTTTAATAAGGTGCATTACCACCACCAACTGGACTGGAGTGTGCACCTCAGTTCATCTTTCAATGGCAGAGGTGGGACTTGCAGCGCCTCAGAAATAGAACCAATCTCTATTTTAGCACCTGGCTGCGCAGAGGGCGTTGGCAGTTTAGATGCAATGATTGAATAACATGTATATGTACATTTATTTTGTCATGCTCTCGCACTGTGTTGCATGCCATGTGGTCAGCATGTAATCTGCATTCTCCTTCAGTATGGAATAATTGTGTTTACGGTGGGGTGGGCACTTCTTGAGCGGGGTTGAACTGATTTCCATGTGTGCACTGCAAATCAAATGTCATTTGCCACATGCTTCATAGACAACAGGTGTAGACGAACAGTGAAATGCTTATTTATGTGTCCTTTTCCAACAACGCAGAGTTAAAAACAGAGATGAAAAATAGAACATTGAAATAGTAACACGAGGAAGAAATACAATAGAAATAACTTGGCTATATACATGTTATTTCTGAGTCTGAGTCGATGTGCAGGGGTACGAGGTAATTGAGGTAGTAGCTATGTACATATAGGTATGGGCAACAGGGTAGATAATAGGCTGAGCTGGAGCAGCAGCATATGTGGAGTGTGAAAGTGTGTGTCATTATGCATGTGTGCACATGTTATGTGTTTGTGTTGGGGTGTCGGTGTAAGTATGTGCAGTGTGTGCATATAGTCAGTGCAAAATAATTAGTTTAAAAAAGCGGAGAGAGAGCAGTCTGTGGCTTGGTTGGCATGAGTCTTTAAATATTTTGGTCAGGGAGCAATCCTTTCAGACTCCTGAGGGGGAAGAGGAGCAGGCGGGCCCTCTTCACAACTGTGTGTGTGGACCATGTTAATTCCTTAGTGATGTGGACACTGAGGATCTTGAGGCTCCCGACTCGCTCCACTACAGCCCTGTGGATGTGGGTGTGCTCGCACCTCCATTTTCTGTAGTCCATTAACAGCTCCTTTGTGTTGCTGACGTTGAGGGAGAGGTTGTTGTCCTGGCAGTCTGACATCCTCCCTATAGGCTGCCTCACCATCGGTCAGTAATCAGTCCTATCACCATCGTGGCGTCAGCAAATGTGATGGTGTTGAAGTCGTGCATGGCCATGCAGTCATGGATGAACAGGGAGTACAGGAGGTGACTAAGCACCCACCCCTGAGGGGCCCCCATGTTGATGGTCAGCGTGGTGGATGTGTTGTTGCCTACCCTCTCCACCTTGGGCTGGCCCGTCAGGAAGTCCAGGACACAGTTGCAGAAGGAAGTGTTCAGTCCCAGGGTCTTGAGCTTAGTGATGAGTTTGGAGGGGACTATGGTATTGAATGCTGAGCTGTAGTCCATGAACAGCATACTTACATAAGTATTCCTTTTGTCCAGACAGGTGAGGGCAGCGTGGAGTGCAATAGCGATTGCGGATCTGTTGGGTTGGTATGCAAATTTGGGTCCAGGGTGACTGGGATGATGGTGCTGATGTGAGCCGTTCAAAGCTTTTCATGGCTATAGATGTGAGTGATACAGGGCGATAGTCATTTAGGCAGGTTACGCTAGCATTCTTGGGCACGGGGACAGTGGTGGTCTGCTTGAAACAAGTTGGTATTACAGACCGGGTCAGGGATAGATTGAAAATGTAATTGAAGACACTTGTCAGCTGGTCAGCGCATGCTCTAAGTACGGGTCCTGATATTCCTGTCTGGCCCCACGGCCTTGCAAATGTTAACCTGTTTAATGGTCTTACTGACATCGGCTAAAGAGAGCAAGATCACACAGTTGTCAGGAACAGCTGGTGCTCTCATGCATGGTTCATTGCTGCTTGCCTCGAAGCGAGCATAGAAGGCATTTAGCTTGTCTGGTAGGCTCGTGTCACTGTTAATGGGCAGCTCTCTGCTCTTTCCCTTTGTAATCAGTGTTCGTTTGCAAGCCCTGCCACATCCGACAAGTGTCAGAGCTGGTGTGGTAGGATTCCATTTTAGTCCTATTGAAGCTTTGCCTGTTTGATGGCTCGTCAGGGGTCTAAATGGAATTTCCTGAAAGGGTCCAGATTTTTGTCCTGCTCCTTGAAAGCGGAAGCTTTACCCTTTAGCTCAGTGCGGATGTTGCCTGTTATTTATGGCTTCTGAATACTTCGGAAAGTATTCAGCCCGCTTGACTTTTTACACATTTAGTTACGTTACAGCCTTGTTCTGAAATTGATTCAATCGTTTTTCCCCCCGTCATCTATCTACATACAATACTCCATAATGACAAAGCAATAACAGGTTTTTAGATTTTTTTTGCTAATTTATAAAAAATATAAAATAACATTTACATAAGTATTCAAACCCTTTACTCAGTACTTGGTGGTTCCCAATTTCTTCCATTTAAGAATGATGGAAGCCATTGTGTTCTTGGGGACTTTCAATGTTGCAGACATTTTTTACCCTTCCACAGATCTGTGCCTCGATACAATCCTGTTTCAGAGCTCTACGTACATTTCCTTCGACCTCATGGCTTGGTTTTTGCTCTGACCTGCACTGTAAACAGTCAGAAGGTATATAGACAGGTGTGTGCCTTTCCAAATCATGTCCAATCAATTGAATTTACCACTGTTGGATTCCAATCAAGTTCTCAAGGATGATCAATGGGAACAGGATGCACCTGAGCTCAATTTCGAGTCTCGTAGCAAAAGGTATGAATACTTATGTAAATAAGGTATTTCTGTTTTTTTATATTTAATACATTTACTATGTCTAAACCTGTTTTTGTTTTGTCATTATAGGGTATTGTGTCTAGATTGAGGGAAAAATTAATTTAATCAATTTTAAAATTGGCTGTAACATAACAAAATGTGGAAAAAGACCAGGGGTCTAAATACCGTCCGAATGCACTGTAGGTATTGTACTGTCATATTATTGCCGGTCACCTTTTGTTCGTCGTATGTTATTCAACCTGTCCCCAAGAATAACAAAATCATACGTTATTCTTCATTAAATATTCCTTGTCGATCACCAAACATTTCTGTAAAAAAAAAACGATAAAACCTTGCGTACCTCTTTATCCCCCCCCCCCCCCCCCCCCCCCCCGCTGTTGGTGGTAGGTGCACTTGATGCAATAGCGCTGGCGCCGGGAAGGCAAAGTGTTCCCATTTTAAACCATTTAATGTCTCTGAAGGTAGAACTCCACCTACTCGGCAGGCCCAGAGAGCAAATGAAGTGCACCTATAGGCCTACCGCTGTTCAATCAGATAGCTTAGAGCACTGTCTACACAGTTTCCTTGAGCCATAGGCAATAAAGAGAAGCCTCAAACGCACAGCTAAGTTGATACTGTGAGATTTCAAAACTTTTAAAACCCTGACTAGAGACAGACTCAATGCATACCGCAAAGAGCTGCTGTTTTCAAGAGTAAGGTCATGTTTAAGTTGTTGTTCAGCACTGTCAACACTTTTATAAGCCATAAAATGTGTGTTCTCCCTACTTCCACTTATGCTACAACCAGCACTGCAGCTGCAATGAGTGAGTATAGCAAAGTGTTCCGATAAGCTTGCGTTGTTATTGTTAGCGGCTTGTGTCTTTTTTAATATCGAAGAATATTTTACTTATAGAAGTAACGACATGAATTGGTGCATGAGGCAGAAATAATGCAATGCGACTTCAGTTTTGCCATCAGCTGGAAGATTGTGTCCCCTTTTCTCAGCGGGGGGAGAGCTGAGGAACAGCCTGACTGCTGCTCCCTCCCACTCAGACTGACAAAAAATAATTATTATGCTCACTCATCTGTGCCTCACAAGTAATGCATATATTTTCTATTACCAGTGTGATCATATACAGTACATTTTCTAAGTATAAATTCTAATTGGTCTGAGAAGAACAACATTGGCAGGGCAATTCAAGCATAGCCAATATGCAGTGATAATGTATTGGGCCTATAACCTACTGCACAAACCTCATTACCACAGAACTGGTTTTAATTGGTTAATGTCTTATAGTCTTATGTTTTTTAAGTAATGTTTAAAAAAAAATCAGAGCGGTAGATCTTGTCTTCCCTTTTGACTCAAAGTGATCTTAACTCAGAAAACGTCGGTGACCACTGATTTACATGATGTTTGTAACTATAGGCAGAGAGGTTCTGAGTGACAAGTCCGCCTGTCGTTGCAGACAGAAATGGAACATGAATATAGTGATAGATGATTGTGCAATGTGGAGGGAGCTATTGAATTCTAGTCAAAAAGAGGCAGTCAAGTAGATAGACCAGTGCTTTCCCACTCCCACATGAAAGAATCTGCTCCTGGCTCTCTCTCAGGAGTTAGCAGTCCAGAGAGACTGAGCATCACCCCCCCCCACCCCACCCGTCTACCATCGCATGCCTTCAACTGTCTGATAGTCACCTCATTGTGGATGACCTCACAGGCTGTCACACGCCCATCGCTGCTCGCCTGACCAGAGGGTTGCTATAACAGGAGAGGACAAGAGTTGCTAGAAAATTTGCTGCGCTCGCAAACAACTTCATGTTCTGCATAAATGAGCCAATAGCTGTCCTCATACTCAGCGAGTGTTATGTCATCGAATACTATATCCACCTAATCAACTATCATATCATGTGCCTCAGTCTAAGTAACAGAGATATTTTCCAGTCCAGCTAACAAGATAATTCTGATGCTGAGGATGTCTCTATTATTAGCTTAGCTAAGTGCAACAGCCCAGTTTGTATATTTTGTTTTATGATCACATTCTACTTAAGTCACAGATATAGTACTCACGTGAGGGATACGTCACGTAAAAAGGCATTTTTGGTTTGCTCTTAAAATACTTCCAGAAAGGAATACCTGAATTAGCAAGCTTCAGTTTTTTTGGGGGGTGGGTGTTATGGTTGACGTGTCTGTCAGACACAATTACCTTTGCCTAAACAGCAGGTGGCCTATCGTTCAGAGAGTCTCAGAGACACAGCCGATTGAGAGACTATAGCTCTGAGCTTGTTTGACTTGTCAGGAATAGGACCACTGGTACTAGCTCTGCACTGGGTTTCTTAAGAGAGTGAGATCCAGGGAGGGCACACTGTATCCCCTTAGGAGCCCTCCTCCCTTTTGTGTTTGTCCTGGATGGTGGGCCAGCCCGGAAGGGTGTTTTAAAGTTTTATTAGTCGTATGTACAGGGATACACATGGTACACACCGTCTAACGAAAATGCTTACTTGTGGGTGGATGTGTGCGTGAGTGAGTGCATGTGTGCTAAGGTTCGGCAAAGCAGAGCAGGTGGTCAGTAGTCTGATTTTGTGTGTGTGGATAGGGATCCTGGGGAGATACATAGGGTTTAAATACACAATGGTATATGGAAACTCAGGCGGACCCTTCCTTTTAAAAGCTTTTGTTTTTGACCATTTTTATTTGTTTTGTTATTTTTTGTTTGGGGGCTTTACAGGTACATTATCCATGTTAAAGTATCCATTTCTAAAGGCTGCCACTCAAAATAAAATAATAAAAATACATAGAGTTTAAGTGATAATAATTTAAATATAAACAGGAAAATAGAACAAAAAAGGTGGCGGCCTCCATCCCCAAACTTCCATCCCATTCCTCCAACCCCACCCTGCCAACATGTCTTCATCCAACTCCACCCCCGGAAACCATGTTTCCCACCCCTCTTAGCAACTAGGGTTGCTTGTCAGTCACCCACTACCCCCCCCCCCCCCCCCCCCCCCCCCCTCCCCATCCCCCCCGGCTCCATTCCTGGCGACCAGAAAAAACCCTCAGAATAGCACCATTCCCCGTGGGCCTGAAAGCAGAGGGAAAAAAATGGGTTAATATATTGTTTGCACGTATGTGTTGGGCTTTGGCTGAGATTAGTATATTTCTCCAGGCGTCAGTTGTTCCTTGACTAGCACCATTCATTCTCGCTGTTTGATCATTCTGATGTCATAACTTCTAATAGGAACTGTATCCACTGGTGAATTGGGAGAGCGTGAGATAATTGCCATCTAAGAGCAACATGTTTTTTTGCGGCAGTGCTGCGTGCCAGCAGTAACAGTCTCTGATATATTGAGAGATTCAAGGAGCTATCATTAAGTAACATAATTCCTGCCTCGGGCGGCAGGTAGCCTAGTGGTTAGAGCGTTGGGCCAGTAACCGAAAGGTTGTTTGATTGAATCCCCGACCTGACAAGGTAAAAAAAAATCTCGTTCTGCCCCTGAATAAGGCAGTTAACCCACTGTTCCTAGGCTGTCATTGTAAATAAGAATTTGTTCTTAACTGACATGCCTAGTTAAATAAAGGTTAAGTAAATAAATAAATGAATAGATGCAAAGCATTGAATATTTACATTCTTGCACTTTGAAATACATTTTGTAACTTTGCCCCATAAGCATTTACCTACAGGGCTCTCCCACATCATATGGAGGAATGTGCCTACTTGATTCAGGGGACACAGTGAAGAGTTTAGTTTACATTGTTTAAGGGATATGGCAGTGAGGACCACCTCTTCCAGGGCAATAACACACCATGTTTCTCTTTTATACTCCGACAGGGGGCCGAAGATTCGAATCCTGGCTAAACCTATTTAGGATGGTACGAAATCCCAGTGTCTGGAAATAGAATTTAAAATTTGGTACGGGTAGTCCTCTTACATCTTTCCCTCTTTGCAAGTTTGTTAATTTATCCCAATAGCCAAAAGGGGAGACGAGGGAAGCATTGAACTACAGAAATTCAGCTGTCACAATATATTCATTTTGACAATAGGTATTCTGCTGGTTAAAGCAACTGGGATGTCCATCCATCTACTGAGGTCGGATTTAATTGATTTGTAAAAGTTTCTGGCAATGGTTTTTCCAAGGACGGTATTAATTATATCTATTGCTAAATATTTCAAATGGGAAATGATTGGGATTCCATAAGTGGAGATGGAGTCCTCCATCAGGGTCTTGATAGGCAGGTGGGCAGATTTTTTTAATAACTTGAGATGGAGCTGGATCTGTCTAGGATCTTTTGGGAAGGATTAAGATGCGTTCTCTAGATAAAGTAAGATATTGTTGGCGTATAATGAGATGAAGTGATCTTTAGAATCAAGAGATATTTGTGAAATGTCTTTAGATTGTCGAATTTCCGGGGCCAGGGGCTCTTATACACAAAAAAAATAGCAGAGGTGAGATAGGATCACCGTGCTTGCTACTTTTAGTTATTCTGAACGGAACAGAGCAGGTATTGCCTGTTATTACTATGGCTGTGGGATTGGAATATAGTATTTTAATCATATTCATGAAATTGCAGCCAAGTCCCATATGTTCCAAAACCAACCAAATATATGAAGATTCTAGTCCATCAAAAGCTTTTTCTGCATTGAGAGAGAACTGCCCAAGAAGCATTGGTTTCTGATGAAGCATGAAAGATATGTAATAGACAGCGGTTATCTGAGGATAGATGTACCAATTTGGGTAAGTAAGATTTGAGACGACATGACAGATTATTATTTATTTTTTTAATATCTGTGTTTATCAAAGATGGAGGGCAATAATGAGAGCACTGGGTGGCATACTTTAAAAAAAAATCAAATCGGAATTAGTGGTATATTTACATCCCTTCCAAATGAACCTTTGTGAATCATTTCAAGTAAACAGTGGACCTAATTGGTTAAAAAAAATATTTATTTCCTTTATTCATGTTAACACCCACCCGCTTAACCCGGAAGTCAGCCTGCAGGCACCTGGCCTGTCACATGGAAATCGCTAGAGCATGATGATTTCCATGTGGCAGGCCAGGTGCCTGCAGGCTGACTTCCGGGTTAAGCGGGTGGGTGTTAAGGAGCGGGGTTTGACGGGTTTCGGAGGACGCATGACTCGATCTTCGCCTCTCCCGAGCCTGTTGGGGAGTTGCAGCGATGAGACAAGATCGTAATTGGATATAATGAAATTGGGGGGAAAATATAAAATAAAAGGAGAATCTTTGGTTGATTTAATTTGGGTTCTGATAGTAATTCACCTGATTCAGATTCAATAGTTGCAATATCTGCAAATTGGTCATTACTGCGAAGCTTGCTTGCCAGTAGACGACTGGGTCAATTACCCTGGAAGCAATGGTTGAGTCTCACTCGATGGATGTCAAATTCTACTGTCTTATCACTATATTTAGAATAGTGTTGACTTTTAAGAGAGTAGTCGCTACCTTGTCTAAAAAAAAAAAGTGTTTGTTGAGAACGCTGCAACGTTGTTAACAACTTTTCAAGTACTGATATCTTCTTTAATTGTAATTTATTCAGCCCAGATGCAAATGCGGTTGCATTATTTTTAATAAAACTTTTAATGCCGTCCCATGAATTTTTGTTAATATATTCATTCAATTTCTAAACAGAAATTAGGATTTTGTAGTAAAGAATCATTAAAGCTCCATTTTGTGACTTTTTTTTATAGGAGATTATGACATTTGTATCAGGCAATAAGAAGCATGATGATCATGTCTGTCCCAATAACCAGTTGGAATGAAGTTAATTCTTATAATATGCTGTTCAGACAATCAAAAAACGTAGGATCATATGAATTTGGAGAATACATATTAACAAAGGCAATGTTCTTTCTATTATGGATACATTTAAGGAAAGGGATTCTGCCTTCTTGGTCATTGCCTTTACCAAGGATGGTGATTTGAGTTTCTCATGTATCATAATGATTACACATTTTATTTTGGGGCTGATGATAAGGCAGCCAGTTTGTACAAATGGTTCTCTATTCTATTTGTGTCCTTTTGGAGCAAATGTGTTTCTTGGATCATTGCTATATCAATGTGGTTTCTGGCTAGTATATCAATGTGGTTTCTGGCTAGTATATCAATGTGGTTTCTGGCTAGTATATCAATGTGGTTTCTGGCTAGTATATCAATGTGGTTTCTGGCTAGTATATCAATGTGGTTTCTGGCTAGTATATCAATGTGGTTTCTGGCTAGTATATCAATGTGGTTTCTGGCTAGTATATCAATGTGGTTTCTGGCTAGTATATCAATGTGGTTTCTGGCTAGTATATCAATGTGGTTTCTGGCTAGTATATCAATGTGGTTTCTGGCTAGTATATCAATGTGGTTTCTGGCTAGTATATCAATGTGGTTTCTGGCTAGTATATCAATGTGGTTTCTGGCTAGTATATCAAGACAGCTGGAACGCTTGATAGGTATATTAAGGCCTTTCAAATTCCACAAGAGAATATATAGCGTTGCCATTGTTTTTGTAAAATGAAATTGTTATCTTTGGTGTTGATAAGCCCATAGATGGAAAAAAAAGAAGCAGGACCCACAGCGAAACCCACCCATTGGTCACTCTCCAACAGGAAAAACCCTTTCTATAAATCGTTCCCTCCCCCAGCCCCCAGCCCCCTTCCTCCCTAACCCCCAACCCTCCCTCGGTTCTCCCCGCCCTGCACTATAATTACAGGGTTATAGCATAATGGCTAGTGGCAGCCTTAAATATGAAATCTCTTAAGCAGCATATTTTTGGTCTTTAGGTGTAAAACAATTATTGTTATAATAAAGTGAAACAAAATAAGTAATCAATTCAGACCTTAACATTAAAGTTAGAACAATTTATGAGTAAGGGTGTGTAATGAAGAAAATATTATGAGAATGAAAACAAAAATAAGATGTGACAGATATGCAAGCCTTAATGCCTAAACGGTAAAACAAAATAGGATAGCTGTAAGATCCAAGATCCATTTCCACATTTTGTTATGTTGAAGCCTTATTCTAAAATGGATTAAATACATTTTTCCCTCATCAATCTACACACACAATACCCCAAAATACATTTTTCCCTCATCAATCTACACACACAATACCCCAAAATACATTTTTCCCTCATCAATCTACACACACAATACCCCAAAATACATTTTTCCCTCATCAATCTACACACACAATACCCCAAAATACATTTTTCCCTCATCAATCTACACACACACAATACCCCAAAATACATTTTTGCAAATGTAAAAAAAAAGTTTTTACATAAGTATTCAGACCCTTTGCTATGAGACTCGAAATTGAGCTCCGGTGCATCCTGTTTCCATGAATCATCCTTGAGGTGATTCAACAACTTGGTTGGAGTTCACCTGTGGTGCATGTCCAATCAATGGAATGTTTTGGAAAGGCATTCACCTGTCTACATAAGATCCCACAGTTGACAGTGCATGTCAGAGCAAAAACAAAACAACGAGGCCAAAGAAATTTCCATAGAGCTCCGAGACAAGATTGTGTCGAGGCACAGCTCT
The DNA here is from genome assembly GCF_002021735.2 of Oncorhynchus kisutch. Taxonomy (NCBI): domain Eukaryota; kingdom Metazoa; phylum Chordata; class Actinopteri; order Salmoniformes; family Salmonidae; genus Oncorhynchus; species Oncorhynchus kisutch. The sequence continues at coordinate 41,762,107 of NC_034184.2, forward strand.
GGGGAACGGTACCAAAAACTGTCTGCAACATTGAAGGTCCCCAAGAACACAGTGGCCTCCATTATTCTTAAATGGAAGAAGTTTGGAACCATCAAGACTCTTCCTAGATTTGGCCGCCCAGCTAAACTGAGCAATCGGGGGAGAAAAGCCTTGGTCAGGTAGATGAAGACCCGATGGTCACTCTGACAGCGCTCCAGAGTTCCTCTGTGGAGATGGTTGTCTTTCTGGAAGGTTATCCCATCTCTGCATAACTCCACCAATCAGGCCTTTATGGTAGATGGGCAAAACGGTAAAAGGCACATGACCGCCCGCTTGAAGTTTGCCAAAAGGCACCTAAAGACTCTCAGACCATGAGAAACAAGATTCTCTGGTCTGAGGAAACCAATATTGAACTCTTTGGCCTGAATGCCAAGCGTCACGTCTGGAGGAAACCTGGCACAATCCCTACAGTGAAGCATGGTGGTGGCAGCATCATGCTGTGCGGATGTTTTTCTGCGGCAGGGACTGGGAGATTAGTCAGGATTGAGGGCAAGGTGAACGGAGCAAAGTACAGAGAGATCCTTGATGAAAACCTGCTCCAGAGCACTCAGGACCTCAGACTGGGGTGAAGGTACACCTTCCATCAGGACAATGACCTTAAGCACACAGCCAAGACTATGCAGGAGTGGCTTTGGGACAAGTCTCTGAATGTCCTTGAGTGGCCCAGCCAGAGCCCGGACTTGAACCCGATCGAACATCTCTGGAGAGACCTGACAATAGGATGGGGACTGGCCCTGCTTAGCTATTTGACAGAGCTTGAGAGGATCTGCAGAGAAGAATGGGAGAAACATCCCAAATACAAGTGTGCCAAGCTTGTAGCATCAGCTTTTTTTACTTTGTCATTATGGGGTATTGTGTGTAGATTGATGAGGGGAAAAAACTATTTAATCCATTTTAGAATAAGGCTGTAACTTAACAAAATGTGGGAAAGTCGAGGGGTCTGAATACTTTCCGAATTTACTGAATGCACTCAGACCGCTGCGCCACTCTGAAGCCCCAAGGCATATCAGTTCTCGAGGCGCCACTACAGACCCTGGTTCGATCCCAGGCTGTATCACAACCGGCTGTGATTGGGAGTCCCATAGGGCGGTGCACAATTAGCCCAGCATTGTCCGGGTTAGGGGAGGTTTTTGTAAATAAGAATTTGTTCTTAACTGACTTGCCTAGTTAAATAAAGGTCAAATAAATATTGTTCATTAATTGGCCTGGTGTTATCCATATTTAAATGTCCTGGACCATAGCCAATAATAGTAATCTTGTTCCGTGTACCGAAACATGAGGGTTATCCTCATCATTGTCTTATGCTGAGTGCAGCATCATAGCCATAGGCTAGACTGCATGATTGTGCATTGATAGCAAACCTGAATAATGAGCCAGATATTGGGGTTCCATCTCTCAGCTTGTCCCCTTTTGTGTTGTGCTGATGTGCTTCTCAAAGAGGTCTCGAGGTTCCTTGGTAGTGGGAAACATGTTTTCTGGAAGGTCAAGATAAGTTTTGCCGGAGTGGATAAAGCCGCATTTAGTTTACGTAGCTGGAATCTCACCTCGTTTTAGGTCTTACATTATGTCATGGCTTTTCAGAGGACTTCTAGACATGCCCCACCAAATTGATATCGTAACCCCGTCACACTGTGGTTGACTCAGCGACTGAGGACAACCGTGAGCTACGTATAAACACGCAAGCATGTATAGACACAAACAATGTCTCTTACTCGTCCGACAGGTCACCCCTCTATATACAGTACCAAATTACACCCTACCTGTCAATCATGTATACGAGGCCTGTAGTGAAATGACTCTGTTACTCTATGTCCTGGCTTTATGATGCAACAGGTCTTATTGACCTCCGGGTACATTTTACAGGACATTAACCTCGCAGGTCTGATAACCTGACCTGATTCCAAATATGACGGACCAAAAAGTGTCTGCTGGCTAAAATGCTCTGGTTCTGGGCAGTTTTATCCTGTTACCCAACTGTTAAGCAACTAAACTGGGGTAGATTTTTGCAGAAGTGGAACACATGGAGAAATCAGAGAGAATCAACTCTCTCTCGTCAACTGCAAACAGCTACCGTGATGTTAATTAGATGTTTCCTCAAGCCAACCCCAGTATGAGGTGTGAGGAGACACTGTTTCAGGAAGACCCTAGTCTGGAGTAAGGGGGGGTATTGAAAATAATCAGTTGGCCTAGGAAGGGGCTATATTAATCCTGTGAATCATGGTAGGACTGACATACCGGGTGTCCCCTTACATGCCATATAAGGGGACCCCCCCCACCCCCCACAATGCTACTGTGGTATCACTTTCTGCAGAGGAGTGGCTATTCTTAGGCTGTCACTCCAGCTCATCTGAGCAGGCAAGACCTCTCTTCCTCTGGTTCTCTACTCTTTTCTGTCTGTCTTTCTCTCCTTATTTAAAAGGGGGTGGGTCGTGAATTACATATTTGTCTGTGGCTGTAGTGGGTTAGGTTTTTGTTTGCTGTGCTTTCAGTCTCATTTGACATTTCGTTTAGTTCTCAAGTGTACTTTTTTTTAAACTTTTTTTTTTCTGCTTTCAGAAGCTACTTGGCTCCTGCCCCACCCCCCTCTACCTCCTTTTTTTTGAAGAAGATTCAACCAAACAAGCAATCAAAGCCTTTGGAAGAATGAGTACCTACAGCATTTCTCTGAGTGGGTCGGCCCCATGGGGCTTCCGATTGCAGGGAGGGAAAGATTTCAACATGCCCCTGACCATCTCCAGGGTAAGAGATCAATTCATCCAGTTCAGTCTACATACATCCATACTTTGTACAAACAAACACACAGAGATTTCCACATCCCATATCCGATGTGTCTTTTGACCAATGAGATCATCCTTTTTCTTGCATTAAGCTTGAATCTAGATGTTGGGGTTTGTTTAATGTTCCTTGAAACGGGATACTTGGGACGGCCCAACTCTGACGTCATCCCATTGAAGTTTAAATTCAAAAAGACGAAGGTAAAAGGTAGTGGTTAAGGTTCGGGTTTAGGGTAGGGAAGTCCCAAGGATTTCACCTAGCACTAACCGTCAGCCAACCCTTATAGGACATCAAATATTGAATTACTATTACGGTACTAGCACAGTACTTGTAGGTGTGTTGTTGTTAAACATGGTGGTCATTTTGGGATGTTTGGTTGATATATTAGATTGTTTGGGATGCTGTTTTATTACAGTAGTTTCAATAGGTTTTCTCACTGGTTGGTATCCATTGTGTGGTTTTGGAAAATTCAGTGATTTTAAGCTTGGCCTTTGCTAAAAAAAAAGTCTGAGAAAATGTTGTGTTCACCTTATCCTGTAGTGGTATGTTCACCTCACACATTGTAAAGGCCTAAAGACTGGGTTGGTTTATGGTGGTAGGAGCTGTGAGTTAGGGGGTGGGCAATGTTAAAATTGTTACACCACAGTTGATGGTGAGAATGTAGGCCTACGTATGTATTTTCAGACTGGAATCATGGCATGCTGTCACCTGCCAAATCTATAGTGTAAATATACAGTTAACTGGCCAAATGAAGGGAACACCGACATAAAGTGTCTTAATATGCCGTTGGGGCCACCACTAGCCAGAACGGCTTCAATGCTCCGTGGCATAGATTCCACACGTTTCTGGAACTCTATTGGAGGGATGCGACATCATTCATCCGCAAGAAATTCCATCATTTGGTATTTTTTTATATGGTGGCGGAAAGCTCTGTCTCAGGGACCGCTCCAGTAATCTCCCATAACTGATCTCTTGGGTGGAGATTTGGTGACTGAGACGGCTATGGCCTCAAGAAGCCCAAACAGATATCAAATTTGACTAAAACATAGTCATTTTAAACCTTGCTAAAATGTGTATATGATCACATATCTGTCTATTATGTGTGGGAATACTTTGGAACAGATGTCCAAAATTAAAATCACTTGGCGCTGATTTGTTGGTGTTTTTTTAGTCTTTTATGTCCAACAATAAAAATTCAAACAACATTTTTATTTTTGCTCTGAAAACTTGGGTGGACAAATAAAATCACCCATGGGCCAAATAAAATCACCCATGGGCCAAATCTGGCCCACAGGCCACCAGTTGGGCGACCCTGGCATATGGTTTACATTGTTTTCATGCTCGTCAAACCATTTAGTGACCACTCATGCTCTGTGGATGGGGGCATTGTCATTCAGGGCAGCCTAGTGGTTAAGCATGATGGGATTTCAATTGCTTAACTAACTCTGGAACCACACCTGTGTGGAAGCACCTGCTTTCAATGTACTTTGTGTCCCTCATTTACTCAAGTGTTTACTTTTATTTTGGCAGTTACAGTACCTGTAGTTACTTCAGTCGCTAATTCAGGTGTGATTATGCCTTTTGTGTGCTGCGTTTGTGCTGTGATGACCTAATATGTGAGTTCATTGCCCCTTTCCTTTCCTCCCCGAGACTGAAAATAGATATTTGGATTTCTCACCCTGTATTTTAAGGTGTCGAGGTGTATTTCTCCACATTATTTTAGTACTGAAAGTGAGAGAGGTGTTGTTGCCTGAATATCACAAGTTATTTTCTGGTAAGAACAGTATATTCTATGAACATCTCTTCCAAGAACCTCAATCTGTCGATGTTCTTACTAGAGATATTTGTTGAATAGATATTTATTAGAAAGAAAGGAAGCTGGCTGGCTGGAATAATAATATTATGAGTCTGGTGTGTGTGCCCTGGTGTGTATGTGTGCCTGAAGCCTATGTGTTCATAACGAGTGCATCTCGTAACTCACTTGTAGACAACCTTTACAGTATGTTAGGATTTGTGTGTGTGTATGTGTACCAGTCAAATGTTAGGACACACCTCATTCCAGGGTTTTTCTTTATTTGTACTATTTTCTACATTGTAGAATAATAGTGAAGACATCAAAACTATGAAATAACACATGGAATTATGTAGTAACCAAAAGAGTTTTAAACAAATCCAAATGTATTTTATATTTGGCATTCTTCAAAGTAGCCACCATTTGCCTCGATGACAGCTTTGCACACTCTAGGCATTCTCTCACAACCAGCTTCGTGAGGTAGTCACCTGGAATGCATTTCAATTAACAGGTGTGCCTTGATAAAAGTTCATTTGAGGAATTTCTTTCCTCCTTAATGCATTTGAGCCAATCAATTGTGTTGTGACAAGGTAGTAGTGGTATACAGAAGATGGCCCTATCTGGTAAATGACCAAGTCCACATTATGGCAAGAACAGCTCAAATAAGCAAAGAGAAACGACAGACCATCATTACTTTAAGACATTGAATGTCAGTTTCAAAAAGCATCAAGCGGCATGGTCCACAGGACAGGAACACCCAGAGTTACCTCTGCTGAAGAGGATAAGTTCATTAGAGTTAACTGCACCTCAGATTGCAGCCCAAATAAATGCTTCACATGGGTTCAAGTAACAGAAACATCTCAACATCAACTGTTCAGCGGTGACTACGTGAATCAGGCCTTCATGGTCAAATTACTGCAAGAAACCACTACTAAAGGACACCAATAAGAATAAGTGACTTGCTTGGGCCAATAAACATGAGCAATGGACATTAGACTGGTGGAAATCTGTCCTTTGGTCTGATGAGACCAATTTTGAGATTTTTGGTTCCAACATCCGTGTCTTTGTGAGACGAAGAGTAGGTGAACTGATGATCTCCACATGTGTGGTTCCCACAGTGAAGCATGGAGGTGTGATGGTGTGGGGGTGCTTTGCTGGTGACACTGTCAGTGATTATTTAGAATTCAAGGGACACTTAACCAGCGTGGCTACCACAGCATTCTGCAGCGACACAACATCCCAGCAGGTTAGTGGGACTATCATTTGTTTTTCAACAGGACAATGACCCAAAACACACCTCCAGGCTTTGTGAAGGCTATTTGACCAAGAAATCAACCTATAGCCCCTTCTCCTTACTTGATCTGAAATGATAGGATGAGTATAAGCCACACAGTAAAAATTCCACCTATTGTAGCATTTGAAAGGGCAAAAGGGTTTAGCTATCACAACTGGTAATTACAGTCCTTTCAGATCTACAGGAAGTGTGTAGGGATAAGTGCGTAGCCTGCACTTTTCTTTATTTCAGTGAACCTTTACAACTGGTCATTGAATCCCCTTTGACTGTATGCAGTCTTTTATATAGAGAAGGCCTGTGAACTGGGGTCTTCAGTCTGCAGCCCAGGAGCACAAGGCTCAGTCACTCAGCACTCTGACAGGTGGGGAGGAACTTCTGCCTGCCTTGGGCTGCTGCTCTATCGCTCCCATCTAAAAATACTTTCTTTCCCACCGGTGGACAATGCTGATGGTTTGGGTGGTTCATGACTGCTGCCTTTTTCCCCTCTTTTTTTAAAATAGCGCCAGGTGTGACGTGTGTGGTGTAGCCTACATACTGTGTGGGCACTGCATGATCGAAAGGGAGGTTAGAGGCTGGGGATTGGGTTGTTAAATTGCTGACGACCAAGCTGCTGCTCGTGTCACTCACCTGATGGCCTGGACTGCACAACTTCAGCCCCGTACACAAATACTACATGACTACTGTGGTGGTTCCAATGGCAAAATACATTTGTACCTCCTGAAATTGCGGCTGGCTACATTGGATAACTTGTCTGGCTGGTTGATCAAATTGAGAGTTATGTGGAGGTGAAATCAGAAATAAAGACAGAAAGATGGCATATGGAAGGCATGGAACTGAAACCCTGCTATAATGGCAAGCAGCAGACCCTATTTCTAAATACCTCACTGTGAGGTTGGGATAAAAATAAACCTCTTTGGCCTTTCAACAAAACAAAACGTCTTTCCTCCATTTTCAAGTGAGGCACTTAATTTGTCCACATTCAAAAGATTGTCTTGGCCTGGCTTATGTGTAACTTGGCTTCTTTTGTGAGAGAAATCAGCCACTGTCTCACACACGGATGTGCGAGTCACCATTTATTGGTTTATAAATCCCCCATATTTAGGAGGGAGCATTATGACATTTCCGTAAAGACTGGACTGCCATTAAAAACTAATTTGGCCTTTTTATAAGATGTCTGAGGGAAATGTCAGCACGGAGATCCACCAACTCGGAATACGATATGTGTCCCTAGCAAACCTCTGGAGTCCAGTATGGATAATAGCACTGTATTAGAGTGCCACATGCATAACAGCTGGTTGTGATATGGTACTTTCTATTTTGTGTTGCCTGTTAAGACACCTTGGCTCACAACAATTCATGTTATCAGGAAGTTTGTTTGGATTCATGAAAGCAACCTCATTCTTTTGGCATTTATTTGAGCTTCTTGAACTGCCCTCCAATATAGCCCCAGAAGATCAAGTTTCACTACTGAGTTTTTAATCTGATCTGTAATAATCGTTTTAGGAAATTCTGTTAGTAGTTAGTGTCCTCCATAGTGTTATGCTGTTATTTGTGTCCTCTCCTCGCCCGGACAGTAGACAGGAAACCGTTTTAGTCAACACCTCCTTGGCTCAAGTACAGTGGTATTCAAACAGCGAAGACCACCTGAATTTATTATAAATTTTTTACATTTTCACGACCACAAGCCAAATATGATGATGACAACCTTAAAATCAGTACATTTCAATTTTTACATCGACAAATAACGTTCAATTCATCACATTTTCATCTCTTATCAAAGTGAAAAGAAACCATTAAATACATTTACTCAATAACATACTCAATAACATTTTATTTTTCTAATTATCTTTCTCAAATATATTTGTATACTGTACCACAAAAAAAAGTGGTTTTAACTTTGGCGAACCAACTGCATTTCCCGCGCGACCCCACTAGTCGAGACCGCGACTTTGGCGAACCAACTGCATTTCCCGCGCGACCCCACTAGTCGCGACCGCGACTTTGGCGAACCAACTGCATTTCCCGCGCGACCCCACTAGTCGCGACCGCGACTTTGAAAACTGTATGTTGTGGTAAAGTGGTCATTCCTTTCAGCCTTTGGTCTGGCTGTGAAATTGATATTGACAGATGAACACATCCCCTTGAGTGGATATGGGTGGTTCTGTTTTGAAAGAACTTTCTGCGTCAGGCCGAGACCCAAGACCGACGGCAAATGGGGCCTTGAGTCCGAACTTTCGAGTCATTGCCTCTCATACACTGGTCCTAATGTTGGGTATGTGACCCTGTTTGTGACAAGATGGATTTGACAAGAGCTGATTCACTCATTTAAATGATTCAAGATGATCAGGTAATGCAGTACATCACCCACCACTAAACACATCTAATTATCATGAAGTTGGCTAAATGTGACCTTCTGTGGAGGTGAAGTACAGCTTGTTTTTCATGGGATTGCAATGGATATTACCGGTCTGTTTTACCCTTGGACAGCTGAGTTGTCAACCTAGACCTTGTAGATTTGACATAAATCGGTGTCATGCACTACAGACTTAGTATAAACTGTAGCAGTCTTAGAACCAGCAAGCGAGACACACCCTCGAAACCCATTTGGTGTATCTTCGATGAATCTCAATCTTCTCCCCTTGGCCCTGGGATGCAACAAGGTCTGTATGATGCAGTTTCTACCCTTTCAATGTACTGTGTGGTCTGAATTCACCTGACCCAATCTATACGGAAATAAGGGGTTTAAGTATAGTTTTATGGGCCGTATCGTCCTCAGTTAAACCCTCCGACTCTAAACCACATGTAACCGATGCAACTCAAACGGGTGAAAGTAGATTTAATTTCTTACCAGTACGGGGGACACACTTTTTTAAAAAATACTACAAAAATTACAGTGTAGCCTACTCCGCTGACACTGACAAACAGATCAATAAAAACAATGTTGTCTGGTTGATATAATTGGCCTACGAAAAGGGCAGACACAAATACAATATGATCTCCATCTAACATGGAGGAGGAGATTATCGTCCAAAAACAAACAAAAGTTGCACAGACTCAATGATAAAGGCAGTGAATATACAATCATTCCGGGGATTTTGGCTGATGTTCTCCACTGGTGCCAATAAGATGGGCTACTGTTTGCTCAATTAAGTTAAGAATTTTGATAATTTAAAGACAGATTGGAGTCTTGTCATCTCTTTAGAAAAACATTTATTTAATTTTTATAAGTAATTTAACCTTTATTTAACTAGGCAAGTCAGTTAAACTTCTTAGGGATAGGGGGCAGTATTCGGCAGTTCGGATGCCTGACATGCCCGAAGTTAACTGCCTGTTACTCAGGCCCAGAGCATATAATTGGTAGTATTGGATAGAAAACACTGAAGTTTCTAAAACTGTTAAAATAATGTCTGTGTGTATTCAGAACTGATATGGCAGGTGAAAACTCAAGGACAATCCATCCGGAATTGTTTTCATTTTTTTCTTATTATTTAATTTTTTCTTCTTATTTACAATGACGGCCTACACCAGGCAAATCCGGGCGACGCTGTGCCAATTGTGCGCCGCCCTATGGGACTCTCAATCACAGCCAGTTGTGATACAGCCTGGAATAAAACCAGGGTGTCTGTAGTGACTCCTCAAGCACGGAGATGCAGTGCCTTAGACCGCTGGGACACTCTGGAGCTTTACCGCAAGAGCCATTTGCTTTCCAAACAGTTTTTCTGCGGTTTGTATTTTTAAGTATTGCGATAGGCATGGATGGGTCTCTTCTCACTGACAGTCGCAACTCAACAATAATCTATTTGGTATTTGCAGTGCGCACTACCCAAATTGCGGGCCTTTCTGACTCTAGGCTATGCGATTTTAAAACCAATTTTTATTTAAGAAGCTAGTGAATCGTTTGCGGCCTAGTCATGCTTTCTGGTGTAGTATCCTCTTTAGAAGGATTTGATTTATTTTTGTATAGACAGGCCTAGCCTAATTAGCTATGGTCATTTTGGAAGTTTTAATTCAATTTATTTTAGGGAAAGCTCATCTTCCCCTAGCCTTATGGACATGCCCCTATGCCTTTTAGAATGTGGCAAAAACACAAACAGTCATTGTGTTTCATCTGTCAAACAATCACTTAACAAAGGCCTTCCTGTAGACTACGTGCACATTCATCCACTCACAAAATAATTTCAGCATCCAAACCAACAGTGCACCTGCAATTTGATGAATGGAAAGAGAGTTACAAAGCACCTACGTGTATTGTAATAACATTCTGCGATTGTCATTGGGCCTACACTTGTAGCCTGAATTGATGCATCCACTGTAATCCACGCGCGCCTCTGTCTCGGCCACTCATCTCCACCTTCCCAAAATGTAACTTTTTTCCTCAAACCACAATGCATTTTGGAGCGTATACCACCCGGTTTCCAGTCAATTCGCTAATTTGACCATAAGGTTAAATAATGGTGTAATAGCCTATCATTTCTTTGGGCATGTTGTATGCTCACGTTTTACCGGTACGACCTACCCCCACTATTTATTTTGCCGTACGGACCATACCGGCTTACTTTCACCCCTGACTCAAAACCACATGTAACTCTCAGCAAGGGCCTCTCTCACTACCATTAGTACATGATGCCATGCTGTAGGAAATCTTGGCATCCACTCGGCCTGATGCCAGCCCCTTAACCCCCCCACCCTCCATATCCCTTTGAGTTACAGTAGCAGACTGTAAGATTGAGGTCCTGAACAGTCGTAGGCTGCCGACTCAGTCTGATAAAGTGTCTCTTATGTTATCCCTGGTCTTACAGGCCTCGGCATTCCACCCCCCACTCCAGGCCTGTGGTATGAGAGCCAACGGCTGGCGCTGCTGACAGGCAAGGCTGTTTTTAGCAGGCCGCAGAAGGTCAGTGCCACTGGGGGAAATTGTGAGGGCTATAGATACCAGAAGTGCCCACCCCCCCTCTAATTCTCCATCTCTACTTCCATGGACCCACTGCAGGGGTCCGGGGACCGGGTTGGGATTTAGAGCCTGGGGTTCCCTGTAACTCAGCTTATTTTAGCTGCCCATTGGTGTCAGCAGTGAGTTAATGTCTCCAGTAGCCTATTATGTTCTTATTCTCATGGTATTTTATTGATGTCACTGAGAGGTGATCTGGACTGTTAACCTTTTGCATGAGCAGTCAGGCATTCCCAGGGCAGACTCTAGGACTGCTGCATTCAGTATGGGGTGTCAGATTATTTTCGCGCTTGTTAGCAGAAACTACCGTAAAACGTATATTTTAAACGTTGAGTCTGAAATGGTTGCCTGTCCCTTTTTGTGTACAACAGCACACATTTCAGTAAATAAACGTCTGTTTCAAATAAATGCCGGGTCTGAATGAATTGTTTATGAAGTTACCATGAATTACCCTGAATTATTTACCAGGTTTCATGTTTGATTTGTTACATTAAATCATTCAGTAATTCATCAAAAAAATGATGTAAATCATAAGTTATCACCAGTAAGCTGCCAACAGCTGAGAACTGCTAGCTAATTGTCAAGCACAAAAATGGTGTGAGTACAGACTCCTAGATTGGGAGATTGCCCTCTAGTGGCAAAAGTTAGAACTGACAAATGCAGTTAATAAAGAGGAGAATAATTATTCTGTCAAGGAATTATTTGATTTTTATTTTATAGAGTCATACTAAGACAAAATAAATGTGACACAGTGTGTAAATGAAGGAAAGTAAGAAATGTATTCAAATGTTGAAAGTGAATGCTGAAATGAAACAATTAACTATTCAAATGAGCAAAAGTTGTTTTAAGGAAATAGATGTCTGGCTCTAATAGAAGCCTGTCTCTAATAAGCACCTGTGTACTTTTGGGTGAAACTTCAGAATGATCTTGTGAAAAAGTATTTTGTTGGGGAAAATATGGATGAATCAAATCAGAAGTTCTGTACACAGATGTAGGATCTTAATTTGAGCCCGTTTGTTACAGAGGAAAATAATCCTGCAGCAACGGGAAATGTGAATTATTATGTGGATTATAATTAATGGACATTTTTGTAGGGGTTGAGACATTTTTCATAAGGGAAAATCAAGTTTTAAATGTACAGCATTGCAGGAAAGTTCTCCTGCAACAGGGTGATCAAATTAAGATCCTACATCTGTAGAAAGTGTCATACTGAAAGGAGGCCCAACACTTGTATCACAGCCTCACTGGCTGTGGACAAGATGGAATCTCTTCGTCAGATCATGGTTTGATGAAGATTTTGTTCATCATGGGTTTGTCCCATGATCTGATGAAGAGATTCCATCTTGTCCGCAGCAGGCCAGTGAGGCTGTGATACAAGTGTTGGGCCTCCTTTCAGTCTACAGTATATATTCCTCTCGGCTGGCAGTCACTCTTTCTTTAGTTGGCTACTGTATTTCTGACTCTCTTTCTGCTGCAGCTCCTCTAATTCTGACTTTCTCTCTCTCTCTCTCCCTTCAACTCAGACTTTTTTTTTCTTTCTCTCTCTTCCTCTCGCTCCCTCTTTTTCTTTATCACAAGCTCTCTCTCTCTCTGTGCCCCACTTTTCCCTGTGCTTTTTGCCTGGCCCGTAGAACGGGCCCTTTTGTGTGATGTGAGTGCACAGGAGATTTGAGCTGGCATATCAGCCAGCCATTCACCCAGACATCAATAGACCAGAGTCAGGGTGGAGGGTTAATATAGGTTTTGTTAGTCAGTTGGTAATCCACTCCTCACCCTCAATGCCCTTTTGTTTTTACTGGTGCCCCTCCATTTCCTGCTATTTGCTTTGTGGGTCCAGTGAAAAACAAACGTTTCAATGAACTTGGATTTTGTAGCTAGACTTGGCTTATTTAGTCAGCAGGGGGAAATGCTACTCATGATTGATGGAGAGAGTGTCTTATTGTAGTCCACAATGAAGTAAATAAAACAAATCGGAGCAATACATGTTGCATGTTTTACTCCACTGACTCCAGTAGCAATGTAATCACTGTGTTGCTATCTCATTTCCTGTGTGCCATTATTAGGGGGGGGGGGGCAACCCCCATCAAAGTTGCCCATCCCGGCTCTATGCCAATTGTAATAGAGTTGACTTGACGAAATCCCTTAGGGTCCACAGTCAAAATGCATGTGGCGTCTAATGTCTCATTGTTTCACCCTAGCTAAAGTTGTTTTGACAAATAGAGAATAATGGGTTTGAAAGCGGTCATGGCAGAAATAGGTTTGGAACAGCTGAGGCTTGTGAATGTTACCAGGCCACCTCAGGTGAACCTCTAGCCAGGGAGAGCGCCTAATCTACAGCTAAGGTCTGAGGCGAGAGGTCAAAGGTGGCCCTGGGCCCTTCCTGTGAAGCAAGGCGGCTGATCTGAGTCATCAACCACGCAGCTGGCCCCAGTGGCAGTGGCATCATCGTCACGGCAACCTTTGCTTATACTGTATGTCAAGACACTCTGCAACAGCCCCGTCTGCCAATTAGAGCTGGCATTTGTGGAGGAAGGGCCATTGCCAATGCCAGGCCCCGCCAGCCAGAGAGAACATGGGGAGAGAGAGAGACTCAGTGCAGCTGTCTTTTACAGAAGAGCTGGCCAACACAGGCCACACCCTCGACCCCTTGAGCACAAAATATTAACACTTCAATTTTATTTATGTTTGATATAAAGTACGTTGTTACTTTGCCTTACTCCAATTTGGTTTATTTCTGACTTTCTTGATTTTATCTCTCCATGTAAGTAATTGAGAACAGATTTTAGCATGTGTTTTCCTGATGAATGGCCAGTGCCTACCTAATCTAACCTCAGTCTCAAGGGGTACCCACAGAAAGTTCATGAGTGGTGCTGGTAGAACTTGAGTAGTCTCATTAACAGTGTGGGCGGAGAGCCCAGCTATAGGACCCAGCCAGGCCCCGTCTCCAGTGGGAGATCTTACACCCATCCAATGACTCAGACAGCCCGGGTCACAATGGACCAAAATAAGTGGCAGGGAGGGTGTCAGTTTGCTTTGATCCTGCCCATCTCTCTCTCTCTCGCTCTCTCGCTCGCTCTCTCTCCCTCGCTCTCTCGCTCTCTCTCCCTCACGCTCTCTCTCTCGCGCTCTCTCTCTCGCGCTCTCTCTCTCGCGCTCTCTCTCTCTCTCTCTCTCTCTCTCCCTCGCGCTCGCTCTCTCGCTTTCTGTGTGTGTGTGTCTGAGAGACCCTGCTGCCACAATGCACCACAGTTGTGGGATTTATTCCCTCAGACTAATGTCCGCACAGGCACTGAATACTGTTTGATTTATCACAAAACATTTTGAGGGGTTTGATCAGAAAAACACTTTGAAAGGAAACTATTGTAGTTGCACTAAAACACTGAGGCGTTTTAGTCTCTGTTTCTAATTATTCTTTTAATCATGGCCTTTTATATAGCAAAGGGTAAATTAAATTAATAAGCCCCTGACAATCTTCCTGGATCCTGTCATTAATGATGACTGCTATCATTATTTTCCCCTCAATATTAATGTGACAAGTCACATGGACACAATGTCTAGGAGCTCCAGTCATATACTATGAATAGCCCAGGAAAAACTCTTAAACACACTGTGTTATAAACCACCCTGATTCAGCAGTGGTGTTTGGCAGTAGAATAGAAAGTCAGTTTTACTAAATGGATTTTGATTTTGCGAGTCAATTAATGTGACATGAATGACTATTGAAAGCCTTTGAAGGGGCCTTTTAGAATGTAGTTGTATCAGTGACACATCTGTCCAGCATACTGTACACCAGGAATGTCATTATTACTTCCTTTTGCACACAGAAGATTGTCATCGGTTCCTGTCTCAATGGTCAGTTTCCTTTGCGATACTCAGGACTCCCCGCTAAATACAGAAGCAGGGCCATAAATCGGAAGCTGATAGGCAACCTGGTGCAAGATGCCAGACACCAGATACCACTGTATGAAAGGAGTTGATATTATGTAACACTGCTGTCTGGGCCATACACGGACCACTAACCTCCTTTTATCTTCATAGTTGCAGAGAAGCAGTGGATTAGGAGGGAGGGAGGAGAAACCAGGAAGGGGGAGGGAGAGGAAACGAGGGGGGGAGGGAACAGGGAGAGGGAGGGAACAGGGAGAGGGAGGGGAGGGGGAGGGAACAGGGAGGGGGAGGGAGGGAGGGAACAAGGAAGGGGGAGAGGGAACAAGCGAGGGAGGGAACAGGGAGGGGGAGAGGGGGAACAGGGAGGGGGAGAGAGAGAGGGAGGGAACAGGGGGAGGGAACAGGGAGGGGGAGAGAGGGAGGGAACAGGGGGAAAAGATGTGAGATACATGAGGAAGCAGATTTGGCCGATAACATCACTGTAGACAATTTAAAATCCAGAAAAACTTTTTCAATAAAACAGTTTGTTGCAGTTCCATTTCAATGTGACATTGAATGCATTTCTTTCATGCACAAAGCTGAGAAGCGGATTAAGTATGATATTTCACTCTTTTTAAGTATAGAAGAAGGATTTGCTAGAGAAAGTTTAAACAAAAGGAAAACGTTTGTAAAAAGCAACAAAGTTTAAGCTTAAACATTTTCTTATCAAGAGGGATTATTTCCTTAAAAGAGAAGCAACTTGCAATATCAAATCTTAAACTTTGGCAA
Source organism: Oncorhynchus kisutch (assembly GCF_002021735.2). Classification (NCBI taxonomy): domain Eukaryota; kingdom Metazoa; phylum Chordata; class Actinopteri; order Salmoniformes; family Salmonidae; genus Oncorhynchus; species Oncorhynchus kisutch. The sequence continues at coordinate 41,777,608 of NC_034184.2, forward strand.
AAGCGACAGAAGTTTTGTTGTTCATTTCTTGGGTGCTGCAGTGCCCCGAGCTGCCTAATCTCTTGTCCAGCACTGGTTGGTTCCAGTACCTTGTTGGTGTGTTTTAAATGAATTAGCTCTTAACACTGGTCTCAGCAGCTAGTGGCCGGCTGTCTGTCACGCTCCTCATGGTAACGGAGCTCCCCAGGGAGATCCAGAGCAATTGAGTCACTGAGGCTGCTTGACTTGGGGGGGGGGGGGGGGGGGGGGGGGGGGGTTGACATTGTTGACAAGTATTTGAATTACAGGATATTACAGGATCATGGTCGATGTAGTCCTTTTCTTCCTGCCTGAGAGAGGGTCAACCAGGAGCTGCCTCGCAGCCTGCCGGCTCGCTATTGGTCTGTGTAGGCACGTGGTCCTGTGTGACGACAAATGTAGTAGTCGGAAATGGATCACTGTTTAATTAAATATTTTTGTAGCGAACTTTGAAATAATTCACAGTGGGGATCGAACTTGATCATAATAAAGACATTTTAGAGGCCAAAACGGCCATCTTTCCGCACCGCTAGGTTGCTACGCAGTAGCCGACCAGCAGAGCTTGTGACTTCACACTCCAGACCGGACGCTGGTGGCCTGGTTATTTCCCAAAACGCACAGCTGAAAAGCCCACCTGCATGTAACTGATTTAGTGGAGAAATGTCAACAACACACTCACAGGTTTGCAACAATGCATTATTACTCAATTGTACTTCTTAAGGTGATCGTTATAGAATAACTTAAAAAATAAAGCCAAAGCAATTTTTTTTTACTGGTTTTGATGTTCCATCTCTGTCAGAACAGTTCTTTGTCAATGACTTGACTGAGTTGAACAGGCAATCTACAGTTTGAGAAATAACAAACAGCTTGAGGGATGGGGTTAGAGAAATGTAACCTCTCTCAAATTCATAGACAAAGCTATGGATGCAAGGACTGACGATCGAAAATGACATTTTTAGCCATGCTTTGACGCTACACAGCGTTTCTTTTTAACAATCACAAAAAACAGGCTTATATGTTGGGTTCTGATGGGTACGGCAGTTGTACTGAGCTCATGAGGCATTTCCTAAGTCATTTATTTAGGAATCAATGGCTATACACTGAGTATATGAAACATTAGGAGCATCGTTCTAATATTTAGTCGCATCCCCCCCCTTTTGTCCTCAGAACAGCCTCAGTTTGTCGGGGCACAGACTCTACATTGTGTTGAAAGCGTTCCACAGGGATGCTGGCCCGTGTTGATGCCAATGTTCCCACATTTGTATCAAGTTGGCTGGCTGTCCTTTGGGTGGTGGACCATTCTTGATACACACGGGAAAGTGTTGAGCGTGAAAAACCCAGCAGCATTGCAGTCCTCGACACAAACCGGTGCGCCTGGCACCTACTACCATACCCCGTTCAAAGGCACTTAAATCTTGCCCATTCACCCTCTGAATGGCACACATACGCAATCCATGTCTCAATTGTCTTGAAGGCTTAAAAATCCTTCTTTAACCTGTCTCATCCACACTGATTGAAGGTGGATTTAACATGTGACATCAATAAGGGATCATAGCTATCACCTGGTCAGTCTATGTCATGGAAAGAGCAGAGTGTTCTTAATGTTTTGTACACTCAGTGTATATCATTCATTTAACAGTCCATACATGGTTGTACATGTAGCAATCACAGATGCTAAACCGTTTAATGCTAAACTTTGCTTAGCTTTTGAAATCTTCAGTGTCTCGTACTTCTCTGTGAAGTCAGTTCCCATTCATCTCATTCTAATTATCACTTAGGCCTAAATTAATGAAGTGTGTCTCTGTCTACAGCCGACTCACTCTTCACTTATGGTGCGTGTTAACTGAAGATGATGTGGGCGATGATACTACGGAAAGCCATTCATTTTCAGTGGAGGAGAAGCGAAGTGGGCAGGGGACTGTTGGGTGTAGTGTGTTTCAGGTTTCGAAAGGGTTCTGAAATTTGACATTTCAAAGTGGAAATTAGACTTGATTTTCCCTTACAAAAAATGTATCGACCCCATTAATTCTAATCCACATTATAATGAGCATTTCCTGTTGCTGCAGGATAAAAAAAATTCTGTAGGAAACTTAAGATCCTACGTATGTACCTAGCACCAGATCTTCCATTATATTGACAAGATAGTCGAGTGATCGCTCTAACAATGGAAATGCATGTCCTCAAAGATGGAAGGAAGGCAGTAGGAGGCGAGATCAGGTGGGACCGGTATAGCCAATGAGAGGGCATATATAGATGTAGGATCTTAATTTGATCACTCTTTTGTTGCTGAAAATTTTCCGGCTCACTAGGAAATGCAAATTCTGGCGTATTAAAAGTAAAAAGGCTTATAAAGTTCGTAATTTCCACATTAAAATGTCAGACTTGATGTGCCCTAAAGAACATTTTGATCAATCCCTACAAAAATGTATATTAATTATAATTCACATTTTATGTTGCTGCAGGAATATTTTCCTGCTGTGTGAAGCAGGGTCAAATTAAGATCCTATATCTTCGCCCCTTCTCTTCTAGCACCCACATAAGGGTGAAGCTAGTGTGGCTATCCGAATTATCGCGGATTGTGAAAATCCCCCATTAGGCTACTATGATTAAAGTGCATGCGGACCCTATTGTTGAGATGTCATTACGTGGCGTATGCTATTGTACCTATAGACTTAGTTATTGTGCTAATGCTAGTTAGCATTGGCTTGTGAAACTACCTTCAACGTCCTTCATACTGCATGTCGATATTGAAAAATGGTATCCCTAAATTCATTTTCCTAGCCACCGTGCTTCTACATCTGCATTGCTTGCTGATTGGGGTTTTAGGCTGGGTTTCTGTATAGTACTTTGTGACATCGGCTGATGTAAAAAGGGCTTAATAAATACATTTGATTAATTTGACTCTGGGCAAGTAGTAAAGTACCAGAATCTCGCAGACTCCCTTTATTAACAGTAATAATGAATAAGCCACCCTGACTTTCAATATCCTCTCAGGGGATTTCATGTAGTCAGTTCGATTTTCTTTATTTTATGAACTCTCTCTCTTTCTCTTTCCTCTCTTCCTTAATCGCAGAAATGATTGAAAGATGAAAATGGAGTAAATAAGAAATACCATGCAGTTTGAACAGGAAGCAGCTTATTACTATATACTACTCTTGGGAGTGAAAGACCAGGGTAAAAGACTGCACTGAGCTAAGGGTTTTTAGCATGGGGGATATTTTGGGCGACGGAGACATGAATCGATTCACGCATATTGGTGACTACTGATGAACGGATCGTCCACTTTCAGTCTTTCACACCTATAACATACTGTGCTACAATTGAGAAAATGACAATGTTCCTGGTGGTAGGTTATATATTGTCTCATGTTTCATGAGCTGAAATAAAAGATTCACAGAAATGTTCCAAACGCACGAAAAGCTTATTTCTCACCCTGTTAGGGAGCATTTGTCCTTTGCCAAGATATGCCACACCTGTCAGGTGGTTGGATTATCAAGAAGCTGATTAAACACTCTAAAAATGTGCAGTTTTGCCACACATCACAATGCCACAGATGTCTCAAGTTTTGAGGGAGAGAATTTAATGTTAGTTTAATCTACCATAAGCCGCCTCCAACGTCGTTTTAGAGAATTTGTCAGTGCGTCCAACCGGCCATTATAACCGCAGACCACGTGTAACCACGCTAGCCCAGGACCTCCACATCTGGCTTCTTCACCTGCAGGATCGTCTGAGACCAGCCCCCCGGACAGCTGATGAAAATGTAGTTTTGCACAGCTGAATAATTTCTGCACAAGCTCATGGGCAGGCATAAGCTACGGACAACAAACACAATTGCATTTTATCAATGCATTTTTTTGTATCCACAGAGATACCATGACGAAATCCTGAGACCCATTGTCGTGCCATTCTTCTGCCGCCATCACCTCATGTTTCAGCATGATAATGCACAGCCCCATGTCGCAAGGATCTGTCTACAATTCCTGGAATCTGAAAAAGTCCCAGTTCTTCCATGGCCTGCATACTCACCAGACATGTCACCCATTAAGCGTGTTTGGGATGCTCTGGGTCAACGTGTACAACAGCATGTTCCAGTTCCCACTAATATCCAGCAACTTCGCACAGTCATTGAAGAGGAGTGGGACAACATTCCACATTCAACAGCCTGATCAACTCTATGTGAAGGAGATGTGTCGTGCTGCATGAGTCAAGTGGTGGTCACACCAGATACTGACTGGTTTTCTGATCCACACCCCTACCTTTTTTAAGGTATCTGTGACCAACAGATGTGTATCTGCATTCCCAATCATGTGAAATCCATAGATTAGGACCTAATGAATTTATTTAATTTGACTGATTTTCTTGTATGACCTGTACAATCTTTGAAATTGTTGCAGATTGCGTTTATTTTTGTTCTGTGTAAATTGTTGCCAGTAACACAGTTAGTCATTAACCCTCTAGATAACATGTAAACAGCCAAAGCAGCTCTGCTAGGGCGAGTAAAATGTTCAGAGTGAGGTGTTCTCTCATTTGCGTCTGGAAGTAGCTAGCCAACTTTAGCCAGTTAGCTTGGGTGCTTGACTGCCGTCGTGAAGTCAGAACCCTCAGATCAACCCTACTCCTCGTCAGTGTGCGCTCTGAATGCTCCGAACTCTCAGATCAACCCTACTCCTCGTCAGTGTGCGCTCTGAATGCTCCGAACTCTCAGATCAACCCTACTCCTCGTCAGTGTGCGCTCTGAATGCTCCGAACTCTCAGATCAACCCTACTCCTCGTCAGTGTGCGCTCTGAATGCTCCAAGAGCGAAATGGTCTTAATTTACAAACGGGCAATCTGACAACGCTCTGAGCGCTGAACACTTTGACACACTGGGGGCAATTTACAAACGCACCCTATGATTTGATGTTGACCATTGAGTGTCCATTGTTGAAGGGAATTATGATTGTTGACCATTGTGTGTGTGTGGTGTGTGCTGACCATCCACAGATCACCCCTGGGAGCAAGGCACAGCAGGGCAACCTGGTCCAGGGTGACATCATCGTGGCCATCGACGGCGTCAGCACTGAGGGCATGACCCATCTGGAGGCCCAGAACAAGATTAAGTGTGCCAGCTTTAACCTGGCCCTGACCATGCAGAAGTACGTACCACACACACGCACAAGCACACACACTCTCATGCACACGCGTGCGCACACGCACAGAATAAAGAGTCTCTCTGTGCCCCTCTCCACCTTTCTGTGAGGGCCAACTCTTTAATAGTGGTCTAATTGAAGATTAGACAGATTAGGTGTCATTTTTTAGAAAGGAACAAGGGACAGTGACGGAGTGGGCTGCCTCTTATCCCTGTCTGGATGGACAGACCTGGAGCCTATTTTAGAGGTAGAGATGTGGCTTCACTGTCATCTGAGGACTGAGGAGCGAGGGAATGGATGGAGGGAGGGAACATAAATGATATTTTCACACCTGTCCTGGCTAAAACTAGAGAACCAAAGATAGCTTTCGTATACTTTTATCACAGGACAAGCATAAATACAATGTCACTTTTCTTGCTCTGTTGACACAGTATTTTGTCCATACAAATAACCAGAAGTGCACTGAGTGAATGTTTATCAATGTTACTCTATGAAAAGCTAATCGGTGTAACAATATTATAAGCAAGCAGCATATGTCTCTGGACCATGCTTGAATTTATTAGTTTGGAATAAATGCTTATGTACAGACCCATATCTCATTACCAAACCTAAGGCAAGACAAACCACGAACCCTAATCTGTCTGCAAATTCTGTGTGTTTACTCTGTCACACACAAACAGGAGAGTTAGAGCAGTTGACAGCTCTCGTCGTCCTTCACATTGGCTCATGTCGTATTCTCATTAATTTTAATCTGCTTTGCTGCAAGGCATGACTCCTGCTGAATCATCCCCAGCCATTGATCTACAGCAAACACAGGGGATGCCTTCAATTACTCACACACGCACGCCTTCACACACAATCTCGACTCCCAAGGTTTCAGAGACTAGATAAACTGATCATGGGGAAAAAAGCATCTCAATAGTTCATGTGTGATATGAACGCTTCCTATATCAAATGATTAGCAAATGATTAAATACAGCTTGGAAAATTCCAGAAAAATGATGTCATGGATTTAGAAGCTTCTGATAGGCTAATTGACATCATTTGAGTCATTTGAGTCAATTGAAGGTGTACCTGTGGATGTATTTCAAGGCCTACCTTCAAACTCAGTGCCTCTTTGCTTGACATCATGGGAAAATCAAAAGAAATCAGCCAAGACCTCAGAAAAAGAATTGTAGACCTCCACAAGTCTGGTTCATTCTTGGGAGCAATTTCCAAACGCCTGAAGGTACCATGTTCATCTGTACAAACAATAGTATGCAAGTATAAACACCATGGGTCCATTCAGCCGTCATACCGCTCAGGAAGGAGACGCGTTCTGTCTCCTAGAGATGAATGTACTTTGGTGCAAAAAGTGCAAAAGAACACAGCAAAGGACCTTGTGAAGATGTTTGAGGAAACAGGTACAAAAGTATCTATATCCACAGTAAAATTAGTCCTATATCAACATAACCTGAAAGGCTTCTCAGCATGGAAGAAACCACTGCTCCAAAACCGCCACAAAAAAGCCAGACTACGGTTTGCAACTGCACATGGGGACAAAGATTGTATTTTTTGGAGAAATATCCTCTGTTTCTGGTGAAACAAAAATAGAACTGTTTGGCCATAATGACCATTGTTATGTTTGGAGGAAAAAGGGGGAGGCTTGCAAGCCGAAGAACCTCATCCCAACCGTGAAGCACGGGGGTGGCAGCATCATGTTGTGGGGTTGCTTTGCTGCAGGAGGGACTGGTGCACTTCACAAAATAGATGGCATCATGAGGGAACGAAAATTATGTGCATATATTGAAGCAACATCTAAAGACCTCAGACAAGTTAAAGGTTGGTCACAAATGGCTCTTCCAAATGGACAATGACCCCAAGCATACTTCCAAAGTTGTGGCAAAATGGCTTAAGGACAACAAAATCAAGGTATTGGAGTGGCCATCACAAAGCCCTGACCTCAATCCTATAGAAAACATGTGGGCAGAACTGGAAAAAGCGTGTGCGAGCAAGGAGGCCTACAAACCTGACTCAGTTACACCAGCTCTGTCAGGAGGAATGGGCCAAAATTCACCCAACCTATTGTGGGAAGCTTGTGGAAGGCTACCTGACAAGTTTGACCCAAGTTAAACAATTTAAAGGCAATGCTAACAAATACTAATTGAGTGTATGTAAACTTCTGACCCACTGGGAATGTGATGAAAGAAATAAAAGCTGAAATAAATCATTCTCTCTACTATTATTCTGACATTTCACATTCTTAAAATAAAGTGGTGATCCTAACTGAAGGCAGGGAATTAGGGAATTTATGCTAGGATTAAATGTCAGGAATTGTGAAAAACTGAGTTTAAATGTATTTGGCTAAGGTGTATGTAAACTTCTGACTTCAACTGTGTATACATATATATATATATATATATATATATATATATATATATTTTTTTTTTTACATATAAATGTTTCTTTTATTTAGTCAGGGGAAACCCATTTGAGACCAGAATCACATTTTAAAGGTGCCCTGAGCACAGCAATACAAGTGTAGAGAATTATCACCCAAACAAAGATTTAAAAAACTGTACATTACAATCTCTTCATTCAATCAAAACAACTGCAGCTCTCATTCAACACATCTAATACTAGTCTTAAACTGCCCTGGGAGTATCAGGGGAAACAAGATGCAATGAGTTCCGCAGGTTATTCCAAGAATGGGGGCATTAAAACTGAAAGCGGATTTACCTAGATTGGTAAGGACTATTGGAACCTGGAGAGTTAACCATCCCTGTGAACTGGTTTGGTGTCTCATATTTCCTATTTCAACAGTGAAGTGAGGTAGGTTGGAGGCTTTTTCAGGGAGCTTTGTAAACAAAACGGGAGGTGATCTACGGGACTTTAGTGAGACCAGCCGACTTTTCTGATACAGGAGGCAGTGATGAGAATTAAACCTGTCACCTATGATAAAGCTACGTGTGCTATTGTAGACTGCATCCAAACGTTTCAGTGCTGTCTGCTGCGGTTTGATAAATGGTGTCACCATAGTTGATTATACAATCTGCCTCCTGCTGTTTAGAGAGAGTCCAGTTCTAAAAAAAAGAAGCCCACTTTTAAATCTTAGCTTTTTACCATCCAATGAGTAAATATTTGTCCATCTGAGACATTGTTGAATGAATTAGAGAATAACATCTTAAGTTTTGCCCGTATTAAAGTACCCGTTTTTAAATCAACGAGGGCTTTCTGTAATGTAACAAAATCAGATTGGTGCTCTAACATCGCTTGGTCAACAGTCGGTGCAATGGCATAGATAACCGTATTGTCTACATACAGATGGCTATTACAGGGTTTAATACATAGAACAATATTATTGATGTAAATAGTAAAGAGAACAGGTCTCAAAACCGACCCAAACACCTTTGGTAATATTGAGGAAATTAGACTTGACACAGTCATTGTGTCCTCCGGATCCAAGCCAATTTCAAACAGTCTTTGAATGAGTAGGGAATGGTCGAAGGCCATTGAAAGGTCTATAAATAAGGCAGCACAATGATTTTTATGATCGAGACAATTTGACACAATCTAAAACAAGCATAGTGGTTGATAAAACCAAACTTGTTCCCATTTTAGAATACAGTGAGTTCTTAGCTGGGAGTTGGTCAAGGATTCTAATATCTTGACTAGGCAAAAAAACTTGGAGATTGGGCTGTAGTTACCGAAGTCAGGATCTCCACCCTTATGTAGGGTGAGACCATGTGCCGCTTTCCAGATCTCAGGGATAACATCAGTAGAAATGATCAAGTAAGAAATCCAGGTCAAAGATTCGACAATGAGTGGGGCAGAGAGCTGTAGTAAGAAGGGGTCAAGTGAATCAGCCCTTGTGGATTTTCTTTTTACATTGATCTTTAAATACATCCTAGACAACAAAAAAATTGGTTGAAATGAAAATAACCAAGATTGTGTAACTGGAAGTACATCATTCTCTACAATCTGTTTTGAGTTACATAAACTCCCTGTAGAGAAATGTTAGGAATTCTCAGAAACTATTCTTTAAAAAAAAAGAATTAGGCTAGCTGAGGCAAAATGGTTATTAAAATCACCACACATGTCCATTGCGTCTATTATGGGACCAGAGGCTGTCATAACCTGCAGTGGCAATGAGGGGGTGGAGTTTTGTTTCAACGATTTGACCATTTTCCAGAAGTTCGATGGATTAACCACCACTCTCAGATAGAAGTATGTGGATTTTGCTATACAAACCAGAGATGGACATTTGTTTCTCTAAGGTCTGAAGGATTGCCAATCAGACATATAATCAGTCAGTCTAACTTAGCCCGGGCTAATATTTATTTCCCATCATTTCTCAGACAATGCGGGTGTGAACCGAGGATTAGCTCTGTCCTTTACCCTTCGTTTTTTTTTTATACAGAGCATGCTTATCTGCAATAGCATTAAACAGAGAAGTAAAACAATTAAGGGCCTGATCCGAGTCAGAGACAGATGGCACAGACTCCAAATCAGACAATAATTACCTAGGCTACTCAGAGATTTGCATGTGCACCACCGACCAGGTACCTGAAGATGGAGCTGCAGCGGTCTTATGTCTTCCATTGCAAATCTACCATTCCAGTGTTTTACTTGCTATATTGTATTTACTTTGCCACCATGGCCTTTTTTTTGCCTTTACCTCCCTTATCTAACCTCATTTGCTCACATCGTATATAGACTTGTTTATACTGTATTATTGACTGTATGTTTGTTTTACTCCATGTGTAACTCTGTGTCGTTGTATGTGTCGAACTGCTTTGCTTTATCTTGGCCAGGTCGCAATTGTAAATGAGAACTTGTTCTCAACTTGCCTACCTGGTTAAATAAAGGTGAAATAAAAAATAATTTAAAAAAATGTACTTCTGAACATTTCTGCTGTTTTGTGTGCTTTTCTTTAAGCTGATCCTAACTTTGTTTTGTGCATAATGTGTACATTATAACAAGTCAGAGTCACATCAGAATTCGGAATAAACTTGAACCAAGATTCAGTAATAATCCGAAATATGTCCACTTTGGTTTGAGAAGCCAGAGTTACAATAAAAATCATTTTCGAAATTGAACCTCTTGCACTTACATGAGTCAGCCAGGCTGCAGCTGCGGGATTTCAGGTCAGACGGAATCTCTAAAACAACCATGCAATGTTAAGTAGATACAGTAGGACTGTACCTACTTAAGATTTCCCAGAACTGTACCATTAGCCTATGCCTCTAACGGGAACGAGAGTTAAAACAAGAGTGAATGAGGGTTACCTGTTGTGGGCCAGGACTGAAATCCCATCACTTTTTTAGTACATCTCTTTGTTACCTGTTTGTACCGCATTGCATCACTCAGGTCAGTGGCGAAAGCATGTCAGGTCTCACTTCTTAGTCCCTACTGACTTTCTACCTCTCTATTTTGGGAGATTTTTTTGTTTGTTTGTTCACCTCAGATCCCAGTCATTGCCTGTCAGTTTATGTTCCATTCTGACACTCGGGGTAGCCACAAAAACAAATGGCCTGCACTATGCTTTGTATGTGAAATTTTACTTCAAATGGCATATGCAGTGGACAGGAAAAGGAAAAACTAGTGAGTCATTTAAGGGTCACACTCCCAGCCGTCTGTGTACTGTGGCTGGTGTCAGAATCAGGCTGCTCTCAGTAGCAGTTTTTGACACGTTCCTAATATTGAGTTGCACACCCCCCGCCCTCAGAACAGCCTCAGCTGACCCCCCCCCCCCCCCCCCCCCCCACCACCCCATCACAACCTCCCCAACCTCCCTCCGCTCATCTCCTGTGTGGTTCCACATGCTGTTTTTCATCAGCCGTCTGTTTGTTATAAAACGGGGAGTGTAGGCTGGATCGATGACATGCCTGTCCTCCCACTGAGTGATTGATACGAGAGGAGGCCCTCCTGCCGTGCCTTTGCAGAGCATGTCATTGTCTCTATCACCTCTCCTCTTCCTTTCTTCTCTGTTTTCCCAAGAAACACATGTACTCTTAATTTGTTTTTCTTTTGCCGAACCCCCCCCCTCCCATTACAGAGACCATGTTTTAAAAAATGGGTTGAAAACAACACTCACCAGAAAACAGGGAAGAAGACTGCTGGGATAAGAGGGTGTAGTGGATGGAGTTGGAAATGACCTCTGCTTGTATAATGTGTGGAGATGTGAGAGTAGTGTAACATCTGCGTGCTGTACCCGTTGGGTGGGTGAGCATTGAAGGTGGAGTGGGACCAGAGGACTTACCGAGGGTGGAGAGTGCACCAGAGGAGGGGGGTCCACAGCGGAGCGGAGGCAACCAGAGGCGAGCAGTGGGAGGCGAGTTACAAGTGGATCGGGAATTCAATGAGGCCTTTGGGAAGAAGGGCTTACATTTTATGCACTTAAACGTCCGAAGCCTACTACCGAAGATCGATGAGATACGCCTGTTGGGTTGCAAATCAGAGATGGGTGTCTTATGTTTTACTGAGACATGGTTGGATTCATCTGTTTGTGACTCAGAAATTGAGATGGGTAATTACTCTGTTGTCAGGAATGATCGGAATCGGAACGGTGGGGGAATATGTGCGTTTGTAAGATCAGACATTGCTTTTAACATCAGATCGGATTTAAACGCTGATCTGGAGATTGTCTGGCTGGATATTTTGTTGGGGGTGTGTTATAGGCCGCCCAAGCAGAATGCATTCTATGAAGGTCTTGAAATTGTGTTGTCAAACTATAATGATTCACTGTTGAAGGAAATCATTTTGTTAGGGGATTTCAATACTGATGTCTGCAAAAAGAATAGCCCAACCCACAATGTATTTATGCACTTTTGTAGATTACTTGCTCTGACCCAAATGATAAAAGATCCCACCAGGATATGTGAAACAGTGCAAAGTACAATTGACATAATATTGGTGTCTGATAAATCTAAAATATCACAGAGTGGAGTAATAGTCTATGGAATCGGTGGTCATTTTATTCCATTTTGCACAAGGAGGATTTTTAAAGATATATTTAAGTGTCACAAAACCGTTAGAATCAGAGGACTCAAAAAATGCTGTGTAGAAAAGTTTAGGGAGGAAGTGGGTAAAATTGACTGGTCACCTGTGCTAGATAGTGTATGGGTAGACAGTGCCGGAGAAGCCTCTAAATGTAGATTCCTTGATGTGGTGAATGTGATGGCTCCCATTAGACAGGTCAGGGTAAAGCACTTGGTTTAATCATGAGATTCTAGAATCTATCCAAGCAAGGAATAAGGCCTTTTAAGAACTCTCAAGAGCAGCATGATTTTGTCCTATATAAACGTTACAGAAATGAAGCACAGAGCAGGATGGATGAAGCACAGAGCAGGTTGGATGAAGCTAAGAGGGGTTACTGTGCCCAGAAAATAATTGAAAACAAAAATGACCCTAAAAAGCTTTGGAAATCATTTAAGAAACTAGGCTGTAGTAGTACTACCAAAAACAAACAAAACAGTATTGGACTGAACATCAAAAGGGAGATGGTATATGAAAAAGCAGAGGTTGCCAATGAATTCAACTCTTTAAAAAACATTTTAATTTTTTAAACTTCTGTTGCCAGCAAGCTGGTTAGCAAGCTGCCCACCAGTTCTGGTCTGTATGGAAGCAACCAAGTCAAGAAGTATTGTGTAGAGTTAGGGGTTCAGCCAAACTCTTTCTTTTACAAAGGTAGCAACGGACCAAAATAGTCAGAATGCTGGCAGAGCTTAAATGCTCCAAAGCCACAGGCCTGGATAATATTCCTGCAAGGTTTCTAATAGATTCTGCTGAGCAAATTGTCCCTTGTATTACCCATATTGTTAATCTCTCTCTTGAACAAGGCATCTTTCCCAGGGACATGAAACAAGCTAAAGTTATACCTCTGTATAAGAAGGGAATAAAGTCTGACCCTGGGAATTATAGGCCTGTATCTATCCTCTGTGTAACATCAAAGATCCTGGAGAGAATTGTACATGAGCAAATGTATGAATATGTTAACAAACAGGGTCTAATGTATGATTTTCAGTCGGGTTTTAGAAAAACATACTCCACTGATTCATGTCTACTTTACTTGACTGACTTCATCAGGAAAGAGATTGATGAGGGAAATCTGTGTGGAATGGTACTGCCTGACCTACAGAAGGCCTTTGATACAGTTAACCACTGTCTCATAATCTCCAAACTGGAGGCACTGGGGTTAAGCAGTATCCCTCTAGGCTGGGTAAAGTCCTATTTATCAGGAAGGGAGCAAGTAGTAGAGGTAAATGGTTCACTGTCTCAGGCTAAACCAATGAGTTGTGGCGTTCGGCAGGGGAGCGTGCTTGGGCCTCTGCTGTTTTTTATTGTATATTAATGATATGAAAGATGCTTGTTCTTGCAATCTTTTTCTTTATGCGCATGACTCTACACTTCTGGTGTCTCACAAAAGTAAAACTACGTCTGAAATCAGAGTGGAGTTAGGGGTGGGAGGTGCTGACTACTAAAACCTTTGTTAGCTACTTGGGATGTATCCTTGATGGAAGCTTGGGAGGTGTGAGCATGGCCAATATGGTGCTAGGGAAGGTTAATGCCAGAACTAAGTTTATGGCTAGAAAGTCCAAGCTGCTTGATAAGGACTCCATGAAAGTGCTAGCTACTGCCCTTATTAAATGCCATTTTGACTATGCTAGTACTTCCTGGTTTGGTGGCTTATCTAAACTTATGAAGGGGAAGCTCAAGGTAGCCCAGAATAAGTTGATTAGGGTAGTATTGAAGGTGAGTCCACGTACTCACATAGGCTGGAGCTGCTTTCTGGAACTAAACTGGCTGCCTGTTGAGGCTAGGGTGTCCCAGATTAGACTAGGTTTGGTTTACAGGAGTATTTATGGTCCTGCGCCCAGATATCGAAGTGATTTACTTTCCTCGTGTTAGGGATGCACACAATCACAGCACCCAGATCAGGTGTTGCTGATGTGTGTTTATACAGGTTCAGGAGTAATGCTGGGAAAGGAACATTCTTGTGTAATGGAGCCTCAGAATGGAATGAGTTGCCTCTGCCTATAAAAACAATGTCCTCTCTGGGCAGCTTAAAAAAATAAAGTAAAAATATGTTTGATGTCTTCTGTGCCCATATGAATAACCCCTATGATGTAACTAGAATGATGAGAGAGTTCTTCTTCTCTGTTTTTGTTTTATTATTTCACTGCTGTACTGTGTTCGATCTTGTCTAGCCATCTTGTCTCAAGAGGACCACAATGGAAATAAGTCCCAGACTTTATTGTGTGTTATGCTCTGTGATTTTACTCATGTGCATGTATGGCTTTTCAAGTTTTATGTGGAGACTAAGAAAGAAGAAGAGAAGAGTGAAAAGAGTGCGAAGGGGTCTGGAGTCATGAAGCATCTATAAAAGATGTGCACTAAGTGTCAGAGTAACCAGTAAAAATCCTGTTCTAAAGAAGTATTTAGCATTGTTTCTATTCTCAAAGCATTTTTTCAATGTGTTTTTTCACCAATCATACACTTTTCACACAAGATTTACAGTATGTTGTGTGTAAAGATTTTTTCATATATTTTTTTAAGTTGTGCAATGTTTATACGACCCCCTTTCAAACAGTCCCATTTTTACTACTTTCTTGCCAGGATAAGCATGAGCCTTGCGTGCTCAGGCTGGCACAATTGCAACAAAAAAAGTGATATTTCACAGGTAAGAAAATATTTACAGATTGTATACAAGTCAAAAGCTAGAGTTTTGTCATTTTTACTATTTTCTACATTGTAGAATAATAGGGAAGACATCAAAACTATGCAATAACACATATGGCATCATGTAGTAACCAAAAAAGTGTAAAAAAAAAATATATATATATTTTATATTTGAGATTCTTCAAAGTAGCCAACCTTGGCCTTGATGACAGCTTTGCACACTTTTGGCATTCTCTCAAGCAGCTTCATGAGGTAGTCACCTGGAATGGAAAAACATGAACAAAGCCTTCAAAAACACCCAAATGCGTCCTTTTAGAAACTGCAAGGCTCTCAGTATAGTGATGCAGGCCTTTAGATGTTGTACACATGAAAAAGTCATTCCGAACTTTATCCGCAACGTTATATTCCATTTTGTTGAGACTCAAGCAATACCTCTTCCTCCATTCTTATACATGTAACTGCCAAAATAAAATAAATAATTGAGGAAATGACGGATACAAAGTATATTGAAAGCATGGGGTGCTTCCACACAGGAAGTTCCAGACACTTGTAGAATCTATGCCGAGGCACGTTGAAGCTGATATGGGGGCTCGTGGTGTCCCAGCACCCTATTTTATGTTGATGTTTCTTTTATTTTGAGTTATATGTAGCAGCAGGCTACAGCGAAATGGAACAGCTGGATAGGGAAAAGAGCTTGAGTTGCGCAAAAGGGAATATAACTTTGCAGATGGAGTTCAGAATGACACAATTTCATGTGTACAACATCTAAAGACCTGCATCACTATACTGAGAACTTTGCAGTTTCTAAAATAATGTATTTAACACTTTCACTTCCACATGTGGGCTCCTGAGTGGCACAGGGGCACTCCATCACAGCGTCACTACAGACCCTGGTTTGATTCCATGCTGTTTCACAACCGGCCGTGATTGGGAGTCCCATGCGGTGGCGCACATTTGGCGCATGTTGTTAGGGTTTGGCCGGGGTAAATCGTCATTGTAAATAAGAATTTGTTCTTAACTGACTTGCCTCGTTAAATAAAGGTTAAAAATGTGAACTGCAATTCCACATGCTAATGTGAGATTTTCACATAAGTTTTTGCACATTCAATTTTCATGTTAACTTTTTAACATGTGAAACTGCAAATTTTACATTTGCAACTGTAATTCACATGTGAGGTGAAAACATGTTTTTTTTAAATCACATTTGAAAAGGTGGTGTTAACATGTGAACTCTACATTTTATACATCTGAAAATATGGTTTCACAGGTCAAATTTAAGCTACACATGAAAAACTTTCAAATTTGACATGTTTTGTGTTGTTGTAAGGGCACCATTGATGAGTGGGTGTAAGGGTGGGCCGATATGGGTCGCTGTCTATTTGAATAAATACATTTTATTTGTCACCTGCGCCAAATACAACAGGTGTAGACTTACTGTAACCGTGAAATGCTTGCTTAGGAGCTCTTCCCAATGATGCAGTGTAAAAAATGGAATACATAAAAACACGACAAATAAAATACACAAGAATTGAGCTATATACAGGGAGTACCACATCAATGTGCAGGGGTATGAGGTATTTCAGGTACCTATGTACATGAAGGCAGTGTAAAGTGGCTAGGCATCACGTAGAGAATAATACAAGTCAAATAAAGAGCAGAGTAGCAGCAGCATATGATGAGTATAAAAGTGTGCGTGTTTGTGTTGTCGTTATGCCTGTAGTGTGTGTGTGTGAATGTGGCAGGGTTTTGTGTGTGTGTGTGTGTGTGTGTGTGTGTGTGTGTGTGTAAAATGTATTGGGACTGTGGCACAATTTTTTGTTGTTTTGTCTCTGTTCTCCAGCACTTTGGATTTGAAATGAGACACATTTATTGTGAATAAGAATAGAATGTTTCTAAATAAGGATGAGTAAGAAAGTTACAGACCCAGAAATATCATACCCCCAAGACATGCTTTTTTGGGGTATGATCTTTGTGTCTAACTTTCTCACTCATCATTATTCACGATTCATGTAGGATTATCCGTAATCATGGTTTCATCCACATTAATGCATAAGTGTTTGGAAACATTCTATTCTTATTTACAATAAAGTGACTCCAAAATGACACAATACATTATTTACCATTTCATTTATATTGGGCACAAATGAATCTGAAACACAAGCTAAACAAACAGAAAATGCATCCAACACGTTTGTAGAGTCACACGCTTGATGTAATCATTGCATTCTAGGAATATGAGACCAAATACTCAACTTTTGACTATTTTAATACACATATAAGCGAATTTGACCCAATACTTTTGGTCTCCTAAAATGGGGGGACAATGTCCAGTTGTTTCTAAACAGTTCACTCAATATGGTTGAAAATACCCTCACATTGAAGCTGAGAGTCTGCACTTCATAGTCATTGTATCATTTCAAAGTGCTTTAGTACAGAGCCAAAACAACATCAATTGTGTCAATGTCCCAATACTTTGGAGCTCACTATATAGTGTTCAGTGTGCACACTGTAGAGTCAGTGCACGATGGGGTCTGTGCAGATAGTCTGGGTAATCATTAATGAACTATTTAGCAGTCTTATGGCTTGAGGGTAGAAGCTGTCTCTGAGCCTGTTGTTCTGAGAGCCGATGCAGCAGAGTGAACAGTCTATGGCTTGGTTGGCTGGAGGCTTTGGCAATTCTTTGGGCCTTCCTCTGACACTGCCTGATATAGAGGTCCTGGATGGAAGGGATCTCGACCCCAGTGATGTACTGGGTTCTCCGCACCACCCTCTGTAGTGTTTTGCGGTTGAAGGTGGTGCATTTTCCATACTAAGCGCTGGAGCTGTAGGATCCCAGGGTCCCGTGCCAAATCTTTTGAAGAGGCACTGTTGTGCCCTCTTCATGACTGTGCGGGTGTGTGTGGAACATGTTAAGTCCTTAGTGATGTGGACGCCAAGGAACTTGAAGCTCTTGACCATCTCCACTACAGCCCCATCGATGTAGATGGGGACGTGCCATCCCATTTTCTCCTGGAGTCCACGATCAACTCCTTGGTCTAACTGATGTTGAAGGAGAGGTAGTTGTCATGGCACCACATTTCTAAGTCTCTGACCTCTTCCTTGTAAGCTGTCTCATCGCAGTCGGTGATCAGGCCTACCACTGTTGTGTCGTCAGCAAACTTGATTAGGGTGTTGGAGTTGTGCGAGGCCTCGCAGTCGTGGGTGAATGGAGTACAGGAGGGGACTAAGCACCCACCATTAAGGGCCCCAATGTTGAGGGTCAGCATGTCGGAGGGGTTGTTGCCTACCCTCACCACCTGGGGCCGTCGCGTCAGGATGTCGGGGCTGTATGCCGAATTGGAGTGGGTCCAGGGTGTCTGGGATGATGGTGTTGATGTGTGTCATGACCAGCCTTTCAAAGCACTTAATTACAGATGTGAGTGCTACAGGGCGATAGTCATTTAGTCAGGTTAACTTGGAGTACTTGGGAACAGGGACAATGGTGGTCAGCTTGAAACTCGTTGAGATTACAGACTGGGACAAGGAGAGATTGAACATGTCCGTGAAGACACTTGCCAGCTGGTGTGCGCATGCTTTGAGAACGCGCCCTAATGTTTTCTCTGGCCCGGCAGCCTTGTAAGTGTTAAAAAACAGCTGCATATATAAGCATACATCTTGAGTCTGGTTTTATTAAGAAACAAAAACTTGTTCTCTGCATCTCCAACAAAAATCTGGGTAAATAATTTGAAAGGAATGTGAGTCTTAGTTCACTCTGGCTATTTACTCCATTTTCAGAGCACTCTCGCCTGAGTGTGGCAGAGCGCAGAATAACTGATGAATTTATGAACTCTCAAACACCCTTTGAATATGGCCGTGAAGTGTTCTCTCATTGTGCCTAGAAGTAGCTAGCAAGCTATCCAACGTTAGCCAGTTAGCTTGGGTGCTTGAATGCTGTTGTGAGGTCAGAACACTCGGATCAACCCTACTCCTCAGCCAGAGCATCCAGTGTGCGCTCTGCACGCGTCGAGCGCACTCGGGCACTCCAGAATGAATTTACGAACACACCCTTATTCAGTATATTTAGTTATTGATTGCATTTCTAAAGCCTACCAACCTTGACAGCAGGCATGCCAGTTAGACAAGCAAGCTATTCTAACTTGAAACAAAAGATAAAACAGTACATCATATAACATTATTACACCACTACATATCAACAATACAAAATGTATAATACCACCATACAACAATATTACAATGTGTGTGCTAGTGTTTGTGTGTATCTCTTCACAGTCCCGCTGTTCCATAAGGTGTATTTCTATCTGTGTTTTAAATCTGATTTTACTTCTTCATCAGTTACCTGATGTGGAATAGAGTTCCATGTAGCCATGGCTCTATGTAGTACTGTGCACCTCCCATAGTCTGTTCTGGACTGTGACGAGACCACTGGTGGCATGTCTTGTGGAGTATGCATGGGTATCCGAGCTATGTGCCAGTAGTTTAAACAGACAGCTCGGTTCATTCAGCTTGTCAACACTTCTTACAAAGACAAGTAGTGATCAAGTCAATCTCTCCTCCAATTTGAGCCCTGAGAGATTGACATGCATATCATTGTTAGCTCTCTATGTACATTTAAGGGCCAGCCGTGGTGCCCTGTTCTGACTGAATTAAACATTTCCTGAGTCCCTCTTTGTGGCACCTGACCACACGACTGAACAGTAGTCCAGGTGCAACAAAACTAGGGCCGGTAGGACCTTCCTTGTTGATCGTGTTGTTAAGAAGGCAGAGCAGCGCTTTATTATGGACAGACTTCTCCCCATCTTAGCTACTGTTGTATCAAGATGTTTTGACCATAACAGTTTGCAATCCACGGTTACTCCAAGCAGTTTAGTCACCTCAACTTGCTCAATTTCCACATTATTCATTACAATATTTAGTTGATTTAGGGTTTAGTAAGTTATTTGTCACCAAATACAATGCTTTTATTTTTATATTTTTTATATTAAGGACTAACTTATACCTTGCGACCCATTCTGAAACTAACAGCAGCTCTTTTTTAATTGTTGCAGTCATTTCAGTTGCTGTAGTAGCTGATGTGTATATTGTTGAGTCAACTGCATACATAGACACCCTGGCTTTACTTAAAGCCAGTGGCATGTTGTTAGTAAAGATTGAAAAAGGGAAGGGGCCTAGACAGCTGCCCTGGGGAATTCCTGATTCTACTTGGAGTATGTTGGAGAGGCTTCCATTAAAGAACACCCTCTGTTGTGTTCGACAGGTAACTCTTTATCCACAATATAGCTGGGGTGTAAAGCCATAACACATACGTCTTTCCAGAAACGGACTATGATCAATAATGTCAAAAGCCGCAATGAAGTCTAACAAAACAGCCCCCACAATATTTTTTATAATAAATTTCTCTCAGCCAATCATCAGTAATTTGTGTAAGTGCTGTGCTTGTTGAATGTTCATCCCTATAAGCATGCTGAAGTCTGTTGTCAATTTGTTTACTGTAAAATAGCATCGTATCTGGTCAAACACAATTTTTTCCAAAGGTTTACTAAGGGTTCGGTAACAGGCTGATTGGTCGGCTATTTGAGCCAGTAAAGGGGGTTTCACTATTCTTAGGTATCATAATTACTTTTGCTTCCCTCCAGGCCTGAGGGAAGACACCTTCTAGTAGGCTTACATTGAAAATAGGAGTGGCAATATTTTCCACTATTATTCTGTAATTTTTCATGCAAGTTGTCAGACTCCGGTGGCTTGTTATTGTTGAAAGACAACAATAATTGTTTCACCTCTTCCACACTTACTTTACGGAATTCAAAATTACAATGCTTGTTTTTCAAAAATTTGGTCAGATATACTTGGATGTGTAGTGTCGGTATTTGTTGCTGGCATGTCATGCTTAAATTTGCTAATCTTTGCAATTAAAAAAATTATTAAAATAGTTGGTAATATCAGTGGATTCTGTGATGAATAAGCTGTCTGATTCAATGAATGATGGAGCTGAGTATTTAAGGTGCTTCAAAGCGTTTTACTATCATTCTTTAAATAATTTATATTTTTTTCATAGTGTAGTTTCTAATGATTTTTTATTCAGTATAGTCACATGATTTCTCAATTTGCAATACGTTTGCCAATCGGTTGTGCTGACAGACAATAATTTTGCACGCCCAATTTTTCAGTTTTTGATTTGTTAAAAAAGTTTGAAATATCCAATAAATGTCGTTTCACTTCATGATTGTGTCCCACTTGTTGTTGATTCTTCACAAAAAAATACAGTTTTATATCATTATGTTTGAAGCCTGAAATGTGGCAAAAGGTCGCAAAGTTCAAGGGGGCCGAATACTTTCGCAAGGCACTGTACCTTTAAACTCAGTACCTCTTTGCTTGACATCATGGGAAAATCAAAAGAAATCAGCCAAGACCACAGAAAAACAATTGTAGACCTCCACAATTCTGGTTCATCCTTAGGAGCAATTTCCAAACACTTGAAGCTACCACCTTCATCTGTGCAAACAATAGTACGCAAGTATAACCACCATGGGACCACGCAGCCATCATACCGCTCAGGAAGGAGACACGTTCTGTCTCCTAGAGATTAACGTACTTTGGTGTGAAAAGTGCAAATCAATCCCAGAACACAGCAAAGGACCTTGTGAAGATGCCGGAGGAAACATAAAATAATCTATATCCACAGTAAAACAAGTCCTATATCGACATAACCTGAAAGGCCGCTCAGCAAGGAAGAAGACACTGCTCCAAAACCGCCATTAAAAAAAAGCCAGACTACGGTTTGCAACTGCACATGGGGACAAAGATCGTACTTTTTGGAGGCCTACAAACCTGACCCAGTTACACCAGCTCTGTCAGGAGGAATGGGCCAGAATTCACCCAACTTATTGAGGGAAGCTTGTGGAAGGCTACCCGAAACGTTTGACCCAAGTTAAACAATTTAAAAGCAATGCTACCAAATAATAATTTAATTTATGTAAACTTCTGACCTCCTGGGAATGTGATGAAAGAAATAAAAGCTGAAATAAATAATTCTCTCTACTATCATTCTGACGGTTCACATTCTTAAAATAAAGGGGTGATCCTAACTGAAGGCAGGGAATTTATGCTAGGATTAAATGTCAGGAATTGTGAAAAACTGAGTTTAAATGTATTTGGCTAAGGTGTATGTAAACTTCTGACCTAAACTGTATTTACTTTTCTATAAATTAGTAAAAATGTCTAAAAACATGTTTTCACTGTCATTGTGGGATTGTGTGTGTAATTAATCCATTTTGAATTTAGGCTGTAACACAACAAAATGTGGAATAATTCAAGGGGTATGAATACTTTCTGCCGGCACTGTATACATGTGTATCAATAATAGGGCTGTTACGGTGACCCTATTACTGCCAAACCGATGGTCACAAGTCATGAAGGCAGTCAAATTCCACTTGACCGTTTAGTCACGGTAATTAGGCTTCTCCATGCTCTGATGCTGCTGATGGTCATTAGTAGCCCACCAAACATGCTAACTGCCTGGTACTCGGCACTCTATTTTCCCTCTAATCACTCTGACCTCAATGCAAATGTATTCAAAAATCTAATTAAGCACTTCATGAGAGCCCATGAGCTCATGTTGCGCAACATTTCTGTAGGCTATTCAATTGTGTGAGAACAAGAGTGGTGGCCTCCATTTAAAAAGAGGAGAATCTCATCAACTTTCTATAGGCTAGGGCTACTATATTTATTTGTCAACTTTCCTAATATTACATATATTGCTTCTCTTTACAACAGGAGTATTGGCTGGTATGAAAATTAACCACAGAAAAAGCGTCCTTTGTTCGCTATTTAAGTGCATAGATGACATTCTATTTATTTATTTATTTATTTATTTATTTATTATTTTCCGCTGCCCCTGTTTAGAGACAGGTGCATGATAATGGTCCATTCTAAATCAAAACAAATTTCACACTATTATTTAGTATATGTAAAGACAAGATTAAATCAAGAATAGTCTGATGGGTGACAATATTAGCCTATCACATGTGAATGATATATTATCACTTGTGGATGATGCCCACAAGTGATGCCCACAGGTTTTCTTTTTTCTTTTTTGTGAGAAAGACCCGTGATGGAGAGCCATGTGAGTGAGAGGTGCTTCGGAGCACACAGCACTCAGGAAGAAAATTATAATTATTATATTCAACCCAAGGGCACAACGGCCACTGGCCGCAAAAGGCACAGATTTTTTTAGGGTGCATTATGGCTACACAAAGGGGATGCCGCCGAAAAATTTGAGGCATTATCAAGTGCTTGTCAAATGTTGAATAAGAGACTGGTGAAGTGTGTACAGCCTGCGCAAAAAAACAGAGTTCATGCACATTTTTTCAAATCATCAATAGATGATCATGCAGCCTTACAATGTTACGTTACAGCCTTATTCTAAAATTGATTAAATAAAAATTCCTCAACAATCTACACACAATACCCTATATTGACAAAGCAAAAATGTGTTTTATACATTTTTGCAAATTTTATAAAAAATAACAAACAGAAATACTTTATTTGCATAAGTATTCAGACCCTTTGTTATGAGATTTGAAATTGAGTTCAGGTGCATCCTGTTTCCATTGATCATCCTTGCGATGTTTGTACAACTTGATTGGAGTCCACCTGTGGTAAATTCAATTGATTGGACATGATTTGGAAAGGCACACAACTGTCTATATACGTTCCCAAAGTTCTGAGACAACATTATGTCGAGGCACAGATCTGGGGAAGGGTACCAAAAAAGGCTACTGGGAAAGGGTACCTTCTGCAGCATTGAAGGTCCCCAAGAAGGTCCCCTTGGAACCACCAAGACTCTTCCTAGAGTTGACTGCCCAGCCAAACTGAGCAATCAGGAGAGAAGGTCCTTGGTCAGGGAGGTGACCAAGAACCTCATGGTCTCTCTGACAGAGCTCCAGAGTTCCTCTGTGGAGATGGGAGAACCTTCCAGAAGGTCACCATCTCTGCATCACTCCACCAATCAGGCTTTTATGGTAGAGTGGCCAGACGGAAGCCACTCCTCAGTAAAAGGCCCATGACATCATGCTTGGAGTCACCTAAAGACTCACAGACCATGAGAAACAAGATTCTCTATTCTGATGAAACCAAGATTGAACTCTTTGGCCTGAATGCCAAGCGTCACATCTGGAGGAAACCTGGCACCATCCCTACTTTGAAGCATGGTGGTGGCAGCATCATGCTGTGGAGATGTTTTTCCACGGCAGGGACTGGGAGACTATTCAGGATCGAGGCAAAGATGAACAGAGCAAAGTACAGAGATCCTTGACTAAAACCTGCTCCTGAGCTCTCAGGCCTTCAGACTGGGGTGAAGGTTCACTTTCCAACAGGACAACGACCCTAAGCACACAGCCAAGACAACGCAGGAGTGGCTTCGGGACAAGTCTCTGAATGTCCTTGAGTGGCCCAGCCAGAGCCCGATCGAACGTCTCTGGAGAGACCAGAGAATAGCTGTGCAGCAACGCTCCCCATCCAACCTGACAGAGCTTGAGAGGATCTGCAGAGAAGAATGGGAAAAACTCTCCAAATACAGGTGTACCAACCTTGTAGTGTCATACCCAAAAATAATCTATGTTGTAATCGCTGCCAAAGGTGCTTCAACAAAGTACTGAGTAAAGGGTCTGAATACTTATGTAGATGTAATATTAATTTATATATATATTTTAGAATATGACTGTAGCGTAACAAAATGTGGGAAAAGTAAAGTTCTCTGAGTACATTCTGAAGGCACTGTAACCAACGAACAACTAAAGTTACATTAATAACTCTAAATTGAGCATATAGGAGGACCTATTTCTTTGTTATCCGCTCAACATAGAATAGCCGCATGTGCGCACTCAAAGCATTTGGAGAAAATATCCTTTCTAATTTGTTCAATTGTATTCTTTATATTATAAAATAATGCCACGGAATTCTAAGCAAATCTTGTCTGCTAAATGAACTTGTGTAGCCCACAGCCATATGGCATAGCATTAGGACCTAATATAAGGACAACCAACTCAGAGTATGCTATTCTGTTCTTCATTTAATAGTCTCCATTTTCTTCATATCATGTTTCTTTAGACCTGTCTAAAATAAAGAATGGAATAATTGTGAAGGTGTAGGCTATTATATTAAATGGATTTATTAGACTTTTTCAAATGTAGATGTTCCAAAGGTCTGCGTCGGTGGCTTGTAGGCTGTGTGTGGAAGCCAGGCGATGCTACATGTGTTTATGTTAATTACCGGTCAATTACCGTGAGACCGGCAGTTATTTGCTTGACATTCCCCCGGCTGACGAGATTTCGTGACCGCCACAGCCGTAATCAATGCATCGCCATGGAGGACTACTATTATAATGGAGTGGATGGCACAGAATTAGGAAATAACTATTTCAACTCAGGTACGCTAAGTAACCTTTTACAGAGTGGCATTACAGAATTTGCCGTTCCACATGTGGGAACACATGCTACGGCAGCATGTTATCAGCACCTTTACACAGGTGAGGAGGAAAGCACTATTTTACCCCCATGTGTGAACTTGCAATTTCACATGTGAAAGTGACATTTACACGTGTCCACTGGGCCCAGACGTCAATTCAGAGTCTATTCCACATTGGTTCATCATCATTTCATTGAAATGACATGGGGGGATGTTGATTCTACCAGTGTGTACACAGTGGGTGGACTTTTCTTACATGTGAAACTGCAAATGTGAACGTGCAATTCCACACATGAAAATCTCACTTTTCATGTTTAATTTTTAAAATTATTATTATTGAATTATTATGTAAGGGAGGAGAGGAATAACCTACAGTTTTTTGGCAAACTCCAAAGTCCTCTGACAATATTAGTCCCGTGCTTTTTGACATCCCTGTGTTTTCTGATACATGAACTGATTTGATAATTTGTTGATGAAAACAAAACATATATTTCATATGAATAGCCTACAAGTATCACTTTTAACAGTGAATCCTTTTTGTTTAGGTCTATATGCCTTGTGCTAATGAATGGCCTGCCTGGCCTAGCTGTCGATGTAGGAATTAGATAGAAAAGCATTGACCCCCCCCCCCCCCCCCCCCCCCCCCCCACACACACACACACACTGAGCTACATTTTCTTTAGGAGGGACGTCTACGGTAGATCGCTAAAATAATGATCACGATCACACTTCCTTAATATTATATTATGTGGACACCTACACATTGGGCAACCAAGCGCGAGTAGCCTTTAATCGTCTAAAAATTATGTTGAAATATCTTCAAACCTAGAATAGAACCTTCCAGGCTTCCTTTATAAGACTCAATTGAATGGGGGAAAAAAAGAATGAAGAATTACAGGGAGGCGTTTGGAATAACGAATCCTGTGCGAATTGTCCTCTGGCATAACACATCCTGGGGTAATAATTACATAACCAATATCTCTAGTAATAAGAAAATGGCAGTGTGTGTTCCATCAGGCTAAATGCCAAAGCTTTTCTGTGACATAGACAAGAGCACCTCAAGGACAGAACTACATCAACTTAAATGGAAAGAATAAATGCAATAAAAGCAAGTTTGATGTCTAACAACAATAGAATGCCAATAAAATGAAAGGCGAAGTTTATACTTCAGGCGTTGGCGGTACTACCTTGGTTGAAATGAAAGCTGTTTCAGTGCAGAACACCTTTTCTGACAGACACTAATGTGTTATTCATGTGGTAGAATTCCAGTCACACTGCTATAATTGTAATATTTTCATTGATCATTGATTCATTGATTTTCATTGTTTTGCTGCAGGTCAAAGCGCCCAGCTCTGCAAAGTGCCATCCCAAGAATCGACTCTCCCATGCAACAGATCCCTCACCAGAAGGTAAGCATGACAGCACCTTCAGAGACGTCACACACTCGGCCAGAAACACTCTGTTCGGTCTCACTCTACCAAAATATTCAGCACAACGAATGCTCAGTTTTCATACTTCCCTAGTTGTAGAATTTCAGTAGCGTGCACTTATAAAGAAAAGATACACACACACACACACATACACACACACTTTTCAGTCACACTCATATGGGATCGAGTGGTTTGAGGACTCTCAGTGAAACCAGTACCTCCTCTCAGGCCAGAGGCATCAGGGTAGAGAGCTCCAGAAAGCTCCATGCAAAGCTCCTCCATTAGAGGTTTAAGGAGCATCAGAGGCAGCACATCCAGCTCTGGGGTCTGTGAGAACAGCCCTGGACCTTGCTGGTCTGATCTTCTCAGAATGGTACTCTCTCTGTGGGGAGCCATGTGCATGGTGCCTATGTGAAGTCTCTCACTGCCCTCTACTGGTGATATTGGTGATAACGCAGCACCCACCCCTGCCTTCCAAGTATAACTTCATACAACTTTGAATTTGATCGAGTACCTTTGGCTTTGTTCTCTCTGACCACCCCTCTATCTGTCTTCCCCCTTATCCACCTCACCCACATCTCTCCCCCCCTGAAGGGTCAAACAACCCAAATCAATGGCAGCCTCTCGGCCTGCAACACCACCTCCGTGTCACTAGAGGCGTCTGGCGAGACAAACTCCTACTCAGGGTCGCCCACCAAGAGGCAAACGCTAAGCCCCGGGGGCAAGACGACCCCCACAGAGAAGGCACAGTATAACACCCCTATTGGGCTGTACTCAGCTGAGACCCTGCGAGAGATGGCTCAGCTCCAGGCGAGCCACAGAGGAAAGGGCTCTGCAGCAGGCCTCTCAGTGGGGTATGTAACCAACTGGAACAAGCCTGGTAGTAGCAGCAGCAGCCAGGGGTGGCTAGGCCTGTTTAACCCCATAGTGGAGAGGAGGGGGTTGGGGTACAAGCTCTGGGTAGAAGTTGCCTGTAGGCTCAGGTGTAGGATCAGCTAACCCTCTCCAAAACCCCCCCCCCACACACACACACACACACAAAACTAACCATAGATCGGTGTATTTGTCTAACTTCAGTCTACTCTAAGGGGTTCCAGCCTACTCCACCCAGTCCCTGCTGCTCTGCCCTCGTGGGACAGAAGGATGGAAAGAGTCTCAGAACATTCAGATTTAGCTGTCTATTCTCATCCTGAGCTGGCCTCCAGACAGCTTGTTGACCCCAGTTGGTCCTAGTGATTCAGGTTTCCCCAGCGGGGAATGTGCAGGAGAGGCACAGCACAGTCCTTGTAAAGCCCCCTAGCTCAAGCCTGTGGCCCTCCTCCAGGTAATACAAAGAGCCCACAGGAGATTAGGTGTCCCCTCTGCCGAAATACACGCAGCGACGTCCCAGACAAACCTTACAGTACGGGTGTATCTGAAGAGATCAACCAAACCATTGCTTTAAACGTGGCCAGGGTGGCTGAAGTGACTGCACAGTGAGGTTGGGGTTCGTTTTTTTAAGTACGCGTCTGATGTTTCAATGAAACGCTAATAGCGCCACTTGGATATGAGAAAGTCAGAGGGGAATCGCTAAGTGCAGTGCTGTATCAGCCTTTGTGGTGAACACGGTGCACTAGCGTTCCTCTAGTGCTAATCTTAACAAGACTTCTAACAATAATTTGCGGAGT
This sequence comes from Oncorhynchus kisutch, assembly GCF_002021735.2. NCBI lineage: Eukaryota > Metazoa > Chordata > Actinopteri > Salmoniformes > Salmonidae > Oncorhynchus > Oncorhynchus kisutch. The sequence continues at coordinate 41,805,973 of NC_034184.2, forward strand.
GCGATAAGATTACTCTGTCACTGTGCCGATGGTTCAGGGCAAGCACCTGTTCTTGTCATCTCTTTAACAGGCCTTGTAATGGCTGGGTTCAGGTTTCTCTCTCTTCTGCTGTGCTAAACATACACTACCCCAATATATATCTGCCTGTCTCATCTGGCCCTCTCGCTTCGCCTCTCTCTCTCCCCCTTTCTCTCTTTCTTTATCTCGCTTTCTGTCCTCATCTAAAACACACTGAGTACGGAAATATCGCTCTCTCGCCTGTGGCACTCTCTCTCTCCCACTTTATCTCCACTTCGTACCATTGCTCTGACATAAGCAGAGTCTGTTTTATGTGTGTGTGTGTGTGTGTGTGTGTGTTATATTTAAGGAGCCTGCAATGCCATGGCTTTATATCAGTGGCGGACAAGCCTCAGTAATCATAGTCGAGGATGAACGTCAACAAAGGTGAAAACATCTTTGTCACTGATGGCTTTCACTGTTGCATTGTGTGATTCCCAGTGAACTCGGTCTAGTCTTCACCCACCTCTTATCTATCACTTCATTTTCTCCTGTCTTATTCGCTCATCTCTGACACGCGTTGCGGCTTGCCTTTCACGCCACACGAGCAGCCTTGTGTAGGTGGATTGTGGAGTGTAATTGTGTTGTTGACCCACTGTCTCTTTCTCTCTTCTCCACTGCCTCTGCCTCAGGTTATTTTCAACACTCCTGCCAAGTTAGTACTTCCTGGTTGTGGTGTAGTAGCGTGTGTCCAAACGATTGTGCGGTTTAGCTGTGTGGTGTGGTGTGATGTTGTTCTTGTGTCAGTCTCTTTGGTGTGAAGTGGATGTGCATTGTCTTGGCTTGTTGTGTAGTGATTCTGCCTTTTGGGATGGATGCGCAGTTCTAGCGTCGGCGTTCATAATGACCTTTTTCGGTTTGCAATGTAAAGGTTGTCAACGTCCGCCCGAGAACGTCTCATAAATCTAAACCTCGGCCTTGTGAAGAGAAGAGAAAAAACCCTGTTGCCTTCGAACTCTCACAGACAAAATCCCTGTTCATTAATAGTGTTTTTGGGATATTTTTTTTATTCGAGAATACAAGGTCATTTTCTGACATAATGCTAAATTCCCCCATAAACCATCAACCATGTACATATGACATTTAGGTGGAAGTGTGAAGATTCCCATTTGAAAGATGGCTAATACGATGTAGAGGATTTGCAGATCAGTTTTGAATTTCTGCACGATGCAATGGTTCAATAAATGAGCCTTTACATTTTTGTAACTCGACAGTGCATGCTTATATTAACATCTCCATTTGCTCTTTTATCTTGATCAGTTTACTTGTGGGCCAGTTGTATAACACCATCCTGTAGGCTGATGCTGCCACATACCTGGGAGGGTTGACCTGTGTATCTTGAGGGGAAACCGGTGTGTGTGTGTGTGTGCGCAGATATGTGAGCTGTGCTGTGCCTGCTCTACTGAGAGATTTACTGTAGAGAGCATGTTTGCTGTGTGACATACAGCGCCTTGATGGCAACTGATCTGCCTTTCTCTCCAAAGCCCCACACTCTTGTAGTAGTCACGTAGCAGATCTCTTGTGCATTAGCCAACTCTTTTGTTTGTGCCACCCATTGTTGTGCCGTGCATGATCATGTTCCACACGGCAGTACACACGACAGAGGAGTTGGCTGAAGCACAAACTGATCTGCTAGCAGGCTATGACACTGTTGAACTTTCCATCTCACACAACTTCTCCTTCCACTGCCACCCTCCTCCTTCCCTTTCCCCTCTTTTCCCCCCCGTCTCTTCCCTCCTTCTCCTCTTCACCCTCCCCGTCACAACCCTGCCGCCTTCCTCCGGGACCCTCCACCGCTCTCCACAACAGCAACGAGTACATCCCCAACTTCAACCCCAATGCGCTGAAGGACACTGCCCTGTCCACCCACAAGCCCATCGAGGTGAAGGGTCCTGGGGGCAAGGCCACCATCATCCATGCCCAGTACAACACCCCCATTAGCATGTACTCCCAGGACGCCATCATGGACGCCATCGCCGGACAGTCCCAGTCCAAGGGCCACGAGGGCGGGTAAGACCCTCCTTCCTCTGCACTCCCTCACTCCCTTTCCTTCTCTCCTCCCCCCACCCACTCTTTGTAGCATTCCTACCCAGCCTGCATGACTTTAATACACTCTTAGAAAAAAAGGTGCTATCTCAAACTTTAAAGGGTTCTTCGCCTGTCCCCCATAGGAAGAACCATTTGAATAACCCTTATTGGTTCCAGGTTAAAAACAACGTTTTTTCTAAGAGGGTATTACCCCTCCTTTCCTCTCCTCTGCTGGCTGTTGAACTAGTCTGGCACTGCAGCATAGTGTAGCCGTGCTGTGCTGGAGAAACTAAAACCACAGACCGACTTCATCAGGATGCCTTATCAGGGTCTAATGATCTAGGATGGTTACCATCATTTTAAAAATGGTTGTACAGTTCTGAATGTCCTAAGTGCCTTCTGTATGTGTCGAGAAGGAGAATACATGCAACACAGATGGTTTGTAACAGGTAGCAGTGAGATCTGTGTGTTCAAAGGTGCTGTTGGTTGTGTGTTGGTGCAGTGCTCAGGTTTTGACTGTTAGTTTTGTGGTTGTCTGACTACTGAATTGTCTGGTGCTGGAAGGGGTTTGGTTTTGTGTGCCAAGGCACAGATGTAGTATATTTATAAAGGCGTATTCCTTGTTACAAAGGCAGGTCACCTGCGGTATTCAAGTGTATTTGTTAGATTCTTTCCATTCGTTCTCTGAACGTCTTCATGCCGTGCTCACCTTCAAGCATAAAACCACCAGGTTAGTCACCAAACCTTCCCTGATCCATTTACATATCCTCACCCATGCTTACCTTTCAAATACTTGTAGATCTCAGTACACACATCATATTCAGCTAGTTACCGTTGCAAAATTGATAATTTCATGAAAGGGACTGTAAACTCTTGATTTGTATCAGTGTATGTAAATATGTAGACACACATGCTTCCAGGCAAATTGTTTTGTTCGTATGTGGTAAAAGGTGTCCTTTTTCTGGGTTCTCACTCTGACATCCCCTATGGGATTCATATCTAATCCTCCCTCATGCTGCTCCCCCCCCCCTGCCCTGCCCCACCCCATCCCTGCCTGTACAGAGAGGAAGTCCCAGCCGGCTCCCCCTTGGCGTAAGTAGACCGCTCTGTGACAACCTACGGAGCCCAGCCTGTGTGCTGTCTTCATATCCCTCCGCCGCCTCCTCCATGTCCGTTTCCCTCACCACTCTTTGCTTGTTCACCTCGCTCGTCCCAAACCTTCTCTCTGCTAACCCAATACGTCCTCACACTGAATGGAGGGTCTGGTTTTTCTACCCATGGCAATTTTCGACACACACCACCAATTGGCGTAGTTTGTGGGTTGATGGAAGGACGTCTAGAATTGCCGGATATTGCCTCTGCACCCTTAATCCAATGATGACGTCATAGTTTGATGGGAGTTGATTGCAGAGCAGCTGTTTGTAGAGAACATCACTATATGGTGTGTGGCTCTATATCAATGACTATCTGATTACTAACAAACAATTTTTCATTCAGTTGGAAAATTGTGCTGAAATTGTGCTGTTTTGAAATGTATCGAAAACATCCATCGATTCAGACGTTTTCATGCCATACATTATTCAAGTTTTTAGAAAAGCACAGAGTGAGGTGCAAACCGATATTGCCTAAAGGTCAACCACAGAATCATAGTTGTGTTATTTGGCAGTTTCGCCATCTCCATCAATCATTCCCCGCTCTGCTCATTCCTCCATTCTCCATAATGTTCTGGTCATGGTGTTGCAAACCGTTTCTTAGAAGGGTGTCCACTCCGGCGCTGGCTACACAGGGATTCTTTATGTTTCAAGGCTCTCTGTCACATAGGTTTTATTGTCTGCTGGGATGTTATCAAAAGAAAATTTTCTCTTGAATTGCAAAAAAAAAAATGGGTGATGTATGTGGATATAAATAAGGAAATGAACGGAGGAGGGACACATTGAAGTGTCCTGGCCTCAGCTAGGTGGCCAGAACTATCAGTGCTCAGGGAATGCGCAGCTGACCAGCAATAGTTATGCCATGTACCAGGAGCTATACTGGTTTAATGACGACACTAAACGGAATGTTCTGAGCTCTTTCCTCCTCCTGCTGAAGGTACACCATTTTTTTTAAATTATTGTTTGAAATTATATTTCTATAATATGCTGTTGAGGAAAGATACCACAGGGTCCAAGCTAGCTAGTAGCTATGCAGCCATAATGCTTCACCATGCAAGCTTCTGAAAATAGGAAACTATTAGACATCTTTTTAGCATTCCATCACTGGTTTGTGTGAGCGTACGTTGGCGGAAGCTCCTTTTTAATGTCCAGTTTTTAAGCCCCTCTCATGCAGCTCCCCTTATGCAAGACCAATTTTGGTTTTTACATCACTCTATGAAATAGTTATATCCCCTAAATGCCAATTCCCCTAAATGCTCCTTAGTCATCCAAGCAGGCTACACAAGTTAGTTATAGTATATGTATAACCTCAGACATGCCCCAATAATAAATCATCACCACCGGGCTGCAGTTTCTGAACACCGTGATCAGAAACCCGAATAACAAACCCCAATCCCTATACGCCCTGATGGCGATGGTGGGTAGGAATGAGTGCCAGTGTGACGAGCCAGCCCTCTCTCTGTGGTTCCAGTTCACTCCCTGTAAAAGACGCTCAGGTAGACAGTGCCTCCCCAGTGTATCAGGCTGTCATCAAGACGGCAGACAGGGACATGGAGTTGAACGACTGGGCCCGCAGCTCCTCCCAGGTGCAGTCCAAGTCCTTCCGCCTCCTCGCCCACATCACGGGAACGGAGTTCAGTAAGTAGCGCTGTTCTGTTTCATTTAGTTTTAGTCGACCCTTCTTACCCTGCCAAACACTGTTACTGATGGTTCCTCTTCTGTCTTCTCTCTCTGTCTCTCTGTGTGTCTCTCTCTCTCTCTGTGTGTCTCTCTCTCTCTGTGTGTCACTGTGTCTCTCTCTCTGTTTCTCGCTCTCTGTCTCTCTCGCTCTCTCTCTCTCTGTGTCTCCTGCAGTGCAAGACCCAGACGTGGAACATCTGAGGAAATCAAGGTAGGCAGCTAGCAGCAGCGACCGGTGGCCTAGCAGAAAAGCTGTATTTAGACATTGCTCCAGACCATATGAGCCCTTAGCAGAGTTCCTGCTGTGAGCTAGGGGGTCAAGGGTCACAGGGTCACTCAGCCCTGCTTCAGGCCCCAACTCCACACCACTCTCTGTGCTGAACTTGAAGGTTAGCATGTGACTCATGCCATTCTGAGCCAACAGTAAGAATAGTCTGAAGTGTATCGATAGTGCCCCTCACACGGATTACAAATAGCCCTCATGATGAGCTCACACAAGTTCCCAGCAGTCTGTTAGACTCCTCCAGCTGAAATGACACAGAACGTGTTTAACTTTTTTGTTTTCTCATTAGTGATTTCTCATGCCTGAGCTAATTCATCAGGGACCCTGATACAGTATAGTGCAGGACATCATAGACCCACCCAGGAGTTGGGTTGATTTGTGTTTGTGGAGAATTTGGGAGCCCCCAGTGCACTCTTACCCTCACAGGACTCAGGCAGGGGAGTGGAGGCCACAGTCCCTAACCCATCTCTAATCCCCCCCTTTTCTCCCTCTCTCTTTCTTCCCCCCATTTTCCTTTTTGTCTTTCCTCATGCCACAGGGAAAAGTTTGACACAGAATTTAAAGGCCCACGTTTTGCCAAATTGAAAAGTTGGCACAATGGCCTGTCTGCTCAAATCCTTAACGTGCCAGAAAAAACCCTGGTTTAAAAGAAGCGTCAGACCGAATGTAACTGTAGCAATTAGAGAAGGGTAGAGCAGGTGAGTGAGGAGAAGGTCAGGCTAAAGATACTGGAAAGTGAGTTAGTGGAAGAGGTTTGTTCAATACTTGTTGATCACATGTTGTAATGGAGATTTTAGCCCAATGTCATCTTTCCCTCTTATTCTGGCAATGGAAGTTGATCCTAGTTTTCAAAATTAATTGCAGCTGTATAAAAAGTTGGATTGTATTTCAACATTAAATTATCACTATTTGAGTTTGACATTGTGATATAAGTATGAATAAAAACGATACCACTGTGAACGAAACACATTTTTCCTTTGGTTGCTTTCGTATCATACTTATCAGATTCAGTTTTGATGTAGCAGTTTATAAGCTTTAAATGGAAGTTATAGAGGAAATAGTTGCTTACCTTTAAGGCATAGCAGCATAACACCCTCTTAGAGACCATAAACAATTATAGATACAGGTCTAGGATCTTAATTTGATCACCCTTTTGTTGTTGAGAATTTTCCTGCCACTGCAGGAAATGCTTCATGATTTAAATAATTGAACTGAAAACACTCTAACACACAGTTATATTAACAGTATTGCACCTTTCATGTAGCCCAATTTTGACCAACTAATAACCTAACCACCAATCAAGCAACAATATGTGGACTAACCGTTCAAATCCTGTTGATGCAGGATGATTTTGCTGTGACAATACTGGTCAAATTGAGATCCTACATCTGTATGATTAATCAAAAACTCTAAATAAAATCAGTTGTTTGTTTAGAATTTCAAAGCCGCTCCCAAGGAACCATTTACATAGAACATAACAGCGATCTCAAGGGTCCAATTTAGGATCAACAATTCCCCAATGTCAACCGAAGTCGTTATTATTCTTAATATGAATCACTCACAGATGAAACATGGCTTGTTTGTTTCCTTGTCCTCGGGCTCTGGCTCATTGGAATGTGTGGAGAGCAGCAAACCCTTGCGGACTATGATAAAGTGAGGAATTAGAGAATTGCCCAGAGAGAGTGAATGGCATAAAGTAAAGTGGACTATTGCAGTGATAATCAGGAGTGCTGCCTGCATTGTGCATTGCACTGACTTTTTAAAACGATTAAAGGATAGGCTCCAGTCTGGCTCATGGCCAGATGGCCACATGATTATGTATGACTTCAATCAGAGGGAACATTATTGGATTATATGTAGACTATGAGTTTCCTTTGACTTCAATGAGAGAAGTTCATCCATTTTCTGTTACATTTCATCATTGGTATTGAACAGTTTGAATAGTTTGAATAGTCATTTTTTTCTCAACTACCAAGGTAGAGGCACTTCACTAATCAAGCAGGACTTTTGTAAATTGAAGTTGGTCAAGGATTGCTTTTCACAGAAGCCCCCAACAAAGGTCAAAGGCCTTGTGCCTCAAGTACTTTGGCCTTTGAGATGTTTCTATATATATATATATATATATATATATATATATATATATATATATATATATATATATACACACACAACTTGACCTATGTAACAGTATAACTTTAGACCGTCCCCTCGCCCATACCCAGGCGCGAACCAGGGACCCTCTGCACACATCAACAACAGTCACCCACGAAGCATCGTTACCCATCGCTCCACAAAAGCCGCGGCCCTTGCAAAGCAAGGGGAACTACTACTTCAAGGTCTCAGAGCAAGTGACGTCACCGATTGAAACGCTATTTAGCGCGCACCACCGCTAACTAAGCTAGCCGTTTCACATCCGTTACACCTAGACAAAACAGAGATATTTTATATAATGTAAATGGCTTTGGAATATCTAATAACCAAGCTACATTGCAGTGGTGGAAAAAGTATACGCATGTAAAAGTAAAGATATCTAATATAAAATGACTCAAGTAAAAGTCACCCAGTAAAAATTATTCTTGAGTAAACGTCAAAGTATTTGGTTTTAAATATACTTAAGTATCAACAGTAAATGGAATTGCTAAAATATACATAAGTATCAAAAGTATCCAATTCCTTATATTTTGCAAACTAGACAGCACAATGTTTATATATTTTTTATTTTACGTAGTACTTAAGGAAAAGTACTTTAAAGTCGTTTTTTGGGGGGCACATACCAATACTCAGACATTAATTTACAAATGAAGCATCTGTGTTTAGGTAGTCCGCCAGATCAGAGGCAAAAGGGATGACCAGGGATGTTCTCTTGATAAGTACGTGACTATTTTCCTGTCAAAATGTAATGAGTGTGTTTGGGTGTTAGGGAAAATGTATGGAGTAAAAAGTACATTTGTTTTCTTTAGGAATGTAGTGAAGTAAAAAAAAAAATACTTAAGTAGTACTTTAAAGTATTTTTACTTAAGTACTTTACACCGCTGGTAGTGTGATAAGATATTTATGACAAATGACATCGTTCAATCACTTTGAGATTGTATTCCGAAAAGTTCATTAGAAAGACTGTAGAAATAAACCAAGCTAATTTTCATATTACCCACAGAAAGATGAACTGACCTGCTTCATTGGTACACCATTTAGAAAACAAGGCTTTGATCTTCTCCACACCTGCCATTTAGTCTGTTACACGGAGCGATGACTGTTATTACTGTGCTCAGCCATCATTCGCTCTCATATAATCATGCCATCAATTGTGAGATTCCCTAAACAGAGGTCAATATTATGTTGATTGTCTGTTATTACATAGAAAGCAGTATTATGTCAATGGTCTGTCCATTTAGGCCTTGTCGAGGCAAGAGTCTCTAGCTGCTACTATAGGTTAGGTCAGATGTGGCTGAAGGGACTATCATATCAGGAGGGAAGTACAGCCGTCAGACAACACCCTGTTGGGCGTCGTCCCGTCCTCCCGCGTAAGAGTGGAGAACAGGAAGTCAAATATGTGAGTAGTGAGATTTGGCGAGGCCATGTTTGAAGGCGTTGAAAGCCCTTTGAAAGGTAACTCTGCTTGTTTGGTTGTCACATAGGGGAGCTGCTGTTACTTAGCTCTGCTGTGGGCTGATGAATGGATTATTTAATGCCTGTCTGTAACTGTTGGAAACCTCTGCTAACTGCCTCTTCCCTTCCTCCTCACTTCACCTCACCTCCCCTGAGAGAGATTTCCACCTGCATGCAATGCATGCTCAGGGAGACAGTGTGTTTGCACTGGAGTGCCTCTGGGTGGCTGACCCCCTCTCGCCCTTCATCGCTCCTCCTCTTCATCCTCCTCTATCATAAACCGGCCTCAGTCTCCGTCCCCAAAACAAAATCTCATTTTCCACTTCAGTTCCACTGAGTATTCTAGGCCTCCTGTACCTGAATAGCTCTCTTTATTTCCATCACAGAATCGAGAACTGACACACCAAACATTCCTAAACATCAGGACAGGCGTCATTGCTTCACATGAAATTTTGGCACGTCACTACATGGCTACATCCTACTCTCTCATCCCACCCTCACCGCCAAATTAGTGGAAGGCCATTCGGTGTGTGTGCTCAGTTCCCATGTGTTTTTTGTTGTTGTTGCAGTTGGTGACTTCTAGGGCCCATTTTAGGGGCCTAGTGCCCATGTGACTTCCCATCTTCTTATCGTCATGTTTAGAAAATTATATTGTTTTCGAAAGCGCCAAGGACCGTAGAGGTTGTCTCGATATTATAGATAAGCTTGTGACAGTCGGCGATACGAAGTTGTATTGTAGGTTTAATCCATGGGACTAATCACAGTTCGGTCCGTCAAGAAGGTAGAGTTGATTCGGGCCTATGTACCATTCGAGAATCATGTAAAGGGTACAAGAGGTGAGGGGGTACTTGTTGACAGCTACAGTATGTGTTTGTGTCGGTCTTCATGTTGTGTGTCTGACTCATTGCGCTCCCTTGTCTTAGAGTCTTGCCTGTAGCACCTGTTAGTCAGTGTTTTCCTCATCTACTACAGCTCTGCAGTAAGCCATCCCCCTCCCTCAACCTCAAGCCCCACTCGCAAATCCTAAACCTCCATGGTTAGAGCTCACTGCTGCTTTGAAGTAGCTGAACGTGGTAATATACATACCTGTTTGTGGTACTAGACCCATTTCCCCCTGCCTTGACTAGCTGTAATCTCAATGATCGTCCTCCTAAATTGCCTGTAAGAGCATGGACTGGTCTCTCAATCGCCTGCCCTTGCCTGCCCATTTCACCGGTATCATGCAAACACATGCCAGTTTTTACCTGCCTAACCCGGAGTGGTCTTTCGGTCGCAGAAATGAGTTGTAGTTGAGAAGGTTGCCTGCCCATGGAGTTGCCTAACTAACACAGCTGCTTTAGTGGGAGCAGTAACAATGTCCCTATGTTGACAGTTGTGCCAAGCAGACGTTACCAGCCATAGACTTCTAAATCTATCCTCAAGTTTTTCCTTTCCACAGTGAAAGAGAGTGAGAAATGGCTTTAGTATGCAGATTAAGTCGTTCAAATTCCTAACTGTTTATAGGTAATTGGCAGATGAAAGAGTGGTGCATGTATGTAATCAACTATCTTTTAACATCTCTCTGTCAGGTGTGGCCTCTTTCTTCTTCTCTCTTCTTCTTCTCTCTTCTTTCCCCCCTTCCCCCCTAATCGGAGGTAACAGATTTTGAATTCAGCCTTCAAAGCACAATATCCTTCCTATGCCCCTAACTTGGAACACTCATTCCCTCAATACATCTGGAAATACATCACAGCAATTCTGTCAATGCAATCTATTGATACAGCATGGAGAGGATTATTGTGTTTTGAAGGCCAGTGTCCTCTGTGTGTACCAAGTGAGCTGCACAGAATGTCTGTTTATATAAACCACTTGTTGTGAGGGAAGTCTGTCTGTGCCTATGTGTGTGTCTGTGTACATGGCTGTCTGAGTTCAAATAGAGATCCAGTAGTATTGAAGTTAGATGTCTGCCAGATAGGCTTATACCCCAATTACATTCAGCCGTGGGCTGATTTTGAGCTGATGGAACATCAGTAGACATAAATAATTTGTCAATTGTAAATTGACAGCAAGAATCCCAAATTTGCCCTGAACCACTGCGCCACCCGGGAGGCCCCTTGTAGCTAATTTTTGGGTGATTTTACAATTTTGGGGAACATATTTCCTAAATTAAAATCACATTGAGCTCAATTACTGGTGATTTTAGTATTTTATTAAAGGTCCATTGCAGCCATTTTTATCTCAATATCAAATCATTTCTGTGTAAAAATGTATTACCTTACTAGGAATGTTTTCAATAAAAATGTTCAAAAATAAACAAAAATAGCTTCTTAGCAAAGAGCTATTTCTCAAGCAAGAATTGTCTGGGAGTGGTCTGAGTGGGAGGGGAAAACTAGCTAGCTGTCATTGGCAGAGCGCTTTGGAACATTCTTTTTTATTGGTCTATTTACTAATTTACTGCCTGATGATGTCACCAGGCAGGCCAAAACTCCATCCCACAACAACAGGCTGAAATGTCAGGTGGTCTTTTCAAACTGCTCTTATACTAAAATGGCAGTATTATTCCAACCACATAGTGTGGGAATTATATTTAAAACCCAGATAGATCAAATTTTTTGACTGCAATGGGCCTTTAAAAAAAATGCTTTTTTTTGTTTTTTGCTCAGAAAACTAAAGTGTAGGGCCAAATAACATCACCCCTGGGCCGAATTTGGCCCGCGAGACCCCTATTGGGGAACCCTGCCCTACACCCCCATCAGATAAAAGTGACTTTGTAGCGGTCTCTCTAGATGAAAGCAGTTAACACTACAAAACTTTGTTGATGAAAACTTGGTTGGTTGGATTCAGAAATAATAGTGTCTTTAGTATCTGTGTGACTGTGGCCTGTCCTGTCCTTGTACCCAGCCTCCATCTCCCCTGCCGACACACCAACACTCCACTCCGTACTCCACACATCTAGCCGTGAGACACACCATAGAAAGACATACTATAACCACAACCTAGGAGCACTTGCTAACCTCACGGGTTCACCAAAGAAAGTGATGAAGGGTTAAATGACCACCTGAGACCACTGTTTACCTGACCTCTCTCTGTGCCATACCACCTCCCTGACATATGACATTCCAACTATCCCTTCTATACCTGTCTGTAAATGTCAACAGGAAGAATGGGGGGGAGGGGGTCAGAGAGATGTCCAGGAGAAGAGGTCAGGGTGCTGGAAGTGAGTAGGGGTCAGCCATCGGTCTACCACCATCAGGCCTGTTGCTGCTAGATGCCTGCCATCCTCTGTCTGTCCTCCAGCCTGGGCAGCTCCCCCTGGGCATTGCATTTATTCCGTTCTCCCCAGTCCGGAGTGGGGCAACCTCAACGCCACCTTCTCCCTCAGTCATTCACTCAATGTTTTGGCCTCATGTCCAAGTCAGCTGTGTTTTTTAAATGTCAACATCTGTTAGTTTTTACCTAGGTTTAAAAGTAAATTCACAAATGTTCTGTAGTGTGTGTGCACTCATTAATTATTGTTGTTGTATACTCTGTTTAATCCTTTCCCCAGCAGGGTTTATGGCTGAAACTCTCCCGACACCTTAGATCGTCTCTGATTAGATTAGATTAGATTAGTATGATATTCTGTACCGTTACAAATCACTGTTTAATGCACTGTGTTAGTAAAGTAAAGACGAAGTACATATCAAGCAATATAGCCTGTTTCATCCTAGTGAGATGGTACCCTCTGTAACCTGCTCTCTCTGGCCTCGGACATGATTGATGAAGCTCTCTTGTCTTGACACAGTTATTTAATCATTCCCCGTTAATGCACAATCGATTCGTGCAAGTAGCAGCTAGGCAGCTTTCCATGATACAACCAGATATCTCCCCACTCGCCCCCACTGCCAGTCTCTATACGTTCTCCAGTGACTCACCCAAAACCAATAGTGCAAATGTCCGTTTTATCTTATGAGCAGATTGCTTTCTTTTTAGCTCACCTCGAGCTCCAATTCCTTATATTGAAAGATAAGACTCGTAAATAATTGTAATTGATTTATTTTTCTACGCTTATTCAATTTGTTCCTGGATGGAGATCCTTGCGTTGGGCTGAGCAATATCAAGGCTTTTGGTTTTGCATGTGATTGAGGCCATATACCTTTACAGGTCTATTTGTGCTGACATTAACTCTCTAATTCATATACACCTAGCCCTACGTGGGCTGTTTGTATATATGATTTTCGGCCTCAGACTGCTGACAGTTTTCTCTCAATGCAACCTGACCTCTTATGCAGTAGCCCTTTTGAGCATGCTCCAATCTCTATCAGCCCCACACATATCGCTCTGCCCGCTAGCGCTGCTTTGCCCAATCAGGTGGCTTCACCTGCTGCTTCGCAGTCTCCAGAGCCCGCCCCCGTAGCCCCTGAACCCACCCCTGAGAGGTAATGCTGTGTGGGTTGAAAGTTTTTGTCTGTTGTGGTTTTATTGTCCTCTGCCAACTGAGTGCTCTTCCTTGTCTTTGGTATGTACCTATATTTGTGTGTGCACTTTCATTGAGAGTGACTGTATTGTTCTGATGTTGTCTCACTTTTTCTTTTTCAATGTGATTGATTGAACATTTATTGAAATGTGTGTTTTTGTTTTTATGTTCCAATTAGACTTGGAAAACCTTGATTTGTACTACATGAGTGGTTAGGTGAAAGGTTTCATGAGCAGTATGCATTTCTGGCTTTGGGTTTAGTACATTCACAGGGGAGAGTGTCCAAGGTAAGTCAAACGGTCTGATGATGCTGTGATCATCTGGACTGAGTGGAAACTGTGAGGAGAGAGACACCGGGAAGACCTGCCATGTCTTGTGAGCGGTGTGAGAACAGAGAGCCTCAAGGCAGTGGAGTACTGTAGTCATGCGGAGCATGTCTGCCAAACCCATCATCCATCATCATCCTTTAACCCTTAACGTCCTCATCGTCATAACGATCCATCCATCTTAAACCTTTTTTTTTATTAGACCAGCCTTAATACAATACAACAATGACCTGGGGCTGCGCAAGCTGTTGCTTTTATGGTTGGTCATCACTGCTGCCCCCCTCCCCATAGGAAGCAGACAGTTCTGTCAAATCTAGAGAGAGTTTGCAGAGTGAACACAGTCAATATGTCACAAAGAATTCCCCAAATTCCCTTTCCTAGTTCCCCCAGAGCACGACCTCCCTCTCTTGATCCTTCCTGGCTGTTTTAACTCTACTCTGTCCTCTGCAGCGAGCAGCCACCCCCAGCCACCCAGACACAGCCAGTGGCCCCTGAGGCCCCTGCAGTCCCCTCTGGGGCACCTCGCCACCTGACGCATGCAGCCTCCCATATCTCGTCTGCTTTGATTACACAGTCTAGGTACAGTTGTCACTCAATCACTCCCCCTGTCACAGTTTCTACCTTTAATGTCAGTCAGGAGCTAGGCCAATGTGTTGTGCGGATTTGGTTGAGATAGGAGGGGCAGAAGCAGGTAAAGATGCTAGTACATATTTGCTATTTTATGGGAGGCCAGAGAAGAGGTTTGTGAGGAATATGGATTGGGTTGGGAGAGCTTTATTTTCTGATGCTGAAATAGTAGATGTAAGAGTATACAGGGTGTCAAACGGGATTTATTTGGATTGTCCACAATAGATGATCTATAGATGCTCAAACTATTAGCAAACTACCAACTGCAAGTCAGTTTATATGCAACAGCTTGCTAGGGTTGGCGTATAACGCTCTTCGACATAATTACACGAGCCAGATATTGCATCTTGGTGAAATACCCCAGATCACCCCATTGGACCTTGGACCTTCAATGGCGATGCCTGAGATCATTTTCTTAGACTTCTGGATTAGGATTTTGGCCCATCGAGAGGCATGGTGTCTATACTACTTTATTGGACCCTCCGAAAACTATTTTGGACCATCACATCAGATGAAATGAATTTCCATGTAAATGGACAATAAAGTATATCATATTGTATCCATGAATGGTGGTTTGTCAGTAGGATCAAAAATCACATAAAAAATAGGGTCCCATCTACTTGCAGGGTACCACGAATGGCCATACGTATTGAGATTGGGCAGATAGGATAGTTTTTACTATTTGTTGACAGTTGAACATATATAAAACATCTACTAAGGACTATCCAACTAAAGTGTTACCCTCTATTTTGCATTACAGTGTAGTATTTCAGAGGGTTTAAGATGGCATAAGAAATTCTAAGTTCTCATTGTGTATGTGGAGGAAATTGGAGTCTCTCAGACCTCTCTTGTTGGCTCTCGTTAAGAAACAAGGTTTATAAGCAAGGGCCACCGCCCACCTCTGCGCTGGAGGCTCTGTCAATCACCCCAGTGTTCCGAAGCAGCACTTTGCCAAAACGAAAGCGCACCCTGCCCTCTGGGAAACCCAAGCACCTGAGGTACACACACACCTGGACAGACTGACACAGTGACAGAGAGACTGACCACGTCACAGACGGTGGTGTGCAGAGTTGCTTCGGTACGTGGGATAGGGGACAGGAGGGTAATAAAAAATAAAAACTTTAGGACACTAGCCGGATCAAAGGAGCAAGGCCATGACTGCAGCGTTACTTCATTCGCATTGGCCGTGTTTCATAAGACTATCGGATTATTTACATCTGTCGCAGCATGAAAAGTGGTGCAAAATGAACTGCGACAGACCCAATTGGATACATGCTATTTAATGGGACTGCAATAGGTCGGTGCAACTTTTTTGCTTGCCTGCACCGGGTCCAACTTCTCTCCAAAAGCTCTTTGCATTAGCTCTCTCCATTACAGCTGAATGGATAGGAAAACGTCCATGAGGCTTGATGTGCAGACGGTACACTGCAGATTGTCTCAAGGGACAAGCGGAGGAATGTAAGCTCATGTGGGGGTTTGGCAGCATTTGCAAAGTTTTTGTTTGACTAATTTGCACCTCTTTCTCCACAATGTCAATATTCCCTTCACAATTATTAATGGCTAGATATGTTTGACCCCAATATAAAAGAAATCCCATTTTAATGCTGAATGTGGCTAACATCACTCTGAAGTTTTTTTTTACATTCCATCTCTCATCTAGAATTTGCAGGTCACCCTGTTTCTTCCATTTAACACACGCACAAAATCCCCACAGGCCCGTTCAAGTCTGGACCTTTGCATGTCATAGTAAGGAACAGCCTACTCAGAGTTGGTATTAATGGGCTCTCTTCAACCGGCGACGGCCACATAATTAGTGATATGAGAGTAGCTCACTTGGTAGTGCACATAGTAGTGATTGTACCACCTTGTGTGATGGCGGTAGCTCCTCTATCCCACGCTCTCCCATGCTCACTCTGCACGTCACTGCTCAACTGCATGCTCACACACTGGCTTGACTAATTATCATCTGTGGGGGGGGGGGGGGGGGGGGGGTTAGTTTGTCATAGAACAGCAGAAGGGTGTAGCACTTGGATGTCGATCACAATCATTTGTATCCTGCAAATCAGTGATGTACTAAATTGTTATCTATGGCTGTGATGCACCATTCAAGTAAACTACTGAATGGCTAACTAGTGGCTACAGGCTATTAGCAGCTGTTGATCGATGTGATGCTTCATAGTACAGGAGCTGGAAGGGTCATATTATGTGCGCTAGAATGCTGTAGAATTCGGTACACAAATTGAACACAATTTCAATATGTGACACTTATCACAAAAGATGACTATTTTCTGTGCTTGTAGATTTGTCTGATTTGTCAGTGTCTAGTGGGGATGTTATGAAATGACCTTCATTGTTTTGCTTTGCATAACAAGGGGGTTTATGGTACGTATGACTCAATGATCCCCAAGTTTGTTTGGTTCAGCCAACCATTGTAGAGGGTCCATTTTTTGTTTTGTATCAACAGCTGTGTTTAAATAACGAAGGAAATCAAATCTAACCTTTAATACAATAGTGGTATTATATAGAGATCTCCTGGAGCCAGTGTGGTTACCAGAGTTGCTTGAAACTGAGAAGGCTATATCGACTCATGATGTGCAGTGAAGGGTGGTTTGAAGTGAATTCATCTCGCCAGCATGTTAGTGTGTTTTTGAGACGTGGTCCTGTGGCCCACTTGAACGTTTCCTAATAATTGTGTCATTGTTTTCTTTTCAATGTGGATTGGATGTGTTAACTGATTTTACCAGGAGTGTTGGCCTGTGCAGTGGAGCCGTGTGTGTGTGTGTGTGTGTGTGTGTGTGCGTGTGTGTGTGTGTGTGTGTGTGTGTGTGTATGCAGTATCAATATAGTTTCCTTGATTGATGGGGATAAATAGAGATATGGTATATAGGAGCTTAGGTGTGTATCAATTTGGTTTGGCAGTGTCAGGATCATGGATTTTCAGAACCTGTTTAATTTTCTCTCTAGGATAAATATTTTTTTCCTTTGTGTGTGTGAATGTGTGCTCTCACAAAGGTATTGCTATGAAACCAAGTTCACCTATACTTCAAAGAGACTGATTGTGTGCTGCCCTTTGTTTCAAACGCTACACAGCTGACTCTGTGGTCAAACTAGGCTGACTGACTAGCAGTTAGAATGGAACTGCTGTGATCTGATAATGTTACAATATGTGAGAAATCCGATGACTCTTGCTTTCCTTCAGTAAACAGTGGAGAAAAGTTACATCTGCACATGCAATATTTAAAAACCGGATGCCATTATCGGAAACAAACTCATTGGGCAGCACGGCATCATACAGGTATAGGTGTACATGGCCTTCATCCAAAGAGCTATTTTTGACCCCTGTTTTTGACGCCTGAACCCTTTTTTGTTTCTGATGCGTTATAGCTACAGCCTGCAACAGTCTGCCTCTGGTTACAGCTCCCAGTACAAATCCTCAGTCTCCAGGTACTTCTGTGGGGAAGTTTATCCAGATGCCACTGTCCATAGAACATCTGGATAGTGTGCTTCCTTCCCTTTTTGTCAACATAACTTCACTTCCGGAATAACACACCCTTATTCCCCTCCCTCTGTTTTTAGCTCGAAGGATGAAAATTGTGCTTTGACAGTGTTCGTTTTAACCTGCGTTTTAACCTCCCCTTTCTTACAAATATGTCAAAATCTGCTCCTCTCCCCGCTCAAATGAAATCTGTTGGTGACTCTGTGAATCTCTCACTGCCATAACTGAGGCTCTCTGTTCTAACACTGTTTCTCTGATACCAGGCTGTCTTTCTCTCTCTCTGTGTGGGTCTCTGCTATATTAAACTCCCACTAACCTTTGAGTTAAACGTGTCTGGTGAAGTGGAGGAGCTCCAGGTAAGACTCTAAACATATGTGGACACTCAGTCAGGAAGGGGAGAGGTGACTGTCCAGCATTCAGCGTACTAGGTTTAATCGTGAGGCATAGTGCTAACAGTCTCCTTATTAGTAATTGATACTTGTAGTACAGTTTCCCAGTTTAGATTGTTATATTGTCTAAACTGTGACCGTTCAGAAAACAGCTAGACTGATGATCAGACTAGTAGATATGTTTCCATCTTGGTGGTGATGATGTCACTCAGCTTCTTTTTTTATCCTTCTGCAGCCAATATGGCCAGGCTCCCCCCATGCAACAAGCCCCTCCCATGTACCAGGGGCAATCCATGTACCAGGGGCAATCCATGCAGCAGGGGCCTCCCATGCAGCAGGGGCCTGCCATGTACCAAGGGCCTCCCATGCAGCAGGGACCTCCCATGTACCAGGGGCCCCCCATGCACCAGGCCCCGCATATGCAGCAGCCTCCACACATGCAGCAGCCTCCACACATGCAGCAGCCTCCTCACATGCAGCAGCCTTCTCACATGCAGCAACCTCCTCACATGCAGCAAAGCTCCATCCAGATCCCTGTGGGCCCTCCCCCACCCAAGGTGGTTAGCACCGCCTGCATCGTGCCAGGTAGTTACAGCAGGTGGCGCTGTGTGACCATTTGTATGTGTGTTAACAATACGGTAAGTATGGATAGTGTTTACTTAACCTGGTGTCTCTTTGGGTCATAGCTCCTGCCCCTATTCCACCCCAAGCCGCCGCCCCTGAACCCCCCTCCAGCAGGCCTCCCTGGATCACTGACGACTCTTTTGCGAACAAGTTTGACCCCAGCAAGACAACCAGCACCAGCATGAAAGTGCCTGCTCTACCTCAGAGTGCCCCACCAGCACCGGCCTATATCCCACACCCTGGCTCTGCCCACACCCCTCACTCTGCCCCAAGTCCTGCCTATAACCCAAGCCCTGCCCCCTACAACCCCACCCCTGCCCCTTTCAATCCCGTTGCCCGGGGTGTGGCCCAAAGGGCGGAGCGCTTCGCTGCCAACAGCAACAGAGCACCCCTCTGTGGAGCCTGCAACAACATGATCAGGTAACAACAATGATACACTGAGTGTACAAAACATTAAGAACACCTTCCTAATATTGAGTTACACCCCCCTCCCCTTTTGCCCTCAGAACAGCCTCAATTCATCAGCGCATGGACTCTACAAGGGGTCGAAAGCATTCCACAGGGATGCTGGCCCATGTTGACTCCAATGCTTCCCACAGTTGTGTCAAGTTGGCTGGATGTCCTTTGAGTGGTGGACCCTTGTTGACAAACGGGAAGCTGTTGAGTGTGAAAAACCCAGCAGCGTTGCAGTTCTTAATACATAAACCGGTGGGCCTGGCACCTACTACCATACCCCGTTCATAGGCCCTTAAATCTTTTGTCTTGCTTTTTCACTCTCTGAATGGCACACATACACAATCCATGTCTCAATTGTCTCAAGGCTTAAAAATCCTTCTTTAACCTGCCTCCTCCCCATCAGTGGATTTAACAGGTGACATCAATAAGGGATCATAGCTTTCACCTGCTTTCTGTCGTTACAGGGGACCCTTCCTGGTGGCCCTGGGTCGATCCTGGCACCCAGAGGAGTTCAACTGTCACTACTGCCACACATCGCTGGCAGACTGCAGCTTTGTGGAGGAGCAGAACGCAGTGTACTGTGAGAACTGCTACGGAGAGTTCTTTGCCCCCACCTGTGCCCGCTGCAACACCAAGATCATGGGGGTAAGATGACGGACCCAAACGCAGACAAGTACAACACACACAAAGTCACTTTGTGCGTAGCATACACCCACACAATAACTTTTTGTGCCTGCGTTCTTTTTGGTGTGCAGGAGGTGATGCATGCTCTGCGGCAGACATGGCACACCACCTGCTTTGTGTGTGCTGCCTGTGGCAAGGCCTTTGGAAATAGCCTCTTCCACATGGAGGACGGGGAGCCCTACTGCGAGAAAGGTACTTTAGATCAATGGAATAGCATGGCACATAATGAAACGCCTCAAGTGTTGAATGTTTCCTTCAGAGCCCAAACTAGCTCCTGTATGTTTTGTCATAATGTCCTCTTCTGCAACTGAACAACATTTGAATTATACACATAGGGACAATTATTTAAAAACAATTACGCATGTAACTTTGCTACCGTTTGCACTCTGCTAGTGTTTTCACACTCTATGCTTTCTCTTCCAGACTACATTTCACTCTTCAGCACCAAGTGCCATGGCTGTGACTTCCCAGTAGAAGCGGGAGACAAGTTCATTGAAGCACTGGGTCATACTTGGCACGACACCTGCTTTGTCTGTGCGGTAAGAATGGCTACAGCGCTGTACAATAACCCATGTCCCTGCTGTATAAAACGGTTATTACTCTTGGACTGTGCCAAAAAAATATTGGTTTGTGAGATTCACAATTGTGTCCGTCTCCCACAGGTGTGTAATTTGAACCTGGAGGGCCAGCCCTTCTACTCCAAGAAGGACAAGCCACTGTGCAAGAAGCACGCTCACGCCATCAACGTGTAGATGCTCCATCTGCAGTTTTATAGGGTGGTGGGCAGGTGCTTACGTAGCTATGCCCAAGCCTTGGCAAAGAGCCCAGTAGAGGGCATTGATGCCAGTCAAAATGATGAAAAAGCTGAAGATGATAGCAGCAAGATTGACTGTTCAGCAAACCGATCAATCAGGCGTGACAAAATTAAGTATTTTCATCTGTTCTGAAATTCAAGAAAAAATGCTGCAGCCCCCCCCAAACATGTGTTACGTTTGTATTTACAAATGAATTATATTGTATGTCAGAGAATTCTGATGTAAATCCTTTGCTACTCCACTCAGATCCTGGAGGGCCTCAATCCAGTGAGGCTGGAGCAAAAGCCTTAGCAGCCTACAGACACAGGCAGACTGAGTGGAGTAGCAGGGCAATCAGTAAATAAGATGCCTTATTTCACAGGAACACTGTGCTTTGTTTTTAATGTAAAAACCCAAATAGCTTGCAGTGAATGTCATAAGATCGTTTTAGTATCACATACAGTAGATTTAACATGATGATGCCTCACGCCGACCAACAGAGCACAGAACGTGAACCGATACAGTATACTGTAGCATGACACATGCAGGCCTACGAATGCTGTTTGATTTCACAAAGGTATTATTAAAGTGACAGTTTAGTAAGAGATATTTATTGCATCTTTGGCAAAGTGTTATTTATTTACATAGAATAAAACGGAAGTATGACATCCATGGATGTTTATATTGCTGATATATTTGGGCTTTTGCTGAATGATTTAGTTTTTTTATGCATGCAGTTGCATCATACAGAGGTTCATAGTATCATATGAAGAACCTGTCACTCACTCTTTCATCCTGGATTTATTTATTTATGATATACAAAGATGGTGCTCTGTTACATTATGATACAGTAATACTATACCAACTTTGGGGATCCAGGTAGAAGATGAGACGAATCTTTGGATATATTTGAACACTTTATGGAGGTAGGGAAGTCAGGTTTTTGGAATGTGTCTCATAAACGGGATTTGCTCCTGATTGGAAATCAAGGTCTTTTGTAGTATGTAATGGAAATTTTGGGGAGGTGCACGGATTGGTGGACAAGAGCCAGAAAGGTATGTCACAGTGGGCCGCCGGACTATTGTGTCTCTGAATTGCGCTTAAGGGAGACGAGCTCTGGCCTGGGGTCTTACAGATACATTTTACACAACCGATGTCTATGCATGGTGATATGCCATACACCTGTATGAAGCACTTAATTTAAACAAGAATATATAGGAAATGTCTGTCAAGGTAAAAAATAAATAAAAATACAGCCAAACACAATCATTTCTCTCACTAGCACACACACCTTAAAGGTCAGTTGAGACAGTGTGCTTGTGTACAGACTTTATACTTTCAGAGTTTATTTTATACATCTTTGTGTATGTTCTGTATTTGTGTAAGTGTGTGTGCATGCATGAGTTTGTACATGATTGTCAGTGCATGTCTACTGAGGCAACATCAGTATTAGTTATGTATCTGTGCCACTAGAGTAGTAAAGCATACTGTGATTTTGCATAACACTGAGTACTTTTGATATGCATACTGTATCTGTGTAGATCAACTGGTAAGAAAAGCACAGTCTGTGCCAGGTCGGAATAAACCTTACATGGTACCATTGGAGGGAAATGAAGATGGGCTTGAATTGTTGCTAAATAGTTGTTTACTGAAAGTTCAGCGTATTGAAACTAGTTGTATAGTTTCCAACCACTAGAGTGCAACAGAGTGTTGACACCATTCTTCTACTTGGCATGCCTCAGACACTAGTCACTACATAGTACACTCACTGTATGTTCCCTCTGTCCCCACTCCAGCAAACACTACAAAGCCATTTGTCACCCCTGTGGACTTTGTATCCAACAGTTCAATGTCAAGCTTTTTTCCCAGGCCCCATGTATCAACCAGCCATGTCATTACACTAACTCCATCATCAGAAATTGTGGACAGCATAGGGAAAACAATTGTTAGGGTTATTTAGATGGTTCCCCCTTTTTTAAAAAGACTATTGCGTCAACATGATGATAGAAATGCTGTGCATCCCATTGAGGCTAGTCTTAGCCAATCAAATGTAGTGTCTTTTGTGTTACCTGGTATCTGAAGGACCATGTCAGCAGCCCAAAATGTCAATATCGCTGGTTCCAATGCTCACACGTGTCCTCTGTAGTCAACATTGGCAATAATAACACTATGAAAGAATAGTTTAAGGACATAAATAAGGGGGACACAGTTTTATAGAATTTCACAGTCCATTCCCAAATGACTATAACTTCTCTCTGCCGTCAGGCATTCATTCCATTTAGGTAAGAGGTCTCTGGTGCATCTCTGTCCTCTAATGAGAGACTTAAGTAGCCTTCATCGTTCTCTTGACACGTCCCTCCCTCCTGGCTAGTTCTCACTAAACATATGGCACACAGGTTACTTTGCAATGAGACTGTATTAAGACCATCCTTTTCAATTTCAGGCTGCTGAGTGGTCTTTTAGATGTTGGTTCACACATGATTTCTGTTTGTACTGCTGTTTAGTAAACACTGGTGAGGCTGCAAGGTTTATATCCAATGTGCAAAAGGGATTTCTTCTTCTTCCATGTTCTGTGTTTTGATCGGGGAAAGTGTTTTTTTTTTCTAGAGTAGTATTTTTGTTTTAGAATAGATGATATATACATGGCATGAGATAACAACCGCACTCTTAAATCGGATCGTTGATTTACTCGCGTTTTTGAAGCAGCAACTGAAATATGGCTTTGATCTTTGAGCAGTTGTAGGGCGTCAATGTTTTTTTTCTTTGGCATGGACTGTGTTGGAGGAATGGAGTTGTTGTCATTGTTCTGTTGTACATTTATGAATGACACCTGAATTAGTGGTTCATCTCTTGCTGCATTTGTACTTGGAACCCTATCGTCTATATAGACGAGGTCTTTTTTTTTATGTGGAACGTTGATGTGTTTGGATTGTAACCCCATATTTCAAATGACTCACCCTGCCTGGCCTACCATAACACAAACTATACTTAGAAATAGGAACATGTTTTATGCATTGCTTTATTTAGTGAAATGCATCTGACTGCTATCAGAACAGAGTTACATGGAGAAAGGATATACCTTGACGATTGAAGAATTTAACAGGAGTCTATCGGTGTGTGTGTGTGTGTGTGTATCTATCTTGGGAAGGAAATGTGCTTGATTTCGTCTCTCATGAGAACTTCCTGGATTGGGCAATGTTTGAAGGGCCTTAATTTATGCATGCTGTAGCCTATTAAATACCATGACCTTAATTTATATTGTTCAGCAAAGACTACGAATCACCATTATGTTTTTGTTTTACAACCACAAGTATGCCTGTATTACCAGAGTCAATGTTGAGAGGCTGCTGGTATCTCTAGGGGGTCTTTCCACAAAATGGGTGCCTCTTGCATCCGTTTGATATTTAAGTAGAACTTGTGCAACAATATTACATTTTAAAAGCCTGTTATATTAAATGAAGTGCCCTTTTAATACCGAGCATTTGGAGAATCCAATAAATATATATTTTTTTTATGTGAATAAAGGCTACCTTAAGTGCCAAAATTCAGCGGGAAACTGAGCGGGTCGAACATAACACGTCAACACTGTTACCCATAGATAGCTAAACCATTTCTAGCCTGTCTATTTTTTTCATGAAGCTGATATTCACTTACCACTCCCTGATGCACAGAAGCATCCATTGTCACAAGGGGATTTATGGTTGATTTAAGAAGAAATCATCAACCCCGTTACTTTATTTTGATTTGATTTATTTGGCACTTTAATATGCCCTTTCTATAGTCATTTTTGTTATTTAAAAAACCTCTTGAGATGAGAACATGTTTTTTATGAATTTGAACATGTGCGCTTGACAATGTTAAATTACACTTCTCAAAAGGCACTGAATTGGTGGAATGACCCTAGGATGGTTTGAATCTTTGAAATGTGTCAATAAACATTTTATTTCACAACATTGTCTTTCACCTTAATGTATTATTCCACTTCCTTCTCACCCTTATTCTTCCACTTCCTTCTCACCTTTATTCTTCATATCCTATCCTCCTCTTCATCTATCTCCTCTACCTTTTTATTCTCCATATCATCTCTCCTTTATCCATGTTTTTCAATCCCTCATATGTCCACACTTTGTCCACCTCTTTCTCAATTTTCACCAGCTTCTCTCTATATACCTCTCAAGCTCCTCATCTCCTCTCCTCGCTTCTTCCCCGACTTTTTACTCTCCACGCTCTTCTATTTGTGAGTAGACTATTGTATGCATGTGTCAAACAAATACGAATATACTGTAGTAGATTAGGGCAATGAAAAATAATAGGTATGTCCATTTACACCAGGGGGCGTCACTGAGGTAATTGGAACATACTTGAATTCTCCATAGAAATACTCCTACCGCAACTCGGTCCCCCTCAAATGGTTGTGCATTCGCTGCAGTGATTGGAAAATGTTGGTCTGTCTACGTGTGTTTCATCAAATGACATAGGCTGAGGCAAAAAAGGCTGAGGCAAAAAACAGAGCGAGTAGAGCAGGGCCGACGTTAAACTGCATGTTTGGGAAATGTACACCACATTTTTGCAACTTCAAGACGAAATAGAAAGATACAGAGGAGTGCTCGCCCGGAACCAAAAGGATTGCCACATCTGCTGAAGAAAAAGGTGAGGTGGAATGAAATCTAACCAGGCTAGGTCATACTCCTGTTAATTCTGCCCTCGCTTTGGCTTGTTGTCTTGGAAAAAGTTTTGTTTTTGCGTCTGGAAAATAAACCTAAAAAACACAAATTAGCTACTGGCTTAATTTTGGAAGTGTATTACGTTTATATTTATTAACTAGTTAGCTAAACATTTTAGCTTCGGTTTAAATACAGCCACTTGTTTCCGAGAGTTTGTTTTGAAAGCGAAAACTACCTCGCTAGATTGTTAGCGCTAGCTAATTTTAGCGTAGCCACTCGCTAGTTAGCGAGCTAGCTAAGTATTTGTTTGGCTAGCTTACTCGTTTTGCAAGTACTTCTACTAGCAAACCTGACACTGAACTTTGATATTGACCGAATGGGTTAGTATATAGTTAGCCATGGTATTATTTGCTAGTTGCTAAGTTTAAATTGTTTTACAAATCAATTCACTCATTACGCAATGAAAGTTGTTAGCTAGTGGGTTGCTAGTTAGCTAGAACAGAGCGGTATAATGTAACTAACGTTAAGTGTCGCTTCCAGAGACATTGTAACATATTTTACTGAGTGATTGAATGCGATGAGGTTTGGAATCATTTGTATCAAATTAGATGACAAGATAACGTTTTTCACTTTCCCTCTGAAAAGTAAGTTCTAAATCATATCTTTGCATTGTACTACTTGAAAGCTTAGTAGGCTAGCCTAGTGTTAATTTAGCTAGTTAACTATGTATAATAAATTAACGTTAGTTGTTCACGGATTACAACTGTACATTTGGCTCATGGTAGGCCTCGTTACAAAACATACTTACATTACAACAAGTGTTTAGGACAACGTACTGATAACAAGGATTAAGTTGATTAAACAAATCACCCAAATAAGCATTCATCCTGCTCTTTAATTAGACTTCACGTCAGCTCTCACGTTTCTGCCAATAACCACACACATAGTTTGAATAAAGGGGTTTCTGGGGGGCTACCATGAAGGTTAATGGATTTTTATTCCATGTTGACTATCATTGCACATCGTAAATTGGTCAATCATCGTCATGTGATATAGTCCACACTGATGGTGTGAAAGTATTGGAGGCAGTGAGACACTTTAAAATCTGGCAATACACACACAAACACCCATACACACACTACGTCAGTAGCAAGAGGTCTGTTTTTTTTTACAGGGAAAACTCCCCAGTGTCTCGTCTCATGGTGTCGGTTGCATACGAATGGGCCATTTTTGGCCATGCTTTTCACGTCTGAAAAAAGCTGGTTTTAATTTGGGCCTGGAGTGAGAGGGTGATGAGTTGTGCTCCCCACCTTCCAATGCTGAAGGCAACTCTGGAGTGAATGGGCTCTAGAAAATAGGGAGGTCAAAAACCAGATGGAAGCCCTGACTGTGAAACTGTTCACTTTAAGCGGCATGGGGTAGAAGTGGATTTCTAAAGGTGGAGGGGGAAATTATTGCGTCTGAAGTCTAACATTATACATATGCCAGACATCTTTACCTACTGTGGGTACCGGGATACTCCATAAAACAGGCCAATATTGGGGGAGTGAGACTAGGCCAGGAAGAATGGCTAACAAACTAAGCGTGAGGATTTCTTCAGCTATTAAAACTATAATCAAGCACATGACAAATTGTCCCTATTTAAACATAGGTTTATATGAACTATGAAGACATTCAGCTATGCCTAGTCTCTCTAGCAATGATTGTGTACACAGTATCTTGATCAGTGGGCTAACACAGTGATTATAGCAGGAGTCTAGCCCTGCTCTGGAGCTGAGTGTGATTAATTAGCCAGAGCTCTGTAACTGCCTGAAGTCTGGAGAGAACATAATGGAGGGTTAGACAGAAATGGGGATGGGGTTCAGTAAATTGTGCATAATTCAGATATGATTTATGCACACGCGATGCACAGATCAGAGGACTGCTCATTGTCAAGAGGATGTAGCTAGCTGGAATTATCTCCTTTTATAATTATCTCCTTTTATAATGGAATGATTATCACTCATGATGGGCCATTTGTTTTATCTCCCATGCCTCTGCTTGACAGCTGCCACTGCAGTTGAACTTTTAAGTAGGCTTAGTCTACATGTTGGAAATCAAGAGATGTTTTTTAATGTACTTTCATTAAATAGGCTAACTTACATTGTTTCCGTAAAGTCCATGCTTAGTGTGTTGTAGGTGCTGTGGGTAATATTGATACTTATTTCCTAGAATTGAAGTTGTTTCAGTACTGAAGTCTAACGTAAACCAGAACTTGCCTCAAGTGTTCTGAGTGCGGTGAAAGAGAGAAGCAAAACATTCTCAAGCACTTTTAAATTTACAATGCTTGTTTTTCTAACATCCCTTTAAGTTTAAGAGCGTCTTTCCCTTGCCTTGCTTCTGTTGTCCTGCATCCGTCTTTCTCCTCTGAAAGCATTTCCAATCTCATAGGCAGTGAGGGATCAGATTGCTCAGGGAGTCTCCAAGGCTCTCAGGCGAGGTGGTGGAGATAGAGTGAGGGGGTAGCACACGGATCAAGTTTCACATCCCAATGGGTTCCTCTGTCTGCTGTGCCTCCCTGAGTCAACCCCCACTCCAAGCCTGGAGTTAGGGTGGCTGAGCTGTGGAAAACTTTACTAGCCCTTTCCCAACAATGCAGAGTTAAAAAGTAGGAACTTTTTTTATTTTTATGTAACAGCAGCACAAGGTAATTGAGGTAATATGTACATGCAGGTGGGGGTCAAAAGTGACTAGGCAATCAGGATAGAGCAGTGGTCACCAACCTTTTCTGAGTCAAGATAACTGAGTCAAAATGCAAGCTGAGATCTACCGCTCAGATCCACCTCCGACTCCAACTTAGAAGAGCCGATAAAGACTATAACTCTAACCTGTCACCGTTAGACTGTACACAGAGAACTGTTTCAGACAGCTGTGGAGGTTTAGGGGTGCTCTGCTACCACAGGCTGTATAAACCTGCACCAATTCCCGCTGGCTTTTGGAAATATTGCTTAATGCGGGGCATTTCATACTCTTGACATTTTATCAATTTTCATTCTGTACACTTTTACTTGCGACTTAAAGATAGTATAACAATTAACATGTTGCCTGTAAAGGAATAGCCTATTTGTTTTTCCAGTATACAGTATGCGGGTGACCATTTTATTGAGTCTTCAAATGTTTACATCTTCAATGCGCTTGTTGAAGAGGGATTTTCTTGGAACACCTAGACGTGCAAATGTTTTTCATTCATTTTGATTCAAACAGCCTTTTGTTGGCCTGCCTATTTCAGACTGAAACCACCTGCTTGCTGTATGTTTGACACAACACCCCTATTCTATACGGTTGCTGGATGACTGGTCTTGATGATCTTTACATTCAGGCTGCAGTTGTCCTTTTTAATGGTATTGATCTTTCTTTTAAATACACAGAGCCACCTGAGTGACAATTTTAGAAGAGCTAATGTGAATAGGGCAAGGGACAGATTGTTCTGATGGTAATTTAAAGGTTTTTGTCTTTTAATGGAGAAAGTGGACAAGGTCAGTTTGTTTACTTAGTTTTATTTGGGGGAAATCCCTTCCTGTTTGTGAACCAAGAAAATATGATTATTTGGGGCCTTGGGATTTATAAAAACATGTGTTGTGTGATGGAGGCTGATCAGCATCTGAAATAATGTGTGGAATGCAGCTAAAAGGATGGTGTTCCTGGAGAATTCAAATACTGGAAGATTCAGTAAACCGAGGATGGGTAAGAAGATTTTTAGTGTCTTGTCTTTGTAAAAACAGTTGATATACCTCAGTAATATGCCTAAGGTCTGTGGTATGATGCGATGTTGCAGGGCTCTATGCTGACCTTTCTTTACCAGGACTACATGTGTGCCCAAGTTGAAAAATGTAGGAGCACAATGAAAAATATTGTACAATTAGAATCCTACATTTTGATAGGATCATTAGTACTCCTAAATCAAAATTCCAGGTCGCACAGCAAACTGTAGAGCCCCGTGTCAAGATTTGAACGTTATTTGCACATTACTCGTTGGTTAAATACAGCAGTAGGTGTTCTTTTTGTCCAGGTGGAAAGGGCAGTGTTGAGTGCAGTAGAGATTGTGTCATCTGTGGAGCTGTTGGGGGTGGTATGTGAATTGGAATGGGTCTGGGATGATGATGTTGTGAGCCATCACCAGCCTTTCAAAGCATTTCATGGCTAAGGTGCTATGTGGCGATAGTCATTTAGACAGGTTACCTTGGCGTTCTTGGGCACATGGACTATGCCCAATGTCAGTGAAGACACTTGCCAGTTGAGTACGCATCCTGCGGCCTTGTGAGTAAGACCTTTTTAACAGGTTGACATTCACATCGGCTACGGTGAGCGTGATCACACAGTCGTCCTGGAACAGCTGGTTCAGTGTTGCATGCCTCGAAGCGAGCGTAGAAGGCATTTGGCTCATCTGGTAGGCTTGCATCACTGGGCAGCTCTCTGCTGGGGTTCCCTTTTGTAATCATTGTTAGTTTGTAAGCCCAGCCACATCCGACGAGGTCTGCGCCGGTGTAGTAGGATTCGATCTTAGTTCTGTATTGAAGCTTTGCCTGTTTGGTGATTTGTCAAAGGTCGTAGGGGGATTTCATATAAACTTCTGATTAGTGAAAAAAAGAAGTGGCAGCTCTAGCCTTTAGTTCAGTGCGAATGTTTCATGTAATCCATTGGTTGGAATATGTACATATGGCCACTGTGGGGACAACGTCATCAATGCACATATTAGTAAAGCTGGTGACTGATGTAATCTCTTCAATGCCATGGGATGAGTCCATGAACATATTCCAGTTTGTGCTAGCGAAACAGTCCTGTAGCTTAGCATCTGCTTCATCACACCACTTCCATATTGAGCGTGTGCATCACTGGTACTTCCTGTTCAGAGTTTTTGCTTGTAAGTGAAAATCAGGAGGATATAGTTATGGTCAGATTTGCCAAATGGAGCTTAAGGGAGAGCTTTGTATGCGTGTCTGTGTGGAGTAACGGTGATCTACAGTTTATGTTTTTGCCTCTAGCTGCACAGGTGACGTGCTGGTAGAAATGAGGTAAGACGGATTTCAGTTTTCCTGCATTAAAATCACTGGCCCCTAGGAGCGCCGCCTCTGAGAATTTTCTTGTTTGCTTATGGTCCTTTACAGCTCGTTGAGTGCGGTCTTAGTGCCAGCATCGGTTTGTGATGGTAAAGAGACAGCTATGAAAAATATAGATAAACTGTAGACCATACTATTTACCAAGAGTTTATCATAAGGTATTCTATCTCAACCTTGAGACTTCTTTAATATTAGAGCTTGTGCACCAGCTGTTGCTAAGAGACATCCCCCCCCCCCCCCCCCCGAGCTTTCCCGACACTACCGTCTTGCTGATGAACAGAGAAACCAGCTAGATGTATATTTCCCTTGTGTAGCTACGACTCTGTGAAACACAGGATATTACAGTTCTTCAGATCACTTTTATATGATAGTCTCGAACGGAGCCCGTCCAGTTTATTTACCAGTGATTGCACTTTCGCTGTTAAAATGGAGAGTAGAGGCGTTTATACACTCACCGACATGGTCTCGTCAGGTGTCCAGCATGCCGGCCTCTTTAACACTGCCACTTCCTCCTGGTGTCGCGGATTTGGGCCTGGTCCAGGATGAGTATTATGTCCTTCACCTCTGAAGTAGAAATCCTCATCCAAATCTAGGTTAGTGAACGCAGTTTTGATGTCTAGAAGCTCCTTTTCGGTCATAGGAAACTGTCTGAAAGATTATGTACAAAAAAATTACTGTTAAGGTGGTTGCTATTCCCTCCAGCGCCATTCCAACTTTGTTTTAAAACTATTTAACCATAAACTTAGGTGTTTAAAACCTTTAATGAAGCAGATCTTACCTTCAAAGTAGCCCAACCAAAATATGATCGTAGAAATGTTGAGGGAATATTTTATTAATACTTAATATGAAATTAACTTTATTTTATTGTTAAGCATTCAAAGATGTAATCCTAGTCATATTAGTATCCCATGTTAGTTGATGCATCTTTAAATCTCCCCTCCTTTCTAAGGGATATTTTTAATCTCTGCTCTGTCACATGAAACCAAAGTGCGGTGCACTTTTGAGAACGCATTTAGGAACATTCCTGTGTAGCCCAAAGCCATGTGCGCATTGTTGACCTTATGATATTAAGAAATACAACTTTATCAACATTTTAAGCTGAACGGTCTGATCTGTTGCATCAGTGTCATTGCTTTTTAAAATGTTTTAATGTGCAGTGGTTGTATGAATTTTGGATCTATCGTCCTAGATTTGCCTCAGTCTGTTTTGAACCATATAATAATCAAATGTATTTATATAGCCCTTCTTACATCAGCTTATATATCAAAGTGCTGTACAGAAACCCAGCCTAAAACCCCAAACAGCAAGCAATGCAGGTGTAGAAGCACAGTGGCTAGGAAAAACTCCCTAGAAAGGCCAAAACCTAGAGAGGAACCAGGCTATGAGAGGTGGTCAGTCCTCTTCTGGCTGTGCCGGGTGGAGATTATAACAGAACATGGCCAAGATTATCAAATATTTTTAAATGACCTGCATGGTCAAATAATAGTAATCACAGTGAACAGGTCAGGGTTTCATAGCCGCAGGCAGAACAGTTGAAACTGGAGCAGCAGCACGGCCAGATGGACTGGGGACAAGGAGGAGTCATCATGCCAGGTAGTCCTGAGGCATGGTCCTAGGGCTCAAGTCCTCCGAGAGAGAGAGAGAGAGAGAGAGAGAAAGAAAGAGAGAGAATTGGAGAGCGCATACTTAAATTCACACAGGACACCGGATAAGACAGGAGATATACTCCAGATATAACAGACTGACCCTAGCCCCCCGACACACAAACTACTGCAGCATAAATACTGGAGGCTGAGACAGGAGGGGTCAGGAGACACTGTGGCCCCATCCGATGATACCCCCGGACAGGGCCAAACAGGCAGGATATAACCCCACCCACTTGCCAAAGCACAGCCCCCACACCAATAGAGGGATATCTTCATATTATACAGATTTTTAGCCTCCCAGGGATGATGGGACGCCCTTCATTTCGAGCCCTGGAGGGAATTAATTTCTGAAAACCCTGGTTCTAATTGTAGTGTTACAATATTTTATAGGGTGACAAGGGTGGCCAACCATCCTCCAGGAACAGTGTTGTATTTTGAAACTGGCTTGAATATGCAAAGAAGGTAATAGGCAGTTTAGCCTAGATTTTGGTTTGATTCTCTAAGGTTAAAAAAATTATTTTGTAAAGTGGTTCCTTGCATCATACAACAGTGGGAAAAAATAGCATTACATTTATTTTTGGGGGTGTAAGTGATTTGAGCCTTTGGACAAGTTAATTTGAACAAATCTACTTGTCTGAAAGATAAGTGGCTAAAGAAGTTAGTCAAGCCCTGATTTTATCCTGCTTCAAGCTCACAAAGTGGTGGTTGCAAACTGATGGCCTTCCCACCGTTGACTAAGCACTGGAATGGCGAATGGGAGGTGCGCTTTAATTCTGAGTGAGATGCATTTGTTTTAGCTTTTTTTAATCCTGGCCATCAAAACTGTTTTTAACATGCGATTGCATTTAGAATTTATATTTGTTGTGCAATGACTGAGCTTACAAAAGTACGTTTCACTCCTGTACCAGCTTTTTGAGGATGTGTGTGTGCATGTGATATATAACGTGCATAACGACTAATGAAAATACACACACAGCAATTTAATTCCACGAATTAAGCAAATTAACCTATAATTGAATAGTTAATACCTTTAACATCCCTAGTTCATATTTTTATTTCACCTTTATTTAACTAGGCAAGTCAGTTAAGAACAAGTTCTTATTTACAATGACGGCCTACTTGGGAACAATGCCTTATTCAGGGGCAGAACGACAGATTCTGCTCGGGGAATCGATCCAGCAACCTTTCGGTTACTGGCCCAAAGCTCTAACCACTAGGCTACCTGCCGCCCCAAAATTGTTGACAAGTAGTACTGATTATTGTTTCTTTGCTGTGCTGCTACCTCTTTGAGAGGTTAAATGCACAAGTCTTTTAATTGCTATGTCAGGAACCACTGCAGTACAAATCTAGTAGGCCCTTGTTTATGGGATTTAGGCGGGCAAGTGTTTAAAATGGATAAACACACGAAAACATTGCTGAGTAAGTTCACTATAGCCCTGCATTTTCACAGCTTCATTTTCAAATTGCAGACGTCTGTCATTGTTTCTCAGTTTGACCTGTGATATATTTTCCATACTCTTCATGAAGGACGGTTTGGCCTAATGTTAATACAACTTGATCACTGATTTAAGACTAGCTGGTAGCCTAGTCCAAATGTCAGCTGGTATGCTCACAACTGTGAGTATAATTGAATGTCAATAAGATAAGTGCTGGGGTATTCTTTTTGCATAAATTCTGTTTTCTTCCCCTGAGCAATAATGGATGGTATATGCAGTGGGAAGACTCATCAACCCACAAGACCCATCTCCACTCCAACCAGAATGTCTGTCTTAAAATATGACACATGAAATTGGATAAAAACAGAGAAAGGAGCAGGGCCTAACATTAACTCTTTGGTCAATCAGCCGTGTGGCAGGTCGATACATTTTTATTTTATTTTAATCTACCAGCCCAAATATATTTCTTTCACTAAAATTACACCAATCAAACAAACGATGAGCATGCTTTCTAATGTTTCTAAAACAATAAATGTACTACTAGTAAGAATTAATGTGGCATATTGTTTTGTTTTCATTTTTTGTCACCTGAGTCTTTTAACCAAAATATCAACGTTGACACATGTTCACCTGCCTCTGTAACATGACTCCAGTCACTTTTTTGCCTTTTGAGATTGAGTCTGACCAGTAAGTAGTCTGTTGTCTTCTCTTCCCTAGCAGTTAAAACTTAAATATTGAAATATAACATTGTGAACAAAACAATGTAAATAGCCAAGAAACACAAGGACAAACACCAATACTTTATTTCAAGTAAATTAGACCTGCTATGCCTGTGAGTAGTGCTTCTAAAAAAATATATATATATTTCACTCAGCTCTTCAGGGTTCCCCAACTAGTGGCCTGCGGTCCCCAAGTTTTCTTAGCAAAAAAGAGGGGGAACTCGCTTCATCCACCATCAATGTGTAGCACCCACCTCAGTGATGTACGGCAACCATTTTTGTGCCAGAACTCTCACCACACACAAACTATCAGTTGGAGTGGTGAGGAGTGATATATTCCAATTAGGAATGAGATATTCCAATTAGGAATGAGGGGGATACTTTGGTGGCCATGATGGAATGTGGCCAGGTTGGGAATTTAGCCATGACACCGGGTTTAACACCCCTACTCTTACAATAAGCGCCATAGGATTTTGAATGACCACATGCAGTCGGGACGTCCCAGTCGAAAGACGGCACCGTACGCAGGACAATGTTCCCAAATGTAATTAAGGTTTGACATTAGTCAAATATTATATCACTTTAGGCTTGCAGTCAATTTGCGGTCTAAAAATATGAGAAAAATAAGTGAATGTATGCTTGTTGAAAACACTGAGCTAGATGTAGGTTAGGACTTTGGTTAAAGTAGCTAGTTAACAGGAGGCTGATTATTCCTGTAAGGAAGCGGACTTGATTTAAGGTGAGTTGCTGAAAGAGGGGGGGGGGGGGGGGGAGCTGGCGTAGGCCCATACACACCCCCTACACAGAGATGACCCTGTGAACGGACTGGAGCCACTCTCCTTCCCCCTGTATGGTCCTTAATTTCAATTAGCTATGGCTGATCGTTCACTTTGATGGCATTAGTCGCTCCTCTGAGCTTCGACACATTTGCCTCTGCTCTCGTGCCACTCTGTTGGTTTTGCTAAAGCCGACGGAATTAACTGCAGCGATGGAATCTCCAAATGCTTCACTTCGACTTCCTTTTTCAAGCCTCTGTCTCACACACGCACACAAACTCACACATCAGCCCAATAAAGTTTATTTTTGTTTGTTGACTTTAGTTTTTTCTGTGCCACGGGATTCCTCACACTTTTGGGCACCAGTGTTCCCTCTCCTGGCTGACAGTTCTGTTCCGTTATGTAAGGAAGGACAAAGACGGTTACACAACTATCCTGTCAGACAGTGAAGTTTAACACCTGACACCTAGTGCTTGTGAGGAATTTGCATATGACGTGACAAGGCGCTTGAAGCATTTCCCACTTCACAACAGATGTGAGACCAACTCTCCAACTTAATGATAGCACTTAAACTTGAGTAGAACTACAAGATGTCTAGCTAGTACTTTCGTTCTCTATTTTAATGCTTCCTGCATTTCTCTCTGCATTGTTGCTTTTACTCAAAATAACTTTCCCCGGAGCCATGCCCCTGCACTGTGACAGACCTCCCAACCTCAGAATATATTCCTGCATTCTCTCAGGACTTTATAAATAGCCAGCGCGGTTACTTGCCAATTATCGGCTGCACCCTTAAGTGACCCTGGCATGTTGAGGATACATTTGAGGCAGAGGCAGTATTGTAAACAGATGAGCACAGCTGATCTCCCCCTGCTGCCTTTCACTCTCCTGAACTTGCTCACTGTGTCCATGGATTTTTTTTCTCTTCAGTTTTGTATTCCGTTTGCACTCTAGCACTTTCAAATGGCACATTTCTTGTAATTTGGCCTAAAAGTAGATAGTGCATTGAATGCCTACTGCAGTTATTTCCTTTTGCGAGCGTGTTTTAGACTTTGCTCTGGTGCCCTCAAATGCCTTTAAGCTAACAGAATAAAGTTTCTTGCTTGCAGGAATTTAAGATTTTTATTTGATATAGTGCATTTATTTTCCCTGCAAGAGTTTGTCGTGTGCTGTCTGTTTTGAATGTAAACTCACTTTGATATCCCTGGCTAAATAAAGGCCCCTTTGAGTCTCAAGGAGCTCTCCCTGGTGGAAGAATAGCCCCTGTGTTGGTGCTGAGAGCTGTTCTTGGCTGCTGGGCCATATCCAGACCGTGCTGCTCCACTTATCTCCCAGCCACAGTAGGGGGCTTCTCTGGCCCACTCATTGGAGGCTTTATGGGGACACCCTTGTCCTCCCCCCCACCCCTTGGAATAACACCTCCCCGGTCTAAAATCAGATGTTTGTGTGTCCCAATGTGCTGTTGGGATGTCTTTGCTGATATTTCTGTCATCTAGATGAGGATTCCCTGGTATCATACCAGCTATTGACCAACATTTTTCCACTCAGTATGTTTTCAGGTTCATGTAGGCTAGGCCTAAATCTGTTTTTGAAAGGCTAATCTTAAATACATTTTATGTAATCCCTTTCCCCCAAAAAAAATGTCTGCTAAGCAAAAACCTGATAAATGTATTCATATGAATGCTGTAAGTACAGAAATTGAGTGACAACTGGAGTTTGACAGCAACTATGTGAGCTTATTTCAGTATTATAGACACTGTCCTGATCTTCTATAGAGAAGAACCTCGTACTTTCTAACTACTCTTGTGTGGCTTGTTAGCGTCTTAGAGCGAAACCGGTTACGTGGTCGTGAGAGTCTCCGCTTTTCATAGATGGGTCATAATAGTTTAACTCCAACCGTTCAGACTTTAGATGTTTTGTGAGAAGAACGGTCTGCCCTTGTCTCACAAATGCCACTCTAACTCCCGTTAATCATAGACTAATGGAACAAATGGACAAATCCACTGCAACAACCCTGTAGCTCAAACACACTGTTTAAAAGGGGTTATAAGTCCAAAACGTGCCAGCGTTACTGTGGGTCTCGAGGTTATTGACTTGACTAATCACACAAGTGAGTCAATGTATGAGTCCGCCACATTTTATTTTTCAGACATTATAGTCCTCTACTTTTGTTGTAGGCCTATCTCTTATATTCCTGTTGGAATTTGCCTCGGTCTCTCTCTGGCAGCGTCCTTCTGGCGGTGATGCTGAAGTGGTGGTAATTCCACACGCGCACCGATCCGGCACTGCTAATGACTTCTAAAGTTGTGAGAACTAAGTTATAGGCTGCAGTGATGTGTAATTCCTTTCCCTCAGTGGAGGTCGTAGTGTACTGCGGCTGGGTCCCTGGGCTCCTGGCCCGGTGACAGGATGTCTGCAGCGCTGTGCAATGATACCTCTCCACCGTTCGGGTTGCCCAGCAACCCCCCCCAGCCTCCTTAACCCAAAGGGGTTTTGCGCACAATCTCAGGGCAGAAACTAAAAATTTATATTTAGCTAAATCATCGTTTTTATTTTCAACCAGACGTCCCAGGGCTTGTGATATGCAATCAATAGCCTTTCCCGACCTGACATGTTTTGTGGTTCCCATCTGCCGTTGACATTGACACACTTTGAAGTGCAGTAAGTCCCCATTTTCTTGGTGCATGACTAATTTGAGTTTCTTACCCTCTCCTGCTCAGGTCTCTATGGTGCCATGCTGGATTTCTATCTCCAGTGTCTATGTTCTTTATCCCTATGGATCTGTATGACCCCCAGCACCAACACTGGTCTCTACAAGCATCCTCAACATGCTCCTGCACCATGGATCCCCCAGTGAGGTAAGACTGCTCTCTATGGCTGTTGCAGTGAATCAGAGAGATGACTCCTGCTCTGGATTATGCTCGTGATGATGCATGTTCAGCCCCATACAGTGTGTAATTTGTGCAAGATGTGTTGTGGTCACATGCTTGGTTGGTGAATGCATCTCTATTTGGATTCCATCTCAGCCTTTTTTTTTATCTT
This sequence comes from Oncorhynchus kisutch, assembly GCF_002021735.2. Taxonomy (NCBI): domain Eukaryota; kingdom Metazoa; phylum Chordata; class Actinopteri; order Salmoniformes; family Salmonidae; genus Oncorhynchus; species Oncorhynchus kisutch. Next base: position 41,843,985 of record NC_034184.2, read on the forward strand.
ACCTAACAAACAAATGTTAATTTCTCTCTGGAGGGCACCGGTGATTACTCCAAAACCTGATTATACCCCTCTCAGGAGATTAACCCCTGACCTCTCCCAGCAGAGCTGGCCAATCAGGTGGTTTCCTGCATCATAATTGCAGGCACAGATTGGGTTATTGGAGCTGTCTACTGATGTGATTAATAACTGGAGGAATAAGAGAAGGAAAGGACCTGATTGCACATGCTCCTGGAGGTTTAGGCTAGACATCTGTACGTTTGCTTTGGGTAGAGTGACACCCGCCATAAGATCTAGAATGGAATTTCTGGAGTATTTCTTATGTATTTATTTGTTTTGGTCTAAGTATTGTTGACATTAAGACACCTAGTCTTATTTCAATTTAAAAATGTATAAAAGATTAGATAATAAACTGATCGGTTGCACATGTGTTCTTTATTTTGTTTTTGTTTGAGAGAGAGAAAAGACAGAGCTTACGCACTCCACCGGCAAACTTTCAGAGTCAGGGAGTCTACTCGAGTAAATTACTACCATATGTTCACAGAGAACGTTGAACCCAATGTTTTTCACCTCCTCGTTTTTAAACAACACTAAGGCGAGTGGGTGAGTTTCCGGATTTGTGCCTCTAGTTTTGTGTCTGACATTTGCCCCTGAATCGTCACTCATGGACTCTAAAGCAGGTGTCCTCAACTGTTGGACGTAAGACTGAAAACACCAGCAATCACCGGCTCCAATTGATTTTAATTTTGGAAATCTGTTTTATGTTTTAGTCAAATATTATATCTGTTTGAGCTTCTTGCGGTCAATTTGCAGATCCCTGCTCTAAGGCATGGTGTGATCTAAAGGAAGCGGCGGGATCTTCTCTCCTTGTTGATAGGTGAGGAAACCACGGTAATGTTTTAGGGGGACAACGCTAGTCGAGTCGGGGGGGGGGGGGGGGGGGGGGGGGGGGGGGTGGGTGGTGTGTGTTCCTCCATGAGAGATATTTCACTAGCTGTATAAATGTGAAGCACCCGCTTGGTGTTTCCACTCGCTACCAAATATGGTAGTGAGAGGTAGCCCAGTGGCCGGCAGTGGGAGAAGATGGAACATAATGGATTTTGGCCGACACTGCACATTTTCTCATCGATGAAACATTTGTTCTCAATACAGTTTTCTGTTCCCAAAACTACAATCTGTTACGAACAGAGTGGACTAAGTTTTGTAGACTTTACCCTTTGCCAAAGTAAAAAAAAAAAAAAAGATATTTGTTTAGGAGTGCGAAGGCAGGCATATTGAGGTATCTCACACAGTGTTCACTAACAGAAATATGCAAATGAATGATAGAACATGCCAATAGGATCTCTCTAGCTCGTGCTCATCTCTGCCCACCACTTTGCTTGTTCTGTCCGCTATGACACATTGTTTTACCCATTTGAAAGACAAACCACAGCCAATCTTGGTTTGGTTCTAAAAAAAAAAAAATTGTCCTGTTGACGGGGATGCAGTACTTGTTTTTTGGGAAGCTCCCAAAAATATGTGAATTCCAGAAGTCACTGTGACTTCTGACTTGTTGACAGAAGAAGCTAGCAGTTATCCGGATAGATTAGATTAGTCGATGTGTGTGGAACATGTTAATTCCTTAGTGATGTGGACACCAAGGAACTTGAAGCTCTCGGCTCGCTTCACTACAGCCCCATCGATGTGGATGGGGGTGTGCTCAACCCTCCGTTCCTGTAGTCCACAATCATCTCCTTTGTCTCGCTGACAGTGAGGTTGTTGACTTGGCACCACACACTGCCAGGTCTCTGTCATACCTAGAGGCTGCCTCATCTTCGGTGATCTGTCCTATCAACATCGTGTCGTCAGCAAACTTGATGATGGGGTTTGAGTCGTGCGTGGCCACGCAGTTGTGGGTGAACATGGAGTACAGGAGGCGACTAAGCACACACCCCTGAGGGGCTCCTGTGTTGACAGATGTGTTGTTGCCAACCCTCACCGCCTGGGGGCGGCACGTCAGGAAGTTCAGGATCCAGTTGCAGCTGGAGGTGTTCAGTCCCAGGGTCCTGAGCTTGGAGGTTATTATGGTGTTGACTGCTGAGCTGTAGTCAATGAACATCATTCTGACAGGTGTTCCTTTTGTCCCGGTGGGTGAGAGCAGTGTGGAGTGCAATAGAGATTGCATCATCTGTGGATCTGTTGAGGTGGTATGCTAGTTTGGGCTGGGTGATATGGCCAAAATATATCACAGTATTAAAACAAAAAACAAAACAAAAATGTAAATGGTATGGTATGCCTGTATTTGACGTTATTTTATGTTTTTGAATAATGCAAGTTCTACATGTAGTAGTACATTTCTAAGTGATTTCAATGGGTCTTTCTCCATTCTGATTTGTTTTATACTGTTCAATTCAACTAAAAATACTTTTCAGCATTTTCATCAATTTCTGCATTTCCTGCACCCATTTGAGTTCATTTCCACACTGTCACATAGGGCTGTACGGTATGGGCAAACAATCTAGGCCTTATTTTTAACCAAATGTTGTGATTTGACAAAACACTTGGGTGAACTGTTGGAATCATGGAACGAGAGTGATTATTCCGATTCTATAGTTAGAATATAATTGTGGGAGTTTTGAATACAGACATAAAAATGAATACAATTTCCAGGGAAGAGTTATTGATGGGGAAGGGAACAAAGGGTTAAGTGTTTCATAGAGGACCCTATAAACTTTGGCTACATGTTTTCTCTTAGCGACTTCACGTAGCTAACATAGTCTTGCTTTGCATATTCCTCTTTGATTTAGAAGATACTGTTGCACAAACAACATGCTGATTTAGGTCTACACCATCACTGGTATTATCAGGCTGTATAGCTAATTACGTTTGCTCTGACTCATTTTGCTAGCTAGTTAGCTAATAAATGTAATAACTAGCGATTAGCATTTACGGCTAACAAGTATTTAGGTGCATCGTGCTAAGAAAAGACAAAGTAGCTGTTTGCAGATGTAATAAACAAAATAATAGTGTAATAGAATAGAATAGAATACTAGTGGGTTTATATTAAGATGCAAAGTGAAAACAGCATTGTTGTCATCAACATTGTTGCATGGGCTACAAAATCAAATCAAATGTTATTTGTCACATACACATGGTTAGCAGATGTTATTGCGAGTGTAGCGAAATGCTTGTGCCTCTAGTTCCGACAATGCAGTAATAACCAACAAGTAATCTAACAATTCCAAAACTACTGTCTTACACTTGTGTGTATAAGGGGATAAAGAATATGTACATAAAGATATATGAATGAGTGATGGTACAGAGCGGCATAGGCAAGATACAGTAGATGGTATCGAGTACAGTATATACATATGAGATGAGTGTGTAAACAAGTGGCATAGTTAAAGTCGCTAGTGAAACATGTATTACATAAAGATGCAGTAGATGATATAGAGTACAGTATATACGTATACATATGAGATGAATAATGTAGGGTATGTAGACATTATATTAGGTAGCATTTTTTTATAGTGGCTAGTGATATATTTTACATTTCCCATCAATTCCCATTATTAAAGTGGCTGGAGTTGAGTCAGTGTGTTGGCAGCAGCCACTCAATGTTAGTGGTGGCTGTTTAACAGTCTGATGGCCTTGAGATAGAAGCTGTTTTTCAGTCTCTCTGTCCCAGCTTTGATGCACCTGTACTGACCTCGCCTTCTGGATGATAGCGGGGTGAACAGGCAGTGGCTCGGGTGGTTGTTGTCCTTGATGATCTTTATGGCCTTCCTGTAACATCGGGTGGTGTAGGTCTCCTGGAGGGCAGGTAGTTTGCCCCCGGTGATGCGTTGTGCAGACCTCACTACCCTCTGGAGAGCCTTACGGTTGTGGGCGGAGCAGTTGCCGTACCAGTCGGTGATACAGCCCGCCAGGATGCTCTCGATTGTGCATCTGTAGAAGTTTGTGAGTGCTTTTGGTGACAAGCCAAATTTCTTCAGCCTCCTGAGGTTGAAGAGGCACTGCTGCACCTTCTTCACAGTGCTGTCTGTGTGAGTGGACCAATTCAGTTTGTCTGTGATGTTAATGCCGAGGAACTTAAAACTTGCTACCCTCGCCACTACTGTTCCATCGATGTGGATAGGGGGGTGTTCCCTCTGCTGTTTCCTGAAGTCCACAATCATCTCCTTAGTTTTGTTGACGTTGAGTGTGAGGTTATTTTCCTGACACCACACTCCGAGGGCCCTCACCTCCTCCCTGTAGGCCGTCTCGTCGTTGTTGGTAATCAAGCCTACCACTGTTGTGTCGTCCGCAAACTTGATGATTGAGTTGGAGGCATGTGTGGCCACGCAGTCGTGGGTGAACAGGGAGTACAGGAGAGGGCTCAGAACGCACCCTTGTGGGGCCCCAGTGTTGAGGATCAGCGGGGTGGAGATGTTGCCTACCCTCACCACCTGGGGGGCGGCCCGTCAGGAAGTCCAGTACCCAGTTGCACAAGGTGGGGTTGAGACCCAGGGTCTCGAGCTTGATGACGAGCTTGGAGGGTACTATGGTGTTAAATGCCGAGCTGTAGTCGATGAACAGCATTCTCACATAGGTATTCCTCTTGTCCAGATGGGTTAGGGCAGTGTGGTTGAGATTGCATCGTCTGTGGACCTATTTGGGCGGTAAGCAAATTGGAGTGGTTCTAGGGTGTCAGGTAGGGTGGAGGTGATATGGTCCTTGACTAGTCTCTCAAAGCACTTCATGATGACGGAAGTGAGTGCTACAGGGCGGTAGTCGTTTGGCTCAGTTACCTTAGCTTTCTTGGGAACGGGAACAATGGTGTCCCTCTTGAAGCATGTGGGAACAGCAGACTGGGATAGGGATTGATTGAATATGTCCGTAAATACACCAGCCAGCTGGTATGCGCATGCTCTGAGGGCGCGGCTGGGGATGCTGTCTGGGCCTGTAGGCTTGCGAGGGTTAACACGTTTAAATGTTTTACTCACCTCGGCTGCAGTGAAGGAGAGGCCGCATGTTTTGGTTGCAGGCCATGTCAGTGGCACTCTATTGTCCTCAAAGCGGGCAAAAAAGTTATTTAGTCTGCCTGGGAGCAAGACATCCTGGTCCGTGACGGGGCTGGTTTTCGTTTTGTAATTTGTGATTGACTGTAGACCCTGCCACATACCTCTTGTGTCTGAGCCGTTGAATTGAGATTCTACTTTGTCTCTATACTGACGCTTAGCTTGTTTGATTACCTTGCGGAGGGAATAGCTACACTGTTTGTATTTGGTCATATTTCCGGTCACCGTGCCCTGATTAAAAGCAGTGGTTCGCGCTTTCAGTTTCACGCGAATGCTGCCATCAATCCACAGTTTCTGGTTTGGGAATGTTTTAATCGTTGCTATGGGAACGACATCTTCAACGCACGTTCTAATGACCTCGCACACCGAATCAGCGTATTCGTCAATGTTGTTTGACGCAATACGAAACATATCCCAGTCCACGTGATGGAAGCAGTCTTGGAGTGTGGAATCAGATTGGTCGGACCAGCGTTGAACAGACCTCAGCGTGGGAGCTTCTTGTTTTAGTTTCTGTCTGTAGGCAGGGATCCACAAAATGGAGTCGTCGGTCAGCTTTTCCGAAAGGAGGGCGGGGCAGGGCCTTATATGCGTCGCGGAAGTTAGAATAGCAGTGATCCAAGGTTTTACCAGCCCTGGTTGCACAATCGATATGCTGATACAATTTAGGGAGTCTTGTTTTCAGATTAGCCTTGTTAAAATCCCCAGCTACAATGAATGCAGCCTCAGGATGTATGGATTCCAGTTTGCAAAGAGTCAAATAAAGTTCGTTCAGAGCCATCGATGTGTCTGCTTGGGGGGGAATATATACGGCTGTGATTATAATCGAAGAGAATTCCCTTGGTAGATAATGTGGTCGACATTTGATTGTGAGGAATTCTAAATCAGGTGAACAGAAGGACTTGAGTTCCTGTATGCTTTTGTGACCACACCACGTCTCGTTAGCCATAAGGCATACGCCCCCGCCCCTCTTCTTACCAGAAAGATGTTTGTTTCTGTCGGCGCGATGCGTGGAGAAACCAGCTGGCTGCACCGACTCCGATAGCGTCTCTCCAGTGAACCATGTTTCCATGAAGCAAAGAACGTTAGTCTGATGTCCCTCTGGAATGCTACCCTTGCTCGGATTTCATCAACCTTGTTGTCAAGAGACTGGACATTGGCGAGAAGTATACTGGGGAGTGGTGCACGATGTGCCCGTCTCCGGAGTCTGACCAGAAGACCGCTACGTTTCCCTCTTTTACGAAGTCGTTTTTTTGGGTCGCAGGCTGGGATCCATTCCGTTGTCCTGGGTGAAAGGCAGAACACAGGATCCGCTTCGCGAAAGTCATATTCTTGGTCGTACTGATGGTGAGTTGACAAACTACACATTTCATTGCAAAAAATATATATATATATTTATTTTTTATATATATATATATATATATATATGTGTTTGTTTCATAAAACGGCATTAGCACTTACCCGTCCAGAAGTACGTCCTGTTCTTGCAGAAACAGCTCCTCAGTTCATTTGAATGATAACACTCCAAGATTCCTCAAACAAAAAATCTCTCACTTTCACTTTTACTTTAGAGTTTGACTTCGCTTTTGCATGAAGTATTCGCCAGGATATCTTCAATGAAATCGTTGAAACTACAACTTTCCGAAATACAGCTGCGCGTAAAAAGACTTTACAGCAACCCCTCTGATCGTCAAGGCAAAAATGTAGTTCCCTGCACGTGCGATTGCAACAAAGGAATTGTGGTCCAACCTCAAACCATTACATACTGGCGTTTACCTCAGCTCATTGGCTATCTACCCAGCTAGATTTCAAGAAGATCATTGGGCAGAACTATAGTCAATCAATGAAGCTTCGCTAAAATTATTGGTGCGTCAGGTAGTCATTTATCGTTGTCTTCAAATCAGCTCACTTCGGTCAATTCTCCCCGCAAAAAAAACAATGCTGTTTGACTGTTGCAAACAAACAGAGGAATGCACTGACACCCACCATGACAACGTAAACGAGTGTTTACACGGGCGAATCATGCCGAATGCTCCGTAAAAAATTGATAGAGATGGAATTCACTGCACAAATAGTTTACAAAATGTTTAGATTTAGGCTACAAAAATGGATTTTATCAAAGAAAACGGCACTGCATTTGATCAATGGGATACTCAGGAAGAGAAATAAGAGCAAGATATCAGAATGTAAGTCATAATTTTACCTTCAGATGTAAATGTGTAAAAACTGTCATGGCAGAAACTGTTTCTGTTCTTGATTGCTCTTCTCAAACAAAAGCATGGGATTTGTTCTCTGTAATAGCTATTTTAATTGATTACCAAGATTCTAATCTTTTGAAGGGTCTAAGACACTTGCATTTTCAAGAATGTTTAATGTTACGAAATTGTATTTTTAGTTGTCACTCTGAAATTTCCCCTGTTGTTGATCCCTGTACAGGGACAGCAGCCATAACCGGCTTTAGGGAAGCATAGAAATAGTGCACATAACAGATCTACTGCTTCTTAGACTTTCTTTCAATGAGAATGACAGATCTATACCTTGTGTTTCTATGTGAATTTGGGCTGGTCACCCAAAAAGTGACATTGTAGCTTTAATGATTCTGATGAAAATGCCCTATGTCAAACTGTTTTTGTATATTTTCAGTGTGGAACCTGAATGTTTAGTGGGCTATGGCCTAGGCTAACCCATTCTAATTGACGCTAGCAGTTCACAAAGTAACTTAATATACGCAGACAATGGGCGGGATACAATTATTCCAAATCTGCAGCTAGTTGTTGGAACACATTTCCCTACTTCAATCAACCAGTCCATTTTGAATTTGTGATAAAACTGTCATCATTTGGCAAGAAAATGTAGCGTGTGTATCTTATCAGTTAGAGGATCTTTTTTTATACCCACTGTTTTATAGGCATTTCTGTAGGCCTAATGGGAGCTTGTGTGCACACTCAGCACACGTGTGTAGAGGGAGCAGTCAGAAGACAATTGAGTGAGTGAGACACTGAGGGGGAAAGGGAATCATGGAGAACATGCTTTGTTTGGTTTCTATTTTGTTGTGCCCCACATGCACATGGAACACTATAGTCAAAGCAAATTAACGTTATCTTCAAGATTATTTTTTTAAACATTTGAGACCAAGCACATTTCAACAAATAGTTGTACATGGGTTGGTAGACTCGCTGATGGTACTCAGTTTACTATTTTCCCTCTAACCACTCTGACATCAATGCAAATGCAGTCGGAAATCGCATCAAAACAGTAGCGTGCTTTTAAAACTCCCCTCACTGTGATTGATCAATTTGAAGAAAATTCATCAGGTTGAAACTGAGTGGAAAAAATTGTCATTGTGGATGTTGTTTCAAAGCCCAACACAACGAAATGGACAGTGCTTTCTAAGGTGGTGATTAATTTAAAACACCCACAGAGCATATGCATATGAATAAGCCTACATCCCAAGCCTCCCCAACCTGACTTAAAATAAGGATTGTGCCGTTATACAATATATAGCCTGCCACATATTACGCATGTCAGGAAAAAATTACATATTTTAAGGTGTCTTTGGTACATAATTGATGTAGCCTATACTTCAAAATGGAACTGTTTCTAGTAATTGCCTTTGTGTGGACTGTTATTATGCATACTGGATGTAATGGTTACCTTATGCTACACTCCAAACGTTCTATTCATGAGTCTTTGAAATAACTCATAGGCCTAGGTGATGTTGTTGGTTCATTGATTGTGCAGGGCAGCTTAAAGAGTTAGCCTACAATGATTTTGAATAGCCTAGTAAAATGGCATTTTTTATTTTCCTAATTAATGGGCTGATGCAGAGCACCAAATTCAAATAATTTACTATAAAAATCTAACTTTCGTGAAATCACACATGCAAGATACCAAATTAAAGCTACACTTGTTGTGAATCCAGTCAACATGTCAGATTTTTAAAAAGGCTTTTCGGCAAAAGCAAACTGCTATTATCTGAGGATGGCACCATAGTAAACAAACACTGACACACACACTTCAACCCTCCAGGCGCGACACAAAACGCAGAAATAAAGAATTCATGCCTTTGACAAGCTTCTTTTGTTGGCACTCCAATATGTCCCATAAACATCAGAAATTGTTCTTTTGTTCGATTAATTCCATCGACATATATCCATTTATTTGGCCCGTTTGATCCAGAAAAACACCGGTTTCAACTTGCGCAACATGACTACAAAATATCTCAAAAGTTACCTGTAAACTTTGCCAAAACATTTCAAACTACTTTTGTAATACAACTTTAGGTATTTTTTTATGTAAATAATCAATAAAATTGAAGACTGGTTGATCTGTGTTCAATACAGGAGGAAACAAACTGTAGCTAGCTTTCAGGTCAAACGCTTCTAACGGAGTCCTCTTCACTCTAGCCTCGTTCTGAACATTGTTACTACTTTATTACACAAAGGGAAAACTGCAACTGCAAGAAGGTCCCTTAGAAATCTGGATTCCCAATGAAAACCCATTGAAACGAGTGACCTCAAAAAAATCTGAATGGTTTGTCCTTGGGGTTTCGCCTGCCAAATAAGTTCTGTTATACTGATTCGAACAGTTGTAGAAATTTGATAGATTTTGATAGAAACTTCAGTTTCTACTAATTATATGCAAATCTTATCTTCTGGGGATGAGTAGCATTTGGGCATGCTTTTCATCCAAAATTCCAAATGCTGCCTCCTATCCTAGAGAAGTTAGAGGATAAGGTGTAACGTAGTTCCCTAGGGTTAGAGGTAGAAACTTGAATTTATAATGACAGAAAGTGGCTTTAGGACTAGATACAGTGGAAGAGAAGGTAGAGAGGAGGGAGTGAAAGGATGATGGGTCCTCCGGAAATTTAGTTTTCAATTTTTGCTCCGCTAACCGCAGCCCTGAAAGTGGACAGTGCGAGTCATAGGATGCGAAAGGGAGGAGAGTAGGGTTAGAGAGGCAGAATCGGGAGACTGGAGGGAGTAGGATTTAACAGAAGGGAAAGCTGATACGATAGAAGAGGAGAGGGAGCAATTGTGACAGCGCATGACCATCTGGGTATGGGCTGAGTGGCCAGGGTTGGAAAGGGAGACAACGAAAAGAAAGTAGGGATCAGAGACCTGGAAGGGGGAGCTGCAGTGAGATTAGTAGGCGAAGAGCCTCTAGTAAATATGAGTCAAGCTAATTGCCTGCGTTGTGAGTTGGGGGGGATTGGCGAAGGGTGAGCTAAAAAGGCAAAGAGAGGAAAGAGCTTTGGAAATAAATTATTTGAAGGCAGACTTTGAAAGGTTGAAGTCCAAGTACGAAGAGCGGTGAGCCATCGTCGGGAAATTAGCTTGTCAAGCTCATTGAGGAACTCTCCAAGAGCACCTGGTGGGCAATAGATGACAACATTATTCAGCTTGAGTGAACAAGTAACAGTGACCACATGGGACTCAAATGAGGAGATGGACAGGTGAGAGAGGGAGAAAAGAAAAAAGCCCGGTGCCACCGGGTACACTAAATTAGGATTGCAGGCAAGGGGTGGGGAGCGTCTGTAACGCCTACAGGGAGAAGAGCGAACAGGTATAGAAAAAAACATGCATAGTTGCCAAAGCTGCAAAAAAATATATATATATTTTTTTAACTAGGTAAGATACTCAAGTGAGAGTGGTGTGGAGCATTCCACTGAACAACTTGGCAGAACTGTCTTAGTAGTCTGGGACGTTCTCACTTTTGCCAACGAGACTGACATGACCGCCGCTTACAGCTGTCGCTGAGAAACCAGGGGAGGCTGAAGGACTAACACTAATTGCCTAGCAGAGGTTAATTTATGGATTAAAAAACGTGCCCGTTTTAAGCACAATATTTTGTCACGAAAAGATGCTCGACTATGCATATAATTGACAGCTTTGGAAAGAAAACACTGATGTTTCCAAAACTGCAAAGATTATCAGTGAGTGCCACAGAACTCATGCTACAGGCGAAACCAAGATGATACTTCAAACAGGAAATGAGCAGAATTTGAGGCTCTGTTTTCCATTGTCTCCTTATATGGCTGTGAATGTGCCATGAACGAGCCTACACTTTCTGCCGTTTCCCCAAGGTGTCTGCAGCATTGTGACGTATTTGTAGGCATATCATTGGAAGATTGGGTCCGCCCGGTGTCCTTTGTCTAAATTGGTGCGTAATCTCCAAGCTGTACGCATTGATCCATGTGATTGAGGGGAGAGAGGAGACTTCCACGAACGATATATCATCGAAGAGATATGTGAAAAACACCTTGAGGATTGATTCTAAACAACGTTTACCATGTTTCAGTCGATATTATGGAGTTAATTTGGAAAAAAGTTCGGCATTTTGATGACTGAATTTTTGTTTTTTTGGTAGCCAAACGTGATGTACAAAACGGAGCGATTTCCTACACAAATAATATTTTTGGACAACTGAACATTTGCTGTCTAACTGAGTCTCCTCATTGAAAACATCCGAAGTTCTTCAAAGGTAAATGATTTTATTTGAATGCTTTTCTTGTTTTTGTGAAAATGTTGCCTACTAAATGCTACGCTAGCTATCAATACTGTTACACAAATGCTTGTTAAGCTATGGTTGAAAAGCATATTTTGAAAATCTGAGATGACAGTGTTGTTAACAAAAGGCTAAGCTTGAGAGCTAGCATATTTATTTCATTTAATTTGCGATTTTCATGAATAGTTAACGTTGCGTTATGGTAATGAGCTTGAGGCTGTATTCACGATCCCGGATCCGGGATGGCTAAGTGCAAGAGGTTTTAAGAGCACACCTCCCTGTACTAATTGCTGATTGCCTAGGAGAGAAGAAACGACTCCCCCTCCAATACAGCCACTGATTTAACAAAAACAAGTCACAAATTGCCCTGCCCCTTAATCCTGGACTTGTCAACAATCATCTGCGAGTTATGAGCAGTCAGCAGTTCACCTACTATGTAGGCTACTGGGAAGACGGGTGGCTCTAGTAGATGGCCCTAGCTAGCAAAAATACCAGACAACAAAATATGAAGACAAAAATGTTACTTATCACTCCTGGAGATATATCATGAGTCCTCTAGCTATAGATAGCTAGCTAACTTGTTTTAGCTTACTGTCTACTAGGCTTGTTATCAAAGTTAATTTCACACTCATCTTATCAATCAAAAAAAATACTCTAAAATGTAAGTATTATATTTGGCAACAAACTAATTGTATGCAATTTATTGCATTTATATTGTTGTCTAGGTTTCTCCCTAGGTTTTGGCCTTTCAGGGAGTTTTTCCTAGCCACCGTGCTTCTACACCTGTATTGCTTGCTGTTTGGGGTTTTAGGCTGGGTTTCTGTACAGCACTTTCAGATATCAGCTGATGTTCGAAGGGCTATATAAATAAATTTGATTTGATTTGTCCTGGTCTCAGACAAAGTTGTGACAAACCGTTCAGGTCCAGATGAGGCAAGGTGCCTCCCGGTGGCAGCGTTAGCATTCAGTGCCCTGCCAAAACTCAGGCGGGGCTCTACCCATACCTCTAATAAACATGGTTCGATATCAAAATCCTAAAAATAGAGCAGGTTAAATGCACATGCCTAGTGTTGGTGGATGGAATACATCTCTTTGCTTAGCTTAAACTCCTAACGTGTTTCCAGATTAGCCTATGTGGTGTGGTCAGTTCAAACCACTGAACTGCTAGGCCTATACCCAGTATATTCCTGATGACGATCCAGTGTGTGTTGTAATGAAACGCATCACTTGCCCCACATCCTCCCATCTCCAAGGTCAGTCTATTGACCGCGGGAGAGATGCTTACCTGACATAGAGTACTAGCAGATCCTGTTGTCCTGACAAGCCTTAGTTCAGATCATGCTCTGGTAGGGAGGATCTGTCTCTCTCAGGGTGGATGGTTTCTCACAGGAGGATTGCTGTGCTGGAGCGCCGCCTGGTCCCAGCTCTTATCAGCACCTTGTCACTCCCCCTCTCCCCAGCACCTTGCCACTCCCCCTCTCCCCTCCCTTGCCAATGGAATGTGTGAGCAGGTAATGGAAAATAAACAGGCAGAATATCTCAGCTCCTGGGAGTTGGTGGAGTAATAGTGGGCACCTTGCCGGAGCCAAGCCTTAGTCAAAGTAAAAACAATATTTAAACAACAGTGGTTTTGAGTTGGCATGCTTGTGTATTTTCTAAAAGGTTCTGCTTTCTTAAAGGGGGCCTCTATTTTAACAAGGGCGTCAACACTGCTTTGTTCAGAGGGTGTTCAGTAGATTTCAGGAGGTAATATCAAGATCACAGGCAACCCTAATATCAATTTGAAACCATGATGTAAAACGTCAATTACCCTGTAGAGTGGTTTAATCATAGGGTAGCCTACTCGTCCATGCGTGTGAGCCGTGGTGTGTGTTCACTGTGTGTGTTCACTGTGTGTGTTCACTGTGTGTGTTCACTGTGTGTGTTCACTGTGTGTGTTCACTGTGTGTGTTCACTGTGTGTGTTCACTGTGTGTGTTCACTGTGTGTGTTCACTGTGTGTGTTCACTGTGTGTGTTCACTGTGTGTGTAAGCATGCCTTATTAGAGATGCTTTAGCTGTGGTTCCAGTAATTGACTGCGACTGTGAAGGATAACCTCAGATCCTGGGAGGCCTGGTCACAGAGAGAACAACACTGGCTCACTTCATTTTTTTATTTCACCTTTATTTAACCAGGTAGGCAAGTTGAGAAGTTCTCATTTGCAACTGCGACCTGGCCAAGATAAAGCAAAGCAGTTTGACACATACAACAGCACAGAATTATACATGGACTTAACAAACATACAATCAATAATACAGTAGAAAAAGTCCATATACAGCATGTGCAAATGAGGTAGGATAAGGGAGGTAAGGCAATAAATAGGCCATGGTGGTGAAGTAATTACAATATAGAAATAAACACGAATGGTAGAATGTGCAGAAGATGAATGTGCAAGTAGAGTTACTGGGGTGCAAAGGAGCAAGGAAAAATAAATGAATACAGTATGGGGATGAGGTAGTTGGATGGGCTATTTACAGATGGGCTATGTACAGGTGCAGTGATCTGTGAGCTACTCTGAGAGCTGGTGCTTAACTTCTTACGGATCATTGGGACGCTAGCGTCTCACCTCGACAACATCCGGTGAAATTGCAGAGTGCGAAATTCAAATTACAGAAATCGTAATATTAAACATTCATGAAAATATCATGTCATCATTTCAAAGCTTAACTTCTTGTTAATCCAGCTGCGTTGTCAGATTTCAAAAAGGTGAAAGCACACCATGTGATTATCTGAGGACAGCGCCCCACACACAAGCATTACATACATTTTCCAACCAAGCAGAGGCATCACGAAAGTCAGAAATGGCGATAAAATAAATTACTTACTTTTGAAGATCATCTGGTTGCAATCACAAGAATCCCCGCTACATAACAAATTGCCCTTTTGTTTGATAAGTCGTCCTTTATATCCCAAAAAAGTAAACAATAGAATCTAAGATGGAGAATAACGGAGACCATTACCGGATATATAATCAAGTACGTGCACCGGAACACGCAACAAACACTACAGCCAAAATGGGAGCCACTTATTAAAACTATAAATTCTAGCACATTTTTCAAAAAACAAGCCTGAAAATCTTTCTATAGACTGTTGACATCTAGTGGAAGCCCTTGGAGCAGTAATCTGGGAGGTATTCCTTTTATAGTCCCATTGACAGCCATAATAATCAACGGGTGAGCTGAAAAAAAAGATCTGGATGGATTGTCCTTGGGTTTCTGTTATACTCACAGACATTATTTTAACAGTTTTGGAGACTTTGGAGTTTTCTATCCAATACTACCTATTTATATGCATATCCTAGCTTCTGGGCCTGAGTAACAGGCAGTTTAGGCACCTTTGGGCACCTCATTCATCTAAACTACGAATACTGCCCCCTAGCCCGAAGAAGTTAAAGCTTGTGAGGGAGATATAAGTCTCCAGCTTTAGTGATTTTTTGTTGTTTGTTTGCAGTTCGTTCCCGTCATTGGCAGCAGATAACTGGAATGAGAGGCGACCAAAGGAAGAATTGGCTTTGGGGGTGACCAGTGAGATATACCTGCTGGAGCGTGTGCCACGGGTGGGTGCTGCTATGGTGACCAGTGAGCTGAGATAAGGCGGTGCTATACCTAGCAGAGTCTTGTAGATGACCTGGAACCAGTGGGTTTGGCGACGAGTATGAAGCAAGGGCCAGCCAACGAGAGCATACAGGTCGCAGTGGTGGGTAGTATATGGGGCTTTGGTGACAAAACGGATGGCACTGTGATAGACTGCATCCAATTTGTTGAGTAGAGTGTTGGAGCCTATTTTGCAAATGGCATCGCTGAAGTCGAGGATCGGTAGGATAGTCAGTTTTACGAGGGTATGTTTGGCAGATTGAGAAAAGGATGCTTTTTTGCGAAATAGGAATACAAAGAAATTATCAGTCTAACTTTAATGGTAGGTTTATTTGAACAGTGAGAGACAGAATAACAACAACAAAATCCAGAAAATGCATGTCAAAAATGTTATAAATTGATTTGCATTTTAATGAGGGTAATAAGCATTTGACCCCCTCTGCAAAACATGACTTAGTACTTGGTGGCAAAACCCTGGTTGGCAATCAGAGGTCAGACGTTTCTTGTAGTTGGCCACTAGGTTGGCACACATCTCAGGAGGGATTTTGTCCCACTCCTCTTTGCAGATCTTCTCCAAGTCATTAAGGTTTCGAGGTTGACGTTTGGAAAATTTAACCTTCAGCTCCCTATACATACTTTCTATGGGATTAATGTCTGGAGACTGGCTAGGCCACTCCAGGACCTTAATATGCTTCTTCTTGAGCCACTCCTTTGTTGCCTTGTTCGTGTGTTTTGGGTCATTGTCATGCTGGAATACCCATCCACGACCCATTTTCAATGCCCTGGCTGAGGGAAGGAGGTTCTCACCCAAGATTTGACGGTACATGGCCCCGTCCATTGTCCCTTTGATGCGGTGAAGTTGTCCTGTCCCCTTAGCAGAAAAACACCCCCAAAGCATAATGTTTCCATCTCCGTGTTTGATGGTGGGGATGGTGTTCTTGGGGTCATAGGCAGCATTCCTCCTCCTCCAAACACGGTGAGTTGAGTTGATGCCAAAGAGCTTCAATTTAGTCTCATCTGACCACAACACTTTCACCCAGTTGTCCTCTGAATCGTTCAGATGTTCATTGGCAAACTTTAGACTAGAGGTCGGCCGATTAATCGGAATGGCCGATTAATTAGGGCCGATTTCT
This sequence comes from Oncorhynchus kisutch, assembly GCF_002021735.2. Classification (NCBI taxonomy): domain Eukaryota; kingdom Metazoa; phylum Chordata; class Actinopteri; order Salmoniformes; family Salmonidae; genus Oncorhynchus; species Oncorhynchus kisutch. The sequence goes on from NC_034184.2 coordinate 41,860,290, forward strand.
ATTTTTCATAACAATCGGAAATCGGTATTTAATTTTTTCTTTTTTCTTGGCAAGTCAGTTAACTTCTCGACGCAACCCATCCCTTAAGCAGGATCATTTTTATCAGCAACCGCTGAATAGCATAGCGCCTCTAATATTTTTTTTAATATTATTTGACTAAATATTAAGTGCAATATTGCAAAACACAGCTTGGCCTTTTGTTAATTCACCTGTCGTCTCAGATTTTAAAATTATGCTTTACAGCGAAAGCAATCCAAGAGTTTGTAAGTTTATCGATCGCATGACAAAACATGAAGTACACTTAGCATCAGGTAGCTTGGTCACGAAAGTCAGAGAAGCCTTTGATCTTCGGATGTTTTCACTCACGAGACTCCCAGTTACACAACAAATGTTCCTTTTGTTCCATAAAGATTATTTTTATATCCAAAATACCTCTGTTTGTTTGGCGCATTATGTTCAGAAATCATTACAACGCAGACAAATTCCAAATAATATCCCTAATGTCCACAAAAACATTTCAAATGTATTTTTTTATAATCAATCCTCAGGTTGTTTTTAAAATATATATTCGGTAATATATCAACCGAGTGTGTAGCTTTTTCCATAACACCGCAAGGAACAATGGCCGGTTTACTCAATTGTGCACCAACTCACTCTGAGAGCCCCCACCTCTCCACTTACGCAATGTGATCCCTTCACGCTCATTTTTCTAAATAAAAGCCTGAAACTATATACTATATATGTCAATTATATGCATATTCTAGCATCTGGTCATGAGAAATAGGCTGTTTACTTTGGGAATGTTATTTTTCCAAAAATAAAAACTGCCCCCTAGCCTCGGTTAAATCAAAACACACGTTGAGTTCAGTTTGGTCAACAGTTCTGAACAAATAGATTTTTCTGTGGACTATGACATCGTGGTTTCTGATTTTAATTTTAGTGTTAAGTTTGTTTCAACATTTGCCTAGCCTATCTTTAGAGTTCAAATGCCTCTGCAAGCTCCTTTTCATAGGTTCTGCCCTGGTCACACTGACTGTGTGAAATGGGAATGGCAGGTGTGACGCGTCAGATCACAGTTGAGGCCTCTATCTTGTAGTGTACTTTAGACGCACACGCTCTTATTTCTCAATTCTTATGACATTGTGTACCTAATTGATGTTATAATCTGTCATGTTTATGGTAGCAATGTATGCTTTATGACACATAGGTTAGGCAAAGTGTTTCCTTGGTGATACTGTCATGATAAAACACTTACCCTACCTCACACACTCTGTTTGAGCAACATCGGTAGAGATGTTTGAACTCTCTTTTTAGCTGTATCAGGTTTAAGGTGTAAACAGGTTCAAAAGTGCTAGGCGAATATTAATCTTATACTTCTATACACTGTGGGGTTTTAGGTGTATTTGAGCAGTGGCAGGTGTTATTTTGCCCTGCAAATGAACTTTTGTTTCTCCTACTCACAGAAGTAAATCTCCCTACCAATAGGGACTCACGCACTGTCTTCTGAAATTTGTCAATGAGGAAGGGAGAGATGCTGGAGAGTGTGGAGAAGGAAAATGAGGAAGAGGATGAAGAGTACGTCATGGATAAGGAGGGAAAGGCGGCAGCTCAGTGTGGATGGGTATTCTTATGCTAATCCACTCCCTGGATGAGTTGCAAAGCAAACAATGGCAGTGGAGCCAGAAAGTCTGCCCTGCAGTCTAGCAGGCCTTGAAAGGCATGTGGGCAGGGCGCTGACACTGGGAGAAGGCTGCCTGCAGCATGGAGAGGGCTGCCTGCATGGAGGGGCCCCAGGAGAGGCCAGGGATCTGGGCCAAGGTAGTGCGAGCTAGAGAGAGTGGAAGAGCAGGAGCATGGGGGGGGGGGACACAAATGTCATGGCAGCAGGGCTGTAGTGAAGAGCTCTTTCCAAGGCTGTGAGAGGGATGTAGACAAGAGTGTTTAGTTGTGTTTCTCATTTACACCCCCTTGTCTCTGTTGTCCATTCACCAGGCCCATATTGCTCAAGTCTACCTTATTACCCTCCACTAAATCGCCCAATATTAGTCAATTTTATTTTTCGAGCTTAGGAGATGGAAAGTAAGCATTGAAGTCAATCAGGCCGCTTTGTTTTCATTTAGATTGCTGTCTTCCAGAATGGGAAGTGCAGATGCATTAAGGTTGGTTATTGATGTCTGGTCTCCCCTACAGCTTTCCAGAGGAGGAAGCGGAGAGGCATTAGAGTTGGATTATTGATGTCTGCGACCCCCCCCCCCCCAAGCACAGAGGAGGCATGCAGCTCCAGGCTCATTTTACAGAGCTATTACTATATGAGGAAGTGGGGGTGCAGCATCTGTTGTTTCTATACCAGGTCTCATATTGAGTGGAGTCATTCATATGCTGACATGAAAGAGAATCCTGAGATTGTTCTTTGTAAAATTGTATACATTTGGCAAGGGTTGGACAAGATCATTCCCGACTCTGGCCCTACCATACAGCCATGTTCAGCTTTAAGGGATTGTTCAGTCGGAAAATCAAAATGTGTCAGTGAGTTTCATACTCACCTCATCACTTCAAATTCACCTCATGTTAGACAGTTTCTAGATGTGCTCGTTCTTGTCCTGAGAATAAGCACCGTGCGGTGTTCTGGAATGACGGCAATTTCTTTATCATTTCCATCAGAGGATTTCCACATTTACTAGACTTTTTGCAAAAATACTCTCGGCTACATAATGGAATGTAAACTAGCGTACTTGTAACATCTCGACCGCAACCTCCGGAGCGCAGGACACTCACTTGACAGTTGCTCCCATCTAAACAAGGCAGTGTAAACAGAAATGTCTTGTTGAGCCAACACTCGTACAGTAAAAATTGTAATAGCATAGCAATGTTTTTGAAATGGCTGAAATGTACAGACATTTTCCTCTTTTATAACCTGTTTTACTGAGTTTTTACCTGAAGTTGTTGTAACAGCCAGTTACGTTCTGAAATTGTCATCGTAGCTTTAAATCTCAACAGTATTTTTTGGGTTTGCTTGACTGCACTGAGCTGCCACCGAGATCCAGGCAAGAAGCAATTCCCCATTGAATTATCAGCGTTTTAAGTCACAATTTGCTTTTACCTCATGACTTCCATGATATTGATAAATTTAAGCCTGGTTTATTCTAAGGTAACTTTAATACTGTAGCTAGTGTAGCATAAAACTTCAATTATTCAGCCTCAAATATGCGCCAGTCCCTCTTAATAGCCATGCAATTGCACACATTTCAGCAAATAAACACCTATTTCAAATAAACGGTGGGTCTAAAGTAGTTTGAGGTTACCATGATTTTGTTTTGAGGTTTCATGTTTGATTTGTTAAATAAAGAAATTCAGTAATGGCAATCATCTGTTTTTATTGCCAGAAAGAAACTGCTAGCCATTGGAAGCTAACAGCTGAGAACTGCTATGTAACGGACAAACACAAAAACAGTCAACTTCGAGACCGCTAGAAATTGTCAAAGAACTGATGAAAATGCACAGTCAGAGGAGAATAATTATTGTCAAGGAAACGTTTTTTGTTGAAATAGAGGCATACCAAGACAAAATAAATGTGACCTGGTGTAAAAATGATAACACAGTGCAGGAAATTAAGAATCTTACTAAAATGCTGGAATTAAACAATGGAGGAAATGGACGCCTGACTCAAATATTGGAGACAATATTAGCTTATTTAAGCACCTGTTGTGTTCAGTGATTTAATCAATTAATTTCCGAGATGTTTATTTGAAATTTTACGGTAAGCCTAATAGCGCCTATCTAGCAATGGTATAGCTAAACATGACAAAGTATTTTGTTGAGCTAGCTAGCTTGCTTGCTAACCTTATCTAACTGTGTAGCCTATATTATATGAATGACACAGTATGATAATGTTACTGTACATGTTATATTTGTTTGGGAGGGGTAAACGATCAAGTAATGTTAGCATATCAATATTGAGCATGAAGCATGTTACTTAGCTAGCAGGAGTAAGCTGTGTATTATCACATTTTATTGGTCACATACACGTGTTTAGCAGATGTTATAGCGAGTGTAGCGAAATGCTTCTGCTTCTACTTCCGAAAGTGCAGTAATATCTAACAAATAATATCTAACAATTTTCATAAAAAATACCTAATACACACAAATCTAAGGAAAGGAATTAGAATATATGGATGAGCAATTCAGAGCAGCATAGGCTAAGATGCAATAGATAGAATTGAATACAGTATATACAGTTGAAGTCGGAAGTTTACATACACCTTAACCAAATACATTTAAACTCAGTTTTCCACAATTCCTGACATTTAATCAGAGTAAAAAATTCCCTGTCTTAGGTCAGTTAGGATCACAACTTTATTTTAAGATTGTGAAATGTCAGAATAATAGCAGAGAGAAATATTTATTTCCGCTTTTATTTATTTCATCACATTCCCAGTAGGTCAGAAGTTTACATATACTAAATTAGTATCTGGTAGCATTGCTTTTAAATTGTTTAACTTCGGTCAAATGTTTCGGGTAGTCTTCCACAAGCTTCCCACAATAAGTTGTGTAAATTTTGGCCCATTCCTCCTGTCAGAGCTGGTGTAACTGAGTCAGGTTTGTAGGCCTCCTTGCTCGCACAGCCTTTTCAGTTCTGCACCCCAGCCATAAGAAGTTAAAGGCACAGTCAACTTAGTGTATGTAAACTTCTGACCCAGTGGAATTGTGATACAGTGAAATAATCTGTCTGTAAACAATTGTTGGAAAAATTACTTGTCATGCACAAAGTTGATGTCCTAACCGACTTGCCAAAACTATAACTTGTTATCAATACATTTGTGGAGTGGTTGAAAAACAAGTTTTAATGACTCCAATCTAAGTATATGTAAACTTCCGACTTCAACTGTACACATGAGATAAGTAATGCAAGATATGTAAACATTATTATAGTGGCCAATGATTTCAAGTCTGTATGTAGGCAGCAGCCTCTCTGTGCTAGTGATGGCTATTTAACAGTCTGATGGCCTTGAGATGGAAGCTATTTTTCTGTCTCTCGGTCCCAGCTCTGATGCACCTTTACTGATCTCGCCTTCTGGATGATAGCGAGGCAATGGCTCGGGTGGTGGTTGCCCTTGATGAGCTAGATTAATGTGCATGGACAAGAAAATAAAACATTTAGTTGTATGCAAATGCTTGTGGTTTGTTTCATTATTCAATATTGTAATGTGTTTTAGAGAAAAAGGTGCTTAGTGGCTAACATGATATTTATGGTAAATTTTAGCTGCTGACCAAGAATGTTGCGTTACCAGCCACAATGAATGGTAAGGCAAGGATGTAGTGTGAATTGGAAAGTAAAAAATCTATTTTGCCCCTCTGTTCCTCAGGCTGGCCTTCATCTCTCATTGTTGGAATAGGGCCATTGTTGTCTCTGACCTAAAGGAGTGATCCTTATCAGTTCACGTCAGTCTCCAGAAGGGATTTAAAGACCTATTAGGAGCGTTTTCAAAATGTGGTCCAGCCTGTAGCCGCCATTGGATTTCCTGGCATTCATTGAGTGGTGCGACCCAGAATTCCTTTCCCAAGGAGTTGACCATCATGGGTTTGGTGTAAGGGTTATTATTCTATGCAGGTGGCACCACCATCACATGACAATGCCCCCTTTCATCATCTGTGGGAATGGAGTGAGCACAGGGCTAGCTCTCCCAAAAAGGTGGTAGACGGTGGTGACGCAATCTTCCAACCACCTATAGGTCTGCACGTTTCAGTAGCTCTTGGCAGTAGTGTTTCTTTAGGGGAAGGTGCTTTACCTGGATGGCCACAATTGAGGTGTGAGGGTAAAATAAGTAATACCAGGTAAACATATTCTGTGTTAATTATGATTCACCACATCAACCCAGACTCGAATGCTCTCACCCAGACAAAAGGGGATTTGTTTTGTACTGATAGTCTGCTAGCTCTGCCTCTGACAAGTCACAACAAGACCTTGCTGAGTCCTGAGCCATGTATAAGAGTACAGGTGGTGCTAGCTTAGGACGTCTGTACTCTGCAGGGAAAGTTACCTGACAGCATCGTCCGAGACTACAGGACAACAAACTCTTCAGCCTCCCAAGCCCACTCTTTTAGTACCTCAATGTTAAACTCATTCTCCTTTTGATTGTAGATGCTTTTTAAAATATTTTTTTACTTGTTGCCTGTCTTAAAGGCTTTCTTCTTTTTTTTTACAACCAAATCTCTATTTTTGATGGAAACGGCATGTTATAGAAGGGTCCAGGCACCTTTTTTGTGATTTCAAATGTTTTTTGAAAATTACCCCAAACAGCAAATCACTTTTTCGTTCTCATTATGTAGTATGGGGACCCTGAAAACACGAACAAAGGTTATTAGATGTTGTACACATTAAATAGTAATTCTGAACTTTATCCGCAATGTTCTATTCAATTTTGTTGCGACTCGAGTGATACATCTCTCTCCGTTTTATTTTTAACTGCCAAATTTAAAGTAAATACTTGAGTAAACAAGGGATACAAAGTACATTGAAAGCATGGGGTGCTTCCACAGGAAGTTCCAGACACGTAGAATCTATGCCAAGGCGCATTGAAGCTGTTCTGGCGGCTCGTGGTGGCCCAACGCCCTATTAAGATGCTTTATGTTGGTGTTGCCTTTATTTTGGCAGTTATATGTAGCAGCAGGCTACAAGAATAATGGAATAGCTGGATAGGGGAAACGTCTCAAGTCGCGCAATAGGGAATATAACATTGCAGCTGAAGTTCGGAATGACAATTTCATGTGTGCAACATCTAAACACCTGTGTCACTATACTGAGAGCTTTGCTGTTTCTGAAAGGACGCATTTGTGTGTTTTTGGTGCCTTTGTTCAGGTTTTTCGGTGCCCCCGTACTACACACTGAGGACGAGGAATTGATTTTGCTGTTTTGGGTAAGTTTCTCAAACATGTGAACTGACAAAAAAGGTGTCGACCATTCTATAAAATGCCATATTCATACAAAAGTATCTTATTTAACTGTAGTCTATGCCCTTGTTGATTTACTAGTCCGTTTTCCATTGTTGGCTTGTGTTAATCTTAGAGAAAAGCTGCCAGCTACTCTAGTTTCTAGCTGCTGTTTTTGAATGGGTAACTGATAGTGCGTCTCCATGTCAATCAGCAGCCCCAGCTGTTTGTGTGTGCCCTGTTCATCTCTTGTTTGGGAAGGGAAGTGTACGTGTCAAGGGTGATGGGGACAGCTTCCTGGCTTGGGGGCTCACAACAGGCCTTTCCCCTGCATGCCTCATCTTGCCTCTACCTGATAGGGGTAGCAACTCCTCTCCCAGGGCTGAGATTGTTTGTTTGTTTTATAACTGCATTGCAGTATTTTGTCGTTTGGGCTAATGCAATGTGTTTGCTTATACATTTTATTAGGCAATCCCTTTAAAGTTCTACCCTTGATTTCTCTCAGTATTGGTCTGCACACCGGTTATTGAAAGTATTGTAAAACGCTTAGTCACTCGAAGAGATACGAACTGCTTGCTACAGTTGTCATTCTGACCATCATCCCTTAACAGTTGTTCCTTCTCCCTTTTTTCCATTCGATCTATCCAACTCGATCCCTCACGTAATGCGCGCACACACAGAGAGCACACACCTTGGTTGGCTCTCTTGTCCCCCAGCCTCGAGGAGCCCTTCTTTGTTCCCTCATTACCCAGTCAGGGATGTGTGAAAAGTGGAGCACAGGTCGGGGCTCTTTGTCCCCCTCGGGCAAATCAAAAGTGACAGACACCGGCCCGCTCCGCCGCTAATTTGTCCCCCCCTTCGAACGGCCCCTTCTCAGCGCCGCTAATTGCAGCGAGACGCACATGCCTACAAGGGAACAGACACATCTCGTTATTAACGCTGGGCGAGGCCAACACGGGTAATTGCGGAACATCCTTCAACAAATAATTTGGGAATGTTTAGCCATTCAAGAGTAGCGCCAGCCTGACCGGGATTTGCGAGGTCAAGCCTGCAAAAAACAAGAGGGCAAAGATGGACAGCACACACACTAATGGAAGGAAAACAAAAAGGGGAGAATGGATGAACGAGTGCAGTTTTGGGTTCTTGAGGGTTATCGTCCAAGGCTGGTTGTCACCCCACATGTTCGTTAGAGGTTAGAGCGACCGAGAGCCCTGCCTTGCCCCATTGGCATTGTCCTCCTCTGATCAACCAGGCGTACGGTTAGGAGTCAGCAGGGTCACACATCAGCCTCAGACCCTTCTCACCATTTACCCCTCCCCAGCACCCTCTGCATCAGACATACGATGCCATGATTTGAATCACATTGGAAGCAATCTGCTTAGTTAAAAGAGAGCTGCTGCTCTACAGCTGGGTACTTTTTCTGTAATAGCTATTATTTGCATCAAATATGTGGTTTTTCTGTCTGTTCTGTTTGTGGCCAAAGGAGCTGATATGTAATCGGTTGGGAAGTCGCTGCTGCATAATTCTGTTCTGGCACGGTAACCCGTCTTTAGATTAAATAAGATGTGCTCTGTATCTCCCTTATTTGATTAGTCTGCCATTTTGTCCTTTTTAAACTCTGCTTTTACTTGACTGGGAGGATTGGAGGCATGAAAGTCTCCAGTGGAAATCCATTTGTAGGTTGGGAGTAATGTTACCCTCTTTTGATGCTGTCGCTCTTCTCAGTGCGGTTTGAGAGGAGCAATGATGCCCCCACTGACCATTATTCTCTATCCACCGCAGTCCTGTATGTTTCCTCCCGAGTTGTGCTAAATTGCTCAGCAAATCTGGTAACTTGCAGCCGAGGGCTCACAAAGACAAATAGGGGTCGGTTGTCGGTGTCAAACCCGCTGCCCTCTCTAAACTTGATCATGACATTGCTGTGAGGGCATGCCACTTTCTGCAGTGACACGCGTGAGGAAAACCAGCCTATAAAATGATGATCAAGTGTTCTAGAATTGTGTGATTACACTGTACTTCCTATAACAATATTTTCCTTTTCTCTCTGATTTTCCAGGGTTTTGGACCGAGGGAGCTTGTGAGAAAGAAGATTTGATTTTTTTATTTGATTTTTTTATTTGCCATCTTACCCATCCTCCCTCACTCCCTCCTCTCTCCCTGCCCCATACATATTCGCCCGTACCTCCACTCCCCCCTAACGGGGGAAAACTACTCTGCACCTCTTCGACCTGTGCTGAACCAGGAAGGGACAGGACTAGGCCCACCATCAGCCTACAGAGGTGACCAACAAGCTCCCATAGAGAGCAGTCCAGCCCAGTCAAGTCTCCACAAGTCACTGTGCCAGGATGACAGGGTTGCCCTCTTACATTTCCACGGTGGGATTCTGCATCCTACTGGTGATCAGAGCTGAAGGTATTCAAAGTAAGACTGGCTCCTCTGTTATTATAGTCCTCTGTTGTCCCACTGCACCCAAACTCACACTGTGCCTCCCACTCTCTTTAGTTGGATGGACACTCTAATACAGAGCGATTTAACTATATTCTTAAAGGGTGTAAAAAAATATGTAAATAGTGAATTGCATAGGTGCCAGATATTTTCTACATGTGATTATTCTTCAGTAGAACTGTATAAAAAAAAAAGGCGACGCACACACACCAGTAAAGCACTTTTCTTAAAATGAAATGTTGCAAAAATGAATTAGGAAAGAATTGGAGGGCGCTCAACCAACGTGAGTCGAGGTGCAACCCAAATATGTGAGACTATTAATTTCAAAACAGCTATTTAAAAGCTTCTTTAACCTCTTGCAGCTCCCCCCCTACTTTGTGCAATTTCTGCCTGAAGACACCCAAATCTAACAGCCTGTAGCTCAGGCACAGAACCAAGGATATGCATATTCTTGGTACCATTTGAAAGAAAACACTCTGAAGTTTGTAAATGTGAATTGAATGTAGGAGAATAACACACAATAGATCTGGTTTAGATAAAACAATGCAAAAAAACATACGTTTTTTTAATTTTATTTATGTATCTTTAAAATTAACAAGATAAAACAAACATTCAGAGATGATGATGGGGACAATTTCAGTGAAAAATATAAGAGGGCAATAGTACTTGTGCAAAGTTTCAGAATGATAACTTTCAAAATGAGTGTGCTACATGACATTTATCATGAAGTCACCCAGGTGTCCCACCCACACAAGTCGCCCAAATGTACCCAAGTGGCCAAATTGGTGAAGGTATACATTTTGAAACAAATAACTATATATAAAATACCAAAATGGTATTCTAACACACCCCCCCCCAAAAAAATATTTTTGGGGGAGAAAAATAATTATTCTTGATTAAAAAATATGGAATATATATATACACATTTAAAAAATAACATGGGTAACTATTTACACACTTGAAATGTTTGGAAGACCCTCAGTCCTCTATCAAATCAAATATATTTATATAGCCCCAGCCTAAAACCCCAAACAGCAAGCAATGCAGGTGTAGAAGCACGGTGGCTAGGAAAAACTCCCTAGAGAGGCAAAAACCTAGGAAGAAACCTAGAGAGGAACCAGGCTATGAGGGGTGGCCAGTCCTCTTCTGGCTGTGCCCAGGTGGAGATCAGTGGTTGTAGAGGGTGCAACAGGACAGCACCTCAAGAGTAAAAATGAACTGTTTAGGGTTCCATAGCCGCAGGCAGAACAGTTGAAACTGGAACAGCGGCAAGGCCAGGTGGACTGGGGACAGCAAGGAGTCATGCCAGGTAGTACTGATGCATGGTCCTAGGGCTCAGGTCCTCCGAGAGAGAGAATTAGAGAGAGCATACTTAAATTCACACAGGACACCGGATAAGACTCCCATTCGGAGTCAGTGTCACTGTGAAAGAAAGTGTTCACTTAGAATAGTTTCACATATGAGCCCTGTGAGAGAGAGAGAGTTACTGTCTCATTTCACTTTGGCCAATGAATCTCACATTTCATGACATTATGTTTATATATTGCTTCTAAAATAAATAAATAAATCACAAATAATATTTTATATTATTAATTTCAAACAAGGGCATTAGCATGATAAGAACTTACCAGTCCAAAACGATGTCCTCTCCCGTTCAAAAAATATTCCTCCACAATCGCTAAATGAAGCGTCCTACAAGAATCTCTGTCTCACCTTCCCAATCAATTTATTCTACGGTAGTGTGTAAATCTGTATATATTGACTTGGCTTACTCGCCATAATAATTGATATATAAACAGCTGAATCTGCGCGCTCACCAAACAATGCAATGCGTAATGTGTTTCTCCTTCCGGTATGAAAATGCAATAGCGCATGACTCTCTTTACGCTGGAGCTTACTACATGGGTTGGTCTTGCAACACATAAACATGGCGTATTGCCGTTTAGCTCAGCTCATTGGCTATCTACCCAGCTAGATTTCAAGACGATCAGTGGTCATTGGGTTAAAAGACAGTCAATCAACGAAACAGCGGGCAAATCATTGGCGCACAATGATGTCATTACTTGTTGTCTTCAAATCGGTTTCTTTCAGTCAATACGTCCCGCGAAATGGCCCATCAAGTTTGATTGTGTTATAAACAAACCAGTTGATTGCAGTGAAACCAAACATGACTGGAGAAGTCACGTTCTGTGTGGGTGATTTACCTGGAATGTGTTGTCAAATGGAATGAGACGGAATTCACTACACAAGCGGTTCACAAAATGTTTTATAGCCTAAAGTTTTAGGCTATAAAAACTGATTTTATCAAACAAAAGATCATTCATTGTGTAACAATGAGCATTGGAATTGCAAACAGACGAAGATCGTCAAAGGTAAACAATTTATTTTATTGCAGTTTGTGATTTTGTTGCGCCTGTGCTGGTTGAAATAGTTGTTTTTTATAGGGCTCTATGCTCAGATAATCGCATCGTGTTCTTTCGCAGCAAATAATTTTTTGAATCTGACAACGCAGTTGGATTAGCAAGATTCTAGGCTTTCGATACAGGTGAGAGACTTGTATTTTCATGAATGTTTAATATGACTATTTATGTAGCGACCACCGTATGTTGTGGAATTTCAGCCCGCTAGCGGGTTCCGTGCGCAGAGGGGTTAAATGTCATTTTAAATTCATCTGAAAACTAATCATCTAAATAAATAATGCAAAGATATGTCAAATCAGGTAATGCCAAATTCCAGTCTGAAGGAAGTATGCTTTTGAATTCAATTCATTTTTTTGTCCCACTGTCTTCTAACCAGTCCTTCCTCAGAGAGGAAAACAGAAGGGACGTACGTGTTGGGTCATAATCTTTTGTAGTATAAACCGTTCAAACACTCGAGCCAAATTGAAATGATGATGAAGAAGAAAAAATTAGCGACATGCCACAGGTGCTAAAAAACCCGCTAAAAACTACACACTAGAGAGACAATAGCGCTTGTCATTTTGGCACTGAACTCCATATTTTGGCAGCAATTTTTTTACAGCTATTTCATTAAAGTCGCAATATGTAACATTTTGGGTGACCTGACCAATTTCACATTGACAGATCTATAACTCACATTTCTCTCATTGAAAGCCAGTCTAAGAATCGGTAGATCTGTTCTATGAGCGATATTTCGGTTTCCCGTTTGTGCGTCTTTTACTTTCGGTTTTGTCCACCCGCTGAAACTACAATAGTTTCGGTTATGGAAAATATATTTCACTGTTTAGATGGTACAATGATTCTCTAAATCATATTTGCTTGTTTTGTTTCTGCATAGTGCATCTTTTAATGTTCATCATTTATCAAAGGGCCATTATAAATTAATAAACGGGCTGGATCTGGTCCACATGCCGCCAGTTGAATAGCCCTGCTCTAATATGCTGTTTTGCTGGAAAGTTGACTTGTTTCTGTGCAAGGTTCAATGACCTGGCAGTCCTCTTTGAGAATTTATAATGTAATCTCTGTTTTTAAAAGGGCAATTATTTTATATTTATTATAAATAGTTGTCCAATTTGCCCATTGTTCTCGTATGATTAATACTGAATAGCTAGTAACAATTTAACCCAATCTGTCCTGCAATTTCCAATTTGATCTCCCTTATGACTCCAAGACCAGACTAACTTCAGAAGGCAATAGTACTGTTAAAACACTCATCTGTCAATTACATATGGAGGAGGGGCTTGATAAACATTGTTAAACTAAATTAGCATGAATAGTTTGGCTACCCCTTCATGTCACCCATGGTCCCCCACCCCTCACTATGGAGAGATCAGTATCTTAAGCTGTTGTAATGGCTGTGATTAGAGTGAATTAGCGGCAAATGCAGGGCCTTTAGAAATGCATGGCCTAGGCTACCTAGTTAAAGAATATTACCTTAACCCCCCAGGTGGTCCGAACTGTTTTATATTCTAATTAGGGGACCTAACCAATGGGACCAAACACCATAGGCGCAACTCGCAGTCCCTTCTCTCAATACCATCTTTACCATGACATGCAGAAACACCCATGAGGAGTGAATGGTACCCGCCACTTGGAAAATGCCCTGTTCTCAATGAGATTAGAACATGTTGAATGTCATGTGGTGTTCCCAGGATACAGTGGATAGATATCACAGCACTGGGCTTGCTTTCTGCCTTATTTTGCCCTTAAATTGGAAAATTAGGCCTACATGTTCCAAATGTGTGTCCAAAAGACACTGAATATGCTCCGATCACAAAAACAATTTAGTCACGGAAGACTCTAGCATCACGCTGGTTTTGTACTGCCGTGTTTGATGTCGGAAGGATATGGCGCTATCTTAATGTGCCGGGGCCTCATAAAAGGGCCTCTCTCTGCTCCCCTTGCTGCTCCTACTGTTGCTCTCATACTGCCTTCCCAGCTGGGCCTCCACGGTGACTCACCCGGCAGCCATAAAGCCAACCATGACCATAAAGATGCAGCTCTCAGGCTCGTAAAAGGTCACCTTTTAACCAGCCAATGAGATGTTAAGGCAAGTATCAGGAGTTGATTACTCTGAAAGCAGAGCCTTTGAGCGAGCGTACACACAAACACACACAAGCGAGCTGATAAGAGGAAGGCGAGGCTGGTCCAAGTGTTAGGTATGATGATTAGTCTCAGAGAGCGTAGTTCTGAATCAGTTGTGAATTTATGACCGTGTTTTGTTATCACAGAGCCCACGCTATTTTGTTAATTAGCCTCTGTTGACTCTTTCGCCCTTGTCCCAGGCATACTGTACAGTGAAACAGTGCCTCTGTACCCACTGGGCCAGGTTAGCCTCTCTCCTTCCTTCCTCCTTTGCAGCGTAGTCATCGACAGTAGTGACTTGTCGGAGAACCCCCCACTACAGGAAGCTGTTGAACTGATTGTCGGCGCTCTGGGTTCCTTTTTGCACATTAACCGTTTCCTCTATTGTACTGTCAGTCGTTACAGGGCAGAAACCACTCCAAACATTCATTGTTCTCCGGAAATAATTCAATCCTACTAGAGGGTTTTTTTTCTCTACGGCTTTTCTATAAAAAAAATGCACCACACTAGCTGATACGTGAGAGAGTGTGGGGTCTGGCATATGCCAAGCGTTACGGAGAGAGGGGGCAGGGACAGAGGTGCCCGCTGGGCAATAGGGTGGCTGTATAAGGGGCCTGCTGTGCCAACTTATAAATGCTCTTTTCAGACTCACTTTCTTTTGTTCCAAAGGTGTCAACAAACCAATTAAAATTCCACTGTCTCACCAAGGGGGAAAGATGCATGTTTTATAGGTCTAGTTTTATTTTCTGTTTTCCATGTGTGAGGTTGTAGCAACTTGTTAAATATTTTTCAAGGTACTCAACTGTTGCTGGGTAACAAGGGTTGTTGAATAAACTTCTCAGGAAGTTCTCCAATAGCACTCAAAAACAGATGGAAGGAAAGGTGGGTCTCCCCCCCTGCCACGTTTTGGACAAAAGCCTTGTAGTGATTAATATGAAGAAAATGTATTCGATTTGTGGTGTTGAAATGTACTGTGGTCAAGAGGTTAAGGTAACACCTGTCATTTTTCTATTTTCTGCATCACAAACCTGAGGAACAATGTGAGCGGTATACATATCTGTGTCCTTTGCTACTGTGAAAGTGATGATGGAGCTGAAAGGGGAGCCTTCAAATTGGGTGTCTCACTTGTTGTATGACTTATATAATTGTCAGCTAATATCACCCACCTGACATTGATAGTCTCTGGGGTTAGTTGCTGTGAACTGATGTATAATTTTTCTCTCATCTATTTGTCTCTCACACATGCGCGTACACATTTTCTCCTGCCTGAGATTTTAGTGGAGGGCATGTTTTAGTTACTGTGTTTATGCAGATTAGTGATGCGCAGTTTGACTCATAACCCACAGTCCCGCGGGGTTATATCTGTGGGGCTGGTTTAAGGTCATGAAATATTGTGTGGAAGAAGGGTGGTGGGTGTCGGGCAGGATGAATAAAGAGAAAAAGATGCCTTTTTAAAAATGTATAATTCTTGTGCAATTTAAAGCTATAGGCTTTTTTATTTTTTGAGGCTGTCTGGCATTAGTGTGTAAGCCTTGGGCTTTAGGGCCTACCTGTATGTGTGCCGAATAGCCTATACACAATGCTTTTGGGAAGAGCAGGAACAGTTCACACTGATACGGAGACAAAAAGTTTAATTCAATAAGAGAAAAGGTATGAAATGGAGAGGGGAAAAAAGAGAATGAATGGCCAAATAATGTGTGTTTGGGAAAGATTTGGGGAAGTGGTAAAAGAGGATGATCAATTTGTGTGTCACATGGTCTGAATAGAGTGAAATGCTTACTTACAAGCCCTTAACCAACGATGCAGTGTTAAGAAAATATTTACAAAATAAACTGGTTAAAAAAATGTCAACACAAAATAAGACTATATACAGGGGGTATCGGGGAGTCACTGTGCGGGGTACAGGTTAGTCGGTCATTTGTACATGTAGGTAGGGGTAAAGTGACTGCATAGATGATAAACAGCAAGTAGCAGGAGTATAAAAACATGGGGGGAGGGAGGGGGGTCAATGCAAATTGTCTAGGTTGCCTTTTTATTTATTATTCAGCAGTCTTATGGCTTGGGGTTGAAGCTCTTAAGGAACCCTTTGGACATAGACTTGGCTATGGCATGGGTGACTGGAGTCTTTGACAATTTTTTGGGCCTGATTTGGTCCTGGTTGGTCCTGGATGGCTAGAACTTGGCCCCCCATGCCCATGTACTGTGCCATACGCACTACCCTCTGTAGCACCACTATAGCCCTGTCGACATGAATGGGGGACGTATTTGGCCCTCCTTTTCCTGTCATCCACGATCATCTCCTTTGTCTTGTTCACGTTGGGGGAGAGGTTGTTGTCCTGGCACCACACTGCCAGGTCTCTGACCTCCCTATAGTCTCATTGTTGTCAGTGATCAGGCCTACCACTGTTGTATCGTCAGCAAGTTCAATGATGGTGTTGGAGTCGAGCTTGGCCATGCAGTCGTGGGTGAACAGGGAGTACAGGGGGACTAAGCACGCACCCCTGGGGGGCCCCAGTGTTGAGGCTTAGCGCAGCAGATGTTGCATACCCTTACCGCCAGGCGGGCGGCCCGTCAGGAAGTCCAGGATCCAGTTGCAGAGGGAGGTATTTAGTCCCGAGGGTCCTTAGCTTAGTGATGAGCTTTGTGGGCAATGTGGTTTTGAACACTGGGCTGTAGTCAATGAACAGCATTCTCACATAGATGTTCCTTTTGTCCAGGTGGGAAAGGGCAGTATGAAGTGCGATTGAGATTGCGTCATCTGTGGATCTGTTGGGATGGTATGCAAATTGGGGCGGGTCTAGGGTTTCCGGGATGATGGTGTTGTGACCCTTGACCAGCCTTCCAAAGCACTTCATGGCTACAGATGTAAGTGCTACGCGGTGGTAATCATTTTGGCAGGTTACCTTCGCTTCCTTGAGCACAGCGACTATGGTGGTTTGAAACATGAAGGTATTACTGACTCGGTCAGGTAGAGGTTGAAAATGTCAGTGAAGACACTTGCCAGTTGGTCGATCTTGATAGCAGTGTCGGTTATGATGATTGTGAAACACTGTACAAATTCGACAGTCACAAGACAGGAACTTCAAATAGGCCTATGGCATGTCAAGGAAACTAGCCCTACTGTTCAGATGAGTTAAATGGAAACTGATATCTGGACACTGACTGATGAGGTCTATAACCACACCCATAGTCTTAATATTAACTCCTGCAGAATTAAGCATTTCTTTCAGTGAAATTATACACCAAATGTAGGCTAAAATTAGACTCGAACGGGGTGAATATATATGATTTATTCCTTTTATGCATCCTGTGCATAGAAATAAACCTTATAGTAATCCAACCGTGTGTGTGTGTGTGTGTGTGTGTGTGTGTGCGCGCACACGCTGTGAATATGCATCCAGGCCGAAAGGAAATCTTATCATAAACATGTTGGGTCATTTTCATAGCTTTCTAATAAATGGTCAAACTGATGTCTGCTTGGTTGTCATTTTCTCCCTGGTCAAGTCGCTGCTGCTTTCGCGGAGCAACGAAGTTTAGTCTCTGCTTCTTTCACGACCGAGAACTTTATTGATGTCAACTAGATTGAAACATTCATTCCATCCCTTTCTGACATTTTGGTCTAGCGAGGGTTTATTTGGTCTTCTAGGACAATGACAGAAGAGAAGCTGCATGTATCTAATTATAGACAAGTTAACTGCAAATAGCCTACCAAAATGCCGGAAATTATAAGAAGAAACATATCTACATCAGGCAAAGAAAATCCTGCAACCCCTGTCATAAAACCTTTCCACCGTGCCTGACTGTAGCCTACAGCGCGTTTCTATAATAGCGGGTTAGGGTCGGTTGCAGTGTCTCAGATTTTCACTTGATCACGTAGTTGTTTGTGCATGGTCTATTAGCAATTTCGGGCAGGTGCAGGTGAACAAACAGCTGACCCGTGCACCACTATTGCAGGTATAGGCCATATTACTCGCCTCATCTCCACAGTGGCCCCTGTTGGTAGAACAACCAGTTCGGAACACTGTTTAGATCATGGCGCGGCACTCTTAAGGCTGGATCTGACAATAAAAATAATTCTGCTGCTGGCCCTTTAAGAGCCATGCATTACATTGCCTTTAGATGGAGTGGCTCGTTAGCGTCAGAGTGTGCTGGCCCCTTAAGAGCATGTGGCTGACTGGAGATGGAAAGGCTCATTACTGGGCGTGCTCTGCCAGACCTCAGACTCCGCCGTGACTGGCGGCAGAATTAAGCACACATGTGGAGGCAGAGTTAGAGAGCAGCAGCCATTTCCAGCCTCACTGACAGCCACTGCTCCCCAGCCAATCACAGGCCTCCTTGTCGAGGGGGGAGAGAGGTACTCCGGGTTTTCACTAGCGAGGCCATATAGGAACAAAAAGGGCTTTGAGGCTCTTTGGGGATTGATGTTGAACTTTAAATCTTGTATTGTCAACATGGCTTTCTCTGACTCCAATGAGATGGAGAGAGAGGCCTTAAAAGTCCTCACAGCCCCCGGTGACTGCAGTAAAAACGTGTCAGTTTTATGTGGACTACCAGAGGCTTTCATCACCTCATCAAAGCGTCGGGAGCCTCCTGAATCCTCCCCCCCCCCCCACTCAAACATGACTTAAGCCAGTCTAGACCAGGCACAGCTCCCAGAAGGAGAGCGAAGGAGCTGAGACAGGAGGAGAGAGTGTGGAAGGGAGAAAGAGCCATCTACCCATAGCGCTCTGGTTTTTATTTGGGGCCTGGCCCATTTGATCCAGTTCCAGTCTGCTGTGTGTTTATAAGTTTCCACTCTGCCTCCCTACACAGCTCTGACATCAGCAAGGGACAGCCCAGCTCAAACTGGGCCCTGGGCCATGCCACCACTTAAGCGTGGTTTATTAGCGGAACAATTTCTGATATGATTTTGATTTAAATCTCCTGTGTGTAATATCAATGGCAAGAGGTCTAGACTATCTGCCTCCTTTTCTGAGCTTTATTTCTTTGTGTGTGTGTGTGTGTGTGTGTGTAAGAGAGAGACCGTGTTTGTGACGGCTGTAGAGCGAAGAAACCGCGAGACTGTGAGTCTATTCCCACCACCCAGGAGAATGTCGGAACTCTGGAGTCCTGTAATCTGTGTGTCGTTTTCCCCCTTCACTGATAGAAGGCAGACTTCAAAGCCCCTGGTTCCCAGCTTCCCGAGGCCAGCTCTGCTATCTCACTGTAGGACTGCTCAGGTTTCCATTAGCACTTAATTATTTTCAGGGTGGTGCTGCCGTAACCGGTAGCCCCCGCCACCTTTGTTTGTTCAACACATTATGGTTTGTTCTATGCCCTAGGACTCCAGCTCTAATGATACAGCTATGAGCTCACAACCTCTGCCACACTGATTTCCCTTCTCACTAAATCTGTCCTAGTGAAATATCGTCTTGACACATTAATGAGGACTGTAGTGAGTCTCCCTTCTCTATGCACAGAACATCTTAGTGAAGAAAGTTGTGATCAGCTTTGCTTTAGTTGTTGAAGTGAAATAATATAGAGTTCTAATAGGCTTCTTTTTTTCCCCCGATACAGCTGTTATGTGTTTGTAGAAGTCTTTCGCAATCGTTTTAGTTTAGGATCCCAAAACCAAGTTTTATGTCTGGCAGGTTTTTTACCTGCCACCCTCTGGGGGTTTCAATTACATTTCTTGGAAATTCTCTTGGCTGAAGTACAGTACCTAAAGTGAAGCATTTGTAGTTGTGGTAGTCTATTTCTGCAGTTAGGCTAGCTGACATCAGTATGCCAGTGAGTCTCTATGTACGCGATCAGTGTACAAATGAACTGTAAAAAGGAACTGAAGCAGAAGCTATTGTATTGCTCCACTTGCCTTTTTAATGGTCATTTACCAATGGAATTACTCAGAGAATGCAGCCTGAATGTAGAACCTCCAGGACACTCGGTTGTAAAACGAGGGAAATATCCCTGAGAAAGACTAGAACAACAACTCTGAAGCCAGTTAATGGGGTCTAGGAAAGGAATGCGGCGATGGAGACAACAGCAGCAGGGAGAGAAAAAAAATGTCTGCCCTGTTGCTGTCCTGCTGCCGAGACGTTTCAAATTGTAGGTTTTGCAGGTGATTGGCCCCTCTGCAGACATGTCTGAACTCGAGCAGGCTCGAGTCGCGTCATGCTCCAGAGGAAGTGCCCGCAGCCGCGCCGAGCACCACACACAGACATCACTTTGTTCTTTGTGCTCACGAGGCCCACAGCCCAGGTTCACTCTCCTGAGCAGCATGGGGGAGGAAGGGAACTGGGGGAAAGGCAGAGGTGAAAGGACAAGGAGGCTAGGAAAATAAATAGGGGGCAGAGAAGTGGGGGGGGTTAGGATGAGGTGGAAGTCAAGAGCGGGATATGGACAGAAAAGGAAGTGAACAACCGGTTGTAGGACTGGGGAAAAAAAGAGGGCAAGAGGTGAAATGACAAGGAAAGTGGGACACGGCATTGCAGGGGGGCATCGGGGCGGCAGGTAGCCTAGTGGTTAGAGCGTTGGACTAGTAACCGGAAGGTTGCTCGATTGAATCCCCGAGCTGACAAGGTAAAAATCTGTCATTCTGCCCCTGAACAAGGCAGTTAGCCCACTGTTCCTAGGCCGTCATTGTAAATAAGAATTTGTTCTTAACTGACTTGCCTAGTTAAATAAAAGAAGGGGAGAGAGAGGAAAAGGGATGAGGAGAGGTGGCAGGAGTGTCAGACTAATAGGAGGATTAACACGGTGAGCTCATACACATTTAATACAACATAAGATACTGAACCTAAAATGAGCATGTTGCTCTGTAAAATTGTATTTTCCTGACCTTGTATCCATGGTGCCGTGTATCAAATCTTAATGGCTCTGACTGGCTCCTTAATATGTGTCTAGATTTGTTGCCGATGCCCTTTTCTAGACGCTGTTAATACAGAGCACTGGCAGTGAGCGCTCGGCTACTTTAACCACCGTAAACTGAGTTTACCCGTAAACGTTTGCTGTGTACTAAACCTTGCCATTATTAAGAACCAAAACATCATAGCCTGCATGAATATTCGATTTTTCCGCCAGTAAAACCACACTGTTTTCAATTTCATATGTAATTGCGATCAGATTGGCAACGGTGCTAAAGTTGTGCTGAGAGAACAACAGTGGTTGGCTTGGCCCTTTCATACTCTGGTCTGCTCTGCTTACACTCATCCATGTTGATGGCCCTGGCTGGACACTAGTACGGTGTATAAATAGCCCTCTGGCCTTATATGGATCAGGTTCATCAGATGAGGACCCAATCAGGACCAGAGCAGACTGCTCTCAGATAGAAACTAATAGAGGGTGGGACAGCAGATTAAAAATAACCGTAAGGCTATTGTGTTTACTCTGATTACATAGCCTAGTATTTGACTACTGTAACTCTTCGAACCAGACGTGGTGGAATAAGTAATGTGACACAGTGTATTTATATGTTCTGTATGCCAGACAACGGTGATGTGTGCACTTAAAACAGATGGAAGGAAAGAATGATGGATTGTGATATTTTTACTGTCATTATAAAACACAACTGTTTTTCTGTCTCTTCTCCTCCCTTTCTGTCTCTTCTCAATCCGTCCATCCAGCTGGTCAGAATCCAGACCACATGCTCCATGGCACCGGGCACAAGCACGAGTCCAGGAAGCCTGGAGACGGGCCCACGGTGGCCCCAGAGGACGCCGCCCGCTTTCTGAGCTGCTACTGCTCGGGCCACTGTCCAGAGGACCACAAAAATAACACCTGCGAGTGAGTGACCAACCACCTCGTTGTACTCTCTGTACTTTCCCAAATCCTTAAAGACATGCTCCGTAACTTTGGCAACTACTAAGTATACTTTTTTAAACCTCCCGCTAGTGACGCACCGATGATTATATTTTTGGCTGATACCGATATCCAATATTTTCCTTGTCAAAAAACCTGATGCCAATAACCGATATTCAAAATTTTAGCGGCCTTTTAAGCATTCTAGTACAGTTAAATAGTTATCACACACACACATGGACGCAGTGGTCTAAGGCACTGCATCTCAGTGCAAGAGGCGTCACTACAGTCCCTGGTTCGAATCCAGGCTGTTTCACATCTGGCTGTGATTGGGAGTCCCATAGGGCGGCGCACAATTGGCCCAGCGTCGTCCGTTTTACCGGGGTAGTCCGTCATTGTAAATAATAATTTGTTCTTAACTGACTTGCTTAGTTAAATAAAGGTTACACACACACCACACTGACCAAAAAGTTGTTTTGTTGGCATTTACGTATGACTCCATTTACCAGTAAAACATCAAAACCGTTTTCTTTCACTTGCTGTGCTGTTTCGTTGTTCGTTTGTTCAGTCATTTCATTCTCAACCAGGAATTCTATGGAACGCCGTTTGGGTCTTTGCATGTCAAAAAACACTATTCGGAAGGTTGGAATGTTATATAAAATCAACAAAAGACAATCATTTGTTAATTTAACGAATCTGTTGAAATCACACTGGATGTATTATACTTTAGAATTGCATTGGGGCATACTTATTTCACTGTACAGCCTTACCCCATGTCATTGATCCACAATCCATAGGTATCAGTCTTCTCAGTGACACCCAGTGAACATTAGCGTCGTAGCTCTTATTGCGGGACTCTGAAACAACTGTGAATTGAGCCACATTTATTGTCAACCTATGTGTATTGAACACCATTCCAGAGGAAAATGAATACTGCGTGGATGTTTTGGAGTCTGATAACTCTGAGGACGTTGGGAAAAAATATATTGGGTATTGAGTAGACTGTTACCCCATTTCATTGATCCCCAATCTTTATGTAAAGCTATACAGTGGAATATGAATGTCAATACACACAATAAGCTGACACAGTCCCGTGATAAGAGCTACAACGCTAATATTTGCGTAAACTCTTCACAGTTGTGTTCTGTGGGTGTCACTGAGTAGACTGATACCCAATTCCATTGCTTCACATTCCAACCTTGTTTAACATCTAGTCTAAATATGGCATGATTCGACCAATTGTAACCTTGATTTCAGGCTGGTTGTGTTGGTGCTGGGTAGGTACCAAGCTAAAGCTAGCTAGCTACCTCAAATTTGCAGTCGAACACATAATGCTTTATGATCAACGTGGTATTGTAAACATATCGTTTGTGGCTGGTGTTTGCTTGTTTGCAGACTTTTTTTGTACAGCATTGACTGTGCTACTGATAGTAGTGCTGGTGCCTGGCTTGCATGTGCAAATTCAGAACACACAACATTCTATAATAGAACTGTTATTTGACGTGTCAAATTAAAAGCTTATACTCTTTGAAAGCTTGATCTTTTTTGACACGCAAAGACCCAATTGGCGTTCCATAGTATGTCGTGAAGCTAATAGCAGTGACGCTGTTACTGTGCAACTCAGGTAGGGCAACATCTGAACAATAGCTCACTTGGTAATGTTAGTGTGTACCGGTGCTCGACCAGTCGCGAAAGCCAACATCACTCACGACAGAGAATGGTTGATTGTCAAGGGCAATGGATTCCAAATTCCCGGTGTTAATGGATTTCGCCTTTGAGTTGTCTCGCTGAAATGTTCTTATTCTTTCAAATGACTGCTGGACTTGTTGAATGCTCAATCTACACAGTAGACATTGTGGGCTAGGTTAGGAATGCTGTGTTGCACGTGTAGCGCAACATTTTACGTGGTGTCATTACGTTATATAGTTATGCACGTCAGCTTTGACATCGGTTTTTCACATCGGCGTTAAACTAGACATCGGGTCGAATCCGATGTTTGCATTTTTAACTAATTTCGTCAGATTCCGATATGTTCACCGACATATCGTGCATCCCTGCCTCCCGCTTTGGGCTGGATGTGTCAACGTGTCGTTCATACATGCAAAATGTATGAGCAGAATTACGGTCTTACCTCGAAATCACTAGTTTGTTTTTCTGGGAGCTGTGCTGCGCCAATTTTCCTACATTTCCCCCACATGGGCCAGCCCCTAATAATTTGAGTTCAACAAATGAGCTTCAGCCCCTAGCCATATGACTGACAGCTAGCACGATGCACATGATACACCCACAGCAGAGCAAGAGACAGAGGAATGTGACATGGCGTACATATCTGCAAATATAGTACGCAATGTTCGGGGACCGCTTTTGTTTCGTGAGAGCAACTTTCTGAGCTTTTTGCTAAAAGTATTCAAAATTACCAGAATCTTTCATTTAGATGTTTGTTCCAACTCTGACTTTTGGGTCTGTGATGAATGGCAGTTTTGGTCAAAACGCTAACCTATGTGTGTTTTGGAACTGTAGTCATTGATTGTGTATATTGTAGGACGAATGGCCAGTGTTTTGCCATCATCGAAGAGGACGAGAATGGAGAAGCTATTCTGACCTCTGGCTGCATGAAGTATGAAGGCTCACATTTTCAATGCAAGGTAAGCATGTTGTCTGTATGGAGGGAGCAGGACAAGACAAGGACACACGGATGTCAATTATGTCATGTTACATGAATGTCATTATTGAATGCATATGTACACTCAGTAGCAAGTTTAGTTCCGGACACTGCATCCATAACAGCCTGAATTCTTCGGGGCATGGCGTCCAATCACTGCTCAATTGGTATCAAGGGACTGAACATGTGCCAGGAGAACATTCTCCACACCACCACCATCAGCCTGTACAGTTGACACCAGGCAGGATGGGTCCAAGGACTCATGCTGCTTATGCCAAATCCTGACTCTACCATCAGTATGAAGTAACAGGAACCGGGATTCGTCAGACCAGGCAATGCTTTTCCACTAGGCAAATTGTCCAGGGTTGGTGATTGCGTTCCCACTGGAGCAGTTTCTTCTCATTTTTAACTGATAGGAGTGGAACCCGGTGTGGTTGTCTACTGCAATAGCCCATCCATGACAAGGATCGACGAGTTGTTGTACCGCGTAGTTATTTTTCTGTTTATGGCATGCCTGTTAGCTTGCACGATTCTTGCCAATCTACTTCAACCTCTCTCGTCAACGAGCTGTTTTCGCGCACAGGACTGCCACTGACTGGATGTTTATTTCCAAAAAATTGTCGCACCATTCTTGGTCAAACCTAGACACTGTTGTGCGTGAAAAGCCCAGGATGGTGGCCGTTCCTGGGATACTGAGATCCGGCTCGCCTGGCACCGCCAATCATACCACACTCTAACATTCAATCAAGCAGTAACAGAATCCCTTGACGCCTTTGCTTTATATAGCAAGCCACTGCCACTTGACTCACTGTCTGTAGGAGAGACGTTAACTCATAAACTGGCCACGGAGTCTATAGCTAATATTCATATTTTGTTCTTGTTTAGTCATTCTAAATAAATGTTGTTATGCCAACAAACCATTGTTTCAGGATTCACCCAGGGCTCAGACAAGGCGAACGATCGAATGCTGCGATACAGACTTCTGTAATCGGGACCTGCAGCCCACATTACCTCCCCCAATGGACACTGGTGAGGCTCCGGGCCAACTGTTACTCTACTGTTGGTGTTTACCTCTGTGTAGGGGCTCCACTATGGTATTCTTATACTAGTTTGTCTGGGTCGGAAATTGTATTTGGGAACACTAATTGTTTTGTTTTGCAGGTACCTACTTTGGCAGTGCCCATTGGCTGGCTTTCCTTATATCAATGACTGTGTGCTGCTGCACTCTCATCTGCATCACAGTAGTCTGTTACTACAGGTAGGACTGTCTATTACAGTGGACTAGTTAACAGAAAGAGAGCGATTCCAAATGTACTGTCTCTAATATACAGTGACTTGAGTCGTGGTGGTAGAATACAAGGGAACTGTTGGGGCCATTTAAGCATTTCTTTGAGATTAGTCGGTTTCACCCCTTTTCTAATAATGATTTACTTGTTGCCTCACAGCACTTCTTGTTCATTTTGTAACTTTAGCATTGTGTACTGATCTGTGTGTGTTCCTGCCAGGTACAAGTGGCAGACGGAGAGGCAGCGGTACCACCGGGACCTGGAGCAGGACGAGGCCTTCATCCCTGTGGGAGAGTCTCTCAAAGACCTCATTAACCAGTCCCAGTCCTCTAGCAGTGGCTCTGGGCTCCCCCTGCTGGTAAGATCCCCCACACCACACAGGGAGGGGCATTGGAGCATGTGGCCTGGATGGAAAGCCTTTGGCTATGGAATGTGACTTTTCTGCTTTCCAGGAAAGTGTAACAGCTGTTTTTGTGTTTGTCTTTGGTCATAACTAGATTTATAGTAGGTTCAGTAAAATAGAAAATTATAACAACACTGCCGTACAAAGCATTAGCACACGTCTATGCTTGAAACGGCGAATATCACGTGAAGAAAATAACAAATGGTCAAAGCTGTAGTAGGTATGATCTGTGGCACACTTGATGCTCAATGCCTCTCCCTGGTATGTTGTGTAGGTGCAGCGTACCATTGCCAAGCAGATCCAGATGGTACGCCAGATCGGCAAGGGGCGGTACGGCGAGGTGTGGCTGGGCCGCTGGCGGGGAGAGAAGGTGGCCGTCAAGGTGTTCTTCACCCGGGAGGAGGCCAGCTGGTTCAGAGAGACTGAGATTTACCAAACTGTCCTCATGAGGCACGAGAACATACTGGGTAAGCTCTGTTCCTACCACTCGCTTGTAGTAAAGAAGACTGCTGTCTCTGCCTCCATCTAAAATGGTCTGAATCTAAGTTTTTAATGTAGTCTTGATTGACTTGGAGTGGTTTTAGGCCTACATTTGCCCTAATACATGAGGTCAACAGTCATGTATCAGGGCAAGGCCTACATCTCAATATAGCACTAAACACCCCTCAACTCTCTTCTCACCCCTCTCAGGGTTCATAGCAGCAGACATCAAGGGTACTGGGGCATTCACGCAGCTCCTCCTCATCACAGACTACCATGAGAACGGCTCCCTGTACGACTACCTGAAGTTCACCACGCTGGACACCCAGAGCCTGCTGCGTCTGGCCTACTCTGCTGCCTGTGCCCTGTGCCACCTCCACACGGAGATCTACGGCACCCAGGGCAAGCCGGCCATCGCCCACCGAGACCTCAAGAGCAAGAACATCCTGATGAAGAAAAATGGAACCTGCTGCATCGCTGACCTGGGTCTGGCTGTCAAGTTCAACAGGTAGAATGAATGTTTTACTCAAGGTTGTGTTCATTAGGCACTCAATGTAAGAAAACTGACGTGCAGGGAGGGAGTACATGAACTTGTCCAATAAGCAACACTCGTTTTGTGATGCAAAACATTTTGCTATGGTGTGTGCTAATGAATGCACCCATGTTTTCACTTATGGCCGCTCTTCTAAACAGTGCTGAAGTTTTGTTTCTGGAGCAACTGACCATTTCCCTGTGAATTCCTGTTCTTCTCTTGTCGTCAGTGATACCAACGAGGTGGACGTTCCTCTGAGTACGCGGGTGGGGACCCGGAGGTACATGGCCCCTGAGGTGTTGGGCGAGACCCTGAACAAGAACCACTTCCAGGCCTACATCATGGCTGATATACAGCTACAGCCTCATCATCTGGGAGATGGCCCGCCGCTGTGTAACGGGAGGTATGGGGACATAGACACGTGCGCGCATGCTCACACAGACATAGACGTGTATACACACAGATATAGATGCGTATACGCACACACTCCTTATAGTCACGAATCTACAGGCATTTGATACTGATATTCCAGACCAGTCACCAGGACCTGAAACAAACTTCTTATTTTTTAACCAGCCAAAAATCTACCAGCCACTCAGATTCTTTACCAGCCTAAATATTTTTTCTGCCAAAATAAAAAAAACAAGAACAACACATGTATTACTAGTCAGAAGGTGGGTGTTAAATTGCTAAATATTATTTCATTTTGGTTACCTTAGGCTTTTAACCAACATTTTTACAAAAGAGAATATTGTTCAACTGCCCCTTTAAGGCAGGAGGTTACCGTGGCAACGATGGCACATAGCCCCTGGAGTTGTCAGTGACCGTGTGCCTGTCAGATAGAATCTGACTAGAACGCGATGTGTCTTTGCTGAAGCGAACTCAAAAATTCAAAACAACCTAGCATGTGAACAAAACAATGTAAAAAGCCAAGAAACACAAGGACAAAGTCTCACATAGGTAGACTTTCGAATAAATTAGACCAACTATTATGCCTGTGCACAGCGCATCTAAATATGTAATCTTCACCTCTTCAATCACAGTGCGCGCTGCTTCCCAGCCAGGCAGTGTTGACTACAGGATTCGTAGTTCTTTGTGTGATGATTAGCTATCAGCTATGCAACAAAAAGACAAACACTTAGAGAAAAGCTTCTGAAGCATTTATTTAGCTATAAATGAGCGCAGAGTTCTATTTTTATTCTCAAATGTGAGTGAAATGCTGTGGAGCCCCGACCACCCGCCAACATGGTTTGTGAAAACAAACATATTACACGCCAATGCCAAAAATCTACCCGCGGGTGTTTGTTTTTGGGCCCTGCCAATCGCTACAGAAAAACCCAGATAGGCTTAAGATTTCAACTGGTTATGAAAAGCGCTACACTGACGGTATGGTTGAACCCGGTGTTCTTTTGCCCTTTGCTTACGTGTCACTATCTCCCTCTCTCAGGCATAGTGGAGGACCACCAACTGCCCTACTATGAGATGGTGCCGGCAGAGCCGTCCTTTGAGGACATGCTGGAGGTGGTGTGTGTGAAAGGGCTGCGGCCCACCGTGTCCAACAGGTGGAACGGTGACGAGGTGAGTCCTGATTTATCAGGGCAAATATGGTTTTGTCTGTACGCGACCCTTGAGAAAGAACCTGAAGATCAATGCATAAACACATGTAAATGAGTAAAGAAGGCAAAGGTTGTCTTTTTTCCAGTTGTAACCCATATGAAAGCATTTGCATTTAGTACTTTAAAAAAAACTATAATAAGTACAAATCTGCCTAGGCAATACTGTGTATTTAGAGGTTATTTAAATTAGACCAAACTCCTAAAGCGGGGTGTGTGTGTGTTTTCTCCAGTGTCTGAGAGCCATGCTGAAGCTGATGTCTGAGTGCTGGGCCCACAACCCCGCCTCGCGCCTCACCATCTTACGAGTCAAGAAGACCTTGGCCAAAATGGTAGAATCGCAGGACATCAAGATTTGATCCTTTTCCCCCCCTACATACTCAACACAGCCTGACCTAGAGACAGAACTCCCCAGTGTGTCCTAATGCTGAATGTGTCACCTCTGTTCAGTTGGCGTAAGGAACAGGGTATGGGAGAAAAAGGACCCTGTTGTCACTGGGCCTTGGGCATAGAGCCTTAGCCTCCATGAGTCTCTATCACCACAACGGACAGATGCTGCTGCCAGAGGCTCTTTCCCTTATTCCCTCCCTGGCCAGAGGAGTTTGTGGTTATCGTGCTGCATTGAATGCTTTCTGTGAAAGTCAAAACATGACATTGTGTGTGGAGGGGGATGGCATTTTCCTGCTCACATGTTGATGGGCAGAAAGGAATATGATGGAGGAACCTTAGAGCCTCACTTCAAACCAAGACACTGCCCTCGCAAGCGTCACCACCTGCCAATTATGTTCGATTTTTGCCTGTAAGCGTTTTATGCCAACATTTTTTCTCTTCAGGACAGTCTTCTCCTGCCATATTAAAATGTCTCTCGACCCATAAGTAGAGTAATTACGAAATAAGGTACTATAATTATATGTGAATTTAATATGTAAATATATTGTATCGATAGATGCCGTGCCTCAAAAAAAAAAACATGCTGCAATGGTATTCACGTCCAGTGGGCTTCAAACGGGACCTGCTTCAAGAGCTATGAGCAATCCAGTTAACCAAGGACGTTGTAAGAGGGGATACCTGACTTGCCTTAAATCAACTTGTCACTGTGCTTCCTACAACAAACCTCAACTCAGTAACTTGTCAAAAAAGACGTCTGGTTAAAAAAAAACATATTTAACGCAAAATTGTATTCAAATGATATTTGTGAATAGGGAGTTTCTGTCCCATGTCTCTATGCTTACCTCTTCTTCATATGTGTTATCTGTATGTCTTCTGGGAGGAAAGTTCAGAACACAAAAATGGCATATTTTGGCCCTCATGAAGCCTATGCAAAAGTGTGCAGCTTAGAAGGGCACACATCAAGTAGGCCTTTCTAAAAATGATTCATCTGACATTTATGCTGTCCCCACGCCCCACTGATTCTTGCCCACATTCATAGATCTAAGATGAATCCCCCCCCCCCCCCCCCTGCTCTTCTCTTGCTTTTCATTCCATTTTGAGTTACAGATATATATATATTCATTAAGTGGCCAACTTTCATATTGCCAAACATGTGAGCTCAGCCGTTGAACTGTACCATTGTGCAGTAATGGTTTGTCTTCCGGGGTCCTTACATGTCAGGTTTGTCATAAGGCTCACAAGTCAACATTAGTTCAGAAAATATGCAATATTTTACTAACTTAATGTACAATTATATAGCTTACTCAATGCTATGGTAAATGGCATATTTACTTGTGCTAAAAACATTTAGTTAGCCAGAGCTGTAATGCCATTGACGTTTGTTGATCCATCAAGCTTCCTCGGGGTTGTGTGACAGAATTACAGTCAAGTACAGAGGGAACATACAGTAGATGCAACACTGAAGCGAAACCACTTCCGCTTGCTTTGGGACACATGCAAATATATGCATATTTGCAGGTTTCCTCAGTGATGTTATCTGCGGGCCAGTGCAGAGGGTAGAGAAAGCCCTTTTATGACCATTTAGCACAAGAGGAACTGCATTTCTACATTTAGAACTTCATACAGGTATGAAATGGAAACAACAAATAATATCCTTGGCTGAACCACTTGTCCTCAACTCTAGACGCAGATCTTGCCCTTTGTTAACCCTCTTGCATAGGATCCAAGTTTTGGCCAGTGTATTCTTAACTTTTTCTTCCAAGTCCCTGCTCCTATTGTGTCTGCCTCTTTATCTATCCAATGTTTGCTTTTGCTTCCCTTGTGTCCATACAAATTCTGGACAAAAATCTTGCAGTGCTTGTGGGTTTTGCGCACATGTTTAAGTGTGCATGTCCCCTGAAATCACGTGCAACCTAGTGTGTCAGGACAGTTTCTTTGTGAATTAAGCTAACAGTACATATGGTAGATATTTAAGAAATATTTCACCTGAGCAGTAACTAGTGTTTTCCTCTTTGTAATATGCAAGAAAACCATATAGAATAATCTCTATGTACATCTTTAATGTGTTTTTATACAGCATCTGGTTAAAAGGTGCCTTTTTTGAGTTTACCAAGGAAAGAAAACGATTCTGTTTCTGTACACAGCCTGTCCAATGTATCAATTTGAAAGTAAATAACCTTATTTTAGTACACAACTTTGTGGTCTGGTCTTGGGTTATTGTTTCATTTCCTTCCAATTAACTGTTGGTTTGACTGTGGAGACCGAGCCTAAAACCAGTAAAGGTGTCTAGCACTGCCATCTGCTGGAGCAGAAAGTTACGGCATATTGATGTACTGTAATAAGAGTTTAAAACTCGTCAGTATGGAGCCATTGTCATGTAGAAAAGGGTATTTTTCTCTACCTGAGACCTTATACATGTACAGTACCATGAAAAGGTATTTGCCCCTTTCGATACTGAATTATATCAGATCTTAAACCATAACCTAATAGATAAAAGGAACATGCGTTTACAAATAACAAAATATACTTATTTAATTTAATTAAAGTTATGCAATACCCAATTCCCCTGTGTGGGAAAAAGTAATTGCCCCCTTACACTGAGTAACTGGTTGTGACACCTTTAGCTGCAATGACTGCAACCAAACGCTTCCTGTCGTTGCTGATCAGTCTCACGTCGCTGTGGAGGAATTTTGGCCCACTTTTGCATTCAGAACCGCTTTATTTCAGCGGTATTTGTTAGTTTTCAAGCATGAACTGCTCGTTTCAAGTCCTGCCACAACCTCTTATTTGGGATTAGGTCTGGACCCATGTCATCCAAAAAGTTTACTCAAGTTTGCCACAAAAGGCATCTGGAAGCACCTAGATGATCATCAAGACTCTTGGAAGAATGTTCTATGGACAGATGATTCAAAAGTATAACTTTTTTTGGACGACATGGGTCCCATTATGTCTGCCGAAAACCAAATACTGCATTCTACAGTAAGAACCTTATACCAACGGTCATGCATGGTGGTGGTAGTGTGATGGTTTGGGGATACTTTTCTGCTTCAGGGCCTGGGCGACTTGCCTTAAAGCAGAATTCATGGTTCTATTGTGTCAGAGTTCTACAGGAGAATGTCAAGCCATCTGTCTGTGAGCTGAAGTTGAAGTGCAGCAAAACAATGATCCAAAACACAATTAGAGTCTACATGAATGTCTAAAAAGCAACACATTTGAAGTTTTGGAATGGCCTAGTCAAAGTCCAGAACTAATCCCTATTGATATGTTGTGGCAGGACTTGCAACAAGCAGTTCATGCTTGAAAACCCACAAATGTCACCGAGTTACAGTAGTTCTGAATGCAAAATGGGCCAAAATTCCTCCACAGCGACGTGAGACTGATCAACAACGACAGGAAGCGTTTGGTTGCAGTCATTGCAGTTAAAGGTGTCACAACCAGTTACTCAGTGTAAGGGGGCAATTACTTTTTCACACAGGGGCAATTGGGTATTGCATAACTTTGTTTATTAAAACATGTATAATGTTGTTCCCTCAGGTTCCCTTTATCTAATATTAGGTTTTGGTTGAAGATCTGAACATTCAGTATCTAAAATATCTACAGTAGAGAATTAGAAAGGGGGCAAATCCTTTTTCACGGCTCTGTATTAGAAATGTTGAAGACATAAATCACAGAAAGCCCTGTATTCTGCCCTACCAAGCAAAAAGGCAGGAACTGCTCATAGCACGGAACTGAGATTTAAAATAAAAAAATTATTTACCTTGGTTTCACAGTAACTTTATACAGTTACTGCTAACATGACCCCCATTTTCTCCAAAACATAACTAGAGGCAGGATACTTGTCCACGTGATTAAGCATGTATTTTATGTAGCAAAAATGACCAACTTGTTTCAGACCAAATGAGCAGTTACTGCCTTGTTGCTTGATAGGCCAGCATTGTGGTTGCATGGAGGGGAGTGCGATATCTTACAGAAGCCCACCTTTATATTCTGAAAGTCAGAGTTTCTAATAAATATTGTTTTATGGTCTAGAATGCTCAAATGTTCCTGTGTCCCTTAAAACTACCTAGAATAACTCTAAATGGTATACTATATGACAAATGTTTTATACTACTCCCCCCCCCCAATATCAATGTAAGAGATTGAAACGCAGGTGGCATAGTAGCTGTCAGTCTAGTGATTGATTGCTCTCAGGCCAACATCTCTCCTCTGACTATACAGAGCAGCCCCGGCATCCTCAGGTGGTCTGATAGAGCAGAAGCCCAGCGAAGGTGTTGTCTTTGGGGTCATCAGTCACCAGAGTCCCCTCATACAATTCAACCCGGAGCGCCTCTCCCTGCTGCAGCTGTAGGAGACACACACGGGTGACGGGGCCAAACAATGCCATCTTGTCCTGATGCAGAGTGGCAGCCAGCTCCCTGTTCTCTCTCCTCAGCCCAGACAGCGAGGGGCCAGGTTCAAAGTTCAGCGTCAGCGTGAAGAGGTAGATTCCTGCCAAAGGTGCTTGGAATATCCCAGTGTGAGTTGAGTACATCTGGCCCAGGTTTAGCGTTGTGTCCTCAAACACCAGGAGGCTGCTGTCACTTGGTCTGCTGCGCTGTATGCTTCTGGCCAGAAACATAAGGGGACTGTCCCCCAGCTTAGATAGCACTGAAAGAGAACATACAGGGAATTATCAGCTGTTATCTGCTAACTTCATGGGCGGTATCAAAAATCGGGGGGAAAAAAATATTGGTCGCATACACATGTTATTGCGGGTGTAGCAAAATGCGTTTAACCCATAGACACTCGCTATACTTCTGCTTAGACCACTTAAGCCTGAACTAAAACATTTGTGGTTCACCAGGGGGCAGTCTTGGGTTGATTCTCTGTCATGCTAAGCGACTCCCTGTTTTAACCCATTGCGAGCACTGACTTGAGGGTGTTTCACAATTATAGATCAGAGTTTAAAGTGAACTTCCAGTCTTTGTGGATGTTAGAAAGAAGTGTAGCCCAGCTTGATTGAGAGGTAGATATGACAGTGTTTTTGTCTTTCATAGATTGATGCCTACCTGATGTATCCCTCCTGCTGCGAAGGTTCTCTCTCTCTCCAATGTGGTCTTTGATTCCCTTTTTGTTGTTATTGCGCTTCCTCTGTCTCTTCCCCTCCTTCCTCTTCATCAGGGCCCACAGCTGGTCCAAGTCTAGGGTGCTTTCTGAGTCGGCCAATCCCTCTGAGTTACTGAAGACGTTCTTGAAGAGACTCAAATGATTCTCTAAACCCCTCCTCAGCCAGGCCAACTCTGCCTGCAGTTTGGTGCCATCTTTGGTGTTGTTGCAGCTGGCAGTACAAGGCCTGTACTCCAGCCTGTGGACCTTCTCCCCCAGCTCCTTCACTGCTTTCTCAAGGCTCCACAGGTCACTGTCAGAATAGTCTTGACGGTCCTCAGAGGCGGCTGAGACCACGAGGTGGTCACTCCTCTGGTCTCCACTCCTCCTCTTCAGGCCGCGGGAGGCCAAGTCTACCAGCACAGAGGGCTCGTCTGAGGCTGGGAACTCTTCTGCCCGGGCGGCCTCCAGCAGGGAGGTGAGACTGAGGTTCTGGCCCCTGATCTGTTCCTGCATGTGGCGAAGCCTCTCCTGCAGTGCAGGGATGGAGTGGGCCTCCTGGTTGCTTTGGGGCCAGTCCATAAACCCCATCACCTCCTCTCCCAGGAGCATCTCCAGCACGTCGGTGTGGCGGATGGCATCGTTCAAAAGAGAAAAGAAGGAGCTGGAGAGGTGACTCATCTCACCCGCCAACCACTCGTCGCTCTCCCGCAGACTGAGCATGTCCCTCTGGATGCCCAGAAATGAGGCCAGCAGCTGGGTCACATTGTGGTGGAGAGTCCTGCTCTTCTCTTGCTCAAAGGCCAGGGAGGCCTTGACGTGATCCAACCCCTGGTAGATGTCCTCCACAGAGGGACTCCAGCGCTCAGACGCAGCATCGGTACTCCCATCCAGGGCCAGACGGTTGTCGTTGGCCAGCTCTGTGACGTTGGTCAGTCCCTGCTCCAAGCGGGAGATGGTGGCGGTGAATGCCTTGCAGTCACAGTCTCTGGCAGAGCTGACGTTCTTGTAGAACTGTGTGTACAGGTAGTCCATGTCAGTCTCCATCTCCTGCAGCTGCTCCCAGCGGAGGGTTAGGTTGCTGGCCAGCTCATTGACGCGGTTCAGCACGGCTACTTTAGCCGCCTCCACCTCCAGGCCCGTCTCCATGAACTGGATCTGGCTGTTCCTCCACGTTTGGGTAATGTTCTCCTCGAGGCCTCGGAAGCCCCTCTTCAGAACCAATGACAACGTCCTGGACATCACCAAGTCTTCAACCAGGGCATTCACCCTCCCTGTGTTGTTGACCACCTTGTTGTCCAGACGAGCGATAGACTCCCACACTGCCGAGTCCTCTGGAGGGTGCAGGGTCTGGTTGGGTTCTCTCCTGTCCCCTGGGCTGGTCAGGTCCCTCTGGAGCTCTTCACTCAGATGCTCCTGCTCGAGCTTCATGTCTGACAGGGTGGCATTCAGGGACTCTAGATTAACCTACCCGGGAAACATATGAAAGGCATGAAGAACATTCTCACTTAATGCCCATAAAAAGTCTAAAGGTGTATGATACTAACACCGAAGTGAGAAACTAAGTCTCAAAGTTAAGAATTATTACATAGTTTCATCACCACGTCATGAGGGATTCACTGACCTGTAACATCTTGTCATTGTGTTTGATCTTGGCGTTGATGTCTGTCTTGAAGTTGGTGATGTTATAGTGCAGCATGGCATGCTGGGAGTGTAGCCGATCTGCCATCTCAGCTCTCTGTCTCACCAGTTCCTTCCTCACCTCCTTGATGTCCTGGAAACTCTGCTCCAGCTTAGCGTCAAAGGCCTCGGGACCCTCTCCGCCACCTGCACCCCGCAGGGCCGCCTCCTTTACCTCCCACTGAGCGCTCCGGAGCTGGGCCACATCCTGGGACAGACCCCTGACCTCCGAGGTCAGGCGCTCCAAGGTGCGGTTGAAGCCATCCAACACGGGCTGGAGCTGGGACATCAGCAGGGCCATCATGTGGGGCAGAGGGAGGGGAGACAGGGAGTCTGCGTAGGGCAGTAGAGCGACAGCCTCCACCTCACCCCTGATTGGGTCTGAGAGAAAAACCAGGAAGTCAGTGCATAATATTTACTCACGTCAATCGGTAGAAGGATTCAGAACAAGACTTATTTTCAGTTTTAGACATATCGACTTTACATTTGTAAATCATAACAGTGCACAAGGCTGAGATGACGCCACAACTGTACACCAACCAATGTGTATAGGAGCATAGCAAGGCTCCTTTTCAAAACCTGTTAGAATGTATTCTCTTGTCAAAGCTATTCATTCATATCAGTTGTGCCATTAGTTCTCAGGAACAGTTATGAGAAATCTACAATATAATTTTTTTTTTGCTGATGTAGCCAAAGTAAAATGCCAAGTTGCCAAATATAGCTATGCTCTGTGTTATTCCTATTTCCTGACCAATATTTTGGAATTTAATTTCCCCAATGTATTGTTCTTCCTGACTGGACGTCTTTGTTTACAAGAAAGCAGAGTGATTTAATGTTGGATGGGTTTGTTTCGTGGCATTGTTAGTGCACCCCAGAGACGGCCCTAATGGAAGCAGTTCCTTTTAGAGTTATAAGATACAGGCTGCAGGGATTCTCACATTCCTCCTAGAAATTGTGTGGGGGTGTGTGCGTTTTTGGTTTTACTATCCTTGACCAGAAGTCCTCTCAAGAATAGGAAACGAAAATTCAGACACATGGGAACATTTTGCCAGTCCTCACATGGAAAAAGGGCTATTTTAGGCTTAGAGGTTAGGTTTACAATTAAGTTGAGGGAAAATAGGATTTTGAATAGGAATAAATGGTTTGGTCCCCACAACGATAGTAAAACAAGCATGTGTGCGTGCATACTCGTCTGTGTGAGTGAATATGCGACATTGAATTCCCCCACCCACATATACAGTGCCTTTGGAAAGTATTCAGACCCCCAGTTGACAGTGCATGTCAGAGCAAAAACCAAGCCAGGAGATCAAAGGAATTGTCCATAGAGCTCCGATTGGATTGTGTCGAGGCACAGATCTGGCGAAGGGTATCAAAAAATGTCTGCAGCATCAGTGGCCTCCATCATTCTTAAATGGAAGAAGTTTGGAACCACTAAGACTCTTCCTAGGGCTGGGCCGCCTGGTCAAACTGAACAATCAGGGGAGAAGGGAGTTGGTCAGCGAGGTTTCAGCTTCTTAAATAGTACCCGCAAAACACTAGTCTCAACGTGAACAGTGAAGAGGCCCCCCTCCCTGGATCCATCCCGGAGTCGCCTCTTCACTGTTGAGACTGGTGTTTTGCGGGTACTATTTAATGAAGCTGCCAGTTGAGGACTTGTGAGGCGTATGTTTCTTAAACTAGACACTAATGTACTTGTCCTCTTGCTCAGTTGTGCACCAGGGCCTCCCACTCTTTCTATTCTGGTTAGAGCCCGTTTGCCCTGTTCTGTGAAGGGAGTAGTACAGCACTCTGTACGAGATCTTCAGTTTCTTGGCAATTTCTCGCATGGAATAGCCTTCATTTCTCAGAACAAGAATAGACTGATGAGTCTCAGAAGAAAATTCTTTGCTTCTGGCTATTTTGAGCCTGTAATCGAGTCTATTCTTGTTCTGAGAAATGAAGGCTATTGTGCTAACATAATTGCAAAAGGATTTTCTAATGATCAATTAACCTTTTTAAAATGATAAACTTGGATTAGCTAACACAACGTGCCATTGGAACACAGGAGTGATGGTTGCTGATAATGGGCCTCTGTACGCCTGTGTTGATATTCCATAAGAAAATCAGCCATTTCCAGCTACAATGGTCATTTACAACATCAACAATGTCTACACTGTATTTCTGATCAATTTGATGTTATTTTAATGGACAGAAAAAATTACTTTTCTTTCAAAAACAAGGACATTTCTAAGTAAACCCCAAACTTTTGTAGTGTGTGTGTATATATATATATATATATATATATAGTAGTGTGTGTGTGTGTACACACACACATTATTTGGGGGGGGGGATTTTGATTTATCAGGGAATGCTGCAGCACTCTCAGCACCCCTACTTCCCACAGCTATGGGTCATCGGCACATGGACAATCATTTTTTCCAGGTTATTGTATAATTTGTGATTTCCCTTTTTTATATGCCTAGATTAGATGGTTGCAGGGGGAGAAAGAGACCTGACTCAAACTTAAATGTCCACCGTACAGCAGAGCTCCTATCAAACCAAACCCCCACAACTGAATAGATAATAGCATATCATGAGGGCACTGCTTACAAAACCGAGCTGAGAGCTTTCCATGGAGAATGGGGCCCAAATAGGCTGTAAATATCTCAGGTTTTATGATAATTTAATCAATAATGCAATGAAAAATCTATCTTTTTTTAATCCTTGCAGTTTTACAATTTCACTGCCAGGGGGTGCTGCTGCCCCTACAGCACCCATACTTCCTGTGGCTATATCACCATGTGTGGCTAGAATATGAGACCTCACACTATGGTGTATTAGGCCCCTTAAGTCACCATCCTATTGTGGATTGCATCATCTGTACACAATGTATGGGGGGGGGGATTTTTTCCAGAAGGAAGAGGATTTCCTGAGAAGGAAGCTAATGAAGGGGGTGCGATGACACTAAGCAGGCGTTCGTGGAAATGCCCCCCACCCCTCCCGGTCAACTGGATTATTTACTGCACTAGTCTAAAGCCTGTCAATTCTCTCAGGGGATGTGGATGAGACAGGCAATTGACCAGACAGTAGGGCATAAATAAGAGCTGGGAGTGTAAACATGCCAAACAGGAGCTTAGAGACATGATTTTGCTACTGTCCGAAAGTTCTGTTGATTTTCAAAGTTGTTTTCTATTGACATTGAATGGCCCGTTCATTGCAGGTTTGTTATTGCCTACGAGATAGTGAGTGAACATGTTTTTGCATGTCCCAAAGAGGTTGATAGATGGTGTTAGGGGTGTTGCCAATGACGACCGTGCCTCCTTTTCATGGCCCTGATTTTGGCAGTGGTGAAAACATTCGACCTCCTAAAGCACAGTCACCATCCTGGTCTTGGAGGTCCTAACATAACTTATTTTCATTAGGCTTCCTAACTTTTCCCTAACTTTTGCCTAGTGTGATTATCATGATTTTAGTACAGTCATGGTGATTCTAGGGTCCCATTTACCTCCATTATCGAAATCCTGCAGGCGGTGGTTGGGGTAGGGGTGCGGGTGGTGGGGGTGGTCATCGCCATGGTGAGGGATGTGCTCCTGGGCCTGTCGAGGGTATGAGGGGGGCTCTCGGGAATCTGTGTGTGTGTCGTTGTTGTTGTCAGCCTCTGAGGGATGGCTTTCGTACAGAGGATTCTCAGACACCTGGAAGTTATTCTGCTCCCACTCAGGCTGGTGGGTGAGTCTAGACTGAGCGCCTAGACAGATAACAGACAGATGGATAGAATTTTAGGAGGGGGGGATTTCAACCATGGCTTTTATCAAGGTAAATATGTTTAACCACACTTTATCCTTGTTTCTCCAGTGGCACATTGTTGTATCTATTGATGTGAACTGGACTCTCCCCAGACCCTGAGAAACATAGCCTTAGGTTTGCTCTCTGACCACCACTTCTCACCCCACTTCAGCCAACCCTGTGGGTGTGCTTGATTAGTGTGTGTAATACAATAGCTATTTGACTCCAGTGGTGGTAAAGAATTCAATATGTGAGCCCTCAACGGTTTAGGAAGCCCTCTCAATAAGGGACGCGGCGGGACTGAGAGCGGACCAGCCGACAATGAGGGACTTTGCGTCTTTGTTACCTAAAACTGGCCCAAAAGTGCAGAGGATTCTTTTTAGGTCCCCAGTGTCTCAGGCTCCTGACTGTTTTCAGTCTTTCTTTCTCTCATGCATGCAAATGTGTTTGTACTGGTGACTCTGTGTGTTTGGACTCATTGTTACACATGAGAGACATAGTTGAAGGGCTTAGGGCAGGCTGGGATGGGGTCAACACCCCCTTTTAAGGCCTTGCTTGATGTCCTGAGAACGGTTCACAAACCCTTTCCTCCCTCCCCTGGGAAGTGACGAACATCCCACACACAGCCTGCTATAGCATTTACCCAAACACTCGCTCTCCTGGGCCACTGGCATTTCCTCAGTTTATTCAGTTTGAGTCAGAGAGGGCGTCACGGGGCATTTGATTAAGGGCAGTTTACCCAGTCCCCCCCCCCCCCCACCCCCCCCCCCCCCCCCTCAGATGAGCAGACCTCTACCTGTGTGGTGAGGCTCGGTGTATCCTGGATGTGGTTGTCCTGCCATTGTGGGGTCTGCAGAGTCAGATATATGGCCATCAGCTACTGGGGAAGGGGGATAGAGGAAGAGAGCAGGAGCACAGAGGGAGGATGTTACTTTTATTGGTTCCACAGTTTTCGTAAACACTTTAATTCCCCAGCCGGTTCCTCTCGCAGAGTTAAGGGCCATTTCACACACAGGAAATCTACTTGAGATAACAAGAGCCAAACTCTGCAAGTGATAAAGGATACAATTTAGAGCAGGGCTGTGGAGGCATATTGCACTATAAGGTTACTTCTTATACCATGTGTGCATCAGTTGTGTGTAGCTCTGTATCAGTACCCGTTTCCTCGCAGTTCTCCCCTCCATGTCCCGTGCAGCACCTCCACAACAAGGCGGTGAAGATCTTCGGGTTTAATCTGTACACTGGCCGGGTAGAGAGCTTGTACCTAAACACACAAACCAAAAAACATTGGATTTACACCTTATTACAACTCCTGTTTGCCATATCTTTAATAGGAGTCTTTTGAGAAGTGTTTGTCCACAAACCTGGAGAGAAGCTTAAGTGATTCCACTACCCAACAATGGTAAAGCTCCCTTACTTAAGCTCTAATATCAGACCAATCAACTTGCTGACAGTTCTCACTAAACTTATCGAACAAATTTTGTTTAACCCCTAATGAGACATGAGTCTCACTAAATGCAACAAAGTTTAACTTTTGGGAGGGGGGGGGGGGATTCTAAACAATGCAAATTGAATCATTCTCCTATTTGTTTCAAATTCAATTTGTACTGCTACAGTGGTACATTTTAAAATAAAAGCTTATTCCATATTAAACGTACACCCCCACCTCTGTGTCATTAAAAATATATATATTCCATATTAAACGTACACCCCCACCTCTGTGTCATTAAAAATATATATATTCCATATGGCTGCACAGTTATTAGGCTGCACTTGTCATCCCGGGAAAGTCCCATATCTCAGCCCCTTTTCAGGTGTCCCAACTTTTATTTCTACAAGAAAGGTCATTTTGTCAGCAAGAAACATCAGTTAATTCCACCTACAAGAGTGTAGACCCAATGACAGTCAGTGAAAAAGTCATTACACTTTTTGGTGCTTTGTAACAGATCTCTTTCTCCATTCATCAAATGGCACCAGCGCACGGTTTGGATGCTGGATGGTGTTTTTTTTGTGGACGGACAGGTAGCCTACTTTTTGAAGTGATTTGTTTGACAATAAGATGAAAACATCATGACTGGTTGTGTCCATGCCCCCCCCCCCCCCCCCCCCACCTTAAAAAAAAAAACACTTATTACTGTTACATGGCGTCTTTACTAGGGCACATAAAGTGTGCACCATAGGAGGTCCCTTGAAAATAATTGAGACACCCCTGAATGTGACGGCATAATTCACATTCTGACTGAAAGCATTGTATTTGGTACAAACCATTCCCTAACTACTAGACCTCAGCTGAATCTGGTAATGAATGATGTGGCTATTGAGCAGAGGCAAATAAACTTCTTGGTGTTACCGTACACTGTAAATGATCACGGTCAAGGCATCTTGATTCTATTCTTGTGAAGATGAGGGCTCTATCTGTGATGGTGCATCTTTAACACCACGTTCAAGCAAACAAGTCCTGCAGGCTCTGGTTCTACCACATCTACGGCCCAGTTATATGGTCAGGAGCTGCAGAGAAGCAGCTCGGGAGACCAGCTGCTGGTCCACAACAGAGCAGCACATCTTGCGCTTCACTGTAAACGGAAGGTCGATATCAACAAGATGCATGCC
Organism: Oncorhynchus kisutch; assembly: GCF_002021735.2. Lineage (NCBI taxonomy): Eukaryota > Metazoa > Chordata > Actinopteri > Salmoniformes > Salmonidae > Oncorhynchus > Oncorhynchus kisutch. The sequence continues at coordinate 41,902,488 of NC_034184.2, forward strand.
GGTCTCTCTTGGCTCAAAGTAGAGGAACAATGTGCTGCATCACTTCTTGTTTATATGACAAAAATGACTGTGTTAAAGATCCCACATTGTATAATTAAATAACATACAGCTCGGACAGACCTGCTTAACCCCACCATACATGACACCAGCGGTCTCTTCGTAGTCCCCAAATCCAAAAACGAATTTAAGGAAATGAGTTCTACAGAGCCATGTTTACATGGAACTCCCTTCCATCTCGTCAAATGACTCAAGCAAACAGCAAAATGTCCTTTAAAAAAAATCAACAAATAAAACAACTCACTGCACAACGCCTCTCTCCTATCTGACCTAAATAAGGTGTATGTAGATGTAAACTGACACAAAGGTAACTGCCAAAATAATGGAAACGCTGAAGTAAATGAGGGCTACAAAGTATATTGAAAGCAGGTGTTTCCACACAGATGTGGTTCCTAAGTTAATTAAGCAATTAACATCCCATCGTGCTATAAAAAATGCTGGGTTGGCCATTATTTTGACTACCATAGCTATACCCACATAGGATGACAATGCCCACAACCACAGGGCACGAGGGGGGGGGTCACTGAATGGTTTGATGAGCATGAAAATGATGCAAACCATGTGCCGTAACCATGTGCCGTGACCATCTCAGTCACCAGATCTCAATCCAATTGAACTCTTCAAAAAGAAAAGAGGACCGAGGCGCTCTTCATATAATTAATTAAAATGCCTTTATTTGTATGGCATGTTCAATAGAAACAAAGATTAATAACTGACGCGTTTTCGCTGTGTGGCTTTCACCAGGGAGTAGAAAGATATGATAATACAATGTCCTCTTTTGAAAAGCGTTGTACAATTAGCCCTGATTTGAAGAGGACAATGCTTCTAGAGTTAAAAGAACAACACATAGTAAGCAGTACTTTACACAATAAAAAGTGAAACCTTATCAAAATGCAAATCAAGGCTAGAAGCATCATATCCCCTAGAAAAGTTGGTCTAACCTTGAATATGACCAGGCAAAGTGGTAAGAATAGGAGAGCCATCTATTTTATAGTACACCAGATCAGACATGGACCACAACCGTCTAAACATAGCTGAGGGCAATAGAGCAATATGCCCACTAGATGACAGCAAAGGAACCTCTCACGACCCGACAGGAAAAGTGAGAAATCCATATCTCCATTTAAACCAGGGTATTTAGTGGCCTGTAGTTTGTAAATCCAAAAACTGTCCCTTTGGTTTAGCTGTTTAAGACGGTCCCCTTTTCTAATAGAGGTCGGAATGTGATCAATATCCAATTTAATCCAATTGAACGCTTATTGGAGACACTTGAGTGGCGCCTGAGACAGCGTTTTCCAACACCATCAACAAAACACTAAATAATGGAATTTCTTTAGGAAAAAATACAAAATATAATTTATTGACGCATACACCGGATAGCAGCAGTACAATGTGTTGTTTTATAGGGTCAGCCATAGCACTATGCCGCCCCTGGAGCAAATTAGGGTTAAGTGCCTTGCTCAAGAGCACATTGATAGAGTTTTCACCTTGTCATGTTGTCGCATCCCTCCAATAGAGATCCAGATTGTTGTAGAATCTACACCAAGGCACATTGTAGTTATTCTGGCTCGTGGTGGCCCATCGCCCTACTAGGATACTTTATGTTGGCGTTTCCTTTATTTTGGCAGTTACCTGTATGTACTGTATGTATGATGATGCTACTGAATCTAGGCCAAGAGTATAGGTCTCTGTGTTTTTATAGCTTTATGTCAGTACAGGACCTTATTCTTATTTTACAGGTACATACCTCTGTTCTTGCCTATTAATATTCTGTATTGTTTCGTGTTTTGTGTGGACCCCAGGAAGAGTAGCTGCTGCAATAGCAACAGATAACGGGGATCCTAATAAAGGAACAAAATAAAACTAGAAAAATACCATTTACTGAAGTAAATGTGGTGTGCGTGCTCGTCTTGAAATATGGATGGTTGTGAAATAATAGCAGTAGTGGTAATGGTACTTGCGGCAGTAGTAATGTCAGTGGTAGTAATAAGGTTTTCATATGATATGTGTTAGTTACAGTCAGAGGCTTCATGCCCATAGGGGCCACAAGGGCAAGTGCCCCCTGAGATTTTTTTATTTTTAAATCTGTCAGCGGTATTTTGCGGAGTGGGCACACTCACTGGACCAGGCAAAGAGTAAACCCCCCTATTCTCCCTAGTAAGTGGTTCCTTCCAAGGTGCACCACACACAGCGTTTGATTTCATTTTACCTGCCTGTGATGGGCAGTAGACCCAGGGCCAGGATAAAGTGACTAAGGGGCAGTTGAAACTGGCGAGGGGGCACAATTTTTGGGGGTTCTTGCGTTGGAATTGTATTGAGTTCTGCTTATATAATTACGCTATATCACAGTAAACAAAGTTCAAATGGTGAGACTCTGAGATCATGGAGTGCTTTTGAAGTGACAGGTAGACTACAGGTTTCACACCAATCTATGCTGCGCTGTATCAGCACAATGGACAGCGCCCTACAGCTAGGCCGTTTTGGTAATGAGTATACGCTACAAGATAGATGGGGTAATTCACCTATTACAAACAGCCTATGTGAATGCAGCCGTACACACAGCTGTCTTACCAAAATAATGCAAACTAAATGCTGAAAGTAGTAGCCTAGTTATTCATGCTTGCAAACAAAAGTACTGAATAGCAGTTTGGCTTTGAATACCGACATAACTGTGAAATGAATGTGAACAGAACAAAACAGTGGTAACAAGTACACAAAATATCAGGTCAATAAAGTCATGACACAATCTATATTTAGGCTAGTTACATTAACAGTAGACAAACACAACAAACAAAAAGTGAATGGAGAGCCAAGTAACCAAAACATATCATATAGTCTTCGACAGTGAGATGCAGCCATGCACAGCTGTCTTGCCAAATAAATAGGCCTATGGAAGGTGATGTCCTTCACTATTTTCCATAGCCCTTGTTGATTATCCATTTCATTTTTGCACATTTCAAATATTTTGTTTAATTAAATATCACATTTGCATAAGTATTTAGACCCTTTGCTCAGTACTTTGTTGAAGCACCTTTGGCAGTGATTACAACCTCAAGTATTCTTGGGTATGCTGCTACAAGCTTGGCACACCTGTATTTGGGGAGTTTCTCCCATTCTTCTCTGCAGATCCTCTCAAGCTCTAGCAGGTTGGATGGGGGGCGTTGCTGCATAGCAATTTCCAGGTCTCTCCAGAGATTTCCGATCGGGTTCAAGTCCAAGGTCTGGCTGGGCCACTCAAGGACATTCAGAGACTTGTCCCGAAGCTACTCCTGCGTTGTCTTGGCTGTGTGCTTAGGGTCATTGTCTTGTTGGAAGGTGTACCTTCGCCCCAGTCTGAGGTCCTGAGTGCTCTAGAGCATGTTTTCATCAAGGATCTCTCTGTACTTTGCTCAGTTCACCTTTCCCTCGATCCTGACTAGTCTCCCAGTCCCTGCCGCTGAAAAACATCCCTACAGCATGATGCTGCCACCACCATGCTTCACCGTAGGTACTCGGGAGGCCATATCTTAAATTTAAACCTACTAGAAAGTGTGTGCCCTCAGGCCTAGAGGGAAGCAAAAGTCATTCCGCTACCCAAGAATAGTAAAGCCCCCTTTACTGGTTCAAATAGCCAACCAATCAGCCTGTTACCAACCCTTAGTAAACTTTTGGGGAAAATGGTGTTTAACCAGATACAATGCTATTTTTACAATTGAAACACCCTTTCAGCGTGCTTAAAGGGAAGGACATTCAACATGCACTTACACAAAGGACTGCCGCTAAAAATACCCTGCTTAAAGGGAAGGACATTCAACATGCACTTACACAAAGGACTGCTGCTAAAAATACCCTGGGGCTGTTTTGTTAGACTTCAATGCAGCTTTTGACATTATCGATCATAGTCTTCTGCTGGGAAAACGTATGTGTTCTGGCTTTACACCCCCTATTGTGGATAAAGAGTTACCTGTCTAACAGGACACAGATGGTGTTCTTTAATGGAGGCCTCTCCAACAAAATCCAGGTAGAATCAGGAATTTCCCAGGCATGCTGTCTAGGCCCCTTACTTTTTTCAATCTTTACTAGCAACATGCCACTGGCATTAAGCAAAGCCAGTGTGTCTATGTATGCGGTTGACTCAACACTATACACGTTAGCTACTAAAGTGACTGAAATGACTGCAACACTTAACAAAAAGCTGCAGTTAGTTTCAGAGTGGGTGGCAAGGAATTAGTTAGTCCTAAATATTTCTAAAACTAAAAGCATTGTATTTGGGTCAAATCATTCACTAAACCCTAAACCTCAGCTAAATCTTGTAATAAAGAACGTGGACATTGAGCAAGTTGAGGTGACTAAACTGCTTGGAGTAACCCTGGATTGTAAACTGTCATGGTCAAAACATATGTTATTTATACAACAGTAGCTAAAATGGGGAGATGTCTGTCTGTAATAAATCGCTGCTCTGCCTTCTTAACAGAAGGCAACTCCTTAACAGGACTACTGTTCAGTCGTGTGGTCAGGTGCCACGAAGAGGGACTTTGGAAATGTGCAATTGGCTCAGAACAGGGCATTATAGCTGGACCTTGGATGTACAGGGAGAGCTAACATTAATAATATGCATGGCAATCTCTCCTGGCTCAAAGTGGAGGAGAGATTGACTTCATCATAACATGTGAGAGGTATTGACATGTTGAATGCACTGAGCTGTCTGTTTGAACTACTGGCACACAGCTTGGACACCCATGCAAACCCCACAAGACATGCCACCAAAGGTCTCTTCACAGTCCCCAAGTCCAGAACAGACTATGGGAGGTGCACAGTACTACATAGAGCCATGACTACATGAAGTCTATTCCACATCAAATAACTGATGTAAAAACATAAAAATACACCTTATGGAACAGCGTGGACTGTGAAGAGACACAAACACACATTTTGTGTTGTAGATACAGTATGTGGTAGTAAAGTAGTGGCCTGAGGGCACACACTTAATGTGCTTGCTGTGAATGGAGAGGGATGCACCGGAGCTCAATTTTGAGTCTGAATACTTATGTAAACAATGGTATTGCTGTTTTTATTTTTTATACATTTGCAAAAATGTATAAAAACCTGTTTTCGCTTTGACATTATGGGGTATTGTTTGTTGATTGATGAGAAAAATACATTATTTAATCCATTTTAGAATAAGGCTGTAACGTAACAAAATGTGGAAAAAGGGAAGGGGTCTGAATACATTCCGAATGCACCTGTAGGTAAATGAGCTTTTAGTTTTCATGTATCTTATACGTGGAACAAGTTTCAAAATGTTCTTAAATGTGATGTTCTGGTGCCTCTATTGCAATTCAGAAAGCTGATTGAGGACCTTATTACGAATGAATGAATGTGTGTGTTTGTTATGAGCGTGTTTCGTATTTTGTATTGATATTTTGATGTGTATTTTCTGTCAGTCAGGGCTCATCTGTAAAAGAGGCCTTGCTCTCAGTATTGACTCCTTGACGAAATAAAGTTGAAATAAAACATACAAAAATACACAAGATGTGTGTGGGAGATTGGAGAATCTGAGTGTGCATCATGCAATCTGTAATATAATGCATTGTACTGTTAGTATGTGGTTTGAGTTGACGTTTGAATGCACATTGGGATGAACTCACATGACAAGCTGGCAGTCAGGTGTGCCGTTGGGACAGGGGCTCTGAGACTTGATGGTGTATTCCTCCGTGCCACAGGAGACGGCCGTGGTGACAATGCGGCGGTGCACGAATGCACACCAGTTCCTGAAAGAGAGAGAGAGACAGCGCCATTCCTTTGATACTGTGCAATCTCTGTGTGTAATGACACTGGAAACTGGGAGACTGTTGAGATGAATCTATGGAGAGATATTACATCCTCTAGGGGCACGGCGCTGCTGCCAGACCCTGTCCTTTTGTTTATAGTTATATCGCTCTATTTTGTTTTGTTAAGTCCCAAGTGCGTCGCAAGTTTTAAAGTGGATTGTACATGGCATGTGTGACCCTGTTCATCCTGATTGCTGTAATATTAAAAAAGCTTTACAATGACAAACGGAGATTGTATGGAGCCAGTGAGTAAAACAACCACCGTCACCTAACGTTACACCCGTGAGAATCTGCTCTCTTTCAAAGATAAAGCTCGCACCCTCAAACACCCTTGCCTTACCTGATTGTTGTTCTACAAAGTCAAAAACGGAAACTAAGAGGAAGCGAGACTCAAGCGGTGGTGGTAGGAACAGACTACGGAGGCGGGGAAGCCGTCACCTGCTCCCAGTGTTCACCATGTCAAATGTGGGGAAGCCGTCACCCGCTCCCAGTGATCACCATGTCAAATGTGGGGAAGCCGTCACCCGCTCCCAGTGATCACCATGTCAAATGCGGGGAAGCCATCACCCGCTCCTAGTGATCACCATGTCAAATGTGGGGAAGCCGTCACCCGCTCCCAGTGATCACCATATCAAATGCGGGGAAGCCGTCACCCGCTCCCAGTGATCACCATGTCAAATGTGGGGAAGCCGTCACCCGCTCCCAGTGATCACCATGTCAAATGTGGGGAAGCCGTCACCCGCTCCCAGTGATCACCATGACAAATGTGGGGAAGCCGTCACCCGCTCCCAGTGATCACCATGACAAATGTGGGGAAGCCGTCACCCGCTCCTAGTGATCACCATGGCAAATGTACGGTCACTGAATAATAAACTGGATGAGTTAGCGGCCAAGGTTCAATTTGAAGACGACTTTGGGAAAAGCAAGCAATCTGCTTTACAGAAACGTGGCTCAAGCAGGACAATATCCCCACATTTGACATGGTGATCACTGGGAGCGGGTGACGGCTTCCCCACATTTGACATGGTGATCACTGGGAGCGGGTGACGGCTTCCCCACATTTGACATGGTGATCACTGGGAGCGGGTGACGGCTTCCCCACATTTGACATGGTGAACACTGGGAGCGGGTGACGGTTTCCCCGCCTTCCGTAGTCTGTTCCTGACACCACCGCTTGAGTCTCGCTTCCTCTTAGTTTCCGTTTTTGACTTTGTAGAACAACAATCAGGTAAGGCAAGGGTGTTTGATGTGAACATTAATGGATACACAGCAATCAGAGCAGATCGAGACAAAACAACATCACATAAATCAATAGCTGGCAGCTGTGTATCTTTGTAGTTAATACTTGGGCCACACAGTGTATTGTGATTGAACAAGTGTTCACCAGAGACTATGAGATGCTCATATCATTCAGGCCAATCTATCTACCACGCGAGTTTGGACAGATTAACATTATTCTAGTACAGTACCAGTCAAAAGTTTGGACACACCTACTCATTCCAGGGTTTTTCTTTATTTGTACTATTTTATACATTGTAGAATAATAGTGAAGACATCAAAACTATGAAAGAACACATATGGAATCATGTAGTAACCAAAAAAGCGTTAAACAAATCAAAATATATTTTATACTTGAGATTCTTCAAAGTAGCCACCCTTTGCCTTGACGACAGCTTTGCACACTCTTGGCATCGTTGGCGACCTCCTCCCACCTTCTACACCCTCAGTTCAAAAGGCTTCCCTCTGGCTGGCGCTTTAGCATGCCCATGGCCAAGACGAAGGTGATGGACTACTAAATGCAATGTCAATTGTATCGGTATATGTACGTGTCGATCTATTTTAACAGTGCAGTTGGGGCAGCTGTCAGTTGTGAGTGAATGTATCCATGTCCTGTTTTACGTGTATGCAGTATGCTGAACTGACTGTTTTACGTGTATGCAGTATGCTGAACTGACTGTTTTACCTGTATGCAGTATGCCAAACTGACTGTTTTACGTGTATGCAGTATGCTGAACTGACTGTTTTACGTGTATGCAGTATGCCGAACTGACTTTTACGTGTATGCAGTATGCCGAACTGACTTTTACATGTATGCAGTATGCTGAACTGACTGTTTTACGTGTATGCAGTATGCCGAACTGACTGTTTTACGTGTATGCAGTATGCTGAACTGACTGTTTTATGTGTATGCAGAATGCCGAACTGACTGTTTTACGTGTATGCAGTATGCCGAACTGACTGTTTTACGTGTATGCAGTATGCTGAACTGACTGTTTTACGTGTATGCAGTATGCTGAACTGACTGTTTTACGTGTGTGATGTGAGATTGTATGTGTATGTCACTCTTTAAATGTAAGGTGATGCCAAAGAAGAACTTCCATCCTGGATGGACAGAAGTTGTTCTTCTATACTATTGTAGGTTTCTGGGGTGAAGGTCTATCTTCCTCCTGGGCTTACAGCGCTCTCTCCCTCAACGACTGCAGCTACTGCTGCTGTCTCACAGTTTGCTTGTTTGCAATTCTGTGGTTTTCCTTCCTGTCTCTACAGGTCAAGGCTACAAACATAGCATCCGGCACTGACCACTGGACTTCCCATAATCTAACAGTCATTTTGATTTATTTTTAACAGTGCCAAAAATAAAAATCTATTTCAGCAGCATCTGCCTTTTCATCCAACCTTATTTGGGTGTCGTTGCAACATTATTTGGGTGTTGTTGGACTCTTGAAGAACGTATTGTTTCGGTGGTTGTCATTTCTTATGACGTTTTTAACCCTTTTCTATTTTAGAATTGCTTTTTATGTTTGACAGTCTCCCTCCTGGCCCCTATCTACCCTTCATTACTATATAATGGGTCTTTTACTGCCAGCTTCAGTGCCCAGGCCTGGCACGGTGAGTCACCCGCCTGGCTTCTCTCCAGGGTAGTGCTGAAAGAACCATCCCCTGCTTCCAACCCGGCCTTCTCAGCACATAGCAACTACTGACTGGGCCAAGACATCATCTATGGGCTGTCTTTCTTGCCAGGACCTTCACACTGCTGTCTGCATATATCTAATCAGGGAAATTGTAGTCACTTTAATTTACCAGCAGATTTGATTTCAACGAATTCCACAGGTATTAATTTATCTCCATTTCTGGTTAATTATGCCTTCTTATTCCATTTGGCCCCCATTGACCTTCATTTGCTACAGCGGCTCTCCCCTTCTGACCCTCCCTTACCAGCACAAACCTGCACTGAGCTTTGCTAACTCAGCAAACTGGATGCAGTTTATCACAGTGCCATCCGTTTTGTCACTAAAGCACCTTATACCACCCACCACTGCGACTTGTATGCTCTAGTCGGCTGGCCCTCGCTACATATTCGTCGCCAGACCCACTGGCTCCAGGTCATCTACAAGTCCATGCTAGGTAAAGCTCCACCTTATCTCAGTTCACTGGTCACGATGGCAACACCCATCCGTAGCACGTGCTCCAGCAGGTGCATCTCACTGATCATCCCTAAAGCCAACACCTCATTTGGCTGCCTTTCGTTCCAGTTCTCTGCTGCCTGTGACTGGTACCAATTGCAAAAATCGCTGAAGTTGGAGACTTTTATCTCCCTCACCAACTTCAAACATCTGCTATCTGAGCAGCTAACCGATCGCTGCAGCTGTACATAGTCTATCGGTAAATATCCCACCCATTTTTACCTACCTCATCCCCATACTGTTTTTATTTATTTACTTTTCTGCTCTTTTGCACACCAATATCTCTACCTGTACATGACCATCTGATCATTTATCACTCCAGTGTTAATCTGCAAAATTGTAATTATTCGCCTACCTCCTCATGCCTTTTGCACACAATGTATATAGACTCCCCTTTTTTTTCTACTGTGTTATTGACTTGTTAATTGTTTACTCCATGTGTAACTCTGTGTTGTCTGTTCACACTGCTATGCTTTATCTTGGCCAGGTCGCAGTTGTAAATGAGAACTTGTTCTCAACTAGCCTACCTGGTTAAATAAAGGTGAAATAAAAAAATTAAAATAAAAAATAACCTGCTTCAGACCCAGACTGTCCAAGCAACCCATTAGAGAAGGTATAGGATAGCCAGGGGTCAGTCTACAACACTGCAGGGGTCATCTCGCCCCTGACACCAGGTGAGACAGGTGCAGAGGGGGATGAATTTCACTGCTCCTGGGTGGCCCTGTCTCGACCAGTCTGTTTGAGACAAACCTCACGCCCCTCTGTCCCATCAACCAGGAGACAGAGTTTACTAAACACCAGGCGAACAGGTCGGCCTGGGGCCCCTCAAACTGACGTGGTAGAGTGTGACATGTCAGATCTGGTGTTTGGTGTTTGGTGTTTTTTCTGGCTTACCTCGCTGAACCTGTGAGGCGAGGCAAAGTGGCTGCCAAACCGCTCCCTTCCACTGTGGTGTGTAGCATTGTATGGAGGCTGAATTAAGTAACTCTGCGTGCTTGAGTAGGAGTTTCCCGAAAAAGGACAATCTTTATCTGTTCTGGCTCACCCATTCAAGCTTAAGAGGAACCTTAAGTCGTATGTATGTACAGTATGTGTGCCATTCTTAGCCTAACCCCCCCCCCATGGGACTCACAAGACCTTGTATTGGAATTCTCAACATGTCTGTGTCATTGGCTCTCTAATCCACCACTTCTGCGTCCAGGCCAGACCAAACAAAGAGCCTTGACGTCCCAGGGGTGCAGCTGCAGAGGAGTGGAGAGGATTAAATCAAAATACTTCATCTGTTTCCAAGGCAACAAGCAAGTGGCTGCATCGTTGTGGCCCTGACATTAGAGTGTTGCCGAAGTCCTTCATGTACTGTACAGACACACATACCACTGCGGTTCGTTTTGAGACTTACTTTACACTGCAGAGACAGAGAATGTGTAGAAACGAGACAGTTGGCGTTTACAAGATGTTTCACCTTTTCTCACTCTGATCCAAGACTGTCTTTCTCTTGGCCCAGTAAGCTACAACCCCCTTTAGGAGGGGAACTCCTGCTGGATAAAGAGTGGGGAGGAGGGGTGTCACAACCCAGTACTAAGTTTATATTTCATAAACTGAGAGAACAAGGTCTCCTGAACCCCCTAACAGCCTCCAGCTCTACGACGGTGTTCACCCTTACACAGACTAAACAGTGCCACAGCAAACAAGCTCGTCTAACAAGTTTTCAGTACATGACGATTGCCATTCGAAAGCAAATAAGAAAGTAAATACAAGGAAAGACTGTCCCTTCCCATACAAAAACAAAGGACATTTTGAGCAACATCCTCGTTCAACAGGACTGAATGGAAACTCAGAGAGTGGAATGCCTGGTGAATTGTCTAGAGGGTCACTGATACTTTAAGTTTGTTTTGGCCTCTAGTGTGTCACAAACAGTGTTCTGCGCTTGATCCCGTCTTTGATATTTCACAGTAGAACAATAATATTAAACTTTTACAATGTGAGAACATTGAGGTCTGCCCTTTCTGCCCTCCCAAGGTAAATGTGCACTCCCTTTCTGGCTGAGAAGAAAGCGGATACTAGATTCTTACCAGCCAATGGCAATGTGCTTTCACAGTCTAGGAATTAGGGTTCCCACCGACTGCTTGTAAAGTTGAACTTTTTCATTGGAAATTCTAATTTGTCAATGTGAATTTCAATTTGTCAATGTCCAATATCTGTCCCTTCCATTCCCCACCACTGTGCTACTAGCTTGGCAGATCTGAGTCAGAGCTGCCCGGTCTCGCTTCCTCCTGGTCTGCTGTGAAATCATGAAGTGCCATCTCTGGGAGAGCACAATAGCCGTGGTCATACCTCCTGTAGGCCTACAACTCCCAGAACATCACCCCTCTTTGGCTCCGACCAGGAAGGAAGCATCTGACGCTCTCACACAGCGCTAACCTACTCCATCCTGAGACACTCCACCACACAGTATACCCACAGACATACACACACACACACACACACACACACACACACTGCAAATTCACTGGACAAACCTTCATACAGCTCTGTCATACAGCTTTGGTGGTGAGTTTCTCTATTATGGTGATATGATACTAGGACTGTGTTCCCACAGGGACACTGTCCTCTCCCACAGTCTAATCATGGCGTCCTGGGTGGTTGATTAGGCCTCTGGGTTGGAGGAGCTGAGGTTTCCAAAAAGGGTGTAACTAAGCTAAGTTAAGAGACTCTGTAGTCTTGTTGAAGAGTCATGTCATTTAACTAATTCATAGATGTTTTATAGTACCAATAACACCAGACCAGATACTCCTTTCGCAAGATAAATGAAGAACTAATATTAACAGTAGATCTACAATGTTATTTTGGCTGGGTTTCAAAGCCAGGACTCTTCTTTGCTTGTTTCTTATACAGTACAGCTGGCCTGGATAACAACATCCCCTTTATGCTGCACTAGTGGCCATTATTATGATTTTTAATTTTTTGCTTTCAAGAAAAGCCACATTGTGTCGGAGAGTGTTCAAAGTGTTTCAATTCTGCAGAGGACCCTGACTGCTGCAGATTATGTTGATTCAGAAACGAAAAGAGAAAATAACCAGATGGGTATGGGGGTCCTGTTAGCCATTGAGTCGACATGGACTCTGAAACCCGGCTGTTCACAAAAGGCCTTTGTGCCAGTGGCTGAGCGGCGAGGCCAAGCACATTGGGAATCGAAGCTGATTCCTTTAGGACATGTTTTAGAGAGACGTGAGAGCATAGCAGCAATAAGCAGGCTTTTCCACACGTCCATTCCGGACACACAGCCATTGGCTGCGTTGGTGATGGGTCGGGAATGACCTTGTTCCGAGTGGTCCGGGAAGGGCCACTGAGGGATGGACCCCAGCAGGAGGGCCAGGCTTTAGACATGGGCTGCACTTTCATGTCTTGATTTCATTCCTTTAGCTTTTCTTACTATTATGTTGATTTTAATGAGAGTGCTTGATGAAAGACATTTGCGGAAATTATAATTGCCGTTAAGCGACTGTTAATTATGTCTACGGAGCTTCGCCATTAGCGATGACGTCACCGGTGTAACATCCCACACTAGAACGAGCTGCGTTGCATTTAAATATCTGAGCAGAATTGTTGAAAACAGCTTTAAGCAGTAAACTACCCCTCCCTCATACTTCCTGTTTTCATGGGTTCTTGTAATGAGTTGTTTAGCCTGTTTTCTGGGTCTGCTCCTCTTTGCTTCTGCATAGTTCTGTTCTGTTTTGCTAGCTAGATTGTAGTAGTCCACACAGGTCTACAGTTCACTCCCTCGCTGTCTGTGGCCTTTCAGAGCTTCCCATGCGTACCAAAGACCCAATGCCTCACGTCAGCCGTGAACCATCCATCCCAACGCCCCTCGTATATCCACATTCCTCGCCCACCACCTGGGTTCTAACACATGCATTTTGGGGGCCCAGAAGTGTGCAGAATGAAACGGCCTCGGACTCAGCAGTGAAGTGCACTGTCTACACCACAGGAGGGAATTATCCTAGCACTGTAGCACACACATATACGCGCCCATACGCACGCACGCATGCACACACACACACATATGCGCCCATGCACACACACACACACACACACATATATATATGTATATATATATACATATATCACCTAGACCCTGAGCACTCACCAAAACAACAGGGGCTGTTACACCCTGGGGATGAAAACATGCCAATAACACTAAACTGAAAACCATTCAGCACTAAAATAAATGGAGATATCTGACCTTTAAATCAGTGTTATTCATATGCTAAACGTATTCACACACTCTTGGCGAACAAATATACGTTTGTAAAAAAACATCTTTTTTTTTTTTTACGGTTTAGAAGAAGAGATGTTTCGGCCTCACAGCCTTCCGTATTGCTTATCCTTGAATGCCTGAATACCACTCACATATCCACTCTGTTCATCTGTTAATACATCTTTGTTGGACTGCACGTTTATCGACAGTTTCATTTTTCCTTTGCACGGTCAGTGCTCTTCATAAGTCCGAGGTATTCAGTCATTGAAATTTCTCGATTTTCTTTTTGTTAACAACCAATGTGTTTACAGACGTCAAGGCCGAAGCACATTGATTCATTCTTTTTACACTGAAGAGGAAGGACTGTATGCATACCTCTCACATATCCAGTCGAACCATGAACCTTGGTTGAGTTGAGAGTTTGCAAAAGACAGTTCACTTTTTCTGTTGCAGATTAAGAGTTTTTCACACACAGGGTGAACCTCTCACTGACCTCCTCCAGCACGAGAGGATCCAATCAAACCTGTCCCTCAGAGATATCACAGGCTACACGCTGGCCGGCCCAAACCTGAACTCCATTACAGTAATGATGGTGACACATAAGAAAAAGGTCTTCTTTGAACGATGTCGTTAAGTAAACGTTTAAATGGCTGTTCTTAAAGGAGGGATAATCGCTAGCTGTTTGAGCTAGCTCCTCAGGGAGCACATTATCAGCGGATCAGGCTAGCTGCGCTGCAATTTAGGGTGTAATGTATGTATCCAGGTTAGAATAATGAAATGTCCAGTAACTCAGCTCTGGAGGCAAAGATCAGGCTCCGCCGGCAGCCTGGGCTCTGAGCACAAACTGCAGGAAACCTATTGCTCTCTTATGGCTTTCTATGCAATTCAGATGAATTGTGATTGATTAAGCTCGGGTAAGGAAAACCATGTGCCTACTTTCGACACTTTGGTGAGGTGGGACTGGAGAGAGCACATTAACAAGAAGCCCAGCCAAACCAAGGCAGTGAAATCCCAGCAGTTCTGCTGAGGAGGGCACATGTAAAAGTTAACTAAAAGACTTTACCTTGGTTTAGTTCACCCCATCAGCTCAAGCTTCATGCTGATTGTAGCGATGAGATAAGATCGAAATTGAGGAGAAAAGGGGGGGAAAATTCCCCAAATACATAAAAAAAATCCATATTTCTGGGGCACTGCACATAAAGTTGAAGTCTGAAGTTTACATACACTTGGGGTTGGAGTCATTAAAACGTAGTTTTTCAACCACTCCACACATTTCTTGTTAACAAACTATAGTTTTGTCCAGAGGTGTGGACTCGTGTCACATGACTTGGACTCGAGTCAGACTCGAGTCACAAATATGATGACTTGCAACTCGACTTTGACTTTAACACCAATGACTCGTGACTTGACTTGGACTTGATACCCTCCCCTCCCCAAGCCCAAATATAAAAAATTATGCTATTAAAAAAGTGTGCATCCCATCAACTCTTCATTTAACAGATTACAGTTTGAATTGGGCAGCAGCCAATCAAATTGTGCCATCTGAGAAAAAGTTGTGTGTGGCAGTGCAGAGAAACGTTGGCTGGTGAATTCAGATGGAGCCCTTGGAAAGATGATACCCAAAATTATTATTTTCAGATATAAAGACACCTCTGTATCAATAAAAAACGGATTGCAACTTGCAAAACATGCGGGAAGAAAATTACAGACGGAGTAGCAAAATTTCCAACTATGTTTGACATTTGAAGCTGCACAAAGAACGGTAAGTTGTGGCTAATATAGCAGACAGCTATATATGTTATCACTTTACTAGTGTAGGTTAATGTAACGTTAAATCAATGAGCCTCCACACAGTCAGTCAGTGCAGGAACGTGATCATTGCACCCAAGATTGAGCTACAACTGGCTAGGCAGTTGGTAGCCTAAATCCTGGCTGATGTTACTGCTGCTCCTAAAACCATTGACATACATTAGCCTACTATAACCACACAGTGTGTGTGTGTGTGTGTGTGTGTGTGTGTGTGTGTGTGTGTGTGTGTGTGTGTGTGTTGGGCGATTGTGTACAAGCCTACATTGCCGAATTGCTCCCCATAGCGATCCTCGATAGTCGATCACTATTGGGGAGGGTGTCTTTCTCATAGCTACCCATGTATTTCCATGGAAATATAATGTTTATTTGGAAAGTAATAAATATATAGATATTTTTAAAAGCATTCATGATTTGCGTAAATGTAATATACTAATGTACTCTTGTTAAAAATATGAAATGGTATTACATTTGGTAAAGAGCACATTATGACTTGTTTAGGACTCAAAACTCAAAGTTTAGGACTTGATACTTGACAATCTTGACTTGAGACTTGACTTGGACTTGCCTGTCTTGACTTGGGACTTGAGTGCTAAGACTTGAGACTTACTTGTGACTTGTAAAACAATGACTTGGTCCCACCTCTGGTATTGACAAGTCGGTTAGTACAATGACACAAGTAATGACACAAGTCATTTTTCCAACAATTGTTTACAGACAGATTATTTCACTTATAATTCACTGTATCACAATTCCAGTGGGTCAGAAGTTTACATTCACTAAGTTGACTGTGCCTTTAAACAGCTTGGAAAAATCCAGAAAATGATGTCATGACTTTAGAAGCTAATGATAGGCTAATTGACATAATTTGAGTCCATTTGAGGTGTACCTGTGGATGTATTTCAAGGCCTACCTTCAAACTCAGTCCCTCTTTGCTTGACATCATGGGAAAATCTAAATACATGAGCAAAGACCTCAGAAAACAAATGTGGACCTCCACTAGTCTGGTTCATCCTTGGCAGCAATTTTCAAACGCCTGAAGGTACCTCGTTCATCTGTACAAACAATAGTACGCAAGTATAAACACCATGGGACCATGCAGCCGTCATACCGCTCAGGAAGGAGACTTTCTGTCTCCTAGAGATGAACGTACTTTGGTGCATATCAATTCCAGAACAACAGCAAAGGACCTTGTGAAGATGCTGGAGGAAACGGGTACAAAAGTATCTATATCCACAGTAAAACGAGTCTTATATCAACATAACCTGAAAGGCCACTCAGCAAGGAAGAAGCCACTGCTCCAAAACCGCCATAAAAAAGCCAGAAAACGGTTTGCAACTGCACATGGGGACAAAGATCGTACTTTCTGGAGAAATGTCCTCTGGTCTGATGAAACAAAAATAGAACTGTTTGGCCATAATGACCATCGTTGTGTTTGGAGGATAAAGGGGGATGTTTGCAAGCTGAAGAACACCATCCCAACCGTGAAGCACGGGGTGGCAGCATCATGTTGTGGGGTGTTTTGCTGCGGGAGGGACTGATGCACTTCACAAAATAGATGACATCATGAGGCAGGAAAATTATGTGGATATATTGAAGCAACATCTCAAGACATCAGTCAGGAAGTTAAAGGTTGGTCACAAATGGGTCTTCCAAATGGACAATGACCCCAAGCATACTTCCAAAGTTGTGGCAAAAAGGCTTAAGGACAACAAAGTCAAGGTATTTGAGTGGCCATCACAAAGCCCTGACCTCAATCCTAGAGAAAATATGTGGGCAGAACTGAAAAAGCATTATATATTATACTATACTATAGTATAAGGAAGGCAGCAGGCGCTGCCTTATATTATACTGACATTTCACATTCTTAAAATAAAGTGGTGATCTTAACTGACCTAAGACAGGGATTTTTTACTAGGTTTAAATGACAGGAATGGTGAAAAACTGATTTTAAATGTATTTAGCTAGGTGTATGTAAACTTCAGACTTAAACTGTATATGTGAGCTGCTCCACGTTCTTAACGTGGGTAGTAGCCATAGCCGCCGGGAAGATGTTTGGGGGTGCTGGGATTTTTTGTTGTTGTTGCCTACTTTTGTGAAGAAAAACATACATTTTTTCCCCCTTTTTTTCAGGGGTTGCTGCAGCACCTCAGCACCCCTGCTTCACACATATATGGTGGTAGCTGTTATTATACACATGCTGGTAGACCAAACATTTAATATTCTGTTTGATGTGCATGCTGCGAAGTGCATGTGTGTGTTTGTCAATCCACAGGTGGTTGTTCCTGTGTTTTCCTTCTCCTATAAATACGTGTCTGCACAGGCTGTCTGTCAGCTGAGAGGTGGCTAGCTACTGTGAATAAACACTTACCCAGTGCGGGCTGGGTAGCTCCCTCCCTCTCCTGGTGGGGGAGCACTCTCCTCGGGCAGCAGACCCAGGTTTTTTTTTCCAGGACCAACCTGATGGGGTTGTCCATGTGGCCCATACCCCAGAGGGTGGTGGGCAGATCCAGGCACATCAGGTTCGTGGCCACGGGGTCCTGTCCTGAGGTGGGGAAAGTCAATCCCCCCAGGTTCAGGATGGACTCCTACCCCCATCCCCTGGGTACCCAAGCCTTCTTTCTCCAGAGGCAGGCCTGGGTCCTCTTCCTCCACCTCTGGATCTCTGGCCCTGACCTCACAATGAGCTGTCACCAGCAGCCCCAGCACCAGCAGCATCAGTTCCCCCACAGTTGTCATGTCTGCTACGCTGCCTGATCCTGATCTATCCACACTAGCTAGCTGCCAAAAGTGTCTGAGATCTCTCCGGGACTGCTATTTGTTTTTAAAGAGTTACGTTTTGGAAATACCCCGCCCCCATGTTCAAAAGTCACCCTCCTCCTCCTCTGGCTAGGAGTCCCCTCCCACTGTTCCCCTCACTCACACACACATGCACTCACACCCCAGCCACCCAAAGCCCTTTTCAAAGCCCTCTAACAATCCTCGGAAATGAGCCTCCTACCGACCCATCCCCTCCCTCCCTCAGGCCCGCAGGCTGGAGATGCCGTTAGGACCCCCACCACCACCTTCACCACACACACACACGCGCGCATACACACACATACTCCAGCCGGGCCGGTGAGGAAGCGGCCCATTTCTTATGTTCTTATCACCTCACCTCTGTCTCTCTTCCTCTGACTGGCGGAGTGCAGGAAAGGGATGTTAGGGCGGAGAGAGAGCGGGAGATTGGATGTCTTTTAAAGGAGTGTAAAGGGTTGTTGACCAGAGGATAGAGGGAATCAGTCAAATGTATCTGCATAGGAGAGACTTTTCCCTCTAGTTATCTCTGTCTCTATGCATCACAATCACACACAGACCCCCACACTGACCCATATGAGTAATCCGTTTTTAAATAGATAGTGGGAAGATTAATGATGTTATGACTAGGGTTGCAACATTCCGGGAACTTCAATAAATTCCCTGGTTGGAGGATTCCAAATTTACTGCTAATTCCCTCCTGATTCCGGGAATCCTCCAACCCGGGGTTGAATTAAACCAAAGAATTGATTGAAAGTTCCCTAGTTATGTTCCATTGTTGTTTAGGTCACAGATGAGTTAGTGTTTGAGTTGAAACTGTATTGTTTTTCGGTTTATCATACATCTGCTGCCATGTCGATGGATGTTCCAATATTTGAGTGATGTAACTCCCATGTTAAGTTTCAAGTTTTTAATGTCAGGTGCAAAAGTACAGTGAAATGCCTTTCTTTCAATCTCTAACCCCAACAATGCAGTAATCAATAACAATGTAATACTATAAATAGCATAAGGTAGAACAAAAACACACAAGAAATAAAAAAGTATGCTATATACAGGGACAGTCAGTTCCAGTACCATATATACAATGTGAACATTTAACTAATTCTTATTTACATTGATGGCCTACCCCGGCCAACCCTAACCCGCATGACGCTGGGCCAATTGTGCGCCACCCTATGGGACTCCCAATCACGGCCGGTTGTGATACAGCCTGGAATCAAACCAGGATCTGTAGTGACACCTCTAGCATTGAGATACAGTGCCTTAGACCGCTGCACACCTTGAGAGCCACTGGAGTGATAGAAGTGGATATGTATAGGGGTAAGGTGACTAGGCGTCAGGATATATGATAAAAAGAGTAGCAACAACGTATATGATGATTGTATGTGGGTGGTTGTGTGTGTGTGTGTGTAGAGTCTTGTGATGTGCATAGAGACATTGCAAAAAATAAAATACAACGGTCAACTCAGATAGTCCGTGTAGGCATTTTGTTATCTACAGTGGGGCAAAAAAGTATTTAGTCAGCCACCAATTGTGCAAGTTCTCCCACTTAAAAAGATGAGAGAAGCCTGTAATTTTCATCATAGGTACACTTCAACTATGACAGACAAAATGCGAATTGTAGGATTGTAGGATTTTTAGTTAGCTATTTAGTAGTCTTCTGGCTTGGGGATACAAGCTGTGATCAGGCCCACCGCCGTCGTGTCATCAGCAATCCGCTGTTGGATTCGTGGGTGGCCACGCAGTCTTGGGTGAACAGGGAGTACAGGAGGGCACTAAGCACACAGCCCTGTGGGCCAGCGTGGCAGGATCCAGGGTCCAGTTGCAGAGGGAGGTGTTCAGTCCCAGGGTCCTATAAGCTTGGTGACAATGGTGGAGGCTTGGAGGGGACAATGGTGTTGAACGCTGAGCTGTAGTCAATGAACAGCATTCTCACATAGGTATCGACTGTCCCTGTATATAGCGTATCTCATCTCGGTGGGCGAGGGCAGTGTGGAGAGGACTTGACATTGCGTCATCTATGGCTCTGTTGGGGTGGTATGCAAATTGGGGTGGGTCCAGGGTGTCTGGGATGATGGAGTTTCATGCCACAACTCACAGCTCTTCGTGATTCCAGACGTGAGTGCTACAGGCCGGTAGTCATTGTGGCATGAAGCCTTAAGAGTTCTTGGGAACAGGAACGATGGTGGTCATCATAAAACACGTGGGGATTACGGATTGGGACAAGGTGAGGCTTAAATATGAATATGCCTGCCAGATGTCCCGAGCTCCGAGAACACGCCCGGGAATATCGTCGGGCACCACAGCCTTGCAGGGTGTTGACCTGATTAAAGACCTTACTCACGACGACCTCGGAGAGGTGACGGTGTCAGTGTCCCACTAACTTTAAGAGTTGACATTGGAATGTGTGCTGCTGCTGTTACTATCTTTCCCAGTGTTTGGGACAGACTTGTTCGCCATAGTAGGATTTACGGTGCTCCTTAAGGTGCTTAACGTGGATAGCCCTGTAACTCTTTAGTAGCAGCAGGACCTGAAATCCCACCCTTATGTATGAGGAGAGACTGTAGCCTGTTAAAATAGACAGACTACCATGATCATAAACAGTACAGTAAGATAAACGATACAGTAAGATAAACGATACAGTAAGACGCTTCGACACCGTAAGCTATTCTGCACTAGGTTCTTACTGTTGAAGACGAAAAGAAAGGTAACGTGTTTCTTCTTCTCCATAGCAACATCGTTTTACTGTCCTTGTCTGCATCCAGGTGGAGCTCTAGTAGTGGGGCCCCTCCCTGCCGGGTGTCCATGTGATCGAAGACTTAATTTGGTGTTCTTGGCTGCAGCCAAGCAGCTAGGGACCACAGGGTAAATTATGAGCTGAGAGAGAAATGAAGACAGAGTGAGTGTTCACTGTATCATCAGCAGGTGGCACTAGTTTTACACGCAGAGAGCTGACGGGGCCTTGTTTTGCCAAACACCCTGGGGGGAGAGGTGCCCGCCGCTTTGGCTAGCTGGGGCTGGGGATCAACAGGCCGCCAACAGAGAGGTCGCCCAGACGGGACAGGCCAGGAGGGAGAGCTCTGGTCATTACTGATCTCTGTGTTATTATGTTTTTATAGCTGTATAACTGTATATGAAGTACTGTAGTGTAAAGTGCATGTCCTGTCCATCAACAGTGGTTGTAATGTTACATGGGTTTCCAATGGTAGATATGAAAAAGGGATATTGGACAGCATCCATCCTTTGGTTTAGTTTCCATGACAGTGTTTTCAAATGCTAACATTTTAGAATTTTTGGCACAAATCCTATGCAATTCATGGTACCTATTGTAGCATTTTTCGCACGTTATTTCCAAATTGATTGTGTAGCTCAACAAATTCATTTAAAGATGATTTGGCTAATATCGGTACAATGACGTACATGGTATTGTTAGCATTAGCATTTGGAAACAGTGCCAGGGAAACTTAACCAAAGTGTGGATTGCTGCCATACCTTGCCCCCAACTACTTACAGGGAAAGGAAACCAATGTGTAATTTTGTCATTTGGATGAAGTATCCCTTTAACCTTTTACTGCAGTGGGCTACATCTGGGTCACACAGAGTATTTCTTGGTAGTCTTAAACAAATCTACTTTGAAACAAATGTATACACCTCACACACATGGCTCTTAAGGATCCGCCCCCTTTTTTTAAATATTCGGCCAAAATGACATACCCAAATCTAACCGCCTGTAGCTCAGGCCCAGAAGCAAGAATATGCATATTCTTGGTACCATTTGAAAAGATACACTTTGAATTTTGTGGAAATGTGAAAGGAATGTAGGAGAATATAACACAATAGATCTGGTAAAAGATAATACAAAGAAAAAAACAACCGTTCTATTATATATTTTTTTGTGCATCATCTTTGAAATGCAAGAGAAAGGCCAAAATGTATTATTCCAGCCCAGGTGCAGTTTAGATTTTGGTCACTTGGTGGCAGCAGTGTATGTGCAAAGTTTTAGACTGATCAAACGAAACATTGCATTTCTGTTCAAGATTTTGTATGAAGACTGCCCAAATGTGCCTAATTTGTTTATTAATAACTGTTTTCATGTTCAAAATGGTGCACTCTCCTCAAACTATGGCATGGTATTCTTTCACCTAAAGGTCTAAACGATCTGAGAAGTGTCCCAATGTCTGTTAATGTGTGCTTGTGTTTGTGGTAGACGCAGCTGTATTGAGACATATGCGAGATCCAGCAGCCCCTGTGCTGTGTCACTCTAACAACCCACTCAAACACATTTCATGGAACAAATAAGACAAACTGATCTCTAGAAAGAGTTCCCCATGGTTGCAAGAAAATGATCCTCGCCCTATTCCCAGTTCCACCAAATTCCTGCATTCAGAGCAGTGATACATAAAGGCCCAAATAGTGGGCCTGCTGCCAGTTAGTTCCAGACAGACCCACCATGCCAAGGCTGCAGCCACCACACCCTGCAGACCAGCGCATCGCTGCAGTCCCTCCCATCATGCACCTGTGTATAGTCGTATAGCAGCGGCAAAGCAGGGCTACAGCAGGGAGAGGAAGGCAGACAAGGCCATAAAATGTTTTACGTGAGACGCAACAGATATTACTTCAGAGCAGCCAGCCATGACACCAGCACGGTCTGCTAGCGGTGTCCCACTGCGCCACGCAGCAACATGGACAGTGATATTGATATGGCTATTGGAAAATGTTATTATTTAGCACTTCCTGAGAAACTATAATCTAATATAGGCTACCCTCAAGATTTCTTTGAACCATTTGTTTTGCTTGTCTTTTTCTATTAAATGATTTCCCATAAAATACTGAACTAACACTACAGTTCTAATTGAAAACTGCTCATGTGCATAATTGGACAGTTTTTTTTCGGGGGCTTTCATGTATTTAGATTATAATGGTCCAGTAACACATGGACTCCTCATCCAAACAGCGAAGGCACCAAGAGGATGCTTTTCTCTAATTCATGTGGGGCCCAGAAATCTCACCATCAGTATGGGTGGGCTATGTGTGGAACAAAAGGAAGCCTGTTACAAAGAATCAAAGTTGGACATTTAGCTTGTCTCCAGCTATGTTAGAAAACTTTTGGGAGAGTCACACAACCTTGGGGTATTTCAAGCATCTCCTGTACCGGGTTACTGATGTTATCCTTTAGGAAGGAGTCCCCACAGGAGTTCCAAAGGGGTCGCCCCACATGGGACCCACAATAGAGAAAGCGACCTATTTCCCTTGTCATCATATTTCTCAAGGAAACTCATTTCACTGCATAGTGTACATTCATATATTCCTAAATGCAATATACGTTTAATGAGGTAGGCTGGGTCTCTGTGTGAGTCTAATTGTGTTAATGACTGTATAGGGAATTGTGTACATTTGATGACAGGTTCCAGTGCATTGTAGCCCTTTCCTGCAGTCAAATTACTACGTGGCCTCATGGGTGGAATGTAATTCATATTTTTCATAATTTTATAATTAATACACACGATTGAAAAAAAACAGTGTTTCTATGTCAAACAGTTTTGTATTATTTCAGTCTTCTGTGATGTATATGAAGTTTAATATTGGGATGCAAACTCAAAATGTAATACATTTCAACTCTACATCTGACATGATACAGGTGTCTTCTCTTTAAAATAAATCTTCTTTGGGATCGGTGTCCCTTCCACGGGACGGTTGTGCTAACATAGGCTAATGCGATTAGCAAGAGGTTGTAAGTAACAAGAACATTTCCCAGGACATAGACATATCTGATATTGGCAGAAAGCTTCAATTCTTGTTGATCTAACTGCACTATCCAATTTACAGTAGCTACTACAGTGAGAGTGCACTGCATTATTCTCTCCCACTCCCTGAAGTGGAGTCGAAAGTGGAGAATGATATGGGGAGACTTGAGTAATAGCTGTGAAGTGGCTTTAGCTTATTACCAACACAATAATGTAGCTCTATGGATGGCTCTCTGGAGGTTCAGAGACTATAGTTGGCTCTATTAGTGCTGATATAACATGGGCAAATGGTGAGCGGGTCTGTTTAGGAACCTGGGCAGTCGTGAAGTGGTATGATTAGTCCAAATGGTATTGACATCCTGCTGCCTCAGCTGTTATTATCTGCTGCCAGATCAAAACTTAACTAACATATTTTCTTGACTCTTTCATTGATAGCCATTGTTTTGTTGGACTTAGGGGACTGATACAGTGCCTCTGTCGGTTGGATTGTTGTATCAGTATCCATGTACAGTGAACTTGGGCCGTAACAGTGTGTAGGCCTGCGTAGTGAGGACATCAGAATGCTACAACCCACCACTGTGTGTAATTTAGCACTCACCTTCTAATGGGTCCTCCCTCTCCATTTCATGAGGGGGACGTCAGATGCATGGGTCCTATATTGATGCCCTTCCATGTTTTTATTTTTAACCTTTATTTAACCAGGCAAGTCTAGAACAACTTATAATTTACAATAACAGCCTTGGAACAGTGGGTTAACTGCCTTGTTCTGGGGCAGAACAACATATGTTTACCTTGTCATCTCAGGGATTCGATCTAGCAACCTTTCGGTTACTGGCCCAATGCTCTAACCACCAGCCTACCTGCCGCCTCATGTGACCGTTTTGTAATTTTTGGTTTTCACAACAACGTGACCAAACAAATATATTAACCCATGCAACCCAGCCCAATTCCCAAAGACAGACAACAAACGTTCACAGGATTTTTTTAACCACATGATTGAACCCCCAATTTACATCTTGACAATAACACTTTTACACAGCAGGTGTGTAGACGCAAATGTTTTGTTGCGTATCATGGAATAAGTAAAGAATCGTTTTTCAGGTTGCACTCCAGCACTCAATCACCTTCATATTGTTGGAAATAAGCAGTGGTTGTCAGACACGAAGATTTGTATTGTAGCTCTATTAGTATCTAGGCCCAGTCTAGGCCTCAATCTCACACAAATGATCAAGGAACCTATCATGTGCAACCCGAAATCAGTAACCATGGGCACCCTCTTAGATATCATCCTGACCAACTTGCCCTCTAAATACACCTCTGCTGTCTTCAACCAGGATCTCAGCGATCACTGCCTCATTGCCTTCGTGCGTAATGGGTCCGCGGCCAAACGACGACCCCTCATCACTGTCAAATGCTCCCTAAAACGCTTCAGCGATCAGGCCTTTCTAATCAACCTGGCCCGGGTATCCTGGAAGGATATTGACCTCATCCCGTCAGTAGAGGATGCCTGGTTGCTCTTTAAAAGTGCTTTCCTCACCATCTGAAATAAGCATGCCCCAATAAAAAAAAATAGAAATAAGAACAGATATAGCCCTTGGTTCAGCCCAGACTTGACTGCCCTTGACCAGCATAAAAACATCCTGTGGCGTTCTGCATTAGCATCAAATAGCCCCTGCGATATGCAACTTTTCAGGGAAACCAGGAACCAATACACTCAGTCAGTTAGGAAAGCTAAGGCTAGCTTTTTCAAACAGAAATTTGCATCCTGTAGCACTAATTCCCAAATGTTTTGGGACACTGTAAAGTCCATGGAGAATAAGAGCACCTCTTCTCAGCTGCCCACTGCACTGAGGCTAGGAAACACTGTCACCACTGATAATCCACGATAATTGAACATTTCAATATGCATTTCTCTACGGCTGGCCATGCTTTCCACCTGGCTACCCCAACCCCGGCCAACAGCTCAGCACCCCCTGCAGCAACTTGCCCAAGCCGCCTCCGCTTCTCCTTCACCCAAATTCAGACAGCTGATGTTCTGAAAGAGCTGCAAAATCTGGATCCCTACAAATCAGCCGAGCTAGACAATCTGGACCCACTCTTTCAAAAATGATCCACCAAAATTGTTGCCACCCCTATTACTAGCCTGTTCAACCTCTCTTGGTATCGTCTGAGATCCCCAAAGATTGGAAAGCTGTCATCCCTCTCTTCAAAGGGGGGGAACACTCTAGACCCAAACTGTTATAGACCTATATCCATCCTGCCCTGCCTTTCTAAAATCTTTGAAAGCCAAGTTAACAAACAGATCATCGACCATTTCGAATCCCTCCACTATGCAATCTGGTTTCCGAGCTTGTCATGGGTGCACCTCAGCCACGCTCAAGCGAAAATTAAATCTAGAATCCGCTTCCTATTTCGCAACAAAGCCTCCTTCACTCATGCTGCCAAACATACACTCGTAAAATTAACTATTCTATCAATCCTTGACTTTGGCGATGTCATTTACAAAATAGCCTCCAACACTCTACTCAGCAAACTGGATGTAGTCTATCACAGTTCCATCCGTTTTGTCACCAAAGCCCCATATACTACCCACCACTGTGACCTGTATGCTCTCGTTGGCTGGCCCTCACTACATATTCGTTGCCAAATCCACTGGCTCCCGGTCATCTATAAGTCTTTGCTAGGTAAAGCCCTGCCTTATCTCAGCTCCTGTGCTGATCACTGTGCCTGTACACAGACAATCTGTAAATAGCACACTCAACTACCTCATCCCCATATTGTTATTTATCCTCTTGCTCTTTTGCACCCCAGTATCGCTACTTGCACGTCATCATCTGCACATCTATCACTCCATATCATGGCACAAGGCGAGACCCAGATGCAGACACAGGAGGCAGATGGTTGGAGTTTAAGATGTTTAATAATCCAAAAAAGGAGTAGGCAAGAGAATAGTTGTGGACAGGCAAAAGGTCAAAACCAGTTCAGAGTCCAGGAGGTACAGGAAACACAGGGATGAATAGACTGGCACAGAGAGACAGGAAACACAGGGATGAATACACTGGCACAGAGAGACAGGAAACACAGGGATGAATACACTGGCACAGAGAGACAGGAAACACAGGGATGAATACACTGGCACAGAGAGACAGGAAACACAGGGATGAATAGACTGGCACAGAGAGACAGGAAACACAGGGATGAATACACTGGCACAGAGAGACAGGAAACACAGGGATGAATACACTGGCACAGAGAGACAGGAAACACAGGGATGAATACACTGGGGGAAACAAGTGACTTCTGGAGGGGGTGGAGACAATAACAAGGACAGGTGAAACAGATCAGAGTGTGACACTCCAGTGTTAATGCTAAATTGTAATTATTTAGCCTCTATGCCTTATTTATTGCCTTGCCTCCCTACTCTTCTACATTTGCATACACTGTACATAGATGTTTCTATTGTGTTATTGGTTGTACATTTGTTTATGTGTAACTCTGTGTTGTTATTTTTGTCGCACTGCTTCTCAACTGGCCTACCTGGTTAAATAAAGGTGAAATGATTATTATTCATTTTTTATTTAAGGTTTTACATATAGCAGGCCTACCTTTTGGAATATCATTAGCAGTGTATGATAGTGTAGTGGGTTGGGGACAGTGGTACTTAAGTAAAAATACTTTAAACTTAAGTAGTTTTTTGGGGTATCTGTACTTTTCTTTACTATTTATATTTTTTGTACTACTTTAACTTTTACTTCACTACATTCCTAAAGAAAATAACGTACTTTTGCTCCATACATTTTTGCTGACACCCAAATGTACCTATTACATTTTCAATGCTTAGCAAGACAGGAAAATGGTCCAATTCACACACTTATCAACAGAACATCCCTGGTCATCTCTACTGCCTCTTATCTGGGGGACTCACTAAACACAAATACATTGTTTGTCAATTATGTCTGATTGTAGGAGTGTGCCCCTGGCTAAATGTAAATAAGATTTTAAAAATATTGTACCATCTGGTTTGCTTAATATAAGAAACTTGGAATTATTTGTACTTTTACTTCTGATACTTCAGTATATTTACAACCAAATACTTTTAGACTTTTACTCAAGTAGAATTTTACTGGGTAACTTTTTCTGGTACTTGAGTAACTTTCTATTAAGTTATCTATACTTTTACTCAAGTATGACAATTAGGTACTTTTTCCAACACTGCTTCAATCCATATAGCGGAAGTTCAGCATTACAGCTTGATTGAAATTTAAAGGCAACTTTCCTGTGTTTGTGGAGACTGCAATCACGGTAAATGCTGCCTACGTCAGCTCAATCAGAAATTACCTTAAAATGTACGCTTCCGCGATATAGATTGACCAGGACAATCTCCTCAATCAGGCCCTCGTAATCAACAGAGTATACTGATTAATATGTCATTATACTCAAAACAGCCCTCTGGCCCTCATTTTCTAAAGAATCCACTTGACCAATGACAGTTCACTTAGGTTGCAAGTGCTACATAGTTCAAATGTCTTCAATTGTATTGAGTTTTCAGTGCGACTTGCTGACCCATTTTGGCACAAATATTCTGGGAACATTTTGTTTCTTCTCCAAGCAAATTGGGTGAAGAAAGAATTCAAAACAAAAGCTGACTGATCTTGGTTCCAGTATACTGTCTCATGACCAGGCTTGACTGGACTGGGAACATGCTGGGGTTCTCAACGCAGAGGTGTTGTACTGTATCTGAAATGCTCCACTGAATATGAGCCACATAAAAGGCTTAGACCACAGGGCGGAGAGAACTGGATCCTGATGAAGGACTTGCAATCACGGTATGTCAGCTTGATCGCCAGCTCCTCTCAGCCTGTGGTGGATGTGGAGATTGTGGACATCCATCACTCTCCTTCTCCTGTCTTGGTCAATAGGCCTTGGCTCCTGTGGCCACTCCCAGCTGGTGAGAGAGACGGGAGGGGGTAAAGAGAGGGATATTTCACAGCAACACACCGCAGAGAGCCTCATGATCTGTATTGGTCACTGCTCCTCTGACCTCATGTAGGGTGGGCGATCTGCTATCCAGAGACCCATAGGGGCCCATGTCACTATACATTCTCTCATTGTTATGCGAGAAATTAGCTCCTCTAAAAATAGCCCTGCGCTGGCCCTTAGCCAATCCGAGGAGAGATGGAGGCTGCATGACGGAGAGAAAGAGGTGGCTGGCTGGAGGAGGCTGGTCGGGTATTGGGGCTGACTGCTAGAGGTTATTCGCTGAGTCATCCTGTTTTCTGCCCAGGAGTCGGGACACGAGGGGAGGGAGACAGCTGCAAAACCGGGACTTTATAAGGCATCTGGCCAACAAACCCGATCACAGGGTGAAACGTCAGCTTTATTCAGCCTGTTCGGGTTTAAATGGACGACTGCAGTGGAGCCGAAGAGACAACAAACTGATTTACAACAGCACTGATAATGGTGCAAAATGATCCAATTATCACTCTCCATTTGCAGCTCTTTATTCGCTTTGCAATTGGCCACTTCTTCTGATCACAAAGATCAACCTTCCCCTGAATAAAAAGATCCAAAGATATTTTCTCAAACTCAAAATTCTTTCCATTGATATTAGTGGATACTTATTTTCGATGTTATCATTTCTACTTTTAACTTTAAATAACATGAGGTCAAATGTGGTTAGGGGATAATGTCTGGCATGCCTTCTGTACCAACACTGTATATCAAAGGCCAGAGCTGTAGTAGGCAATACAGTAAAACCCATCATCACAGTGGAGGCAATCCTCTGGTTGTCATTAATAGACAAGATCATTGGTTGTCTGAATGTGTCCATAGAACCAATTCATTACTCCTGAGGATGGTGCCTCTTTACCCTCTAATGGACACCCACACCCCTGGGACTAGAACCCTGGGTCTCCGATTCCCTCTTATCCCAATAACCCCGAACCTAGCCGACTTCAAGTCCCCAATCTCCCATACACCTTACCTCAACATCTCTCAGCAATGTCTGTCTCAGCCCCTCCTCCTCCCCCTTAATTCTCTTTCTCATTCAATGTCTGTCTCAGCCCCTCCTCCTCCCCCTTAATTCTCTTTCTCATTCAATGTCTGTTTCATTTGTACATTCACGTCACACGCATAGTACAGATAATCAGACATTAATCAGCTTCAACGGTAACACCACTGCAGAAAATATCCCCATCCTACTTCCTTGCTGACACAGAAGGGGAGTGGCACGGAACTCTGTTTGTTGCTTGATAACGTTGAGTTGAGATGAGTCATGATGACCCTAAACCCCGTCCTGAATGTTACAGGTAAAGGCCTAACTCTGGGTCCCTGAGCCAGACTTCTTGGGTACACACGCAAACACGTTTACACATTTTTCCTTCAGCACTACTTTAACACACCATATTCAAATTTCTTACATGACCTTCTTATCTAACAGCTGCACATACACATAATGTGCAACGCATAGTTCTTCTTCCTGCCGTGACCTATCATTCCCACCCTGCCTGCCGTCCGTGAAGATGGCGCTGACGGAGATGGCAGCATCATGACTAGGCTTTTAGGAAACTATGCAGTATTTTGTTTGTTTATGTGCTCTTTTTTTACGTTATTAGCTCAGGAATTGTTTTGTGTCATTACATACAGCCGGGAAGAACTATTGGATATTAGAGCGACGGTAACTCACCAGAACTTCTAGCATTACGACCAGGATTACGACCAGGATTACGACTTCCCTGGAGCAGATCCTTTGTTTGCTCTCCCCTGAGCAATTAACTTATTCCAGAGGCTGACTCAAAACAACGCTGGCGAAGGAGAGGTACTCGGGGCGGTCTTCTGGTCCGACTTAGGAAGCGTGCACACCACCCACCGCTCCCGAGTATAACTCTCTAATGTCCAATCTCTGGATAATAAAGTTGATGAGCTCATGGGGATAGTTGCTTTTCAGAGAGACACCAGAGATTGAAACATACTCTGCTTCACGGAAACATGACTCTCTCGAGATATACTGTCTGAATTTGTAAAGGCTGTTGGGTTCTCAGTACATCGCACCGACGGGAACAAACAGCTCTCCGGGAAGCAGAAGGGTGGAGGTATATGTTTTATGATTAATGACATATGGTGTAACTGTGATAGCATACAGGAACTCAAGTCCTTCTGTTCACCCAACCTAGAATATCTCACAATCAATTGCCGACCGTACTATTTCCTGAGAGAATTTTTGTCAATAATAGCCACAGCGGTCTATATCCCCCCAAAAACCTATACCACGACGGCCCTCAAATCGGACTACGATTCCATCCTGCTCCTCCCCTCCTATAGGCAGAAACCCAAACAGGAAGCACCCGTGGTAAGGACTATTCAACTCTGGTCTGACCAATCAGAATCCACTCTTCAAGATTGTTTTGATCATGCTGACTGGGATATGTTCAGAGTATCTTCAGAAAATAATATTGACACATATACCGAAACGGTTAATGAGTTTATCAGGAAGTGCATAGGAGATGTTGTACCCACTGTAACTATTAAAACCTACCCCAACCAGAAACCGTGGATAGATGGGAGCATTCGCGCAAACCTGAAAGCGCAAACCACTGCATTTAACCAGGGCAAGAAGACTGGGAATGTGGAAGAATACAAACAGTGTAGTTATTCCCTCCGCAAAGCAATCAAGCTGGCTAAACGTCAGTATAGGGACAAAGTTGAGTCCCAGTTCAATGTCTCAGACACCAGACTTATGTGGCAGGGTCTACAGACAATCACAGATTATAAAAGGAAAACCAACCACGTCTTGCTTCCGGACAGGCTGAACACCACCTTCGCTCGCTTTGAGGATAATACAGTGCCACCGACGAGGCCCGCTATCAAGGACAGTGGGCTCTCCTTCTCTGAGGCCGACGTGTGTTGGACATTTAAGCATGTTAACCCTCGTAAGGCTGCCGGCCCAGATGGTATTTTAATTTAAAAAATGTACTAGGAAAGTCAGTTAAGAATTTATTCTTATTTACAATGACAGCCTCCTGGGGAACAGTGGGTTAACTGCCTTGTTTTTTTACCTTGTCAGCTCTGGGATTCAATCCAGCTACCTTTCGGTTAATGGCCCAACACTCGAACCACTAGGCTACCTGCTGCCCCTAGCCATGGTATCCCTAGCCGCGGTATCCCTAGCCATGTTCTCAGAGCATGCGCAGACCAGTTGGCTGGTGTGTTTACAGATACAGTATGTTCAATCTCTCCCTATCCCAGTCTGTAGTCCCCACATGCTTCAAGATGGCCACCATTGTCCCTGTACTTAAGAAAGCAAAGGTAATTGAACTAATTGACTATCGCCCCGTAGCACTCACCTCTGTCATCATGAAGTGCTTTGAGAGACTAGTCAAGAATCATATCTCCTCCACCTTACCTGCCACCCTAGACCCACTTCAATTTGCTTACCACCCCAAAAGATCCACAATCACCACCACAATTCACATTGCCTTGTCCCATCTGGACAAGAGGCATACCTATGTAGGAATGCTATTCGTTGACTATAGCTCAGCATTCAACACCATAGTACCCTCCAAGCTCATCATCAAGCTTGAGGCCCTGGGTCTGAACCCCACCCTGTGCAACTGTGTCCTGGACTTATTCACGGGTCGCCCCCAGGTTGTAAAGGTAGGAAACAACACCTCCTCTTTGCTGATCCTCAACACTGGGGCCCCACAAGGGTGAATGCTCAGCCCCCTCCTGTACTCCCTATTCACCTATGACTGCGTGGCCAAGCACGCCTACAACTCAATCATAAAGTTTGAAGATGATACAACAGTGGTAGGCTTGATTACCAACAACGATGAGACAGCCTACAGGGAGGAGGTGAAGGCTCTGGGAGTGTGGTGCCAGGAAAATAACCTCTCACTCAACATCAACAAAACTACGGAGATGATTGTGGACTTCAGGAAACAGCAGAGGGAGCACCCCCCTATCCACATCGATGGGACTGCAGTGGAGAAGGTGGAAAGCTTCAATTTCCTTGGCGTACACATCACTGACAAACTGAAATGGTCCACCCACACAGACAGTGTGGTGAAGAAGGCGCAACAGCGCTTCTTCAACATCAGGAGGCTAAAGACATTTAGCTTAACACCTAAAACCCTCACAAACTTTTACAGATGCACAATTGAGAGCATCCTGTCGGGTTGTATCACAGCCTGGTATGGCAACTGCACTGCCCACAACTGCAAAGCTCTCCAGAGGGTGGTGAGTTCTGCCCAACACATTGCCAGGGGCAAACTTCCCGCCCTCCTGGACCTACACCACCCGATGCCACAGGAAGAAAAAGATCATCAAAGACATCAACCACCCAAGCCACTGCCTGTTCATCTAGCTATCATCCTGAAGGTGAGGTCAGTACAGGTGCATCAAAGCGGGGACCGAGAGACTGAAAAGCAGCTTCTATCTCGAGGCCATCTGACTGCTAAACAGCCATTACTAGCACATACAGTTGAGGTCGGAAGTTTACATACACTTAGATTGGAGTCATTAAAGCTTGTTTTTCAACCACTCCACAAATGTCTTGTTTGGCAAGTCCGTTAGGACATCTACTTTGTGCATGACACAAGTAATTTTTCCAACAATTGTTCACAGACAGATTATTTCACTTATAATTTACTGCATCACAATTCCAGTGGATCAGTAGTTTACATATGCTAAGTTGACTGTGCCTTTAAACAGCTTGGAAAATTCCAGAAAACGATGTCATGGCTTTAGAAGCTTCTGATAGGCTAATTCACATAACTTGAGTCAATTGAAGGTGTACCTGTGGATGTATTTCAAGGCCGGCCTTCAAACTCAGTGCCTTTTTGCTTGACATCATGGGAAAATCTAAAGAAATCAGCCAAGACATCAGAAAAATATTTGTAGACCTCCACAAGTCTGGTTCATCCTTGGGAGCAATAACGTACTTTGGTGCGAAAAGTGCAAATCAATCCCAGAACAACCAGCAAAGGACCTTGTGAAGATGGTGGAGGAAACAGGTACAAAAGTATCTATATCTACAGTAAAACGAGTCCTATATCGACATAACCTGAAAGGCCGCTCAGCAAGGAAGAAGCCACTGCTCCAAAACCACCATAAAAAAGCCAGACTATGGTTTGCAACTGCACATGGGGACAAAGATCGTACTTTCTGGAGAAATGTCCTCTGGTCTGATGAAACAAAAATTGAACTGTTGGCATAATGACCATCGTTATGTTTGGAGGAAAAAGGGGGAGGCTTGCAAGCCGAAGAATCCCAACTGTGAAGCACAGGGGTGGCAGCATGTTGTGGAGGTGACTTTGCTGCAGGAGGGACTGGTGCACTTCACAAAATAGATGGCATCATGAGGGAAGGAAAAATGATGTGGATATATTGACGCAACATCGCAAGACATCAGTCAGGAAGTTAAAGTTTGGTCGCAAATGGTTCTTCCAAATGGACAATGACCCCAAGTATACTTCCAAAGTTGTGGCAAAATGGCTTAAGGACAACAAAGTCAAGGTATGTGTGGCCATCACAGAGACCTGACCTCAATCCTATAGAAAATGTGTGGGCAGAACTGAAAAAGCATGTGCGAGCAAGGAGGCCTACAAGCCTAACTCAGTTACACCAGCTCTGTCAGGAGGAATGGGCCAAAATTCACCCAACTTATTGTGGGAAGTTTGTGGAAGGCTACCCGAAGTGTTTGAGCCAAGTTAAACAATTTAAAGGCAATGCTACCAAATACTAATTGGATGTATGTGTTGCGGCTTTCCTCCGTCGAAAGAGAGTCGGACCAAAATGCAGCGTGGTTAATTCGATACATGTTTAATGAAGAATAAAACACGATCAATACAAAACAACAAACGGAACGTGAAAACCTATACAGCCTATCTTGTGACAACAAACACAGAGACAGGAACAATCACCCACAAAACACACAGTGAAACCCAGGCTACCTAAATATGGTTCCCAATCAGAGACAACGAGAATCACCTGACTCTGATTGAGAACCGCCTCAGGCAGCCATAGACTATGCTAGACACCCCTACTCAGCCACAATCCCAATACCTACTAAAACCCCAATACCAAAACACAACACAAAATAAACCCATGTCACACCCTGGCCTGACCAAGTAAATATATAAACACAAAATACTAAGACCAGGGCGTGACAGTATGTAAACTTCTGACCCACTGGGAATGTGATGAAAGAAATAAAAGCTGAAATAAATCCTTCACTCTACTATTATTCTGACATTTTAAATTCTTAAAATAAAGTGGTGATCCTAACTGATCTAAGACAGGTTTTTTTCCTAAGATAAAATGTCAGGAATTGTGAAAAACTGAGTTTAAATGTATTTGGCGGAGGTGTATGTGAACTTCCGACTTCAACTGTAAGAAGCGGCTGCCTATAGACATAGATTAGGAATTACTGGCCATTTTAATAATGTTTCCGTATCTTGCATTACTCATCTCTTATGTATAAACTGTACTCTATACGGTTCTACGGTATTTTTGTCAATTTAATTGTGTGTAAATATTGCATCACCCTTCTCATATGTATATACTGTATTCTATATTATGTCACTGTATCTCTAATAAATATGTATATATTCTTAATCTATCCCTTACTTAGATTTACGTGTATTTTGGGTATATGTTGTGAAACTGTTAGATTTTACATGTTGGATATTACTGCACTGTCGGAGCTAGACACACAAGCATTACGCTAAACCCGCAATAACATCTGTTAAACACGTGTATGTGACCAATAAATTTGATTTGATTTTGATTTTGACTTCTACGCTTTCCGGTCTTTCCCTCAACGACACCACAGCACTCTCCTTGTAGAACATCCGGAGCTGTATTAAACTGAAGCACAAATATACGAAACCGTATCTATATACAATTTATCTCTACATCATTTTAAAAAATGTGATACTATATCTGCACCACCTTTTAGCATGTGCTATGATTATGGATAGCTTTTCCAGGTAAATCACTCTAAAGGGGCTCTCTTTGCCATTCACTTTGAAGTAGAGAGGAGCCATATGTAACTAACTTCACATGCGCTAATTATAGCTCTGGGCTTCATGATCCATTCCCCCTCCCTGTCCTCCTGCTGCCAATGAGATCAAATACAGCGAGCTGGATTAGAGCGGCCACTTAAATCTCATTAGTGCCTCTATGGTTTTCTGTATTATTAATGGGAAATATCGCAGTGGCATCTCGATTTCTATTAGGGGAAAACCTGCCTGTCAATGTACAAGTAAGTGTGGTGTGTATACGGGCTATGCATTATATAATGTGTATAGTGGGATGTACAACATATACATTTTGTTTTGTGCTGCTTTTGTTTGTTATTTTGTTCTTTATTATTTTCAACCAACCCTACCACCCCTCCCCTAATTGGAGTAAACTAATTAAACAACAATAAGGCTTCTACTTCCAGCTTATAAACTTAGCAAAAAAAGAAACTGTCTTTCAAAGATAATTCGTAAAAATCCAAATAACTTCACAGATCTTCACTGTAAAGGGTTTAAAACACTGTTTCCCATGTGTGTTCAATGAACCATAAACAATTAATGAACATGCACCTGTGGAAAGGTCGTTAAGACACTAACAGCTTACAGACCGTAGGCAGTTAATGTCACAGTTATGAAAACTTAGGACACTAAAGAGGCCTTTCTACTGACTCTGAAAAACACAAAAAGAAAGATGTCCAGGGTCCCTGCTCATCTGCGTGAACATGCCTTAGGCATGCAGCAAGGAGAGACGAGGACTGCAGATGTGGCCAGGCCAATAAATTCCAATGTCCTTACTGTGAGACGCCTAAGACAGCGCTGCAGGGAGACAGGATGGACAGCTGATCGTCCTCGCAGTGGCAGACCACTTGTAACAGCACCTGCACAGGATGGCAACAACAACTGCCTGAGTTACACCAGAAAGGCACAATCCCTACATCAGTGCTCAGACTGTCCGCAATAGGCTGAGGAAGGCTGGACTGAGGGCTTGTAGGCCTGTTGTAAAGGCAGGTCCTCACCAGACATCAACGGCCTCATCGTTGCCTATGGGCACAAACCCACCATCGCTGGACCAGACAGGACTGGCAAAAAGTGCTCTTCAGTGACGAGTCGTGGTTTTGTCTCACCGGGGTGATGGTCAGATCCACGTTTACATTTCGAAAGGAATGAGCGTTACACCGAGGCCTGTACTCTGGAGCGGGATTGATTTAGAGGGTCCGTCATGGCTGGGGCTGTGTGTCACAGCATCATCGGACTGGGCTTGTTGTCATTGCAGGCAATCTCAACGCTGTGCGTTACAGGGAAGACATCCTCCTCCCTCATGTGGTGACCTTCCTGCAGGCTCATCCTGACATGACCCTCCAGCATGACAATGCCACCAGCCATACTGCTCATTCTGTCCGTGATTTCCTGCAAGACAGGAATGTCAGTGTTCTGCCATGGCCAGCGAAGAGCCCGGATCTCAATTCCATTGAGCACGTCTGGGACCTGGTGGATCGGGCCATTCCCCACAGAAATGTCCGGGAACTTGCAGGTGTCTTGGTGGAAGAGTGGGGTAACATCTTACAGCAAGAACTGGCAAATCTGATGCAGTCCATGAGGAAGAGATGCACTGCAGTACTTAATGCAGCTGGTGGCCACACCAGATACTGACTGTTACTTTTGATTTTGACCCTCCCCCCCTTTGGTCAGGGACACATTATTCAATTTCTGTTAGTCACATGTCTGTGGAACTTGTTCAGTTTATGTCTCAGTTGATGAATCTTGTTATGTTCATACAAATATTTACACATGTTAAGTTTGCTGAAAATCAACGCAGTTGACAGCGAGAGGACATTCCTTTTTTTTGTTGCTGAGTTTACATATTATATAAAACATTTTCAGACACAGCTTATTTTACATGAGTTATCTTTTGTTTATTTTTAGTCCCATCCTTCAGCTCCACTCAACCCCTCCCATCTCTGAAGACTATCCAGTTTTGATTTACATGTACTGTTTGATGTGTTGCAAACTTCACAAAACTATTTTTATTATCAAATTGGGCAATAAAGTGTAAGATCATATATCTTACTGCTATATTACATTGCATCATATCAGTATCAGTATCTGTATCGCATACTGCTGAGGATGGCATGTCATTGAATCTTAGGGGGTAATGAAAGAGGGGGAGCAGAGAATTAGCAGTTTTGGTGTTGAATAGCATTTAAAATGTGTCATTCCAGGTTTGACAGACAGATTAATCCAGGCTTGAATTATCCACTAAACCTGTGAGTGTATTTGTGCCTCTGTGTGCATGACAGCAGAAGAAATGGGGCAGCATAACTGCAGCATCCATCTCTGCATTCCTCACCCACTTGCTCTTTCTTTCTCCACCTCTTCTCTCCCCATGTCCCTCCCTCCCTCCCTCTACCCTCCCTCTCCCCATTTCATTCGCTCAGCTGCTCTCCTTGTTAAGGGTGTCCCAATCTGCCTCAGCAGCACAGATCAGTCCAGCCCCTCTCTCGCTCTCTGTCTCTCTCTCTCTCTGTCTCTCTCTCTCATAAGAGCAGCGCATGCACATACACTTGCGCACACACCCACCTACCACGCAGAGACACAACCTCAGGCGCGCACACGCAGACACACACGCAGGCACGGAAGGGCACACCGAGCAACCTCATCTACCAGCTCCAAGACACAGCCAGAGCCAGCTAAAAGACACAGCCCTGTAACAGCAGACCAGCATGGATTACCTGAAGAAGGGATTCTCCATGGCCAAGGAAGGCGCGGTGGCTGCAGCGGAGAAGACCAAGGCAGGGGTGGAGGGGGCAGCTGCCAAAACCAAGGAGGGGGTAATGTATGTGGGTGAGTACAGGAGTGATGATGGGGAAAGGTGTGGAAGATAGACAGCGGTGGAGAGGGTTAGCTGAAAATAGTACATCACAGTTTTTATGTGGGATAATCTGGCTTACATTTTGATCCTGTGAAGCCCTCCTGGTGTGCTTGTATTTGATGGATGAGTGATGGATGAGTGATAGGTGAGTGATGGGTGAGTGATGGGTGAGTGATGGGTGAGTGATGGGTGAGTGATGGGTGAGTGATGGATGACTGATGGATGAGTGATGGGTGAGTGATGGATGAGTGATGGGTGAGTACACTAATTGTTCTGCAAGGTTTGAATAAAATGGGACAGACAACCAGACAGGGCTAAATATGGCTGGTGATGGAAACATGGATACAGATAGGAAGGGAACGTTGAACAAGAAAAGGAGAATGATGGCAAAGGACTGAAGGCAAGACAATGGAGAAAAGCAGAAAAAAGGGTCAGAAAGGGAGAGAAAGATATTGATGTATTTTAGATTGCATATGCCTCAGGCAAGAGATGTTCTATTCAAAGAGGGAAAAGTCTGGTTGAGTGGTACTGAGGTACTCTATTCATTATGTAGAGTGTAATGACCAACAGAACGTTGACAAACAATATTGATGGTCATATAAATTATTTGCACGCTACCATCTCTCTACTCACACACACACACACACACACACACACACACACACACACACACACACACACACACACACACACACACACACACACACACACACACACACACACACACACACACACACACACACACACACACACACACACACACACACACACACACACACACAGACACAGTACACCTGTTACTTTCCCCAATCGGTGCGTATGTGATAATACAGTATAGTGGTGCTGGGGAGAGGTCTATGATTGTGAGTATAGTTGAAATCAGCTCATCTCTGCTGTACCACCCACCTGTCTGTCAGCCCGCTGCAGCAGTAAGATTTAACATGGGCGTCTCGGATTCTCAGAGTGACTAATGCAGCTAGCTCCACTGTCGGACCCCCCGTCAACCCAGCCCAACCCAACACAGCACAATATAGCACAGCCCAACTCTGCAGCCCTGAGCACCACTGACACACACAGAACACTGACACATACGTTCTTAGAAAAAAGGGTTCCAAAGGGGTTCTTCGGCTGTCCCCATAGGATAAACTTTATTGGTTCCCGCTAGAACCCTCTCGTGTTCCCTGTAGAACCCTCTGCAGAAAGGGTTCTTCATTGAACTCAAAATGATTCTACCTGGAACCAAAAGGGTTCTACCAGGAACCAAAAAGGGTTCTTCAAAGGATTCACCTATGTGGACAGCCGAAGAACTGACACATTAGAACTGACACACTGACACATTAGAACACTGATTCATACAGAACACTGATTCATACAGAACACTGATTCATACAGAACACTGAGACATTAGAACACTGATTCATACAGAACACTGAGACATTAGAACACTGATTCATACAGAACACTGACACATTAGAACACTGAGACGTTAGAACACTGATTCATACAGAACACTGAGACATTAGAACACTGATTCATACAGAACACTGACACATTAGAACACTGAGACGTTAGAACACTGATTCATACAGAACACTGACACATTAGAACACTGACTCATACAGAACACTGAGACATTAGAACACTGATTCATACAGAACACTGAGACATTAGAACACTGATTCATACAGAACACTGACACATTAGAACACTGATTCATACAGAAAACTAACCTTGCTCTATGTCATTGTCTTTCACCACTTTAATGACCAGTGTCCCTGTAACAGCACCAATAACCTTTGGGCACAGCACATTTAATCATGGGATATCAACAATTCAAAGTTGGCCTTAGTGGGAGTGGCCATAGAATTCTATGGGCGTGACCTATTAAGAAAAGTACACTACATGACCAAAATTATGTGGACACCTGCTCATCAAAAATCTCATTCCAAAATCATGGGCATTAATATGGAGTTGGTTCCCCCATTGTTGCTATAACAGCCTTCTGAGAAGGCTTTCAACTAGATGTTGGAACATTGCTGCAGGGACTTCCATCCATTCAACCTCAAGAGCATTAGTGGGGTCAGGCACTGATGTTGGGCAATTAGGCCTGGCTCGCAGTCGCATTCCAATTCTTACCAAAGGTGTTCGATGGGGTCAGGGCTCTGTGCACGCCAGTCAAGTTCTTCCACACCAACGTCGACAAACCATTTCTGTATCGACCTTGCTTTGTGCACGGGGGCACTGTCGTGCTTAAAACAGGAAAGGGCCTCCACAAACTGTTGCCACAAAGTTGGAAGCACAGAATCATCTAGAATGTCATCGTATGCTGTAGCGTTAAGATTTTCCTTCTCAGGAACTAAGGGGCCTAGACCGAACCATGAAAAACAGCCCAAGATCATTATTCCTCCTCCACCAAACTTTAGAGTTGGCACAGTGCATTGGGTCAGGTAGCATTATCCTGGCATCCGCCAAACTCAGATTAGTCCGTCTGACTGCCAGATCACTCCAGAGAACGCGTTTACACTGCTCCACAGTCCAATGGCGGTGAGCTTTACACCACTCCAGCCGACGCTTGACATTGCGCATGGTGATCTTAGGTTTGTGTGCTGCTGCTCGGCCATGGAAACCCATTTCATGAAGCTCCAGACAAACAGTTATTGTGCTGACATTGCTTCCAGAGGCAGTTTGGAACTCGGTAGTGAGTGTTGCAACAATTTTTACACGCTACACGCTTCAGCACTCGGCAGTCCTGTTCTGTGAGCTTGTGTGGCCTACCACTTCGCTGCTGATCCGTTGTTGCTCCTAGACGTTTCCACGTCACAATAACAGCAATTACAGTTCCCCGGGGCAGCTCCAGAGGGCAGAAATTTGATGAACTGACTTGAACTGACTCGTCCTATGACGGTGTCACGTTGAAAGTCACTGAGCTCTTCAGTACGGGCCATTC
Source organism: Oncorhynchus kisutch (assembly GCF_002021735.2). Classification (NCBI taxonomy): domain Eukaryota; kingdom Metazoa; phylum Chordata; class Actinopteri; order Salmoniformes; family Salmonidae; genus Oncorhynchus; species Oncorhynchus kisutch. The sequence goes on from NC_034184.2 coordinate 41,944,259, forward strand.
TACTGCCAGTGTTTGTCTATGGAGATTGCATGGCTTTGTGCTCGATTTTATACCCCTTGGCAGCAATGGGTGTGGCTGAAATATCCAAATCCACTAATTTGAAGGGGTGTCCACATGCTTTTGTATATATATTGTATTTGTCATCATTTGGGGGTCCGGAACATAATTACAAATAATTTGTAGACTGCAAATTGACCTCTAGAAGCCCAAACATGTATAATATTTGACTAAAATATAATAATTTTAAACCTTTCTTACATTCGTATACGATCACGTCTCCATATTATGCGTGGGAATAGTTGAAGAGATTTCTTGAATTAAAATCACTTAATTTACTGATGTTTTTACATTTTATGTCCATCAATGAAAATAAGAAAATAAAAAATAAAACTTGTAGGGCCAACTGAAACCACCCGCTGGCCAAATTTGGCTCGAGTGCCACCAGTTGAAGAACCAAGTTTGATGAGTTGGTCCACCAGACTCTTCACACATTTGGGCGGAAGTGTCTGGGTACCAGATTACAGCACTAACAACCTAGAGAAGAGGGGCGGAGAGGAAATGGTAGAGAACGAAGGAGAACAAGAGGGAAAGGATAAATGAATTAATAAATTAAACATTTGAGAGTGACGTGATTCCTGTTGGGAGAAGAGGAGAAGAGGATGGGAAGAAAAAAGAATAAGAGAGAGAGGCAGAGAAAGAGAGATGAGAGAATGAGAGCGAGGGAACGAGATTATGAATGAGTGGGTGCTGCACTCAGAATCCAGTTCGTGGGATTATCATTCATTGGATGTCAATAAGCAGAGACAGAGGAGGCTGTATCCATCTTCATCCATCATCATAAATCATCCCCACCACACGGAGGCGGTCTGTCATCCACCCCGTTCTGCTGAACGACCTAGTGGAGCCATTCAGCCACAGAGGGCAGAGCCCATCACATTTCATTGGTGTATTGATCTTCACAGCACTGTAAAGAGATCATTGAACCTCTACTGCACAGCCAGATATCTCATCAGCATGACCAAGCTACATGTCGGTCTATTCTCCTTTATTTTTTCATCTTCGTTGTTCTTTCCCCTTCTTCTGAGAGAGAAGGGTGTAGCCCCCCATCAGATCTGTGATCAAACAACTGAGTGCTCTGAGACAGTGCTGTTGGAGCAGTTGAGCGTGCGGAGCATACTGAAGCTTTTACACACAGCCAAGCCCCACCAGGCCTCCATCACACACGTTACTGTGTGAGTCATCTACAGAGTGTAAGAGAGAATGGATTATGTTTTTTTTTAAAGGAGGAGATTTGTCACGAATCCCCCCTAACCCTGATCTGCTGCCTCTGTTTATCTGCACAGCCTCTCAGTGAGCCCTTATCCTGTGTGTGTGTGTGTGTGTGTGTCCATGTCTGCCCGTGCCTGTGTTCGTTGACTACGTTCATCTGTTTGAGTGTGAGCACTTTATTCAGTGAGTGCGGGATTGACTGATGTCTGTACGCAGTGTACTATCGTGTGAGGCGATCTAGTGTGAATTCACTACTGTGTGGTCCACAGGATGCTGGTGCTAATGGCTGGAGCGGAATCAGTGGAATGGTAGCAGCCTCCTGTGGTATGGGCGTATTACAACATACTAGGCTTTGAGCAGGTGCATTATGTGTTGTTTATATATATATATATGTGTGTGTGTGGGGGGGGGGGGGGTGCGTGTGTGTGTGCGAGTGTGTGTGCATGTGCAGGCATATATCTATATATTGGCGTGAGGTGTAGGTGTAGGTGTGTGTGTGTGTGCATGTGCAATGGTGCAGGCATGTATCTATATTGGTGTGTGTGTATGTGATGCTCAGCTGCTGCTGGGTGGGTGGCAGACAGTCACGAGGCCCAGTGCTCCAGGACAGGGAGTGTGCAGAACTGAGAGGAGGGAGGGAGGGCACAGGCTGTCTCCCACAATCACAGATGAGAGGTCACAGTGTGCCAGAGTGTCCCCTCACATCACAGCTGAGACGTGAATATACTACCACCACTACCACCATCACACACACACACACAGTTGCACGTACGCATGTACACACACACACACACACAGTTGTGTACGTATGTCTACACACATACACACACACACAAACATGTGCACACACACACACAATGGTAGGTAATGATCCCATTATGTCTGGATTGTACTGCTCTCCATTCATTTAGCCACAGTGTTCTTTTGTTCATCAAACGATAACTGAGCTGTACAGTGTGTGTCTTTCAATTGATAAACAATGTTAAAATGCAATATTTCTTATTCCTCCTCCTCATTCGTCCGCTGCCTTCCCACTCCCTCTTTCTTCTTATGGTTACAGAATAAGCACCATCTTACCATAGAAGGATTAAGATGTGTGTAGATGAATCAGAAGCAGTGAGAAGAGACAGACAGAGAGAGAGAGAGACTGGATGGAGAGAGAGAGACTGGATGGATGGATGGAGAGAGAGAGAGAGGGAGAAGAAAATGCAATGAAACCCACCAATACATCTCTCATGGCAGACAAAACATTTAGCTGGCCAGCACGCATGTGAGATTAATTTCTGGGTGCCGAGATTACTACACACAGAATCAAAGATGCTATAGCATTCTGATGAGACAATGAGGTCCTGTGTTTCAGTTGTTATCTTTGAATATAAACACGCGAACAGGATGTTTTGTGGGTGTGTAGTCATGTATTATAGTAACAGTATTTACCATCTCAGGTGCAGGGGAGGTAACTGTAGCCACAGTCACAATCTCCCTCTGCTGATATGAAGTCATGTTAGATTCCTCACGAAAACTGACATCAAGTTACAACATTGATGGCTGCCTGGTGATGTTACCATCCTCTCTATTGATTTTACAGCATTAACAATACAATAGCCTGGCTCCTGTGTCTGTGTTTTTTCCTGTGTTCTACATTGGACAGTTGGACTTTAGCTCATGGCAATTTCCATGTCCCTAGTACTAAATTAGCCCATTGTCGTGTAGGGAGTTAAATAACAATGACACGCTTGACTTGAGCAATGTGTTTGTGTGTGGGGACAGGGGAGGGATTTTCAAAAACGCCCAGCTCAAAGGGTCAGCAGGGGGAACAGAGCAACGGCTTGTTGTGCTGGTGATTTGCATGAGAGGTAGAGAGGTAGAGAGGTAGAGAGGTAGAGAGGTAGAGAGAGAGAGAGAGAGAGAGAGAGAGAGAGAGAGAGAGAGAGAGAAAGAGAGACAGAGAGAGAGAGAGAGAGAGAGAGAGAGAGAGAGAGATCCACTCCAATGCTCCATGCCAGTTGTATTGAGGAGGTTGAGTGGGTTTGGCCGGCCAGCAGGCCTCAACCCATACAGCTCTATGGCTGAAGGAATGGCTGACCTTTTCTCTCCTCAAGGAGTCTTTGTGAGCCAGAGATGGGCTGAGCTCCAGAGGGCCCAGAGAGACAGAGCAGAGCACTGTGACAGAGCCTGGGAGAGAACAGACAATACTGGACCAGCTGAGCAGAACCCATTGCTCTTAGAACAGACAACAAGGATCTGGCCCTATGTAATAACCATTAGAGAGGGAGACTGATTCTCTGTGCCTAATTCATCAAGTACTGAAGTGTTAGGGAAGCCTGGAGATGTTGATCCTGGTGTCCTCGCTAAGTTATTCCAATTTGCCTTTTGATTTGGAAGCTGAGTGCCCCCATCCAATGTTAATCCATCTAGAGAGGAACCAGGCTCTGAGGGGTGGCCAGTCCTCTTCTGGATGTGCCGGGTGGAGATTATAAGAGTACATGGCCATTTAAGGCCAGAGTGTTTTTCTAGATGTTCAAACGTTTATAGATGAACAGCAGGGTCAAATAATAATCAGTGGTTGTAGAGGGTGCAACAGGTCAGTACCTCAGGAGTAAATGTCAGTTGGCTTTTCATAGCCGAACATTCAGAGGTCGAGACAGCAGGTGTGGTAGAAAGAGAGAGAGTCGAACGTAGAATGTCCGGTGAACATGGCAGGGTTCCCTAGCCACAGGCAGAGCAGTTGAAACAGGAGCAGCAGCACGACCAGTTGGATTGGGTACAGCCAGGAGTCATCAGGCCGGGTAGTCCTGAGACATGATCCTATGGCTCAGGTCCTCCAGGAGAGGGAGAGAGAGAGAGAGAATTCGAGGGAGCATACGTAAATTCACACAGGACACCAGATAAGACAGGAGAACACCAGATATAGCAGACTGATCCTAGCCCCCCGGCACATAGACTATTACAGCATAGATATTGGAGACTGAGACAGGGGTGGGTCAGGGGACACTGTGGCCCCGTCCAACGATACCCCCGGACAGGGCCAACCAGGCAGGTTATAACCCCACCCACTTTGCCAAAGCACAGCCCCCACACCACTAGAGGGATATCAACAGATCATCAACTTACTACTCTAAGACGAGGCTGAGTATAGCCCACAAAGATCTCTTCCACCGCACGAGCCCGAGGAGGAGCAAAACCGAACAGGAAAATCATGTCTGTGACCAGGATAAGACCAGGATAAAAGCCACTCAAGTGACGCACCCCTCCGAGGGACGGTACGGAAGAGCACTAGTAAGCCAGTGACTCAGCCCCCATAATAGGGTCAGAGGCAGAGAATCCCAGGGGAGAGAGAGGAGCCGGCCAGGCAGAGACAGCAAGGGTGGTTCGTCGCTCTAGTTCCTTGTGGTTCACATTCGAACCCCTGGGCCAGACTACACTCAATCATAGGACCAACGGAAAGTATGAGTCTTCAGTAATGACTTAATGGTCGAGACCATAAAAATTGAGCTCTATAGGAGAAAACCCTGCCTCCAGGTGTTTGCTTAGAAATTCTAGGGACAATGAGGCCTGCGTCTTCTGACCGTAGCGTACACGTAGGTATGTAAGGCAGGACTAAATCGGAGAGATAGGTAGGAACAAGCCCATGTAATGCTTTGTAGCATAGCAGTAAAACCTTGAAATCAGCCCAAGCCTAACATGAAGCCAATGTAGAGAGGCTAGCAATGGAGTAATATGATCAAATATTTTGGTTCTAGTCAGGATTCTAGCAGCTGTGTTTAGCACTAACTGAAGTATATTTAGTGCTTTATCCGGGTAGCCGGAGAGTTGAGCATTGCAGTAGTCTAATCTAGAAGTGACAAAAGCATGGATTAGCTTTTCTTCATCATTTTTGGACAAAAAGTTTCCGATTTTTGCAATGTTACGAAGATGGAAAAAAAGCTGCCCTTTAAATATTTTCGATATGTTCGTCAAAAGAGAGATCAGGGTCCAGAGTAACGCCGTTGTCCTTCACAGTTTTATTTGAGACGACTGTACAATCATCAAGATGAATTGTCAGATCCAAAAGCAGATCTCTTTGTTTCTTCGGACCTAGTACTAGCAACTCTGTTTTGTCCGAGTTTACAGTGCTTGGAGTTTGAGAAACGCCATTCAAACATAAATCCTCTAGCATCTGTTTCTCTCTTTTACAGGGAACAAGACAAAGGATGGAATGGTAGCAGGTGTGAACACAGGTAAACGCAACACTACCCACAGAAAGTATCCTGCGCTACATTTCATAAGTATACAGGGATCAGGCTTTTTTCACAAACCAAATTCTGAAGTGAAACATTGGTTCCCCCGAGGATAGACTTTGACAACCTCCTGTCCCCCTTCTCCCAGTGGCCCAGAGAACAACTGACCAAGCCAATATTGTCGGGGACGCAACGGTCGCCGGAGCCAATGAGCTGTCTCAGCAAACAGTGGAAGGGATGGAGAACGCAGCGGTGAACTCCGGATTGGTGAACCAGGTGAGTCACATCCTGTCTTTTCATATTGTGAAGATTATTACAAACCCCTCTCCACTACGGGGAACTGTGGGCAGGAGTAGAGACTTCAACAGGTCCATCCTTCAACAATCTTATCCTGGTCTCAAAAACACTGATTTTTCCAAGTTGACTTGTCGTATTAATGTTTGTGTGCATATCTCTGATTTTAGTGTCTCTGTTATAAGGAATGCCGAGGAAAAGGATCAACGCTTACTTGTGTCTTTTATGTTTGTGTGTGTCTGTCTGTGCGTATTGTTGGTAACTTGTATAATTTCTTCTCCTTCCACCCATAACTGTTGTGTCTGGCAGGAACAGGAAGAAGCTGTAGCTCTGGACGCTAAGCCTGAGGTGGCTGGTTCTGGTTCTGAAGGGGTGTGTGGTGGATAGTTTCGTAGAATGAATGAATGAATGAATGCACGGCATGATGCTTGCTGCCTTTATTGTCTTCTTCTCATTGAAGCACCGTGCCTTTATATGCAGTAATACGCTGTCAACTTGGGTGCTGGCTGGTACAGTAGTCTATAGGAGTGATTGGGTGCTGGCAGGTAGGCAACAGTAGTGATTGGGTGCTGGCAGGTAGGCAGCAGTGGTGATTGGGTGCTGGCAGGTAGGCAACAGTAGTGCTTGGGTGCTGGCAGGTAGGCAGCAGTGGTGATTGGGTGCTGGCAGGTAGTCAACAGTAGTGATTGGGTGCTGGCAGGTAGGCAGCAGTGGTGATTGGGTGCTGGCAGGTAGGCAGCAGTGGTGATTGGGTGCTGGTTGGTTTGAGGGTGGACAGGTGGGTGTGCGACCGGTCAGCTCCAAATGAGCTAATATTTCCTCAAGCTGGGAATTTATGTTCACATTGAGAAAACATTTCCAATCACAAATCATACAATGAATTCAAAGGAATGTAGACCATGTAATTGTTTTCTATGCATATACATGAAATATACATGAAATATACATGAAATATACATGAAATAACACAACACATGTCAAGGTAGAGTATGAATACCTTTAACAGATTACATTGATTAAGATTCATTTAAAAGCTGCCCTTCATTATTGTGTTGTGGTCGTTTGTACTGCAGTGAAGATACAGCAGTTGTGTCCCCGCTATATTACAGTCGGAGGCATCATGCCCAGAGGGGGCACAGGGGCACGTGCTCCCTCAGATTTGTCTTGTTTGTTTCTCTGTAATACTAATAGCCACCTAGCAATTTGATGAAGTTGGCTTTAGCTAGCCCAGATAGATCCAATCTCCCAACCTCATAACTAGCTACCAAGAAGCCATTTCAGGCTATCAATCAAGTTAGAGTAGCTAGCTTGTCTAACTAGGTTGGCGGACTTTGGAAAATGAAGCTAAATGTACTGAATAAGACTCACATTCCTTTCTCCCATCTTTTACCCAGAGATCATAGCAGAGATGCAGAGAAGCATATTATATTCCTTAAAAAAAGAAAAGAATGACCAGACTGCTCAAGATGCATGCTTAGATATGCAGATTTTATTTCACCTTTATTGAACTAGGCAAGTCAGTTAAGAACAAATTCTTATTTTACAATGATGGCCTATCCCAGCCAAACCCTCCCCTAACCCTGGATGACGCTGGGCCAATTGTGCTGCGCCCTATGGGACTCCCGATCACGGCCGGTTGTGATACAGCCCATGGATCGAACCAGGGTCTGTAGTGACGCCTCTAGCACTGAGGTGCAGTGCCTTAGACCGCAGCACCACTCGGGTGCAAAATTACTAATTCCACTCTAAATCTATATTCTGTGTTTGTGGGTGAACATGCAGGCATGGGTGAGTGTACGTTTATGTATGCCTGAGTGCGTGGGTATGCGTGTGTGGGTGCATGTGTGCATTTGTGCATGTGTAGACTTGACGTAACATAGTAAATGTCAATCCGAGACACTCAAATTAGTATGATATGTTACGTTAGGTATGTTAACAGATGGTTACTTAAGGCAAAAATGAAAGTAGGATGGTTGGTCGGGGTCGATGGATGGGCGTATAATGTGAACGTCTAGCAACCCAAAGGTTGAGAGTTCAAATCTCATCATTGACAACTTTAGCATTTTATTTCTTACTTACACATGTTTTACTACTAGCATGTTAGCCAACCTTCCCCTAACCTTAACCCTTATAGCTAACCCTTCCCCTAACCTTAACCCTTATAGCTAACCCTTCCTCTAACCTTAACCTTTATAGCCAACCCTTCCCCTAACCTTAACCCTTATAGCTAACCCTTCCCCTAACCCTAACCTTAACCCTTATAGCTAACCCTTCCCCTAACCTTAACCCTTATAGCTAACCCTTCCCCTAACCTTAACCTTAACCCTTATAGCTAACCCTTCCCCTAACCTTAACCCTTATAGCTAACCCTTCCCCTAACCTTAACCTTAACCCTTATAGCTAACCCTTCCCCTAACCTTAACCCTTATAGCTAACCCTTCCCCTAACCCTTCCCCTAACCTTAACCCTTCCCCTAACCCTAACCTTAACCCTTATAGCTAACCCTTCCCCTAACCCTAACCTTAACCCTTATAGCTAACCCTTCCCCTAACCCTAACCTTAACCCTTATAGCTAACCCTTCCCCTAACCCTAACCTTAACCCTTATAGCTAACCCTTCCCCTAACCCTAACCTTAACCCTTTTAGCTAACCCTTCCCCTAACCTTAACCCTTATAGCTAACCCTTCCCCTAACCCTAACCTTAACCCTTTTAGCTAACCCTTCCACTAACCCTAACCCTAACCTTAACCCTTATAGCTAACCCTTCCCCTAACCCTAACCTTAACCCTTTTAGCTAACCCTTCCTCTAACCCTAACCCTAACCTTAACCCCTTTAGCTAACCCTTCCCCTAACCTTAACCCTTATAGCTAACCCTTCCCCTAACTCTAACCTTAACCCTTTTAGCTAACCCTTCCCCTAACCCTAACCTTAACCCCTTTAGCTAACCCTTCCCCTAACCCTAACCTTAACCCTTTTAGCTAACCCTTCCCCTAACCCTAACCCTAACCTTAACCCTTTTAGCTAACCCTTCCCCTAACCCTAACCCTAACTTGAACCCTTTTAGCTAACCCTTCCCCTAACCCTAACCCTAACTTTAACCCTTTAAGCTAACCCTTCCCCTAAACCTAACCCTAACCTTAACCCTTCCCCCAACCCTAACCCTAACCGTAACCCTTTAAGCTAACCCTTCCCCTAACCCTAACCTTAACCCTTTAAGCTAACCCTTCCCCTAACCCTAACCTTAACCCTTTAAGCTAACCCTTCCCCTAACCCTAACCTTAACCCTTTAAGCTAACCCTTCCCCTAACCCTAACCTTAACCCTTTAAGCTAACCTTTCCCCTAACCCTAACCTTAACCCTTTAAGCTAACCCTTCCCCTAACCCTAACCTTAACCCTTTAAGCTAACCCTTCCCCTAACCCTAACCTTAACCCTTTAAGCTAACCCTTCCCCTAACCCTAACCTTAACCCTTTAAGCTAACCTTTCCCCTAACCCTATGCTTAACCCTTTAACCTAACTCCTAACCTTAACCCTTTAAGCTAACCTTTCCCCTAACCCTATGCTTAACCCTTTAACCTAACTCCTAACATTAACCCTAACCCCTAGCCTATCTAATATAAACCACCTAGCTAGGATTTGAAACATACTGTATCATACCTTTTGCATATTCATAACATATTATAAATTTAGCAAATTTGTAACCTGTAATACGAATTGTAATTCGTTACATATTATGCGTAATGGGTGATGGACGTCCACAAATGAATACTTACCATACGAAACGTAATATATCATACTAAATGGAGTGTCTCCGATTTACGTACAGAATAATATGAATGCCCTGAGCCCCGAGACCAGGTTGCTGTGTGTGTGTGTGTGTCCTTTCTTCTTTCAGGCTCTTTATAATGTAAATCAAGAAGATCCATCTGTAATTACATCCACAGCTCAAACCATCTGTCCATCGCTCCTCTCCACAGCATACATTCAACCCCCTCCCCTTTTCAATCTCCTATCTCTCCGTCTCGCTCTCACAGCTCGGTCATGTGCCATTTTCAAAGGCACTTAAAAGCCTTTTGTGGGAGAGAGTACAGTAGAGGCAAGGTCAAGTATAACAACCATATCCATACCCGATGACATGCTACAATCACTCTCATTTTCACAATCTCAGTCTCTGATATATGATGTGGTTAGGACATGATTAAAGTCAGTTCCTGCTAGAATTGCCCGTATGAATTATAATCATTATAATATTGGGGATTGAGGTCATATTTATTCCCACAGCAATAACTTTAATTATATTAACATTTCTACAACCAAATCAGGCAATATTGCCACTGCCATGAATGATCAGAATCAAACTTGATTATCAAACTTTAGACCATTCACCAAACTATTACCATAATGCCATGCCGGGAGTCATAATTATAATTGATATCCTAGTAGAGATGATTGCAAAGGTAATTGTTGGGCATGAATAAACTCGTGAGGAAACTGTCTAGGACGTATCTTTTTTCCTAAGTGCCTGAGCAGTAATATCGCAATGCATGTTCTCCCATTGAAGCCTCAACTCCCCTACTAAAGAGATGCCCGTGCATGTCTACTAACCAAAACCGTGGTTTAAATACACGGACATCCTTATTTCTTTCCAGCTTAACCCTCCTCCAAATCCATTACTCACATGCTCAGCTGGATATTGCATCAGAGGAAGTTGTCATCGCCATCCTCCTCTGTAGCAGCAACAGGCGGCTGCAGCAGCAATAGGAGTAGAGACGGTATCTATTCATTCACATGCTGATCCCAATTCTCTGTTTGTACCACACAGAGTGACTTCTCTCAGGGAGCTGAGCAGGCAGGACAGTAGGTGAGTGTGTTTGTTTGTACAGTAGGTGTATAAAGGGGTGGGTTCTGTGTGTGCTTTGCGTGTTGAAGTATACCTATGTGCATGTGTTTATGTATGACCAGGCGTAAGGTGGTATGACACCCATCTCCTCTTGGAATAGCCATATGCTAATGTGACCTGCTTAAAGGGGCAATCAGCGGTTGCTACATCAATCTTTTGGACTTAGAAATGAATCATATGTACCCATTGATTCTTGAAGAACATAACTTATCATCATGAGCTTAGTTCATCTGTCGTACCCCATCAGAACTCAAGATATCAGCTTGTTTTACTCCAGCGTTTGTAAACAAATGACATGTAAACAAACACTATATAGTCTCAAAACATGGTTAAAACTATCATTTTGATATCATGGGTGGTCAGTCCTTGCGTCCATAGCTCTGCCTATGAATTTGAGAGTGGGTACATTTCTCCAGCCCCATCCCTCAGCTTTTTTACCGAAACAGGGCTGGGGAGCTTGCTTTGATATTATTTCTACTGCTGATTGCCACTTTAATGGGGTTCTAATATTGCTGTGACATTTGATTTAGTGTTAAAATAACAGAAGTGATCTACTAATGTGAAAAGGTTTAGTTTTACTCGAGAGGCCATGGGGAAAAAAAGCCTTAGCTCAAAGACTCAAGCGGTTACGATGACCCCACAGCTCCAGATATGGGGTTAGATGTGAGCTGGGGGATTTGGTACACCTGTGCATCATTCACACATACCCTATAGCAGGAACTATATGCTCTCGTAAATTGAAGCAGACCTTTTTATATACTGTATTTATATAACGTCCACTTTCTAAAATGGGGCACGAAATGAGGGTGGCACCCAAAACTGCCAGATAATCCAACACTCTGCCTAAACAGACACATTGGATAGTCTTTATCCATTATAATCGCTTCATTGGAACGTAAAGTGTACTGATGTGTACCATCTGCAGTGGAAATATGTGACTTCTGCTCCTCTCATTCACAATATGTACCCTTTCTTTCTTTCTTTCTTTCTTTTTCTTTCTCTCTTTCTCTCTCCTTACCTCAGGAGTGTTGGTTCTGACATCCGTGATCTGCAGCAGCCTCCCTCGTCCTCTCTTCCGGAAGAAATAACGTGTTAGATGCTGCTCGTCCCGCGTCTCCCATTGCCAACTTTTGTTTCTGGGGAGGACAACCAACCCCGGTGTGCCCCCCCCCCCTCTGATGCTTTCTTTGTGTGACTCGATGGAAACTAAACATTCTGAAAGATCCTCCCCATCCACAACATCCCTCACCATACAAGCTACACATTCCTGCCCCGTATACCTTTACCGTCCATGTCCGTCACCCCTGACTATTACCCACCTTACCACTGTGACCCCCCCCCCCCCCATTCCCTTTGCCCACCACTCCAGGTCATCCTACACGATACCACACATACACATACACAAACATACAGTTCACACATGCATACACACCAGGACATTGAGAAAGACTTCGCAGAACAATACTTTTAGTCCTCTCCGAGAGGGTTGGCAATGTGAGACTTCCTGGTAGTGTGCACTCTGTCAGATAATGTAACACCGGTACTTATACAGTAGATGTACTTATGTCAGTGTATGCGTTGGTCAGGTTTGTTGATGAAGATGTGTTTTGAAGTGAGTTAATTTAACCCCTTGTGTCTTAATGCCTGACGCCCCCTCATCCTTATTGTGACAGAACAGAGGGTGACACTTTATTTACATAGCCTGGATTTTCCATCTGTAGACGCTCTACAGATGGCCATGCGATCAGCAAACTATCTTGCTAAGGTTACTGCTAGGGTTAGGTTTAGAATGCGGGTTAAGGTTAGTAGATAGTTAGTTGAAATGTTACTGATAGTCTATAGATGGTCCATCTGTCGATACTCTACAGACTATCCAAATAAAGCGTTGCCAAACAGGGTTCAGGGTCAGAGTGAAGGTGAAGTTATGGATTAACAGCTCCCCCATCACATGACCCAGGCCGTCTCGCACCTGCAATGGGGCTGCAGTACAGACAGGCTACTCTGTATCTCATAAACAGATACTGTCTGTGGTGTTTCCTGCTGTCTCTCTGCCCCGAACCCTGGGTCTGCTATATAGAGAAATCAAAGAGAGAAAGGTGACGTTAGGAGTTTGCAACGGCCTTTATCTTGTGTTTGACTAGTTGCAATGAAAAAATTATATGTATGTATGTGATCAGACTAAAGATATAGTATAATGGCCCCACTTCCAGATTCAGTATGTATGTGATCAGACTAAAGATATAGTATAATGGTCCCACTTCCAGATTCAGTATGTACCTCAGAAGTAGGATACGAGTAGTCGACAGGTCAAATACCTTGACATCCCATCTGGTCTTCGAGGAATACAATTTCTCCACCCCCTCATCATGCTTTCACTCTGATCCTTCATTCAAGCGACGCCCTACGGTCACTCAACAGTGTACCCTGCCCCCTCCCCTGTCTGTCTGCTTTCGGTGACTTGAACAGGTCTTTTAAACCATCACGGTGTTTGTCCTTTGAAGCCGTCTCAAACGAGACTGCGTGTTGCCTTACTAACATCCAGACACATAGACTCAGACACACATTCATTGGTACTAAAAACACAACCTCACACAAATTCTAATTCACCTATTACACACACGTATCCAAGAATTAGAGGTTACATACACACTGACACACACATTCATCCAAAAATACAAAATATATATGTTCGCATCAAAGCAGACTGCTTCTTTTATAAACAGTACAACTGAACTGAAATAAATACAATTTTATTTAAATCCAAAATGATTGTTTGTATCTGTCTTGTTTTATTCTCTTTCATTATGGGATAATAATTATTCTCAAGCCTGACACAATACAAAATTGGGGCAAACACCAATAGACTGCTCATTTAATTATTTACATTTTCTCTCATGCATGATATTCTTGGCTACTCCTTTATTATTCTGTCTTCTCTCTCTTGTTCTCTCTCTCTCTCCATCTTTCTCTCTCTCTTTCCCTTTCTATTTCCATACTCACCAGACTATCTGTGCAGTGGAGCCTAATGAATGCCTCTAGAAAGAAATGGACTGTAAACTGTATGGTCATTCTGCAATGCTATTGAAGCAGGGTTCTTTATTGACTCTTTGTCTGGTGTACTGATGACCTGCAGAGAGACGAACAGCAGAGCAGCGGCCGTAATAGACAGAACGTCGTCACAGACTCCCAACTGCCACCTAGTGTTGATTTGTGAAAAGCAGAGTGGTCCGCTTGGCTCTAGTTGAAAACAACAGAGCAATTACTTATTTAAGCCACATGCCCTGCACTTCCATTTGCTTCCGAGAGTGATTCCCCAGGGATAGCCGAAGAAGCACACACACACACCTGTAAACATGTCAGAACTAGAGTTGAAATGTATAAGACTTTGAGTCCCAATATTACGCTTCATATACACTTTAGTCATTTAGCAGAAGCTCTTATCTAGAGGAACGTATAGTAGTGAATGCATAGGTTTTCATTTTTAATGGCCTTCTGTGGGAATGACATATTAATAACATTCCACCCATGAGGAAATTTGGTAATGTATGTACTTTGCAGGTTTGTTGCAAAACCCGATCCTGAATCAAGTTGCTATGGAGACATTCCTAGAAATAATATTGATGTTGCCCCGTCCTTCAACCTGGTTATCACAATTCGTCTTCGGACATGTTTATGCTTGTTATGCTATGCATATTATTCATTGTTTCAGTGTTTGGACCAGCTCAGCAGGAAACAAAAAACACCAATTCAACTCTGCAACAAAGGCTGCGTTCACACAGGCAGCCCAATTCTGATCTATTTTCACTAATTGGTCTTCTGACCAATCAGATCAGCGCTGAAAATATCTGATGTGAAAAGATCTGAAGTGATTGGTCAAAAGACCAATTCGTGGAAAAAAAGATCAGTAAAGGACACACACACACACACACACACAAAGTCACAAACATACACAGGAGACAGGGCGGTGAGAATGTTTTCACACACGGGTCCGTCTGCGTCACACGCATACTGTACACACACACACACACACATTGTTTACCAGAGGGGCTGTTTCTGTTCCCCCCTTCCTTCTGTGTATTCTTGTCCTGATTTTAGCATGTATAAGCATTCATCCCTCAGTGGACAATGTAGGATGGTAGTCCCAGGAGGACTTGATATGGTCTGTAGTTATTCTCTGGTCAGGTCACGAGGCACTAAGGCAGTGTTGGAGAAAAGTCCTTTAGTAAAAGTATAGCTACCTTAATAGAAAGTTACTCAAGTAAAAGTGGATGTCACCCAGTAAAATACTGCTTTAGTAAAAGTCTAAAAGTATTTGTTTTTAAATATACTTAAGTATCAAAAGTAACTGTAATTGCTAAAATATACTTAAGTATCAAAAGTAAAAGTATAAATAATTTGAAATGTCTTATATTATATTTTTTGTTTTAAATTCAATTGAACATATTTTTGGCAACAGACATATACAACCAAATTGACAATGTGGACCCAGAGGATATCACTTGAAGGTATTAATTAAAACGCTTATTTCTAAACTGATAAAAACAACAACACATAATGATTAAAAGACAAGACAAAATGACAAACAACCATAAATACATGTATTTATATTGACATCCTAAAAAGTGACACTATTCACTGCACTTCTCCCTAACCTTAAAAATCAACCATATTCATTTCACATCAAACCGATCCTTTAAATAAATACACCTGACCAGCAGTAGGGGGCACAAGGGGCAGAGGAGTGGTTTCCCTTAGACAACCTTATCCAAATTAATAACTTTGCCTGCTTTTTAAAGCTATTTTATTTGCTTGATCTCCAAGGGAAGTCTATTCCATAGACAAATGCCTGTATGGAAAAACTCAATGTTTACTCTTGGGATTTTACGAGACATAACACTAGCTCTGGTATTGTGACTGTGTTGGTTATAGACCATATCAATGTGGTTTTTCATGTAACCTAGGGCATGATCATTTAAGTTGTCAAACATATGATTAAGTTTAAGTTGGTCCACTCCACTCTGGACTCCAAAGGCAACAAGCCCACCTCCCGGAACTCCTGTACCCCTATGTGGGTCCTAGGGGGGACATTCAGCATATTCCTGCTAACATTATTTTGCATAACCTGCATGATCCTTTTCTGCTTTTTCGATAGCCCTCTATACCAAGCAGAGCAGGCATAATCAAAATGACACTGAATCAAGGTTGAGACAAGCAGTTTCTTAACTTTAATGTTAAAATATCTAGTGTTACGATATAAACATCGTACACACTCCCAACACTCAGACATTATTTACAAAAGATGCATTTGTGTTTAGTGATTCCGCCAGAACATGGGCAGTAGGGATGACCACGTGTTCTCTTGATAAGTGTGTGAATTTGACCATTTTGGGTTGTCAGGGAAAACCTATGGAGTAAAAAGTATAATATTTTCTTTAGGAATGTAGTTTAGTAAAAGTAAAAGTAGTCAAAAATATAAATAGTAAAGTAAAGTACAAATACCCCCAAAAAACACTGAAGTAGTACTTTAAGGTATTACTTAGCACCACTGCACTAAGGATAGGTTACCAGGCGGTGCATCTGATGATACCGACACCGCCAATCTGAACCTCCGGCATGATGAGAGCACAACAGCAGTTGAGATGACACATTCAGGACCTAATGTACAACACAGCACTCACCCTCCTATTCATTCTCCCTGTGCCCAGGTCCATCTGCTCCCTACTATCAAATATTCATCAGGGCCAAATAGATACACAGCCGTCCTACATCACCAAACAATAACATGAGCCTAATGGGGTCGATTCCACACTAGCAGGAGCGGAAAATATTTTTGCTACCTCAGATTGTTCTGGCAATTCTCACATATAAATTTCATTGGGAGAAGGATGTTTGAAATCCTTTTTACATTTGTATCACAAACCATTTTTGAGAAAAGCATGATGAAAGTGGCCATTTTAGGCCCATACACGCTTCCTATAAGACCCTTTGATCTGTGAACCGTACATGAAACAGTCAACATCTTGGTGTCATTAAACTCCTGCTCTAAAATATAAAGTATGTCTTGATTCTGAAAAACAATTTTTCACCTAAATGTATTCAACATAAAAAATATGAATTTCTCAAAACTACTTTCATTTTGTTCATTTATATTGTTTGGAACAATATCCATCACATATTATGAGCACCACCAACACAGTGACTGGTAAATATTCTCAAAAACTCAACCCTAGGCAACACAGGGACTAGGAACTGGTTTCAATGATGGTCTCTTTTGGCATAGAGAAACTACGTCACTGTCTATGTTACTACTTTCCCCTCTTGAATAAAATACAAAAAACACTGAACAAAAATCCCATGTTTCATGAGATGAAATAAAATATCCCAGAAATGTTCCATTCGGTACGCACAAAAGCTTATTTCTCTGAAATGTTGGCGCCAAATCCCTCTGAATTTGCATTTCTCCTTTGCGAAGATAATCAATCCACCTGACAGGTATGGCATATCAATAGGCTGATTAAACAGCATAATCATTACACAGGTGCACCTTGTGCTGGGGACAATAAATGACACAACACAATGCCACAGATGTCTCATGTTTTGAGGGAGCGTGCAATTGGTATGCAATACAAAGGACCTGATCGTGGACTACAGGAAAAGGCGGGCCAAACAGGCCCCCATTAACATCGACAAGGCTGTAGCGGAGCGGGTCGAGAGTTTCCACTTCCTTGTTGTCCACATCACCAACAAACTATCATGATCCAAACACACCAAGACAGTCGTGAAGATGGCACGACAAAACCTTTCCCCCACAGAAGAATGAAAAGTTGTGGCATGGGTCCCAAGAGCCTCAAACATTTCTACAACTGCAACATCGAGAGCATCCTAACCGGTTGCGTCACCGCCTGGTATGGCAACTGCTCGGCATCTGACCGTAAGGTGCTACAGAGGGTAATGCGTGCGGCCCAGCACATTACTGGGGCCAAGCTTCCTGCCATCCAGGACCTATATAATAGGCGGTGTCAGAGGAAAGCCCATAAAATTGTCAGAGACTCAAGTCACCCAAGTCATAGACTGTTTTCTCTGCTACCACACGGCAAGCGATACCAGAGCGCCAGGTCTAGGAACAAAAGGCTCCTTAACAGTTTCTAACATCAACCCATAAGACTGCTGAACAATTAATCAAATGGCCACCAGACTATTTACATTGACACCCCTCCTCCATTTGTTTTATACACTGCTGCTACTCGCTGTTTATTGTCTATGCATAGTCACTTCACCCCTACCTACATGTACACATTACCTTGACTAACCTGTACCACCACACACTGACTCGGTTCCGGTACCCCCTGTATATAGCCTGGTCATTGTTATTATTTTTTACTTTAGTTTATTTGGTAAATATCTTCACTATTCTTGAACTGCACTGTTGGTTAAAGGCTTGTAAGTTAGCATTTCACGGTAAGGTCTGCATTTGTTCTATTTCATGCATCTGACAAATACATTTTGATTTGATTTAGATTTAATTTGACTGCAGGAATGTCCACCAAAGTTGTTGCCAGAAAAGGGTATGTTCATTTCTTGTTTCGGATTGAAACGTTGCCAATAAAGCGGTGAATTGTGAGCTTGTTCTATACTATGTTCATTTCTCTACCATAAGCCGACTCCAACGTCATTTTAGAGAATTTGGCAGTATGTCCAACCGGCCTCACAACCGCAGACCACGTGTAACCATGTCAGCACAGGACCTCCACATCCGGCTTCTTCACCTGCAGGATCGTCTGAGACCACCACCCATAAAGCTGATGAAACTGTAGGCTTGCACAACAATTTCTGCAGAAACTGTCTCAGGGAAGCTCATCTGCGTGTTCGTCGTCGTGGAGAAGTTAGCTCTTCTCACATGAATCCCAGCTTCAACAGTACAGGGCAGACGGTAGAAAGCGTGTATGGCTTCGTTTGAGCGAGACGTTTGCTGATGTCAACATTGTGAGCAGAGTACCCCGTGGTGGCGCTGGGGTTAGGGTATGGCCAGGCCTAAGCTACGGACAACAAACACAATTGCATTTTATTGATGGCAATTTGAATGCACAGAGATACCGTGACGAGATCCGGAGGCCCATTGTCGTGCCATTCATCTGCCCCGCCGTCACCTCATATTTCAGCATGATAATACACTGTCCCATGTCGTAATGATCTGTACAGAATTCCTAGAAGCTGAAAATGGCTCAGTTCTTCCATGGCCTACTCTCCAGACTAGTCACCCATTGAGCATGTTTGGGATGCTCTGGATCGATGTGTATGACAGTGTCTTCCAGTTCCCACCAATATCCAGCATCTTTGCGCATCCTTAGAACGGGAGTGGGACAACAGGCCACAATCAACAGCCTGATTAACTCTATGCGAAGGAGATGGTGGTCACACCAGATCCTGACTGGTTTTCTGATTCACACCCCTAGCTTTTAAAAAAAAATCTGTGACCAACAGATGCATATCTGTTTTCTCAGTCGTGAAATCCATAGATTAGCGCCTAATGAATTTATTTCAATTGACTGATTTCCTTATGATCGGTAACTCAGTAAAATGATTGAAATTGTTGCATGTTGCATTTATATTTTTGTTCAGTGTAGTAGCTAGCAAGATGCAGATCATGGAGGTTATTTTTAAGGAGTGCATTTGGCAAATGGCTAGTTTGCATCAACTTCCTTAACTAAAACCACTGCAAAGGTTTTGCCTGTGTTTTGAATCGCAATGTTCTGGCATGTCTGCCTCGTGATTTGGCAGACATACCTCGTGATGATTCATTTTCCCTTATCGATGTAGGCAGCGACATAGCTCCTTTATGCCAAGAGGGTCTATCATTGAAACCAAACTTTAGTCACTGTGTTGTCTAGGGTCTGGCTTTTGAGACTTATGTTGCATTAATGTGCTAGTCGGAACTAGGAAATATCTAAAAATAGTCAAGAAGGGTAGTTTAGAGATATTCATATTTGTAATGTTGAATAAATGAATGTGGAAATGTTGTTTCATTATCTAGACATACTCCGTATTTACAATTTACTATCATATGTGAGAATTGCCAGAACAATCTGAGATACCCAAAATATTTTCTGCTCCCACTGGCGTCGAATCCTCCTTCCTGTCTAACTGTCTTATATTATGTGTACAGTGTAGGTCTACATCTACTCAAAAAGAAGGCACTCTTATACAATTATAGATAAAGTCAGGATAAGCATGTCTGACATAAAAAATAAAAAATAAAGGAAATTGTGAATGCACCATCCCACCTCAGATCCCATGCAAACTCAGATATTAGTACATTGCAAATTGATGAGTCATATGGCACAACCACAGAAATAGAATCCACAACAATGCATCATCAAATATTGATGAGAGGTAAGTAGTCTTATGGCCGATTGATTTCTTACTTTGTTACATTGTTCATTGCGAGCATAGGTCTCGTGGATGCAGTATTTTTCTGTCACTCATGAGCTAGTGGAATGTTGAACCAATCACACGAATGATGGCAGATGGACAGTTTCTTGTTTTTCCCACCACTCTTCATGGCGCACTTTGAAGACAGACTCAAAACAGAGCTCTGCTCCAATGGGCAGACTTGTATTTTGGCTACTGCATTTAGGCCCCTTTCATCTCTTCGTCTGTGACAGAGAGTATCATTATGGTCATTTCAAGCATTCCTACTGAGGGTGGAGACAGGGCAGCGTGCCAATCTTTCCTTTCACAGTTTCCAAGAGCCAGCCTCCCCAACACACACATTCACAGGCTACTCACTCCTGTACTGCGTTGTAGCTACCGAGCCCTACAAAGAAGCTTTTATTCGGGGGGAAAGGCAAGCAGTCATGGAATTCACTCTCAAAAGCAAGCCAGCCCCCCTCCCTTCCCCTTCCTACCGCCCTGAGTTACACCCTCTTGCCATATCCTGAACTCTCTGGCCAATCGGTAGAGCTATGAGAGGCGTAGGCTTAGGGACTGAGAGTGCCAACCTCTATAAGACTCCATGCCCTCCTCCGCCCCCACATACTACTCCGACATACTCTCTCAGGCTCATACACACTGCTCTAGAGACGCTGACTACTCTTCAGAGACATGTCTTTCCTCTCAGGCATTTTGGGTGACTCGGCTGACAAATATGTGGACCAGGCAGTGGATACGGCAGGTGAGCATTGGGGGGGGGGAGATGCGGGAAAGGGGGGAGGAGATGGGGTTGAGTGAGGAGAAGAGAGTGACGCACAGCTGGAACTTGTTTGTTTGACTTTTGTTCTGCGTGATTCATTTCTGTGGAGCGTTCCACTGTCCTACTTTGCATAGGCTGGAGTGAGGCTGGTAGCAGCTGGAAATGATTAAACATAGATTCATTTCACTTTCCTCTAAATATACACTTTTACACATAAACACACACAAACTGACGTTTACTTTTAAAACTCAGCATCCTTTGGTATAAGTTGGGCCTCTGTCATACAAACCTTGGCATTTAAGGGCGGTTGCTAGGCTTGGACAGACCTGACTTGTTTTTGTCATTTTTTCCATTGCCTTGGCCTCTGCGCTCAGATCAGCGTGTAAACTCAGCTCAATGACATTCCTCTTTCAGCTGCAGTAAATAATGATCCGACCATCTCTCCTCTAAACTCTTTGTAAGCATGTCAGCACGCTTTGAATCAATCTGATCCTCTGTTTTCACAGTTTCTCATTTACTCTAATTAGATGTTACAGAGAAAGTGAGATGAATCCTTCTGGATTTGACTGGCAACTGGAACCTCGGTATCAGCATCAACTTGTGCTTATTAACCATGTAATATATGGACAGCTCATGACGGGGAAGCATACAAAATGCAATACATGGCATTTGTCTTTTAGAAATGTACTGGAAGCTAGGCCACAATTATGTTCAAATATGCATGTCCTGTTTGTTAAATGTGCATATCCTTGAAACTAGCTGCATTACAGTGTAATTACCGAGATGTCAACAACATGTAGGCCTAAGAAATGTTTGCTTGTAATGTTGCCTGACAATGCTGCCAGTCCACTATGTAAAGCTACACCCATAGAAGGTCATCGTGAATGTGGCATCTGCGACCAAATAAATAAAACCACAGATGTATTTTATATCGTAGACTGTTGCTGTCTCTGAAATATCACACAGTTTATTCAACTTTAAAATACAGTAGAAGGGTGTCAGTAGAAGGGTGACTACAACAATAATAATAATAATAATAATAATCACATTTTAGTTTCATGCATCATATATGTTTCTGGTCAGATTTCTAAACAGTTCACTTGGTGATGTTTTGCAGCTAAAGTTGCCAAAGAAAAGGTGAAGAGCATGCTTGGAGGGGATGATTCAAAGAAGGAGGAGTCCAGCGGGGGCAGCAGTGGGGGTATTGGAGGATTGTTTGGAGGATCAAAGGATGACGACAAGGGCAAAGACAAAGAGGGAGGCGGCTTCGGAAGTCTCTTCTCTGGCAAGGATGAGAAAGAAGAGTCAAGTACTGGAGCAGGTGGAGCCGGAGGAGGTAACAGAGGTAAATCAACTTACATTTGGTAATAAATAAATACCCTACATTACATAGTACAATAATGTACAAATGACATAGTATTATGAAGTACAAACCTCATGCATCCTATTCAGGTGTGCCTTAGTATGTTGTATTTCCTGTATATTCTCCACATGAAGCAAGGGGAACTGCCCCTTACTTGCTTAAGGCTACTTAAAGTCAATTTAGAAAAAGCCCGATCTTAGGGCCACGAAAAGTCCATCTAGAAAAAAGCTGTATCCCTTCTAAACAAAACTCTGTCAGAACTCTTCTCTGACCTGGCACCCAAATCGTTGAAAAAACTTCTCCCTAATGTCAGGACCAACTATGTGTATAAACCCTGGATTGATTATGTTACTGTCACCAATGAGAGGCTTTGAAGCCACAAGCCGCCATATTGGTAACTCTCATTAGGAGCAGTCCTCCCTCTATAGGAATGAATGGAATTCGACAGTATTTCAAAAAAGTGACAAAATGACATGTATTTAAGTATGTATTTGTTGTAGTGGGGACAATAACATTAGTACTCTCTAAAAATGGAATGTTTTTATATAACATCTTTATGTTTAGTTCACCTAATATCATTTAAGAGTCTGCATTAAGGTGTCTTTTCAAAAAAGCTCCAAAGTATAGCATCTTTAATTTTTTTACAATGGAGGAGTACAAAATGGCTGCGATGAGGCTTCCAAACAGCACCCCCTGCCGGTCATCTAGGTTTAATACATATCATTGGTCAGGGAGGACGGTCGAAAACGGCTGAAAACCTGTCTCCAACCTTTTATGTGCACTGTCAAACACAGGCTTTTATCCGCAACAGGTCAATTTGATGGAAATACATTTCTGGAAGGGAAAATGTGCATAGGCCTATTGTTTTAATGCAGATTTTAGAATGTTCAGCATGAAAATCTGTTGCCAATTGGATGGAGAGAGTGATATATGGTTGTGTCACCTAGCTAAATCACTCTGCATAAGATATTCTACTACATGACTCAAATGTAAATATATTGTCTGATATAAGCTTTGCAGCTGTTTTTGCTGCTGCTGTTTAGACAAGAATTCATGTTGAGCTCCATCTGTAGCCTTGCAACCTATGGTCATGTTTATTTCTAAATTCTACAATTCTGCTAACCTCTGCTTATCCTTCAGACCTGACAGACACACTGGGAGACATTGCAGGAGAGATGTCTGGTGAGAGTGACGACAAATCTAAGGACAACAGCGCCGCAGACCAAGTGCTGTCATTTGGGAAAAGTCTCTTCGGCTGAGTCAGACTTTGAAAGGGTTTCTCTTCCTCTCATTGTCAGTCAATCTGACAGACCTCTGGTTATAGCCTATGAAGAATATATTATTTTACCATCATAATCTGTTACTGTCACTACAGTACATTGTGAAATGTTATGTATTATATTTGAAAAGTAAATAAAAATGTTTATTCCAAAAGTCTGTTGAATTAGGTACAGTGGGGATTATGCAACCAAAACCTAGCTATTGATATACAAAATAAGCAGAATTTACCGTTCTCACATATTCCCTCCCATCTCCCCTTCCAGTAGCCTTCAGCACAGAAACCATTCTGATATGGGTCAAATTCTGAGGCAAGACAAAGCGTTCAGGTTTAGAACAAAGGCACCGAAACGGTGAACAGAACAATCTTCTGGAATTCAGCGTTTTAGTGTTGTGCCAACCTACTTACAAACATATAATAAGTCTGTATTTGTAACAAATATATTTTATGATATCATCTTGAATAGTGTAGAAGCACATGTTGTGCACTGCTTTATAAGCACACTGAAGTCTTAGTGGGAGACTTTAAATAGAAAGAACATTCTGGTGTAGGTAAGAAAACTTTCTCCATTTAGGTAAACATTTGCTCCATTTCACCACAGAAGAAACCGGTGCAATTAAGGCTTTAAGTGTGTTTCTGATATGCTCTACATTCTATTATATTGACTAACTTACTCAAATCTGTCTGTAGATCCATAACAGATACTGAAATTCCACAAAGGATGGATCCTCAGTCAGACGTGACATTAAAGTCATCAGATTGTGTGTTAATGGTAGAGGGGAGCAGGGTAACGGTCTGAATCTTCATCCTATCTCTGCTCTCTCTGGCATCAGTGCTGGGCCTTAGCAATGATGAGAGACTAACAAAGTCCTGGCTGCCCCAGTTACCACTGCTCGCACGCACAGCAAACCGGTGAGATAGGATGTGGGTGTGGATGTGGGTGTGTGTGTGTGTGTGTGTGTGTGTGTGTGTGTGTGTGTGTGTGTGTGTGTGTGTGTGTGTGTGTGTGTGTGTGTGTGTGTGTGTGTGTGTGTGTGTGTGTGTGTGTGTGTGTGTGTGTGTGTGTGTGTGTGTGTGTGTGTGTGTGTGTGTGTGTGTGTGTGTGTGTGTGTGTGTGTGTGTGTACCATGTTCGAGAGTGATTTATTTTATGAGCTTGAATGGGGAACAAAAAAAATGGTGGCAAGATAGCAGTGAAAAGGCAATATGAGCTTAGTGCTGTTTGGGTAATGAGATGTGTAAAACAGAAATGGAGCTTGTCACTGGACCATTGAAGCATGACTTCAACTTTCAAGACTTCATTTCCCCGAACAGGAGTAATGGGATGCCTCAGGACCTTGTGTTGGATTAACACAGCATTTCCTTTGAATAAAACCCCTGTCCCTGGACCTGTGAGGAACCGTTTAGCCCAGATAATCATGTTTAAGCAATCGGCCTCTTACCCTGGCAGACCTCTCCATGGTGTAGGCCAGTCCTGAGTGCACAATGTCCTTCTCTGAGGCTTCCTGGAACCAAACAGAGAAAAATCATTGAAAATAGGGCTCAGAGCTCACATTTAGCCCACTAAACTAAACCCTTACTCATCTCTGGAGAAATGCAGCTTAACTGTGATATACAGAGTTCCAAACTGCATCTGGAAGCAACGTCAGCACAATTCATGAAATGGTTTTCCATGGCTGAGCAGCCACACACAAGCCAAAGGGCACCATGCGCAATGCCAAGCATTGGCTGGAGTGATGTAGAGCTCACCGCCATGATTCTGGAATGAGATGTTTGACCAGCAGGTGTCCATATACTCTTGGTCATGTAGTGCTACATTTTGGCCATGTAGAGTGTTGCAACCAAGGACAGACGATTTTTACGCTCTACGCACTTCAGCAGCCCTGTTCTGTGAGCTTGTGTGGCTTACCACTTTGCGGTTGAGCCGGTTGCTCCTGGACGTTTCCACATCACAATAACAGCACTTACAGTTGACCGGGGCAGCTCTAGCAGGGCAGAATTTTGACTGACTTGTTGGAAAGGTGCCACGTTGAAAGTCACAGAGCTCTCCAGTAAGGCCATTCTACAGCCAATGTTTGTCTATGGAAATTGCATGGTTGTGTGCTCAACTTTATACACCTGCCATCAACGAGTGTGACCGAAATAGCCAAATCCACCAATTTGAACGGGTGTCCACATACTTTTGTATATATAGTGTATATCATATCTTAATCAAATATTAGGGGTATTGTTTGATTGAAGGGAGAGTAATCCACGATCATAGAAAGGCCAGTGTGGGGAGGGTTGTACTCACAGCGATCCTGGCCTGGAACTCAGAGGTAGGGACCACAGGGATGGCTCCTCCGTGCTTCCCAAACTTCCTCTCCAGACTCTCCTGGACGGACACTGAGGGAGACCACAGACAGTTCATATGTATATGACTAGATGATGTATATTATGTTGTAGTGAATATGGATATGAATCTGACTAAATCCTCATTGAACCATCATGAAGGATACAGCTCATAAATCTTCACTTTTAGGTCATTTTATAGTTAGTTCACCTGCATTAATAATCTGGTATAAATGTTCTCTTTCTACAAAAACGTTACGTGTTTGGCAATTCACAGCCTTATCTAATCTGAGCTCTTTTCCACGTCTCCAACACTGCCCAGTCTTGCCACTCTCGTGAGACTAGGGAATGGCTTCAGCTTCTGAAATATTCAGAAACCATCCCACTCAGCTACTAGCTTAACCCCAGCTCAGTCCTCCACTGCAATGTACTGACAACCAAATCTACATACATGTTCTGAGGGGCTTTTGTGTGAAAATGCATGTGCACAATATCAGACTGCCTCATTGATGCTGCTGATAGACCGGGAAGAGAGAAAGAGGGTGAGTGTTAGACAAGGCCTGCAGACAGTCAGCATCCACCTCTTCCTGGAAACCCTACATAAAGTGACTGACAATAATTTTCTCGCTCACCAGGCACGGAGGAGGGGCTGTACTGTGTGTGCTGTGCGTGTGTGTGTGTGTGTGTGCTGTGCGCGTGTGTGTGTCTGCGTGCCTACTCTGCAGTCCAATACATTTTTTATGTGCAACATGAGTCACAGCTGTAAAAAAACAAACAAAAAAACAGTGTGTTTAATCAGCCTCGGGTTTGACATTTCTAATAGTTCTCATTCCCATTCTAACAAATCTCCCCGTTGACACGGGGAAGTAATTAAAGATTTACACTTTAGTATAATACAAGATCAACAACATCCATCTTTGTGACATAACAGAGAGCAGGCTGAACTTAGTAGAAGCGAGTGCTTCGCTACAGGTAGAGAAATGTCAGACTTACTGAGCAGGTGGTAGTTGGAGTCCCTCTCGTACTTGAAGGTCAGACTACCGTAGCTGACATGGTTCAGGTTCTTCAGCCACTCAAAGTAGGAGACAGTCACTCCACCAGCATTCAGGCACATGTCCTGAATAAACAAGAGATGGTGAACGTTTACAGACACCAACATTACAGCTTAATGTAACATACAGTCGTGGCCAAAAGTTTTGAGAATGACACAAATATGAATTTCCACAAAGTCTGCCCCTTCAGTGTCTTTAGTTATTTTTGTCAGATGTTACTATGGGATACTGAAGTATAATTACAAGCATTTCAAAAGTGTCAAAGGATTTTATTGACAATTACATGATGTTGATGCAAAGAGTTAATTTTTGCAGTGTTGACCCTTCTTTTTCAAGACCTCTGCAATCCGCCCTGGCATGCTGTCAATTAACTTCTGGGCCACATCCTGACTGATGGCAGCCCATTCTTGCATAATCAATGCTTGTAGTTGGTCAGAATTTGTGAGTTTTTGTTTGTCCACCCACCTCTTGAGGATTGACCACAAGTTCTCAATGGGATTAAGGTCTGGGGAGTTTCCTGGCCATGGACCCAAAATATCGATGTTTTGTTCCCCGAGCCACTTAGTTATCGCCTTATGACAAGGTGCTCCATCATGCCGGAAAAGGCATTGTTCGTCACCAAACTGTTCCTGGATGGTTGGGAGCAGTTGCTCTCAGAGGATGTGTTGGTAACATTCTTTATTCATGGTTGTGTTCTTAGGCAAAATTGTGAGTGAGCCCACTCCCTTGGCTGAGAAGCAACCCCAGTAGCGCTCAACTTGTCTTCTCCGGACAAGCTTTATTCCGGATGCCCCAAACAATCGGAAAGGGGATTCGTCAGAGAAAATGACTACCCCATTCCTAAGAAGTCCAATCCCTGTACCTTTTTCAGAATATCAGTCTGTCCCTGATGTTTTTCCTGGAGAGAAGTGGCTTCTTTGTTGCCCTTCTTGACACCAGCCCATCCTCCAAAAGTCTTCACCTCACTGTGCGTGCAGATGCACTTACACTTGCCTGCTGCCATTCCTGAGCAAGCTCTGTACTGGTGGTGCCCCGATCCCGCAGCTGAATCAACTTTAGGAGACGGTCCTGGCGCTTGCTGGACTTTCTTGGGCACCCTGAACCCTGAAGCCTTCTTCACAACAATTGAACCGCTCTTCTTGAAGTTCTTGATGATCCGATAATTGGTTGGTTTAGGTGCAATCTTACTGGCAGCAATATCCTTGCCTGTGAAGCCCTTTTTGTGCAAAGCAATGATGGGATTCCATTCATTTGCATGGCAAAGAGGGACTTTGCAATTAATTGCAATTCATCTGATCACTCTTCATAACATTTTGGAGAATTTGCAAATTGCCATCATCTAACCTGAGGCAGCAGACTGTGAAAAATAATATTTGTGTCATTCTCAAAACTTTTGTCCACGACTGTACAGGCAATCAAGAGCTGTGAAGTCAAAGAGTAAGTAACACAGAGACAGATGAAGCATCTATCTGCACCAAATTGCTTTCTAAACTAAATGTATGATAATTGTTATTGTATGCATTGTCTTAAAATATCCCTGGACTATGATTCATCTCCACTCAAAGAAGTAGAGTCAGACTCTGGAACCCAGAGGTATGCAATCCAACTCATCAATGTTCCTGAAATCCAAGTCTTCATTGTAGATTTAACATGTCCGAATCTGGCCTACTTCCAGGCTATTTTTCTGTTGTTGATCTTGGTCTGTGAAACCGACTCTAAAAATATCTACGTCTCCAGGACCAACATAATCTAATGGAACCTGCTACAGGTGTAGGGCGGGCCAGCCCCTGAAGGGACTCTTATCAACTCTACGTAAGTGGGTTTGTCTTCTCAAGAATTCAGCATTCTCCGTGTTGCTCTTGCCATTCCCCATTTTCTTACATCTCTGTGAAGCAGTAGGTTCTGTTGTGAAAACATTCTGTAATCTGATTGGAAGTTGACCAATAGGATTACTGTTGAGTTAACTCAGAATCAGTCCATTTAAATAAATTAACTATGACCTAATCTATGGATTTCACATGACAGGGAATACAGATATGCTGGTCACAGATACAGTGGCTTGTGAAAGTATTCACCCCCTTGGCATTTTTCCTATTTGGTTGCCTTACAACCTGGAATTAAACTAGATTTGGGTGGGGGTTGTATCATTTGATTTACAAAACATGCCTACCACTTTGAAGATGCAAAATATTTTTAAATTGTGAAACAAACAAGAAATAACACTAAAAAACAGAAAACTTGAGCGTGCATAACTATTCACCCCACTCCCTCCTCCCCCAAAGTCAATACTTTGTAGAGTCACCTTTTGCAGCAATTACAGCTGCAAGTCTCTTGGGGTATGTCTCTATAAGCTTGACACATCTAGCCACTGGGATTTTTGTCCATTCTTGAAGGCAAAACTTCTCCAGCACCTTCAAGTTGGATGGGTTCTGATGGTGTACAGTAATCTTTAAGTCATACCACAGATTCTCAATTGGATTGAGGTCTGGGATTTGATTAGGCCATTCCAAGAAGACATTTAAATGTTTTCCCTTAAACCACCCAAGTGTTGCTTTAGCAGTATGCTTAAGGTCTTTGTCCTGCTGGAAGGTGAACCTCTGTCCCAGTCTCAAATCTCTGGAAGACTGAAACAGGTTTCCCTCAAGAATTTCTCTGTTTTTAGCACCATCCATCATTACTTCAATTCTGACCAGTTTTCCAGTCCCTGCCGATGAAAAACATTCACACAATATTATTATGCCACCACCACGCTTCACTGTGGGGATGCTATTCTCGGGGTGATGAGAGGTGTTGGGTTTGCACCATACATAACGTTTCCTTGATGGCCAAAAAGCTCCATTTTCATCTCATCTGACCAGAGTACCTTCTTCCATATGTTTGGGGAGTCTCCCAAATGCCTTTTGGCAAACACCAAACGTGTTTTCTTATTTTTTCTAAAAGAAATAGCTTTTTTCTGGCCATTCTTCCGTAAAGTCCAGCTCTATGGAGAGTACGGCTTAAAGTGGTCCTATGGACAGCTATTCTCTGTTGTGGAGCTTTGCAGCTCCTTCAGGATGTGTTATTTTAGTGTTCCCTTTATTTTTTTGAGCAGTGTATAATATATACTGAGATCATGTGACACTTATATTGCACACAGGTGGACTTTAACTAATTATGTGACTTCTAAGGTAATTGGTTGCACCAGATCTTATTTAGGTGCTTCATAGCAAAGGGGGTGAATACATATGCATGTACCAATTTTTTTCATTTCACTTTGGACTATTTTGTGTATGTCCATTACATGAAATCCAAATAAAAATCCATTTAAATTGCAGGTTGTAATGCAACAAATAGGAAAAACGCCAAGGTGGCTGAATATATATATTTTTTAAGGTAGGGATGTGAATCAGAAAACCAGTCAGTATCTGGTGTGACCACCATTTGCCTCATGCATAACACAATATATTCTACTAAATGCCTCAAATGTAAATATATTGTCTGATTTAAGCTTTGCAGCTGTTTAGACAATAATTCATGTTGAGCTCCATCTGTAGCCTCACCACCTCCGGTCATTTTATCTATAAATCCTACAATCCTGCTAAACTCTGCTTATCCTTCAGACCTGACAGACACACTGGGAGACATTGCAGGAGAGATGTCTGGTGAGAGTGACGACAAATCTAAGGACAACAGCGCCGCAGACCAAGTGCTGTCATTTGGGAAAAGTCTCTTCGGCTGAGTCAGACTTTGAAGCTGTTTCGCTTCCTCTCATTGTCAGTCAATCTTACAGACCTCTGGTTATAGCCTATGAAGAATATATTATTTTACCATCATAATCTATTATTATCACTATGCTACATTGTGTAATGTTAATGTTATGTATTATATTTGAAAAATAAATAAAAATGTTTATTTCAAAAGTCTGTTGAGTAGGCTAATGTTGGATGAAATAGTTACAGTGGGGATTACGCAAGCAAAACCTAGCTATTGATATACAAAATACGCAGAATTTACCTCAATGGAAAAATCTTTGCATACCCCATGGGGAATCATGGTTTCTGGTTTGGATCAATGAATACAATTATATAAAAACAATTGAGCATTTTAAAGTTTAATTCTGTATCAACAAAAAGGCAGTACAAATTCTCTTACATAGAATCCCCAAGCAGTCAATCAAGGCCATTCTCACATATTCCCTCCCATCTCCCCTTCCAGTAGCCTTCAGCACAGAAACCATTCTGATATGGGTCAAATTCTGAGGCAAGACAAAGCGTTCAGATTTAGAACAAAGGCACCGAAACGGTGAACAGAACAATCTTCTGGAATTCAGCGTTTTAATGTTGTGCCAACCTACTTACAAACATATAATAAGTCTGTATTTGTAACAAATATATTTTATGATATCATCTTGAATAGTGTAGAAGCACATGTTGTGCACTGCTTTATAAGCACACTGAAGTCTTAGTGGTAGACTTTAAATAGAAAGAACATTCTGGTGTAGGTAAGAAAACATTCTCCATTTAGGTAAACATTTGCTCCATTTCACCACAGGAGAAACCGGTGCAATTAAGGCTTTAAGTGTGTTTCTGATATGCTCTACATTCTATTATATTGACTAACTTATTACTCAAATCTGTCTGTAGATCCACAACAGATGCTGAAAAAGCACAACACTGATTCATAAAAGCAGTATCCCGTGAAAGCTGTAGACCAGAATTTTTGGTGTTTACTGACATAAGAATATAGTAACAGGAATAAATGGGTTGGAGTCCATAGAATGACTGAGGTTTCTACAGTAAAGGAAAAAAATGACCATAGACACAGTAGCGTCATAGAACAGCCCTACTGGGTTTAAGGCAAGCTAGAACATGGGTTCTCTTAAAGACATGAGAACGCAAAAGAATGTGCATATTGCTTGGCTGGTTTTACATATACAACGAGTAAAGCTAACGGTCATGTGTAAAATGTAAACACTTGATATGTTGTGTGATTGTTGGGGGGGGGGTGGGGGTGGGGCCTGGGTCTGCTCGGGTGGACGGACAGACAGACGGAGGCGGGCGGGGTGGTGAGGAGCCGCCTATGTGAAGGTAACACCAGCCTCGTTGTACACCTTGAAGACCTTCTCGATGGCGTTGACGTACGCTGCCGTCCTCAGGTCAAGGCCCAGGTTGTACTTGTTAGCGGTGCGCATGATTTGCTAAAAAGGGGAGAGAAAACAAAGAATATAAACTCAACCAAGATATTCATCTCCGTGTCCCTTCAAGTAATCATTATTTTCCCATCCTCCATTTCTTACCTACAGCAATACACCACTATTGTTCCATTATCAATGCAGTGATCCATTTCCACAGGACAATAAAGCATCTCTATGTGTACTTTTAAAGAAATAACCCCCAGGGAGCAATAAGCAAGTAACAAACCAGCAGACTCTCATGCAGTATGTCTGCACAGACTACGACATTTCCTGGGAGATGGTATAGGCAACCCCATATGATGCAGGGGGATGTCATTCCACAAAGGCTGGATCCTCAGTCAGACGTGACATTAAAGTCATCAGTGTTTGTGGGATAGATAGTGTGTTAATGGTAGAGGGGAGCAGGGTAACGGTCTGAATCTTCATCCTATCTCTGCTCTCTCTGGCATCAGTGCTGGGCCTTAGCAATGATGAGAGACTAACAAAGCCCTGGCTGCTCCAGTTACCACTGCTCGCACGCACAGCAAACCGGTGAAAGAGGATGTGGGTGTGGATGTGGGTGTGTACCATGTTCGAGAGCGATTTATTTTATGAGCTTGAATGAGGAACAAAAAAAATGGTGGCAAGATAGCAGTGAAAAGGCAATATGAGCTTAGTGCTGTTTGGGTAATGAGATGTGTAAAACAGAAATGGAGCTTGTCACTGGACCATTGAAGCATGACTTCAACTTTCAAGACTTCATTTCCCCGAACAGGAGTAATGGGATGCCTCAGGACCTTGTGTTGGATTAACACAGCATTTCCTTTGAATAAAACCCCTGTCCCTGGACCTGTGAGGAACCATTTAGCCCAGATAATCATGTTTAAGCAATCGGCCTCTTACCCTGGCAGACCTCTCCATGGTGTAGGCCAGTCCTGAGTGCACAATGTCCTTCTCTGAAGCTCCCTGGAATCAAAAAGAGAAAAATACATTGAAAATAGGGCTCAGAGCTCACATTTAGCCCACTAAACTAAACCCTTACTCATTTCTGGAGAAATGCAGCTTAACTGTGATATACAGAGTTCCAAACTGCATCTGGAAGCAACGTCAGCACAAAAGCTGTTTGTTTTCCATGGCCGAGCAGCCGCACACAAGCCAAAGGGCACCATGCGCAAGGCCAAGTGTCGGCTGGAGTGATGTAGAGCTCACCGCCATGATTCTGGAATGAGATGTTTGACCAGCAGGTGTCCATATACTCTTGGTCATGTAGTGCTACATTTTGACCATGTAGAGTGTTGCAACCAAGGACAGAATTTTTTACGCTCTATGCACTTCAGCAGCCCTGTTCTGTGAGCTTGTGTGGCTTACCACTTTGCGGTTGAGCCGGTTGCTCCTGGACGTTTCCACATCTCAATAACAGCACTTACAGTTGACCGGGGCAGCTCTAGCAGGGCAGAATTTTGACCAACTGACTTGTTGGAAAGGTGCCACGTTGAAAGTCAGAGCTCTTCAGTAAGGCCATTCTACAGCCAACATTTTTCTATGGAGATTGCATGGCTGTGTGCTCAACTTTATTCACCTGCCATCAACGAGTGTGACCCGAAATAGCCAAATCCACTCATTTGAACGGGTGTCCACATACTTTTGTATATATAGTGTATTTCATATCTTAATAAAATATTGTTTGATTGAAGGGAGAGTAATCCAGGATCATAGAAAGGCCAGTGTGGGAAGGGTTGTACTCACAGCGATCCTGGCCTGGAACTCAGAGGTAGGGACCACAGGGATGGCTCCTCCGTGCTTCCCAAACTTCCTCTCCAGACTCTCCTGGACGGACACTGAGGGAGACCACAGACAGTTCATATGTATATGACTAGATGATGTATATTATGTTGTAGTGAATATGGATATGAATCTGACTAAATCCTCATTGAACCATCATGAAGGATACAGCTCATAAATCTTCACCTTTAGGTCATTTTATAGTTAGTTCACCTGCATTAATAATCTGGTATAAATGTTCTCTTTCTACAAAAACGTTACGTGTTTGGCAATTCACAGCCGTATCTATTCTGAGCTCTTTTCCACGTCTCCAACACTGCCCAGTCTTGCCACTCTCGTGAGACTAGGGAATGGCTTCAGCTTCTGAAATATTCAGAAACCATCCCACTCAGCGACTAGCTTAACCCCAGCTCAGTCCTCCACTGCAATGTACTGACAACCGAATCTACATACATGTTCTGAGGGGCTTTTGTGTGAAAATGCATGTGCACAATATCAGACTGCCTCATTGATGCTGCTGATAGACCGGGAAGAGAGAAAGAGGGTGAGTGTTAGACAAGGCCTGCAGACAGTCAGCATCCACCTCTTCCTGGAAACCCTACATAAAGTGACTGACAATAATGTTCTCGCTCACCAGGCACAGAAGGAGGGGCTGTACTCTGTGTGCTGTGCGTGTGTGTGTGTCTGCGTGCCTACTCTGCAGTCCAATACATTTTTTATGTGCAACATGAGTCACAGCTGTAAAAAAACAACAGTGTGTTTAATCAGCCTCGGGTTTGACATTTCTAATAGTTCTCATTCCCATTCTAACAAATCTCCCCATTGACACGGGGAAGTAATTAAAGATTTACACTTTAGTATAATACAAGATCAACAACATCCATCTTTGTGACTTAACAGAGAGCAGGCTGAACTTAGTAGGAGCGAGTGCTTCGCTACAGGTAGAGAAATGTCAGACTTACTGAGCAGGTGGTAGTTGGAGTCCCTCTCGTACTTGAAGGTCAGTCTACCGTAGCTGACATGGTTCAGGTTCTTCAGCCACTCAAAGTAGGAGACAGTCACTCCACCAGCATTCAGGTACATGTCCTAAATAAACAAGAGAGAGGGCGAATCAAGAGCTGTGAAGTCACAGAGACAGATGAAGCAACTATCCGCACTATATTGATTTCTAAATCAAATGTATGATAATTGTTATTGTATGCATTGTCTTAAAATATCCCTGGACTATGATTCATCTCCACTCAAAGAAGTAGAGTCAGACTCTGGAACCCAGAGGTATGCAATCCAACTCATCAATGTTCCTGAAATCCCAGTCTTCATGTAGATTTAACAAGTCAGAATCTGGCCTACTTCCAGGCTATTTTTCTGTTGTTGATCTTGGTCTGTGAAACCGACTCTAAAAATATCTACGTCTCCAGGAACAACAGAATCTAATGGAACCTGCTACAGGTGTAGGGCGGGCCAGCCCCTGAAGGGACTCCTATCAACTCTAAGTAAGAGGGTTTGTCTTCTCAAGAATTCAGCATTCTCCGCGTTGCTCTTGCCATTCCCCATTTTCTCACATCTCTGTGAAGCAGTAGGTTCTGTTGTGAAAACATCCTGTAGGTCTGCTATCTGATTGGAAGTTGACCAATAGGATTACTGTTGAGTTAACAACTCAGATTTAAATATAAACATATTCAAAGGGTTAGAAAAAGGGTATTAGCTTCATTGTGTCTCTCTTTGTTCCTGACCTGCGCTGGTGAGACACACTCGCCCTCTTTCTCTCGCCACCCCAGGGATACCTGGGGCGTGGCTTTTCAGGCTATGACGTCTCTCTCTCAGTCTCCCTCTCCCATGAGCTAAGGCACAAGCAATGGATTCTTTGTCTCGTTCTCTCCCTCTCATGCCTTGAATAATGCTTTGAAATATTAGTAATGCCTTGTAACTTAAAGGGATATGTCGGGATTTTGGCAATGAGGCCCTGTATCTACACTATCGTTCAAAAGTTTGGGGTCACTTATAAATATTCTTGTTTTTGAAAGAAAAGCACATGTTTTGTCCATTTAAATAACATTGAATTGATCAGAAATACAGTGTAGACATTGTTAATGTTGTAAATGACTATTGTAGTTGGAAATAGCTGATCTTGTATGGAATATCTACATAGGCGTACAGAGGCCCATTATCAGCAACCATCACTCCTGTGTTCCAATGGCACGTTGTGTTAGCTAATCGGAGTTTATCATTTTAAGAACGCTAATTGATCATCAGAAACCCCTTTTGCAATTATGTTAGCACAGCTGAAAACTGGGTATCTACTAGCATGCTAGCAGATACCCATAGACTTCCAGTCACTGCGCTGACGCTAGTTAGCAATTGCGTTAGAGCTAGTTAGCAACTCCCTTCAAACTGCTAGCACATGGTATCCACGAGTTCATCTGACCCTGGGGAAGTAGATAAAGGGCCTCAATGACAAAATCCCAAAGTATCCCTTTAAGCCTTGTATGTGAATTTGTTCATTTTACAATGTAATTAAATCAATTAGCCTTTAGAATTCCATTCCCAGACCTTTCTAATACTTTAACTCAACTACAGTCTCTTGCACATTGCTAAATCATCTTTATGGAGTCAGATAGTTAATTTAATAGAATTTGTTAGCATACACGCTACAGTTATTACGGGTTGCATGCGAGGTATAAATAATATACAAACATGATAAATATTTCCCAACTACACAAGTGGATAAATGGATAATTAATTCATATGCAGTCTGAAATATGAATGCAGCCTCTTACAGGAATCACCATGATATTCCTCTCCAGGAAGATCTTGTCAGCGTCCGGAGTGGTGGGGCCGTTGGCTCCCTCAGCAATGATCTGGAACAAACAGAGGATTTAAATACAATCAACGTACAGAATACAGCTCTCCACAAATGTGTTTTTACTGTTAGTGATGATTGTGTACGTTTTACATAACTTACATAAACATGACTAAACACCCCCGATTAGCCTGCTCGGGTCAAACTGACTGGAACAAACACATTCATGTGGAATTGTTGCACATCGCCCAATGCTGGTCTGACCTTGGCTTTGATTTTGTGCGCATTGTTCCTGGTCAGCTGCTTCTCGCTGGCGGCGGGGATCAGGATGTCACAGTCGGCCTCCAGGATGCTGCCTTCGTACGGTGTAGAGTTGGGGAAGCCCACGATGGTGCCGTGTTGCTGGTGAGAAGGAGGAGAGACGAGAGAGAAGGAGACACAGAGAGATAAAGTAGACAGACAGTACCACTTGTCATCCGTCTCAGATGGCTGTATGGCTGTGGGGGACTTTCAGAGTGTAGCGACACTGTACGTCCTCTAGGTGGTAGCCTTAGACAGTACGCTCCACTGTGCTCCCCACAAGGACAGGGAACAGCCAGAGGTCGGGCGACCTGCAGGCTATTGACCGTAGCTAGGAGTTGTGTACTGACCAGCTTGTAGTCCTCCAGCTCCTTGGGGTCGATGCCATTGGGGTTCCAGATGCTTCCATCCATCTCTCCAACACCGACACACTTGGCACCGAAACGGTGCAGGTAACGCATGGAGTGCATGCCCACGTTACCGAAACCCTGGGAGAAGAGGAAGAAGAATGACACGCTTCAGAATAAAAGAGAGAAAATGGGCCAAAAAGGTTCCAACCTAGGTGCCCTGTGGTAGACAATTCACGCGTTGCTAAGCCTGTTCCGCTTGTTTGCACCAAATGTCCATTTACGTTTATGTTCTTGTTCATGAGACACATGCTCGGTTGGCACAGTAAACATGTCATGTAGTGTCTTCTGGTCCAATGAGTTTATTGTTCGGTAACGCTAATGAGGACACAGTAATAAGTAGAGATTGTAATTAGCAGTAGCAATGTGTTCTACTGTAGGAGGGAGGACAGTCCTCTACACATCCAAATGGAACACCTTGCTAACGAGCCATTATCCCGTCTGTTCGTGATAATACCGACCTCGTGGGTTCCATCCAATAGTAGCCTCGAATGTTGCTACCTCTAACCAAAACGAAAATACATGTTGTGCTTGATCTGATGACAACCAAGCAGAGTGGATATTCCAATACCTTTTAACATCCGGGAACATATTCATACATCACTCAGATATCAATTATTTATGTCATGAGGAAAGTAGGCAGCTCCACTACAGCAGCGGCCAATAGAAAGACACAAGTCAGCAACCTAGATTACTGACGGCACTCCCTCCCCACGGTCTTTCCAGGCGAGCAGAAACATGCTCGTGAGGTATGGATTTCAAGGGATAAGTATGCGTTAGATTACAGACACATTTTTTAAAAAAGGCATCTGGATCGAATTAAATCTGGCCTCCAAGATGTTTTCCTAATGACATTTCCCATAATTACATTAGAAGGCTGCAGAACAGAGGAATTGATTCTCTGGCCAATTTTGCACTGAATCACGTACAGCTGATATCTTGTCAACATGAGGGGGGGAATCTATATGTGGAACATAAAGGCTTATTGCTTGGTCTCAGTGCCAAAAGGTACAGTCATTCTGTAGACATATAAGCAGTGCTGAAGTAGATGCATACATTGCATTAAACAGCGCTGCCATAACAGAAGACACTGTTAGGTGCAGAGCCAAACCTCTTATTGCTTTGAAACCTGATGAAAGACGCTTAATGAAATGCCATTCCTAATCAATAAGTGCCGTGTCTGTGTACCTGGATGACAAAGGTCTTGTCGGCGAAGCCGGGGCTCAGGCCCAACTGGGTCATGTAGGCCGTCTCGTTGATGAAGTTCTCGATGCCGTGGAATACTCCACGCCCGGTGGCTGAGATCCTGCCGTGGATGCCCCCCTGGCTGATGGGCTTACCAGTCACACAGGCATGGGCATTGATGTCCTGGACACAGAGGAGAGGAGCGTGTGGTTGGTTAGTGGTGGAATTAGCAACTTCAAAGAAAACAAATTCCTCAGTCGGCCATTTTATTATACATATTTTGTAAACCTTGTATTAGGTACTCTGGACAGTGTCGACAACATATGTTGGGATCTACTGAAGACAAATCTTTCAAGGGGAAAAGATAGGGATCTAGCGAGACTCCACGAAAGAAATATTTGACTCAGAAACAAATCTAATTAGAAATCTGCAGTCGATGACTATGCCAAAAAAACAAAAGTCACACTGTGCCCTCTTCTCGGTTTTCTTCAAGAAGTTAAATCCGCTTTGTGTTTCATTTCCTTGCCACGATACTAACAAATATCACAATACTGGTATCGTCCACAGCACTGTCCTGTCCTCAAACTATGATAAGCCTAATCCTAGACAGCACAAGAGCACACGTCTCTTCATAGTGCTGTTTTTAGACTGAGACCAACTTCTATGACTATGCTATAGGGTAGAAGTTGTAGTGTACAGTTGAAATGCTTTACCTTTTGGAGTGCTCCCTGACCTCTTCCCTGACAATCAACAAAACATATATGAGCATGCAATACAGCAAGAGACTGGTTGAGCTTCGTCTTTCGAAACGCTGTCATTAGAACTGGAACAGTAGCCTTATGACAAGAAAATACTGGTAGAAGTGTCAGTTTATGGAAAGTCAAAGCACTTCCTCTACCGCCAGGGCGATTGGAAATGGATCTCAGAATACTGTCTGGAGCCAAGGAGCGACGGTTACGAGGCCAGCAGAACTTCCTGGAAAAACGCTAATCAACAAAAGGGATAGGGGAAAAAAACAGTGACATAGTGGAGATGTTTACTCAGCAAAGACAATAGGGATGGCTAGTGTGCAAACAGAATAATCACAACTTCAGCAACCATACACAGATAAGCTCAGCTTTGTGGTCTGCGGTTGTGTAACAATCGCTTCGTTATCAGGGTGATAAGACACGAACAGATTAATGGTGATAAAATATGCAAAGCAGAGGAACACCTGAGAAAGTT
Source organism: Oncorhynchus kisutch (assembly GCF_002021735.2). Taxonomy (NCBI): domain Eukaryota; kingdom Metazoa; phylum Chordata; class Actinopteri; order Salmoniformes; family Salmonidae; genus Oncorhynchus; species Oncorhynchus kisutch. The sequence continues at coordinate 41,984,006 of NC_034184.2, forward strand.
ACGTATATACTAGCCTAAATAAAGCAAACACCTGAGAAAGTTACGTATATACTAGCCTAAATAAAGCAAACACCTGAGAAAGTTACGTATATACTAGCCTAAATAAAGCAAACACCTGAGAAAGTTACGTATATTCTAGCCTAAATAAAGCAAACACCTGAGAAAGTTACGTATATACTAGCCTAAATAAAGCAAACACCTGAGAAAGTTACGTATATACTAGCCTAAATAAAGCAAACACCTGAGAAAGTTACGTATATTCTAGCCTAAATAAAGCAAACACCTGAGAAAGTTACGTATATTCTAGCCTAAATAAAGCAAACACCTGAGAAAGTTACGTATATACTAGCCTAAATAAAGCAAACACCTGAGAAAGTTACGTATATTCTAGCCTAAATAAAGCAAACACCTGAGAAAGTTACGTATATACTAGCCTAAATAAAGCAAACACCTGAGAAAGTTACGTATATACTAGCCTAAATAAAGCAAACACCTGAGAAAGTTACGTATATACTAGCCTAAATAAAGCAAACACCTGAGAAAGTTACGTATATACTAGCCTAAATAAAGCAAACACCTGAGAAAGTTACGTATATACTAGCCTAAATAAAGCAAACACCTGAGAAAGTTACGTATATTCTAGCCTAAATAAAGCAAACACCTGAGAAAGTTACGTATATACTAGCCTAAATAAAGCAAACACCTGAGAAAGTTACGTATATACTAGCCTAAATAAAGCAAACACCTGAGAAAGTTACGTATATTCTAGCCTAAATAAAGCAAACACTTGAGAAAGTTACGTATATACTAGCCTAAATAAAGCAAACACCTGAGAAAGTTACGTATATACTAGCCTAAATAAAGCAAACACCTGAGAAAGTTACGTATATACTAGCCTAAATAAAGCAAACACTTGAGAAAGTTACGTATATACTAGCCTAAATAAAGCAAACACCTGAGAAAGTTACGTATATACTAGCCTAAATAAAGCAAACACCTGAGAAAGTTACGTATATTCTAGCCTAAATAAAGCAAACACTTGAGAAAGTTACGTATATACTAGCCTAAATAAAGCAAACACCTGAGAAAGTTACGTATATACTAGCCTAAATAAAGCAAACACTTGAGAAAGTGAGGGATACAAAGTATATTGAATGCAGGTTATTCCACATAAGTGAGGTTCTTGAGTTAATTAGGCAGTTAACATCCCATCATGCTTAGGGTCATGTATAAAAATGGCCAGTTGCTAGTAGAGGAGATCTCGGTGACTTTGAAAGGGGGTCTCAAAGGAGCATAGGTGGTTTAATGGGTGTATGCGTGTCTCTCAATCCAATTGAACACTGATGGAACATTCTGGAGCGGCGCCCGAGACGGCCTTTTCCACCACCATCAACAAAACACCAAATTATGGAATTTCTTGTGGAAGAATGGTGTTGCATCCCTTCCAGGCAGAATCTAAGCCAAGGCGCATTGAAGCTGTTCTGACGGCTCGCGGTGGACCAACACCCCAATAAGACACTTTTGTGTTGCCATTTCTCTGTATTTTGGCAGTTACCTGTATACGCATTTCCTTTTCCTTCATTTCAGTGGTTTACAGTAATTGTTAAAAGCCATTTAACTTAGTTGATAGGAAGTTCTGGGGAAAACTCAATGTCTATTGTTGGAGAGGGCAGTGAGTTTATACAGGGAACACGTACATGATGGCCCATGGTGTTGGCATAGGTGTCAGCGATCCATGACATCTCCCGCTCTCCAGTGCTCATGTCAGGGGCAGGGACATCAATGCCAGGTCCTGACAGGAGAAAGACAAAATAATGTCATTTTAAAGTAAACTTATAGGATAACTAAAATGGCTTCAGTAAAAAAGAAACAACCAATACTGAAACATGCAGACCCATCTAAATATATTGCTGTGAAACAATAGAGGCACTCATGGCCCACTTTGAAGCTATGGCAGTGTACGGAAGACACAGTGCCAGAGGGTATGGTTGCCGTGCAGGGTTACACACCCCTTAAGCACACACACACACCGTTCAAAAGTTTGGGGTCACTTAGAAATGTCCTTGTCCATTAAAACAACATTGAATTGATCAGAAATACAGTGTAGACATTGTTAATGTTGTAAATTACTATTGTAGCTGGAAACTGAAGATTTTGAATGGAATATCTACATAGGCCCATTATCAGCAACCATCACTCCTGTGTTCCAATGGCACATTGTGTTAGCTAATCCAAGTTAATCATTTTAAAAGGCTAATTGATCATTAGAAAACCCTTTTGCAATTATGTTAGCACAGCTGAGAACTGTTGTTCTGATTTGAGAAGCAATAACACCGGCCTTTAGACCAATTGAGTGTCTGGAGCATCAGCATTTGTGGGTTCGATTACAGGCTCAAAATGTCCAGAAACAAAGGACTTTCTTCTGAAACTCGTCAGTCTATTCTAAAACATGTAGCTATACAAACAGTCCCCTCCTCCCTCTATGGGAGAATGTTGGGGATGCCTTTTAATAACAGGCTCCTCTGGACTGGTCTGATACCTTGCTGATTGGTGACCATGTGGACCACATTTACAGCTTTGGATAACAAATAGCGACAAAGTGAGCAATTCTTGTCTTTTGAAACAATGTGGACTTGTCATGCTAGAAGCCCCTAATAGGTCACAGGCACAAGCATTGAATACATAACCCTAAAATAACTCTTAAACAAGCGGACATCCTCGGGAGTGATAGGGAATTGTTACAAGGAAATGTGACGTTAATGTGAACTCCTTCTCTAATTGCGATGTCAAAACCCCCAAAAAATATTTTGTGGATTATTGCGTTTTAGATAGTTTCTGGTGTACCGTTTTCCCTGTATTCCCATCCTGAGAGGTTTCCCCTTGTGATTCCTGGAAGGTCAAGCTGCCTTCATGCCTTGTCAAGCCTTTTGTTTAACCCCTCTCGCATCGTGGCCATTTGTGTGTACTGCACTGTGGGCTCATGAAACCCTGCCTCTGACAGTATGGGCTAGGGGGAAGGCAGACCCATTCCAGGGGACCATGTGTTCATGCGGCCATAGACATTACCGCCAGATATTCACCAGCAGCCTTCAATGTTCCCCTGGACACAGACACAACTCACCAATAAAACCCTTCTTGGCCAGCTCAATGGTGAATCTTCTGGTGATTTTCTCCAGTTCATTGTCCTGCACACAGAGTATAACGGTATGATAAAAGGGCATTGCATATTTCACTGGTAGTAAAGTCAGACAAAAGAAGTAAAGGCACTACTATCACAGAACAAAAACGTCCTACTCAAATATTAAGAAGCAACATCGTCTTCAGGTAAGTTAATACGACTAAATTAAAAGCTGGATTACTTGAATTTATTCAAAAGAACACCAAAAGTGACACTCATCCACCTGGCTCAAGGACAGAAAGTTCTTGAGTATCAGTGACTAAAATGCTTCAACTTTCAGAGCCAGCAGCCTAGCAGATAAGAGGGGGGTGGGTGTCCCAGTCATGATGTCTACCAGCTGATGGCTCAGCAGTTCTCCCCCAGAGCAGAGCTGCCAATGTCTAATGGAGCCCTAGGGCCACTGGCAACAACAGACGGGATGGGTCAGCACTGGGCTGGCAACAGGAAGGGGAGCGAGATCCCACTGACTAACAGCTTCCTGTGTAGAGCTCTATAGAACACTGAATGGGGCGATCTATTATTTTACACAAGATATTCAATATATTAATAACTTCTGATACAGTATGTACAACCTGCACTTAATCAAGTCATTTGCAAATTCAAAAGAGAACCTTATTAAGTGCAGGATATGCATATTTTGTATTCATGATAAATCATTTTCTATACGTAATCTCAGCTATTTTGGGGTCAAAGTTGAAGGTGGAGATTCCCTCATCCTTGTTCCTATCACTGCGAAAACAAACTCCACTGTATGGTCACATACTAGAACATCCTGCACAAGGGGTAAATACAGAGCAACGAACCAAGGGAGGTAAAAATTAAATGCCTTGACAGCACTCTAATCACTAGTTTAGATGACTTGGTAATGTGAGCCTGTATGCTAAGCTCTGAGAGTCACAGATAAACCATTTCACAATAAAAGACCAAATGGCCTTGTTGAAAGGGAACACACCCTAAAGCTAATGTGAAAGTGACACGTGACTGGGTGAAAGGACATCAATAATAAGTAGGTCATCAAATACTCTGGCGAATCCAGAAACAAACGAATACCCACAGTGTAATTCTTTACATTGATCTTCACTCCAGCTTTGGCTCCTCCAAACGGCACATCTGTAAAGGATTTAAATGGACGGGGTTGCAACAGAAAGAACAGCAATAGGCCATATAAAAAATGACTTATGTCTGGAGGACTTGTGTCTAGAATATACTGTGTAGGCTTAGAAAAAGCCCTTACCCACGACAGCACATTTGTATGTCATCAGCGAGGCCAGGGCTTTCACCTCGTCGACAGACACCTCGGTGCTGTAACGGATACCTGGAAAAACACAACATGACAGAGTTAGTAGAGCGAAACCTGTGATATCAGACTTGGCTGAAAAAAAGTTGTTTCCCCCATTTTCATCTCTAGCTAGAGTACGTGTGTATAAGAATATTAGGAAAAATGGTATACTTTAACTTTATACTTTCTGCATAATGAAAACAATGTCTTAATAAGTTGCTGTACAATAAAACCAGCGATCCCACTAGCTTCATCAGTTTGGGATTTTATTCTCCAACACAAGGAGGTGGACTAATGCAATTAGCCTACTCACACACAATCACAAGCTAGGGGGTATTTTGCACCCTGATTACTAAGCCTTTAACTGGTCTCAGAACCACTCATAAAAAAAATAACTTGTTAGAGGAGTATGAGCGGGAGAGAAATAGAGGGCACAATTTGTCCAATGTAGACTAGCCCTGGTCTATGCCAGCCCAGTCAGCTCTGGAACAAGACCCCATTTTGTTTATTTTACAAAATCCAAATACTCCATTTCATACTAGGCCTCTTGTAGTTATCGCAGGGAGGCAGTTTTAGGAAATGCACAAAATGGTTGCAGCTGCCCAGTGTCTGAGAGTTACACTAGAGCTCCGTAGGAGAGGAGACGCTTGCATTTGAGGGAGGTAGAAACCACACACACACCGCCTAGCGCTATGACTCACTGAGGGGATTCAATTAGGCTGAACCGGGTTGCACCAGGCTATGGCCTGTAATGCGACCGGGCAAAAGCAGGGAGGTAGGAGCGCCCTTCTCAAACAGTAATCTGCTCCGCCCAGTCCTATTGTCAACCAGGCAGTATGGTGCATTGTTCAGAAACACAAATGTATGCTTAAACTTTCAAACTAGTTTTCCTCGTGAAGGCAGATAAAGCCCCCCCCCCTTTTAATCAAAACCAAAACACTTTCGCGTGCAAAAACTCAGAATCCTAAATCATTACTCCATGTGTCTGACATACGTCACTTTGTTGAGTAGACTTCACCATAATGCTTTGAATGGGGTGCCCTGCTCACGCCTGGAAGGCAGCCAGGTTTTAAAGCTAATACCATCAATCACTTTCACCCAGTGCAAACTCCACCCACCCGGGGCCAGCTTAAAAAAACTCCCTCACTCCTGAGACCGCAGGCCAGGCCCCCTCCACTCCTCTCCTCCACAAAGAGAAAAAACATAGTGAGATGGAAACTGGGTGTGGTCCTGGCAGGTTTGTCTTGTTCACTGACTACCACTATATACTACACATATTACCTCACAAACCCTTCTACTTCTGAAGACACTGAAGCTTTTAATAGCTGCATAAAAAGTAGGATATTTCTAATTAGTGCAATATGAAGCTAATGGTTAAAACTTGATGCAGAGAACAGATTTTGGGAAAGGTGTTCTATTCAAAAGCAGACCAAACAGGATTTAGGATTGAAAGGAGATTAATGTATTTCCCCTGGGGAAATAATTGTGGTTTGGTGTGATTAGTTTAATCACCACCACTTTCCTTCAACAAATCAGATTTCATTCTTAACAATCTGCCATAGGCGATAGGCATACACCTACTGTATGCCAGTGACATATGGACAAGTGACCCAACTGTGGTTTGTGACTACTATGAGTTCCCATTGTAGACAATTCAGCACAGTAAAGTAGATATGTTCAGTACAATATCAAACAAAAACAGTGAATAAATAAATCGCCAAACACTATTTTTCAATGGCGATTGACGAGACTAACTGAAATAGACCCAGAAAAAAAGTGTGATATATATATATACACACACACACACACACACACACATCATTTAATTTTAGTTGACTAAAACAAGACTAAATTATCTGTGACTAAGATCTGTCACCACCAGCCTTCTAGTTAGCTACCCTTCGCCTGGTTAAGAAACACCAGCTGCTATACTTAATTACAAAAAAAATGCATTGAATTTAATAGTAAAACAACTGTCTAGTTATGTTTCTCTCCCTTAAGTATAGAAAAGTAGACTCTTTGTAGTGACGTTCAACCCTCCCCCTTACCCACTACATTTCATAGCCAGGTTCTGTAGCCAAGTCTTACTCTTTTCCGAATAGAAAACGTCTTGATTCTAGCCCTTAACGTTCAAAATATATGACCCATAATAGCGGCACTGCATTTTACATTCATAAAGCATATCGTGGTCCGTTCTAAAAGTAAGCTACTTGCGGACTGGACTATTAATCATTGGTTTAGGCTACACCTTGTTCAGTCATGATACCTCATTAGCTAGCTATAGCCAACAACCTGGGGTGCGGTCAGCAAGACTAATGTTTAGATAGAAATATGCTATGTAGAACAAGCATACTTCTGACATGTTGAATAAGGAATAACGTTGGCTCTATTCATGGTATTTCTACCTGTAACGTTCAAGAACGTTTTGCAACTGAATGTGGGCCTGGTAACATTACCAGTAATCTATATGCAAACGTGGTGGCACAGAAAGAAAGGAAAGAAACAATTTGACAAAATTCCTCTTACCACTACACGATATCTGACTTTATTTTGAGTTCATGTGGATCCAGTGACTCAGAACAGGATTCGAGCACTGGGACTATGACTTGTCAGTCACCAATGGTCGAGTCACTTGGTCTTGAGTACAGGGGACTTGGGACTCGATTTGGACTCTAGATTTAGTGACTCGACTACATCACTAGGTGAAACAGTCATTAGCCCCCGTTCTACTTTTGGACACCAATGTGGCTGCAGCGTCTGTGGAACGTTGATAACAATGGCAATGATGCGACCTAGTGACGGAGGTGCAACCCATACTACTTTGTGGCACCATCTGGTGATTGTGCTACTCTCCCTCGCTCTCTGGTGTGTGTCGGTTTTGTATGTAATGTGGTGTTGTTACGAGGGCCCACGAGGAGGCCATGCACAACGGGGGTGATTTACAATTACACATTAACACGGGAACCAGGATCGCCCTTCCTGCCTTTGATTTGGTCACCAGAGCTGGAATGGGTTTCATTATATGACTAGGTCATAAAGGCCACCAGGGACAATATGTAATCTGTTTTCCCCCTTTGTTTACGAGTGACCCCTGGAAAGAGCACAAGACAAAATGCAACCCGTTTCAGAAGCTAGGAGTATGAGGCACGTCCCTACTTCACAGGAGAGGCATAGAGTGCTATGAGCCACGTAAACCCTCCCCTAAACCAGACGACGCTGGGCCAATTGTGCACCGCCCTATGGGACTCCTGGTATGGCCGGTTGTGACACAACCTGGGATCAAACCCAGGTCTGTAGTGACGTCTCAAGCACCGCAATGCAGTGCCTTAGACCGCTGTGGCACTCAGGAGGCCACGTACGACAGCTTAAAAAAAAAAAAGATATAAAAAACTGCAAAAGTGTTTCTGCTGCTCACAACTGAATTTAACAGGTGTTATCGACAAAGATCAGTGCAGTGGGAAAATGTTGTGATTGACTATTTTCTGGAGGATGATCATGCCTTGCTGACTCTCTCTTACTCTGAATGAATCAGACGATGAGGAAATCCGATTTAGGTAAAAACATTTCCATTGAATCAAACATTGCAGAGTCTTCTGATGTCAGTGATGGGGAAGAAACAGCAATCAACAGTGTTGTCATGGAGGAAGTTGATCAAGTTTTGAAATCATTGGAATGCTTGGTTGAAGCAGAGTATGATTGCCAATGCGGTGGGAGTCGAAAAGAGAACACGGGCGGCTGTCGTATAAAATCTCCGGATTACATCTTCAAATTAAGGGCAAACATGGCATCCATGATAGAGAGGGAGCAGCGTTCATCCATGTATACGGATAAGAGTCTAGCTACATTTTGAGATATTATACATTCTAATTTTGTCAGATAGTTGTTTTTATTGTAAGTTAAGGCGTACTGTTAGCTAGCTAGCTAGCTAACGATAGCTGGCTGGCTCACTGGCTAACATTATGTGCAGCCTCCCTCCGACTCTGATCACCCCGAGGATTTGGTCATATTCTGGGGCAAGAGAGAAGATGGCTGTCCTTAGCCACTTTCCTACCGGCTTTCAGCTCCTCAGGAAAGCTAACTGCTTGTGCATGCTGGAGGAGTAGTGTCTCTGCCGCGAGGGAGGTGGGTATGGAAGCCACCCCATCTGAGGTCCGGTGTGGCGGCGATCAGATCCGGCAGTGTTAGGTATTGTGCTAGGTCAGGGAGAGCGGTTGTTGGTTCCGCTGTAGCATTGGGCGGATTTCCTTAACTCATGAGCTTCAGTTGGTTGCAGAGGGGCCGCACGACAGAGCTGTCGACCACTCGTTCTCTGGTTGGGACAAAAATGGTGGTCCCAAGTTCCAGCAATGGGGTTGAGCCAGTTCCTTAAGGGTTTTACCACGAGTAACGTCATCAGCAGGATTGTTTATGCTGTCAACATACCCCCAGTCCTGGACTTCAGTTAGGTCTTGGGTTTCTGCAATGCGAATTCCGACGAACACTTTATACCTGCAGGACTCCGAGAGGCCAACTGGGCTCCGGAAAGGGCAGCACTGAGTTCCAGCCTAGGCATTGACAACTGCGTCTTGGGTGCGACACTGGACCTGGCCATGACAAAGGAGACATGGGTGTCCTCCACTCTTAGATGCACTCTGAAGCGTCACAGAACACATGCAGTTCCAAGCATGATCCCAGTTGGTCAACACAGGGTGGTACATACCATCTTGGCATCTGTTCCCCAACATATCCATCGTTCTACTAGGTCAGCCGGGTGGATTGGTTCATCCCAGTCCCTCTTGGTCTGCCACAGGTCCTGGACTAAGACTTTGGCCTGGGTTGTGTATGGCAGGATATACCCAAGGGGATTGTATTGACTGGCCAGGTTGGGTTAGATGGTGCGCAGAGTGGGGGTTGCCGTACTCAGGGCTGAGCAGTGCTTGTGCCTCACGGTATCTGGTATGCAGCTCCATCTCAGTCCTAGAGTGGGCTCTTGTGGGTTAGCGCCAGACTGCGAAAGCCATAGTTCACTACTACTGGACCTAGCTTATGGCGGGAGGTGCTGGATAACCTCCGCTCTGTTACTCGCCCATTGTCGGATCTTGAATCCCCTTTGGACAGGACATTCTGTACTTGATCAAGTACGGAATTAGACAATTCTTCCTTCTCCATTTCCTTTTCACCCGTCTTTGGATCAGTCATCATCCTGCTCGAAGGACCATTGAAAGATTAGTGGACAGGTAGGATGACTGACAGTGAAGGTGAACAGGTGGTCACAGGTCAGGTGACAGGAATGGATGAGACTGAGGCAGGAATTCCTTTAACCATGAAGTGGTATATTTAATGGGTAGTCTGTTGATTCATGGACGCACAGAACGTCTGGATTAGACAGAGTTAAGGAAGAGAAAGCAGCGAGATCGGGCGATGGCGATTTCCTCTTTTTAATGAGTTGAGATCTGTCTGACATTTCCACCTGACCTAATTAAAGTGCCCCTGGCCCAGCTGAGCAAGTGGCCATGACTTAAGAGATTCTTCCACCAACTCCATGGGCCTTTTCTACAACCTGTGTAGTAATATTATTGGTATCTCAGAAAGCCATTTACATTGCTAGTTAAAGCCTAATGTTAGCTAGCCAGCCAACATTGAATGCAGTTGGTTAGCTAAGGGCAACCATGGCATCCATGACAGAGGAGAAGAGTTCATCCAGGTATATGGGTAACAGGCTGACTACACCGCTCACGTCGCGTACATTTAGAAATCTATGTTAAATTATTGCGCCAACGAGGGTCTGCATTGCCAAAGGCTAACACGGAACCCAAACCGGCTGCGTGCATGCGCCATCGTACATGATTTTATTTTGTCCACCTACACCAAATGCGATCACGACACAGGTTAAAATATCAAAACAAACTCTGAACCAATTACATTAAATTGGGGACAGGTCAAAAAGCATTAAACATTTATGGCAATTTAGCTAGTTCGCTAAATAGGACAAATTAGCTAGCAAGCTAACTTGCTGTTGCTAGCTAATTTGTCCTGGGATATAAACATGTGGTTGTTATTTTACCTGAAATGCACAATGTCCTCTACTCCGACAATTAACTTCTTTGGGAACGGGGGGCAGTATTGAGTAGCTTGGATGAATAAGGTGCCCAGAGTAAACTGCCTGCTACTCAAGCCCAGAAGCTAGAATATGCATATAATTAGTAGATTTGGATAGAAAACACTCTAACGTTTCTAAAACTGTTAAAATAATGTATGTGAGTATAACAGAACTCATATGGCAGGCAAAAACCTGAGAAGAATCCAACCCGAAAGTGGGAAATCTGAGGTTTGTAGTTTTTTAAAGTGATTTGCCTATCTAATATACTGCGTCTATGGGGTCCGAATGGACTTCCTACGGCTTCCACTAGATGTCAAGAGTCTTTAGAAAGTTGTTTCAGGCTTCTACTGTGAAAGGGGAGCGAATAAGAGCTGTTTCAACCAGTGGTCAGGCTAAAAGCCTTGAGTTGTTTATCGGGCGCGAGCTCCGTTCCCTTTCCTTTCTAATGACAAAGGAATTGTCTGGTTGGAATATTATTGAAGATTCATGATAAAAAAATGTGTCTTATTTGTGAGTGCACATTGTGCATTTGGATTACTGGACTAAACGCTCGAACTAGAGGTATTTGGACATAAAGATTAACTTTATCGAACAAAACAAACATTTATTGTCTAACATGGAGACCTGGGAGTGTCATCAGATGAATATCATCAAAGGAAAGTGATTAATTTTAATGTTAGTTTTCTGTGGCTAGGAGCTGACCTAACATAATCGTATGTTGTGCTTTCGCCGTAAAGCCTTTTTGATATCTGACACAGCGGTTGCATTAAGGAGAAGTTCCTTTAATCGTATGTATAACACTTGTATCTTTCATCAATGTTTATGATGAGTATTTCTGGAATTTGATGTGGCTCTCTGCACTTTCACCAGATATTTGTTTGAGACGATGCATTTCTGAACATAACACGCCAATTTCAAAGGAGATTTTGGACATAAAGATGAACTTCATCGAACAAAACACACATTTGTCGTCTAAAATGGAGTCCTGGGAGTGCCATCCGGTGAAGATCAAAGGTGAGCAATGAATTTTAATGCTATTTCTGTCTTTTGTGACACCTCTCCTTCTTTGGAAAATGGCTGTATGTTTCTCTGTGGCTAGGCGCTGACTTAACATAATCGCAAGGTGTGCTTTCGCCGTAAAGCCTTTTTGAAATCAGACACTGTGGCTGGATTAACAAGAAGTTTATTTAAAATGGTGTATAATACTTGTATGTTTAAGGAATTTTCATTATGAGATTTCTGTTGTTTGAATTTGGCGCCCTGCAATTTCACTGGCTGTTGGCGAGGTGGCGTACCACATATCCTAGAGAGGTTAATCCACACATAAAAACGGTAAATCGAATCGTTTCTAGTCATGTTTCCTCCTTCCAGGCTTTTTCATCCTTGAATTTATATGGTGATTGGCATCTAAACTTTCATGGTATTACCACGACAACCAGCAACACAGTTCATCTTTCAATCACCCACGTGGGTATAACCAATGAGGAGATGGCATGTGGGTACCTGCTTCTATAAAACAATGAGGGGATGGGAGAGGCAGGACTTGCAGCGCGATCTAGGTCAGAAATAGAAAGGAGTTCTATTTTAGCCCTTGGCAACGCAGATACTCACGAGCAGTGTGGGTGCAATAATTGAATAACAGACTTCTAAATTTATTTTGCAAAGCATGTGCGAGCGGTGTTAGCTACATTTTCAGATATTATGGTGCTTTCAAGACAACTGGGGACGCAGAAAAATGCGAGGTCAAATCCTGAGGTCAGTGATCTCCAGGTCTGAAAGTCGGAGCTCTAAAAAGAGGCCTGAAGATTTACGAGTTCCCTGTTCCCAGTTGTTTTGAACACGGCATGACTTGTCTTGGAACTGTGACAACAGGAAGCCTCTCCCAGCCTGGCTAGATGGGATATGTAATGATTTTGCCAACACAGCCAGATATGTACATATTCTTGTATCCTTAACCTTTTTTAAACTGAACATCTTATTTGGTGCCCCACTCTGTCAGGTGGCCATGTCCTCTCAAAAACCAAACGTTAAATAATTAAGCACTATAGTAATTAGTATGATTCTGTGTTCCCATGCAAAAGTGACCGCTTTTGATAAGTTCTTAATCTGCCTTCCCAATGAAAATTCAAACATTTATTTTATTACAAAATAGATGTATGTTTCTGGACGATGCACCATGCTGCCTGGTTGACAACATGACCTAGAGGCAAAGATTACGGTTTGGTTTGAGATTACGGTTTGGCTTTTCGCCAGATGACATGATGGGCCATTGCCCGGTTCAAACCTGGACAGCATAAAATAACTCCCTCTATATATCGACACACCCACTACTTTTCTTTCGACACACCCACTACTTTTCTTTCGACACACCCACTACTTTTCTTTCGACACACCCACTACTTTTCTTTCGACACACCCACTCGCCCATACTCCAGCCGCCCTATCACAGACAGAACAATGAGACAGATATTTCACTGGATGTTTAAATGTGAAGCATCCAATTGGCGTTTCCACTCACTGCCAAATATGGAAGTGGGAGAAGATGGAACGAGATGGATTTTGGCCGAAATTCTGCAAATGTTCTCAACGATGAAACATTTGATCTCAATACAGTTTTATGTTCCCAAAACTAGAATCTGTTATGAAAAGTTTTTTTGAAATAGCGTTGTTATGCAGACGATAGTAGATCGAGCCAATAGGATCTCGCTAGGTCGTGCTTAGTTCTGCCCACTATGGCTCATTTGTTCCAATTGGAACTGACAGGGTGTAGTCCAGTTGGGTTAGTTCTAAAAACCTTAGGCCATTTGTTTGCAGCTACCCGCTTCTCAACTTGATAGGCTAGATAGCATGCTAGCTATACTCCGCTTCAGCACCACCCATTCGCCGGCTTACCTCCTTTACAGGGGGTCCTGTGTTGGCTGTGCTGGGCACGATATCCCTCAATCACCTCCCATTCGCCATCGTCTCGCTTGATAGGGAACGATACACTCAGTATATGGTTGCAGGGCTTGATGATCTTGAGAATTCCGCGTACTCGGTGTCTCTTCTGCACTGGCGTCTCCTTGTTCTTGAGGTCCTCCACCAGTTTATCCTCAACGATATTGGCACCGCGGTCAAAGAATCCCTCCACCATGCCAAAGAAGTTGGGGTCATCTGCATCTTTCTCTCCTGCGACCTCGCTGTAGTGGCGCATCCGCATCAACGACGCGGAAACTGGAAGAGTCGACTTGACACATCCCGAGGCCAGAGCACTGCTTGCTCCACGAGTAAGTAATTCTCCGAAATACCTGTACATTTTTCACTGAGTTAAGGCGTTAGTAACGAATGAAACTTAAAGCAAAGTGAGGGGAAGACAATGAAATGGGTAGGGGGAAAACAAACGTGTAACGAGACAACTGCTCTGCTTCTGGTCCTGTTTCGTACTGATCTGACAGCAGTCGTGCATTCCGTTTCTTTAGAGAACAGGCGTGTTTGTGTGTATGCCCACCTCACTGGGGAGGGACCCACTTGAACGCGCATGCGAAGTAATGCGCGTCTCCGTGACAAATTCAGGTAGTTTCCACCCAGTTTCGTTCAGTTTGCTTTCGGTTAAGAAACGTTTTTTCAACAGAATCGGCGTAATGAATACCCCATTACAGGGCAGAGCCGCACATGTTTTGAGCCTCAGTTTGAAAACATCTGTTTAGCAAAAAAAAAGTCGTTTGTCTGTTTTGCATGCTATTTTAGCATTAAAGGTGTTACATATCAGTTTGAAAACAGTGTAACAAAAAACATTGAATTATTATAATAAAAACATGGTATCTTTTTTGCTTTCTAGAGTAAGGCAGCTCCAAAATGCGGGTGTTTCAGGCTAGCTCAGTCCTATCTGTGGTGGTGGAGCAGCCAGCAGAAAAATACAAAGAGTAGGGAGGGGTTGGTTATGTTCTCTAGTTGCGCTGTGATTATTGGCTCAGTGTTATGTCACTCATATTTTGGAGTCCGTGGCAAACTGCAAATGTTGCAAAGCAATCACTAGCCTGCTATTTAGTAGAGAGGGTGTGTGGTTCAAGTCTTTTTCAAGCTTTAAAGGATAAACATTCACATGCAACCCCATGGACCAGAAAGGGTGGAATAAACAACTGTAAACTCACAACTGGGAACTCGGAAAAACGAGCTCAGACTGGGTAAAACGGTTATCCAAGTCAGAAACTCAAGCGTCTTTCAAGAGCTCCGACCTGAAGATTACTGATGTCATGATTTTACATTTGTTTTTTTTTAACGAGTTCCCAGTTGTCTTGAACGCACTATACATCCAGAGAATGACAAAGTTGATGACAATTTGCCCACAAGAAGGACCTCTGCACCACCTTCCTGTTCAAGTGAGCATAGAACAAAGGTCCAAAAATGTCATCTATGCTACTGCATAAATTATGTGATATGTGTACTGTAGCAAAGAAAGTAATACTAAGTCTATGTTGTGTATTAAGCTGTTAGTAGCCCATGTGCCTCACCCTAATAATTTGGTCCCTTTCCCCCTCATAACTTAGCCTACTGTTCTGACTTGGTGTTGCACATGTAGCCTATAGCCTGCTTTAGAGAAATGTCATCAACTATTGTAAGATATTTAATTGTCTGCTTATAGGCCACCTTTATTTATACTACGGTTCTGACTTTGTGTACAGGGAGAATACTGTAAGAACGGCCCATGTTCTGAATTCTGTCACTGTACATTCAAAAGTGCTAAACAAATTGTTACATTGACTCCGTCCGTCTTAGCTCACTCATTAATGTCTTAATCAAAATTACGCATTGCTTATCGTTCCCTTATGCCATAGTTTGTACATCTCAATTGTCAGTAGAAACCACATTTGTTTAAGAAAGTCAGCCTTATCAGCTATGTTTTTAAAAAGGCAGTAAATGAGGCTGAATGAACTCTTTCGACAAGGCTCCCCGCTGATAGCCAGCTGTAGCGGTGGTAAGGATTCACTCCATGGGGCTGAAAAGAACATCTTTATGGAACAGCTTTATGTAGGCACTGTTTGTCACCGTTATAGTGGAATTAATGTATTGTTTATTGTTGAGTTTGGCCTCCTGAGTGGCGCAGTGGTCTAAGGCAGTGCTAGTTGTGCCACTAGAGATCCTTGTTCGAGTCCAGGCTCTGTTGCAGCCAGCTGCGACCGGGATACCCATGGGGCGGCGCACAGTTGGCCCAGCCCTGTCCGGGTTAGGGGCTCTCTACCTTCGCCTCTCCCGAGTCCGTACCGGTGTTGCAGTGATGAGACAAGACTGTAACTACCAATTGGATATCACAGAATTGGGGAGAAAAAGGGGTAAAAATAAAATAAAAAAATATGTTGATTTTGCCCCACCTAGATTTACATTACTAAAATTGCCACTGATAATAAGGAATCACATCAGCTCTAGTCTTGGCATTTCTATCTGCAAGCTCCACAACGTTCTCTTACTGAACATGGCCCTGTTGTCTTGATGTTGATTTAAAGCTAAATGTCAATACTTTTGTATAATCCTGTACAGTGAATTATGTGGTAGCATAGAGGGTTAATTTGCATTTGTAGAATAGAACCCCACAGTGGAGGTGTCATAATACCCATAAAACCTAGCGGTCAAACAGGGAAATGGTTCCATCCATTTTTCCATAGGGGATTTTAGAAACACTTAAAATAAGGTCTGTGTTTTGTGTAGGCTTACCCTGGCGTGACGTTTTGATAACCATGTAAATCTCACTCTGACAAGGTGACTTTTATCAATATATTAGTCTCTATTTACTCGGATTCAAAAATGCTACTTAGCATCAAAGTAGACATCATGCAAAACTACAAATCCCTGCAAGCTCCTGCACGTCATCTCTGACACCTTTGCTAACAGGTTCACAGAATTGTCAATTTAAAGACATTTTCCCAATTTATTCATAACTACATTTAGCGAACATTAGATAGTTCATCCAGATATTGTTACCTTTGCCTCGATTTTGAGGTTCTTTATGGCACATCATTGAACGAGGGAGAGCTCAGTTTGTTGTTTTGGAAAGTTTTTAAAGTCTATTGAAAAGGTTTCGTAACTAGCTAGCTGCCTTTTTTGAATTTGGATCCTGAACGCGGTTGGCATAAGTTGCTCGGCTCTCTATCTGTCTATCTGTCGTTCTGCCCCTGAACATGGCAGCTAACCCACTGTTCCTAGGCCGTAATTGAAAATAAGAATTTGTTCTTACCTGACTTGCCTAGTTAAATAAAGAAAAAAAAGAAAAATAGCTAGCCTAGCTGCCTATCAAGCTAGCAGAGTTTTCTTGAGGGCTTGAACGCAGCCCACTCCGCAGTTAGCCGTTGTGGGACCGTGGATTGTCCTGGGCTTGTGGCTGTCTAGATCCCTGCAGTTTGTTGTTTCCTATCTTCCCTGTAACCTGCTCCTCTGGAACGGCGAGGAGTACGTTGCTACCATGACAAAGACCAAAGCCGGCAGGAGTATCATTGAGGACAGTGGTGTCTCTCTATCACAGGTGAAGGATCTTTTAAACAAACAAAAATAGTTCTACAAGCAGTTGTTCCAACAAGAAGAAAATAGCTTCAAGTGTTGTCCAAATACTAGTGGAGTCAACTAATAAAAGACGATCTGAAAATGGCAAGATGACAGCAATCTGTAAATCATTGAGCGAGGACATCAGTTCTATATTTGAATTCATAATAACAATGACAGAGAAATCAGATTATCTCGAGGGACAGTCCAGGCAGAACAACAACAACGGAATTTCAGAATCTCCACGAGCCCTGGATGGAGTCTGGGGACAAAGTGAGGTAAATAATCTTGGAGAAACTGAAGATGGACCACAGGAAGATTGAGATGGAGTGTGCCCACAGGACTGGAAAACCCACCACCAACCCAGGTGACAGGCCCAGGCCGATAGTGGTCCAGTTCCTGAAGTTCAAGGACAACGTAGCTGTTCTGGAAAGAGCCAAGAACTTGGGAGGAACGTACTTCTTCTTCAACGAGGACTAACCTGAAGCTGTGTGCCAGAAGAGGAAATAATTTATCCCAGTCAGTATGTGGACACCCCTTCAAATTAGTGGATTTGGCTATTTCCGCCACAACTGTTGCTGGCAGGTGTATACAATTGAGCACACAGCCATGCAATCTCCATGGACAAACATTGGCAGTAGAATGGCCTTACTGAAGAGCTCAGTGACTCTCAACGTGGCACCGTCATAGGTTGCCACCTGTCCAACTAGTCAGTTCGTCAAATTTCTGCCCTGATGGAACTTCCCCGGTCAACTGTGAGTGCTGTTATTGTGAAGTGGAAACTTCTAGGAATAACAACAGCTCAGCCGTGAAGTGGTAGGCCACACAAACTCACAGAACGGGACCGCTGAAGTGCGTAGCGCATAAATTGTCTGTCCTTGGTTGCAACACTCACTACCGATTTCCAAACTGCCTCTGGAAGAAACTTCAGCACAAGAACTGTTCATCGGGAGCTTCATGAAATGGGTTTCCATGGCAGAGCAGCCATACACAAGCCTAAGATCACCATGTCGAATGCTAAGCGTCAGCTGGAGTGGTGTAAAGCTCACCACCATTGGACTCTTGAGCAGTGGAAACGCGTTCTCTGGCGTGATGAATCTTGCTTCACCATCTGGATTTGGCAGATGTGAGGAGAATGCTACTTGCCCCAATGCACTGTGCCAACTGTAAAGTTTGGTGGATGAGGAATAATGGTCTGGGGCTGTTTTTCATGTACACTACAGCATACAATGACATTCTAGACGATTCTGCCCTATGCACGAAGTGTGTTCAATACAATAATGTTTTTTCAAGATAGGTGTGGAAGAACTTGACTGGCCTGCACAGAGCCCTGACCTCAACTCCATAGAACACCTTTGGGATGAATTGGAACGCAGACTGCGGAGCCAGGCCGAATCTCCCAACATCAGTGTTCGACCTCACTAATGCTCTTGTGGCTGAATGGAAGCAAGTCCCCACAGCAATGTTCCAATATCTAGTGGAAAGCCTTCCCAAAAGACTGGAGGCTGTTATAGCAGCAAAGTTGGGACCAACTCCATATTAATGCCCATGATTTTGGAAGGAGATTTAGAAATAAGGTTAATGAATAAGGTTCATGAAATCAATAACTTGCTAACATCATAACATTCATATATTAGCCATTTCTGAGACTCACTTAGATAATTGACTTGATGAAACAGCAGTAGCAACACAAGGATATAACATCTATAGAAGAGACAGAAAAGCTTATGGGGGAGGTGTTGTATATATTCAGAGCCATATCCCTGTAATGCTTAGAGAAGATCTTAAGTCAAGTGTTATTGAAGTGTTGTGGTTGCAGGTTTACCTGGCACATTTATAGCCTTTTCTTTTGTGATGTTGCTGTAGGCCACCAAGTGCTAACAGTCCGTGTCTAAATAATGTGTGAATGCTAGATAGTGTATGTGACGTAAACAGAGAGGTCTACTTTCTTGGGGACCTGAATATTGACTGGTTTTCCTCAAGCTGTCCGCTCAAGAGGAAGCTTCTTACTGTAACCAGTGTCTGTAATCTGGTTCAGGTTATTAATCAACCTACCAGGGCGTTTACAAGCACTACAGGAAGAAGATCATCCACATGTATCGATCACATTTTTACTTATACTGCAGAACTTTGTTCTAAAGCTGCATCCGTGCCCATTGAATGCAGTGATCATAATATATTGGCTAATATCCAGGAAAGCCAAACATCTAAAAGCTGGGCCTAAAATAGTGTATAAGCAATCATACAAAAGATTTTACTGTGACTCTTATGTGGATGATGTTAAAAAAAATGTTGGTCTGATGTGATTAATAAGGAACATCCAGATGCTGCACTTGATACATTTTATTAAATTGATTCTTTCAATTATTGATGAACATACACCTGTTAAGAAACTGTTAAGGCTTCATGGATTAATGAGGAATTGAAAATCTGTATGATTGAAAGAGATGGTGCAAAAGGCTAATAAATCTGTCTGCACATCTGACTGGCTGACTTACTGTAAATTGAGAAATGTTGTGACTAAACTCAACAAAAGAAGAAGAAACTGTATTATGGAGCCAAGATTAATTATATAAAGAATTATGGAGAAAAAATATACTTTAAATGAAATGATGAGCAGAAAGACCCTCAACTCCATCTTTCATCGAATCAGATGGCTTATTCATCACAACCATTTGGTGTTGCCAATTATTTTAATGATTACTTAATTGGCAAAGTGAGCAAACTTAGACAGGAAATGGCAACAACGAACAGTGAGCCATCGTACTTATGCACAAAAAAACAAATAATGAAAGAAAAGCATTGTAAGTTTCAATTTTCAAAGGTTGGGAGAGGTGAAAAAATTGTTATCGATCAATAATGACAAACCTCCTGGCATTGACAACTTAAATGGAAAGCTACTGAGGATGGTAGCTGACTCTATAACCACGCCTATCTTTCATCTGAGCCTAGAGGAAAGTCTTTGTCCTCATTCCTGGAGGGAAGCCAAAGTCATTCCGCTACCCAAGAGTGGTAAAGCAGCCTTTACTGGTTCTAACAGCAGTCCTATCAGCTTGGTGATAATAAGAAGATTGCGGGAGCTGTGCTGTTAGATGGCAGTGCAGCCTTCGATATTATTGACCATAACCTGTTGTTGAAGAAACGTGTCTTTGGATTCAGAGCTATCTATCTAATATAACTCTGAGGGTTTTCTTTTAATGGAAGCTTCTGTAATGTCAAACATGTAAAGTGTGGTGTACCACAGGGCAGCTCACTGGTGTTAAACAAAGCATGTGTGTCCATGTATGCTGATGATTCAACCATATCATTTTGGACCATTCATCTTTACAAACTGTTTCAGTTCAGCAATATTCTTATGATGTCTGGTGTGAACCGCTCTCTTGAGGTCATGCCACAGAATCTCAGTCGGGTTGAGGTCAGGACTCTGACTGGGCCACTCCAGAAGGCGTATTTTCTTCTGATGTCATTCTGTTGTTGATTTACTTCTGTTTTGGGTCGTTGTCATGTTGCATCACCCAACTTGTGTTGAGCTTCAGTTGGCGGACAGATAGCCATACATTCTCCTGCAAAATATCTTGACAATCTTAGGAATTCATTTTTCCATCTGATAGCATGCTGTCCAGGCCCTGAGGCAGCAAAGCAGCCCCAAACCATGATGCTCCCTTCACCATACTTTACAGTTGGGATGAGGTTTTGATGTTGGTGTGCTGTGCCTTTTTCTCTCTCCACACCTAGTGTTGTGTGTTCCTTCCGAACGACTCAACTTTAGTTTAATCTGTCCACCGAATATTTTGCCAGATGCGCTTTTGCCAACTTTAGACGTGCAGCAATGTATGTTTTTTTTAACAGCAGTGGCTTATTCCGTGTGCCTTTCGTTCGCTTTGCAGGCTGTATCCAGTGCCCTAAAGTTTAAATGCAACAATGTTTCACACAAGTTATTTTCAAAGAGATGGCTTATTTTTTATTTTGATTTACCCATCAAAGAGATGGCTAGTGAGTGAGCTCCAATAAAATAAAAAAACAGATGATCATTTAAACTTAACTTCTTGTTAAAAGTGATTCTTGAAAACTTTTAGCAACAACATCCTTTTCGATAAGACCTGTTGCAGCCACCGCAAACTAGCCTTCAACAAAAGATCGCTAGCTAGACTGGGAAAACGACTGCTTGCTATTGCTCAGTGACCTGTTGTTCTTTGAGAAGGCAGACGTTTTCATAAATGTTTTGTAAAAATGGTCCCACCCATTACAAGTAAAAATGTGATTGGTTGATTCTACAGTCATTCCAAAATGTTGCCCTAATACAGTTGAATGGCAGATGCCTTCTATCTAGCTTCTGATGGCCTAACCAATGGCTGACTTAGCTAGCTAGATTTATCTCCCCAGAGACCACCAAAGAGAAATCCTGATTGGATCTTTTTTTCTCATCAGCGTTAACCCTTTCCTTTCCAACAAAAACTGAATAGATTAAATCAGAAGGCCATTGAAAAAAATAATGTTATTAGAATTATAAAAAAAAAAAACATTTGTCCTTCTCTGAAGGTGTAGAAGGCCTTCATTGTTCCCCACGATGTTTTGGATGAGTAATAATTAGTATATTGGCTCTATTTTCCCTCAGCATGGATTCCCCCCCCCCCCACCCCCCCCCCCCCCCCACCATTCTGAATTTCTAAAGAATCCGTTATGTTCTTCTGAAATATGAACACAGAAATACTGGACATTTTCAACTCTTATGCTGGCGATTTGACAAAATTACAATCGTGGTCTTGAATTGGACTTGCATTTCTCTGGTCTCGGTCTTGACTCGGTCTTGGATCCTTGTCCCCCTCCCGCGCTCGGTCCCACCCCCCCTTCGGTCTTGACTCGGACTCGATTTGCTCTGGTCTTGAATTGGTCTCGCTTTAGGTGGTCTCAAACACTACACTGCTAATTTGCATTGCATTTTTTTGGGGGGGGGGGGGGGGGTAAAAACAGGTGAATATATTGATAAAAGCCACCTTGTCCTAAAGAGATTTACATGGTTAACAAAATGTCATGCCAGGGAAAGCCTACATGAAACAGTTTGACTGCTAGTTTTTATGGGTTTTATGACTCATACAGTGGTACTTTATATATATTCATGAGTTGGAGGGGTGTGTTCAAGGGGTGTGGGCTATACAGGAAATACTGAATTATGAAAAGGAAATGGATTGGGATACACATTCTGGGTCTTTCCTTCTGACCTGCAGCACCATCAAATTGACCCCAAACCGCCTTCAAAAAGTGTCATGCCACTTTGAAAGACAGCAGGTTCACCCATGGTATGGGAGTAACGTTGAAGAGCACTGTGGAGAATATATTCCATATGCTGTTTTTTGTTTTAAACATGTAGTTATTTTGCAGACTTTAGCAGTTGTAGAGACTGTAAAAGTCATACACCACTACAGCCCAATTTTTTAGGAATGAACACCAATGAACACCAAGGTAGTTAGACAATGCACGTTGGTGTGTTTTATGGGTGTCCTCATGAAGCCATAGGATGGCAGGGAAGAAGGATGTCGTGTCACATCTGTACCGGTGACTCCCAATCTGACATCTGGATGTAGATCTATCACTAATAATTTGAGATTGAGTGTGTCCAACCGCAAGCCTCAGTGGGCTCCAAAGACCCAGCACTGGCTGATGCAACCTGATATCAAACAGTAGGTAGCATGTTGCATCCTTGCTATACGAAGCTGTTTCATTTTGTAAATCCTTACTACCTCTAAACTGGTGTTAGTTGTGTAGGGAATACCGACCCCCTTGCTGTAGACTCTACCCTGAGTAAATAGATAAGATCACCCCTAAGGTCGGACACACAGTCCACCACGCTCGCTTAAATTAGAAATCTAGCAATGATCAACCACAGCTCTTTTCCAGGGGCTTCTGGAAGAGAAGTGTGTCAACCAGTAAGACTAGTAAAGGACTGGCCTTGGCCAAATTACTGTATGAGACATGATGGGCCAGTTTGTGTGTGCATATTATATTAACTGGGTCGTGATGGTATTTGTCATGAGGTCAGGGAGAGGTGCTTCTTCTTTTCACATCGCTATAGGAAGTGGTGACTTTTAATGAAATAAGACCAGTACACCTCAGGACGCGACTCCAGGAGATATTAAACCTGTTTTAACCTGCAGCAAATGGATTTGAATGGTATTAAGGGATCAGACTAGGGCACTCCCCAGTACAAAATGCCATTGTTTTTGCTCTAGCTAGATACAATTTGACATTTCCATGTATTTCCATGTATTTGTGACCTAAGTGCTCTATTTTTATTTTCATGAGTTCGGAACACATTGCATACAAACTTTGGCAGTTTTTCTGTAGTATAAGCACACTCATAACATTGATAATCAGAAGGCACACTTCAGTCATTTCATAACTTTCGCTTCCTTCTCTCTAGTCTTAACATACTTTTTCATTGACCACACTTGTATATCCTTTCATTTCCCTCTCTCTCTCTTCTCTCTCGCTCTCATATTTTCCTGTCTCTCACCCCACCATTCTGTAGTTTGAGGGCTGCAACGAATCTCGATGTGGTTTCAAAGAGCACGGTTCTAGTGTGTCATTGGCTCATGTGCTCACAACGCCCATCTTCTGATTGGTGAGTTCTGTGGAGTTTCCCAATTACACTGCCTTTTTGTCTTTTTTTTTCCATAGGAAAAAAAACCTCACATGCCAGGAATGTGTACATTTGTCTCTGACAAATGACCTCTGTTATTGTTGCCAGGTGTGGCGCTGTATATCTCTGCTGCACTAAAGTCCCTGTGAAGCTGGGTTTTCAGAACATGGGGTCTCTACCATGTGTTGTTCAAATCACCACTTCTGCTGACTCGTGAATTATACATTTTTAAAAAATCTCATGTTGACTTGATGAAAAAGTTAAATGTATTGTGCTTTTATCATATATCCTTGGAAGTTTTTATGACAAGTGTGCCATGTTTGAAGAGAGAAAGGGGGCGGGGGAGGATGAGGGTAGGATCCATGGAATTGACGGTCGAGATTGGGTTGACGCCTCATCGGAGCCCGGCGAGGTGCCCAATACCAGCAAGCACGGTACCAGACTCCAAGGTCCTGAGACCCAAACCGGATCTCCCTTAGAGAGAGAACCGGGCTGTCCTGGGCCCTTTGGAGAGCTCACCTGCCCAGAATGAGCAAGCAGGTGGCAATGATGAGGACCTGTGTTCTGAGTCACTGAGGGAATATCTGGACAGGGCTTGAGTCTGCCCCTAGGTCTGACCTGCAGTCATACCCAACCCCTGCTCCATCTGTGTTTGTGGAGACTGAGTACCTCAGTGTATGGACAGTCAGCCAGGCCCTGCTCCTGGGAGTAAGACTGTGGACACAGCCAGAGACCCACACCATTCACTTCCAGCTCCCCAGAGCTGTACAGCCCAGCAACCCCCACTCAGACCCCTATACAGACCTCACCTGGAGATGTGCTACTCATCACTGTGGAATGTTGTCCCACTCCTCTTCAATGACTGTGTGAAGTTGCTGGATATTGGTGGAAACTGGAACGCGTTGTCGTACACGTCGATCCAGAGGATCCCAAACATGCTTAATGGGTGACATGTCTGGTGAGTATGCAGGACATGGAAGAACTGGGACATTTTCAGTTTCCAGGAATTGTAGACGGATCAGTGGAGGCTGCTGATCATAATAATGGCCTAAAATGGAGCGATGGACTGGCATCAAACACCTGGCGTATTTGATACCATTTCACTAATTCAACCCCAGCCATTACCACAAGCCCGTTCTCCCCAATTTAGGTGCCATCACCTAAATTGATACAAATCCTTGCAACATGGGGCTGTGCATCATCATGCTTAAATATGAGGTGATGGTGGAAGATGAATGGCATGACTATAGGCCTCAGGATCTTGCAGATGAGCTTCCCTGAGTTTTATTTTTTTTGCAGACATTTTTCTGGTGTGCAAACTCCGTTTCATCAGGTGTCCGGGTGGCTGGCCTCAGACGATCCCGCAGCTGAAGAAGCTGGATGTGAAGGTCCTGGGCTGGCGTGGTTTCACGTGGTCTGCGGTTGTGAGGCCGGTTGAACGTACTGCCAGATTCTGTAAAATGACATTGCAGGTGGCTTATGATAAAGAAATGGACATTAAATTCTCTGGCAACAACTCTGGTGAACATTCCTGCAGTCTGCTCCCGTAACTTGAGACAAATGTTCACTAACAGGGATCTAAACAAATTTGTTCACAAAATTGGCAAGAAATAAGCTTTTTGTGTGTATTAAACATTTTCGGGATCTTTTATTTCAACTCATGAAACATGGGACTAACAGTTTACATTTAGCGTTTTTATATATATTTTTGGACAGTACTTATTCCAACCTGGGCACCTTTTAGGCCTTTGCCCAATCTGGTGACTAGATGGGAAATTACACCATGATTTCTCAAGTGCCTTTTTTAAATTTAGCTTGTGGCATATTTATCACCCCTTCCTAGAAGTTGTAGAATTTCTAATATCACAGTTTTCTTTTTTGATGGTGTAGATTCACACACTCCCTATTGCTTTCTGCACTTGGCATAGTGTGATCATCCGAATAGCTTTCTGATAAGTGATGAATTAAACAATCAATGCGTTTCAGAGGGTGTGTCTTTACGTGACAGTATTTGTGAAAGCCCCTTGCACATGTTAATCTTTGACCGTTGAGTCACAAAATCCCACATTACATCTAGAGTTGATTTAATGTTTCTGTGTTCTGCAGTCTCTCATCGTGTGAATGGCCGGTCGCTGTGGTTACCTGCGCGAGATTCCCTGCTGGTGTCCGTTCCTCCTCACGTCCCTCAGAATCCTAATGCCATCCCCTACGCCCCTCTCGGGACTCTGAGGCCAGACACACTGGTGCAGATGTAACAGTGTTGCTTCCATCCCTCTTCTTGCCCCTACCTGGGCTCGAACCAGGGACCCTCTGCACACATCAACAACAGTCTCCCGCGAAGCATCGTTACACATTGCTCCACAAAAGCTGCGGCCCTTGCAGAGCAAGGGGAACAACTACTTCAGGACTCAGAGCGATTGACATCACCCGATTGAAACGCTATTAGCGCGCACCAGCGCTAACTAGCTAGCCATTTCACATCAGTTACACAGACACTGCTCTGAGTCACAGGTCACGCCTCAGACTAGGAGAACGCATAATGTATATCCACATAGCATGGTCACATGGACAGAGATTACCACAGCTGTCACTCAAACCAGTATATACACACGTCTGAATCTATCCCTTTTGTCTGATATGCATTTTGTTTGACTTTGATATGGAAGGTGGTTGTATGGACATTATTACATGAGACATCATTACAGCCATCACTACATGAGTGTGACAGCAGCAGCCTGTGTGTCTGGCTCTGTTTGTGTCTCCCAGTGTTGCAAGCCTTGGCAGAGTACTGTGAAGGCTGTGCTGACTGTAGAGCAAGGGGATAGACAGCAGGGGGCAGTGTTGCTCTGGGGAGCTGCATTGACCTGGCTGCAAAGCAGCCGCATCAACAGGAACAAAAGTAAAGTCAGGACAAGTAAAAATGAGTTACAGGGATTTTTACGATAACTTTGTTAAACATTTTGCAAAGTGCTAGAAATCATTCTACTTGTATGCATTACATAATCCAGCTAGCTATTTAACTATTTAGATCATGCTTAATGTGTGAGCTGCCGTCCCCTGCTCCTGTGCAGATGCCGTGTGGGAGTTCAGGGTGCTGTTGGTGAGGGAGAGTATGACGTCAATCCTGCTGGAGCTCTACTCCACCCCCCCTGGGGCTTCTGTGCCAAACATAGCAGCAACAGCCTGGAGACAGATCTTAGCACTCTTGTCCCAGAAGTACACTGGTGAGCAGCTACAACAGGTTTTGTTTGCTAAATGGTGGGTTGGGGCCTACTCGTATGACTCATGGCCGTTGCAGTTCCTACAAAAGACTGGGCTGTGGCCAGAAACATTACTTATTTGGAGGGTCACAGGAAAATACAATTTGTATTTTTTTGGTTGGGCAAGGCACAAAAATGTTTGCCTGGCGACTCATCCTGAATTTAATTCTGCTGCTCCTATCAGTGCATTTGGAAAGTATTCAGACCCCTTGACTTTTTCCACATTTTGTTCTGCTACAGCCTTATTCTAAAATGGATTAAATACATTTTTTTCCTCATCAATTTATAGACAATACCCTATAATGACAAAATAAAATACATTTTGGGGGGATGAAGATATTATTTTTTTATTTTAAAAAAGCATCCAGCTTCTATGAATCAACCTTGATGTTTCTACAACTTTATTGGAATCCACCTGTGGTAAATTGAATTGATTGGACATGATTTGGAAAGGCACACACCTTTCTATACAAGGATGTCAGAACAAAAACAAAGCCATGATGAGGTCGAAGGAATTGTCCGTAGAGCTCCGAGACAGGATTGTGTCGGCACAGATCTGGGGAAGGGTACCAAAACATTTCTGTAGCATTGAAGGTCCCCAAGAATACAGTGTCCTCCATCATTCTTAATGGGAGAAGCAAACTTTTTTTTTTTAAACAGATTTTTGCTTTGTCATTATAGGGTATTGTGTGCAGATAGATGAGGTGGAAAAACGAGTTAATTTTAGAATACAGCTGTGACCTAACAAAATGTGGAAAAAGTCAAGGGGTCTGAATATTTGCTGGACAGTTGTTGTTTTTTTTGTTTTTGCTGGACTTTTCTTTTTTTTTCCCCCCCAATGTCTTTCAACCCATGCATCTTATCTCTTTCTCATCTGCAGTTTGTGACCGTCTCACCGTCAGTATTATTTATTTCTCACAGCAACAGATTAGTGCAGGTATTGGTTGAGTGCAGGTATCCTTACTTGTCATTCTCAGACACACCTTCCTCCTTACCATCTGATGAGAGCAGTGTCCCCACTGCCGGGTCTTCTTACTGCTAGATTTGTAAGTAATCTCTACTCACTTGATTCAACTCCAAATGTCATATCATTTTACCAGACACTCTTATCCAGAGCAATTTACAGTAGTGAGTGCATACATTTTCATACTGATCCCTACACAGAATTCTACATGGGAATGACCCTGGCGTTGCAAACCGACTGATCTACCGACTGATCTACAACGGCTGTGTTTGAACTACCCTACCAGACTGCTCGAGATTTGATATTTGGTTCTGATCGAGAACACATGAAGCAGTGCAGTCATCATAGTCACAGATCTTTGGGGTGTTCAGGCACAATCCCAGAAAGTATTAGTCTGATATGTAAATTGACTTTATTTTTGTATGAATTGGTTGGAATATTAATAACTTTGCCTCATGTGAAATACAAAGTTATTTTCAGTATACAAATTTTGCAGTATAGTGCCGTAGCATATTTTGTTTGGTCATATCAAAATTTATTACAGAAACATACAAACCTCAATACGTTCTTCCTTGCACCTCTTGATTGCAAGCCACGTCATTTTATAGCTTTTTAAATGAGGGTGGGAATTTGTAGGCAAGCCACTTCCCTTCATGTATATAATCACTTAGTTGCTAATGCTATGTATTGCTTATTGAGAGGCTTTGAGAACCACCGTTCGGCCATATTGGCACTACCCAGTAGGAGCAGTCCTCTATAGGAATGAATGGGATTCTACAGTATTTCAATGAAATGTTTCATAGACAAAATTACATGGATTTAAGTGTTTTGTTGTAATGGAGAAAGTAACCGTAGTAATCTAAAAAATTATACTTTAAGGATAAAAAATTAAAAAAAATATTTAGCTCACAATGTAATTTAAAAGTATGCATTAAGGTGTTTGTAATATAATACATGTGGCAAAAACGAATGTAGACATAAATAAGAGCGTTTCTATAGCTTCCAAAATATGTTTTACAATGGTGGGGCTGCCAAGATGTAGTCAGTGGCTTCAACACAGTGCCCCCTATTAGTCATCCAGTGTATATATAAATTATTTTGTCACTTCCCACAACCAATCGGTAGCTCGAGTTTGACACGTGTGTCTGCGGAATTCCCCCAACACTCCGGGGCTTTCCAGCTGACTGATAGACGGTATGCGATCATAACAGTCTAACTAACCAGATAGAGTGGATACAATCAACGGTTGACTCGATGGAGAAATACATGGAACAGAAATGCATGGAGCAAATCCCGGATTTCAGCTGACACTGAAGTGAACACCACTGTGTGCAGTGTGCTTTTGAGGGTACGCCGTGACATTCTACAATCGGTTTGATCGACTACAACAGCAGCTGTTGTGCTGTCTTGTTCATTGCGTAGAGGTGGATCAAGTTCAAGGAGTTCAAAGGTACGGAATTACATTAACAGTTATTGTCTGTTGGGCCAAAATGCAGTTTGATGTGTATTGTGGTGTATATAGCCTATTGTAGTCTGTTCCCTGCTACAGGTTTATAATCATATAACGTTACATTAAAAACCGTGGATAGTGATAGTTTATAATATGCAAGGGTAATGGGGCCATTCCATGGTAACATTGATGCGGAGACTCGTTTTTTTTCTCTCTCACTTAGATGTATATCAAATAAAAACCAATGATTGCAAAGTTAAACAAACAATACAACTTTATGCACAAGGACGACTTCTAACAATGTCTACAGAACATTTTACGAAAACACGTACACGAATAACAGTGCAGATGCGAAGTTACGTAACAGGATGACGGCACAACCCGTAATTCTGTTACCCAACTTTGCATCTGCACTGTTATTCGAATAAATATATTTTAAAGTGAAAAATCAGGGAGCCCCAGTGACACTCCTATTGTTGTCACTCAAACTCATTTGACAAGAAGCCCATCTTGCTGGAAAGTTGTGGCTATTGTATAAATGATGGTTTATGATACAACTTTAATGGCCGAATAAAGACTTTGCTTCCAACTGATTGTCTGTGATTTGCATTATAATTTGTTCAGGATTGTTTCATGGGGAAAAGTGGGTTGCGGGTTTGTCCCCATCTCAGCAAGCAGGGCCTGGAAATTCTGTTATTAGTCTGTACCATTTGGATATGAGCACACACACTTGCTGTACAGTTAGCTACTAGTGGAGGTTGTAGGGGCAGACCATAGGATGACGTTAAACCCACAGGAAATACCCAATGGACTAATAACAGCAGGTTAATTTTATTGCAGGGAGGTGACAGTGAGCCTGAAATATCATCATCTATGATCCACTGACGGGCATCATGTCTGGAGCACTGAGGTATGTACTGCTGCTAGGATTTGTTGTGCTGCTTTTGTTGGCCTCTACAGTCTTTGACAGCTGATTGTTCTCTCCAGTAAGATTGGGGTCATTTTTGAACAGACTGGGACTATGAGTCCAGTTCAAGGACCTGAGGTCTGTTTTTTTTTTTTAAAGGAATGGACCGTGAAATGGTTGTGCATGTTTTTGGTGTAAAATGAAGTTACACACAAATACAATTTTACTGTTTGGCTAATTCTGCTGTTTTCTAGCTTTGATAGCTGAGGTGGAGTAGGCCTATCCAACGTATTGAGAGTTAAATGGTGGCTATGTCCATCTTTCTGCTGCTGCGGTGGTGTTTGCCAACTTTTATCTAGTTGTAGTCTTTGCCGTATTCATCCGGTAATGCATAATTGCACATTCTTGAGTCTTCTGATACACCCACACGTCGTCTTATGCCACTCGGAATGTAAGGGCTCGGTTCTGTTTAGTGTTTTCACGATACCTCTATTGCGATGCTACAATACCAGGTTTTCCTTGGCGAAAAAACAAAGCAGATTTCACTCTTATGGTCCTTTTTTTTTTTTTTTTTTTTTTTTCCTACTTTTGCAAAATAAACTATTGACTCTGGGTGACAACCATAAGTCAGTTTTTAGGACTGTTTTAGGACAAAATTAGCACCGTTAGCCTCAAGAAATGAAGTCTGCTTCATGTTTTTGTTTCCTGTCCTTCCTTCCTTATCGCGATACTGGTATTGTGACAACCACCGTTTCTGTTCTGGATTGCAGATGTCACTGCTGGCATTGATCAAACCTCCGATTTACTGTCAATTCATCATCATGACACTGACAGTTTGCGTGACAATGTTACACATGTCATATATATATATATAACATGAACACGGCCCAGTCAGTGGAAGCAACTGACAAAGAATGTAGAACCTGACGGGCACAGGAGATGCATACTGAAGGTTTCATTATTCTAGAATAGAATAGATCCCTTTGTTGGCGTCGATTGTCCCTATTGTTCAGAGTCGGAAGACTGTTTCAGGCAAGTCATTTAGCAGATGCTCTTATCCAGAGCGACCCTCAGTTAACATCAGTTTAAGTCAGGACTTTTATCCAAGTAGCCTTATTCTATAGTACTTAAGTTCAGTAGGATTTTTTTTTTTTATTAAAAACTTTTCTCTGCGCTTGCGAGTCAATTTAGAATGGTAGCTACTGAAGGAAAAATCTTCAGGGAGCTGAAGAGGCGGAACGCTGAAGGTTGGATGTTATCTGAGGGAAAGAGACATATAGAGGCTGAGACCCTTTTTATTAAAAAAACATCAAGCTTTTGTATCTGGTGTAGTGCATCAATCTGACATCCGTGGCAGCACTGAGCTGGTATTCTGGGGGCTTTCCTCTGTCCCCCCCCCCACTCAACTTCTTTGAAGTGATGTGTGAGGTAGAGGGGAAAGAATAGAACACTACAACACCCTTCCTTGTTCACTTACTGTAGATTATGAGAAAGTGAAACCACAATGTTCGAATCCAGTGTATGGGATTGAACGTTTTATCTTTTGTTTTTTGTTTTTTTAATTGTTGGTTTTGAGGGGGGAAGGGGGG
Organism: Oncorhynchus kisutch; assembly: GCF_002021735.2. Classification (NCBI taxonomy): domain Eukaryota; kingdom Metazoa; phylum Chordata; class Actinopteri; order Salmoniformes; family Salmonidae; genus Oncorhynchus; species Oncorhynchus kisutch. Next base: position 42,015,859 of record NC_034184.2, read on the forward strand.
GGGAAATTACACTTGAGTCAAGTGAGCATTGGGTAGTACTGAAGTAAACCGCTTCCTGTCTGTGTTACGTCTCTACAGTACATAACTGACAGGTCGGGTGACTAGTTGTTCATGAACAGAAAGGAGAAAAGACATTTTATTTGGCAAGCCAGTACATTTGGTCATTTGTATTCCTCGTGTTTCAGAATGGATGAAGCTCAGTACAGCATGAAAATGATTGAAAATGAGGTAAGACCTACAGTATATTGACATGTTTTTTTTGCTTGGCTGTGTTAGAAAAAAATTAAATGAGTTAGTGTTAAAGAAATGAAGTGGTAACAACGCGCCAATAACAACACCTGTAATCTCCCCAGCTGATGATGAATTTGTCCTATGAGTTCATGCCCCCTGTGGATGTCAAGATCGAGCCCTATGTACCGGAGACCGGTGAGTTTCTACTTTCTACCCTACATACACATGGTAACAGCATACGCGAGTCGTAGTGATGTAACTTGATGTGGCTGTGGTACTGTGCACTCAAGTGGAAGTGATCTCACCACACGTTTTTGATATGGCTTTCAGAACTGCGCACATGTTCTGCATGGTTATTATGACGTCGTACACACTTGAAACAGTTTTTTTTTTTACACTATGTAATGCATGTGCTGTCTGTGTATTTTTGTTCGGTGGGTTCTCTGCCTTGGTTTATTTGAAGGGCTTGGATGTGAACCTCTATGTAGCCACCCCCTTCCAGTGACAGTGACTCTGTTTCTTTGTCACAGCTCATGGACCCTACATTCAGATCATTGAGGAGCCCAAACAGGTGAGCTCAGAGTTTCTCGAAACAGTGCAATGACGTCGTCGTTTCTGTTCAAATAAGAGCATAAGACTGAACAGAAGCTCTTCCCTCTTTTCATTGTGAAACTATGACATTTACATAATCGGGTTGATTCACACCCCAAAAATGATATCGGTACGTTAGATCTAACTCTACTCTCCCAGAGAAGATACCCTTTGAACTAGAATGGAATGTACAAATGTAAATAACCCCCACTCCGGTCTTTAATGGCATTAGAATATGACGGTGGGTTGGAAAGTCCAGGATTTATAAAGTTACAGTAAGTGCTGTCACTGCTGTTGGGGATTATCCCTTGACTTCCTTGTCCCCCCGTGTCTGCAGAGAGGCTTCAGATTCCGCTATGAGTGTGAGGGTCCGTCCCACGGTGGGCTCCCAGGGGCCTCAAGCGAGAGGAACAGGAGGACCTATCCAACTGTCAAGGTCAGCTATTGTACTGTAGTACACAGGGTTGGATACTTGGCTGTCTTTTAGTTTGACTGACTCAGCCTGCTTTTCATCAGGCGTCTTGGTTCAAGGGAGTTGAGATGCATTGCTTTCAGCCCAATAAGCTTTCGAAAGTGTATATGGGATATATTGACATGCTAGAATTATTTGAGATGCATGTTATGAATAAAAACAATTGTTTTAGTGTCATCGAGTATTGAGAGAAATTCTATCATTATAGAGCATGGACATGTTTCTCTTTAATAATAGTCTAACCCCCCCCCCCAGGTGTCTAACTATGTGGGGATTGCCAGGGTGGAGGTGCAGCTAGTGACCCACTCAGACCCCCCCCAGGTCCACGCTCACAGTCTGGTGGGGAGGCAGTGCTGCACGGAGAGTGGCATATGCAGTATGGATGTGGGCCCAAACGACCTCACAGCACAGTGAGTACTGATGGGTTGTCTAGCATTGTCATATTTTATTGTGTTGAGACTGTAGTAGTAATAACAAGCTAGATATGTACCGCTTGGATTAATTTAACATAGTCTGTGAATGGAATATGTGTACAATAGCTGCAACATGACTGGCGAATGTCAACATCTCTCTTAACTTCCCGTTTCCATGTCTCTCTCTCTGTAGGTTCAGTAACCTGGGCATCCTTCATGTCACTAAGAGAGGGGTGGGGGAAGTGTTGTGCAAGAGACTGAGAGATGAGAAGAGGAGGCAAGGGGGGCAGCACTATCATTTTACTGGTAAGAGCCTGAAACCCTATGTCACTGTCTTTTTTTTAAAATGAGGAAATCTAAGGAATCCGAACTTGAGATATACTATGTGCAACCAACATATTTGTGCAAATCTTAATGCATGACTTACACACACATAAATACATTTCTTTGTGAAAACTGCAACAAAACACGCCCACTCTCTGTCTACCTGACTCAGATGCAGAGGAACAAGCCATAGGGAGAGAAGCCAAGGAGCTTGGGAAGATCATGGACCTGAACATAGTGAGGTTAAAGTTCACGGCCTACCTCCAGGACAGTAACGGCGGGTTCTCTAGGGCCCTGAAGCCGGTGGTCTCCAACCCCATCTATGACAGCAGTGAGTACAGCCCCCTTCACCCCAGTGTTCTTCAATCTTGGTCCTGGGTGTGCAGGCTTTTGTTCCAGTCCAGCACTAATCCATGTTATTCAACGTGAATACCCAGTACCCACCCTGGGGTAGTTTTATTTCAAGTTATCAGTAATTAACTTGATGTTTTCTCTACTCAGAGTCACCCAATGCCTCGAACCTGAAGATCTCCCGTATGGATAAGACCAGTGGGTCTGTGCTGGGAGGAGATGAGATCTTCCTACTGTGTGACAAAGTACAGAAAGGTGAAGGACCACCTCCTACCTATATGGGGGCCGATTCACCCCGCACTGATTTTACAATAGTTTGTGTGGAAAACAATTTACACAATTTCACTCATTTATCATATTTTGGTGTACTTTCCAGATGACATTGAGATCCGCTTTTATGAAGAGGATGATGGAAGCTGGGAGGCCTTTGGTGATTTCTCTCCAACTGATGTCCACAAGCAGGTACAGAGTCATTACTCAGACGTGTGTGTTTGTTTTGTCGGTGAGGATTTAAGTATTTGGAATCAGTTGACGTCGCATCATGTGTCATCCTACTCATAACTTTCTCGTTGATGTCGCTGCGCTCCCCACCTGTGCAGTACGCCATTGTGTTTAAGACGCCGCCGTACCACAGCGCCGAGATCGAGCGTCAAGTCACTGTATTCCTCCAGTTGAAAAGGAAGAAAGGCGGCGACTGCAGCGACCCCAAGCAGTTTACCTACGTTCCCAGAGTTCAAGGTGAGTTAGTCTGCTACTCACAATCCCTTTAGTACGGGAGAAGGATGTCGAAATGCAGAGCCAGTGACCCCCCCCGTTGGATTGAATCAAACCCTTTCAACTCTCTCTTCCCCCCCCTCTCTTTTCTCTCCCTCTTCTCTCCATCACTCCTCTATGTGTGTGTAACCTAGATAAAGAGGAGGTGCAGCGTAAAAAGCAGAAGCCCTTCTATAATGACCAATGGAGAGGACCTCTGGGAGGAGCTGGGGGTGCAGGGAGAGGGGCCGGAGGATTCGGAGGCGGAGCAGGTGGCGGTAGCGGTGAGGAACCTAGATGTACATACTTGAACTCCTGTTTCTGTCGGCCCTTCGTCTCGTTGCTATTAGATGAAACGCTGGCCTCATCCGTTAACCCTTGTGACAGCTATGTCATCGGCACTTAATCGTTTCTTTCCTATCCACAGGCTTCCAGTTTAACCAGCAGATGAATGGAACGGGGTGGATGGGGGGTGGATTCTCTGGTTTTGGGGGAGGTGGAGCCCAGATGTCAGGCACCACTGCCCAGGCTGAGGGGACCCAGCAGCAACAGGCAGGAGGGATGGCCGGACAGACGCCAGGACAGACATCCTCACCACTACAACAGCAGCTCTTCCAGATTGGTAAGCCGCATTTAGAGCAGTGCTGGGGCAGGGGGAAACTACAGCTAGCTAGCTGTTGGCAAAATAGTCATTAGAGTTGTGTTGTACTAATGAGACAATCCTGTTGTTTCCAGCTGCCACTCTCCAGAGCAGGGCCACTCGGATGAGCAAGCAGACAGCTGGAGCTCTACTACAGTACTGCACCACTGGGGACGTCCGGGTCCTTCTGGCAATGCAGAGACACCTATGTGGGGTCCAGGATAAAAACGGAGACACGTGAGTCGAACTCTGGCTTCACAGTAAATCTTTTGTTTTTAAATATCTGAGTTGAATGTCTGCCTTCATTATGTATACACGTGTTTGCTGTGCCTCACTTGTGTGTTTGGTCTCCCCACAGGCCTTTGCACCTGGCCATCATTCACCAGCAGTCAGCTGTGACCCAGCAGCTGGTTCATACACTCCTCACCATCCAGCAACACAAAGTCCTCAACAAGCTCAACCACCTCAGCCAGGTACTCGTCCTTCTTCCTCTCACACCTGGACAAGACCGCTAGCTGTTCAGTGTCAACGCGATAATTCCCAACGTGCCCTTGTCTTCCTTCCTGACCTTGTCCGCCATCTCTCTCTCTCTCTGAAGACTCCTCTCCATCTGGCGGTGATCACCAGGCAGGTTAAGGTGGTGGATGTTCTCCTCCGGGCCGGAGCAGACCCCACCCTGCTGGACCGGGACGGCCGGAACGCCCTGCACCTGGCAGCGCTGGCCGGGGATGACGTCACACTCCGGGTCCTGCTGGGCCACCTAGGAGAACGCTACCTCCACCTGGTCAACATGGCCGACTATCATGGTGATTTGGGATGGTGGAAAGAAGGGGTTTATTCCGCTTATGAGAGACTTTAACATGATAAATGGCCAGTCTGTTTTTTAACCCTATGTGAATTACCAATCAAGCAATGGTGTACAAGGCATTTTATTGTTGCTGCTTAGTCTCAGAAGTAAACTCAGCTGTAGTATTTCTGTTCATTTAAGGCTGGGATTCAATCGAATCCGCATTAGATCTCCGTTATATCGCACTTAGCATTTTAAAGGTAATTTCCGATTGAGCCGACATGTGCAGGAACAATGCCTTTTTAGAAGACTCATTGCCTACAAGCGCGGTTGGATTGAATCCCGGCCTTAAATTGGAAAAACTACAGCTGAGCAGTATGTGCTTATTGATGTAGTACATTGTATTAATCTCTCTCTCTCTCTCAGGTCTCCATCCTCTCCACCTGGCTGTTAGTAAGGGAGGAGAGCGCTGTCTGCGTCTGCTGGTGGAGGGCGGGGCTAAGATCAACGCCCCGGAGCAGAAGAGTGGATGCTCCGCCCTCCACCTGGCTGTTAGAGAGAACTACTTCAAAGTGGCCTGCACTCTCATCACAGAGGTACCCGTCGTGACACACACACACCTTATATAAACTGTGCTACTCATACTATTCTTACTCCGACTCTGTTATGTAACCTGGCACGTCCCCTCCTGTCCTACAGCTGAAAGCAGATGTAAACATGTGTACGTTTGGAGGGAACACTCCTCTCCATCTGGCCGCCAGTCGCAGCTCCCCCCCTCTCTGCTCCATGCTCATTGCTGCAGGTGAGATGCATGCATACCACCTCCCCTGCTAACCATCCAATGCATGTCATATGCATGGGATGTTTTTATCTCAGTCTGTTTGAAAAGGGGCTACAGTAAAGTCCAGATTCTAGTGCGTGAGCAGTAATTTGTGGATCGCCGGGGTGTTTTTGTTTTGGAAAAGCATCTGCTAAATGGCTAGTAAATGAACGTGAACAGAACGCTGACGACTTTCCCGTCTCTCCTCAGGAGCCGACAAGAATCTGGAGAACGACGAGCCGCTCTTCTTCAGCTCCTCCTCGTCAGATGAGGAGCAGGAGGATGGACCAGTAAGCGATTTCAGAGAGTCGGCGATCCAACAGCTACCGAAAACAACACCACTTTCAGAGGGAGAACAAGTCAACCCTCGTAAGAGGTCAGCGACAGGACATACACCCTTTGACCTGGCTAAATGTCATAAGGTGAGATTGATTTAGCCTTATCAACCCAACGTTTGTGTCGGGGGAAAAAGTGATTTCAAAACAGTACTTGTTGTGGTGTGGATGGAGAGGCTGAGTTTTTTTTTTTGCCATTGCGCTTACATAAAGCTTCCTTTGCTACAGGTGAGAAACCTTCTAGACACCAGACAGAGTCCCAAGCCCAGTCAACAATCAAGTAAAAAGCCTAAACCGAGCAGCATGGAAGGTAAGAACTTTCATATCACCATTTCGACTCTGAACATTTACCTGTGGTCTGCCTAGTAATCTAACTGCTGTTTCCGTTCCCCTCAGCAGAAAGAGGGCAGCTAGACAGTGAGACGCTAAGTAAGCTGTGTGAGCTCCTCAGTCTGAACGATGTGCCCTGGAGACAGCTGGCAGAGAAACTCAACATGCTCTCACTGGCACACCTATATCAGGAGAGTCCCTTACCCTGTCACAACTTGCTGGAGAATTACCAGGTGAGCAAAGGGGGCTTTTTATGCACGTTTGCGCATGCGCACATGCACATGTCAGTCTAGTTAGGGGTAAGTATGCATTACTTAAGGGCTTAATTCAGTCCATATCGCCGAAGTTCAGCACTGTAGCGCACTTGAAAGTTAAAGGTAATTTCTGATTGAGCCGACATGCGCGGCATTTACCGCGGCTACAGCCTCCGAACGTTGGAACACTGCATTTACATTTAAATCGCGTTGAACTTCAGTGGTATGGATTGAATCGAGCCCTGAGTATGCCGTTTTAGAACGGCAAGACTGTGCTTGATGAGTATTTGGCTAATAGTGCCAAAGCTGACAGTATCTCTCTGTGTAGTTGGGTGGCGGTCCAGTGGAAGGCCTGGTGGAAGCTCTACAGTCTCTGGGTCTGACTGAAGGAGTGAGACTACTGAGACAGGCTGAGCTGAGAGAGGACAAACAAAACACAGGTACTGAACTCATCCTACATTGCAGAACCACTAATATAGTCATAAACATTATCTCTCTACCATACACTTGACCTTGCAAATACATACGGTATGTAGTTCCTTTCCAAAAACAGATGATTTGTATTCTATTTGACTGTTTATGCCTTATAAAATAAGAACAAATCTTTTTTTTTATCTCTGCTAATCAGATCAGACAGTGGACAGTGGCTTTGCTAGTCAGCCAATGGAGGAGGAGATGGAGGAGCCAGCCTTGGCCAACCAGTGAGCAGCAGGAAGGGTGAGGGGTAAGACCCTCGTGTGAGGGAGGTTTCACCCCAACGTTTCATCATGGAGATATGACTAACTCTGTTCAGCACGCACATTGGGAATCTGATGTCATACCCAAGCCTCTACTGATAAATGCAGAATTCTCTCTCTGCCATGACTGACAGTCAACCAGTTTGAATTTTCCTAACGAGCTGAAGGGAAGAAAATCTCAATGTACAATTTTAAGTGGCGTTATATCTTGTTCCGTTATTTCTGATGGTGACTGAAAGGTTGGGTTTTTTTATGGTCCATTTGTGCCTTTCAAAAAGTCCCAGTATAAATGAATTCTTAAATGTGCAACATCAAATTGATCAATGGAATTATCAATTTAACTCCTATTTATTGGCTGACAATCTTACTAATACTGTGTATTCATTTGGTTTAACATTCAACCAAATATAATTATACAGCCTTATTTCAAATGTATGTGGAAGGTTTGCTATGTAACGTTTTGAAAACTTGTCAATGTTGAATCAAATGCATTTTTTTTTTTTTCTGACAAATGGATCTTTTCAAAATGTTTATTTTTGTCCTCTGCCCCAAACATACAAACCATTTAGTATATTTCACAGAGCGCAAAATCTTAATGTGTTATTGACAATATGTACAGCTAACGGGAAATTAAAGAAATAAGTTGCATTCAGATGCAGTGTCTATGGGGTCCATTAAAAACATGCTTCTACATGAAGCAGTATACTATCTTTTTTTGTTGACAAATACTTAAGACCAAGTTGACTTGATAAGCAGAAAAGAAATGGGGCCTACTCTTGAAGTAGAATATCTAAGCCAAAGTGTAAAAGGGTGTGACACATTATAACCCCTGTTTTTATATCACAGAAGCCCTACTCTGGCTTGTAATTCTGTCTATCCATGGTCTCTTACCATACCACCTCACATATTTACACTGGGGGAAAGAGACACACCCAAAAGTGATTTGTGACATTCTGCATGACTGCACATATCATGCCTTACCGTGTCATGGTCCCTGTAGAATTACACTGACAGCCAACATTGCTAAATGTGACCAACTGAGTTTGAACCGTGTCCTCTGAGCAACAAGACTGTTAGCCCGCTGAGCTAAAGCCTAGATAATAGTTTGAGGCAAGGGCACTCACAGTTACACTAAGCCATTTTGTGGTTTTCTTCAAACAGCCATATTTGCGGATGCCTAACTCAACAACAATCATCTCATTCTGTTTGCAGTGGGGGTCCTCATGCATAGAATCACGTCACCATGGTCAAAGTTTAACATGGGGGGGAGGGGGGGTGATCCCTGTGGGTCTATGATGACACCCAGATAACTATCACGCACTCCTGTTACTCATACAGTACAACCTGCGGCCATTGTTTCCCATTGGAACAGCAAGCTCTGGTGACCATATGGTGGCATTACTGCACTGGTTCACAGACCACACTGCAAGCCTGAGAAGAAAATGGCTATGCCTCGGCATGAAATTTATTTGTACCTTTATTTAACTAGGCAAGTCAGTTAAAGAACAAATTCTTATTTTCAATTCTATATACACAGTGAGAAATTGTTGTTTCGGTTCTCTACTCAAGTACTTTGGATTTTAAATGACTGAGGTTAAAGTGCAGTCAGTCCGCTTTAATTTGAGGGTATTTTCATCCATATCGGGTGAACCATTTAGAAATTACAGCACTTTTTGTACATCGTCCAAAAGTATTGGGACAAATTCACTTTTATTAAAGATTGTGCCCAAAAGAAATGGTAAATAGGTGTAATTTGAGTCACTTTTATTGTAAATTAGAATATAATCTTTCTAAACACTTACATGAATGTGGATGCTACCATAATTACAGAAACTCCTGAATAATGAGTGAGAAAGTTTGACAGACATATACTACCAAGACATGCTAACCTCCCCTGTTATTGTAATGGTTTGAGGTTAGCATGTCTTGGGGTTATGATATAAAATGCTAACCTCCCCTGTTATTGTAATGGTTTGAGGTTAGTGTGTCTTGGGGGTATGATACTGTATTTGTGCTTGATGCAGTCATTGTGTGCTCTGAATATGGGACCAAATACTTTTAACTACTACTTTAATAGACTAGAACGTCCCTAAACTTTTGGTCTATGTTAAAGAAACATATATTTTTTTAAGTGCTATAATTTCTAAACGGTTCACCCGAAATGGTTGAAAATACCCTTAAATTAAAGCTGATACTCAGCACTTTAACCCCATAGTCATTGTATCATGTCAAATCCATAGTGCTTGAGTACAGAGCCAAAAAATTCACTGTCCCAATTTTGGGACTTTTGGAGCCCACTGTATTTACACATGTTACATTCTTTTATGCATATACACCGAGTGTACAAAACATTAGGAACACCTCTTTCCATGACACTGACCACATGAAAGCTATGATCCCTTATTAAATACACTTTAATCAGTGTAGATGAAGGGGAGTAGACAGGTTAAAGGATTTTTAAGCCTGTGGACAAGTGAGACATGGATTGTGTATGTGTGCAATTCAGAGGGTGAATGGGCAAGACAAAATATTGAAATTCCTTTGAACGGGGTATGGTAGTATGTGCCACGTGCACTGGTTTGTGTCAAGAACTGCAAAGCTGCTGGGTTTTTAACACTCAACCGTGAACATCCAGCCAACTTGATAACTGTGGGAAGCATTGGGGTCATCATGGGCCAGCATCCCTGTGGAATGCTTTCGACACCTTGCTTGTAGAGTCCATGCCCCAACGAATTGAGGCTGTTGAGGGCAAAAGCCAGTGCAACTCAATATTTGGAAGGTGTTCCTAATGTTTTGTCCACTCAAGTGTATACTAGATTGGGTGTGGTAGGCAGGCAGTGCCTTATTTTCTTTCCTCATTACAATTCACGATACTGAATTTAAATCAACATTCAACCAACATTTTAAATCAATCCGTCATCAATTATCTGATGAGTTGTTCCTGTAGAGACATTTGCCCTCAGCGGAGATGTACTGTAAACTAAGCCTTCTGTCATGTTTATTTTTTTTCTTCCTGTTATACAAATGAAAAACACCATGTGAATCACATAAGGGAAAAAAAGGGATAGTCTTGATACCATAGCGAAGCATGTCCTCTTGAGTGAGTCTTCCATCTCCTCGTACGCATGCAGTCCTCCTACTCTTCAAGTTCATTAAACCGATAGACAGCCAGTCTGTGTGATCAACCTACTTCATCAACCCATTAGTAAGACAAAACACTCAAGGATTAGTGGCGGTGCCATAGCTGATGTGTGTAAATGTCCTTAGAAATAACAATGAGATCCAGCAGAGCTTCACAGTTACAGTAGAAGGGCCTGGCTCTGGGCCAGTTCATTTTGCCACAATAAAAGTCCTTAGAATAACAAAATCATAGCAAAGACTTTGGAGAACATTTGTATGTGCATGCAGCATCATAAATTATGTCCAGTAACCTGCTGTATTCCTTCCAATTGATCATGTCTCTCGTGAAGAGCCCAGCGTTCGCCCAGTTTCCTCCAAATGCATTGTGGTTGGGTTGAGGTTCTGGCACTCTGGTCGGACGGAATGATCCCGGGCTCCGTTTAGTCTCCATGGTAACAGTCAGATGAGCCGATGCAGCCCCGTCTCTGTCCATCCTAGCTGGTCGGCACGGCATCTCACTTTACACGTGGAGGTGGTGGGCTGTGTGCAGTAATCACATAGATGTAATTTATGGAGACAGTGAAGGGAGGGAGGAAAATAACCTACGACTCTCAACATAATCAGATCTAATGGCATAAGTCCATGTCATCTTTAGATCTCTAAACAACAATTGGTCCAAAAAGCACGTTCAAATAAAATAAATGTGGATATGACCCAGAATTTAGGACCACACAGAAGTTATGTGTATAGTAAAATGAAGGACTGAGTGCCCTGGAGCATCCAGTGCCTGTGGTTTCTCGGGATAGAAGCATGCAACAGGTCTATCCCCCATCATCTTCCTCCATCTCATTTTCCAGTCACACCAGTGGTTCCCGTCTATCGATCAACACAGATAATCCAATTGTTTAAGCCAACGTGTCCACCGCAACACCCTCCAGGGTCCCCTCTCACTGTTTGACAGCCTTCCTGTAGCTGTTTCTCTGGGGCTCAGAGCGCTTGGTCTTGCTGCTCCCCCTGGTGCTGGAACTACTGCTGCTGCCCCCCCCTCTTGGCACTGCTGGCCTGGCTGCTGCTGCTGTGTTCCTCCCGCAGAGTGGGGCTGGAGTGGGCCCTCTGGAGACCCCCGTCGTCAAAGAGACGCGACTCGAACAGAGACAGGTCCTCTTCCCCACTCCGGATCTTAGCCCTCAGTAGCATGGCGTACGTACCGTAGCGAGTTTTCTGTATCAGAGAGATAAAGAGTACTTGATGTCAAACAGGATTCTCCATAGCTGATATCAGAGCCAGTTCGGCAATAGAGCTTGGCAATCGGTCCTGGACTCTGGCACCAATCTAAATCATTCTTATTTCCATTCTGGCTGACCTGGAAGGGAATTGTCTTAAAACATTTGATAGCCAATTTGGCAGCCATTCAATTCTGAATATCAAACAAACGCAGTCTGCCAAACTCGGCTAGACTACGGCTCTGGTTGCAACTATCAATCCCTATAACCATATTGAACCAGACAACAACAATAATCACTCACCTCAAACTCCAGGTACTCCTCACGTTGCTTGTGCTCCTCCAGATCACGAACTTTGGCTTTTTTGTCTGGAATTACAGCGGTTAACTCATTCAGCTCAGAGGAGATGGCCCGGAAACGTGTCTCATGGGATTTCACCTGCTCTTCCTGTCACATGACAAAGGAGGATCATTAACATAAGGCTACACCAAAGTCAGGTTAACTTATACAGAATTCTGCTCAGCATGGATGCTTACTTACGCATTTTAGTAATTTTATGGTTGTAAATAGCAGTTCTTCTCTGTTTTTAACACAAAAAGAGGTATACAGGAGTGTGTATTTAATGATTGCCTTAAGTACACAAGTTTTTTTTAAATGTGGGGATTGATCTAACTACAGAACAGATACTGGATGGTGGAAATAGGTTTGGACTGGGAGCTAGTATGTGGAAGCAGAGAGAGAAAAAGAGAGAGAGAGGGTCATGGTGTGAGTGGAGGCCTCTGTGTACCTGAGACAGCTTGGTGTTGGAGCCTGGCAGCAGCGGACGGCTGAATTTCTTCTGAGAGCCGATGGCCGCAGGGAAGGGTGGCGCTGAGAACATGGCTGACACCGCGTTGATACGGGTGATCCACGACTGCATCTGCTCTGCATTACTGAGATGGAGGACAAGAGAGTTGAAATCTGGATACTGACTAAGGGCACAATTCTCAGCCCCAGTAAACAAAAAAAGATAGAATAGAAACAGGCAGATAGACAGGTTTGGGGTCAGATATCAATTAAATAAGAGGGACAGTTATTTTCAATTAGGATTTGATTTTATTCCACTTCCTGAATTGAAATAGAATTGATCCCAACCCTGAAAGAAAGTGTGTATCTAGGACATACCAGACAACTGTGTCCTCCAGGGACACAAAAACATAATGATAATCTATCTGAGCCTGGGGTTCTATGACAGGGGCACTGCCCACTCTGTACTCAATCACTACTGTTTCGGGGGAACGTAGTACAGCCTTAGTACTGTACAGCCTTGTAGAAGGCAGAAATAGCCATGTACCAATACAGAGCACAAAATTGGGTCAGATAAATACTTTCTTAATTGTATGGAATTAGAGGTGGACTTGGTGGAGATAAGAAATGGGTGGAGAAGGGTGGAGATTGAGGATGAGGAGACCCACGGTGCTTGGAAGAGGAACACTCTCCAGTCTGCAGTGCGCAGGTAGAAGACGTTGGGCCTCTTGCTGTAGTCTGCTGCCCTCATGGCCAGAGAGTGGTGAATGGACACAGCATTCTTCAGATCCTCTTCAGACAGCTGCTTTTCTGGACGGTACTCTCCCTACAGACCAATCAGAGAGCAGAATGTTATCACACACGTCCAATCACGGAGTGGGATATACTGTTAGGATGCCGCGAGGGGTGTGGTTTGGTGTACCTTCTGCAGGTAGAGGACCAGTCCCTTCAGCATGACATAAAACGTCTTCCATCCTCTCTTACCTCTGGGCGCTGAAAAACAGACCATAGAAAGAAAGTAAATATCCACTCAATATCCCAAATGTGATTTTGAATCGAAATTAGTGAAAGTACAGCATTGTTTAGACAGACATGGTCGGATTTATCAACCGTGAGATAAAACAGATATGGTTGACAGGTGACAGGGGAGGGTAGAGGGAACCTACTTTTCTTGCCGTCAGAGTCTGCGTGGACCTTCCGTACCAGGAAGCCGTTCTTATAGATCAGGGCATCAGGATTCTGGGCCACGCCTAGACCACTGCCGATTCGCTTCATGGTGTGGGAGGCGGAGTCAGTGCGCAAATCGGCCAACTCGGAGAAGGACTTGCGCAACTCCTCCTCATCGCTATGGAGAAGATACAATTCAAATACAAGTTGTAATTCCCCTCGTCATCAACAAAACCCGCTAGTCCCCAACTCTTTTCAATCATCTCTTCCAGTTCAGATCCAGGGCGTTTGAATGATCAGTCCTCATAGCTTGGAGGGGAAAGGGCCATATGTCTTAATGCACTCAGCATGCCACTCATGTGAGAGCCTCTGGATTTCAGGGTCACTGGCTGGGTCACCCAGGCTGAGAGGTAACATCCCATAATGCTCCAGCTGAGCAGCTTACGTGCATCTTACTGGCCAATCAGAGAAATATTTGCAAAGTTCTCCTGCAATGCTAACAAACTGAAACCCAGCCCTGACACTGACAACTGATAGAACACACTTTGACAAGCATGAACATAATGACTATCATCCAGATATCTATAATTCATCTCTTACAGAGACCTGTTTTTGCTGTAAGAGCAAGGATCCACATCGGTCTGAGTGGTGAGAGACTCACTGGCTGTTAGATAACAGGTCCTGGTATCTCTTTGACTGACTGTGGCAGTTTTAAAGATGCCATTTTCCCGTGAACTCAGGAGCCTGAGTGTTCCGCGATGCTATAAGAGAGAATCTGACGGTACTGACATTTGGGGATGATGGTGTCTCTCACCCACTGAAGACACGGACTGAATACAGACCAGTGAAGCCTTGCAGCTGCTCGCATAAACATTCATTAATGTATGAGCTTTAAATTGCTGTTTGTCAGAGGGGGTGTGCTGCTGTGTCACACGGTACTGTCCACCTCCTCTCTCTCTCTCTGCTAGACACACACTGATATATAAATAGAGGCACACACACACTCGATCTGTAAGATTCAATCATCCACTGTCACAGAAGTAACATACCTGTGGACACAAACCACACACAGAGTCTGCTCGTCCTTCTGGTGTGACCCTCCCCGGGATCTGTGTCTTAAAATAACTCTCCATCCCTCTCAATCAATCTTTCGTTTATCATATCTCTTACAATATCTCCACAAAGCCATAGGGAACACTTGAAGCTGGCTGTTGGAATGCATTATGATTCAAATATACTGCATTGCAAGACTTGTTGTAAGCACGCATGTCCCTATAATAATGTCTTAGAATCATCTCATAATGTTTCTGACTAAATACCAGTCATTATGAGTCAGTACAAATATAAATGTATAGCGATAACACAATAAGCCTTACTGTAAGACATAAAATGGCTTATGAATGCCTATAACAAGTTATGGCATTATACCTGCAGGTACAATGTAAAGAGTTACAGGATGTTATCAATTTATCTTTAAAAAGACAATGCATAAACTAAGCGACGAACCACTTGTGTTGCCACTGCTAGATTCATTCTGAAGAGTATAAAATCGGCCAGTTAGCACTCAGCACATACCATACACAAAAGCTCTGATCTGTTGCTAAGTAACTGCTGACCTCTCTGAATCCACAGGAGCATGTGGTGGGAAAAGGCACAGAGAGAGAAAAAACGGGAGAGTGAGGCAAAAGCGAGAAAAGGGGAGAGGGAGAAAGAGAGGAGGCTACAGGCAGAAAAACTAGGATGGAGGAGAGAATAGAGAGCAAGGCACATGGCGAGCCTTGGGATGTTGGGACCGGGAAAGATTAAAGCAGCGTGCAGAGTGAAAACGAACGCGAGAGAAGATGATTTTCCCACTGCTCTCTTTCAGAGGCTGACTGAACCCCCAAATGTGGGGGCGGACGTGCGCGCGTGCCTGCTTAAGAATTGGAGTGAGACGTCGACCTGTAATTACAGAGAGAGGCAAGTCGGGACCTGTATCCATGGCAACGAAGTCTGGAGAGCTTAAGTCTTAAATTAGGGTCTCAGGGCATCACAAAGGCTAGGTCCAGAATAGCAACCATTGGCACACACACACACACAGTCTGGCAAATGCTACAGGGGCACAGTTGGTAGTTGATTCTGTAAGGGGGATATTGCTTGTAGACTGATTACAAGTAGATGTATAGCTAATTCCATATTCTGATATGCTGATTTTGTAATGTTATGAAAATGTATCCAAACCTGAGATTAATCATTATTCAGGAAACCTGAACAGCAGTTTTGATTAAATAAGGCAAGTGCAAGCAAATAAAGTCAAACATATGCCCAACATTAACATGATTCGTACACTGTATAAAAAAAATATTACAAAATCTAATTTATTATTAAGTAACTGGTTCCACAGCCTTTTTTGTTTGTTTGTTTACTCAACTTTTCAGTTCAAGTGTTACCTGAACAAAACAAAAACATACTTGGCCCAAAAATTCTGTTAACAAAATGATGTGTTTGCTCAACTTGTCACATATGTTCATTTAACTAGAAATTATTATTTGGGCATCTTACTTTGAAAAAAGTCTGTGGAACTAGTTACACACACAATGCTTTTAACATGCAATGTTTTCAACCTATATATTTGACACGCATGATCATTTTTGTGCATGCTCTTTTATACAGTAATTATTATTCAACATGTCCTCACCTGGGATTTGAACTCTTGGTTCATGGCATTTTGATCTTCCTGCTACGCCAGCTTGTCTGTGTTAAATGTCAGTTAATCTGACTATTCTCTTATCATTTATTAGAATTATTTATTTCAGCAATTTTTGTATTTTTTGTATGGTTGTTTAATGTTGGTGGGGCATATTACTCTGTTTAAAATGTTACTCCTTAACCACTATAATAAATCAAATTGTTTTTCTTCTCGAGTGTACTTTTAACAAAGCTGAGATTTACTTTGAAGTGCCAAATGTAGCAATACGGGTGAAATCAGTTATTGACATGGTGTTGTAGCAGGAAAATTGGAATGCCATGAACCAAGCAGTTAGGAGTTCAAATCCCAGGTGAGGACATGTTTAATGACATACTACTTCCTCAGATGTTTTTATGTAAAATGCCCAAATAATAATTTCTAGTTCAATGAACATATAAGACAATTTGATCAAACATACATTTTAAGTTGACTGAATTTTTGGGCCCCACTTTATTTTTTTTATTTTTTTTCTTCTTCAGGTAACACTGACTGTAATGTTGAGTTAACAACAAAAAAATAGGCTGTGGAACCTGTTATTTAATAATAATTAGTTGAAACAAAAATATATATATATATTTTTTGCAAAGTACACTTACATGGTCCACTGGAGCTTCTCGTTTCTGATAGAGTTGTACAAGGCCTAGAAAAAAAAAGACCAGACAAAACAGACGTCACACATATGAAAACGTGTGTGCGTGCATGTGCTCGCTGAATGTGTAATGAGTGGGGTGGGACTTTTGGTCATCCTGGTATCATGTCGGACAACAAATCAATAGAGCTCCTAAATAAACCAGTTCACATTGATCTTATTAGTCACACTGATCGCAACACAAGTCTGCTCCTTCGACCAAATTAAACCACATAAATTTACCCTGCATTTTCCAAGCTGTGCCTTCTTCTTGCGGGCCTGTGGGTGGTTCTGTCCATCCTGGGACCTTCCCAGCAGGTCAGGAAAGGACAAGGGTTTGAGGGAACGAGAGCGGGGGGCGCGGGGGTAGCGGAAGGGATCCATCACCCTGAAGTCCCGCCGAACACGCACAGAGCAAAGAGAGCGGGAGCGATTTCGCCCATCTGAATGGATGCTGTTTACACCAATCATGATGACGGACCAATGAGAGCAGGGTCCAGAGGGTAAGAGTTTGTGGAGGGAGGGATAAAGCGAGATTGGTCGAAGGTTCTATGGATTCTGTATATGGCCTCTTTCAAAGCGTAACACCGAAACGTACAGGATTCAGTTGAAGATAGGAGAGAGAGAGAGAATACAACATAAATAAGTGGCTGTAAATAGAGAGGTCACTCTTCAGACAGACAGAGAGGCACACAGTCACTGTCACTGGTGGCTGACAACAGGGGTCTGTAGGTCTTACTAACAGCGCTTCACTGTTCTTTTGAGGAAACTACTGAGGAGGTTAACATGGGCTTCAAGCCCTCCGAGGGGACTCCAGTTCCTGCATAATGGATCCTTATGCATTCATTATGCATGTATGGCGAAACAGTGGTGTGCAACTGCAAATCCTTTAGCACCATTCCGTGTCAAGTCCATGAAGGTGGAAGTCTTTCTGGAAGGATGTCATGCAGTTGGCAACATGTTACGCAAGAGCTGGTGCATACATACAGTTCCACCATACAGTTCCAATGATACCCAAGAGAGTCACACACACACACACCTACGCACTTACACACAAACACTCACAGGTGAACAACAACCCAGTTAGAGGCTGAAGGATGACTAAGACAATTGTAACAACCAGAGACAAGCAATTGAGTTCACATACACATCGGTCAGTGCGCACAAACACACACACACACTCCCAACACAGCAGAGCGCAGGCGGAGGGAGACAATTCCACCCACTCACTCACAGGCACAGCTGTCGAGGAGAACCCTCAAACTGACGCCTTGCCACGTCCTCTGGGACCCAACAACATGTATCCAAGGCTTGACAATACAGATGTTGTGTCCAACATTGCAGAATACAGATGTGGGAGAGAGGCAGGTGGACAGGCAGGTGGAGCTAGGACTATCCTGTTGCTGTCTAATAATGACAGTTTGGTGGCATGAGGATGAGGGACTGAACAGGTCCCCTCTCTCTTCCACTCTCTTTGTCCTCTCCGTTCCTGGACCCTCTCCTCTTCACAGGTTTGTCTTCAAACTTGTAAATGGTTTCCCACACATCCACTTATTTCACCTCCGTATGAGTCAGTCTCTTATTTCCCTCTCAGAAAATCCTGAAAATATCTTCTGCGCTTCGCACTCCTTTTTCCTTCGTTTACCTCACTCTTTTCAACGTTGTTCTATTTTCCCGTGTGCTGCAGATGAAGAAGCAGACAGAATCGCAGTGACAAAAGAAAGCTGACGATTAGGAGCGAGAGTTCCCTCTCTCCTCCCTCTGTTCTCACTCACTCTCTCTTTTCTTGCTCACCCCCCCAGTCTCTCTCTCTCTCTATGCGCATTTCTCTCCAGCTGAGCAACAAATCCCAGTCCATGTTTCTGTTCATATCCCTCCCTCCTTGAAGTGTCTATCATTTGCCTACATATCACCGTTTTCTTAAAATGCAGACTTCCTCACACTCCATTTCCACCAGTCTAACAGTGTAATAGAAATGAATGCTCAGTCTACAGTGCTGAGTGAAAGTCTACAGACCCCTTACAGAAACAGATTTTTTTACTGCCAATTTACACAAACTACTCCACATTCCCTGACGGTGACAAGCATACACATAACATGATGCTGCCACCGCAATACTTGAAAATACAGAGAGTTTCACTCGGTGTTGTATTGGATTTGACCCAAACCTGAAGTTTATGTATTTATTTGCCGTGTTGTCTTGACTGCAAACAGAATATATGATTCTAAGTTTTTTTTTTTTTTCCACAGGCTTCCATCTTCTCACTTTGTCATACAGGCCAGTAATGTGGAGTGATTGGAATGTTATTAATCCTCTGTATTTTCAAGTATTGTAGTGGAAGCATTAAAGACACACCAAAATGGCTTCCAAGAGAGGGTTGTTGAGTGATCCTGAACGGTCCAGTCTGCTTGAAAATCAGAGATGAGGTTTGATTATTGCTGTTCATTAAGGATTTCCTAACCAAAGTTAATGAGCTTGAGCAATTTTGACAAAATCAATGGATACAGTGCATTCGAAAGGTATTCAGACCCCCTTGACTTTTTACACATTTTTTTACGTTACAGCCTTATTCTAACATGGATTAAATTGTTATTTTCCTCAAATCGACACACAATACCCCATAATGACAAAGCAAAAACAGGCTTTTAGAAATCTTAGAAAATGTATATAAAAAAATACTTAAATATCACATTTACATAAGTATTCACCCTTTACTCAGTACTTTGTTGAAGCATCTTTGGCAGCGATTACAGCCTCGAGTCTTCTTGGTTATGACACTACAAGCTTGGCACACCTGTATTTGGCATGTTTCTCCCATTCTTCTCTGCAGATCCTCTCAAGCTCTGTCAGGTTGGATGGGGAGCGTCACCTCACAGCTATTTTCAGGTTTCTCGAGAGATGTTTGATCGGGTTCAAGTCCGGCCCCTGGCTGGGCCACTCAATGAAATTCAGAGTCCCGAAGCCACTCCTGTGTTGTATTGACTGTGCGCTAAGGGTCCTGAGCTCTCTGGAGCAGGTTTTCATCAAGGATCTCTCTGTACTTCTCTCCATTCATCTTTTCCTCGATCCTGGCCCTGTCCGGGGGTGTCCTCGGATCGGGCCACAGTGTCTACTGACCCCTCCTGTCTCAGCCTCCAGTATTTATGCTGTAGTAGTTTATGTGTCGGGGGGCTAGGGTCAGTTTGTTATATCTGGAGTACTTCTCCTGTCCTATTCGGTGTCCTGTGTGAATTTAAGTGTGCTCTCTCTAATTCTCTCTTTCTCTCTTTCTTTCTCTCTCTCGGAGGACCTGAGCCCTTGGACCATGCCTCAGGACTACCTGACATGATGACTCCTTGCTGTCCCCAGTCCACCTGGCCGTGCTGCTGCTCCAGTTTCAACTGTTCTGCCTTATTATTATTGGACCATGCTGGTCATTTATGAACATTTGAACATCTTGGCCATGTTCTGTTATAATCTCCACCCGGCACAGCCAGAAGAGGACTGGCCACCCCACATAGCCTGGTTCCTCTCTAGGTTTCTTCCTAGGTTTTGGCCTTTCTAGGGAGTTTTTCCTAGCCACCGTGCTTCTTCACCTGCATTGCTTGCTGTTTGGGGTTTTAGGATGGGTTTCTGTACAGCACTTTGAGATATCAGCTGATGTACGAAGGGCTATATAAATACATTTGATTTGATTTGACTAGTCCTCCAGTCCCTACCGCTCTAAAACATTTCCACAGCATGATCCAATGTTATCCCTTTTTAGATCAAATTTGAAGACAGTGCAATGGGTGTGTAGACTTTCACTTGGCAATGTAGGCAGTGGTGTAAAGTACTTAAGTAAAAATACTTTAAAGTACTACAAGTAGGTTTTTACCAGAGATATTGACTCGAGTCACATGACTTGGACTCGAGTCAGACTCAAGTTACAAATATGATGACTTGCAACTCGACTTTGACTTTAACACCAATGACTCGTGACTTAACTTGGACTTGAGCCTTTTGACTCGACCTGATACCCTCCCCAAGCACAAATATTTAAAATGAGGCTGTTAAAAAAAGTATGCAACGCATCAACTCTTCATTTAACGGATTACAGTTAGAATCGGACAGCAACCAATCAAATTGTGCCATCTGAGAAAAAGTTGTGTGTGGCAGTACAGAGGAATGTCGGCGGGTGAATTAAGATGGAGCCCTTGGAAAGATGATACCCAAAATTATTATTTTCGGATATAAAGATGACACTGTTTCAACAAAAAACGGATTGCAACTCGCAAAACATGTGGGAAGAAAATTACAGACGAAGGCGCAACAATTTCCAACTTTGTTCGATATTTGAAGCTGCACAAAGAACGGTAAGTTGTGGCTAATATAGCAGACAGCTATATATGTTATTACTTTACTAGTGTAGCATGTAGGTTAACGTAACGTTAAATCAATGAGCCTCCACACAGTCAGTCAGTGCGGGAACGTGATCATTGCACCCAAGATTGAGCTAGAACTGGCTAGGCAGTTGGTAGCCTAAATCCTGCCTGATGTTACTGCTGCTCCTAAAACCATTGACATAGGTTAGCCTACTGTAACCACACAGAGAGAGAGTGTGTGTGTTAAGGTTGGGCGATTGTGTACAAGCCTACCTCGCCTGATTGCGCCCCATAGCGATCCTCGATAGTCAATCACTATTGGGGGGGTCTTTCTCATGGCTACCCATGTATCCATGGAAATATAACAATTATTTGGAAAGTAATAAATAAATAGATATTTTTAAAAGCATTCATGATTTGCGTAAATGTAATATACTATTACTCTTGTTAAAGCTATGAAATGGTATTACATTTAGGACCCGTAACTCAAAGTTTAGGACTTGAGACTTGACTTGATACCTGTCGGTCTTGACTTGATATGGGACTTGAGTGCTAAGACTTGAGAGCTAAAACAATGACTTGGTCCCACCTCTAGTTTTTACAATTTATATTTTTGACAACTTTTACTTCACTACATTCGTAAAGAAATTATATACCTTTTACTCCATACATTTTCCCTAACACCCAAAAATACTTGTTACATTTTGAATGCTTAGCAGGACAGGAAAATGGCCCAATTCACACACTTATCAAAAGAACACCCCTGGGAATCCCTACTGCCTCTGATCTGGCAGACTCATTAAACAAAAATGCTTCATTTGTAAAATATGTCTGCGTGTTGTAGTGGCTATCTGTAAATTTAAATTTTAAAAAACAACATTTGTGCTGTCTGATTTGCTTAATATAAGCAATTTGAAATTATTTATACTTTTACTTTTGATACTTAAGTATATTTTTGCAATTAAATTTACTTTTGATACTTAAGTATATTTAAAACCAAATATTTAGACTTCTACTCAAGTAGTATTTAACTGGGTGACTTCACTTTTACTTGAGTCATTTTCTATTAAGGTATCTTTACTTATACTCAAGTATGAACGTTTGTTATTTTTTCCATCACTGACTGTAGGTAGAAGTATGACACAATGGTGCCTTTATAATACAGTAATTCATAGTCTGCATTACAGATAATTCTACTAAGTTGTGGCCTGAGATGTTGTACAAATAAAGGACAGAAAATGATCACCTATGGTATGAGCAATGTATAGAACATAATGTAATACCATTACTAAACAAATCTATATACAGTTGAAGTCAGAGGTTTACATACACCTTAGCCAAATACATTTAAACTCAGTTTTTCACAATTTCTGACATTTAATCCTTGTAAAAAAAAATCCCTGTCTTAGCTCAGTTAGGATCACCACTTTATTTTAAGAATGTGAAATATCAGAATAATAGTAGAGAGAATGATTTATTTCAGCTTTAATTTATTTCAGCACATTCCCCAGGTGGGTCAGAAGTTTACATACACTCAATTAGTATTTGGTAGCATTGCCTTTAAATTGTTTAACTTGGGTCAAACGTTTCAGGTAGCTTTCCACAAGCTTCCCACAATAAGTTGGGTGAATTTTGGCCCATTCCTCCTGACAGATCTGGTGTAACTGAGTCAGGTTTGTAGGCCTCCTTGCTCGCTTTTCCTCCAAATATAACAATGGTCATTATGGCCAAACAGATCGATTTTTGTTTCGTCCAAGAAGTACGATCTTTGTCCCCATGTGCAGTTGCAAACCGTAGTCTGGCTTTTTTTATGGCAGTTTTGGAATCAGTGGCTTCTTCGTTGCTGAGCGGCCTTTCAGGTTATGTCGATATAGGACTCGTTTTTACTGTGGATAAAGATTTTTTTTTTACATGTTTCCTCCAGCATCTTCACGAGGTCCTTTGCTGTGGTTCTGGGATTGATTTGCACTTTTCGCACCAAAGTACGTTCATCTCTAGGAGACAGAACGCGTCTCCTTCCTGAGCGGTATGACGGCTGCGTGGTCCCATGGTGTTTATACTTGCGTACTATTGTTTGTACAGATGAACGTGGTACCTTCAGGCATTTGGAAATTGCTCTCAAGGATGTACCAGACTTTTGGAGGTCTACAATAATTTTTCTGAGGTCTTGGCTGATTTCTTTAGATTTTCCCATGATGTCAATCAAAGAGGCACAGTGTTTGAAGGTAGGCCTTGAAATACATCCACAGGCACACCTCCAATTGACTCAAATTATGTCAACTAGCCTATCAGAAGCTTCTAAAGCCATGACATAATTTTCTGGAATTTTCCAAGCTGTTTAAAGGCACAGTCAACTTAGTGTATGTAAACGTCTGACCCACAGAAATTGTGATACAGTGAATTATAAGTGAAATAATATGTCTGTAAACAATTGTTGGAAAAATGACTTGTGTTGTGCATAAAGTAGATGTCCTAACCGACTTAAATTAACAGGAAATTTGTGGAGTGGTTGAATAATGAGTTTTAATGACTCCAACCTAAGTGTATGTAAACGTCCGACTTCAACTGTATACACCTAAAGAGTCAAACTCCAAATTGAGATCTAACGTTTCCAGGTCACTGAGGAAAATAATCCTCCGTCTGAGCCTCCCTCAATCTGGTAATGGCTAAAAATAATTCCAGGGTGGTGGTACCGTACTAGTGTTTGTACTGTGCAGAGTAGAAGACAAACAACATGTTCATACTCAAAAGGAGGCGGTTTAGTTTGACTAACATAAATAAGATGTATCATTTTATGATACTCATAATCATCAAGTGGCCTCCTCTCTCTCCCTCTGTCTGTCCCTATTCCACTCACTCACTCACTCACTCACTCACTCACTCACTCACTCACTCACTCACTCTCCGTTTGTCAGATAGTTCTAGATCCCAGATGCCTTATAAGCTTCAGTGCTTCCCTGAGTTCTGCAGCTTTACTTAAACCTGACCTCCTTTCAGGCACACCTCCCTACACTGTCACATGGCACCTCTCCACTGGGAAGGAGAGGAGCAGCAGTTCACCATTTCTTAAAACGCACACTGCAATCTGTCTCTGTTTGTGTATCTCTGCATGTGTGTGTGTGTGTGTGTCTCTGCACGTGTGTGTGTCTCTGCGTGTGTGTGTGTGTCTCCTCGTGTGTGTGTCTCTCTGCGTGTGTGTGTCTGCGTGTGTGTGTCTCTGTGTGTGTGTGTGTGTGTGTGTGTGTGTGTGTGCGCACGCGTCTGTGTCTCTGTGTTTGTGTGCGTGTCTCTGTCTCTGTCTGTCTGTCTGTCTGTCTGTCTGTCTGTCTGTCTGTCTGTCTGTCTGTCTGTCTGTCTGTCTGTCTGTCTGTCTGTCTGTCTGTCTGTCTGTCTGTCTGTCTGTCTGTCTGTCTGTCTGTCTGTCT
Source organism: Oncorhynchus kisutch (assembly GCF_002021735.2). NCBI lineage: Eukaryota > Metazoa > Chordata > Actinopteri > Salmoniformes > Salmonidae > Oncorhynchus > Oncorhynchus kisutch. The sequence goes on from NC_034184.2 coordinate 42,040,318, forward strand.
GTGTGTGTGTGTGTGTGTGTGTCTCTGTATGTGTGTGTGTGTGTATCTGTGTGTGTGTGTGTGTGTCTCTGTGTGTGTCTCAGTGTGTGTGTGTGTGTGTGTGTGTCTCTGTGTGTGTGTGTGTGTCTCTGTGTGTGTGTGGGTCTGTCTCTGTGTGGGTGTGTGTGTGTGTATGTGATTGTGTGTGATTGTGTGTGTGTGTGTGTGTGTGTTGGTCCTGTGGGATAGTAGGGAGTTGACAAGCATACAGAGGTCCTATTTCATCCACCCCAAAATGAAAGGAAGCAGCTGTCTTAACAGAGAATGACAGGGGATGAACCACAAAGGAGTTAGTCTGTTGACAGGGCTTTACATCTTACCTTAAAACAGTTTTTTGTTGAGTCAAATTGCTGTGCCACAGGCCTTCCGAGTGGCGCAGCGGTCTAAGGCACTGCATCGCAGTGTTGCGGCGTCATTACCGGTCATTACCGGGTTAAGAGAACGGGTGTTAAGATGTGCAATTTGGCGGGTCAGGTTTCAGAGGACACATGACTTGACCTTCGCCTCTCCCGAGTCCGTTGGGGAGTTGCAGAGACGAGACAAGATCAGAATCCCGAAATTGGGGCAAAAAACGAACTAACTGTTTTACAAACAGATCTCATTACTGTATTACTATTATTATTATTATTTAATTGTACCGATGTCACAAATGTATCATTTGTACAGTTTTTTATATTTTTTAAATGTAACAGTTTGTGACATTCGACTGTGTAAACCTAGCAGTACTTATTTCTCTGAGAGTGAGGCGGATATATAGCGTTTTGCGGAAAAAAAAAACATGATTATTTGTCTCTCTGAAAAGTAACCATCAAGTGATACATTTTTTTTTAAATGCATGTGTCACTGAACAGCCCCAGGCCATGATTAAACAGTGAAAAAAACACACCAATCTCTTTAAAAAGTTATTTAAATGATAATAATTTACCAACATTTCTGAAAATTGACATACAGCTTTTTGGAATAAAACTGAAGCAAAGTGAACCTCTCCACTTGAGAGGTGAGTTGTGCTGTGCAGCGCTGTGCAGCGCAGCAACAGAGAACTACGCCCTTGACGCTCAGATAATTTCCTGGGGAAACGTACACCACACTGTCTGCATTAACATACCTGCATAATCACCACCCAAGAGACACAGCAACATTACTCATACCTTACACAAAAAATAGAGGATATGGAGAAGAATATGTAGAGAAAGAGAGAGAAACATAGAAAGAGAGAAAAGGGTGGAAGCAGAAAGCAAGGAAGACAGTGATTTGTAACGCCTTGTATGATAATACCATGACAAAACGCTCAACACAGCAGGGGTTACCATGTGACAGCCAAATTCCCATTTACTTAGATGCCTGTCCTCCCTCTCACCCGTCGCCAGTAATTTACCATATGAGCCCTGCCCCACTGACTACTGTTCTGTAGCAGCCTCCTCTCTGCACCAATAGACACCGCCTGTTGACTTGGACAATCTCTCTGTGCTGCTTTAATACCCCTTACAGACCAGCGCAAACCATTACAGAGGGCGAGATGGATGATGAAAGACATGGATGGATGATGAAAAACATGGATGGATGAAGAGATGAATGAAGAGATGGATATAGGAAATTGGTCGGTCTGTTGTGAAAGATCGTGACACACAAGCGATTGTGGAGCGTTCCATAATATTTCATGGAGCACTCAGCTGTGATATGAATAGTTAACTGAGAGAGCCTGAGGAGGAACACAGCTTGGCCACCTCTGTGGGCTGCAGGCAGCTGGGCTGAGCTCCCACAGAGGTAGGTGGAACAGAGATAGGAACACCATAGACGGAGAGCAGAGGAGCAGAGGAGCGATAGATAGAGGGAGAGAGAGAGAGAGAGAGAGAGAGAGAGAGAGAGAAACCTGATAAATAAAATGGAGGATGAGTGAAGAATACAGGCAGGCAGATGGACAATTATCTGCCAAGGGGTGACATGATACGTAACAGAATGAGAGAGAGAGAGACTGTAATAAACACAGAGACATGAAGGGAGGGAGAGATGAAAACAAGGGAGTAGGAGGTGATGCTGTTCACAGGAGTGAGGCAGAGAGTGGAAGGACAAGAGGAAGGAGAGCGAGTGGGAGGTAAAACATGTTGGCTCTCTCTCTCTGATCTATACAATATGGCTCTGTTCACACAACAGCTCAGAGGTGGTCAACAGACCAGAAACCCCCTAGAGTCAGAAACCCCTTCCACTGTAACAGGAAGGAAATATATCATGCTGGATCATGCCTGTAAACACACACTATCTGCGGCACAGGAGGTTGGTGGCATCTTAATTGGGGAGGATGGTCTAGTGGTAATGGCTGGAGCAGAATCAGTGAAATGGTATCAAATACATGGATTTCATGCGTTTGAGTCCATTCCATTTGCTCTGTTCCGGCCATTATGTACCGTCCTCCCCTCAGCAGTGGAGGCTGGTGAAGGTGAGAAATGTTATGTCTCCCTGGCACCCTTTAGGACATGCCTCTCTCAATATCAGTGGTGCAAGTTACTCTGACGTCAGCAATACACTATCTGGAAAACCCGGAAACCGATTCATGGATATCAAGAGATCATGTGGTCAAATAGAGGTCATGCAGCTGAAACAAGGGTCCCACGGTACGCATGTGGTTGTATGCACATGGTTCGACACATCTATATCGTTTCTACAGTATGTTTTAACTAATTCAACACACCTTGAGCAGTTCCTTGGGAAAATCCTTTCCGTTGTTTAGCCCTTCCAGGTTGCCGATGAACTGCAGGACGGACATTTTCTTGCCGATATTCTGAGGAGGGAGAAAGGGGCACCTTCACTCGCACTGTCTCCTTAAGGGCCCCTCTAGGAAAAACCACCGCTGTATATGTTATAGGGTATATATCACATTGTTTTAATGGTCTTTCTTTTTGACTAGAGAACTTTAAGCTCTTTACCCACATTTCAACATGAGCCCTCCACAGCTCTCTAGCCCCTGGCTCCCCCACAGGTACTCACATGGCCATGCAGGTCTGTGTTGAGCAGCATCAGGGCACAGGTCAGGGTGTGGACACTGTCTGGAGCAGGGAGAAAGAGAGATGTTTCAGTGAGTTCTTGTGCAGTATCAGTGAAAGAGTCCTTCCTGCCCCCCCCCTCCCAGTGGCCCCTACTGGTAATGTGTCTGCTACGTTGACACCTTGGAACGGACACTCGTCCCTGTCTTACCTTCAGAAGGTATTGCATTGGGGTTGCATTGTAGATATCTCCTAGAGAAGTGGGCCAGCACTCGCTCTCTCTCCTGTGTCTCTCCCATGAGGGCAAACTCCCTCAGGAAGGCTCTGCGGATGCCATACAGCATTGTGAGTGTTCAATATTCATTGGGGGGGGGGGGGGGGGTGACTAGGTCATTGTGCTACATTTTTAACCATTTCCACTGAAAGGTATCTTACCTTAGCGCTTGGTCAATAGTAAGGCCTGAAAAGTTGAAGTAACTGAGGTATTCTTCTCCCACCATCCGACTGAATTCATTACTGCAAAAAGACACACACACACACACACACACACACACACACACACACACACACACACACACACACACACACACACACACACACACACACACACACTTACTGTGCATGAAAGGTAAACAAAAGACAAAGGCAGAGAAAAGTGAACAGGTACCTGGCCTATGTACAACCGGTCCCAAATCACTACCTATCCTTATCTTGGCCCTAACCCCTCAACGATAGCATATCTGACGGGTCTGGATAATTATATGCAATGTAATGGTAAAGATTCCACTTCCACCTAATAGATCTGCAAACATTGAATGGTAAGGACCCAAGGGAGGGCTATAGCTCGAATTGGGACCAGCTGGTACTGCTCCAGTATACTCACTTCTTGCTCAGGTGCCTGGCCACGTCAGACTTCCTGAAGCCGTCCAGGTTGAAGAGGTGTTTGGCTAGGCGCTTAGCAGCCTGCAGGTCAGCCTTGTTGCCGTTGGCCAGGGCCTCGGTGCTGCCCAGGGCTAAGCGCTCGCCCACGTCCTGCTGTGGGAGCGGGTCTGGAGCCCAGTGGCCTGGCTTCTCCCTGACAGACGACAAGAAGAGAGATGATGCTGTTATAGCACTATTATAACAGGTAGCTGGGTAACAAACTAGTAGACCAGAAACGTTAGGTTCTGTTTCAAATGTAACTGTATTACATTTCACCAACTGAATAAGGAAGAACAAGAAAAGGGCAACAGTAAAATCATACTGTTGTCAAACTTGGCACACAGTAAAGCAGATGGTTGTCACTGGAAGGTGCCATATTTATATTAAAAACAAAAGAAACTGTTTTAAGTGAGAAGTAGGCATTGGTCTGAAGCCAAATAAGAAAGGAAATTCACATGAGCACCACAATGCCTACTTTACACATGCTCTACCAAGGTTTTCCATCACACAGCTTTGACCTACAGGGCCTTCAGAAAGTATTCACGCCCCTTAACTTTTTCTACATTATATTGTGTTACAGCCAGAATTTGAAATTGATTACATTTCGATTTTGTGTCACTGGCCTACACACACACACACAACACCCCATAATGTCAAGGTGGAATTGTTTGGTGGCTGCATCATGTTATGGATATGCTTGTCATCGGCAAGGACTGGGGAGTTTTTCTATGATAAAAATAAATGGAATAGAGTTAAGCACAGGCAAAATCCTAGATGAAAACCTGGTTCAGTCTGCTTTCCAACAGACATTAGGAGACAAATTCACCTTTCTGCAGGAAACAAGGCCAAATATACACTGGAATTACTTACCAGTGTTCCTGAGTGGCCTAGTTACAGTTTTGACTTAAAAAAAACAATTGGCTTGAAAATCTAAGGCAAGACTTGAAAATGGCTGTCTTGCAATGATCAAAAACCAACTTGACAGAGCTTTAAGAATTTTTAAAGGAATAATGTGCAAATATTGTACAATCCTGGTGTGCAAAGCTATTAGTCTTACCCAGAAAGACTAACAGCTGTGATCGCTGCCAAAGGTGATTCTAACATGTGTGTGAATACTTATGCAAATGAGATATTTCTGTATTTCATTTTCAATAAATTTGAAAAAATGTCTAAACATGTTTTTACTTTGTCATTATGGGGTATTGTGTGTAGATGGGTGAGAAAAAAATTAAATATAATATATTTTGAATTCAGGCTGTAACAACAAAACATGGAATAAGTTAAGTTAAGGGGTATGAATACTTTCTGAAGGCACTGTACTACAGTAGCTATGTTGGTCTATTGTACGTTAAACGTGTTGGCAGGTAGCTTAGGATTCAAACCTTCTCAAACTGCCTAATTCATACTCTTTGTGGAGATGCTCCCACAAAACTTGGTTTGTACTGCATACAAGGTAAAGTATTGGATTCTTCACACACACTATACGAAGACATTATCCACTGCTTTTATACTTACACGACCATCAGGCTTGATTGAGTGAGCTGTTGTCTTAGTAATGTGGTGCCTGTCTGTATTTCTTAATTTTAATCATATCTGTCAAAATATTTCGTAACATATTTTTGGGGTCAGTAGGTGCCCAACATAACTACAGGTGGTGGTGTTAATTTTTTAAATTTAATTTAATTTCACCTTTATTTAACCAGGTATGCTAGTTGAGAACAAGTTCTCATTTGCAACTGCAGCCTGGCGAAGATAAAGCATAGCAATTCAACACATACAACAACACAGAGTTACACATGGAATAAACAAAACATACAATCAATAATACAGTAGAAAAATACGTCTATATACATTGTGAGCAAATGAGGTGAGATAAGGGAGGTAGAGGCAAAAAAAAGAACATGGTGGCAAAGTAAATACAATATAGCAAGTAAAACACTGGAATGGTAGATTTGGAAGAATGTGCAAAGTAGAAATAGAAATAATGGGGTGCAAAGGAGCAAAATAAATAAATAAATAAATACAGTAGGGGAGAGGTAGTTGTTTGGGCTAAATTATAGATGGGCTATGTACAGGTGCAGTAATCTGTGAGCTGCTCTGACAGCTGGTGCTTAAAGCTTGTGAGGGAGATCAGTGTTTCCAGTTTCAGAGATTTTTGTAGTTCGTTCCAGTCATTTGGAAGCAGAAAACTGGAAGGAAAGACGACCAAAGGAGGAATTGTCTTTGGGGGTGACCAGTGAGATATACCTGCTGGAGCGCATGCTACGAGTGGGTGCTACTATGGTGACCAGTGAAATAAGGCGAGGCTTTACCTAGCAGAGACTTGTGGATAACATGTAACCAGTGGGTTTGGCGACGAGTATGAAGCGAGGGCCAACCAACGAGAGTGTACAGGTCGCAATGGTAGGTAGTGTATGGGGCTTTGGCGACAAAATGGATGGCCCTGTGATAGACTGCATCCAGTTTGTTAGGTAGAGTTTTGGAGGCTATTTTATTTATTTTATTTGTCATTTTTGAAGTGTACCTATGATGAAAATTACAGGCCTCTCTCATATTTTTAAGTGGGAGAACCTGCACAATTGGTGGCTGACTAAATACTTTTTTGCCCCACTGTAGGTCTGTAGCAGTTTGGGTCTAGAGTGTCACCCCGTTTGAAGAGGGGGATGACTGCGGCAGCTTTCCAATCTTTGAGAATCTCAGATGATACGAAAGAGAGGTTGAACAGGCTAGTAATAGGGGTTCCAAAAATTTCAGCAGATAATTTTAGAAAGAGAGGGTCCAGAATGTCTAGCCCGGCTGATTTGTAGGTGTCCAGATTTTGCAGCTCTTTTAGAACATCAGCTATTTGGATGAAGGAGAAATGGTGGGGGCTTTGGCGGGTTGCTGTGGAGAGTGCCGGGCAGTTGACCGGGGTAGGGGTAGCCAGGTGGAAAGCATGGCCAGCCATAGAGAAATGCTTATTGAAATTCTCAATGATAGTGGATTTATTGGTGGTGACAGTGTTTCCTAACCTCAGAGCAGTTGGCAGCTGGGAGGAGGTGATCTTATTCTCCATGAACTTTACAGTGTCCCAGAACTTTTTTGAGTTAGTACTACAGGATGCAAATTTCTGTTTGAAAAAGCTAGCCTTAGCTTTCCTAACTGCCTGTGTATATTTGTTCATAACTTCCCTGAAAGGTTCCATATCACGGGGGCTATTCGATGCTAATGCAGAACGCCACAGGATGATTTTGTGCTGGTCAAGGGCAGACAGGTCTGGAGTGAACCAAGGACTATATCTATTCCTAGTTCTAAATTTTTTGAATGGGGCATGCTTATTTAAGATCGTGAGGAAGGCACTTTTAAAGAATAGCCAGGCATCATCTACTGACGGGATGGGGTCAATGCAATTCCAGGATACCCCGGCCAGGTCGATTAGAAAGGCCTGCTCACAGAAGTGTTTTAGGGAGCGTTTGACAGTGATGAGGGGTGGTCGTTTGGTCGCAGACCCATTACGGATGCTGGCAATGAGGCAGTGATCGCTGAGATCTTGATTGAAAACAGCAGAGGTGTATTTGGAGGGCGAGTTAGTTAGGATGACATCTATGAGGGTGCCCGTGTTTACGGATTTGGAGTTGTACCTGGTAGGATCATTGATCATTTGTGTGAGATTGAGGGCATCAAGCTTAGATTATAGGATGGCCGGGGTGTTAAGCATGTCCCAGTTTAGGTCACCTAGTAGCACGAGCTCTGAAGATAGATGGGGGGGCAATCAATTCACATATAGTATCGAGGGCATAGCTGGGGGCAGAGGGAGGTCTATAGCAAGCGGCAACAGTGAGATACTTGTTTCTGGAAAGGTACATTTTTTGAAGTAGAAACTCGAATTGTTTGGGTACAGACTTGGATAGTACTACAGAACTCTGCAGGCTATCTTTGCAGTAGATGGCAACACAAATCAAATCAAATCAAATGTATTTATATAGCCCTTCGTACATCAGCTGATATCTCAAAGTGCTGTACAGAAACCCAGCCTAAAACCCCAAACAGCAAGCAATGCAGGTGTAGAAGGCAGTCCTTTGGCAGTTCTATCTTGGTGGAAAATGTTATAGTTAGCGATGGAGATTTCAGGGTTTTTGGTGGTTTTCCTAAGCCAGGATTCAGACACGGCTAAGACATCCGGGTTGGCAGAGTGTGCTAAAGCAGTGAGTAAAACAAACTTAGGGAGTAGGCTTCTAATGTTAACATGCATGAAACCAAGGCTTTTACAGTTACAGAAGTCAACAAATGAGAGCACCTGGGGAGTGGGAGTGGGGCTAGGCACTGCAAGACCTGGATTAACCTCTACATCACCAGAGGAACAGAGGAGAAGTAGGATAAGGGTACGGCTAAATGCTATGCGAACTGGCCGTCTAGCACGTTCGGAACAGAGAGTAAAAGGAGCAGATTTCTGGGTTCGATAGCATAGATTCAAGACATAATGTACAGACAATGGTAATGTAGGATGTGAGTAAATTGGAGGTAAACCTAGGCATTGAGTAATGATGAGAGAGACACTCTAGAGACTCTTAAACCAGGTGATGTCATCGCATATGTAGGAGGTGGAACAACGTGGTTGGTTAAGGCATCTTGAGCAGGGCTAGAAGCTCTACAGTGAAATGAGACAGTAATCACTAACCAGGACAGTAATGGAAGAGGCATATTGATATTAGAGAGAGGCATGCGTAGCCAAGTGAACATATGGGTCCAGTGAGTGGTTGGGCTGACTGGGGACAGGCGATCAGACAGTTAGCAGGCTGATGCTAACAGGCTAACAGTTAGTAAGTCGGAGCTTAACAAGCTAGCAGTTAGCAGACCGGGGCTGGCAAGATAGCAGTTAGCAGACCGGGGCTGGCAAGCTAGCAGTTAGCAAGCGGTGTGTTGGACACAGTCACTTACATTAGAGGTCTATCGAGTCCGTCTGCATTTGGATTTCTGTAAGGCTAACTTAGCTGTGTAATATTGACATGTGCTAAGAACCATGTGTTTTGCAAACGAGGTTCTGTTTTTATCAATTGCTGTGCTGATCAACAGACACTTTATTGCCTCTGTCTAATTACCATGTAATCTAAAGTTGATTGTATTTGTATTTCTTTTTGCAATAAAGATGGTGACACTATAATAATACACATTTACACTAGGTCTACAGTGTATCTAAAAAATACATACAGCCTAACGATATATAAGTGGTAAGGTTATTGTCATGGGAAGTGGGCACACAGCCCTTCCATTCTTGGCATGCTGTTTTAACAAAGTTGTAACAAAACCACTGTTTCAAGTGTGTAGCTGTATTTTAACTAGAGGTCGACCGATTATGAGTTTTCAACACCGATACCGATTATTGGAGGACCAAAAAAGCAGATACCGATTCAAAACGGCCTATTTGTATTTATTTTTTGTAATAATGACAATTATAACAATACTGAATGAACACTTATTTTAACTTAATATAATACATCAATAAAATCAGTTTAGCCTCAAATAAATAATGAAACATGTTCAATTTGGTTTAAATAATGCAAAAACAAAGTGTTGAAGAAGAAAGTAAAAGTGCAATATGTGCCATGTAATAAAGCTAACGTTTAAGTTCCTTGCTCAGAACATGAGAACATATGAAAGCTGGTGGTTCCTTTTAACATGAGTCTTCAATATTCCCAGGTAAGAAGTTTTAGGTTGTAGTTATTATAGGAATTCTAGGACTATTTCCCTCTATACCATTTGTATTTTATTAGCCTTTGACTATTGGATGTTCTTATAGGCACTTTAGTATTGCCAGTGTAACAGTATAGCTTCCGTCCCTCTCCTCCCTGGGCTCGAACCAGGACCACAACGACAACAGCCACCCTCGAAGCAGCATTACCCATGCAGAGCAAGGGAAACAACCACTCCAAGGCTCAGAGCGAGTGACGTTTGAAACACTATTAGCGCACGCTAACTAGCTAGCCATTTCACTTCGGTTACACCAGCCTCATCTCGGGAGTTGATAGGCTTGAAGTCATAAACAGCGCAATGCTTGACACACAACGAAGAGCTGCTGGCAAAACACACGAAAGTGCTGTTTGAATTCATGTTTACACACCTGCTTCTGCCTACCACCGCTCAGTCAGATACTTGTATGCTCAGTCAGATTATATGCAACGCAGGACACGCTAGATAATATCTAGTAATATTATAAACCATGTGTAGTTAACTAGTGATTATGATTGATTGATTGTTTTTTATAAGATAAGTTTAATGCTAGCTAGCAACTTACCTTGGCTTACTGCATTCGAGTAACAGGCAGTCTCCTTGTGGAGTGCACAAGGACTAGTTAACTGTAAGGTTGCAAGATTGGATCCCCCGAGCCGACAAGGGGAAAATCTGTCGTTCTGCCCCTGAACGAGGCAGTTAACCCACCGTTCCTAGGCCGTCATTGAAAATAAGAATGTGTTCTTAACTGACTTGCCTAGTTAAATAAAGATTAAATCAAGGTGTAAAATAATAATAATAATAATAATGGGGAAAAAAAAGAAAAAAAAAGGAAAAGAAAAATACAGATTTCGGATTGTTATGAAAACTTGAAATCGGCCCTAATTAATCGGCCATTCCGATTAATCGGTCGACCTCTAATTTTAACCATACAAGCCTTTCAACGTACATATATTTTAACATGCAGTACGCAGAGACAAACTCTGTTTTAAAGCTAGTGTCTCTAAAGGGAAGCGCCCTGGATTTGCTCCATTGCTCAGCAAGCATTTCTTACACTCATAAAAAGCAGCCTGAATTTAATTATTTCCAGCTCTTCCACCTTAAGGCTCTTAGTAATATCAGCAGGGTATCAACATGTCTATTTCGGATCTAAACTTGACCCCCTCCCCCCTCCCCATAGGACTCTATTTCCCAACAGGATGAACAACCTCAAAAAAGGGTTTTATGCATGAATGTGCTACTACAGCTCATAACATAATATATGCATTGAAAATTATTATTCCCAACAGTAGACCTTTATTAATAAAGTGACAAAAGTGAAAATGTTGGTGCTTTTTGGGTTGTCTCTAAAATGATTATCTATTTATTGTACTTCTGAAATGGAAATGTGCCAGAGAATTTCTGGAATAAAGTTAATGCAGTACTTTACTATACGCTCTTTACTGCTGGAGTATCTGTGTGCAAAGATTTGGGTCATGTAAGGACAAGATACATCTCCATAACATAATAAATTCTCTATAAAAGAGAGATGTTTCAAAAGGTTAAACATTTCCATTTACAAACTACACCCACAAATCAAATTCACTAAAGTCAGACTTCTGTCTCTGCAGACATTTGAGAAAATAATCAGAGAGCCACTTTAAGAGCATGGATGGAACTGTCAGCAAGTCCTTCCTACAACAACATAGTAGAGTTACATACATGCATTGCAGACATGCCCATGCATTTACAGTGGGTGATTCCCCATCCAAATAAATTGAAGTAATCTGCCCACCTCGATCTAACAGAATGGTCACTTGGTTAGTGGTCCACCATGCTTTAAATCAAGAGTTTCTCCTCAAACACAGGACTCCTCTCAAACCTCCACAGTAAGGTAGCAACCGATCTCAGGATATAGAACACCCCCATCCATGTGCTGTGTTTGGTTCATTCCACCGGCCCTTTGAGTCACCCCCTCTAACAGGATGATCCACACAATTGAGGCGAGTGCGGAGAGGAGTAGAAAGGGGCTGAGTTTATTTTTTCTTAAAACGTTGGTTGTAAAGTTGGTTGTAAAGTATAAAAATTGGCAAGCCAACATCTTATGTCCCCAAGACCGCAGTTTCATAAACTGGTTGTGCTGCATCACGAGAACAGTCAACAAACAATCCAGAGAAAGTGCTTCCTTCTTGCCTTTGTTGACAAGGGCTGACAGTGCTGACAATAGACAACATATCACCTCTGAGAACACACCCTGAGAACAGAACTAAGATGGACATACAAAGCCCCAGTTGAAGAACCTTTTAATGGATTTTTAAAAAAGCTATTACATCTAGAAGATAACCAAAGTATGCTGAACAATGGGCCTTATCTGTTCTCTGATGCATTTGATCTTCAACTGAGGCTATGCAAAGTCTCCACCATAGAACAGAGCCGCAACAGGACTGATGAGCGTGTGTGGTCACTTAATAATATTCAGGCTCCAAAACTGATATCTCTCCCTTGTTGACTTTACCTTTTTCTCAGGACACAACATTCCACAGTCACTAAAGACGACACAGAATATATAGTATATATGTATTCACCTTAAGATACCACAGCTACAAAGAAACACCGTTGTTTGGGAAGTTATTAAGTTTACTTGAAGGTGTCAAATTCCTTTCCCTGTTAAAAGATCTCAGAGAGATTTTACACCAGTTCTAATCTGCACTATGAATGATTGATTGAGCTCTTGACGTATCCTGGATGTACAGATGGTTCAGAGAGCCAAAACCCAAACTATTAACTTCAAGGGGTTTCACTAAACACATTTCTAACCAAAAATATAAACCCTAATCAACAATTCAATACTGCAATCTACACAGAGCGGAAATCTAGGCCCTACAGTTTATTTACAGAGGCAATGAACAGGAAATCTATGTAGTTGATTCAGTCTCCGGTCAGGAAATTGCAAGTTAGCTGAAATGATTGTAACATTCTGTAACATTCTAGAACTTCTTTGGTTGTAGGTTATTATACCTACACCAAGTTCTCATTTACAACTGCAACCTGGCCAAGATAAAACAAAGCAGTGCGACACAAACAATAACACAGCGTTACACTTGGAATAAACAAACATACAGTCAATAACACAATAGAAAAAGTCTATATAGAGTGTGTGCAAATGAGGTAAGATAAGGGATGTAAGGCAATAAATAGGCCATAGTGGCAAAATAATTACAATTTAGCAATTAAACACTGGAGTGATAGATGTGCAGAAGATGAATGTGCAAGTAGAGATACTGGGGTGCAAAGGAGCTAAACATAATAATAAATAACTGTATGGGGATGAGGTAGTTGGATGGGATATTTACAGATGGGCTACAAGATATGAGTAATGTAAGAGAAGTAAACATTATTAAAGTGGCATTGTTTAAAGTGACTAGTGATCCATTTGTTGAAGTGGCCAGTGAGTGGGTCTCCATGTAGGCAGCAGCCTCTCCGAGTTAGTGATTGATGTTTATCAGTCCGATGGCCTTGAGATAGAAGCTGTTTTTCAATCTCTCGGTCCCAGCTTTGATGCACCTGTACTGACCTCACCTTCTAGATGGTAATGGTGTGAACAGGCAGTGGCTCATGTGGTTGTTGTCTTTGACAATCTTCTTTGCCTTCCTGTGACGTTGGGTGCTATAGGTGTCATTGAGGACAGGTAGTTTGCCCCCGGGTGATGTGTTGTGCAGACCGCACAACCCTCTGGAGAGCCTTGCAGCTGAAGGCTGAGCAGTTGCCGTACCAGTCTGTGATACAGCCCGACAGGATTCTCTCGATTATGGATCTGTAAAAGTTAGTCAGGGTTTTGGGTGAATAGCCAATTTTCTTCAGCCTCTTGAGGTTGAAGAGGCACTGTTAAACCTTCTTCACCACACTGTCTGTGTGGATGAACCATTTCAGTTTGTCATTGATTTGTACGGCGAAGAACTTAAAAACTTTCCACCTTCTCCACTGCTGTCCCTTCGAAGTGGATAGGGGGGTACTCTCTCTGCTGTTTCCTGAAGTCCACGATTATCTCCTTTGTTTTGTTGAAATTGAGTGAGAGGTTGTTTTCCTGACACCTCACTCCGAGTGCCCTCACCTCCTCCCTGTAGGCTGTCTCGTCAGTTGTTGGTAATCAAGCCCAATACTGTCGTGTCGCCTGCAAACTTGATGATTGAGTTGGAGGCGTGCATGGCCACGCAGTCGTGGATGAACAGGGAGTATAGGAGGGGGCTGAGCATGCACCCTTGTGGGGCCCCAGTGTTGAGGGTCAGCGAGGTGGAGATGTTGTTTCCTTCCTTCACCACCTGGAGGCGGCCCGTCAGGAAGTCCAGGACCCAATTGCACAGGGCGGGGTTGAGGCCCAGGGCCTCCAGCTTGATGATGAGCTTGGCGGATACTATAGTATTGAATGCTGAGCTGTAGTCAATGAACAGCATTCTTACATACAGTTGAAGTCAGAACTTTACATACACTTAGGTTGTAGTCATTGAAACTAGTTTATAAACCACTCCACAAATTTCTTGTTAACAAACTATAGATTTGGCAAGTCGGTTAGGACATCTACTTTGTGCATGACAAAAGTAATTTTTCCAACAATTGTTTACAGACAGATTATTTCACTGTATCACAATTCCAGTGGGTCAGAGGTTTACATACACTAAGTTGACTGTGCCTTTCAACAATTCCAGAAATCTATGTTATGGCTTTAGAATCTTCTGATAGGCTAATTGACATAATTTGAGTCAATTGGAAGTGTACCTGTAGATGTATTTAAAGGCATACCTTCAAACTCAGAGCCTCTTTGCTTGACATCATGGGAAAATCTAAAGAAATCAGCCAAGACCTCAGAAAAAAAATTGTAGACCTCCACATGTCTGGTTCATCCTTGGGAGCAATTTCCAAACGCCTGAAGGTACCACGTTCATCTGTACAAACAATAGTACGCAAGTATAAACACCATTGGACCACAGAGCCGTCATACCGCTCAAGAAGGAGATTAGTTCAGTCTCCAAGAGATGAACGTACTTTGGTGCGAAAAGTGCAAATCAATTCCAGAACAACAGCAATGGACCTTGTGAAGATGCTGGAGGAAACAGGTACAAAAGTATCTATATCTACAGTAAAACGAGTCCTATATCGACATAACCTGAAAGGCTGCTCTGCAAGGAAGAAGCCACTGCTCCAAAACCGCCATAAAAAAGCCAGACTATGGTTTGCAACTGCACATGCTGACAAAAGATCGTACTTCTTGGAGAAATGTCCTTTGGTCTGATGAAACAGAAATAGAACTGACCATTATGTTTGGAGGAAAAAGGGGGAGACTTGCAAGCCGAAGTACACCATCCTAACCGTGAAGCACGGGGGTGGCAGCATCATGTTGTGGGGATGCTTTGCTGCAGGAGGGACTGGTGCACTTCACAAAATAGATGGCAGCATGAGGTAGGAAAATGATGTGGATATATTGAAGCAACATCTCAAGACAACAGTTGGGAAGTTAAAGCTTGGTCGCAAACGGGTCTTCCAAATGGACAATGACCCCAAGCATACTTCCAAAGTTGTGGGATAAATGGTTTAAGGACAAAGTCAAGGTATTGGGGTGGCCCATCACAAAGCCCTGACCTTACTCCTATAGAACATTTGAGGGCAGGACTGAAAAAGTGTGTGCGAGCAAGGAGGCCTACAAACCTGACTCAGTTACACCAGATCTGTCAGGAGGAATGGGCCAAAATTCACCCAACTTATTGTGAGAAGCTTGTGGAAGGCTACTCAAGTTAAACAATTTAAAGGCAATGCTACCAAATACTAATTGAGTGCATGTAAACTTCTGACCCACTGGGAATGTGATGAAAGAAATAAAAGCTGAAATAAATAATTCTCTACTATTAGTCTGACATTCACATTCTTAAAATAAAGTGGTGATCCTAACTGACCTAAGACAGGGAATAATTTTTACTAGGATTAAATGTCAGAAATCGTGAAAAACAGAGTTTAAATGTATTTGGCTAAGATGTATGTAAACTTCCAACTTCAACTGTAGGTATTATTTTTGTCCAGATGGGATAGGGCAGTATGCAGTGTGATGGCGATTGCATCGTCTGTGGACCTGTTGGGGCGGTATGCAAACTGAAGTGGGTCTTGGGTGGCCGGTAAGGTGGAGGTGATATGATCCTTGACTAGTCTCTCAAAGCACTTCATGATGACAGAAGTGAGTGCTACGGGGCCGTAGTCATTTAGTTCAGTTACCTTTGCCTTCTTGGGTACAGGAACAATGGTGGCCATCTTGATGCATGTGGGGACAGCAGACTGGGATAGGGAGCGATTGAATATGCCCGTAAACACACCAGCCAGCTGGTCTGCGCATGCTCTGAGGACGTGGCTAGGGATGCCGTCTGAGCCAGCAGCCTAGCGAGGGTTAACAATTTTAAATGTTTCACTCACTTCGACCACGAAGAAGGAGAGGGCGCAGTTCTTGTTAGCGGGCCGCGACGATGGCACGGAATTATTCTCAAAGCGGGCAAAGAAGGTGTTTAGCTTGTCGACGGCGTTAGTGACGTGGCTGGTTCTTTTTGTAGTCTGTGATTTCCTGTAGACCCTGCCACATACGTCTCGTGACTGAGCCGTTGAATTGCGACTCCACTTTGTCCCTGTACTGTCATTTTGCTTGTTTGATTGCCTTGCGGAGGGAATAACTACACTGTTTATATTCAGCCATATTCACAGACCTCTTTCCATAATTAAATGTGTTGGTTCGCACTTTCAGTTTTACACAAATGCCGCCATCCATCCACGGTTTCTGGTTAGGGTAGGTTTTAATAGTCACAGTGGGTACAACAGCGCCAATGCATTTCCTTATAAATTCACTCACAGAGTCAGCGTATATGTCAATGCTATTCACTGAGGCTGACCGGGAACATATCCCAGTCCACGTGATCAAAACAATCTTGAAGCGTGGATTCCGATTGGTCAGACCAGCGTTGAACGTTTCTAGTCACTGGCACACCCGATTTTCTGCCTATAAGACGGTAGGAGCAAGATGGCGTCGTGGTCGGATTTTCCGAAGGGATGGCGGGGGAGGGCTTTGTATGCATCGCGGAAGTTAGAGTAACAGTGGTCGAGTGTATTACCCCCGCGCGTAGTGCAATTAATATGCTGATAGAATTTAGGTAGCCTCTCAAATTTGCTTTGTAAAAATCCCCAGCTACAATAAATGCAGCCTCGGGATATATGGTTTCCAGTATACATAGAGTCCAGTGAAGTTCCTTTAGGGCCATGTTGGTGTCTGCTTGAGGGGGAATGTACACAGCTGTGACGACAACTGACGAGAATTCTCTTGGAAGGTAATATTGCCGGCATTTGATTGTGAGGAATTCTAGTTCGGGTGAGCAGAAGGACTTGAGTTCCTGTATGTTGTTATGATTACACCATGAGTCATTAATCATGAAGCATACACCCCCGCCCTTCCTCTTCCCAGAGAGATGTTTATCTCTGTCGGCGCGATGCATGGAGAAGCCCGGTGGCTGAACTGATTCCAACAACATATCCCGAGAGAGCCATGTTTCCATAAAACAGAGAATGTTACAATCTCTGAGGTCTCTCGAAGGCAACCCTTGCTCGAATTTTGTCTACCTTGTTGTCAAGAGACTGGACATTGGCGAGTAGTATACTCGGGGGCGGTGGGCGATGTGCACCTCTACGGAGCCTGACCAGAAGGCCACTCCTTCTGTGGCGCAGTTGTTTTGGGTCGTCTTCTGGGATTAGATCCATTGTCCTGGGTGGTGGTCCAAACAGAGGATCTGCTTCAGGAAAATCGTATTCCTGGTCGTAATGTTGGTAAGTTGACGTCGCTCTTACAGCCGGAAATAACTATTGGATATATGTAATAAGACTTAAGATTTCCTAGGGTAACAATGTAAGACATAATACATAAAAAAACGAAATACTGCATAGTTTCCTAAGGAGTTGAAGCAAAGCGACCATCTCCGTCGGCGCCATCTTGTTCAAAATCATTTCACACTTAATTATTCATAACGTTGGACCATTCATTACAAACAAGCACCTAATAATGTAAGCCTCCACTTTCTTTGAGAACTTAAAGCAGAGTTTCCCAAACTCGCTCCTGAGGCCTCACAGGGGTGCACGTTTTGCTTTTTGCCCTAGCAATAAATAGCTGATTAAAATAATCAAAGCTTGATGATGAGTTGATTATTATAAATCAGCTGTGTAGTGCTAGGGGTAAAAACGAAATATGCACCATTCATGGCACCCAGGACTGAGTTTTGGAAACAGTGCCTGAAAGCGATAGTTCACTCAAAGTACAAAATGACACATTGGTTTCCTTACGTAGAAGGTATGACAGCAATCCATGCTTTGGTTTAGTTTCCCTAGCACTGGCAAGCACTGTTTCCAAATGCTAACGGTCATGGGATAGATGTTAGCATTTTTCGCACATAACAAATCATTGTTAAGTGACTTTAGTGAGCTTCAAAAACATTTTTAGATACTTTAGGATTATTTATTATTTATTTATTATTATTATTTATTATGTGCAAAAAAGGCTAATATCGCTCCCATGACTTGAATGGGATCCATGCCACAAATGCTAAAATGTTAGTATTTGGAAACAGTGCCAGGGAATCATATCTTGGCCATAGACTGCTTCTTGAGTAAGGAAACAAATATCTAATTTTGTAATTTGGACGATCTATCCCTTTAACACTGTCTGGGTCCACACACCTCAGACAGACAGACAAATTGACCATTGGAGGTAAAGTACAGTGAAGTGAGGAACTCACCGGTATATGGCCGGGTAGGGGACATCCAGGCACATGTCTTCCAAAGCCCCACCCCCCCAGCAGAGCAAATAATGCGCCATATTGTCCCCAGAGCCACGGCCCTTTCACCCAACCACGGCATTCGGCAGTGATGTAACCCTGGCAGTCAACAGTCGGATCTACTGACCACAGCGATCCTCTGCCCAATGTCTAGCCACACGTTGACACTGCCCTGCTCTCAGCCTGAGCCAAGCAGGATCTTCAATGTGCATTTCACAACATATTCTCTTCCATTTCCCCTCCTTTGTGTCTGGATTCTCTCTCTGCCTTATTTGGCGCCCTAATCTGTTGCCTTTAGCCTGTTGCTGCCCTCCCCTGCTGTCTTGTCTGCCTCTCTCTCTCTCTCGCTCTCTCTCACCCTCAATCCCCTTCCCTCTTCAGCTCCCTGTAACTCTCTCGTTCCAAACTTTGAAGTATCCAAGCTGGTGGACACAGTATGTGGTAATAACTTGGCAGGATCTTTGTTGAACTCAAAGTTACACTTGGTCAGTCTCAGTCTTTCTCTCTCTCACTGCCCTCTCTCTCTGTCTGTTATTGGTCTGTGTGTGCCTCTCTCTGCGAATCGCTCATCAGCTGGGCTATTTTCCGCTGCTGGAGAAGGTATGCATTTCCTCTCTCCATGGCTGCAAACCCCCTCACTCTTCTCTTCCTCTCTTTGTCTCCCCTTACATTCCCTCTCTCCCACTGACCCCCCTTTCTATGTTTCTAACCTACTTTCTGATTTCACATCTCAGTCAGCTCCTATATCTCAGAAAATACACATGTATCAGATTTAAAGCAACAATCAAGGAATAAATGTTTCAGTAAAGCCAAACAAGTAGGAATGAAAGCTAAATCAAAGTAGCCTACGGCAGTTATTCCCAAACTAGGGGTATGCGCAATGCCGTCAGGGGCACGCGCAATTAAAAAAAATATATATATATTTTTTCTCTTCACATTTTTTAAACTGTCCATCTATATTTTCCATTTCCCCCTTGCCCGAGTAGCCTCATTTCACTGCCAAAAATAAAATTAAACCATCTCGTGTTCAGCGAAATAACAATGTCAAATACAGGTAGCCTAGTCAAATAATGAACATCCAATCACATTAACCGTTTCTCTCTCGTGGGAATTCCACTAACGGTCTGTATGTAGCCAAACAAGGCTGCTGCTCATTCCGTTCGCTCGAAAATTGATGAATGGTTTAAAAAAAGTAAGGCCCGTGTCCAAAGAGACACATACCAGCTCTACCGGTAGTACTACTACTACTGGCAGTACT